>NC_091257.1:93022500-94495000 GCF_042477335.2 Ovis canadensis | reverse complement strand
ATCCTAAAAGATGATGCTGTGAAAGTGCTGCATTCAATACGCCAGCAAATTTGGAAGACTCAGCAGTGGCCACAGGACTGGAAAAGGTCAGTTTTCATTCCAATCCCAAAGAAAGGCAATACCAAAGAATGCTCAAACTACCCCACAATTGCACTCATCTCACACGCTAGCAAAGTAATGCTCCAAATTATCCAAGCCAGGCTTCAACAGTATGTGACGCATGAACTTCCAGATGTTCAAGCTGAATTTAGAAAAGGCTGAGGAACCAGAGATCAAATTGCCAACATCCGCTGGATCATCGAAAAAGCAAGAGAGTTCCAGAAGAACATCTACTTCTGCTGTATTGACTATGCCAAAGCCTTTGACTGTGTGGATCACAATAAACTGTGGAAAATTCTGAAAGAGATGGGAATACCAGATCACCTGACCTACCTCCTGAGAAATCTATGCAGGTCAGGAAGCAACAGTTAGAACTGGACATGGAATAACAGACTGGTTCCAAATCGGGAAAGGAATACGTCAAGGCTGTATATTGTTACCCTGTTTATTTAACTTCTGTGCAGAGTACATCATGAAAAACGCTGGGCTGGAAGAAGCACAAGCTGGAATCAAGATTGCCGGGAGAAATATCAATAACCTTCCCTGGTGGCTCAGAGGTTAAAGCGTCTGCCTCCAATGCGGGAGACCTGGGTTCGATCCCTGGGTTGGGAAGATCCTCTGGAGAAGGAAATGGCAATCCACTCCAGTATTCTTGCCTGGAGAATCCCATGGACGGAGAAGCCTAGTAGGTTACAGTCCACGGGGTTGCAAAGAGTCGGACACGACTGAGCGACTTCACCTCACCTCAGATATGCAGATGACACCACCTTCGTGGCAGAAAGTGAAGAAAAACTAAAGAGCCTCTTGATGAAAGTGAAAGAGGAGAGTGAAAATTTTGGGTTAAAACTCAACATTCAGAAAACTAAGATCATGGCATCTGGCCTCATTACTTCAAATAGATGGGGAAAGAGTGAAAACAGTGACAGACTTTGTTTTTTTGGGGGGCTCCAAAATCACTGCAGATGGTGACTGCAGCCATGAAATTAAAAGATGCTTGCTCCTTGGAAGAAAAGTTATGACCAACCTAGATGGCATATTAAAAAGCAGAGACATTACTTTGCCATCAAAGGTCGGTCTACTCAAGGCTATAGTTTTTCCAGTAGTCATGTATGGATGTCAGAGTTGGACTATAAAGAAAGCGGAGCGCCAAAGAATTAAAGCTTTTGTACTGTGGTGTTGGAGAAGACTCTTGAGAGTCCCTTGGACTGCAAGGAGATCCAACCAGTCAGTCCTTAACAAAATTAGTCCTGAATATTCGTTGGAAGGACTGATGCTGAAGCTGAAACTCCAATACTTTGGCCACTTGACGCGAAGAGCTGACTCATTTGAAAAGACCCTGATGCTGTGAAAGATTGAAGGCAGGAGGAGAAGGGGACGACAGAGGATGAGCTGGTTGGATGGCATCACTGACTCAATGGTCATGCGTTTAAGCAAGCTCTGGGAGTGTGGGAGTTGGGGATGGACAGGGAGGCCCTGCATGCTGCGATCCATGGGGTCACAGAGTCAGACATCACTGAGCAACCGAGCTAAAATGAACAAGGGTCCAAACAAGGTGCACCCTGATTGGACCCCCTAGGTCACATACTTGCCTGCGAACCAATGCCTGGGCACGAAATGGACGGTGCGGATCCTTTAAGCCAATCGGGGCCCAGCACTGGACCCAGGGGGTGGAGTCAGCTTTCCACAGAGCACTGGCTGAATGGAGGCAGCTTATGTACCCAAAGGAGCTTCCAGGAGCTTCAGGTAGGTGGAAAGGAAGGAAGGGCTGGTGGCAAACTCCCACTGTCTGCTCTCAGATGTGGGAATCGGAGCAGACTGCCCTGAACGGATTCGGAAGCCTTTCCTCCCGCCGCCATCACTAGGCTGCAGTCGTGTGCCGTGCTCCATATTTCCCCGTGGACTCTACGGCTGCAGAAGCCGTGCCTGATGTTTCTGAACCGCTGCCTAGCGCCAGGATCCACAGTGCCCTACATTTGCTGTTCATTGTCTCATTTAACAACAGCCTCGGGAAGGAAGCCTCGAGAGCCAAATGCCCTGCCCAAAGTTGTTGGCCCGAGCTGAAAAGTCAAGGTTGCACCTTGTCCTCAGTTCCCTACTTGGAGAGGTTTAGGTGCCCCTGTGTGCTGGGTGCCTGGCCGTGGGATGGGCTTTCAGGGTAGGCAGAAAGTAGAAATCACCTCTCCACCGAGCATCACATTGTGTTTAAAAGAACACCACACACTTCACAAGAGCTGCCCCCAGTTCAGTTCAGTTCAGTCGCTCAGTTGTGTCCGACTCTGAGACCCCCGTGAATCGTAGCACGCCAGGCCTCCATGTACATCACCAACTCCCGGAGTTCACTCAGACTCACGTCCATCAAGTCAGCGATGCCATCCAACCATCTCATCCTCTGTTGTCCCCTTCTCCTCCTGCCCCCAATCCCTCCCAGCATCAGGGTCTTTTCCAATGAGTCAACTCTTCGCCTGAGGTGGCCAAAGTACTGGAGTTTCAGCTTCAGTATCATTCCCTCCAAAGAAATCCCAGGGCTGATCTCCTTCAGAATGGGCTGGTTAGATCTCCTTGCAGTCCAAGGGACTCTCAAGAGTCTTCTCCAACACCACAGTTCAAAAGCATTAATTCTTCGGCGCTCAGCTTTCTTCACAGTCCAACTCTCACATCCATACACGACCACTGGAAAAACCATAGCCTTGACTAGACAGACCTTTGTTGGCAAAGTAATGTCTCTGCTTTTCAATATACTATCTAGGTTGGTCACCTCATGCGAAGAGTTGACTCATTGGAAAAGACTCTGATGCTGGGAGGGATTGGGGGCAGGAGGAGAAGGGGATGACAGAGGATGAGATGGCTGGATGGCATCACTGACTTGATGGACGTGAATCTGAGTGAACTCCGGGAGTTGGTGATGGACAGGGAGGGCTGGCATGCTGCGATTCATGGGGTCGCAAAGAGTCGGACACGACTGAGTGACTGAACTGAACTGAACTGAACTGATCTAGGTTGGTCATAACTTTCCTTCCAAGGAGTAAGCGTCTTTTAATTTCATGGCTGCAGTCACCATCTGTAGTGATTTTGGAGCCCCCCAAAATAAAGTCTGACACTGTTTCCACTGTTTCCCCATCTATTTGCCATGAAGTGATGGGACCAGATGTCATGATCTTCGTTTTCTGAATGTTGAGCTTTAAGCCAACTTTTTCACTCTCCTCTTTCACTTTCATCAAGAGACTTTTTAGTTTCTCTTCACTTTCTGCCATAAGAGTGGTGTCATCTGCATATCTGAGGTTATTGATATTTCTCCCGGCAGTCTTGATTCCAGCTTGTGCTTCTTCCAGCCCAGCGTTTCTCATGATGTACTCTGCATATAAGTTAAATAAGCAGGGTGACAATATACAGCCTTGACATACTCCTTTTTCCTATTTGGAACCAGTCTGTTGTTCCATGTCCAGTTCTAACTGTTTCTTCCTGACCTGCATACAGGTTTCTCAAGACCCCTCTGCAAATACCCAAGTTGGCGATCTCTGTTGCCTTATTTCATTTCTTTGCAAACTGCAGGAAAATGTAACTGAAGCATCCCCTCAGGCCTCATGACGCTCTAAATTAAAGTGAATTCTGCCACGAAAATAAACTTGACACCATGCTACACTGTTATGAGAGCAGTGACATTAGCCACTACTTTCTAGAATCTGCAGAATCAACACTGTTACTGACTTTGGGGAGAAGGGGGCATATTTCACCAACTGGGTCACCTGAGGACAGGTGTGCAGAGCATGGAGGGGCTCCATAGAGCCCGAGGCAGCCCTCTGGCTGGTCCTGTGTTCTCTACCACGTTCCCCTCTCTCCTATCTGCTGGAAGTGCCAGTTAGCTCCTTGGGCTTGGAGAAGCTCTCAGCTGCTCTGCCTCAGCTGGGTCCACACCTTCTCCTCTGCAGTCTGCAGGTGAGGGTTCCAATAGTCCTTTCTCCACTGATGGGTCGGGGCCAAGGTAGGGCAAGGGTAGGTGGGGGAGAGAATGAGGAAGGAGTCACATGGGGCCTGTGGCCACCTAACAGAACAGGGCACTTGGCATTGGAAGCCCACGGAAGCTTTGAGTCTGGACGTTTCCATTTCTACCTCCTTCTTGACTGTATGAGTGAGTTGCCTGGTGCACTCCTGGAAGCAGCTGTCCCGCTTTCCTCTGAACCCCTGGAGCCCTTCGTCAGCCTTGCTTCCTGGAACCTTGGTTCTTCCCGTCAGATTAGCCCCACTCCATCAAGATTCACCTCCAGTTCATCTTTGCCTGCAGAGGCCTCTGAGGAGAAGCAGCCTGGCAAAGCTGGCCGACAGAAGCAGGAGGAATGTGCCTCGAGACTCTGGAGCCGGGGTCCCATGGGAGCCGTGTGGCTTAAGCATTTAACGTCCTAGTCCTGAGTGCCATCTGTAACCCAGGGACAAAGGTGGCACCCACTCCCCTGGAGGTGCCCCCCCCCATTCCTCTCTGACACGGACATAAACCTCAAGCTCCCTTCCAGCAAGGCTGCCATCCCTAACACCCTTCCACCCCCACTTCTGGAGCTGCCACAGATATATCTCATAAAGATATCCTGAAGCTCCATGAGCATGTCAAATGTTTACCAGGGGCTTCTTGGGTGGCTCAGTGGCTTAAAAAAAAAAAAAACAAACTGCCTGCCGATGCAGGAGATGCAGGTTCGATCCCAGGGTAAGGAAGACGCCCTGGAGAAAGAAATGGCAACTCACTCCAGTATTCTTGCCTGGGAAATCCCATGGACAGAGGGGCCTGGCAGGCTATAGGCCATGGGGTTGCAAAAGAGTCAGACACAACTTAGCTATTAAGTTCCCTAGTAAGAAGAGCCAAACGATTTGTACTAACAGTGTGGTTTCTGCTCAACACCTGCTTCCCTTCTGGGAAACCTGTTACGTGCCAGGCAGTGGGGGCCTGTTTTCCAGCCCCAGTAAAGACCCTGGGCGCTGAGTCTCTAATGAGTCTCCCTGGCAGGTGACACTGCGCGTGTGTTATCCCAGCTCATTGCTGGAGGAGTTCTGCTGGTCCCGTGACTCCCTGGCGGAGGGCTCTGCACGCTTCTGCCTGGTTGCCCTTGGACTTCACTACATGCGCCTTTTCCCTTGTGGATTTCCCTCTGCATCCTTTTGCCATAAGAAGTCATAGCCATGAGTTCATCTATATGCTGAATCCTCTTAGCAAACCATCAGACCTAGGGGTGACCTTAGGGAGACCCAATCCACATAGTCCCTGCCTCAGGGTTAGTGCTCAGGAAGTATATAAGTTCCTCAGATATAAGTTCCCGGGGTAGTCATGGGCTCAATGTCCTTAACTGTAAGAATCAAACAGGAGGGACTCCCCTCACGGCCCAGTGGCTAAGACTCTGAGCTCCCAATGCAGGGGGCTGGGGTTTGATCCCTGGCCAGGGAAGTAGATCCCGCATGCTGCAACTAAGATTCAGTGGAGCCAAAGAAATAATTTTTAAAAAAAAAAAGAAATGAGAGACTCCTCTCCTCAAAAAATAACTTGTTTTCCATTAAAAAAAAAAAAGTTCAAAAAGATATTTATTGGCATGAACCCAGAACCTACAAGTGTGGCAAGAACAAAGATATGCAGTCAGAAGGGTATTCACAGCCTCTTTCATCTCAAATTCTAAAGAAAATTCTATCAGCTTCACTTTTGCTCTCTGGGAAGGAAACGTGCCTGATTGGCTATGGGGCTTTTTGATTGAACTAATCAATAAGGGAGATAAAATGAGGAGGGGTGAGTGGGGGTTCCAGTGGGAAGGGAGAGAACTGCCAAGGGGAGAAAGGGATAGATTTGGGAAATCGGGAGAGGGGTCAAAATCAAAGAGCTGGGAGCTTCCCTGGTGGCCCAGTGGTTAAGACCACCTTGTAATGCAGGGGATGAGGGCTCGCTCCCTGGTTGGGGAGTTAAAGTCTCACATGCCTGGAAGCCAAAAAAAAAAAAAAAAAAGATAACTCAGAAGCAATATTGTAGCAAACTCAATAAAGACTTTAAAAATGGTCCACATCAAAAAATCTTTTTAAAAATTCAAAGAGCCCATGAAGGTAGAAGTAGAGATCCTTTTGTTTCATTCATTTTGTTTAAATGTGGTAGATAAAGAGAAGAAAATAACTTTTTGGCAGCCATTGTGTATTGAAGGACAAAGAATTGGGAAAGAACTTACACGTAGAAGGCACAAGATCAATATTTCTTGTGGGAAAAGAACCTGCAGCAGATTCTTTGAGGGAAAACATCTCCCAGTGGATTCTGGAATTAAAGACAAATTAATCACATCTGCATAAGATGGGCTCCTGAAGACTCCTAAGACTAGAAAAGAATGAACAGCCACACTCTCCAAAGGAGACAGCCAGACTTATCATCAAGGCAGAAGATTAATTTACGCAAATAGAAGGCATAAAAGATTATTTGAAGAGGTACTTCACAAAGAAGGAATCTGAAATGGCTACAAACATATGAAAAGGAGCTGAGCTGCCTTACTTATCAAGGAGACACAAGTTGAAACCATACAACGGTACCAGTGCACACCCACCTGAAAGGCTGATGTGAAAATGTCAAGCGTTAGCAAAGAAGTAAAACAACTGGGATGCCAGATACGGCTGCTTATAGACAGAGAAAAAGTGGGTACAACTACCTTGCAAGACTATTGAGCAGTAGCTTCTGAAGCTAAACATTTGTACAACTTACAGCCCAGCAATTCTGCTCCTTGGAACATACCCAGCAGAAATGTGGACATATGTTCACCAAACACATGTGCAAGAATGTCCGTAGCACTATTCATAAGTAGCCTCAAATGAAAACCCACCCCCAAAACTCATCAACGGAATAGATGACGGTTTCAGGTAGGGCTGGATCCAGCATTGTAAACGATGCCATTGAGAATCTGCCTTCTGTATTTTGACACTGCCCTCCCCGCCACCCCTCCTGGGTTTCATCCTTTGAGAGGCTGTCTGCCTGTGGCAACCCCAGCAGAATCATACTTGCAACTTTTATTCCAACAGAAAGAACCATTTTTTCTTTCTCTACAATGAAAGAGATGTTGCAGAAACAAGCCTCCTTTAGCTTCCGTGGGCCATGGGCTAACATCTGACCAAATCCCTGAAATCCAGGGAGGGAATGTGGCACTTTTCCAGAGCTGGGTCAGACCTTCCCCCTGGAGCCTGCGATGTGGAAGGTAGTGCCATCCGAACCTCATATAACCTGAGGATGGGAAGGGAGAAGCCCCCTGCAAAGGAAAACAAGGGTGCTGTTAACCTCTTACCAGCAGGGCGAAGATAAGAAACTGAGCAGGTCAAAACTATGGCCACAGACCTCCCTGGCGGTACAGTGGATAAGAATCTGCTTGCCAATGTAGGGGACGCAGGTTCGACCCTTGGTCCAGGAAGATTCCGCACGCCACAGAGCAACTAAGCCCACGTGCAGCAACTACTGAGCTCTTGCTCTAGAGCCTGTGAGCTGCCACTCTTGAAGCCCCGAGGCACCCTAGAGCGCGTGCTCCACAAGAGAACCACCGCGATGAGAAGCCCGCACACTGCAAGGAAGAGGAGCCTGGCTCCCTGCAGCCAGAGAAGAGCCCTGATGCAGCCACAGAGACCCAGCACAGCCAACGCAAAGCAAACGGTGTGTATAAAACACGGCGCCCCGTGGACCTGCTCGTTAACTGTGGCCTGAAGGAACATGTTTTCTGGGACTTCCCTGGTGGTCCAGTGGATAAGAATCCGCCTGCCGATGCAGGGGACGTGGGTTCGATCCCCGGTCTGGGAAGATGGCTCGTGCTGAGGGGTAACTAAGTCCGGGCGCCACAACAGTGAGAAGCCCATGCACAGCAACTGGAGAGACTAACCCTAACCCTGACCCCTAACCCCTAACCCTAACCCCTAACTGGAGAGACTAACCCTAACCCCGATCCCCGCGACTGGAGAGGTTGACCCTAACCCCGATCCCCGCGACTGGAGAAAGCCCGCATGCAGCAATGGAGACACAGCGCCGCCAAAGCAAACCAGTAATCCTTACAAAAGAGGATGGCGCTTTCTGAGCTGTACCAGGGTGTGCGACCTGGTGCTTAATGGTGTCTGATAAATGGTGACTCCTCTGTACCATCTTGTCCTACACTCATGCCCTGGGAGGCAGGGGACAAGGGTCAAGAGCACAGGGTCCCCGCCTGCAGCCACCACAGAGCTACTGTGTGTGCAGGGCCCTGCCAATCACAGCCACTCAGCCCGATAGGAGAATCATTATTCCTTTTTAATCATGCAATTGAAACAAACAAGAATCAGGTTCGGATTAATTCAGGAGAAAGTGGTTTTGTGATTTGCAAGTCAAATATGGGCTTTACACTTTCACTCCAGGTTAAAAATCACATCTTCCTGGGATTACGTGGGAAGGCACAGGGTTAGAGGGCAGAAGACCTGGTTTCATACTGTGGTTCTGCTGCTGCTGCTGCTGCTGCTAAGTAGCTTCAGTCATGTCTGACTCTGTGCAACCCCGTAGACGGCAGCCCACCAGGCTCCCCCGTCCCTGGGATTCTCCAGGCAAGAACACTGGAGTGGGTTGCCATTTCCTTCTCCAGTGCATGAAAGTGAAAAGTGAAAGTGAAGTCGCTCTGTCGTGTCCGACTCTGTGTGACCCCATGGACTGCAGCCTACCAGGCTCCTCCGTCCATGGGATTTTCCAGGCAAGAGTACTGGCGTGGGGTGCCATCGCCTTCTCTGGGTTCTGATGCTAATACTGACTAATTAGTGTCATGTCTCAAGCCAGACAATGAGCTACTATGGGCCTCAGTTTCCTCAACTGTAAGATGGAGTCAGTGTTGTGAAGATTACGGGCATGATCGAAGTCGTCAGGTTCAATTGTAGAAACAAAGAACCACTCTAACTACTTTAAAAAAAAAAAAGAAAGAAATTACTAGAAGGCAACAGGTGCTTACAAAAGCCACTGGCATTTCAAAAGGGGCCGTCTCTGGGCTGGCTTTCCAGGAAAAACAGACCGAGGGCTGCTGGCTTCAAGAACACACGGCAGAAGCCGTGATGCTGCAAACAAGAAGCCTTCTTCACCTCTGCACAGACCCCTCAACCTCTCACATAACTGGCAAATGGTCACTGAAATGCAGGTATGGAAAAACTGGACGGTTCCAGAAAACCCGAGGCAGCAAAAAGACAGCCTTGGCCTCACCACCCTCCGCATCTCGGCTAGAGGAGCAGAACCGCGTCCCGAGTATCCCAGGTATGAAGGAATCGGGGAAGTGGTTTCTTTTTCCCTCCTTCTAGCCTCTGCAGTGCAGGGCGATGTAATAGCAGGAAGTTCAATGGGATGATGACAGCTGAGAGCAGTGTGTCATCAAGCAAGGCCCTGGAGAGTTTGGGGGCCCAGTGGCCGGTCTTGGGGAGCTGCCGGACTCACCTGTGGCCCCCTGGCATCTCCTCTCAAGCTAGCACTCTGAGCACCGAAGGATCCTGGGGGTCAGTCTCTCAGCCGCAGTTGTGCAGGGAAATGATCGTCTGACCTTTCCAGGAAGCCCGCCTAGTTCCCAGCCCCAGGCAGGGAGGGGAGAAGACTGGCAGGGGGTGAGCTTGTTGTCAAGCCTTGTTCCTGAGCCCTTGTCCTCTCTGTGCCCCGTCCTGCGGTGCTGGGCTGTGTCTCTGAAAACCACCCTCTGCCGGCTGGTGGGGCTGGAGGATGGAGGAGCACGCGCTGTACACGTGACACGTGTGGGCTTTGGAGACAGACATAGCACACAGCTCCCCGGTTTAGGAACGGCAGGGCCTGCGACAGGTGGCTTCATCCTTCTCAGCCCCAGGTCTTCATCTCTGTAAGAGGGACAGAAATAGTCTGTCCATGCAGAGGTGAGGCGACAGCTCATCACGTCCGTGGTGTAAAGCACGAAACACTCATATCATCAGAGGCAACATCCTTCAAGTCAGACTCTCTCCATAGACAGTCCTTATCTGTTTAAAGACCTCTGGAAAGATGCCTGGTCCCTCCTGTGAAAGCCCATCAGGCAGATGCTACACACAGCCACCTCCACCCTCCTCCTCCCCTATCGGAGTTGCGCCCTCCTAGGAAATCCGAAAATGGCAGAAGCTCTGTCCCAGGGTCTCTTGCAGTTAAGCATGGATGTGTGACCCTCCCCCAGCCAGTGGACATTAAAGGGGAGGGTCTCCTGGGGCTTCTCAAAAATGCTTCTCTCACTGCAGAGAGAATGAGCTGTATCAAGAGAACATCGCCTCTTCTTTCTTAGTTTGGACCAGTTATTCTCACCTGGGGCATCTGGGGGCATCTGTCCCCCATGGGGCATCTGGTAATTTCTAGAGATATTTTGGTTGTCACAGCTAAGCGGGGGCTGCTACTGGCATCCAGTGGGTCGAGGTCGCATCCTGTGAGGCACAGGACAGCTGGCATGACAGAGACTGCTGCTGCTGCTGCTGCTAAGTAGCTTCAGTCGTGTCCAACTCTGTGGGACCCCATAGACGGCTGCCCACCAGGATCCACTGTCCCTGGGATTCTCCAGGCAAGAACACTGGAGTGGGTTGCCATTTCCTTCTCCAATGCATGAAAGTGAAAAGTGAAGTCATTCAGTCATGTCCGACTCTTAGCGACCCCATGGACCGCAGCCTACGAGGCTCCTCTGTCCATGGGATTTTCCAGGCAAGAGTACTGGAGTGGGGTGCCATTGCCTTCTCCAATGACAGACCCAAACGCCAGTAGTGCCAAGGTGGAGAAAACGGCTCTGGAGGTGGTGGTATAAAGAGATGACATCTGGACTGTGGCAACTATTTTGAGACCATGAGGAAAGGTTTAGAGAGCCACCGAGTTGACAAGGGTCCTGACACGAATGAGCTGCTGCTGGGAAACTGGAAGCCCCATTCTTCAGGTTTCTTGCTGAGTGGCAAAAACTAACTCCTCTTATTTCAGTTACTCTTAATCAGAGATGCTGTTATTTGCAGCCCCAGCTAGCAAATCACAATGAATAACGGGCTGAGACAGAGAAGATGGAGATGAATGGTAGGAATGCTCACTTCTATACGGCACTTGTTATCATGAAGGGTCTCAAACATACAGAAAGCTATAGAGAATCATAATCGGGTCAACCCCATGTGTACACCGTCCAGATTTAACAAGGGTTAGGATTTGCTAAATGGGTTTTACCCGATGCCCACTGGCGGCTCCTCTGCCCAGCACACTGGCCTTGTCCCTGCTCCATCACGCTGACGTCGTTCAGGCTTCGACTTCAGCTCTAGATCTTTAGGGAAGCCCTTTCTGATTTTGCAATTTCCTCCAGGCACTCTGAGCTCCCCCTTCCCTGCCTGTCTGTTTTCCCAACCCCATCAGTGAGCTCCCTGGTAGAGGGGGACATGGGGAGGGGCAGACTCTGTGCATTACCCACTGCTGAATTTCCAAAGCCAGTATAGCACCTGCCACAGACGGGCTCCAAGGGTTGATGGTGAGAATGAGTGGGCGAGTCCCTGCTTTCCGGGTGATAAAACTGAGGCTCAGAGAAGCTACAGCAACTTGCTTAAGATGAGGCTTGGAATTTGCTCCAGGTCTCCTGAGGTCCCACTACACCAGACTGCTCTGAAGCAAGTTCAGAGTCTGGAGTTCCCTTGAGATTGACCTCGGGCTGTTACTGGCAGGGAAGGAAAGTTTGATGTCAGATTCCACAAAACCCGGTCTGCCGGTCTCCTGCACTGAAGTGCCAGCAGGCAGCTTGGGAAAAAGCTAACTTCCAGACCGACTGCAGAGCTGCGGGACCGAAAGCTGTAGGCTGAGCCCCAAGTTCTGTCACTGTCGGCAAACTCCCCGTGTGGCGCCAGAGCTCACCGACACCGAGAACCTCCTGGGGTCCTGGAGCACAACTCGGAGGCCGCCCACCCCGCCCCTTCTTGCCCATTTCCCAGTCTCTCTTAACTCGTCTCCTCAGCCCGGCCCCTGGGATGCAGGCTGGGAGGCTGTTGTCGGAGATAAGAACCCAGCTCCCCCCGCACATTCCTCACTCTTCTTTTTAAAAGATGATTAATTTTAAAAAGTGCAAAAACCACACTGCCCACGGACAGCATTTTCACCTTGCACGTGTGATACTTGAAACGGTGGCTGTCAGAAGGAGTAAAACTGCCCCCCTTACTGACAGAAAGGGAACTGGGAGGGGCGCTTGGGTCCAGCTTCTTGGAACGTCAAGGTGAGAAGACCTGAATCTCTCAGGAACCAGCGTGGGTCCGTCAGACTGGGCTTGAATCTCTGCCACTCCCGCTCTGTGGGGTCTTGATCAAGTCCCTTCAATTCACCTGTAAAACGGGAGCAGTAATAGCTCTGCCGCAGCGTGGCAAGATCACACAGCTCCGGAAAAGCACTTGGAACAGCCGCGGGAATAACAACTGGGCGACTCTCCCATCTGCTGTTCCTACTGTTACGCTCCCCATGAGATGGAACACTGAGGCTGTCTCAAGGCTCATTCAGCCATCCTAGAATTAACTGGGGGGGAGAGCCTTCTCTGAAATCACGTTTTATTTCACAGCAGGTCGAACGTTTGCTAACATTGTTCTCAGCATTATTACTGTAGGCCGGAGACGTCTTGCTATTAACGCCTATGATTTACCGTTACTACTAAGCCACTTTTGCCTGGAGACATCACCCTCCTCCACGTTTGGGGGCATAAACTGAACTCCCTGCCTCTGCTGGGAGAGAGAAGCAGAGCAACAACAAGAGAAGTGAAGAGGAAACCATCTCGGCTTCGGAGTCTCTAAGAGTTCCACCAGCGACCAAGGTCAAGAGAAAGGGCAAAAGTCAACATTCATGACCTAACATGTCACACACATAAGCAACGTATGAACCCAAATAATCTTTAGGAATAGTGAATGGTGATTCAAGAGGCAGTACATTTCAGCAGAGGGGAAAAAAAAAATCCTTCTGTGACGTGTGTGTTGGAGTTGAGTGTGTCTATAAAATGACATGATTCCAGGACTTCCCTGGTGGTCCAGGGGCTAAGACTCTGCTCCCAAATCAGGGGGCCCGAGCTCAATCCTCGGTCAGGGAACGAGACCCCACGTGCCACACCTAAAGGGCCCACATGCAGGAAGGTAGAAGATCCTGCATGCTGCAACTAAGACTGGCGTGGCCAAATAAATAAAAATAAATACATACATTATAAAAATGACATGATCCCAGAGGCTCAGTGGATAAGGGGAAGCTCAGAGAGAAGAGCTGGTTTGTCACTGAATAGGACGCTCCCTTCCCGTCTCCAGTGCAGCAGAGAACGACACCGCCTGAGAGTTTGGGGACGCGACTGGAAGTGGCGAGCCAGGAACTGCAGGCTCCCCTCCCCACCATCGGGCCAGCAAGAGCGAGCATGTGAGCTCCCATCTCCCGTGGCCCCAGAGGGCTCAGGGGCATCTAGATATTCCCCAAGCCCTTGAGGAAAGCAAGGATGGGTTACAGCATCAGTCATGCATACGTGCTGATGCTGAACTCCCCAGGGCGTGCAGTTGGAAAAGAACTCGCCTGCTAATGCAGGAGACGTGAGACACAGGTTCAATCCCTGGGTCGGGAAGAATCCCCTAGAGGAGGGCATTGCAACCCACTCCAGTATTCTTGCCCAGAAAATCCCATGGACGGAGGAGCCTGGAGGGCTGTACAGTCCATGGGGTCGCATCAGCGGACAGAAAAGGGCTCATGAGGCAACAAGGCTGGTGTTGTTCCATCAGCTGGAGCCTAGTAAGAATCAGTGGCTATGCGTGGTCATCGTGGGGAGGAGGGGGGCTGAGGGCGGAAAAGCAGATGTTCCCTCCCTCTCATCTCAACACGAATGCCTCCCAACACATGCGCCACCCTGGGGGTGGGTGGTGGGGGAGGGAGTCCCCAAACAGCTGAGTTTAAACCTGAAATGACCAAGAACAAAACCTGGAAATGACTTCCTTGACTTGATTACAATTTCTACCACTGACAAGAGTGAGAAGTTGAAGTCAACGGTCGGAACAAAGGTGTAAATTTTTTTGCACGTCTGCACTTGTAGTTTGAGAAACCAGACTGTGCACAAGCATCTTAATAGGAGCAGATGAGATCTGATCCCGCCAGCAGCCTGTGCTGCCCCGCGGCCGAGGCTCAGCCTCTGTTTCCTCACCACTGAGAGGATGTACACTGCTCCACTCATGTTTCAAGATTTATTGTGGGGCTCAAACGAGATCATATGTGTGAAAAGGCTCTAAAAATACGAAGCTTCACGGAAGCGGTGTGGTGACAGCGATGACAGCCACAGTGATGATAACACAGCGGCGGTGACGTTTGCCGGAAAAGCCAGGAGGAAGTCGAGTCTTCACCACGCCCGATATTGCAGAAATACGCAGAAGAGTTGGCAGTCCTAGAGACACAGAGCCCCACCATGCTGTAGAAACGTAGCCTGGACATGAAGGGAGAAGCTGATCCTTGGGTGACGGACAAGTCTTGTTTGAATGACAAAGCTTGGAAATGACGTCAGTACACCTTTTGAAATCGCAGTGATGGCATTCGGCCTCAACGGCTGTGTCAGGATGTGAAATTCACAGAAAGTGAAAAACATGGTCTCATCCCGCAGAGCTCATGCGCTGCTGTGGGTGGTGGGGAGGGAAACTGACTCGTCACCAGCTCGGGAAGGAGCAGCTCCCCAGGGGTGACTGTTCCCGGACAGCCGGAGCCGAGTGCCGAGCTGCCATCACAGGACCGTGAGCACAAAGCCAGGATTCATGTCTTTGTTTGCTCAGCAACTGGTATTTCTCTGTGTGATTTACAACATCACGCAGTGGGGGTCCCTCACAGAGTTAAGAGTCCACCTTCAAAATCCCACAGTTCAACCATCTGCTCTGTGAGCGATGCCATGTCCTTCAGTGAAGTCTTTGCAATGGATTGTTTGTGACCCCCACCCGCCAGATTCCTACATTGAAATCCTAATCCTGATGTGAGGGTATTTGGGGAAACGATTAGGTCATAAGGGTGACCATGAATAGGATTAGCACCCTTATAAAAAAGGGAAAGAGAGGAGCTTCCTTGGTGGCCGAGTGGTTAAGAATCCACCCTGCAATGCAGGGGACACCTTGTAATGTGGGGCCAGTTCGATGCCTGGTCCAAGGAGATCCCGGATGCCACAGGGCAACTAAGCCTGGGCACCACGACTACTGAGCTCACGCTCTAGAGCCCATGTCCTGTAATTGCGGAAGCCCATGTGCCCTCCAGCCTGTGTTCTGCAACGTGAGAGGCCACCTCGATGAGAAGCCTGCCCACCACACTAGAGAGCAGCCTGCGCTCAGCCACGAAGGCCCAGTGCAGCAGCAGCAACAGAAAGGACTGGAGGCCTCCTTCTCTTGCTCAGCGTAGGGGTACAGGGAACCAGCCGGGAAGAGGCCACGCTGGAGCCTGGCCATGCTGGCGGCCCGATCTCAGAGAGCCAGCCTCTAGATCTCTGAGAAAGAAATGTCTGTTCTCTAAGCCAGGGGTCCCCAACCTCTGGGATCTAAAGCCTGATGATCTGAGGTGGAGCTGATGTAATCATAACAGAAAGTAAAGTCCACAATAAATGCACTTGAATCATCCTCAAACCAACCCCCGACCCTGGGTCCGCGGAAAAATTATTTTCCACGAAACCAGTCCCTGGTGCCAAAAAGGCTGGGCCTGCTGGTCAAAGCCACTGAGCTCGGGGTCATTTGTTGTAGCAGCTTAAACACCCGAAGACAGTCCTTTGTTGCTTAAATTAGCCAGAGGCAGTTTCTGTTGCTTGCAACCCAAGAATCCTGAATGCTGTGTACTAGCCCCAGCTGTGAAAAACACGCATCAGCTGGTACGTGACTCCTGCCCTGAGATGTGAATGCCCTCCTGTCACCCCAGACCTGTCCCTAGTACCCCGCGCCGATCTTCCTGTGATCCTGTAGGCAAGTGGCTAGTCCCTGGCACAGCTGGGGCCTCTGGGTCCTGCTCCAAACCCGCAGCTGTCTGTGGCTAAGTGCTGAAAACCACCACTGCACAGACAGCTCAGCAGGCCACCCTCCTCTGCAGATCCCTCCTCTCCCGATCTCAGTTTAGCCATCTATGAAATGGGCAGACTGAGTGCACAGCACTGCCTCCTCCTCTAGATAAATGGGCACAGAGAAGCAGAAACAACACTTCCCAGATGTGAGGAGTGCTTCTCACTCTCAGATCGCACAACACAGAGGTGACAAAACAAATCTTCCAGCAGAAAACACTGTCTCCCAAAACAAAGCAAGCATTGCTAGAGGCTCTGAAAGAGACCCAGAAGTGATAAAAACAGCTTCCCAAGAGTCAGAGGCTTTAAAAAACAACACAAAACACTTCATTTCTAAGCTTGGGTGTCATGCTGCTCTGCCTCTGAAGCGTCTCCCCACTGTTCTTGCTGGGGGTAGGCGGATGAGGATGGGAGAGGGATGGGAAGGCGATCTGCGGGAGGGCCACGGATGGGCCTCTGCTGGTCGGGGAGGCTGCCCAGCTCTGCTGTGCGTCCAGGCTGAGAATCACTCACACTTCCTGTCCTGCAAGAACCCTGGAGAGGCCTCAGATGCGGACTCCCGGGAAGAAGTTATGATGCAAGTGTCGGGGGTGGAAAGAAGTAGGTTCTGCAAGGCAGACCCTTTTTACAGAATCCCAGAGCTTAAACAGCCGGTGAGACCTGGAGAGACCACTCTCTTTCTCACCCCGATGCCCTTGCCTGTTCCAGAGAGGGAGGGAGCCCACCTGGGCAGGAACCGTGTCCCTGCATGAACGGATCTCAGGATGCACTTAGCGGGGTCTGAGAGCAGGGTCTCCGGCACAGGAAGTAGGCAGCGAAACCCCAGCGCCAGGGTTGGGGGGAAGCTGCCTCTGGGGGGCCTTGCTTCAAGGCGCTGCACTGAGCCTGACTCCTGCTAATCAGCTCATCTAATCTTAATAGTCTTCTCATTGCTGCTCACTAAGGCTGGGGAGTCCAAGAGCTCACCCAATGGGGCACAGCTAGGACGCAGCAGAGCTGGGCCTCACAGGCAGGCCCATGTCTCCAGGGCCCACATCTGAGCCCATCTGCCCTTCTGCCTCCCACACGTGGCAGTAGGGGTCCCGCGGGTGTCTCCAGGCAGAGACAGGCCCCCGAGGAAGTCCCCACACAGGGAAGAGATGGGAGCCTGTCTTCCCACTTCCCACACCCCAATCGAGCATCCCTGATCTTCAGAAAGTACCTGCCTGGGGCTTCTAGCTTTCTCTGTGACAAAGAACACAGAGAAAGGCACACAACTCTGACTTAGAAAAGACTCAAGGCCTGCTGTGGGTGGACGCCTGGGGTCTACAGGAGCCTGGCCAGGTGGTTGATATCCTACTATTCCCAGCAAAGCCCCCAGACCAATCCAGGAACACCAGTTCTTATTACTTATCCAGGAGAAAGCAACTCAAGCAACAACAAAAAAAACCACCCAAGCTTTCTATTTTCACATGAAATTCCTCAATTTGTAAATGTTGGAAACTTTTAAATTTTTAATCAGAAAAAAAAAAAGCTCATGGACCACTGGTTGGCCTCTCTCTCCAACAAGGGTACAATCTGAGGTCAAAGAAGGGGTTTACCTGATGGAGCCTCCACTTGCCTCTTCTGTGAAATGAGTTTACACTAATCCAGTTTAGAAGGAGGGAAAATCAGAGCCAGTGAACAACAAGCGTTCAGTAGAGAGGAAGACATCTGTCTTAGTCCCCTCAGGCTGCTCTCATAGAACTCCACAGACGGGGTGTCTAAAACAACAGACGTTTATTTCTCAGCATCCTGAAGCCTGGAAGCCTGAGATCAAGATTCTGGCCAGTTTGGCTTCTGGCTGAGAGCTCTCTTTCTGGTTCATAGATGATGTCCTTCTCACTGGGTCCTCACGTGGTCTTTCCTAATAGGATGATGGAGGTGGAGGTGGAGGTGGAAATAGAGGTAGCTGCTGCTACTGCTGCTGCTGCTGCTAAGTCGCTTCAGTCCTGTTCGACTCTGTGCAACCCCATAGACAGCAGCCCACCAGGCTCCCCAGTCCCTGGGATTCACCAGGCAAGAACACTGGAGGGGGTTGCCATTTCCTTCTTCAATGCATGAAAGTGAAAACTGAAAGTGAATTCTCTCAGTCGTGTCCAACTCTTAGTGACCCCACGGACTGCAGCCCACCAGGCTCCTCCATCCATGGGGGTTTCCAGGCAAGAGTACTGGAGTGGGGTGCCATTGCTTTTTCCGAGACGTAGAGCTAGAGTTTGCTAAAAGCAATCTGAGAGTCACAAGCTGGAGTTCTGAGCTGCTAAAGCACCCAGGAGCTAAGGGAGCAACATGCCCGAAGGGAGAATGGTGCAGGGCAGTGAGCCCATTACTGTGAGGTTTTCCCCTTGAGGTACGTTCTGAATTCTTAAATTGCACGTGATGAGAGTCCTACGAAAACCACCTGGAAAACAAAGCGGTTTAGGGCCGTCTCCTAGTGCAGGAGGCAAGTCGCTGAGTCCAAGAAACTCCAAGGAGGATGGGCCCTAGACAACATCCCAGGCTGGGTGTCTGGAGGGCGGCATCCTAAAGGGGAGGTGACCAGAGGCATCCCAGCCCCTCCCACACCAGCTGCCTCCCAGAGGGCAGGGGACTCACCTCTGGAGCAGCTGCAGTCTAGAGACGGTAACTTTTCATACAAATGTCCAACATTCAGTCAAAAGTCACCAGGCACACCAAGAAACAAGACCAAGGGAAATGGGGGACTATAGAAACAGACCCACAAGTGTTCCAGATATTAAATTTAGCAGATGGGAGTTTTAAAATCACATTGGTAGGATGTTCAAGAAAAATTATAAATGGTATTTAAAGACCTCTGTTCTCCTCCTCCAATACCCACATGGTTTTATAGGTTGAGCTCCACCCAACATTTGAGGAAGAGTCAATTCCTGTCTCATATAAGTTCTTCCAAAAAGTTGGAAGAAGAATTCCGAGTTTATGATACATGGCTTGAAGCTGGAAAAAGAATTCCGAGTTTATGGGACATGGCTTGAGAGGGGAAAGTGTCAGATGCGGAGAGCGGTAAGCCAAGTCAAAGGTAAAAACACGGGGGAGTGGAAAGGTCAGAGCGAGGTTAAACTGGAGGCAAGCGAGTTAGAGAGGGGATAAGGCTGGACTCCAGTGGCCTTTCAGATCAAGGTGAAGACTTCACAGATTTACACTGTGGATGACGGGAGGTGACTTGGGGTTCTGACTGAGGGAATGACACGGACACCTCGGGCATTCCCATCCTCATCGCATCCCAAATCGCAGATCAGCAGAAAAGCAACCTCTTCCAAAATACATCCCCAACTTGCAAGCAGGCCTCTCGTTCATGTTTATGCGTGTTCCAGAAAGAACTTGGCCAGTAGATCACTCAGCATCCCCTCAAACTCCTTAGGGAGACCCCAGCATTGCAGTGACGACCTCCATTCCTCCTCCCACCTCCTGTGGAGGTGCTGGAAGAGGCACCAAGGAACCACCACCCTGGCCAGGCCGCCACCATCTCCTCCTTGTTGCAGGAGCCTCGCCCCTCCCTGACCCTCCCACCCCGCCTTCCCACAGCCAAAGGACCCTGTCCAACTTGAGTCATGCCATGCCCTTCTGCTCAGAGCCCTCCAGTGACCTCCCAGCACACCCCGCCTGGCCTTGCTGCCTTTCTAGGGCTCCCAGGGAACCCGGGAGAGATGGAGCCTGCGAAACAGCGCTGGCAGGGCCTGCCTCAGCTGCGTGCATTCTCCGGACGATTAAACACATGAACTACTCTGTATGCAAACAACCTCCGACAAGCCGTCCTGGCTTGCAGACTCCAGCAGAAATGCGGTACTACCGATGAGCTAAATTAGACTTATAAATAATGTGCTGGGTTCGGTCTGCTTGTGCTCGGCTGGGAATGGGATTTTGGAAGCATGGTTAAGAGCCAATTCATGATTCAAACACAACATCAAGTTCAGCAACACTGCATCAGAGGAATAAGAAACTGGCGAAATGAAGTACGATAAGCTCTCCGAGGTAAAAACAACAGTAATAATGAGTTTGCAATTGTTTCTCACTTCAGAAGGATATATGGGCGCAGGAAAGTCACTCAAACTTTCTAGCAGCCTGACAAAATGGTCCCTGGCCCAACTGCCCTCGCCACCCCTCCTGGTCAGGGGGCTTCATGGGGCACATAGACTGGGTCTGAGTTTCACGCTGGTAATGGACATGCCCCAGACACGCAACAAAGCTGCAAAGGTAACACCCAGAACACTGGCGCTAAAACGAGGGTGTGCAACCTGGGATGGACTGGATCAGAAATGGCGAAGGGGATCAGTGTGCACGGCGGTCCCAGTGTTGTAGCACTCCAGGACCGTCCAGCTCTTGAGAGACTGCTCTGGTTAACAAAGTCTGGGTCTTCCCTGGGGGTCCAGGGTTAAAAATTTCCCTGCCGATGCAGAGGACAAGGGTTCAGCCCCTAGTCCCGGAGGATCCCACGTGCCTCAGGCAGCTAAGCCCATGCACCACACCCACTGAGGCCGAGCAGTGCAGCTGCTGAAACCCACACACACCTAGAGCGCATGCTCTGCAACAAGAGAAGCCAGTGCAGTGAGAAGCCCACACCGCAACAGAGAGTAGACCCCGCTCTCCACAACTAGAGACAGCCCACACACAGCGGGGAAGACCTGGTGCAGCCAAAAAAAATAAATAAATTAGTTAACGTTTAAAAAGCTCTGCCTTGGGTACTGGAGAAGGCAAGCAGTCACGTGCATAACATTTCTATCCACTCTGTCAATCAGCAAATATTGAATACTTACTCTGGGCTGGGAGACAGTGTCAAACCAAAGAAATAAGGGTCTGCTTTCCTGGAACTTAAATTCTAAAGCTCTGTGGCCCAACATGGAGCCACAAGTCACATGGGACTCTTGAGCACTTAACACATGGCTGGGCCAAATAGAGATATGCTCTTAAGTATAAAATACCCAAGAGATTCCAAAGACTTGGTTAAATGAGCTATCAATTATCTCATTAATAATGCTCACATTGATTGCATGTTGAAATGATAATAGGGGATTAATAACATGTGTTAGTAAGATTCATGGCACTTGTTTTGTTGTTTGTTTTTTTTTCAATGTGGCAACTAGGAGATTTAAAATTATATACATGGCAATTTCTGCCCTTGGAATTATATTCCCACTGGACAGTACGGTGTGGAGTAGCTGATAAACAATAAGTCATCAAATAATAGGTTAAGGTCATTTCCGAAAGTGATAGATCCTTTGAAGACACAGCAGGATATGGTATAAAGACAGATAGGGCAGGAAGTTGCTATGGTTCAGTCACTCAGTCGTGTCCGACTCTTTGCAACCCCATGGACTGCAGCACGCCAGGCCTCCCTGTCCTTCACCATCTCCCGGAGCTTGCTCAAACTCATGTCTGTTGAGTCAGTGATCCCATCCAACCATCTCATCCTCTATCGTCACTTTAAATAGAACTGTCAGGGACTTCCCTGGTGGTCCAGTGACTAAGACTCTGAGTTCCTAAGGCAGGAGGCCTGGGTTCCATCCCTGATCAGGAAACAAGATCTTACATGCCCCAACTAAGACTTTACACCCTGCAACTGAAGACCCTGCGTGTCCCACCCAAAAGGTCCCATATGCCACTGTAGGACCCAGAGCAGCCAGATAAATAAATAAATGTGTTAAATGAATAAATAAATAGAATGGTCAGTGTTATGGGCCAAAGTCTTTCCCAAAAAATCATATTCTGAAGTCCTGCCCTGCAATACCTCAGAATATGGCTGTGTTTGGAGTCAGATATTTGGATTCTTTAAAGAGATCACTAAATTAAAATGAGGTCCCTAGAGGGGGCCCTTGTCGAGTATGACAGTGCCTTATAAGAAGAGGGGATCACGACTCAGACACGCAGAGGAAAGACCACGTAAAGACGCACGGAAAAGACGGCTGTCTGCAAGCCAAGGAGAGAGGCCTCCCTCAGAAGGTAGCAACACGGCAGGCACCGTGACCTTGGGCTTCCAGCCCTGAGAACTCTAGGACAGTACCTTCTGCTGTTGAAGCCCCCGCTCTGTGTGATGGCAGCCTGAGCTGACTGAGACAGCCAGGAAGGCCTTGCCAAGGCGGTGACATTGGGGTTGAGTGGCAGAAACGACCCACCTCCTGAAAATCTCTGGGATAATTCTGGGTCTAGGAAACAGCAAGCACAGAGGCCTGGGGAGGGGGCCCGGCAGAGTGGACTCTGCAGCTGGCTCAAGGCAAAGGAAGGTGCAGAGGAGGTCAGGGGGTGGGGCGCCGGTAGATGGGGTCAGAGCTCAGCATATTTGCAGGGCAGTCAACCCTTAGTCCCGCTACAATACGTTGAACATCACTTAATGTAAAACCTCCTCTGTGGAACATTCTCCAGGATGTCTTTAAGAAACTCTGTATCCTGGAATCCACGTATAGCACCCTTCACTTAGAATCTGTCAACCCTGCTGCAAACCAAATGCACCCCGACAACCCTGCTTCCCAGGCTCCGCTGGTGAGTCAGTGCGGCTGAGAGCCCCGGGGCCTCCAGGAACTGGGCTCTGCCAGTGAGGACACTCACAGGCACTTTTAACGTCGCCTGTGCTCGGGTGCTGGGGGCTAGAAAAGGACTTCAGGGGATGCAACAGGAGCGTCCAAGAGCAGGAGGGCCAACGCCGGTCTGAGCTGTGACGACCTCGTTGGGAGGGGCTGGAGAGTAGTGGAGGGCTTGCCAGGTGTCCGTGGGGCTCCCCCAAACTTCCACAGTGTGAGGTGGAATGAGAAACAACAGTGGGATCCAGCAAGCCTGGGACCCCGGAGGAGGGCTGGCTCCCTGCTTCAGGGAAGCCCTGAGCTGGAGGGAGATCTGAAGAACATCTAGCCCACACACACTTCTTCTTTTCCACTTTTGTTTTTTTTTAATTTTTGGGTTTTTTTTAGACATGCTGTGTGGCATGTAGGATCCCTCCATGTTATTTATTTTGAAAATTAACACATGGGACTTCCCTATGGTCCAGCAGCCAAGACTCCACCCTCTCAATGGAGGGGGGCCCAGGTTCAGGCCCTGGTCAAGGGACTGAATCCCACAAGCTGCAACTAAGAGTGCACGTGTCTCGTCTAAGACCTGATACAGTCAAATAGATAAATAATAATAATAAAATAACATTTAACTACCTGCTGCAAGAGCCCATTCTCCACAGAGCTTTCCGTGTCTTCCTTCCTCCCTAGATGCTCATTGTTACTACTTTATATGTATTTGCTTATTTTTGAAAAGAGAAGTGTGGGTCTGACAACCAAAGACTAACGCACCCGTAGGGGATGGTGAGAGTGCGTACAGGGGGCTGGGGAGGGCGACGCTTTACTGAGTCCCTGCTTTACACGGTCTGGTCTTCGGGAATCTTGTCCACGTTTTAGATAACAAAAAAATTAAATTATATCCACAAGAATAGGGAAAAATCCTAACACTGAATAAAAACAAAGGCATTAGCTGTATGTCAATCACACAGAGAGGGCTAACCCGAGTAACTTCCAGGGCTAATACTTGGGTCACTAAACCTCAGACTGAAGACAAAAAAGGACTCAAACGCATCTAAAACTACTTACAGTCACGTGGCAGTGGTTTGGATACTACAGCTCTGAAATGATTGTGTGTGTGGTGTAGGATGAAACACATGGGTGGACACTTTGGTTGTGCTGAAAGCCTGGTTTGCCACCACGGGAGACGGGAGACCCAATGTAGAAGGCAAAGAGGGGCCTGTGGTGTCAGGCTGGAATTAAAGATATGGGTATAAATTCAGATATCAGTACAAACGCAGATTATACACAGTCATGTGCCCTGAGAAGCCGAGAAGCTGTGACAACCTGGTAGCAGCGGTGCCTCCAGAGCCTCATGTTGGTTTCTGAGCACCATCCCCCTGAAAGAAACCAGGGCCCCTGGAGAAATGGCTGGATCCAGGCTCGGAGCAGGAACAAAAGGTGAGCCTGAATACCTCGCTGTGCAGAAGGTGAGGAAGTGTTCAAAAATGACAAGATCGTATAAACAAGACGCAGACGGAAGACAGTTCATTTCAGGGCTGGTAACCAGACAAGAGGGGCTTCCCGGGTGGTCAGAGGTGAGAATCTGCTTGCCAGTGCAGGAGCCCCACCCTCCAGAATTATGCAGGCTCGCTCGGGGGAAGGCATGTTCCGCTGCTGTTTCAATGGGGTGCTGGCTTCTATCAGCAAGAATGTGGTTTAACATGCCCAGGGGACTCCAAACAACACGTGTGCCCCTCTCCAACTGGTTTCATTACAGTCAGGAGTAGGCAAAGCTTTAGACTTGCTCAGTCTTCCCCAGCTTGCTTGTACAACATTGGGAGAAGATGGAAGCGATTTCCTGACACTGAGTGCAAACATTCCACTGGTTTCAGGGTTCAGCGATGGGGGAGTGGGGTCTCTTCCTGGCTCCCCCACTGATCGGCTGGGTGAGACAGGGACACCCACCTCATCTCTGTGCATCTCAGTTCCTCATCCAAAAGACAGGTGCAGCCAAACCTGCCCAAGCAGCTGAGAGAAGCCTCAGTAGGAATCAGACCCAAAAGCACCTCTGGGCTGCACTGCTCAGGGGAACAACGGGGAGGAGCGAGTGGGACCTCCCTGCTCTCTCTCGGCAGCGCCCCCCCGAAGGGAGAAAACGTGCCTGTCCTGGCGAGGCAGCAGACACTCAACGCATTTCATGTGAGATCCAGCGGCCTAACACACGCCACAAGTCTTTTCAGGGAACATGCAGCAGCTTGCTAAGTGCCAAGCACTGTGCCGTGCCTTCCACACATTAGCCTGTTGGACCATCGCAAAGACTCTGGGAACTGGCCACCCACTCCAGCATGCTTGGGCTTTCCTTGTGGCTCAGATGGTAATAAGTCCGCCTGCAATGTGGGAGACCTGGATTTGATCCCTGGGTGGGGAAGATCCCTTGGAGAAGGGAAAGGCTACCCACTCCAGTGTTCTGGTCTGGAGAATTCCATGGACTGTATAGTCCCTGGGGTCACAAAGAGTCAGACACAACTGAGCGACTTTCACTTTCACTATGAACTGGATTCTTAATCCTATTTTAATGACAGAGAGTTAAAAGGATAAAATAACTTACTCAAGGTCATGCAACCGAGAATCATCAGAACCTGGATTTGACTCCAACTCTGCCCAGAGGCCTTGTCACCCCCCCTCTTAAGTGGGTTGACAGTGGCCCCCTTGCAAAGACATGCCCCCATCTTCATCCCTAAAACCTGTGAATATTTCCTTAGATGGTACATGAGTAAAAATTACCTGATATGGCAAAAGGTGTGATTAAATTAAGGCTCTCCAGAGGAGGCATTTATCTTGGAATCTGGGTGGGCCCTACGTGTAATCACAAGTATCCTTATAAGAGAGACACACACCAGGAGCTTCCCGGCGGTCCAGTGGTGAAGAATCCACCTGCCAGTGTAAGGCACACGGTCGGGGAAGATGCTGGTCTGGGAAGATCTCACACGCTGCGGAGCAACTGAGACCATGCACCTTAAATACTGAGCCAGCACTCTAGAGCCCGTGAGCTGCAACCAGGATGCCCACGCACCACAATTGCGGAAGCCTGCACATCTGGAGTCAGCGCTCTGCAGCAAGACAAGCCACTGCAATAAGCGGCCCAAGGACCGCAACTCGAGAAAAGCGCTGAAGACCCAGCGCAGCCAAAGATGAGGAAATGAAATAAGAAGTCTTTTTTTTTAAATAAGGGAGACACACACAGAGTGGACAGAAGTTGATCCGCCAGAGATCAACATGGATGAGGTCTAATGACCAAGCCAGAGTGACTAAGAAGCATCTGGGTGTGTGATGCGGGCCAGCTGGTCAGCGGCCATCGTGGCCTGCCTGCTGCCCCTGCCGGCTCACGTCTAGGTGGAAGTGGGTTCTGAGAACTTTCCCTGAAGCCCCAGGTCCCATGGGAAGGCTGGCTGCCACGGTTATGTGGGGTGTGGTGGGCAGCCTAATGGTCCTCCCAAAGTTGTCCATGTCCTAATCCCCTCAACTTGTGAATATGTTACCTTACAAGGCAAAAGGGACTTTGCAGATGTGGATAAGTTAGGGGTCTCGAGATGGGGAGATGACGCTGGATTGTCTGGATGGGACCAATGTCATCACATGGGTGCTTACGAGAGGGAGGCTGGAGTCAGAGAAGGAGATGTGAGGACAGCTCCAGAGGCTGCGGTGACGCTGGCCCGGGAGCTAAGAAATTTGGGAAGCTTCTAGAAGTTGGAAGAGGCATGGAAATGGATTCCTCCCTGAGAACCTCCAGAAAGAACACACCTCTGATGATTCACTTGGGACTGGTGACCTCCAAACCTTAAGATAATGAATCCGCCTGGTTTTAGAGCACCAGCTCTGTGCTGAGGGGGCCTGCTTGCTGCGCCTGCCCGCTCACCCCGGAAGGAAAAGGATGCTGAGAACTTTCCCTGGGGCCGCAGGACCACTGGGAAACCTGGCTGGCACGGTCAATTATGCAGGGTGACATGGCAGACGGCGGGCTGCAGGGGTGTGTGTGTGTGTGTGTGTGTGAGTGTGTGTGTGTGTGTGAGTGTGTGTGTGTGAGTGTGGCAGACAGTGAGGCAGGGAACAGGAGCCTGAGACTTGGAAACAGAGGTAAAGAGCAGTGTGTGTCTTTCTACACAGGCAGTGTTTCCTTCCATCTTCCCTTGCTTTACTGAACAAGGGCAGGATCTGGCTCTGTTTGAGCTACACACTTTTTCCCAATAGTATTGTTGTTGTTCAGTAGCTCAGTCGTGTCCAGCTCTTTGGGACACCATGGACTGTAGCACGCTGGGCTCCCCTGTCCCTCACTATCTCCCAGAGTCTGCTTGATCTCATCCCCATGGAGTTGGTGATGCCATCCAACTATCTCATTCCCTGTGGTGCCCCTTCTCCTCTTGCCTTCAGTCTTTCCCAGCATCAGGGTCTCTTCTAGTGAGTCAGCTCTTCGCATCAGATGGCCAAAGTATTGGAGATGCAGCTTCCGCATCAGTCCTTCCAATGACTATTCACGGTTGACTTCGTTTAGGACTGACTGGTTTGATCTCCTTGCTGTCTAGTTCAGATCAGTCACTCAGTTGTGTCCGACTCTTTGTGATCCCATGGACTGCAGCATGCCAGGCCTCTCTGTCTATCACTAACTCCTTGAGCTTGCTCAAACTCATGTCCCTTGAGTCGGTGATGCCATCCAACCATCTCATCCTGTGTTGTCCTCTTCTCCTTCCGCCTTCAGTCTTTCCCAGCATCAGAATCTTTTCTAACGAGTCAGTTCTTCGCATCAGGTGGCCAAAGTATTGGAGTTTCAGCTTCAACATCAGTCCTTCCAATGAATATTCAGGACTGATTTCCTTCAAGATTGACTGGTTGGATCTCCTGGCAGTCCAAGGGACCCTCAAGAGTCATCTCCAACACCACAATTCGAAAGCATCAATTCTTCAGTGCTCAGCCTTCTTTATAGGCCAACTTTCACATCCATACACGACTACTGGAGAAACCATACCTTTGAGTATATAGACCTTTGTCGGCAAAGGTTTTTCCCAATAGTGTCTTCTTAATGACAGGAACCATATGACAGCTAGAAATTACAGAGTTTTCACTGTGGGCGAGGCACTGCTGGAGAAGGAAATGGCACCCACCCCAGTGTTCTTGCCTGGAGACTCCCAGGGACGGGGGAGCCTGGTGGGCTGCCGTCTGTGGGGTCGCACAGAGTTGGACATGACTGAAGTGACTTAGCAGCAGCAGCAGGCACTGTTCTAAACATTTTACATGTTTTCTCATCTTAATTCTTTAAAATTTTTTGAAAATTCTTTTCACAATTTTTAAAGACTACCTTCCATTTCCAGTTATAAAATATCTACATTCCCCGTGTTGTACAAGTCATCCTCATAGCCTACTTCACATCCAATAGTTTGTGCCTTCCGCTTCCCCACCCCCATTTTGCCCCCTCGACTGGTAACCACCAGCTTGCTCTCTGTCTGTGCGTCTGCTTCTTTTTGTCGTTTTCACTGGTTTGCCGTATTTTTTCAGATTCCACACACGAGTGCTACCATACAGTATTTGCCTTTCTCCGCCTGACTTAGTTCAGTTACACGGTGCCCTCCAAGGCCCTTCACGTGGCTGCAAAGGGAACAGTTTTGTTCTTTGTTATGTCTGAGTAATATTCCATCGTGTGTGTGTGTGGACCACAGCCTCTGTATCTATTCATCTGTTGATGGACACCTAGGTTGCCTCCATATCTTGGCCATTGTAAATAAAGCTTCTACGAACACTGCATCTAATTATTTAAAACCATTTTTGGGCTGTGTTGGGTCTCAGTTGTGGCATACAGGATCCTCGTTGCATCATGCGGGTTCCAGGCTCTCCAGCTGTGGCTCACGGGCTCCGGAGTACGCAGGCTCAGGAGTTGCCCCGTGCAGGCTTACTGCCCCATGGCACGCGGGATTTTAGTTCCTCAGGCAGGGATAGAACCCACGTCCCCTGCATGGCACGATGTGCTGCTAACCACTGGACCACCAGGAGAGTCCCCACTGCATCTGATTCTTAAGGCTGCCATATCAGTTACAGGCTGCTAATATCTATAAGAACACACTATATTTTTAGAAAGAAAATTTCTCATACAAAGTTCACTTCTCCATTACCTGCTGCCGAGACTAGCGCCTGCGTCTTGGTAGGGGTTTAGCAAGCATTTGTTGATGAATGCTCCTGTGGTCTGGTGGGGGAAGCGGGTCAATCACACAGGCAAACTGTCCTTCTGGTGAGTCCATGGTACAGTTTAGGGGATGGCTCACACTCCAGGTGAGGGTGGGGTCTGGAAGGTCTTTCCTGATAAGGAGAGCGGAATTCTGAAAATTGAAAGGAGGGTGTCGGTGGTCAAAGCGATGTCAGTGTGGGTGAGATTGTTAGGGAAGGAGATGGGAAAGAACTGGAACCTGTGAGAGAGCCCGCGTGGCTGAAGCATGAAAGTGACAGGAGCGTGGGACTCAGCAAGCCAGAGGGGCTGAGGCTGGAACATGGTGAGTTCCCGAGGCTGCTGGAGCAAGTCTGCACAACCTCAGTGGCTAGCACAGCAGACGCGTGTTCTCCCGTGGGTCTGAAGCCACGGTGCCGCCAGAGCCACGCTCCCTCTGTGCTCCAGGGGAGCATCCTGCCTTCCCTCTTCCCATTTCTGGCGGCTCCTAGCAGCCCTTGGCTTGTGGCCACATCACCCCAATCTCTGCCTCTGTCTTCATGTGGCCTTCTTTCCCCGGTATCCTCTTCTCTTCCTGTAAGGACACCAGTCACTGGGTGTAGAGTCCTATCCAGAAAACCATCGTTTCATTCCTTAACCTGATGACATCTGCAGAGACCCAGTCTCCACTGAGCTCACATTCCCAGACAGTAGGGTTAGGATTTGGAAACACATCTCTTTGGGGGACACAAAGAGATATGCAATCCAATACAATCCAACTCTCTCAATGCATCCAAAACTCACCTTTTCCAGCAGCCGAGGGCCCTAGGAAGCTCCTCCCTCCACTGTCACCAGGACTGAACTAATAAAGAGCACCGGTGAATGGACAGAAGCATTCTAGAAATGCCGCTGAGCGCATAAACAGGCTCCTTCCTGCGTCTGGGGGATATATTTAGGCCAGTGGGAATGTAATTCAGTCAAGGTCCCCCAAACCCATATGGTGCCCTCCCCCAGTTTCGGGAGTTGTATTTCACTTGGTTGAAAAACTACAGCCAAAATGAGAATCTCAAAATAAGAGCCGCCTAAGGATTGAGAATATTTGAATTGGAAAACATCCCCTAGAAGCGCCTGGTCTCTGTCTGTCTTTGTTACCTTTTCCTCACCACCTAAGCGTTTCCCTTGCAGCTCTTCCTGATACCAGCACCCCTCGCCAGTAAGCCGCCACTTGGGGGCTTCGTCCCTGGGGAAGGGGGGCTGGGATGGAAGGATGGATTAGTGGGAAAGGCAGCCAGTCTGTTCTGAATGGTTCTCAATCACTCGGCGTCTTTTTCCAGCCTCGGCTAGATTTAGACTTCCTCTTCTCCCTTTCTCCTCAAGGACCATGCATTATGGATGAGGGCTATTTCTTATTCAGCAGCTGAGAATCACTCTCCTATCAAAAACACCTCTTTCATATGCTCTCAGAAATCAACACCCCCCTCTGAACTCTGAGTTTTCTGGCCTGGCTCTGCAGAGGGGCCTGTTGGATGAAACTCTTGAGTGACAAACGTTCGAAATGTGAAATGCGCGCAGGCTCCCACTGCAAACACACACAATACTCGTGGTGGGTAAGGACCACCCGAAACGTCGATACGGCCCCTTGGGTTGCGATCATTCTAACCTAGGGAGAGGAAGGGGGCAATTTCAAACCTTAAGACAGGGGGTCTCTTTTCCAGGTGGGTGGAAAGGTACTAAAATTTTTGCTTTGGATTCCGTGCTGGGCGTATTCCCTGCACCCTCTTGTGCCTAACCCTTTATGCTTTTAAGTCCACCCTACGATGGGGCTTCCCAGGTGGCTGGGTGGTAATTCAGGAGATGCAGATTCGATCCCTGGGTGGGGATGACTGCCTGGAAGAAGGAGATGGCAACCCACTCCAGCATTCTTGCCGGGGAAATCCCATGGACAGAGGAGCCTGGCGGGCTACAGTCCAGGGCTTTGCAGAGTTGGACAGGCCTGAGCACACGTGCACACTGCTCTGATTCGGCGGGAGCCCGGGGCCTGCTTCACCTCTCTCACATGACCGGCTGGTCTATGTACTTGTCCCAGGACCCAGTTAGCGCTGACTCATCCAGGCGGCGGGGAGGGGAGTGCCCCTTTACTGGTTTCCCTGGTAACGAATGAGCCCACCTGACGTCAATTCCCCTGGAGCTGATCATCTCCCCACCCCCGGGAGCAAAGATAGTCACCCTGCCTATGGCGCAACACACACGGTGGGGTGTCTGTCACTCCAGGACCTCGCTTCCGATGCAAAAGCTCCCCCTCCACTAAACCACTGATGTCTCAAAAAAACAGGGAGATAATCAATCAAAAGCGTAAGAGATGCTACCAAACCTTTCAGTTATAAGTTCTGAGATCCATTGTACAGCCTTATGGCTACAGTAAATACAGAGCTAATAATAACATCTTGTACACCGGAAATTTGCTAAGAGGGTAGTTCTCACCACACACCACAGATAACAACTCTGCCAGGTGATAAATGAGTTAGTTTAGCTTGACTGTGTGATCATTTCACAATATACATACATCACGCGGCACATCTTAAATATACACAATTTTTATTTGTCAATCATACTGCAGTAAAGCTGGGGGGAAAAGCTTTTTAAGGAGAGAGAGAAGCTAAAGGTCTGGATGCAAGCTCAGTTTGGTATGACCCTCATTATTCATGCACAGAAATAAAGGCTGATAGAACTTGACCTCAAAAAAAAAAAAAAAGAAAGAAAAGAAAGAACCACCACTGGGAACAGACAGTTCAAAGATAATAAAAGTAATTAGGTGGGTAATTTTCTTCTTCTTTCTATTTCTAAAATAGCTATCATTAACATATAAGAGCTAGTTTTACTAGTTGGCTAGTTTCTTAAACCTGCTTTCAAGCCCTACTCATGGAGACAGGAAGTGTGCAAAATGCATTGTTTCCGCGTCCTGAATTTTTTGTTTTTACACTAAAAAAATTCCCTATATGAATTGTGCTAACTAATACTTACTGAGTGTTAACTATGGCCCAGATGCTGGTGTACACCCTTGGCATGTATCACCCCTGTTAATCCCCTGTGAGATAAACGTGATGACTATCCCCACTTTACAGATAAGTGAGCTGAGACACAGAGATGCTGAGTGACTTATCCAAGATCACACAGCTTCAGCTTGGAGTTGAAACAAAAGCTCCTCACGACTGCCTCCAACAAGCGTGGTGCCCAAGTGACACCATCTGACTTTTAAGGCAAAGTCCTAAGAGGCAACACAGCACCTGCGTGGGTCACTGAACATCTCCTTGGCTCCCAGCCCCTTGCTGTAAGGAAGGTCAGGCTGCGTGGGGAGATAGTATGAAGAGGACCCAGAGCTCGTGGCCACCCCCCCACCCTGAGCCCCCAGCCACAGCGAGGACCAGGCTGGCAGCCACATTCCGGAAGCAGGTCCCTCAATCCCAACCAGAAGCCCCCCCGGCTTTATGTCCCATGGGAGAGAGATCAGCCCCCCACACTAACCTGGCCCCAGTGGCTGATTTGGGGGCCAAATAAATGACCGCTTTTGCTGACGCCGCCAAGTTTGGGCGTTTATTAATGAGCAGTAGAGAACTAGAAAGCAGGGAAAACCACTAGACCATTCAGGTGTGGCCTACATCAAATCCCTTACGATTGTACAGTGGAAGTGAGAGATAGATTCAAGGGACTAGATCCGATAGACAGAGTGCTTGATGAACTATGGACGGAGGTTCGTGACATTGTACAGGAGGCAGGGATTAAGACCATCCCCATGGAAAAGAAATGCAAAAAAGCAAAATGGCTGTCTGAGGAGGCCTTACAAATAGCTGTGAAAAGAAGAGAAGTGAAAAGCAAAGGAGAAAAGGAAAGATATTCCCATCTGAATGCAGAGTTCCAAAGAAAAGCAAGGAGAGATAAGAAAGCCTTCCTCTGTGATCAATGCAAAGAAACAGAGGAAAACAACAGAATGGGAAAGACTAGAGATCTCTTCAAGAAAATTAGAGATACCAAGGGAATATTTCATGCAAAGATGGGTTTGATAAAGGACAGAAATGGTATGGACCTAACAGAAGCAGAAGATATTAAGAAGAGATGGCAAGAATACACAGAAGAACTGTACAAAAAGGATCTTCATGACCAAGATAATCACAATGGTGTGATCACTCACCTAGAGCCACACATCCTGGAATGTGAAGTCAAGTGGGCCTTAGAAAGCATCACTATGAACAAAGCTAGTGGAGGTGATGGAATTCCAGTTGAGCTATTTCAAATCCTGGAAGATGATGCTGTGAAAGTGCTGCACTCAATATGCCAGCAAATTTGGAAAACTCACCAGTGGCCACAGGACTGCAAAAGGTCAGTTTTCATTCCAATCCCAAAGAAAGGCAATGCCAAAGAATGCTCAAACTACTGCACAATTGCACTCATCTCACATGCTAGTAAAGTAATGCTCAAAATTCTCCAAGCCAGGCTTCAGCAATACGTGAACCGTGAACTTCCAGATGTTCAAGCTGGTTTTAGAAAAGGCAGAGGAACCAGAGATCAAATTGCCAACATCCGTTGGATCATCAAAAAGGCAAGAGAGTTCCAGAAAAACATCTATTTCTGCATTATTGACTATGCCAAAGTCTTTGACTGTGTCGATCACAATAAACTGCAGAAAATTCTGAAAGAGATAGGAATACCAGACCATCTGACCTGTCTCTTGAGAAACCTGTATGCAGGTCAGGAAGCAGCAGTTAGAACTGGACATGGAACAACAGACTGGTTCCAAATAGGAAAAGGAGTATGTCAAGGCTGTATATTGTCACTCTGCTTATTTAACTTATATGCAGAGTACATCAGGAGAAACGCTGGGCTGGAAGAAGCACAAGCTGGAATCAAGATTGCCAGGAGAAATATCAGTCACCTCAGATATGCAGATGATACCACCCTTATGGCAGAAAGTGAAGAGGAACTAAAAAGCCTCTTGATGAAAGTGAAAGTGGAGAGTGAAAACGTTGGCTTAAAGCTCAACATTCAGAAAACTAAGATCATGGGATCTGGTCCCATCACTTCATGGCAAATAGATGGGGAAACAGTGGAAACAATGGCTGACTTTATTTTTCTGGGCTCCAAAATCACTGCAGATGGTGATTGCAGTCATGAAATTAAAAAATGCTTACTCCTTGGAAGGAAAGTTATGACCAACCTCGACAGCATATTTAAAAGCAGAGACATTACTTTGCCGACTAAGGTCCATCTAGTCAAGGCTATGGTTTTTCCAGTGGTCATGCATGGATGTGAGAGTTGGACTGTGAAGAAGGCTGAGAGCTGAAGAATTGATGCTTTTGAACTGTGGTGTTGGAGAAGACTCTTGAGAGTCCTTTGGGCTGCAAGGAGATCCAACCAGTCCATCCTAAAGGAGATCAGTCCTGGGTGTTCATTGGAAGGACTGATTTTGAAGCTAAAACTCCAATACTCTGGCCACCTGATGCGAAGAGCTGACTCATTGGAAAAGACCCGAATGCTGGGAAGGATTGGAGGCAGGAGGAGAAGAGGACAACAGAGGATGAGATGGCATCACCGACTTGATGGACATGGGTTTGGGTGGACTCTGGGAGTTGGTGATGGACGGGGAGGCCTGGCGTGCTGCGATTCATGGGGTTGAAAAGAGTCGGACACGACTGAGCGACTGAACTGAGAGAACCAGAATGGTGCTAGACCCAGCTGGCCCGGGAAGTCTTCATCAGCTTCCTGTTGGGGAGGAGACCTCTCTGCCCAGGGCAAGAAGCATGCCCGCTGCTCTAAACACATCTCTCTCTCTCAACACAGTCTGCCAGCTGCAAATGTCCAGAGCAGCAAAGCACATTTTTCCCACGGAGGAAATTCAGGCCAGAGCTGGACAGCCATCAGGGAGGCAAGTTGTACAGAAGACATCTCCCAGCAGCACCGTTAGGTGGACACAGGTGGGAGGGGGAAGACGCCGGTGGTCAGCATGCACTGAAAGCTGCGTCTCTGCTCCAAGATGTTCTGGTCCCCGGCTCTGCTGACCAGCCCCTTGGCTGACCGGGCCAAAGTTCCCCTTGACCATTACATCTTTCCCCATCTCCATCTTGCCAGCTCTTTCAAGTCAAACTTACACTGTGCTCAACCTCTGTTTCTCTCTCCCCCAGCTGGAACCATCAGCAAATCCTACCTCCCTTCACAGTGTAGCCACCACTTTCCACCCTGGTCCAAACCACCTCTCTCACCTAGCCCCCTGCAGTCACTTCCACCCTGGTCTTCCTGCTTCTGCCTCACAGCTTGTCCTCCACAGGTAGCCAGAGGACCTATTGGAATGTAGGTTAGGTTGCGTCACTCAAACCTCTCTGGTGGCCCATCCCACTCAGAGGAAAGGTCAAGTGTCCCCCGAGACGCGTCATGATCCAGCCCCCTTTCCCATCTCACCCCCTCACTCACCCGTTCCTGGCACCCTGGCTCTCCCTGGTCCCCGGGTGGATGAGGGCCACTCCAACCTCAGGGCCTTTGCTCTTGCTATTTCCCTTTTCCGGAATGATCTTCCCCTAAGTATCGTCGTGGTTCATATTCCTCACTCTTCACATATTTCCTCAAGCTGACTTTTCAATAACAGCTTCCTTCCCTCTCATCTCAAAACTCCAGCTCACCCCAACACTTCATTTCCCTGCCTTTGTCTTATATTTTCTCCTTAGTTTTTTTTTTTACCCAATTTGCTAGATATTTGCTTAACTTCTTTAACTTCTTTTGTTTTCCCCACTAATACTTCAAGTCTGGGGGGACGTGATTTTTGTCTGTTTTGTTCCCTGCCAAATCCCTAGTGCCTAGAGCAAAGTCTGGTCCACAGTAAGTACTCAATAAACCACCATTGAATAAATACAGACCTTCGAGACTCAGTCTGACCCTCAATTGCTCTAGGAATCCCTTCTTAGGCACGCCCACCCCAACTCCCGTGGTGGGAGAGGCGCTTACCAGAACACAGTAAAGTCATCCACAGCCCCATTGTTGTCAAAACCACTTACCCTGACTACCCACCAGGCTCTGTGTCAAGCTCCTCATAGGAGACGTGCCAGGTTAAATACAGCGTGCAAATATGAACTTTATACAAAAATTACTATTTTTGAGCGTAAGTATGTCCCACGCAATACTTGGGAGATGCTTATACTTGAGGAAAATTGTTTACCAGGCACATTAGGCGCCAGGGTCCTGCACTTTTATCTGCTGAATGTGGCAAACTTACTTAACATACTATTTCGTCTTACTGTCATGAGGTAGGAATGTTTGCTGTGCTTTGGTTGAGAGGCTGCAGCGCAGTGGCCGCTGGGGGCAGGGGAGAAAAGGCATTAGGAGAGATTTGTAATGCAGCCAAATAGCTCTCTGTCAAACCTGGAACCAAAAGAAAAATAAAATGTTGGAACCACCTGCTATTCCAAATGAGGAAATAGAATAGAAGTGACAAGGGTGGTTTCCATCCAAGCAAAGAGAAACGAGCCTCTGCCTCTGAAAAGTGAATGAGACGGGGCTTCGGGAGAAATGGCTTCTCCATTGTGGAACATCAAAGGCCCTGTCTCCATCTTCAAGGATGAGCCAGGCTCTGGATAAGACACGGCAGGGATTTCAGCAGGTCAGGAGGACTCCCAGGAGAGCAGAGAAGTGGGCTTTCAGGGTCCAAGGCTGGTCTCTTCCAGGGAGGCAGGTAGCCCTGCAGGAGGTCAGGGGCGCCCCTGCAGGAGGAGGAGCTGTACTGCTGGGTTATCAGTACATGGTTGTTTGGACATTGTTTCAGTACATGGTTGTTTGGACATTGTTTAGTCATTAGTGTGGAAAGATTGAAGGCGGGAGGAGAAGCGGTGACAGAGGATGAGATGGTTGGATGGCGTCACCAACTCGATGGACATGAGTTTGAGTAAGCTCCGGGAGTTGGTGATGGACAGGGAGGCTGCAGTCCATGGGGTCGCAGAGTCAGACACGACTGAGCGACTGAACTGAACTGAGTGTGTGGACGCTCAGTCGTGTCCAGCTCTTTTCAGACCTCATGGACTGTAGCCCACCAGGCTCATCTGTCCATGGGATTTTCAAGGAGAGAATTCTGGAGTGGGTTGCCATTTCCTTCTTCAGAGGATCTTCCCAACCCAGGGATGGAACTCGTGCCTCCTGCTTCTTTTCTGGTAGTAAAATTTCCTCTTTTCATACTGTTCATCATATATGCTATATTTTATTTTATTAACATTTTTCTCCCACAAATAGGATGGATACTTCATTCTGCCAGGGTAAAAGTATACTACTTTTTACTAGTCTTGTTCACTGCTGAACTCCCAACATCTAACACAGTTTCTAGCAGGTGAGAAGTCATCAAAACACGTACGTTAAATAAATGAATGAGTGAGTGGAGCTTCTAGCTGGGGCCTTAAGGGAAGCTTTCGGAGAGAAGAGCTCAGAGGCAAGGGTGCTGGGTTCTGCGGGGGGTTGACACCCTGATCAGATCACAGTGACGGGGTCTTGACAAATGGGCAAAGGAAGTGATGGTGGCCCAGCAGATGGCACAAACCCCACGGAGAGCTGAAGGATGAGGGTCACAGTGGAGCCAGGGAATAGCAAGACTGCTGGTGCGCTGGATCGCTAGGGCCGAGTGGAGAGGTGAGACACCCGTGGATGCGGGAGGGTCTCATCTGAAGCCCCGAGGATGCTCAGCTTTGGGGGAAATGTTCCCTCTGGTGCCACTCCTCTGGACTGCGTGCAAGTCCCATGGGCTCTGCCTTGCTTGGGAAACAAGTGAAGCCTGAGATTCGGGTTTGAGGAAAGGGTCTCACCTGGACCAGCCTTGGTTTCAGAGGAGGACCACAGGCTGAATCCCCCAACCCCTCCATCAGCAGGGCTGTGTTCTATGCCTCTCTCCTGGGAAGTCACAGGCCTGGGGAGGATCTGAGGGCCATAGCGTCGCCGGGCCATCCAATCACCAAGTATCACTCTGATCTCCCTTGGTTCAGTTCAGTTGCTCAGTCGTGTCCAGCTCTCTGCGACCCCATGGATTGCAACATGCCAGGCTTCCCTGTCCATCACCAACTGCCAGAGTTTATTCAAACTCATGTCCATTGAGTCGGTGATGCCATCCAACCATTTCATCTTGGTCTCCCTCCAATCCATCTAATTTCCAATCCATCTGGGTCAGCCTCTCAGGTGTGCAAACTGCAGAGATCCTCAGCTGACCACGTGTCCTGACTCTGGTTCAGGAAATACAATCACTCTACATGTAATCTCCAAAAAGACACCCTGATGCTCTGAGATGGGGTTGGCGTCCAAGTTCTGGAGCCAAGAGCCCAGGAAGAAGCTAGACTCTGCCCCTAAAGACAAATGACCCAAATGGCCCTGGGAGATGTCACATGAGCAGCCCTGCCCAAAGCATCCTGTGTCCTTTTAAAGAGTGCTTTTCAATGGGCGTCCTGGGGAAGAATTGGCCTGGCTCCTAAAACCCCTAATTGTATGTAATTTTAATAAATACAGTAATTAGGACTCAGTCTGACTTACAGTTTAGGTGGAATTGCATTTTTACGGGAACAAGAGAATTAAGCGGAAAGAATTCTAGAGCATCTCTGAATTCACGGACCTCACTCCTGATAGGGAAACTGGCTCTTAGGACCTCAAAGTCGTGTCCAGAAACCACTGCTCCTTTGGTGGCCCCTTGGGAGCAGAAAAATAACAAACAAAACTCCTGCCGTGGAGCTCATCAACCTCCGAAATCTAAACTTAGAGAATAGAAGTTACAAGAGGGTGGTTTACAGTCCATTTCCTACTGCTTAACAGACTGTGTTCAACGATTTAAAAATTCAGAAACTTCACAGACGCATCTGGATTTTCAGCTTCTCTTAACATCTCAGAGGCCAGGCCACGTGGAGCCTGCATTCCCATCAGACGACAACGGGCTGAAAGCACACGGCATGTTTGACAGGGCTCACGCTCTCCACTTTGCCGCAGTCCCCACTCATCCTTATTGCCTCTGGCACCACCCATTTTCAGTGCTCTCAGCACTCACAAGGCAGGGAGGTCATCCTCTGTACCCATGCTTCTAGCAGAAATGGGGAGATGTAAGGCTGACGGCCAAATGGTTCCAAGAAGTACAGGAGAGATCGTGCGAGTTTATGGATGAGATGAATATGGCCAAATCTTTCTGGACTGAAAACATCACCCCATCACTGTCACCCAGCATCTTTACTTGTTTGTGAGGCCTTGCTAGGTCCTGGTAGGCGTGGGCATTCTTAATCCCTTCTCTTGTAGATTGCATTACGGTTCCCAGCTCAGGCCACTCCCCCAGACCATACGACTTTGCTGTTCCCCGGACTAGGGTTAGGGTGGACTTCCCCACGCTTCACCTTGGGCTCAAGCAAATGACCTGTTCAGCTCATGGGATTTGGACAGATGTATCACAAACATAGGCTTGTGGGAAGTTGGGCTTACGCTCCTGACCTTTGCCATAGGCATGAGAAGTGGCAACATTTCAGGTAGCCTCTATTTAAAAAAGAATACAGTTTGGAGCCACGCCCCTGAAGAGCCCAGCCCTGATCAGGCAACCCAGCACACGTGAGCAATGAAAAATTAGAAATTCTTATCGGTCACAGAATTTGGGAATGGTTGGTTATGCTGCAATGCTACGGCATGTGGTGACTGGTATGTCTGCTGCCGTGGAATCTCATAATACCCTCTTCCTTTTTGTTATTGTTTAATCACTTAGTCATGTCTGACTCTGCAACCCCATGGACTGTAGCCCACCAGGCTCCTCTGTCTGGGGCATTTCCCAGGCAAGAATACTGGGGTGGGTTGCCATTTCCTTCTCCAGGGGATCTTCCTGACCTAGGGATCAAACCTGCATCTCCTTCATTGGCAGGCAAATTCTTTACCCCTAAGCCACCAGGGAAGCCCGTCTCTTCCTTTTTGAGGCCTCACAGTGTTGCAGGTATGGGTTATTTACACGAATAGTGTTCCCCTTCCATGAAGTATGAGATGAATCTGGCTAATTGTAGGTCTTTCTGTCAGAGACCATGCACCCCGAGCAGCTACTCCTCCAGCATCTTAATTTGGAACTCACCCACTTAGTCGCAGTCAGGCAGCTTGCTCAGGATTTCTGAACATCATCGGGCTTGGGGAAACGAACGGCACGCACAGATGGCCTTCATCTTGGTTTCAAACACAATATGAAGATGCTCGACGGAATCCATACAATATGATTGCTATGCACCTCGCGACAGCCGGCTATCCAGGGCAGGCGGAGCCCTGAGCGTCTTCAGGGAGAGCGTGCTGGGTGCTTGGCAAGGCGCAGCGGAGTGTTCATCACAGACGCGTGTCAGAGCCCAGGAGGAGCCGGGTCCCCTGCAAGAGGAGCAGGACCTCGGGGCTCTCTCCCTCCGCCCGGGCGCTGGATGTGGGGTTCGCTGGGGCCCAGGCTGTGCCTTCTTCAACTAGCCCCATGGCCCCTCTTTCCAGGAAACCTCACCCCTCCCCAGGGCTTCAGACCGGGTCTCTTCACTGGTGCCTGGTTTCGAAGCCCAGACTCACACATCAAGGACGTATTGGACAGGCCCACTTCCATCCCTCACGGGCAGCTCACATGTTTTGTCCAAGCAGGGCTATCTGTCTGTTCCTCCCTTCCCTCTAGCAGTAACTAGGGCCACCCAGCTGCTCCAGGCAGAAACTTGCAAGTCATCCTCGGCATCTTCCTTTCTTCCCCATCCCAACCCCACACCTGAGCCAAGCCCAACAGACGCTACTTCCAGAATCCGTCCACTTCTCTCTCAGCCTCCACAGCCAGTATCTAGTCCAGGCCACCCGGGCGTCTCGCCTGGATTTTCTCAACAGCCGTGTCAACAGTCTTCCCCGTTCCATCACCACCTGCAGCCTAAATGAGCACCTTGGAGATCTGGAGATGCGTTGGTTGCTCCGGTGGTGGGGACACTCCATCGGTAATGAGGTGGGGGAGGGTAAGGGGGGCCAGGGATGCCAGAAGACCTGCAGGACCCCCACAGAAAGGACTGTCCCCAAACCAGTCAGGCTTAGAAAGCCCCCCCCCAACCATGGCCCCTGACTTGCGCATAGGAGAAAAATGCGTGTCAAAGTATTCCTCCTAGAATTCAACTCCTGTTTACATATTAAAAAAAGGATGTTTTGCATGACTGACAAATCCTGAATTTTCCAGGAAAGCAACTATCATGTAAATAAAAAAATTAAGAGAAGTCTGAACCTCTCTATTTTAACCTTATACAAAGAGTTATTGGCCATTTTGGAGAATCACATCCCCTATAGGAATGCCAGTGGTGGCCGCTGTAGTAGTCTGGCTCATTCTCCGTTTGCAGCTGCTGTCTGTTTCTCTGGGGTTGCACGTAAGTGTCAGAGCACTTTTTCATCTTCTTAGCAGCCACATAGGAGTGTTTGCTTACTGACAATATATAATATTTTACTAGAAATTAATTTCATTTTGATTTCTCCTAAATAAACTACTAATAAACTAAATTACACTTCGGGCGACACGCACATGCTTACTTAAAATTGTGTAGCTAGGTTGTATGACTACTAATTTTATTTCATGATGGTAAAAGAGGCATTGTAAAACATGTTATAAAGGAAATCATTGAATCTGCTAGGATGGGACACCATTAATTCAGCAGAAATCTCTGGAAATAGATATGGAGAGGGTGGGGGCGATGTGGGCTCCTGAGAAGAAATATGGGAAGAAATATCCACTGTGAAAAATTAACAGATAGCTTGCAGCCAGAAGGCATTTAGAAAATAAGGAAACAGGAAACACTGGGAAAAAAATCTTTGATGTTGAAATGATCTTTGTTCAAAAAATTAGAAGGAAGAAATTTCCTTCCAAGTCAGCGGACTTGGGTTTTCATCTTCCTCTTCAAACGAGAGTTAACAGCCCCTGTGAGCTTCCCGCTCCTGGGAGATTTCAGGGCCCTTAGATACAGCCTTCCGGGTCTGCTTGGGGTCTCCACCCTGCCCTCTTCTCTCCAGGCTGGGAAGGAGCAACAAAGGAGCAATCTAACTTTTTCATGTTTCATCACTGAGTCAGGATAACCGGCAGGCGACGTCCATGGGGGTGAGCTGGGAGCCTTTGGTCCAAGGAGGGAGTTTTGTAGAGAAGCCTGTTCAGAGACTTAAACATGTTCCTTTTATTTCTTTTGCCTCAGGGCTGCTGTCTGTAGAAACAAAGTGTTTTGTTTCATTAAAAAAAAATCCACTGAAAACAGAAATGTCTCAATTAATTATCCCCTTATCCAAGACTGTCAAAGAAATGCAGGTGCCAAGAGATACTGACAGCAATAGCTCCTGTCTTGCCCCAAACAGGCAAAACAGCAAAGAGGTGAGCTGCAGCTCAGGAAGAAAATAAATAGAAAATTATTGACAACTTGGATACAAGGCAAAAGATACTGCATACTCTCTCAAAATCAGAACAATTCTGCCCAAGGTTTGGCTCCCTAGACCAACAGCATCAGTATCCCCTGTGAACTTGTTAGGAATGCAAATTCTTGGGTCCCATCCAAGACCTACTGAATCAGAAACTTTGGGGGTGGGGTCCCGCAGGCCATGTCTTAACTAGCCCTATGTTTGAACAAGGGGGTTCTGATGAAGGCCAAAGCTTGGGAACTGTTGTTGAGAACATATACCTTTTGTTTGACTTTCCATGTCTTTCTTGATTGAAGCCAAGATTCGGGCTTGAAAGAATACTTACTGTATGACTCCATTATATGAAATTCAAAAACAGGAAAAATGAATCTACGCAATAGAAATCAGAGAAAGGTTACTCTGGGGGGGAAGCATTATAAACTGACTGGGGAGGGAAAGATGGAGCTTTTGGAGTGTTAGACCGTTCCACATCTTATCTACTCAGGTGTATACATACGTAAATACCACCAAGCCATGCACTTCAGATTTCTGTACTTTTAAAATGTAAAAATATAAAGCTCCACAGGTAATTCTGATGCCCCACTGAGGTTGGGAAAAGAGACCTATTTCGCCCACACTGAAAAAAATAAAAGCTTTTTATTCTGAATATTGCTAATTAAAGCTTCCAACAACTCAGCCTGCTTTGTTCCAAAACCATACATGCAAAAATCGTGCCTTGTAAAATGGATGAATTAGTTGGCAATTATTTGCTTTGCAGAAGTGTTCACGGTGGGGTTCCTTTAAACGGCGGGCTCCCTTAGGTAGCTTTGAAAAATGGGATCCAAGTTGCCAAAAGGCTATGTATTTGCAATTGTTAATAGAGGCACCAAATGTTGGTGACTTATTGGTTCTGGAGGGGAGTCCAGATGGGAGGTGGGAATTCAGCCATAACACTGTAGACAGAGGTCATCTGCCATCTTCAGTTCTTCTTGTTCTGAGTATTGTTTCATGTGGGTGGAGGGTAAAGCCTTTAAGAATGGAAAGCAGAGACCACAAAGAACCCAACACCCTAAAAATGTAATGGGGGGGACTTCCCTACTGGGTCAGTGGCTAAGACTCTGTGCTCGCCATGCAGGGAGCCTGGATCTGATCCCTGGTCGGGGAACTAGATCCCATATGCTTCAACAAAGGCCAAAGACCCCCCGAGCTGCCACCGAGATCTGGTTGTTGCTGTTCAGTCATTGAGTCATGTCTGACTCTTTGTGACCCCATGGACTACCCTGGCCTTCACCATCTCCCAGAGTTTGCTCAGATTCATGTCCATTGAGTCAGTGATGTTATCTAACCAACTCATCCACTGCCAACCTTTCTCTTGCCTTCAATCTTTCCCAGCTTCGGGGTCTTTTCGCAGTTGGCTCTTCACATCAGGTGGCCAAAGTATTGGAGTTTCAGCTTCAGCATCTGTCCTCTCAGTGAATATTCAGGGTTGATTTCCTTTAGGATAGACTGGTTGGATCTCCTTGCAGTCCAAGGGACTCTTAAGAGTCTTCTCCAGCACCACAATTTGAAAGCAACAATTCTTTGGCGCTCAGCTTTCTTTATGGTCCAACTTTCACATCCATAGAATGACTACTGGAAAAACCATAGCTCTGACTATACAGACTTTTGTCTCTGCTTTTTAATACACTGTCTAGGTTTGTCATAGCTTTCCTTCCAAGGAGCAAGGGTCTTTTCATTTCATGGCTGCAGTCACCATCCACAATGATTTTGGAAGACCTGGTGCAGCCAACTAAATAAATTTTTTTTTTAATGTAATGAGCTCAGTGTAGGAGGAAGATAGCATCAAGGCAGTGTGGCTCAACTCCACACATGTTAGAGTCACTGGTGATCTTGTTACAATGCAGAGGCTGGTTAAGGCCTGAGATTCCGTATTTCCCCCAAGTTCCCTGCGGAAGACAATGCTGCTGGTCTATGCACCAGACTTCATGAGAAGCGAGGACAGAGGTATCTTGCATGGATCATCTCTCTTCACCCTCAACACCAGGCTCTACATGTGTGCTATTATTCTCATTTTACAGATAGGGAAACTGAGGCAGAGGCCAGCTAAGTTGCCCAGCTAGCAGGTGGGGTCTGAACTCAGGCCTAGTCTGACCCTGGTCTTCTTGCTAACACAGTCAGGGGTAAAGCAGAGCTGGCGCAGACAGGAACTTCCTTCTCCACACTCAGCCTCCCCTTTCCCCACCTCATGGCTCTGAAGGCAGACAATTAGCTAGCCTCCAGCCAGCGTTCTGTCTCCAATTATATTCAATTACAAACGGAAAGCTATTTTTGGTGAGGAATATAGATGAGGGCTGTGGTAACGTCCCCTCCCCTCCCTGCCACCCTCTCCACCCTTCTTGAAGCTAAAACTTCAATAGGATACCAATAAATAGGAGTCTGCCGGGGACCAAGGTGCAGAATTACCTTCACTGCTGCAGGCATGACTTCGGTCCCTGTTACCCAAGTCAGTCTTTTGTATGCTTCCTGTTAAACCTTGGGAAGCGTCCCTTTCCCCTCACAGCCCATTTTGCAGTTACACAGCAGTGGGGTTTATGAAAGAGCTTCTGTTTTTTTAATCGAAATTGCATCTCCAGCTAATCTCTCTGCCTTTCCCCCAGTGCGCATGCCAAACATCATTTTGCAAGGTGAGTTCCTGGGGGTACCAAGTGCTTCTAACTGTGAAGAGAGATTAGAAATGCAGAATGATGACACTCCCAAGACAGACCAAGACAGAGGAGCTCAGGAGGCCGTGGTGGCCTCTCGCCATGCCTGAGGAGCTGAGCCACACCCACAGGGCTGTAGGAGGCTGGGAGCTCACGCGGGGACTTGCTCTCCCTCCAGCGCTGGGCCCCGCTGGCGCTCTCACTCCAGACTCCTGTCTTGCACTGAGCCTGGCTCTGTGCAGATATGTTGACTGCTGAATATTTAGAAAAAGAGATTCTTCCCCCTGTTCCTTTCTGACCCCAGGTGGGTACCCTCTTTAGTTCCATAAACTCAAACTCCAGGCAAAAGCAAGCCTGAGTAGCTATGGTGTGTGTGCTTAGCCATTCAGTTGTGTCCAGTTCCTTGCAACTTTGTGCAGTGTAGCCCACCAGGCTCCTCTGTCCATGGGATTCTCCAGGCAAGAACACTGGAGTGGGCTGTCATGCCCTCCTCCAGGGAATCTTGCCAACCCAGGGATCGAACAGAGTCTCTTATGTCTCCTGCATTGGAAGGTGGGTTCCTTACCAATAGCGCCACCTGGGAGGCAACAGTAGCTATGTTAATTTCAGACAAAGCTGACTGACTTTAGAACAAAGGCTTTTTCAAGGATAAAGAAAGGTATTGCATAATGATAAAGGTCTCCATTCTCCAAGAAGACATAGCAATTCTCATTGCGTCTGTGTCTAACAACAGGACATCAAAATAGACAAGGCAGAAAGTAACAGAACTAAAAGGGGAGATATATTAATATATCAGTGTGTTCATAGCTGGATGTTTCAACACTCCTTTCTCAGTAATTCATTGAACAAGTAAGTGAAAAATCATTTTGGATACAGAAGGTCGATATACGACTACCTACCACATGGACTTAACTCATATTTATAGAACCCTCTAATCCAGCCACAGAAGAATGCATGTTCTTCTCAAGTGTGCCTAGAACATTCACCAAGATGCACCATAATCTGGTCAATAAAACCAACCTTAACAAATTTACAAGAAGAGCAATCATACAAACTATGTTCTTGCAAAGTTAAATTATGATTATACAAAAGTAAACTAGAAGTTGTTGACTGAAAAAACGCACACCCTAAAGGTTGAGGATTGTGTCTTATTTAGCAGACAAGAGTGGAGACTGAAGCCCGGGATACAACCTCTCAGAGAGCCCTGAGGAAGTGTTCAGAAGAGGTAAGGGAGGAGCCAGGATCTACACGGTAAAAAACTATAAACCACTGATGAAAGACATGAACGAAGGTCTAAGAAAACGGAGAGACACAATGTGTTCATGGGTTGAAAGACTCAGTGTTGTTAAGATGTTCATTTACTATAATCTGATCCATAGATTTAAAATCCCACAAACTCTTTTGTAGATGCAGACAAAAAGTGAAGTTGCTCGGTTGTGTCTGACCCCTTGTGACCCCATGGACTGTAGCCTACCGGGCTTCTTTGTCCGTGGGATTTTCCAAGCCAGAGTACTGGAGTCGGTTGCCATTTCCTTCTCCAAGATATAGACAAGCTGATTCCAAATTTTATGTGGAAAAGCAAAAGACCTAGAATAGGTAAAACTGTTCTGGAAAAGGAGAACGAAGCTGGAGGAATCTCACTGCTTGGTTTCAAGGCTCAGTATAAAGCTACAGTGATTAAGCTGATATGGTATTGATGAAAGGGTAGATACATAGATCAATGGAGTAGAATAGAGAGCCCAGAAATTGACGCACACAAATATGGTCATCTGGTTTTTGACAAAGATGCAAAGGCAGTTCAACAGAGAACGAATAATCTTTTACATAAATTGTGCGGAAACGACTGGACATCCCTATTGAGCCATTACTAGGCTTCCCGCTGCCAGTAATGGCTGGCCATTAGCAGCTATTCCAGGCGGCTCAGCAGTAAAGAATCTGCCTGCCCACACAGGAGACGTGGGTTCAATCCCTGGGTCGGGAAGATCCCCTGGAGAAGGAAATGGCAACCCACTCCAGTACTCTTGCTTGGAAAATTCCATGGACAGAGGAGTCTGGCAGGCTACAGTCCCTGGGGTCGCAAGAGAGTTGGACACGACTTAGTGACTAAATGACATGTTTAGTATTAAGTGTTTTCCATGCATCATAATATTTCATCTGTACAAAACACTGTGAAATCAGTCTTGCTAATATTTCCAGTGCTCAGATATGGACACTGAGGCTAAGTATTTGTCTGAAAGCAGTTACTGTGTGGCAGAGCCAGATATCAATCAAAAAGTCTAGCAGCAAAGACAGAGTTCAAAACCACAGCAGCCAGTTTGTCTCAGGCAAGTTACTCAGTTTCCCTGAGACTCAGTTTATTTATCTACAAAATAGGAATATTAGTATTTACTTCCAAAGGTTGATGCAAGACTTAGGAGAATTTAGAATACCTGGAGCACAGTAGGTATTTATTTGTGTTCAATAAATGTTAGTCCCACCTTCTCCTCATCCCTAAAGACCTGTCACTGGCAAGGTACACAGCCCTCTGCTTGTGGCTGACATGCTGCTGATCTGGGTAAATAGTGGTGACTTCCTCCTTTTGTGCCTAGATCAGTCTGTAGGGAAGGGCCTTCAAGGTCCTGGGTCGGAGGACCAGAGATGCCCCCAGGCTTAAATCATCCTCAACTCTGGAAGGAATGACTGGAGTCTGAAGCCAAGACACTATGTCTCAAAATGACTCAATACATCCTCCTCCAAGATGCCTTGAGATATTCCTGATGCCAAGAGGTCTTCCTGATTTCTAAAATTCTTACCTACTCATCCACCCCCTTGTTCACTCATTTGCTAAATACCTACTTACTCGGTAATTACATTATATCTGCCATACTCTAAGTCCTGAGGATGCAGAAATAAATTAGACATCTTCCCTGCCCTGGAGGAAGTCACAGGAGAAAAAGTTATGGGCATCTGTGTTTTCTGACTGTCCAGCTCGTTTTCAATCCCCTTGCCCTTCTTTGGGGGGAGTTTCTGCCTTTCCACGGCCGAAGCCAGAGAGTCAGTATCCCAGCATCCCTTGCACCCAGGGCATCATCATGTGACACAGGCTCCACCAATCAGACATCGTCATGTGAAATTTCAATTCTGAATTGAGTGACAGAAGACATAGATGCCCAGAGAGCCTAGTTCTGAGTGTCCAGCTTTGAGAGGCATCAGGGGCTCTATTCAGTGAGATTTTAGCTTTATTCCTGATTGCATAGCCTCCGAGCTGCCTCCAGCCCTCCTGGAGATTCTTTGAACCACCTCATCTCCTTTAATAAGTTTTCTATTAAAATGTCTAGAGTAGATTCAGTCATTTGCAAGTAAGAAATCAGGCTGATAAGGGAGCAAAGATAGTCAAACGGTTAACTACGAAGTGATGTGACAGGGGCTGTAAGAAGGAGCTATTCGGCTGGAGGTGAAGGAAACAGTCCCCCTGCAAGGCACCAGAGGAGAGCAGTCACAGCACAGTGCTGGGGGCTGAGTCCGGGGTCAAACTTTAGCTGTGTGATGTTAGCTCAGTTGCTCAACCTCTCTGATCCTTAAATTCCTTTTCTTTGAAATGGGGACAATAATACCTAACTCAGTCAAGGGTTGTGATAATAGAAAACCTCTGTAAGGCAAATGCTATTAAGTATGGCAAAGACTCACTAAACATCAATATTGATCAGCAGCCATCAACCTCGCCAGCCCTGCTGGGGGGAAATCAGGGACGGAATCTTGGACATTTAAACCCAACTTTAAAGAATCAGCATTAGGAATATACCCACAACTAACACACTGTTGCACTGGATTGTCTGAGAAGCAGAATCAAATTTTACCTTAAAAATGTAGCATAGATCTCAGGACTTCCTTGGTGGTCCAGTGAGTGAGAATCTGCACTCCTAATGCAGGGGGCCTGGGTTCGATCCTTGATCGGGGAACTAGATCCTGCTTGACGCAACTAAGACCCAGTGCAGCCAAATAAATAAATATTTTTTTTTTAAAAAGTACAGTATGGATATTGACTGTGATAGGAATGAAAGAAACCAGATACAAAACAGTCTGTCCTGTATGATTCCACTTGTACAAAATTCTAAAACAGGAAAGACCCATCTATAACAACAGGAAGAGGATCAGTCATTTCAAAAGGCACGAGCTAGGGGGATTGACTGCAAAAGGGCACAAGGGTGCTTTCTGGAGTGATAGAAAAGTTCTATGTCTTGATAGCAAATGTGTTTACATGTCTGTATGTGTTTGTCAAAACCCAAACTGTACAGGTAAAACAGGTGTATTGTATTGCATATAAATTATACTCCATAAAGTGTCTGACTCTTTGTGACCCCATGGACTGTAGCCCACCAGGATCCTCTGTCCATGGAATTCTCCAGGCAAGAATACTGGAGTGGGGTGCCGTTTCCTCCTCCAGGGGATCTTCCTGACCCAGGAATCGAGCCCAGATCTCTTGCATGGCAGGCAGATTCTTTGCCATCTGAGCCACCAGGCAAGTAAAGTTTATTTTAAAGATGAGTAATATGGGCCGTCCAGAAGCACCGACAAAACCTAGAATCTCTTCTCCTCTCCCTTCTCCTTCTCCCTGCCTCCTTCCTCCTTTCTCCTTCCTCCCTCTGTCCCAGGGAGCAGACATCTCCCTGTCCTCTGTCTCCTCAGCCCCGCCTAACACCCAGTAGTTACTTTTCCAGGTCCTGCTTCTCTCTTGGCAAATTGATGGCTCCAAGCTACACAGCTCCTAGCGCGTCATTACAGCTTGTTAACTTGGAGTCACTCAGACAAATTCCTTTCCCTCCCATCCAATTTTGAATTAAGTCAGGAGAAGACAGATGGGCCAAACGTTACCAGAGTTGGAATTTATGACAAGCAGCTACTTTTTCCAGAAGCCTCTGCTGGCACCTCCCCTCTGCGATGACTCAACAGAAGCTCTCACCCTGCCTCTGGTGGCCCCACGTGGTTTCCCTGACAGCTGCCATTATGATCCCGCTCCACAAATGCTTTGCAAGGCTTCGGCGGTTTGCCAGACCCTGGAATCTGGGGGTGCAGTGAGGTCCAGTGGGTGGCCCCTGCCTTCAGAGCGTTTAGGGTCTGGTGGGGCCCCAGACAAGTTAGAACTGAGATGATAGGGCCGCCTGGAGCTGCTAGGACAGAGGTGGCAAGTGTACTGAGGAATACGGAAGAGACATGGCGGGACAAGGAGCAATCAGGAGGGACACCTGGAGGAGGTGTCCCTTGGGATGAGCCTGGAAGGAGGACGAGGAGCTCCAGAGACCCTGATTTTTAGTTCATATTAATAACTAGCCTTTGCTGAGCTCCATCAATGAACCAGGGTCTGGGCTCAGCTTTTTCCATGTCTTATCTCATTTCAACAATTGCAATCACTCTCTCCATCTTCCCAGTGAGCAATCCAAGACTCAGACGTAAAATGATTTGCTCATGGTCAGCCAGATAAAGAATGGTCGTAATTAGAGCTACCAGTCCAAACCACTTTCTCTCTGCCAGGCTCTTATTTTACTGCGTCTTTCTGACAATCCAACCAACTCGGTTTTAGTATTACAGCCTGTTTAAACCTGAAGACACTGAGGCTCAGAGAGGTTAGGTGGTTTATCCTGGGTCACACAGCCAGAAAGTTATAGACCTAGGATACAAACACAGACAGTTCAGCTCCAAATCACACGTTCTCCAGCACGACACTCCACTGCCAGACATGTTCCAAGGCCTGTGCTCTCAGCGCAAAACAGATAGTCTCTTAGGAGGGCAATGTGCAGGGTAAGTGAGATAAACTCCGGAGAGCTCTAAGCATATGTCTGGCATATCGCAAGAACCCTGTACTACTGGCCGATCTTTAAAAAATCATTTCTTCGTTTGAGCGCATTGGGTCTTAGTTGCAGCATGTGGGATCTAGTTCCCTGACCAGGGATTGAACCTGGCGCCCTGCACTGGGAGCACGGGGTCTTAGCCACTGGACCATCAGGGAAATCTCAGCTGCTTTTCCTAAGGAGCGACACACAGGCACTAAAAGTAACTCATCCTCTCAGCACATGCTTGCTGAGCACCAGCTGTGGGCTGGGGGCATCGCTGGGGATGCAAGGCTGGGAGAGACAAGGGTCCCAGAGCCCACCAGACTTGCAGTTCGTATTCAAACTGCAAGGAGATTGCAATCCTGTTCCTCTTAAAGGTGAACCAGTACCCACAGCAGGAGATACGACTGTATTTACTATATGGTCTCAAGTTATATTATAAAAAAAAAAAAAACACACACACACAAAAAAACACCTCAGCCAAGAAAAAAGCTTAGGCAAAGAAATGCCCCCAAATGCTAATAGCAGTTGACTTTGGGTGGCGGGACAATGGATGGAATATTTTTTTCCTTTTAATGCTCTTCTGGATTAAAGAAAACTTTACAGTTTTCTCTGTGGGGAAAATGTTAAAGAGGTGAGAAGTGGAGATGGTCCCGGGCAAGGACAGCGGCCCATGTGGGCGTGTCCCTACCAGCCCTGCCACCCCGCTACCCGGCCCAGACCCCGGAGGAGCAGAAGGCCCTGCTTGCCCTCCAGAAACCCGTCCTCCAGCAACATGTCCTGGGTCTTCACACCTCCGCAGGCTCCATCCCCACTCCTCGCTCCCCTCAAGTTCCTCCGCCAAGACATTCAATTTCTTCCAGAAAAATAATGAGACAAGGGTTCTAAATTGGAACGAAGAAATGACATTCCTATTTATTATTTAATCTGGTCTCAGACTTGAATGAACACTTCCAGGGGTAATTACCGCAAGACTCCAAATTCATTTCTAGGAAGCGGTCGCCAGAGGCGTGTGTGGAAGGTAACGACACAGTTCAATATTTATGAAGCCACATTTCCCAAGAACATCAGGCCCTCGAGGCGCCTGGAGAAACCTCACCCAGCGAAGATCAAAAATCAGAATGGTGTGCTTGCTTTCAGTGTACACGCACGCATGCACACACACACAGACACATACACTCACCCACTCCCTGATTCTGGCCCTTCGTTAGCCTCACCCCTGGGCTGTAAGAGGGTCAGAGGAGTGGGGAGCAGGCTTCCAATACAGACCCTCAAACCAAAGAGAGCCCAGGGAAGTCACGTCTTCACAGATTCTCAAGCAACTTCTGCTCTGAAAGAGCTAACCATCCAAACAAACACTTCCTGATGATGTACGTATATGGCAGACACGTGGCATGTTTTACAACAGGACACAAAAGCCTCAATCATAAAAGAAAAGTTGGACAAATTCATCAAAATTAGGACCTTCTGCCCAAAGAAAGACCCCATTAAGAAAATAAAAAGACAAGCCGTGAACTGGGAGAAAATAGTCAAAAGACACTGTATCAGACAAAGGACCGGCATCCAGAACTCTGGATATAATAATGATAATACAATATATATAATGAACTCCCGTTGCTGTTGTTCAGTCACTGAGTCGTGTCTGCCTCTTGGCAACCCCATGGACTGCAGCACACCAGGCTTCCCTGTCCTTCATCTCCCCGAGTTTGCTCAAATTCACATCCTCTGAGTCAGTGATGCTATCTAACCATCTCATCCTCTGCCGCCCTTCTCTTCTTTTGCCTTCAATCTTTCCCAGCATCAGGGGCTTTTCCAATGAACCCTTACAACTCAATAAAAAGACAAAAACCCAATAATAAAATGAACAAAAGAGTCAAACAGACACTTCAAAAAGGTAGATAGAGAAATGGCCAGTAAACATGTTGCAAAGGTGCTCAACATCTTTTGTCATCAGGGAGGTGCAAACTAAAACCACCGTGAGATATTACTGCAAATCCATTAGAACAGGGCAAGTTAAAAAATAAAATGACCTGATAAAACCAAGTGTCGGTGAAGGTGTGAAGCACCTGGAACTCACACACAGCTGGTGAAATGTAATATGGTTGATCCACTTTGGAAAACATGTCGCAGTTTGTTACAAAGGTAAATGTATACCAATTATACGACTAAGCAATCCAACCATTATGTATTTATGCAAGGAAATAGAAATTAAAGGACTTGCACATGAATGCCAATAACTGGAAACCACTCACATTCACAATCAGTAAGTAAACGGATAAGCAATCTGAGGTCCAGTCATACAGCAGAATAGTACTTGACAATAAAAAGTAACAAACTAATGCCACAGGCAATAACATGGATCACACAGAAAAACACAACGCTGAGCTAAAGAAATCAGACATAAAAGAGCCCAAATGGCGTGATTCCATTCATGTGAAGTTTCAGAACAGGCAGAACTAATATGTAATGCTAGAAAATGAAGTGGTAACTGCCTGGAGTGGGGTGAGAGCTGGAGGCTGGCTCCCAAGGGACAGAAGGGAACTTTCTGAAGAGAGGCTGTGTGCTGTGCTCAGTAGCCTCCAACTCTGCGACCCCACAGACTGCAGCCCACCAGGCTCCTCTGTCCATGAGATCTTCCAGGCAAGAAACCTGGAGTGGGGCACCATTCTCTTTTCCTGGGGATCTTCCTGAGTCAGGGGTCGAACCTGCGTCTCCTGCGTTGGCAGGCAGATTCTGTGTCACTGAGTCACCTGGGAAGCCCTTCTGAAATGATGGAAACGTTCTGTCTTAACCGAGGTGATGGTAGCGAGAGAGTTTACAGGTGTCAAAACTTGTCAAGCAAAAAAAAAAAAAACCAACTTGTCAAGCTCCACGCTTAAAACACTTGCATTTCATGACATCTGCATCAAATCGAATGAAGTCAGTTAAATTTAAAAAGAAGAGAGGCTTCCCTGGTGTCCAGCGGTTAAGAATCCACCTGCCAGTGCAGAGGACATGGGTTTGATCCCCGATCTGGGAAGATCCCACATGTCGCGGAGCTGCTAAGCGCCTGCACTGCAACTACTGAGCCCATGCTCCGAAACAATAGACGCCGCTGCAATGAGAAGCCCTGGCGTTGCACAAGAGCAGCCCCTGCTCGCTGCAACTAGAGAAAGCCTGCACGCAGCAATGAAGACCCAGCAGCGCCAAAAATAAATAATCTTCAAAAAAAATAGAAGAGGAGCCATTTCCTCCAGTTTCAAATTTTATCAATTCCAACACTCAGCTAACATCCTCCTCTAAGAAAACTACAGAAGCAGCCAGCCTCCCCAGACCCACACTTGCCAAGCACACCCAAACCTAAATCGACCTTTCTTTCCTCTATGAGCGCCTATGAAAGGCCTACTGTGTGCTGTTTGTCAGGAAGCAATGTAGCAAAGCTGTTAGGAGCACAGTTTGGGGGGCAGATGATTCTAAATGCAAGTCCTGCTTCTATTCACAGTGCTTTTGGCAAAGAACATAAAGACTCCTGGAGACTGCTGGAGGTTCCCGCAGGTATGAGGCGGTGCCTCGTCCCAAGGGCACATGGCTTCCTGGGATGAGAACTATATTCCCCAGTTTCCTTGCTGCTTGAAAGTGAAAGTGTTAATTGCTCAGTCATGTCTGACTCTTTGCGACCCCATGGACTGTATAGCCTCTGTCCATGGAATTCTCCAGGCAAGAATACTGGAGTGGGTAACATTCCCTTCTCCAGGAGATATTCCTGATCCAGGGATTAAACCTGGGTCTCCCACACTGCAGGCAGATTCTTTACCATCTGAGCCACCAGGGAAGCCTATGAGTACTCTGTGTGTTAGTTGCTTAGCTGTGTCCGACTCTTTGTGACCCTGTGGAATATAGCCCGCCAGGCTCCTCTGTCCATAGAATTCTCCAGGCAAGAACACTGGGGTGGGTAGCCATTCCCTTTTCCAGGGGGGTCTTCCCGACCCAGGGATCAAACCTGGGTCTTCCGCACTGCAGGCAGAGTCTCTGAGCCACCATTTCCCAGTTTCCAGGCTGCTTAAGGTGGCCTTGCTTCACCCCATTGGGCAGATGCCGTGAGGCCCCTTCCAGGAGCCTCCTTAAGCCACCGTGCTCCCTCCCCCTTGGGTCCTGCCTGCCCTCCTCTCTCTGTGTGCCACCATAATGGGCCGCGCACCCACACACATCAAGTGACGGGGCATCTGCACCAGCTACACCACTCCGCTGCCATGCCTCTCAGCCCTGGGCACCCACACCCATCATTTCATGAGAGAAACAAGCATCCCTCTTGCTCGTTTTGAGTTTCTGTCAGCTTTAACCCAATCCCAGACTTAACTGAAATGAGTACATCTCAGGAAAGCTGTACATTTAAGATCTAGGTTCATAAAGGTACATAAAAGCTCAGCAAGCTGCCTAAGGAATCAGAAACTCAACGTGGCTGGAATCTGGTGTTTGGGGGGTGAGTGGGGAGCAGCGGGGGAGAAAGGCAGTGGGGAGGTGGATGAGACCACTGGAGCCTGCAGGCTGTTATCCAGAAAGAACTGGGAAACAGCCAAGGAGATGAAGCCCGGCAGTTGCAGGCTGCTGCTGCTGCTGCTGCTAAATCGCTTCAGTTGTATCCGACTCTGTGAGACCTAGCTGGGCATTTTGGACCAATTCTTCCATCTGCTCAGAAACGATTGGCTGCAGGGAGCCCAGTGTGGGAGCAGGGAGGCCACCCCAGAGGCCAGGTGGCCTCAGCCAGGCTGTCCCTGTCTTCCACACGCCGTTCAGCTAATGAGAGGTCTCCTTTGCTGTGTCTTAGGGATACCGACATCTTGAGCCCAGATGCCTTCAGAGGCCCCAGCAGAGGAAGGCGCAGGGATGGAGGAAGACAGCTTGGAGGCAGTGGCAACCGGCCAGTGTGGACCACACCACAGGCAGCAGCCACCCCAGCCCCTGCCCATCCGTCTGGTGCTGCTGGTAGACACAGTCCCGGAGTTCCTGGAGCTTCTAAGTTTTCAGGGGAAGCTCAAACGATGGATTTTGTGTAGGAACCTAATTTTCTTTCAGGCGGGCAGACCCTTCCTGTGAACATCAAAACAAACTTGGCCTCAGGCAGAAGCGGCCTGGCAGGCTGCCAGCGTGTGGCCTCTGAACTACCTTATCTCACTTCTCTGGCTTCCTCTCTCCAGGCCCACCACCAACATTTTAACTCGAAATTCTAGGACAGCACAGACGACAAGGGGGGGTTAGCACAAATAACGCTTCTTTCAGATTACCACCACCAGGGTTTCAATCAGCTTGCTGGATGATCTTTGGCCACGTTTTCTTTTTCTTTCTTTTGTGCGGGATGGACAAGAGAATTTTAGAAAATAAATGCAAGGGAGGAATTGGGATTTCCCTCTGGAATGCTCGGGACACTTAGGAATCCTGGGGACATGCCGCCCACTCCATTCAAGGCTTGGGCCCCTGCATCGGGGTCTCGTCTGGCCTCACCCACTCTCTCACCCTGAGAGTTCATCTTCACTGAGCTTGGTCATTAGCAGCCCTGCTTCTCTCCCCCGACATGGGTCCTTGAAGGCAGCTGGCTAGAGATGAGAGATTGGTGCACTTTGTAGATATTTCATAATCTCTGGCAACTGCCTCTGGACCTGCCTGCTCCAGCCTCGATGGATAACCCTCTTCTTCTTGACTTACAATAAAACTTAGAAACAATGACTCCTAGGAAATTTTGATCCAGTTTTGCAGACAGATGATGAGGCAATCCAACATTTTATGGAGAAAGACCAGGGATGGAGAGCTATGGCCCACAGGCCATCTCTGGCCCCTCACTTGGCTGTGTAAATAAAGTTTTATTGGAACAGAGTGATGCCCATTTGTTTTTGTGACGCCCCCTGGCTGTTTTCCTGCTGCAACGGCAGAGCTAAGTATTCGCAATGAGACCCAGAGACCGTATGACTTGAAAAGCCTTGAAGATTTATGATCCAGCCCTTTGTAGGATAAGTTTGTCCAGGTACAGAGAAAAGACCTAACAGGTGTCGAGGGTCGGCTTTGTGCCAAATTACTGTCAGGGACAGCAGGCACATCCAGGCATTTCCTCCTCAAGCATTCTTCAGAGGGAAGATCTGTTATCTCCCACTTTAGTAAAAAGAGGCTCAGCGAAGCCAGCTTGCTCAGGGACCCCATAAGGAGATCTTTCCCTGTGTGTAGGGTTCAAACTAAGCCCAGCCCCAACCCCACACCTGTGAGTCTTGCTGGAGGTGGAACTGCCCCCCGGAAGGCATTTTGGAAATTTGAAAGGGCCAGTTCAGGAGCACCATTGGCCTTTAGAGGGTGAGGACCAAGGATGCCGGCTGCCCTGCCACACACGGCACGTCCTGCAGGGGAAATAACTGTCCCATGTCCTGCGTGCAATATCACCTGCGGTATTTGAGTCACAACATAGCAAAAAGTGCCAAAGCAGTTCAAGTGGATGTTGTTTTATGTACTTGGTGAAAGCATATGACGACTTCATTATGCTTTTCCTTAGTCATACAACATTCACTTAAATATACAATATTATATGTTATTTTTCTTTTATTTATTTTATGGTATGGTATTACATTTTTAAAAATTATGTATATAGGTAAGTTGTTTTCTCTATGAATATCAGTTTAGGATGGCAAAGGGGATGTTATAAAACAGTTGTTATCAAGACAGAATATTGCCTCTGAGAGTCAAAAATATGCCCCACACGATGGGTCAGATAGTTAACACAGTGACCTCATGCCCCGCCAGGCTCCTCTGTCTACGGGAATTCTCCAGGCAAGAATACTGGAGTGGGTTACCATGCTCTCCTCCGGGGGATAGTCCCAACCCTGGGATCGAACCCAGATCTCCTCCATTGCAGGCGGATTCTTTAGCAGCTAAGCTTCTAGGGAAGCCCCATTATATAAGCTATTTTCCTTTTACTTATTTTATGTTATAGTATTATATTATTTTAAATTATATGTACATATGAGTTGTTTTATCTATGAATATCAATTTGGGATGACAGAGGGGATATTATAAAATAGTTGTTATCAAAACAGCATACTGAGTGTGAGAGTCACAGCTATGCCCCACACGATGAGTCAGGTAATTGACACAGTGGCCTCTCGCTCCACCAGGCTCGGTCACGGCCCATCCCGCCAGCGTCGTGCTCCGCCAGTTAGCACCGCCATCACTCAGCAGTAAGGGGGCTGGGAACAAGGCCCTCGGCTTGCCCTTCCTCATCTGTGAAACGGCGCTGCCAGCGCCTCCCTTACTGGTCTGAGTGGGCACGACAGCAGTGGGTGGGGCTCTCCGGGAGGAGCCCAGAGTCGCAGACAGGAGGGCGGAGCCGCTGTGCGGATAAACACGGGAGAAGTGAACAACACATGCGACGATCCGGCCGACTTCCTGAGTGAAGGGGGGTGATTCGTTGTCACTGCTTGGTTGCTAAGCTGTGTCTGATTCTTTTGGACCCCATGGATGGGAGCCCGCCAGGCTCCTCTGTCCGTGGGATTTCCCAGGCAAGAACACTGGAGCGGATTGCTATCTCCTTCTCCAGGGGACCTTCCCCGCTGCTGTCTTGAGTGCTGTCTGTTGAACAGCTCTATGTGCCCTAAGCATGGGGGACCCAGCAGTGACCACAGATGGGAAGAGCTCCCACCCTATAGAACTGACAGGAGATAAATCAGCAACAGGAGCTCAGACTGCAGCCATTTCTATGAAATAAACAAAGTGGCACCACAGGAGGGGGGTAGGAGATCTTGGCAGAAAGGTCGAGAGGTCTTTCCAATGGCGGCATGAAAGCTGAGGAGTAAATGAGGTGTGGGCACGTGAAGGGCTAGGACAGAATATCCAGGTCTGAAGAAAACGCAAGTGCGAAGGTCCTGGGCGGGAAAATACTCCTCTGTTGAGGGCGGGAGTCGTCCGGGGTTACAGTGGGCAGGGCGCAGACAACAGGCACACAGCCTTAAAGGTCACAGTGACGAACTGAGCTTTATCCCACGAGCAGCTGCGGACAGGAAGGGCAGGGAAGAGTACAAAGAACCTGGGGTCTTCAGAAGACAGGGAGATCAGCCTTCTGTGAGCACAGAATGTGTCTTGGGGAAATGAGGTGAACTCAGGCCATGTAATTTATATTTTATGCTGCCGAACCCAAGATACTACCGTATTTCAGCAGCGTGGGGAAGGCAGTATTTCAATATTTCTGAGCCAAGATGGATAGGGGCCGCGAGAGCTGGAGTCAGGCAGGCTGGGGAGAAGCTTCTATTAGATCAGCTACATGAACGGATGGAGACCTGTGGGGGGCTGGCAAACAGGATGCAAGGCAAGCCGGGGAGCAGAGCGCGAAGACAGATGTGCGGGGAAGGACGGGGAGGGACTCAGACCAGGGGTAGACGCGATCATACCGCGCAGGGGAAGGTCCCAGATGCCCAGGGAGGGGGTGGGAGACAGGCTCAAACACATCTGGAAACAGAGACTCTCACGTCTCCTCTGGTAACAAAATGCACGCGCCCACCCTATGCTAAGGAAACTTAAGGCACGCTAGGAAGAGATAAAGATTTTTTTTTTTTTAATCTCTCAATTACTTAGAAGCATCCTTTGGTTCGACAGGGGAAACCCTGGATGGAAATGTTTCCTGACACGTTGTGAAATGTGATTTAAAATCCTGGGTGATTCCTTTCTCCAGGTAAAACCTTTGGCCAAGGACCACGATTGCGTTTTCTTCAGACCTGGATATTCTGTCCTAGCCCTTCACGTGCCCACACCTCATTTACTCTTCAGCTCTCATGCCACCATTGGAAAGACCTCTCGACCTTTCTGCCAAGATCTCCTACCCCCCCATCTTCTTTCCTGTGGTGCCACTTTGTTTATTTCATATTTGCTTACCTGTGAGCAGGTGCTAAAGGTTAAACAAGGTCATAAGCTGTTGTTCTTCGGTCACTAAGTTGTGTCCAGCTCTCCGTGATCCCATGGACTGCAGCACAGTAGGCTTCCCTGCCCTTCACCATCTCCCGGAGCTTGCTCACACTCCTGTTCATCGAGTCAGTGATGGCATATGACCGTCTCATCCTCTGTCATCCCCTTCTCCTCCTGCCCTCCATCTTTGGCAGCATCAGGATCTTTTCCAGTGAGTGGGTTCTTCACATCAGATATCCAAAGTATTGGAGCTTTTGCTTCAGCAAAGTCCTTCCAATGAATACTCAGGGTTGATTGCCTTTAGGGTTGACTGGTTTGATCTTCTTCCCGTCCAAGGGACTCTCAAGACTCTTCTCCAGCACCACAGTTTGAAAGCATCAATTTTTCAGCACTCAGCATTCTTTCTGGTCCATACATAAAGAAGTCTATACATGACTACAAGAAAAACCAAAGCTTTGACTACACAGATAATTGTCAGCAAAGTTATGTCTCCGCTTTTTAATATGCTGTCATAGCTTTTCTTCCAAGGAGCAAGTGTCTTTTAGTTTCATTTAATTTTTTGAAATTGAAATTAAAAGACCATACGGGTGGGGCCCTAATCCCAAAGGGTTCGTGGCCTTATAGGAAGAGAAAGAGACGCCAGAGCTCCCTCTCCACTCACAGAAAGACATAGAAAGGAGGGGGCTGAATGCAAATCAGGAAGAGGATTCTCATGAAAACTCGACCACGCTGATGGCCTGACCTCAGACGTCCAGCCTCCGAAACGGTGAGAAAATAAGTGTTGTGGTTTAAGCCCCCCAGACTCTGCTCTTTTGTTATGGCAGCTGAGCTGAATAGGATGGGTGCCCCCAGACGGCTGTGAACTGGCAAAAAAAAAAAAAAAAAAGCCTCAGAAGCCAGGAGTGCTCAGACAGGGCTCTAGATGAAAGGATTCTTCAGGTCAAAAACGTTAAGTGCTTGCCAAAGCTAAGTGATTATTAGAATCAAATGATGCCAAGTACAGTGCTTTCAACAACCTCAAACCAGTGGGACCCAGGGCCAAAGGTCTTTTTGATGAGCATGTGATGGGCGAGGTGGACCATTTCCATTTACAGAGTATGTCCTGCATGCATAGCACATTAACAGTGGCAATGACACCCATTTTACAGATGAGGAAACTGAGGGGATACAAAGAGAAGAGAAGCCGTTTGCCTGAGATTAGACACCTAGTGAGGTCCAGGCACTTTGAAGACGAGGAAGGGGATGACACACATGGGTTAGCTGCAGTCTCTGTCCCCGAGGAGGTTCCTGCCAATCCTGCTGCAGTACAGACAGGGGATAACCCCGTCTGGTTCCCCCAACTGTCACATCCCATTCAGGCCCAACCTGTGCTACCGCAGGAAAAACGGGATTCGAAAGAATATGATTCAAGTCCTAGGACTGCTCACTGCTTGTCTGCTGTGTGACTCTGAGCAAGTTACCCTGTGTCTCTGAATCTCAGTTTGATTTGTAAAATGAGATGCTAGTACCGGCTCTGCTTCCCGCGTCGAGGGGGCTCTGACGGTCCAGGGAGACGGCGCAAGTGACGAACGCTCCACTCACTATCAGGAGGCAGAATACGACTGTTTCAATGATGGCCATATCTGCCTCTGGGCTCGGATCCCACAATATCAGACATGCCGCCTGACGCCCTGGAAAGTCTTGCCACTGGGAATTCCCCCAACATCTGAGCTTCCTTCCTTCTGCACGTCTGGCCACCCAGAAGAGGCAGAGCACAGGGTACCCCGGACCCTACTCCTCTCCAGAAAAATCTCCAAGACTCTCCCTTCACGTCGCCGCCCCCACTTCAACCTCCATGGAGTTCCATCTTCTGGAAAAAAGCAAACAGACCATTTAATACTAGAAAGCCAGCAGCTTGGGGGCAGCCAGACGTTTCTCCACATCTTTTTTTTAAAGGTCTTTTAGGAGACAATTAACAAAGGCTAAGATGGAAGGAGGAGACAGAACAGAGAGCCCCAAGACTTTTCTCGGCTTTCTCAACAGACTAGCGGTGACTTAGAACAAGGGCAAGACCTGGATGCCAGCAACATGTGATGAATGAAACTGATGAGGTGAGGTTTTATGTTTTTGTTTTTAACCACTAAGATCTCACTTGTGCCCACAGGGCTTGGCATGTGGCAACTGTGTTAACGTCCCCCTGGGACAGGGCACTGAATGATTTAGTAAGTAGCTAAGCCTTCACAAGCTTCCCCAGTGGCTCAAAGCTAAAGAATCCATCTGCAATGCAGAAGTCCCAGGAGATGGGGGTTCTGTCCCTGGGTTGGGATCCTCCACCGCTGTAGGAGGCCATGGCCACCCACTCCAGTATTCTTGCCTGGAGAATCCCATGGACAGAGGAGCCTGGTGAGCTACAGTGCATAGGGCTGCAAATACTCAGACATGACTGAAGCAACTTAGCAGGCATGCAAGCCTTCCCACCAATGCTGGCCATTTGCTACTGGGTATAGACTGTGCCACAGAGCGCTGGTCTCAGCCAATCATGACAAAGAACCAACAGGGCTCACTGAGCACCTGGAGGGTCCCAGTGCCATTCTAAGTGATCAGCACACATTGCTGTGTGCACTTAGTTGCTCCATCATGTCCAATTCTTTGTGGCCCCGTGGACTGTAGCCCGCTGGGCTCCTCTGTCCATGGAATTTTCCAGGCGAGAATACTGGAGTGGGTTGCCATTCCCTACTCCAGGAGATCTTCCCAACCCAGGGATCAAATTACTTTCTTTAACTCTCACCAATTTGCCTTTCAGGTAGGGATATCTCCATTTTATTGATGGGGAAACTGAGGCTTGGAGAGGCACAGTCAGATGGGGCCCAAGGGCACACAGTCACCACTGCTTTAGTGGTGTCATTTGCTTCCAAAAGCCACACTGCCTTTAAGCACTCTGCCAGGGAGACTCAGATTCCTAAGTCCTCTCTGGGACAGGCAGGCAAAGTGAATGCAGGCCTGGTGGGGACTAGGGAGCTGGGAACACACAATCCCCTAACGGGAGGTACTCACAACACACGGAGGAAAGATACATGTAACATGTGCATCAGGCCAGTGGAAGCAGCCGCCTCTAAGTCCACATGCTGGGGGCTTCCCTGGCGGCTCCGTGATAAAACCAATGTACGAGACACGAGTTTGATCCCTGATCCAGGAAGATCCCATGTGCCGCAGGGTAACTCAGCCCGTGGGCCACACCTACCGAGCCTGCACTCTAGAGTCCGGGAACCACAACTGCTGAGCCCATGTGCTGCAGCTACTGAAGCTCCATCACCCAGAGCCCGCGCTCCCCAACAGCAGAAGCCACCACAATGAGAAGCTGGAGCATCACAGCTAGAGAGCGGCCCCTGCTCACCGTGACAGCAGCAACGCCGACCTGGCCCAGCCAAACACAAGGAAGATGATCGAGTCTTTAAAAGACCACACGCTGCGTGATTCAATTCATGCGACATCCTGCCGAGGCAAAGCTACAGGGACAGAAAACAGATGAGCGGGCGCCGGGAGCCGAGGGTGGGGAGAGCTTGACCGAAAAGAGGCAGAAGGGGACACGTGTTGATGGGGGGATGGAGAAGCTCCGGGTCTCGGTTGTGGTGTGGGTTACGCCACTGGGTGTTTGTCAGAGCTCCCAGAACCGTTCGGTGAAACAGGTGACTCCTAACTGCATGTAAATCATACCTTAAACAAAATGGACAAAACCAACAACAAATCTGTGGGCCGGAGTTGAGTGGCAAGCTGCCTTTTTGTGAGCTCTACCCCACGCTGCACCAGAAAACCAGAACGGCCAACTGCCACGTGACACGCACACGGCCGTGATGACACGTGACACGCACACGGCCGTGATGACGCGTGTCACGCACACGGCCAGTGATGACGGGGACACACAGCCAGTGATGATGCATGACACACACACACACACACACACGGCCGTGATGACGCGTGACACGCACACGGCCAGTGATGACGGGGACACACACACGGCCAGTGATGATTGTGTGGACTGGTCCTTGAATGTGGCTGGCAAAGGAAGAGATGAGGCGAAGGAGCTCACTGGCTGGGTCTTGAACTTCACCCTGTTCCTCCACGTACTTGTAAGGTGACCTTGGGCAAGTAGCCTCTCTTCTCTGAGCTTCAGTTCTCTCTCTTAAACTGAGGTGATGATACCTTTCCTAACACTGTTGTTGCCAAAACTAGAGAAGATTCTCACAGTGACGCTGCCACACACAGCTTCCCGGCTCAGTACAGTCTCCCATCCTTTCGTACCTCATGGCCTCCAAGGAGTCACATGGACCCAGTCCTGGTTCCCTTTGGTGGCCAGATCTCCCAAGGGTCCTAGGTCACCCTTAGCCCATGGACCAAGCCCACTGGGCAAAAGCAGACGGCTTGCTCCTTCTCCAGCAGCACCCTGAAGTGCCCACCCACACAGGCCAAGGGGGACCCTTAGCCCACCCCCACCCCACCCCCCACCCCACCCCCGCTGCCGCAGTATCACAGGTGAGTTTTTCAGAGCAGCTGGGTATGGCACACAACCAGGAAGACAGAGCAGCATAGTGGTTAAGAGCAGGGGCTCTGGGTCCAAGTCTTGGCTCTGCCACCTCTTTACGAGAAGATGTTGAGTAGATTACTTCAGCTCCCTCATCTATAAAAGAAGGATGCTAATAGCACCCAGGTCTCAGGCTTATTGAGAGGCTGAAGAAAGAATGCTGCACTTCCTCAGCACCCAGTGGGGCTTAATCAGACGCTCCCTGCAGCTTCTAGATCTAATCTCCATGATCATCACTCTCCCCAGTAATCCGTCTCCTGATGAGTATTTTGCAAGGAGTAAATAAAATAAGGTTCTAAGTGAGGTACCTGGGGCTTAACAGATGCGTGATAAATTGCCTCTATCATTATATCATCAGTGTTACTATTCACTATTGTTGAAAGATCACGCCTCAGAGGCCGCCGAGTAGGGACAGACACGCGCAGATGGGACACTAGATTCCTGAATCCAAAATGCCACAAACACTCTTACTGCAGAAACCAAAAGTGTTTGGGCCCCATGGTCTCAGACATGAATCAAAAGAGACCCAGAAGACTCTTTAAACATCCAGAAGAAATTAAGCCTTGATCTACCCAGGAGCCAAAGAACAAACCTTTGGAAGCGCTCACAAGAGGTCACAGAGTGAGCCTGCAAGGGAACCCAAAAGGATCCAGCCCCCAGCTCCTCCCAGAATGCCAAAGCAGACCACCACCCCCATTCATGAAGCCCACAGTCAGACAAGGGGGGAAAATGAAGCACTAGCAGGAAGGAACTTGGAGAGAAAAATCAGGTCCTCAACTAGGCTGACTGCCCGAAAGGCACATTTCCGCTTCTCTCTTCAATCATTCAGCGTTCTGTCCCACAGACACCCAGCAGGAGCCAGTCAAAGCAGCAGAACCACGACAGCGCCTTTTCTCGCTGGGGCATTATGCAAACTTGGAGAGAAGTTTCCAGGGTCCTTCATGGGGTCAGGACACTGGATGGATTTGGGTCCTGCTACTCCAAGGCTGGCTTTTCTCCTCCTGGACCAGAAGAGGGGAGGCTATCGCCCTCTGCACACTCCTCCTCCTTCACTGCTGAAGTTATTTCTGTCTTAGCAATTGCTAAGCATCTAGCATTGCTCATGCACACGCGCTCACGTGTGCACACACACACACAAGGAGGGAGAAGGCAAGACGCAGACAGGACCATGACGAAGAGGGGCTCTGGCTGATGCTCCCCACATCTGTCACGGGCAGGGGGGAAGAAGAGAGACGGTTTGGTTTGAAGCCATCGTCCTCTCTCCCTGACCATCTGAACCCTCCCCCCTTGTCTTTCTTGCCCAGCAACCCCGGGATGAGCTGAGCTCAGCTTTGCCTGGACGTCTCCTCTGTCCTTCCATCTTGACCCTGCGCCCATCATCCAAACTCCATCCCAGAGCCTCCTTCTCTGAGAAGTCCTATTGGACTGTTTCACTGCTGCTGCTGCTGCTGAGTCGCTTCAGTCGTGTCCGACTCCATGTGACCCCATAGACGGCAGCCCACCAGGCTTCCCCGTCCCTGGGATTCTCCAGGCAAGAGCACTGGAGTGGGTTGCCATTTCCTTCTCCAATGCATGAAAGTGAAAAGTGAAAGGGAAGTCGCTCAGTCATGTCAGACTCTTCGCGACCCCAGGGACTTCAGCCTACCAGGCTCCTCTGCCCATGGGATTTTCCAGGCAAGAGTACTGGAGTGGGGTGCCATTGCCTTGTCCGTTTCACTACTGATCTCACTTAAAAATTAATTTAAGGAATTAAAAAAAATCATGTTACAGTGCCAGAAGCTCTGTATAAAGCAGCAAACAACACATCCCTGCCAATAAGGTGCCTTCTGCAATCTCGGTACCACTGGGTGCAGCCCCTCCCTCACGGTGCCTTGTGGTATCCACATCATGGGGTCTTTGCAGGTGAGCAGGAGAGTCAGAGAGATCACCCTGCTTCCTCCCACCTGTGCAACTGTGAGCAATCACTTAGCTTCCCTGATCCTCTCTTCCTTGCCTGAAAATGGGAGTAATAGTATATACCTGGGCTTCCCTGGTGGCCCAGATGGTAAAGAATCTGCTTGCAACACAGGAGACCCGGGTTTGATCGCAGAGTCAAGAAGATCCCCTGGAGGAGGGCATGGCCACCCACTCCAGTATTCTTGCCTGGAGATTCCGTGGACAGAGGAGCTTGGTGGGCTGCAGTCCATGGGGTCACGAGAAGTCAGACACAACTTGGCGACCAATGCTTACTTATTTATTGAGTATATATATGTACCTATACATATATGAGGTATGAGGCAGGTCAAGTGCTTAAAATACTGCCTGATTCACTGCAAGTGCTCAACAATAAGTTATACTTCTATTATTAAATTTCAGTGTATTATTAAATGATTCTTTTCATTTACCTTGTCAATGCCTTATCAGCACTAGTGTTTCTCTGTCTCCCACGCTCCCTGTGAGCAAAGAACAGAGGAGTTCTTTAGTTCCGTGAGGAACTCCGTGTTTGCCGATGGTGGATGAAGTTGTTCCAGCCACTGCAAACATTTCCTAACCATAGCAGCCAGCTTTTTTTGATGTGGGTCAGTTTACTGCGTGGCTTTTTTGGGTAGGCATCATGTCGGAGAAGGCAATGGCACCCCACTCCAGTACTCTTGCCTGGAAGATCCCATGGCCGGAGGAACCTGGTAGGCTGCAGTCCATGGGGTCGCTAAGAGTTGGACAGGACTGAGCGACTTCACTTTCACTTTTTACTTTCATGCCTTGGAGAAGGAAATGGCAACCCACTCCAGTGTTCTTGCCTGGAGAATCCCAGGGACAGGGAAGCCTAGTGGGCTGCCATCTACAGGGTCGCACAGAGTCAGACAAGTGACTTAGCAGCATCATGTCACCCAGCCCTCAAAGCCATTCTGGTGTTTGGTTCTGGCTCTCTCCCTTCCTCAATCTTTACTTGCTGGGCCCCTCATGCTTCCGGGGTGTTCATGCCTTGCTTCCCCAAGTCCTTAAGAGGTTAGGACTGCACACTGGGGAGCCAGGCAGACCTGGTCAGAATCCAGGTCTAGTTTTATTTATTTATTTAGCTGCCCGAGGTCTTAGTTGCAGCCGGTGCGATCTTTCGTTGCCGCATGTGGACTCTTAGCTGCAGCCTGTGGGATCTAGTTCCCTGACCAGGGATCAAACCCGGGGCCCCCTGCACTGGGAGAGCAGGGTCTCAGCCACCGGATCTACCATGGAAGTCCCACCAGGCCTAGTTCTTTACTACCTGCGAACAAATCATATTATCTTTACTGGGCTATCCAAATGCCTTCTCCAAAGGTCACTGAAGGTTGACCGTCTTAATGCTCGGGGGAGGCCTCGTCTGTAGCTGACGCAGTAGCTGCTAACTGCCTGTCACAATCATTGCCCGTGTCGGCAGTGGCAGTGGTCTTAAGACTGTGCCTTAGAGAGATTCCGAGTCTGCGTGTTGACATGGCCCCTGATTTGTGTGAACTTGGGAAGTTCTGACATAAGAGGCCAGGTTGCAAACTCTAATGCCTGCAGTGGATAAAGGCAGCTAGAGAGAATTAACCAACCCGCCAGTGGGGGCGCTGAACATATAACAGTTCCCTCTGATTGGACTAATGGCAGGCACCTGACCTACAGCCGGAAAACCCATTGGCTGTCTATGAGCCAATCAGATTGGGTCTGTTTTCCAATCCAGGGGCAGAGAGAGATGCTCTTGGTAGAACCCAGGTGGGCTTTGGGTTGAGATGGTTCTGGGCTTCCCCACAGTCTGGGGAACTGAGCCTGAGGGCGCAGAAGCAGAGGTGGGCAACCACGTGATTCCAGGCAGAGAGGGACCTCCAGTCCAGGGATGGGAACATCCAATCCGTAGGAATGTCCCTCTGGCCCATTCAATCAGTCCCTCCAAGGTCTTCAAATCACCCTTCAGGCCCGAGGAAACCCGTTCAATGGAAAATTATGCAGTGTTTAAAGTAAATGAGGACAATCGACAGGAACTGACACGGAAGGTTTTAAAAGACATATTAAAAGTGAAAAGCAAGCTATTAATCCATATACATAATATGATCCCACTTTCAGCTTTGAAAATGTATTTAAAGCAATGCAGTACATATGGCACTAAGAATAAATCTTGAAATCTACTGTTGAGTGAAAAAGAAACAGAACAAGGTTTATAAATTAAAAGCACATTCACACTAGAACCATGCTAAATATTTTACAATATATACATGCCTCCAAGTACATAAACCACATCCATGATACCCACGCCAGGGATGGGGGTGGCAGTGAGCTTTGCACGGTAAATGATGGCAGCCTTTGTGGCTGGCAGAATTTTAAGGCAGCCCCGGTGAGTCTTGCCTTTGTGTGATCCCCTCCCCTTGAGTGCCAGCAGGACCTGTAACTTGCTTCCAGCCAACAGAATACGGCAAAGGTGATGGGCGAGTGTCTCCTCTAATTAGAACGCAGTACAAAATACGGCAACGGCGACTCCCTGAGGATGACGTGTTACAGAAGATTCCCGCTCAGCAAACGAGAGTGAAATGCTCCTGCTGGCCTGGAAGACATAAGCTGCCATGCCGTGACTGCCCTGCCGCAGGTCATGAGAGGACCGGGCAAGGAGCCACAGAGCCCTCTAGGGACTGACAGCAACCTCTAGACACCAAGGAAGTGGGCACCTCAGTCCTGCTACCGCAAGGAACCAAATTCTGCCCAACAGCCACATGCATTTGGAAGTGAGTCCCAAGCCGGAGAAAGCTATGCTTCCTGCTGACACTCCAAATCCAGCCTTGAGTCACTGAGCAGAGAACCCAGGTAAGCTATGCCAAACTCCTGACCCTACACAAATTGGGCTCATGAAATTACACTGAGTTAGGGCTTCTCAGGTGGTGCTAGTGGTAAAGAAGCCCCCTGCAATGCAGGAGACTCCCCTGGAGAAAAGAATGGCAACCCTCTCCAGTATCCTTGCCTGGAGGATCCCATGGACAGAGGAGCCTGGTGGACTACAGTCCATAGGGTCCCAAAGAGTCAGACATGACTGAAGCGACTTAGCACACACACACACAAGCTAAATTTGTGGTCATTTGTTACACAGCAAGAAATAATTAATACGACATTCTGTGAGACAGGGAATATGACTACCCCAACTGCCTGCCCCTGAGGTAAAAGACTAAATAAAATTAAATGTATACTGAAAGTGAAAGTGAAAGTCGCTCAGTCGTGTCCAACTCTTTGCGACCCCATGGACTGCAGCACACCAGGCCTCCTTGTCCATCACCAACTCCTGGAGCTTACTCAAACTCATGTCCACTGAGTTGGTGATGCCATCCAACTATTTCATCCTCTGTTGTCCCCTCTCCTCCTGCCTTCAGTCTTTCCCAGCATCAGGGTTTTTCAAATGAGTTGGTTCTTCTTCGCATCAGGTAGCCAAAGTATTAGTTTCAGCTTCAGCATCAGTCCTTCCAGTGAATATTCAGGGCTGATTTCCTTTAGGACGGACTGGTTGGATCTCCTTGCTGTCCAAGGGACTCTCAAGAGTCTTCTCCAGCACCACAGTTCAAAAGCATCAATTCTTCTGCACTCAGCCTTCTTTATGGTGCAGCTCTCACATCCATACCTGACCACTGGAAAAACCATAGCTTGGACTGAATGGACCTTTGTCAGCAAAGTAATGTCTCTGCTTTTCAACATGCTGCCTAGGTTGGTCATAACTTTTCTTCCAAGGAGCAAGCGTCTTTTAATTTCATGGCTGCAATCACCATCCGCAGTGATTCTGGAGCCCAGAAAAATAACAGTCTCTCACTGTTTCCATCGGTTCCCCATCTATTTGCCATGAAGTGATGGGACCGGATGCCATGTTCTTAGTTTTCTGAATGCTGAACTTTAAGCCAACTTTTTCACTCTCCTCTTTCACTTTCATCAAGAGGCTCTTTAGCTGTTCGCTTTCTGCTATAAGGGTGGTGAGTGTCATCTGCATATCTGAGGTTATTGATATTTCTCTATAGTCCATGGAATTCTCCAGGTCTGAATACTGGAGTAGGTAGCTTATCCCTTCTCTAGTGGGTCTTTCCGGCCCAAGATTGAACTGGGGTCTCCTGCATTGCAGGCAAACTCTTTACTAACTGAGCCATGAAAAAATATTCTTAATATTTTGTTTTGCTTCTGGCTGTGCTACACCGTTTGTAAGATTTTAGTTCCCTGACCAGGGATTAAACCTGGACCCTCAGCAGTGAGAATGCAGTCTTAATCACTGGACCGCCAGGAAATTCCCTAAATGTTTTATTTGACAATTATGACTCAGAAAAGGTGAGGTTTGGTGCAGGGGACTAGTTTCAAACACAGAAAGAAGACAATGATGTTCTAAGAAACATTAGCACCAAGAAATCATATCACATTCTTTCTTAATGTACATGGTAAGTCACATACTAGCCTACTGTTGACTAAAAATGATGCCTCAGAAAGAAAGCAAAAAATAGGACAAGCCACTGTGTTTTTCCTTTCAGTTCTTCCTTACTCATCAGTTTTTTTAAAAAAAAAAAAAAAAAAAGGAAGACAGGAAAAAAAGTAGAGCAGGAGGATGTGCGCATATCCAGAAGTGAAATAAAAGCCATTGAGTTAGTTTTGTCCACTCTTCTGGCAAGAATGAAATACCTAGTCCTGCAAACACTATAAAATACAAATCGTGTCATTTCAGAGCTTCCACATAGGAGCTAAATGTTTATATTTGCATTCTAAGTAGGCATTGCATGATATAAAGAAGAACCATAAAATTCATGCTAATTTAAATTTTGCTTTACTTAGAATGACATTCAACAGCAAGTACAAAATACGATGACAAGTTGAGAGAGATCACAGGGGAAAAAAAGGAATGAGCTTTATATTTTAGTATCTTTAATGCCAATTCTCCCCCTGCTTTTTGAACTAGGGCCTTACAATTTTTATTTCACACTGAATCCTGCAGATTATGTAGAAAAGCAACAAAGCCCTGTGTCAGATGTAGCCGGCCCAGGGAGGCGAACCTGTGCTCTTTAAGCATCTCTGAGATGGACGACCTTCATCCTAGCCCCACTCTGTTGCCTGGGCACCAATCCATGTGGGGCGGGATCCCTCTACGAGAGAAGAGCCTCTCTACAAGAGGCTCTTCCACCGTTGCCCTTCTCCGGCAAATCCCTGTAGGCAGAGTTCCTCCCTGTGCTCCAGGACTTAGGACCCCTTCTGGTCGGCTGCTACTGAGACCGCCCCCTTCTCCAAAGTCCCTGAGCCCCCAGCTCTCACCCTGCTCCGATCTCAGACATTTCTTCTGCAAACTGCTCTGTGACAGGGATGGTTCCTGGTGCATTAAAGTCACAACCGAAAGCTGGACAGTGATATCTGCCAAGTCCATCAAGGAGCCTGGGGAGGAGGCTGGAGTGCCACGATACCACGGGTGTCACGCTTTCAGCCATCCGCCTGTCTAGCTACAGCCCCATTATCAGCTGTCTTCCTGGCTGGGACTTGCTCCAGCAGCTGTCTGTGGCTTGCCTCCCCTGAAGAGGCTAAGGCCAAGGAGAGTCCATGCCCAGTCTCGTCCCTGGATGTTATGTTTTCCCCTCCGGGTGCAAAGGGGCTCCAGTTGCCTCCAGTCCCTCATCTGTCACCCTGCACTGAGGAATGACATGCTTTGTATTCTTTCTGCCCTCTTCAAACTGTGGCTTTGGCCCTTCTAATCTCATCCCCCAGAGCGGCACTATTTTGCTATGCACCTATAGCCAGGCTCCTTTCCCCTTCCCCTGGCATTCTCGTTTGCCCTTTAACTCAGCATCTAGCTCTGGAGTTGGCCAGCGTGCTTGACATTGCTACCTTCAGACCTGTCTTTCTGCACACGCCACCTGAGGACCACGTGCCCACACGCACATGCGCACGAGCCTGCACACCCACCGGGTTTTGTAACGGTCACCGCGGCTGTGAGCTGCCGGTTGCTTGGCTCTTCAACACACATCGTCTCGTTTGACCCTGTGAGGGGAGGGGTTATCCTCCACCCCACTGTCACAAGAGGCCCAGCTGAGGCACAGACAGGGGAGGAAGTGATGTTTCCTCGTAAGAGACTGACCCTCTTTCCCCAAAGTCCACGCTCTTCCCACCTGGCGCGGATCTGCAGGACAGGAGCGACCACGGATGGAACATCCTCTGTGTGCCAGGACCACGGCCTCATTAACAGCATCTCCTCCATCATTACATGCTCCCCACGGCGTCTGCTCTGATCTCCCTCTTTACACCCACTAGGGAGGCTTCCCTGATGGCTGAGTCGGTAAAGAATCTGCTTGCAATGCAGGAGACCAGAGTTCGATCCCTGGGTCGGGAAGATTCCCTGGAGAAGGGCATGGCAACCCACTCCGGTATGTTTGCCTGAAGAATCCCATGGACAGAGGAGCCTGGCAGGCTACATACAGTCCAAGGGGGTTACAAGAGTCAAACACGACTTAGCAACTAAACCACAACCATTTATAGGTACAGATTGAAGAATTTCTCTCCCTCTGGTTAGATTTTCCTTCTCATCCTATATTTGAAGTGAATCATCTCCAGCACATTCCCAGACCTGGAAATACATTAGGATCATTCAGGGAGGTCCTCTCACCCCAGTAGGGGTCCCTGGAGCCCCAGACCCACTAAGTGGAGACCCCTGGTGGTGAGCCCAGCAATCTACACTTTAAAGCATATCCATGACACGGTCACAGCCAGCGCACTTGGGAATCCCTGAATCCTTTACTGGCGTTCCCTAAACTTCATTGTAAAAGCAGAGACGTCACTTTGCCAACAAAGGTCCATCTAGTCCAGCTATGGTTTTTCCAGTAGTCATGTGTGGATGTGAGAGTTGGACCATAAAGAAGACAGAGGAATCCCATCCCCTCCACACTTCCAGGAGAGAGAGAGAAAAGAGAAAAATAGCTAGTTTGGATGGAAAACTGCCTGGAAACACAATGCCCAGATATTTCTTTTCCCCAAGTGCCCTTACTATTTGACTTTTAACCAAGAATATCTAACCCCTCTTAGAATATATAACCAGCATGCATAAGACTCTGGGTCTACAGCTGAGGACCATCACACAGCAATTCAAGAATCATGCAATCATTATAAAGGAGTTTCCTTCAGCTTTTTACCTTCATTCAAAATACCAGACTGGTCCAGGCTGTAAGAAATATTTTATCCCCGAGATACAAACATCTTTCCTCTTCCAGATCACAAAAGAGAATATCAAAATCCAAACACCATGCTTCCCTAAATCTGCAATTAATTTCTTGAGAGTCCCTTGGACTGCAAGGAGATCAAACCAGTCAATCTTGAAGGAAATCAGCCCTGAATATTCACTGGAAGGACTGGGGCTGAAGCTGAAGCTCCCGATACTTTGGCCACCTGATGTGAAGAGCTGGCTCATTGGAAGAGACTTTGATGCTGGGAAGGAATGAGGGCAGGAGGAGAAGGGGGCAACAGAGGATGAGATAGTTGGATGGCATCACTGACTCAATGGACATGAGTCTGAGCAAACTCCAGGGGACAGTGGAGGACAGGGAGGCCTGGTGTGCTGCAGTCCACGTGCCGCAAAGAGTCGGACAGGACTGGGCAGCAGCAGCAGGACTATTTGCGCCTCTGATGTCCACTAATGTTACAAATCAAGCTTTTCTTTCCCAGAAAACTGGCTGTTAAACCTTTGCGAGTGTACCTGAGGCCCTCAAATACCTGCATGCGTCATAATCCCCTGGTGATGGTTTAGTAGATCAGTCGTGTCCAACTCTTTTCGATTCCATGGACTGTAGCCCCACCAGGCTCCTCTGTCCGTGGGGTTCTCCAGGCAAGAATACTGGAGTGGGTTGCCATTTCCTTTTCCAGGAGATCTTCCCAACCCAGGGATGGGCCTTGCGCCTCCTGTATTACAGGCATTTTGTTTACTGACTCAGTCACTAGGGAAGCCCCTGGGGGCCTGATAAAAAAATGCAGACAGCTGGAGACTCCTTAAGACTTCCAGAACCAATTCTCGGTGTGGGACTTGAAGATCTGGGGATTTTTTTCAACTAGAGACCCAGGCAATTTCTTATCCACAAGGAAGTTGCCTTAGAATACCAATTAAGTCTTCCTAATTAGCAAAACAAATCAGATGAAGATACTTTCTCACTGGCATTCTTATCTCATTAAGAAATTATTTTCAGTGCATGTTGAAAAGACTTCGATCTGAGATCCAGGGAGTTGCTGTCTCTTACAGCTTCTGGGCAAAGAAGATCCCATAGAAAGACCATCAGGAAACTCAACGGAGGCTTCATCCCCTAAGTGTGCTGGTTTCTGACCCCACAACCAAAAACATCAGCCTCTGATCTTCTTTTTTATAAAGATGATTGATGTGTTGGTCAGAAATTTCCATCCTCAAATGTCTCATCGGGCCTAGGTTCAAGTTCAGACCCTTTTGAAATGGTTGGAGGCAGTTAAGAATTGAGAAGCTAAATGATTAGCAGAACATAAAGAAAATCCTGCTTAAGGACATAAGCTAAACTTTACTGAAATTTGCAAGGTTTGCCTGTCCCTGGAGTTGTCACGCACGCATGCTCAGTCACTAAGTCGTGTCCGACTCTTTGCGACCCCACAGGCTGTAGCCCGTCAGGCTCCTCTGCCCTTGAGATTTCCCAGGTAAGAATAGTGGAGTGGGTTGCCATTTCCTACTCCAGGGGGTCTTCCTGACCCAGGGGACAAACCAGCATCTCCTGAGTCTCCTGCATTGGCAGGCAAATTCTTTACCACTGGGCCACCTGGGAAGCCCCCTGGGGTCATGGAACTGAGCAAATATGGGCCTTGTGGGGACTGATTCTATAGCTGGTGTTCTAGTTAACAGCTGTTAAGGTTACTATTTCCCTCACATTAGATAGGGACTTATATTTAGTTCCTCACTTGTTCTTCCAGAAACCCCACAAGTATGTATTTCTGTCACCACGCTACAAACAATGAGACAGTTTGAAATAAGAAACTTGCTCAGGTTGATGACATCCCTTAAGTATAAATCTCTAACCATGTGTATTAATTTCTTATCCCTGCACTGGGGCTTGCCAGGTGGCACAGTGGTAAAGGACCCACCTGCCAATGCAGGAGATGTAACAGACCCAGGTTCGCTCCCTGGGTTGGGAAACTTCTCTAGAGAAGAGCATAGCAACTCACTCCAGTATTCTTGCCTCCAGAATCCCATTGTCAGAGGGGCTTTGCGGGCTACAGTACATAGGGCTGCAAAGAGTCAGACATGACTGAAGAGAGAGCATGTACGGCCGCACGCATAACTAATTATCACAAACTCAATGGCTTAAAACAACCCACATTTATTCTCTCAGTTTCCATCCATGTGTCTGGAGTCCAGGAGAGGATTAACTGGGTCCCCTGCTCAGGGTCTCCCCAGGCTGAAATCAAGGTGTGGCTGGAGCTGTAATTCTCATCTGAGTTTCTGCCAAAGCCAAGTATTATGCAAATTAAAATATTTACTCAGGTTTTTTTTTTTAAGTAAACTCACTTTATTAAAACACTGTCCTGAGCAATAAATAATGTTCTTACAAGTCCCAGGTTTGATGATCAAGTTCTCCTTTGTTCCTGAAGATATATTTTAAAACAAACTTGTGATTATTTTTAAATGTTTTAAAGGTTCCAGCTAAAGTCATCTTGTGCAGCTACTGTACCCACATCACACTTCAGAACTCCTCACTACACCACATCTGGACTTCCTGACACCATAACCAGCACTAACAGGGTCCTGGGCACCTGACGCCCAATTTCTCTTGCCAACCAGCCGCAGTGAAGCTGCAAAGCCCAGGCTGCCAGACCCAGCAAGAGCAAACCTGGGGACAGGTACAGGCTTTTTCATATGAAGCCCCTACAGATCTGATACACACATTATCAGCGCCAGAAATGAATTTCCACAGCACGTCCCAGATGTTTTGAGAACCTTAAAAAGTATCTTCCAATACAATGTATCATTTAACCTTCACAAAGTGTGAGGTCGCTCCTGTCATCCGACCTTTACAGCTGAGGAGACTGAGGCCCAGGGAAGTGACAGGGCAGATTAAAAGGCAAATGTCTGTCCTCTGATGCATTCAGCAACGTCCTCCATGGCACCACTGCTCTTTCCCAAACAACCTACTGGTTCTCCCCCAGGGACCACTGCCCTTTCTCTCTTGGTAACAGAGCTCACAAATCTTGCAGCTGAGCACACAGCTCCTAGGAATAAAGACTGTATTTCCCAGTCTCCCTTGTAGGTAGGGGCGGCCACGTGACTAAGCACCAGAAAACTGGGGTGTGAATGGGAGAGAAAAGGGTAGCTCCTGGAAGAGTCCTCCACGAAGGGGGGCTGCCGGCTCTTGTGCTTCCTCCTTCCTGTTGGCTGGAGAGCAGCCATCCACCAGCCCTCTCGGACACTGAGACAGCCTTCGGCCGTGGACGCTTTGCACAGGAGAGCTGCAAGTGGAGGGATGCTCCATCCCTGGGGATGTCTGGCAGCAGAACTGCCCTCCAGGCGTCAGTACTTCCCCTCTGGACTGTTACATAAGAGAGACATCAGCCTTTACCTTGGTTAGACCCCTGTTGTTTAGGTCTCAGTTGCTCACAGCTGAGCCTTTTCCGAACTATTAATAATATAAAGTCACAGCAGGGAAGGGAAGGACTGAGGTCTTGATGCCCCCATTTTATAGATCAAGTCCTTGCTTTCTTGGAAACAGAACACCTGGTCCACAGGAGAGGAAGTGGAGTCCCGGCCCACAGGGGGTCCTTCGTGGACTCGTAACCATTTGGGTGGACCCTGAACCGAGTCCTCAGTACCTGCCACCTGCAAGCAATCTGGTGCTGTAAAGCCGTTCCTTCCGACAGCTCCCCTTAGTGATGTGTTCCTGCAAGCCAGCTCCTCGTCAAGAATGGAAAAAAAAAAAAAATCAAAGCAGCCCCACCAAGCTTGCCAGGCACTGCCGAATTGCAGATTGAAGCCAACCAGTCTGGCAAAACTCTGACGCCTTCCTCCCTGAGCTCTTCGGAGCATGTGGGAAACAGCAGATGATGATAATAGAGGGGGATCAAAACTTCATTAGGGGGTGGAGGGAAAATTTGCCTAAGCTAAATAATGCCCACCCAGAGATGACAGGGAAAGGAGGAGTAGGTTTTGGCAGGAACGCACTGACAAGCACAGAAGGCATTGTTGGACGGGGGAAGGAAAGACCCGTCACGTCTTGAAGCATCTCCAATGTTGACCTGACTCTCCTGGGTCCACAGCACTAGTTCAGCCCCTGGAACCCTGCCGCGACGTTTTCTCACTTCTTGAATTGCTTTCTTGCACATCAGTAACCACTGGGGGTGGAATGCTTCCCAATAGCAGCCGCCTCCAGCCCTAACTCCCTGCTGGATTATCCCCAAGTAGCTTCCAATGGTGCTGCCAATATGCAGTTTCTGGGTTATTGACTTTCACTGCCCCTTATCTTTTAGCTCCAGTAAGGAGACAAGATGCTGCTGGCCTGACAGAAGGAAAAACAATTAACTGGATGTCAGTACACAGAAATGGAGAAAGAACGGTAACTATCACTGCTGTTTATTTATTGCCTACAACGCGTCAGCCATTGCGCTGCGTAATTTAGGTCTTTAGTAATAATGGCTAATATTGATGGAATATTTACTATATGCCAGACACTGTGTTAAACATTTTCACATGTACTAGCTCATTTAATCCTCCCCAAAACTCTAAGAGGTAAATGATGTTCTTATCTCCATGTTACTAATAAGAAAAAATGAGGCGTGGCAGTGGGGGTACTTCTCAAAGCCGTGCAGCTAAGAAGTGGTGAAAGCGAGGACTGACCCAACACAGAGCGCTTTCTGTCACTGGGAGGGTAAGCAACGTGAGCAGCACAGAAGGAACCAGAAGCAGAGGCCCTAGGACGCCTGCACGTCCCGTCACCGTGCATCCCCCGGTGGGTGTAAGTCGCTCAGTTGTGTCCGGCTCTTTGTGACCCCATGGACTGTAGCCCATCAGGCTCCTCTGTCCATGGGATTCTCCAGGCAAGAATACTGAAGTGAGTAGTCATTCCCTTCCTCAGGGGTCTTCCCGACCCAGGGATTGAACCCAGGTCTCCGGAATTGCAGGCAGATTCTTTCTGTCTGAGCCACTGTGGCTCAGATGGTAAGTGTACCCCCTTACTCAGCTCTATCTTTCTCCACAAACTCTTCGCTGTATTATGAACTGTTCGTTGTCACATCCTGAATGTCAGTTCCATGAAGACAGAGATTTTTTCCCCCTGATTTCTTTGCTGCTATATTCCCAGCTCCTAGAACAGTGCTGAGCGCACAGCAAATGCTCAGATAATACTGGAGAAAGGAAGGAAGAAAGGGGGAGCTGGAAGGAAAGAGGAGTGATTCAGTAGCATGGAGCACTGCTTAGAGAAACGGCCGCCGTGAGCACTGTATCACAGAGGAAAGGGGGCACAGGGAGGGGGCTAAAGAGTAAGGCCTTGGACTCAGACTTGGGAGGGGCCGCAAGGAGAAACTAGGAAACAAAGTTTGATCGGAAACCAAGGCCCTCGGGATCACAGTGAAGAGAACACAGAGACAGACAGTCAGCCTTAGTCTGGGCAGACAGGAGGGCGTGGCGGGGGCGCCAGCCAACTGGGAAAGCCTTGCCCCCTTCAAGGGGGTGATGGGGGATGGGGGCTGGCTTTAACCCCAACCACTGTTTGGCAGACAGGAACACAGCCTGCAAACCAGACTTCTGTGATAGTCCAGCTTCTTCTGTTGGCATCAAATTCCAAGTTGTCATCACTGGTATTAAGAGCTGCAGGGATGGGAGTGCAGCTTGGTTGGACTAACCCTCCCATACACAATCATAAAATCTAAACAACAAACTTTGAAACAAACAACAAATCTAAGCAACAAACTTGAAGGCTCCAGAGACCAACCAGAGAGGAAGTGGTCTCAGCCTTCCCTGTCGTGCCTGGGCACGGTGAGGTTCAGGCCTGCAACTGCTCCTGGGGAAGGTTCGAAGTTCTTTCAGAAACAAAGAATTATTGTGTAGAAAAGTCCTTCTCTTACATATACTCCACTATTTTCAAGGTGTAAAAATCCAAAGGGAGGCTGAGTTTTAAAATACTTAGGATTGGCAAGAAGGTGGAGGAGTTGGAATGCTCATGCTTTGCTGATGGGAACGTAATGGTACAGCTGCCATGGAAAATAGTATGGCGGGTCCTCAAAAATTTAAAAATAGAACTAGCATATGATCCAGCAATTCCACGTCTGGGTATACACCCAAAAGAAGTAAAAGTAAGGACTCAGACGGATATTTGTACACCTATATTCACAGCAGCACTCTTCACTGTAGCTAAGAGGTAGAAACAACCCAAATGTCCATCAGCGGACAAACAAAATGTGGCATATTCATGCAACGGGGCATTGTTCAGCCTTAAAGAGGGAGGAAATTCTGCACAGTCTATTTACCATGTGGATAAACCTAGATGACACTATGCTAAGTAAACTAAGCCAGACACAAGAGGACTAACAGTGTACGATTCCACTTAGATGAGGGTCCTCGCTGATGAGTCATACTCAGGGAGACAGGCAGAAGGATACAGGTCACCAGGGGCTGGGCAAGGGGGAAGGGAGTTTGTTGTTTCTTGGGTACAGAGTTTCAGTTTGGGATGCTGAACAGGTTTTGGAGACGGATGATGGTGGTAACTGTGAGTGTGCTTAACGCAGTGTACGCTTAGATGGCTATAACGATAAATTTTATGTATATTTAAACATTAAGAAAAACACTTAGGAGCCCCTAGGACACAGTGAATTTCTTAAACTGAAATACCCATGGAGTGTGGACGCTAGGGTCCCAGATCTCAAGGGACACTGGCTCTGCCAAGGTCACGGGAGGTCATTTCCTTGGTCTTGGGCCGCTCTCTCACCCGGCGGGTCTCCAAGACAGGGCCCCCATGAGCTTCCCAATGCACCCTTTCCTTCCCACCCTGTCTCCCCAGGACTGGGCACACGTAGCAGTAATATTTATAGATACAGCCACTTCTGGGGTGGATCCGTTTACCCCTCACCAGCCTGTGAGGTCGGCACCATTGCCTTCATCTGACAGGCGAGGAAACCAAGGCTCCGAAACGTTCAGTCGCTTGCCCGAGGCTTCACCAGTGGTTAGAGACAGAGATAGGATATAAACCCAGGCCAGCTAGCTCTAGAGCCGTATTCTTAACCGTAACTCGGCTGCCATTCTAAGAGCAGCCGTGCCTCTCACTCAGGAGTGAAGGGCCTTCTAAGCACAGATAAGTGTTGTGTTGTTAATTGTTGGGACTGTTCTCATCAGAGAAACCACCCACGACCGCGACGCTGATGTCAAGGGCAGCTCCCTGTGCCGGATGCCTTCCGTGACCCAGGAGCCACCTCTCTCAGTCCTGACAGCTCTGCCAGGGGGGTTGACACTGCTCCATTTCACAGATGAGGACAGTGAGGCCTCAGAGTCACCGGCTAACTTGCCCAAGTTTACACCTGAGCCGGGGTTGAAAGCCAGGTGTGGCTGACTTAGAGTGCCTACCCCAAAACCCAGCAACTCTCAGCTGTTGGGGGGTCTGTTTTGCCCCTCAGGGGACACTTGGCAATACCTAGAGACATTTTGGGTTGTCTGGACTTGGGGGGGTGGTGCTACTGGCATCTGGTGGGTAGAGGTCAGAGACGCTGCTTAACACCCCACAATGCCCAGGACAGACCCCACAGCAGAGAGCTCTGGCTCCGAATGTCAGCAGAGCGAGTGAGAGCGGTGCGAGGATCTCCGTTTTAGGGTTTTAAAAATTCCCCCAAAGTCTTAAAATATACACCTCGGCACGTCGACCACGGCTATCTCTGTGAGATAGTGGTGGTGAGAATGCTCGTGAGTTTTATTTTCTTCTTTTGGCAAACTGCATTTTCTAAATTATCCTTGATGAATATGCATTAGTCTTGTAATTAAATGAATTCCAGCTTCTTAAAGAAGCCGGTGGGCTCCAAGTTGGAGAACCCTTCCGGGTTGCCTTTTCGTTATTTGATGTGAGTTTCAGGAAGCTGAGTCATTGACTCTGCCCCTTCTCAGAGGCTCACCCTAAGACTTTGCCTCTCGGAACCTCTGTTTCCTTGTCAGTGATGCGCAGGCGATAAACTCTTGGGTCAGTGCCAGAGTGGCCTGTTTAGATATCTGGCCAGGTGCCGGGCGCTGTTGTTGCTGTTTAGTCCCTAAGTTGTGTCCAATTCTTTTGCGACCCTGTGGACTGTAGCCCGCCAGGCTCCTCTGTCCATGGGATTTCCCAGGCAAGATTACTGGAGCGGGTTGCCATTTCCTTCTCCAGGGGATCTTCCTGACCCAGGAGTCAAACTCATGTCTCCTGCATTAGCAGGTGGATTCTTTACCACTGAGCCACCTGGGAAGCCCGCCAGGGGCTGTCTAAGCATTTCACATGCATTCTCTCAGTTCAACTCCCCGCAAGCTTGGGAGATTGGATATTTAATCTCGGGAAGCAGAATACCTGCCTAAGATCGTGCCTATGTCGGTGGTAAGACTGAGGCTGGAACCAATATATGATGGACTCCCAGAGCCTGTTCTTGACTCCACTCTGTACAGCCCCACTGCCTGGCTCCACACCAACCAGCAAGTTAATGACTCAAGCAATGGCAGCTTCTGCCATTCCTGCTCCTGGAGCTACTTGGCCAAGACTGCCCTTGTGAGACGGCTGAAGGGCGCCGCGGGCAGCTGGGGCCCTGGGAATCCTGCAGCACCAAGGGTTGTGTTGTATCCATCTCAGCCAGCTCAGCAATCAATGTGAGACTGACTCAGGAAGCTGCCCTCCTTTAGCCTCCCAGGCAGAAGATAAATGCCAGGTTGGGTCAGACTAGTCTCCTGTAGAAGCAGAGTGGGGTGAGGGACATACACCAGGGAAGCGGGGGAAAGCCCATCGTGAGGCCCCGAGGAGGCTGGGTGAGGCTCCGCTGACTTTTCTCCGCCTCCATCTTGTTCTGTCTTGGAAAGACGTTATCCTGCCCTCATCAGGCTAAGGGCTGAGCTCCGGTGAGCCTGAAAGTATGTGGTGCTTGCCCAGATGAGGCCGGGCAGCTCCAGCCTGCAACCCCACGGAGGCAGGGCTGCCAGAGCAAGCAGATGTGTGAGTCTAAGTAGACATGAATGTGTTAGTCGCCCAGTCCTGTCCGACTCTCTGCGACCCCGTGGATGGTAGCCCGCCAGGCTCCTCTGTCCATGGGATTCTCCAGGCAAGAATCCTGGGCTGGGTAGCCATGCCCTTCCCCACGGGGTCTCCCCACAGGAAAACCTGGGCCTCCTGCGGTGCAGGCAGATTCTTTACCGTCTGAACCACCAGGGAAGCCCTTGAGTATATGTCCCACCCAATATTGAAGACATACTTATACTTTAAAAATTATTTGTTCATCTGAACTTCACATTTAATTGGGCATCCCGTATCTTATACGACAACCCTACACGGAGAAAAAGAGCTGAGGACTGCCTTGCTGGCCCCTATCATGAAAAATCTATTTGGATTGGGCCATGGTGACCCCTTGCGAATCCATGCTGGGAGCTGAATTCTCTGAGTCAGCCTCTGCATCTTCCTTAAAGGCACATTTAAAAAAAAATTTTATTTTCCTGCCTAATGTCCTCCCTTGGCTCCCCATTAGCCAGGGCTAAAGGCTAAACTTTTCAGCCAAGTGTTCTCTATGCCCTGATGTAGCCCCAGGGCCTGGACATAGAGAAGGACAGTGACCACCGGCAGGACGCACAGACGCCTGGATCCCGGAGGATGCCCTGGCTACCTCCAGCCTCCCCGCATCTCCCTCCCCATCAGCATCCTGCCGGGGCCACGAGAGCTGCTCCACTCCTGCCTCCCAGCCCCCTGACCCCCAACTCCTCCCAATTCCTACTCTTTCTTCAAATTTCAGCTTTCCCTTGACCTCCACCCACAGCTTGTGTAGAATCGGGCCGGCCAGAAAGTTCATTGGGATTTTCCGTAGGATGTTTTTGGCCAACCCAATAAAAAGCCTGCCCGCCCCAACTGAGCAGGCAGAGGATGCTAGCACTGCTCTAAGCACTGAGGAGTTTGTCAGTCTCCCCACATCCAGGTCAGGTGGGTGGTCACCTTTTTACACCCAGGAAGGGTGAGGCCTGATGCTGGGAAAGACTGAGGGCAGGAGGGGGCGACAGAGGATGAGACGGTTAGACAGCATCACCGACTCAGTGGACAGGAGTCTGAGCAAACTCTGGGAGAGAGTGGAGGACAGGGAGTCTGGCGTGCCCCAGTCCATGAGGTCGCAAAGAGCCAGATGTGACTGAACAACAAGGGTAAGGCCGAAATCTCAAGCCACAAGGTTAGGCCCCACTTTACCAGCTCCCCTCTTGGTTGCCTGCATATGGAACTTTCTGCCCTGGGTGGTGGTGACTGCCTGTTGACTTGCCTGACACCTCTGCTGCCCGTGTGCTCCATAAGCTGGGGCGGGGGTAGATAGGGTCTTGTGAGAACCTAGATCAACATTTATTGAGTGCTTGCCACATTCCAGGCACTTTCAAAAGGTTTTGTAAGTTCCACTCAATTCCCACAATAATCCCATGAGTTATAAGTATTGTCTCTATCCCCATTTTACAGATAAAGAAACTGAGGCACAGAGAGGTTAGGTTAGTAGCTCAGGCCTCAAAGCCAGGGGTCAGGTTGGGAGTCAGACTTGAGCCATCCAATCTGAGCAGCACATCAGCCTTTCTCCACCCGACTTATTTCACCCAATCCATCCATCTTATTACAAAAAGCGGATACTGTATGATTTCACGCACGTGCAATATGAGAAGCAACGCAAATGAACAAAATCAAACAGGGATATACAGAGAACAGAGTAGCGGTTACCACAGAGGAAGAGGCAGCCGCTCAGTCGTGTATGGCTCTTTGCGGCCCCGTGGACGATACAGTCCCTGGACGTCTTCAGGCCAGAATACTGGAGTGGGTAGCCTTTCCCTTCTCCAGGGGATCTTCCCAACCCAGGGATCGAACCCAGGTCTCCTGCATTGCAGGCGTATTCTTTACCAGCTGAGCCACCAGGGAAGCTCGAGGAAGGGCATGGGGAGGCAAAAAGGGTGAAAGGGACCCGCTGTGCAGCGGCAGATGGAAAGGGAAGGTTTGGTAGTGAGCGCCTGATGCAAAGAGCTGCCTCACTGGAAAAGACCCCGGCACTGGGAAAGACTGAAGGCGGGGCGGGGAGAAGGGGGCGCCAGAGGATGAGACGGTTGGATGGCATCACCAACTCGATGGACGTGAATTTGAGTAAGCTCCGGGAGATGGAGAAGGACAGGGAGGCCTGGCGTGCTGTGGTTCACAGGGTCACAAAGAGTTGGACATGACTGAGCGGCTGAACAGCAGCACCACTGCAGGGAGTACAAGAGAAATATAACGTGTTTACATAGAAACCTACGTAGTGCTATGAACCAGCGCTACCGCAACAAAAAACAAGTTTAAAGGAAAAAAAGAAACAAGAGTGAAGTGGTTTGCCAGAGGCCCTGCGGCTTCGTGGTGACAGCTGGGATGGGAGTGCTAGGCTTCTAAGGACTGCACCCAGCACCCTGATTTCACAGCCCCTCGAAACCTGACGTGAGGCCTGGAGGAGGAATGGAAACCAGTCAGGAGAAGTAGCGGGGGGTCAGAGGCGCAGCTCATGCAGAGGGAGGGAGGTGAGCAGGAGGGAACCCCCCCCCACCGAGGACCCAAAACCCAGCATCCCTGGAGCACGGACACTGTGGTGGGGAAATGGGACAGCTGGGGCGGGCAGGTAGGGACTTGGCCCCGAGGGCAATGGGAAGCCACGGAAGGCAGGAGCAGAGACAGATTCACTGTCTCCTGCTCAGCCCTCATTTCCCAGCCCCGGGCAGTGGGCTGGGATCACGTGGCCACTTCTGGCCAATGGGAGGTCAGATGTGCCCTTTCCAGGCTGAGGCATCTAAGACGCAGGGCACAGACCCGCAGGATTCCTCCTGCCACAGGGATGCTGGGGCCACAGGCAGGTAAAGGATGGGGGCACTGGGAGATGGCAGGCGCCATTCCACAGGGAGCTTCCTGGGAGAGGCCCCGGATCCACAGCCTGCTCTGTGTCAGTGAAAAGCAAACAGTTCAGCCGCTGAGACTCTGAAGCCTGCTCACAGTAGCTGGTGCAGGAAGTCCAGCTTGCCTACATCAATAGGTGGAGGACGAGACACCCACGGTGACTCGCGCTGGGGGAGCTGCCCTGGTGGAGCGGGCTTAGTAGGTATCAAATTAAAGCTGGATCCGAAATACTGAGGTTTCAGTCCATGCACACTGGATGTCTGCCTCTGTTCCACAGGCTGAAATCTCTGTCTTGTACACTGTGGGCACATAGTAAGTGGGGGAACCAAGACAGGACTGGGGGCTGGGCTATCTCCTAGGATTCAGCCCCCGGTGGAGGAGCAGACAGGGGCTGGAGTTCTCACCCTACCACCAGTGGCTAACCACGCACCCCTGGTCAGCCCCTTTTCTCCCTGTCTCCTGGCACTAAGGCTTTCCCGAATCTTCTCTGCAGACCCAGCCCTCATCCTAGCCAGTGAGCTGAAGGATCAGGTGTTAGTCATTCAGTCGTGTCTGACTCTTTGTGACTCCAAAGATTGTAGCCCACTAGGCTCCTCTGTCCATGGGATTCTCCAGGCAAGAATACTGGATTGGGTTGCCATTCCCTTCTGCAGGGGATCTTCCTGACGCAGGGATTGAACCCAAGTCTCTGGGGTCTCCTGCACTGCAGGCAGATTCTTTATCAGCTGAGCCATCAGGCAAGCCCCGAATGAGCAGGTGGGTCTTCTCAGATCAGAAGACATCGGCTGACAAAGACAGAGCCTCTTGCTCAACCCTACTTCGTCCCTGGAAAGAAATAAGGACGTGTCTGAAGCTTTAGGCGCCACCTTGTGACTGAGATGCCAAACCGGGGGCCAAAAGGTCAATTCGGAAAGGGGTCCTCTTACCACATGAGGTATCCTTTAACTTCTGCTCTCCAGACCTCTTGTTAAAAGAGCAAATATTCTCTGAAATCATGCCATTTGCAGCAACATGGGTGGGCCTAGAGAGTGTCATGCTGAGTGAAGTGGGTCAGAGGAGGAGAAACGTCAAATGGCAGCCCTTCGATGTGGAATCTAAAAACAACTGATATAAATGAAATTACTCACGAAACAGAAAGAGACTCACAGACTTAGAGGATGAAATTATGGACGCCAGGGGGAAGGACGGAGGGAAGGGATCGTTAGGGAGTTTGGGATGGACATGTACACACTGCTGTATTTAAAATGGATAAACAACAAGGACCCACTGGAGAGCACAGGGAACTCTGCTCAGTGTTATGCGGCAGCCTGGATGGGCGGGGAGTTTGGGGGGAGAATGGGCACATGTGTGTGTGTGGCTGAGACCCTTCCCTGTGCGCCTGAAACTGTCACAACATTGTTAGTCAGCTATACCCCAGTACAAAAGAAAAAGATTTTATAAAATAATTGAAAAAAATTAAAATTACAGAATTGTTTCTATTTCTTTAAACTTGTGTCCATATAAAAAAGAGAAAATATTCTCACCCTTTTAGCTCCAGTTGGAAGGTTTTTTTGCTACCCAGATCCTAATACACGCTAACAATTATGCTGTTCTCCTTCGCAACTGCAACCTATCAGTAGTGTAAATGGTTATCTCAGCCCAGGAGGATGAGTCTCACTGCTGAAGCAAGACAAAAAAAGCCACTGTCTCTGTGGGCTAATTGTCACATCCACCATTGTCACAGTCTGGAATCTGAGAGCTGGAGCATCCCTTAGTTGGGGATCTTGGCCTCTGATCCTGCAGGTCATGGACATTCAAGGTCTGTGTTAAAAGCCTCACAGCCCCAGGCCTGTATCGGAGGCTGATCGGATGCCAGCTGCTCTCAGGTTTGACATCTCCTTCCCGAAGCTCAGTGTGCAGCCCCACAGCCATCTGTGTGGGGAGCTTTGCAGGCAGGCTTGATCATTAGCGATGCTTTACACGTCTGTGGGAGGCAGCAAGCCCCTGTCTGGGCTGCCGCGGCCTCCTACAGATAAATCCCTATTTCCCCAACCAATCAGGTCTCCATCAAGCTCCTGTCTGCTTCAGCAAACAGAACTCTGAGCCCAGCAGATGACACACTTCCGTCTCATCACACACATACCGATCTTAAATTCATAGAAATTAAGGGTGGAAGGGATCTGAGACAGCAGTGGGCCCAGCGCATCCATATTACAGATGGGAAAACTGAGGCCTGCAGAGGAGGTGAATTTGGCCCTGGCTCATGCTATGACTCCCTGATGGCTCCCTCGTAAAGCGTCTGCCTGCAATGTGGGAGACCCAGTTTTGATTCTTGAGTTGGGAAGGTCCCCTGGAGAAGGAAATGGCAATCCACTCCAGCACTCTTGCCTGGAAAATCCCATGGATGGAGGAGCCTGATAGGCTACAGTCCATGGGGTCGGAAAGAGTCGAACACAACTGAGCAACTTCAGTTTCACTTTCCTGCTATGACTTAAAGGCAAAGCCAGAGCTAAGACCCAGGTCCCCGTGGATATCAAAAAATTCTCTTAAACATAAACTGGACACAAATACCTATATGTCCACACAAGTATTACAATAAAGTAGAAAGACGTTCCTCTCGGTTTTGGAATGAGATCACGAAGATCGAGTGGTCAAGTGTATATAAGAAGCCACACTTAAAGTGGGCTGATTATTTTAAATACTTCTTGTAATCGAGAAGCCCAGAGACGCGCCTGACTCCTCCAGTGAGCTGAGAAATCTCTTCTGGATGCTCCGTCTCACAGCTGTGCCGTGCTCTGCCGACTGGTGCAGGGGGTCCCCATGGGGTGGCAGGACAGCCCTGAGCATCCCCAGGCCCACATCCAATCACTTTTACAAGCCCGGAGGGAAGAAAGTGACCCCCAAGACCCAGGGCCGACCCTCCTCTGAACAGGTAACTGCAGCTAGAGGACGTGGTGCTCAACCCTCCTACCCGACCACCTGCACAAGAGCGGGCCAGGTCCTCCCAGGGCTCCGTGCTTTTTCAGAAGCGGGGAAGGGGGCTCACCAGATGACTGTGTCAGTAAGGAGTGTGCACTGTAGTCCCTTTGGTGTCCCTACAGGCCCCAAAACACGACTCCCACCTGTGAACACGTGAATGAATGGCGTCTCATGAGCACTGACCTGCCGAGCCACCCGTGCTGAGCGCTTACGCTATAAGGCTGTGAGGACTCTCCCGTCTCGCTTCATCCTTTCCCCTGGCACAGCCCAAGTCTTCTGCAAGACACTGGGGAAGCTGGTGAGCAGGAAAGGCAAGAAGGGACCTATTTCGATTGTGCCAGTGGGTCAGGAAAGGTCCCCACCCAATGCTGATCAAGACCTTCACCCCCAGGCACTTCCTGCCATGACGGGACCCCTGACCTTCAGCACAAAGGACAATCACAGAGTACAGAGCAGAGGCTTCGGAATCCAGGAGACCAGGGTTCAAGCCCAAGCCTGCTTGTCAGCTGAGGCTCCTCCTGCACTTCCCTCCCAGCTCTGAGCTCAGTGTTATCACTGGTGAGGTGGGCATAGCCAGAGAGCCTGTCCCCGGGAGCAGGAGGCAGAGGGGCCAAGTGACAGGATGGGCAGTCGGGGCACAGGGTTTGTGACACTTCCTGAGTGACACCATTAGGTATTTGGGCCCCAGGGGGCCACTCTTAACCCCTTTGATGTCCAACATACTTGTCAGAAAAGCACCTGGTTTGTAGGAACAGAGCCCTCTGGGGCTGGCATGCAGACATCCTTTAGTAATAAAGGAGTGGGTAGCAAAGCGTCCAGAACACAAGAATAACAAATACAAGGGGCTGCCCTAGTCTCCAGAAAACTTCTGAAAGAATAACTCACTTAATCCCCCCAGTAATCCCGCTGGAGATCTGCCATCGCACCCCTTATCCAGATGAGGAAAATGGAGGCTCAGAAAGTCTAAGTCATCTGCCCCATTTACACAGCTAGTGTCCAAGATCAGGGCCCTTAAACAGACATAGAGGACAGAGTTATGGAGAGGGGAGGAGAGGGTGAGATGTATGGAGAGAGTAACATGGAAACTTACATTACCATATGTAAAATAGATGGCCAACGGGAACTTGCTGTATGGCTCAGGGAACTCAGAGTTTGTATCAGCCTAAAGGGGTGGGATGGGAAGGGAGGTGGGAGGAAGATTCCAGAGGGAGGGGACATACCTACACCTATGGTTGATTCATGTTGATGTTTGGCAGAAAACAACAAAATTATGTAAAGTAATTATCCTTCAATTAAAAAATAAATAAATTGAAAAAAAAAAAAAAACTGTGATCCAACCCTCCCCTTCATCAGGAAGGTGGCACGTAACCCAAGTTCACCCAATCAGAGTGCCCTGGCCTCCCTCCCTGAGTGACAGGGGTGTGGATGGAGATGTGATCTGAAGACACCAATCCAATCCTGGCAGGGCTTTTATGGAAAGACCTCTCTCTCTGCAGGAGTGGCCTAGCAGGGGGCCATCGATTCCCATATGCAGCTGGGAGTAAGGTCAGATCCAACCGAACTGAATGGACTGGGAGTTGGGGAGAGGAAGTTTCCCAAAGGGAAATCAAGATGCTGTTTCCAGGCGAAGAGGGAAGGAGGGCTGTCCAAACAGCAGATGGTCATCACGGTCGCAATCACCAGGAGGCTCTGTGGGGTGAGCCAAGTATCAGACCATTGGCCTCCTTGTGACCCCAGATGATCCAGCACACGTACAGATCAGGTCCCAGTCCAGAAGAAGGGTGCAGGTCTGAAAGTGATTCAAGGACCCCCCGATGAGCCAGGGAGGCATTGAATTTGCTCCCCAGTTTAAATGCAGGACTCAGATTATTTATCTGCAGCTCACTGCCCTCTTGCTGACACTAATTATTTTGTCAGGATGCTTCTCTAGTGCCAGGCTCTGCTTTTCCCCAGCAGCCTCCCCGGGGCTTGGCTGTAAACAGAAGGGTGGATGTGGATGAGCCCGGAGCGTCAGAACTGCGGCACTGAGATAGCGGGTGCAGCTGTGCGGTGAGAGCTGGATGAAGTTTGAGAGTCTCTCTCTGTTTGTGCACCCCCATCACCTGCTCCCTGCCACCAGCGCTGGTTGAAAATGACAAGACTACCTAGAGGTCATTTATCAAGCCCACCACCTGCCAAGCCCACTTAGCACCTGGTCCCATCCATTCCCCCTCCTAACTCTTCTCCAAAATCCACTCTCTGTCGCCCATCTTTTTCCCTGTATCACCTCTGCCTGACCATAGCGTCCCTCTCACTGATCATACCTCCACCCTTGCCGTGGGTACTAAGTCGCTTCAGTCGTGCCTGACTCTTTGCAATCCTGTGGACTATAACCACCAGGCTGCTCTGTCCATGGGATTCTCGAGGCAAGAAGACTAGAGTGGATTGCTCCAGGCATCTTCCCAACCCAGGGACTGAACCCACGTCTCCTGTGCCTCCTGCATCGCAAGTAGATTCCTCACCTCCGAACCACCGGGAAACGCTCCACTGTTGCCATCCAGAAGCAAATACAGCCCTAGAATCCACTCCCCTCGCTCACGAACATCCTGCCAGAGCTCCCTATTGCCCTTAGGATAAAGTCCAGGCTTCTTGGCGTGGCTTGGCCACTAACACTTCTTTCTAGCTTCCTGTCACTATCTCACAATGAACTCTGGGTTCCTCGGATGCACGAAGCTCTCTCCCCTCTCTGAGGTCTTCGCTTTTGCTGTTTCCTCTACTTGCAACACTTCTCTCCCTGTCTTCACCGGCTTAAATCCCAGCCATCTTTCAGTGCTCAGCAGAGAACCCACTGTCTGGAGAAACGCTAGTCTGCCCTCCTGCAGGCTCCCGTAGCGCCCTGCTCTCTGCCAGGCATGAGTGAACCGTCAATCCTTATCTGCCATAAACCACGCGCACACAGAGAGTGTGTACTGGGGGGAGGGACTTCAGCTTATTGCTCAGTTTCTCTAGCACAATGCTTGGTACATAAAAGGCTCCCAATAAATTCTGTTTGGCTTCCCTGGTGGCTCAGTGGTAAAGAACCCGCCTGCCAATGCAGGAGATGCAGGTTCGATCCCTGGGTTGGGACGATCCTCTGGGGAAGGAAATGGCAACCTACTCCAGTGTTCTTGCTTGTGAAATCCCAACAACAGAGGAGCCTGACAGGTTACAGAACCTGGGGTCACAAAAGAGTCAGACATGACTTAGCAACTAAACAGCAACATATTTTTGTTAAATGAAATGACCTTCCCAAATACTTATCATCCCTATTTGACATTTTTAGCTTTTTTTGGAGGATAATTGCTTTATAGGACTGTGTTGGCCTCTGCCACACATCAACATGAACATTTTTAGCTTTTTATTGATGCATACAGACTGGTTCCAAACAGGAAAAGGAGTATGTCAAGGCCGTATATTGTCACCCTGCTTATTTAACTTCTATGCAGAGTACATCATGAGAAACACTGGGCTGGAAGAAGCACAAGCTGGAATCAAGATTGCAGGGAGAAATATCAATAATCTCAGATATGCAGATGATACCACCCTTATGGCAGAAAGTGAAGAGGAACTAAAAAGCCTCTTGATGAAAGTGAAAGAGGAAAGTGAAAAAGTTGGCTTAAAGCTCAACATTCAGAAAACGAAGATCATGGCATCTGGTCCCATCACTTCATGGGAAATAGATGGGGAAACAGTGTCAGACTTTATTTTTGGGGGCTCCAAAATCACTACAGGTGGTGATTGCAGCCATGAAATGAAAAGACACTTACTCCTTGGAAGGAAATTTATGACCAACCTAGATAGCATATTGAAAAGCAGAGACATTACTTTGCCAACAAAGGTCTTTCTAGTCAAGGCTATGGTTTTTCCAGTAGTCATGTGTGGATGTGAGAGTTGGACTGTGAAGAAAGCTGAGCACTGAATAATTGATGCTTTTGAACTGTAGTGTTGGAAAAGACTCTTGAGAGTCCCTTGGACTGCAAGGAGATCCAACCAGTCCATTCTGAAGGAGATCAGTCCTGGGTGTTCTTTGGAAGGAATGATGCTAAAGCTGAAACTCCGGTACTTTGCCACCTCATGGGAAGAGTTTGACTCATTAGAAAAGACTCTGATGCTGGGAGGGATTGGGGGCAGGAGGAGAAGGGGACGACAGAGGATGAGATGGCTGGATAGCATCACGGACTCGATGGGCGTGAGTTTGAGTGAACTCCGGAAGATGGTGATGGACAGGGAGGCCTGGTGTGCTGCGATTCATGGGGTAGCAAAGAGTCGGACGACTGAGCGCCTGAGCTGAACTGAATGCACGTATAGAAAAGTGTGCCCATCGTCAGTTTACAGACTGGGGTGACTGCAAGACAAAGCTGCTGCACAGGTTTTCCTGTAAATATAAGCTTTAATTCTACCTGGGTAAATGCCTAAAATTGAGATGTTGGGCTAAGTGTATATTCAGCTTCACACAGAGACTGCCAAACCACTTGCAAAAGTAGCTTTACCATCTTACGTTCTCACCACCAAAGTCCAAGAGCTCTGGTTGTTCTGCTTCTTTGTCAACACTTGGTATTGTCGGTTTCTTTTATTTTAGCCATTAGATTAAGTGTCTAGTGGTATTTTATTGTGCTTTTATTTGCACTTCCCTAATGCATGATGCATAAATTGACTCAGTGAACATGAATATGAATTTGAGCAAAACTCCAGGACATGGTGGAGGACAAGAAAGCCTGGCATGCTGCAGTCCATGGGGCTGCAAAGAGTCAGACACGACTTAGACAACAAATGCGTGATGAGGTGGAACATCTTTTTGTGTGCTTATTTGTCATTGGTGTATCTTCTCTGATAAAGTATATTTTCAAACCTTTTGAGCTTCAGATTTCCTTATATATTCTGCATTCAAGTCCTTTATCAGAAAAGTAATTTACCAATATTTTCTCCCATTCTATGACTTGTTTTTTTCTTCTCTTAATAGTATGTTTCAAAGAATAGAGTTCCTAATTTTGATGAATTCCAATTTATTGATTCATTCTACAGCATGAAAACCTTCTCTGGGCAATAAGCCAAGACAATCATAGAACTCCTATTGATTCCCTTCTCTCAGAGATAACTGTTATCCCTGCTATATCTGATCATACATGTTGCTTCTTTTTCCCCTAATTTTTGAATAATTTAAAGAAGAAGGGTAAATCTAGCCTCTGTTACTTCATCGTGATTTGAGTAAAAATCTCTACAAGTTTTGATACTTAATATTTTCATTATCATTGAATTAAAAACATTTTCTAATCTCCACTGTAATTTCTACACTTGATCTTAGCCAAAAGGCCAAAAAGTGACCCACTATAATTTCTTCTTTAACATATCAGTTATTTATTCCAAACACGTGGGAGTTTTCTAGTTATATTTGAATTAATTTCTAGCTTAATTCTACTATAATCAGAAAATATATTCTGTGTGATTTCAGCCCTTTGAAATTTGTAGAGACTTTCTTTGTGGCCTAAAGTGTGGTCTATTTTGTTAAATGTTCCATGAGCTCTTGACAAAAATGTGTGCTCTGTAGTTCTAGGGTGCAACGTTCTATATACAGCAATTAGGTCAACTGCTTAATAATGTTGATTAAATGTTCTAAATCCTTAGCTGTTCTGATTGTTTTTCTCCTACCAGTTACTGATAGCATATTAAAAATCACTTAATAAGATTGGAATTTGTCTATTTCTCCTTTTGAAAGTGAGAGTGAAAGTCGCTCAGTCATGTCCAACTCTTTGGGACCCCATGGACTATACAGTCCATGGAATTCTCCAGGCCAGAATACTGGAGTGGGTAGCCTTTCCCTTCTCCAAGGGATCTTCCCAACCCAGGGATCGAATCCAGGTCTCCCTCATTGCAGGTGGATTCTTTACCAGCTGAACCACCAGGGAAGCCCAAGAATACTGGAGTGGGTAGCCTATCCCTTCTCCAGGGGATCTTCCCAAACCAGGGGTCGAACCAGGGTCTCCTGCACTGGAGGTGGATTCTTTATCAGCTGAGCTTGTCAATTTTAAGGCTATGGTATCATCAGTTCACTTCAGTTCAGTTCAGTTCAGTCGCTCAGTGGTGTCCGACTCTTTGTGACCCCATGAATCGCAGCACACCAGGCCTCCCTGTCCATCACCAACTCCTGGAGTTCACTGAGACTCACGCCCATCGAGTCCGTGATGCTATCCAGCCATCTCATCCTCTGTCGTCCCCTTCTCCTCCTGCCCCCAATCCCTCCCAGCATCAGGGTCTTTTCCAATGAGTCAACTCTTCGCATGAGGTGGCCAAAGTACTAGAGTTTCAGCTTTAGCATCATTCCTTCCAAAGAACACCCAGGACTGATCTCCTTCAGAATGGACTGGTTGGATCTCCTTGCAGTCCAAGGGACTCTCAAGAGTCTTCTCCAACACCACAGTTCAAAAGCATCAATTCTTCGGCGGTCAGCCTTCTTCATAGTCCAACTCTCACATCCATACATGACCACTGGAAAAACCATAGCCTTGACTAGACGGACCTTAGTCGGCAAAGTAATGTCTCTGCTTTTGAATATACTATCTAGGTTGGTCATAACTTTTCTTCCAAGGAGTAAGTGTCTTTTCATTTCATGGCTGCAATCACCACCTGCAGTGATTTTGGAGCCCCCCAAAATAAAGTCTGACACTGTTTCCCCATCTATTTCCCATGAAGTGATGGGACCAGATGCCATGATCTTCGTTTTATGAATGTTGAGCTTTAAGCCAACTTTTTCACTCTCCTCTTTCGTCAAGAGGCTTTTTAGTTCCTCTTCACTTTCTGCCATAAGGGTGGTATCATCTGCATATCTGAGGTGATTGATATTTCTCCCTGGAATCTTGATTCCAGCTTGTGTTTCTTCCACTCCAGCATTTCTCATGATGTACTCTGCATAGAAGTTAAACAAGCAGAGTGACAATATACAGCCTTGATGTACCCCTTTTCCTATTTGGAACCAGTCTGTTGTTCCATGTCCAGTTCTAACTGTTGCTTCCTGGCCTGCATACAGATATCTCAAGAGGCAGGTCAGGTGGTCTGGGATTCCCATCTCTCTCAGAATTTTCCACAGTTTATTGTGATCCACACAGCCAAAGGCTTTGGCATAGTCAATAAAGCAGAAATAGATGTTTTTCTGGAACTCTCTTGCTTTCTCCATGATCCAGCGGATGTTGGCAATTTGATCTCTGGTTCCTCTGCCTTTTCTAAAACCAGCTTGAACATCTGGAAGTTCACGGTTCACGTATTGCTGAAGCCTAGCTTGGATAATTTTGAGCATTACTTTACTAGCATGTGAGATGAGTGCAATTGTGCGGTAGTTTGAGCCTTCTTTGGCATTGCCTTTCTTTGGGATTGGAAGGAAAACTGACCTTTCCCAGTCCTGTGGCCACTACTGAGTTTTCTAAATTTGCTGGCATATTGAATGCAGCACTTTCACAGCGTCCTCTTTCAGGATATGAAACAGCTCAACTGGAATTCCATCACCTCCACTAGCTTTGTTCGTAGTGATGCTTTCTAAGGCCCACTTGACTTCACATTCCAGGATGTCTGGCTCTAGATGAGTGATCACACCATCGTCATTATCTGGGTCATGAAGATCCTTTTTGTACAGTTCTTCTGTGTATTCTTGCCACCTCTTCTTAATATCTTCTGCTTCTGTTAGGTCCATACCATTTCTGTCCTTTATTGAGCCCATCTTTGCATGAAATGTTCCCTTGGTATCTCTAATTTTCTTGAAGAGATCTCTAGTCTTTCCCATTCTGTTGTTTTCCTCTATTTCTTTGCATTGATTGCTGAAGAAGGCTTTCTTATCTCTTCTTGCTATTCTTTGGAACTCTGCATTCAGATGCTTATATCTTTCCTTTTCTCCTTGGCTTTTTGCTTCTCTTCTTTTCACAGCTATTTGTAAGGCCTCCCCAGACAGCCATTTTGATCTTCTGCATTTATTTCCCATGGGGATGGTCTTGATCCCTGTCTCCTGTACAATGTCACGAACCTCATTCCATAGTTCATCAGGTACTCTATCTATCAGATCTAGGCCCTTAAATCTATTTCTCACTTCCACTGTATAATCATAAGAGATTTGATTTAGGTGTCAGACACAAACAAATTTAGAATTGCCATATATTTCTTAGAGAGTGTGATTTTTATCCTTATGGAATGTCCTTTACCTCTGGTAATATTTTCACCTTACAGTGTATTTTCAGACAACAATACTAATATCTGAATTTTCGGTGGGTCTATTTCTGTTGGCTGTATCTTCTCTTAGCTTCTTTTCTTTTTATCTTTTTGTCTTTCTGCTTACTTTTTGGTATATGCTAGACACTATAGGTGAAAATGCAGAGGATTTTAACCTCTACATCATATTTTCTTAGACTGGATTCTCCAGACCTTGACCTGTACATAGACAGTTCATTTGGGGCAGTAATCCAAATGCACAGGCGTGGGGTTCTGAGTAGAATATAACAGGGAAAAAGAAAAAAAAAACAATTTCTGGGCACCTCCTTGAGTTGGTCATTACCTTAAGCTACTGGTGATTGATCATGCCAAGACCTCCGAAAAAATATATCTCAGAATTTTCTTCCTGAAGAATGGAAGGGAGAGGCACTTATTCTATAGCTCACATCTCCCACTGATCAAGAGTTGCTCTGTAAGTGGATAACTCCCTTTTACTTCCAAGCTGCGTGTGTATGAATGAAAGGCAGGTTCCTACAGGCAGAGGCACCAGAGAACCCCTCATCTGGGAAGTGAAGGGATATGCAGAGGCTGGTGCAGTGTTCTCGAGTGACACCTGCATAAAGCTAGCTCTGGGAACTGTGGCTGCAATGAAATACAGGGCAACAGGATGCAAGGAAGAGCAAATGTAAACGTTCCGATCTCTTTCCAAAGATTTAGCTTTGCTTCTGGCAGACCACCAGGTTAAGATCAACTTAATCCAATCAGGGACTGAGATGACTCACTGCTGAGCTTCAGTCTTTCTGAGAGAGGATCTGTTTCTAAGCTCGTCCTTACTCCTAGGGAGCAGCTCTCCAGGGCTCCACCTGAAATCTGAGGCTGTTCACCAGGGCCCCTCATTCTTGGCAGGCCCTGAATGCCAATGTTTGTTAACCTAGCTCTATAAACCTGCCAAGAGTACTGCTCAGCCCATCAGCCCCTGCTTCCAAATCAGCAAATGCCTCAAAAGGAAAATTGTTTGAAATACTAGACTTCAGCCTGGGAGCTTCTCTTTTTTGCTGGGATCTTGGCCCCTCAAATCCTGGCCGCCTTAGCAGCTTTCTAAAACCTTCAAAGGGATTTTTTTTCGTTTGGTCTAGGTTTCCCATTCATCCTCAGCAGGAAGACTGGCCCAAGACAAGCTAGACTGCCGTTGCCAGAAACAGGACACCCTCAGTTGCCCATGAAAAGGTTAATGGTGAGCATGGCACCATGATGTTAAAAACTGCCTTAGAGAATAGAGTCATCGCAAAAGCCAGGTCTGAGCTCTGCATCCATTAAAGAATGGTTCCATCCTTTGTCATCTCTGCTTTGCAGGATCCTCCCAGGGCTGGCACAACGCCTGGCATTTAGCACAGACTTAAAATGTACCAATAAATAATCTGCATACTAAAGTGCTTTTTGTGTCTGCGGAAGATGCCCATAGGGGCTGGGAAGAGCACGCCCCATCTCAAAGTCTCTTTGCCGCTGCTAAGAAGCTGAGGTGGAGGTTCACAGACTTCATCAGTCATAAAAACCTCTTGCAAAGACTATGATATCAGCTCATTTCTGGGCTCTTCTCTGCAGATTCTCATTTAACCCTAAAGCCAGTGTCCATCAAGAGAATCTACCCAGTGTGACAACAATCCCAGCACTGATATCTGCCCAGGACTCAAAATTCTTGATTTAGGGAAAACTCACTCTAGGGACTCCCCCTTGAAGAGGACCTCTTGGCTAAGAGGAGCTGAGGTTAAAGGTACAATATCTGCTGGGATGGCATTCTCCAAAATGTAGAACCTCTGTGACTTCAGATGGTGGGGAGGAGGGAGCACCATATTAAAAAGCATTGAGTCAGAGAGGGGGCAGCTCCTGATCTGTTGTCCTGCAGGATAAAGGCTCAGGACGGTGCTACGATGTCTCTAAGAGTCCTCTAACACCTGTCATTTTCCCCTTAGACCAAAAAGGGGCAGGTCTCAGGTTAAGAGCCTTCTTAGGCAACAGTATCTAGCTGGTATATAATGACATTACTTCCATTGTAGCTCTATTTCTTATAAATCCTACTTTTAGAACATGATCTTGGATTCCTATGTATGCAGGTTTCCCTTTAAGTAAACACATGTGAGTTTATGTAAACAAAAATATTAAGTTACTAGTAGCCTGAATCATACATAAATATGGCAAAACTCAGGAAGGTTGTGTGCAAAGAAGTGAAATTTGAGGAAGAGAGTACTTAAGGAGTTCTCCTTCACTTGGAGCAGACAGGTGTGACATGAAACTCCAGAGAGCAAGAGAACCAAAGCAAATGACCTCCTCTAGGGCATATCACCTAACCAGGGAGGATCCAGGGTGAGTGGGCCAGATGGTCAGGCTGCCTGAAGTGCCCCTCTCCCCAGGATGTGTTCCATTGGGTTCTAAGGACGCATTTACCAGCGATCCTATTTCAGATATAAACGTTCTGAGGAATCGAGCGCCCTCAGTAGCATCCCTGATGCCTGCCCTTTGAGACTGAACCAGGACAAGTGTTGACCCACATGAAAGTTCTGAGATGGGGGAAGGTGAGAACTTCCGTGTGGGTGGCTGGGACCTGAGAGATCTGGGAAGAACGCTCGAGCAGGCAGGTGCCTTTTTCATAAGCATCCACGAAATGTTGTCCACGGGCCCCTGAACCTTCACCATGGTGGACCTAATGCTCACCAACAATGGGACAGCTCTTCCCACTTCCAGAAGCTCCCGAGTTCCATCAGTGAAGGCCACTGATTGGATCAGTACAAATTTGCTGCAAAAAAATGTGAACTCCATTCCACTCCTGCCCATGTATCTGGAAAAGCAAACGCAAACACTAATCAAAAAGATACATGCCCGCTGATGTTCCTAGTAGCACCATTCACGCCAAGGCATGGAAGCAACCTAAGTGCCCAGAGGCAGCAACAACTGGATAAAGAAGATGTGGTGTGTAAATATATACACACATACAGAATGTGAGCTATAGAAAGAGAAATCCTGCCGTTTGCAGCAATGTGGATGGACCGAGAGAGTATAGTAGGTGAAATAAGTCAGAGGAAGACAAACACTGTGTATCACTGATATGTGAAATCTAACAAATAACTCAAAGGAATATATATATGCAAAACAGAGGCATACTCACAGACATAACAAAAGCAAGCTGGTGGTTACCAAAGGCGAGGGAGAGGGACAAATCAAGGGTGTGAGATTAACAGATACAGACTACTATACGTAAAATAGATGAACAACCAGGATTTACCAAGTGACGCAGGGAATTATGGGCTTCCCTGGTAGCTCAGACAGTAAAGAATCTGCCTGCAATGCAGGAGTCCCAGATTCGATCCCTAGATGAGGAAGATCCCCCGGAGAAGGAAACGGCAACCCACTCCAGTACTCTTGCCTGGAGAACCCCATGGACAGAGGAGCCTGGTGGGCTAGAGTCCATGGGGTTACAGAGTCAGACACAGCTGAGCGACTAATAGACATACGCACATACAGGAAATTATACCCATGATCTTGTAATAACCTCCAATGGAGAATAATCGGCAAGTGCTGAGTCACTGTGCGGTACACCTGACTCTAAATTATATTGTAAATCAACTATAAACTTCAATTGAAAAAGAAAAAGTAAGGTCTGCAGAGGGCACAGCCATGAGGGAGCAGAGGAAGTCAATGACCCCGCCTGCCACGTGACCTAATATGAACGACCCTTCTTCCCCCAAACAGTGACAGGGTCACTTCCCCCCCGTGACAGTGACAGAGTCACCCACAGCACTCACACCCACAGCTAATTCCTTATCACGCAGCTTTCACAAATGAGTGATGGGGAAGGTATTTATCAGGGAAATCTTTCTGTCGATGTAGCCACCCAGAGTATGGAACGTTTTTCTTCTTCAATTTCTGTCTTGTGCTTCCTGCAGAAGCAAATAAGAATGAGTTAAGGAGCCTCTCTGGGAAGGCAAGAGATAAATATACATGTTTCAGAACCAAGAAACATCCCGCCTGTAAAGGATGGAGGCTGAAAAGAGAGGAGTAAGATGTAAAGTGGCCGCCCAAGGGTCCAGAGTGGTTAGCAAATGTGTTTTGTTTGAAACAAGCAGTGTGGTTGTTTTTTTTTTTTTTTTAATGTTTAAAATATGTAAACATTCAGATATCTAAAATAAAAAATCCAGTTATCTGGCTTCTCTGGAAAAATAAGTTCTGACCCCATGGTAGGAAAGATGGCAATTGCCTGGCAGAGTGAGGGGGCCGAGGTGCAAGCTCTCTGGTTTGCCTCCACCCTCCCAGCCCACCTCACTCGTTCCCTCCCGAGTGATCAACTCCCCTTGGTTTGCCCCAGATAACTGCCCCTTATAACTGAAGGTCCTGTGTCCCAGGAACCCAGTCAGTCCTGGACAAACCAAGACAGTTGCCCGCCTTGAGAGGTATCTGCCTGATCCCAAGAAACAGAGGCAATAATACTCACGTGGTTTGTGTTTCATGCTAAGCAGAGTTCTAAGCATCTTAACCAAATTAACTCCCTTAACTCCCAGAAACCCCATCGTATGAGGCAGGTACTAAAACCATCCTCATTATTACAGATGAGAAACTGAGGCACAGATAGCTGAAGTCATACGCAGCCCAGAGGACTCCGCTATGGGCTGGGACTTCAGTCTCATTCCGTGTGAGTGTGTGCACGCACGTGTGTGTTAGTCATTCAGTCGTGTCCGACTCTTTGCGACCCCATGGACTCTAGCCCACCAGGCTCCTTTGTCCATGGGATTCTCCAGGCAAGAATACTGGAGTGGGTTGCCATTTCCTTCTCCAAGGGATCTTCCTGACCCAGGGATCAAACCTGGGTCTCCCGCACTGCAGGCAGATACTTTACCATCTAAGCCCCTGGGGTCTCTAATCCAGGTGAGCCAAGGCCCCTCATTTTAGGCTGATGTGAAAGGAAGGCACATGGCCTGCTTCTCATCCACTTATCCATGGCTCTGTGTGGCAGATGTGTTCCTTGCCCGTGTTAGTTGCTCAGCTGAGAGTCTATAAAAATGAAATACTTCAGGCTGTGGGAGCTACTTTGTGACAAAGGTCAAGCTTAAGGATGGAAAGTCAACAGATTCAGGGTGGTGGAAGAGAAAAGTCCAGCCACCAAACCTCTTATGGAGTGACCCAACCTCCAGATTCATTTATATGCTGACACTGTGAGTTTCTTACCCTGTTATTTGCATCTGAAGTAATCCTCAAAATTCTCTAAACCAGGCTTCAACAGTACGTGAACCGAGAACTTCCTAATGTTCAAGCTGGATTTAGAAAAAGTAGAGGAATGAGAGATCAAATTGCCAACATCCGCTGGATCATCGAAAAAGCAAGAGAGTTTGAGGAAAAACATCTGCTTCTGCTTCATTGACTACACCAAAGCCTTTGACTGTGTGGATCACAACAAACTGTGGAAAATTCTTAAAGAGGTGGGAATACCAGATCACCTTTCCTGCCTCCTGAGAAATCTGTATGCAGGTCAAGAAGCAATAGTTAGAGCCAGACATGGAACAGCAGACTGGTTCCAAACTGGGAAAGGAGTACGTCAAGGCTGTATATTGTCACCCTGCTTATTAACTTCTGTGCAGAGTACATCATGAGAAATGCTGGGCTGGATGAAGCACAAGCTGGAATCAAAATTTCCGGGAGAAATATCAATAACCTCAGATATGCAAATGACACCACCCTTATGGCAGAAAGTGAAGAGGAACTAAAGAGCCTCTGGATGAAGATGAAAGAGGAGAGTGAAAAAGTTGGCTTAAGACTCAACATTCAGAAAACGAAGATCATTGCATCCAGTCCCATCACTTCATGGCTAATAGATGGGGAAATGATGGAAACAGTGACAGACTTTATTTTATTGGGCTCCAAAATCACTGCAGATGGTGACTGCAGCCATGAAACTAAAAGACGCTTGCTCCTTAGAAGAAAAGCTATAACATACCTACAAAGCATGTTAAAAAGCAGAGACATTACTTTACCAACAAAGGTCCATCTAGTCAAAGCTATGGTTTCTCCAGTAGTCATGTATGGATATGAGATTTGGACCATAAAGAAAGCTGAGCACCAAAGAATTGATGCTTTTGAACTGTGGTGTTGGAGAAGGCTCTTGAGAGTCCCTTGGACTGCAAGATCAAACCAGTCGATCCTAAAGGAAATCAGTCCTGAATGTCCATTGGTAGGACTGATGCTGAGGTTGAAGCTGTAATTCTCTGGCCACTTGATGCGAAGAGCCAGCCCTTTAGAAAAGACCCTGATGCTGGGAAAGATTGAAGGCAGGAAGAGAAGGGGACAACAGAGGATGAGGTGGTTGGATGGCATCACCAACTCAGTGGACACGAGTTTGAGCAAGCTCTGGAGATTGTGAAGGACAGGGAAACCTGGCGTGCTGCAGTCCATGGGGTTGCAAACAGTCAGACACAACTGAGCAACTGAACAACAAATATCCTAATTAATACACCACGGAACCCTCAAGAATATCTTTCTTTTCCCATGGAGTCTAGAGCAGCTTGCTTCCTCTTTTCCTTCTCTGTGTGCCCCTCATGACCTTATAGAGATTTCCAAGGTTTAGGGGCACCTCATAAGCATGAGACACCCAGACCAGTTTCACTATGCCAGGCACGTTAAAGAGATCAGCTGGTTGATAAGCCAAAGGTCCACCATATAGAAGGGAACCAATTCAAGAGAAGGGCCAGGTTTTCCTGCAATTCACTCAATAAGCAACACTGTACGCTGGGCTTCCCTGGTGGCTCAGACAGGAAAGAATCTGCCCGAAATGCAGGAGATCCCCTGGACAAGGGAATGGCTTACCCGCTTCAGTATTCTTGCCTGGAGAATTCTATGGACAGAGGAGTCTGGCGGGCTACAGTCCATAGGGTCCCAAAGAGTCAGACACAACTAGCAACTAACACTTTCACTTTTCTTTGAGTTTCTACCAAAGGCCAAGAACTGTCCAGGTTGTGGTCCCCTCATGTTCCTCAAATCACCTCATCCCATCACAGCATCCTCAGATCCTGGCTGTGACATTCACTGCCTTTCACAGGACGCTTCACCTTTCGGTGCCTCAGTTTCTCCATCTTTAAAATGGAGATACTCACAATAATTCCAGCCTCCTAAGGTCATTGGGATGATTTAATAAAACAGTGATGGCAATGTTTTCAGCAAAGCACCTGGCACGTAGAGATGCTCCATGAAAGTCCGTGATTATCTCTGTTTTGGGGTGGAAAGTGGAATAATTTAGTAAAGCTAGGACACCAGTGTTTCCATTCTGCAAGTAAGGAGCTTAAAACCCTGAGATTCTCTAAAGGCAACCAAATATCTAAATTTGAGTTTAGACCCAGATCTGTCCAAGTACAAAACCTGTCCTGGAGAGTGGAATATTCATCCACATTTGGGATCCTAATAAAAAAGCAAAGCTGCCTTTTGCATGGCAGCCTAAACATTTTTCAGTGAGACCTTTGATTAAAGACAATTACCCTTGCTTTGGTGAGAGAAAAGCTGATCTCAGCGAATCAAGAAAGCTATCCCCAAATGACAAATGGAATTAAATATCCACTCAGCTACTCCAGATGGTCTCTGAAGCCATGGAACCACAGGACTTGATTACAATGACAAGTACAGGGTCACGGGCCTGGCTGGAAGAGAACAAAATCCACTTTCAAACGATTCTCCAATGACTTCAATTAACTGTGGGCTAAAGCAGACAGTTAGCTGTATAAGCATAGATCTCTGTGCTTTTAATTAAATTTCTTCTAGTCTAAATGCCGCTTTGAGATTTTTAGAAAGAAAACATAATATCCAGGAAATGCAATTGGATCTGGTGTGTGTGTATTGTATGGAGTTCAGGTGAACCCTACCCCCCCAGAATCCTGTGTAAAAGCTCTTTCATTTGATGGTATTTATAATTATTATCAGCAACCTTCTCATAAGACCCACACTTCTACTCACTCGGTTCCCATCCGTCCTATAAGAGTCAGCCAACTCCAGGCCCCGGGGCCCAGTGTGGGCAGTGCTTTTTTCCCTAAACATAATTCTGGAACACAGGCTCGCTTGTTCGTTTCCACTTTACCTACGACTGCCTGCATGCGGCCCCAGCAGAGTGGAGCCCTTAGGTGGCCAGCAAAGCCCAAAACGTTTGCTGAGCCTTGCAGAGGCCGTAGGACAAAGCCCCCCTGAAGAGGCTGTCGGCCGTGCTCAGGAGCCTGGACTTCATCCAGGAGGTGGCAGGGAGTCACTGAAAGATCTGGAGGAGGCTGCAGAGTGGCTGCGGGGAGCAGGGGAGGTTGGGGTCCCAGCCCCGCCCCGGGCCACTCACCCCACTTGGATGAGGCTGCTCATTGCAAACTCCTGTGAGGCTACTTGGGCGCTGTTGCTGGTGTGGCCAGCCCTTCTGCTAGGGAGCAGAGCCAGCCCCACAGGCCCAGGGGCAGTGCGCCTCCCCGACCAGGCTGCAGCCCTCAGCCAGCAGCTGGAGAGACGCCAGGCTCCCCGTGCCACAGGGCTCCCAGCTGGGTGCCCATGAGGCTCCCAGCTGGACGGAGCCCGGGGTGCCCATGAGGCGCCTACCCCCACAGCAGACCCTCCTGTGTCCTCTTTCCCTTCCCCCACGGCCAACACCAAACCCTTGTCATAAGCTCTGCTTCTGGGGGACCAAACAAGACAGCTGGATCATCCTCTAAGAAAGATTGCTCCGGTTGTCCCTCAGACAGTGACGGGATGGAAGTCCAGAAATCTGGTTGCGGCAGAAATGACGCGGCTCCGTGTCCCGGGTACCCAGGTCTCCCCAACCGCCAGTCAAGCACCAGGGCCAGACGGACCCACCTCCCTCCTGCGAGCTCAGCAACCCGCCTCCTCCGCCCACCTGCACGGCGGCGCCCAGAACTCGAACACCAGCACCTCTCACCGCCTCTCCCTTGACCACACAGCAGCCAGACAGGTCCTGCTCCTCCCGCTCAGACCCTCCCGCGCCTCCACTCTGCTCAGAATAAAGTCGACAACCTTCCTCTGAGCCGCAGGGACCTGCCGTGACTTGTGCTCGCCGCATGGCTCACCCCAAGCCCCCTCCCCCGCTGCCCACAACTCACGGCCGGGCTCTGTGCACAGGCCTCCTCCTCCCTGCTCCTGCTTTCTCCAGATCCGCGCCACTTGCCCCACGACCCCTTCCATCCCACTCGAAGATCCCCTTCTCATTGAAACCATTCTTGAGCACCCCGTTTTACCGGCATGTCCCCCTCCTGACTCGCAACCCTCCTTCCCTGCCCGGCTTGGCCCCAGAGCTCCGGCCACCATCCGACGTCAGCATGGCTCTGACCTGCCGGCTTGGCTGAGGGTTTATCGCCCCTTCCCTCACAGCTCAGCTGGTAAAGGATCCGCCTGCCATGCAGGGGACCCCGGCTTGATTCCTGGGTTGGGAAGATCCGCTGGAGGAGGGATAGGCTACCCACTCCAGTGTTTTTCGGCATCCCTGGTGGCTCAGATGGTAAAGAATCTGCCCACAGTAGACCTGGGTTTGAGCCCTGGAGAAGGGAACGGCTACCCACTCCAGTATTCTGGCCTGGAGAACGCCATGGACTGTATAGTCCATGGGGTCCCAAAGAGTCAAACACGACTGAGCAACTTTCACTTCACTTATCACCCCTACTAGACCACGAGGGCTTGCCTGGTGGCTCAGCGGTAAACAATCCGCCTGCCAATGCAGGCAACCCGCATTGGATCCCTGGGTTGGGAAGATCCCCTGGAGAAGGAAACGGCAGCCCACTCCAGTATTCTTGCCTGGAGAATCCCAAGGACAGAGAAGCCTGGCGCACTACAGTCCATGGGGCCTCAGAGAATTGGACACGACTGAGCGACTGAACAACAAGCAGACGGTGAGCTCCAGGAGGACAAGAAAACGAGTCTGTTTGCTTTCGCTGTGTACACAGAGCCCAGCAGAGCTGTGTGTGGGCAGGAAGGTCCTCAGTGAATATTTATGTGGAGGAAAGAAGCAGGTAGGGAGGACTGATCCTCTCCTCCCTACACAGAGGCATCCACTTCTCCCCACTGTTCCAGGTCCAGACCCGCTCGCCCTCTCCCAGGCGGGCAGGCAGGCAGCAGAAAGGAATCGGAGAGTGAGCGGCCCCGCCCTGGGTCTCAGCTCTAACAGTGTTTCAAGATGTGACAACGTGGAGCCTGCACTGGCTGGACCTGGGTTCAAATCCCAGCTTCTCCCCCGACCCGCTGAGTGACCTCAGGCCAGTTGCTAAACCTCGCTGGAGCGGAGGGCGCCTCCAGGTGGCGCTAGTGGTGAAGCGTCTTCCAGCTAAAGCGGCGACGCAAGCGACGGGGGATCAGTCTCTGGGTCGGGAAGATCCCCTAGAGAAGAAGTGGCAAGCCCACTCCAGCACTCTTGCCTAGAAAAGCCTGTGGACAGAGGCGCCTGGCGGGCTACCGTCCACGGGGTCACAGAGTCGGACGTGACTGGGCGCACACTTCCGGGGCTGGAGAGGTGGGCAGGTCAACGTTTAGGGCCCTGGGGGCGCTGTGAGGGGAGCCGAGTAACACAGTCTGAGTTCAGTGTCCTTGTTTGAAAGACGAGGAGAAAGGTCATCAAAAAAAAAAAGACTGTGCCTACTCACCCAAAGGACAGCTTTAAAAACAGAAGAAGGTGCCCCCGACCTCTGAAGTCTTCCTCTAGAGCCGCCAGATCTGAGAACAGAAGTCCGCGATTTCAGCTCAGCTTTTAGATTCAAATTAGTTCCAGCTGCATCAATTTACTAGTAAACGAGGGTCGTTTATGTCATGCTTTGAGTAGAGCAAATCATCGTTTTCTTCGAACAAGTCCACCAGATGACCAAAAGGAAGGGGCGCAAGCTCAGGGGAGACCATCCCATTTTGTTCGAATGACAGAAAACCACGTGTGAACCTGAGCAAATTTAATTTTCTGCTCCAGCTCAATATTTGCAGCAAAGCTTTTGAGAAACCAAATTGGATTTTCGGGAAGGGGGGCTGTCTTTTAACACGTGCCACTGCAGCTGGGCAGATTCAACTTGTTGCATCCAGAGGGCAGTTTCCCCGGGCATGCCGAGGAGCTCAGTTTATGTGAACCTAAGCAAGGAAATGGGGCTTCCCAGGTGGCTCAGTGGTAAAGAACCCGCCTGAAATGCAGGCAGTGCAGGTTCGACCCCTGGGTCAGGAAGATCCCCTGGAGGAGGGCATGGCAACCCACTGCAGTATTCTTGCCATGGAAAAATCCCACGAACAGAGGAGCCTGATGGGCTACAGTCCAGGGTTGGGTTGCAAAGAGTCAGATATGACTGAGCACAAAGCAGCAAAGAAATAGACCTTTAGCCCTAAGCAGACGGGGAGGATTTTAGCCAAGGTCTTGAAGCTCTTTATTCCCAGGCTCCCATAGAATTGGGAGAAATAATGACCCAGCTTTCAGAAATATAGACTTTGAGGTGGAAGATATTTTGGACATCACCTAGGAGATGCACCGAGGGCTCTCAAACTCTGGCCAGGAGAGCGTTTAAGAGAGTTCAGCTATCAGTTACAATGAATCCTCCTATTAAGAAAGGTATTTTTTTCAATCGATCTTTTTCATTGCATCTCAGAGTGTCTGTTTAGTTCCTTAATGATTCCTCTTGCACCAACAGACCTTAGGCTCCAGGACAATAGTTTCCCCCTAGAATTTAAAAACAAAACACTGTATCCCTTTCTTTGTAGATCAAGACGTCAGCAAGTACATTCTGTAAAGGGCCTGAGGGTACACCCTTTAGACTTTGATGTCTCTGTTGCAACTAAGCTCTGCTATTTTAGAGCAAAAGCAGACACAGATGGTAAGTAAAACTAATGAGAAGGGCAGGTCTCCACAAATCTTCATCACTAAGTTATGTCTGACTCTTTGTTACCCCATGGACTGTAGCCCACCAGACTTCTCTGTCCATGGGATTCTCCAGGCAAGAATACTGGAGTGGGTTGCCATTTCCTTCTCCAGGGGATCTTCCCAACCCAGGAACTGAACCCACGTCTCCTGCATTGGAAGGCTGATTCTTTACCACTGAGCCAGCAGGGACAGAAAAGGGGGACCGAAAGGGGCTCCCGATGGCCTGGGTCAACCGAATTATCTGTCATCCGCCACACCTCTGCCAACTGTTCACCCAGAACCTGCTCCAATACCTCCAGGGATGGGCTCCCTTTGGAGAGCTGGAAAATTCTCCTTAATTCGGAGTTATAATTGGTCTCCCTGTGACTTCACCTCTGGATTCCACCCTCTGGAGTTTCAGAAAACAAGTCTATGCTTTTTGATACAGGACTACTTGTGTGTGTGTGTGTGTGTTCTGAGAGAAGATAGTAAGAAGGGAGGAAGGAGATTGTTGCATTTTTCTGCACCGACTCTGCGTGCGTGTGTTTGTGTTAGTCGCTGAGTCGTGTCCGACTCTCTGCGACCCCATGAACTGCGGCCCGCCAGGCTCCTCTGTCCCTGGGATTCTCCAGGCAAGAATACTGGAGTGGGTTTCCGTGCCCTCCTCCAGGGGGTCTTCCTGACCCAGGGATCGAACCCAGGTCTCCTGCACTGCCGGTGGATTCTTTACCGTGTGAGCCCCCAGGGAAGCCCTGGTGACTGTGTATTGATATCTAATTAGGATTTACCCCGTGTTTACTATGCGCCGGGCACTTTACAGATGCCACCTGGCTTCATACAGCACCACTGTAGGAGGTAGGGATTGTTGGATGCGCTCCTTCAGATGCCAGTACCAAGCTTCAGAGAGCTGGCAGCCCCTTCCAGAGCCCCACAGATGAAACTTGTCTGACCAAGAGTCACCCCAGGCTCAAGATGGCCTGGGCTCTCAGCCAGCACATGCCCCTCCACGCTCACAGGCCTTGCAGCTTGGTCCTTTGCCTCGAAATATTTCCCATTTGTGTTATTCAAGTATTGCTTTCCCTTTAAAAAAATTTTAAGCACAGGATTCACCCCTAATCCCATCACACACAGGTAACGATTATTACTATCTTTCATATATATAATATATATGTGCATTCATATTTATACCTATATACGTCGATACAGTCATAACTATACATTCCTCATATATATATAATCTGCATGTGGACAGATGGTTCGGTTTTTTACAAAACTGAGATGATACTATGTATGTGATTTTGTAACCTGTATTTTCTACCCAACAGTATATCTGGACCATCTTTCCATAGCAACACATAAAGCTCTGCATCAATTTTATGAGTGCCTGGCAGTCTGTAGGGGATACACCAACACGTTTCTAACTAGCCACCTCTCGTTAGACATTAATCTTCTCCAAATAGAAATGTTCCAACACATCTCTGCACACACATCTTTGTGTGAGTCTATTTCTTGGGTTACTGCCTATGGGGAAAGTGGGTGGAGGTCATAGGTGAAGGGCCTGGAAGCTTCGATGGTAACCCTGGTGCTCCTCGGAGCCTCGTGGAGAGGGCTGGCTCCCCCACCCCCAACCCACATGGGATGTTATCTTTTTCTAATCTTGGCCAAGCTTTCTGGCCAGGGATGAATAATATAACAAACTACATCTTGTTCTAATGTGCTTATCTTTTATTACCAGTGAGACTGACTTTCTTCCAACGCCAGGCATTTCCAACCTGTCTCAGGCATCCTTATAGTACGACAGGATGCCCAAGGGCAGAGAAGACCCAAGGTGGGGTTCTGACCACACGTGTTTTGGAGGCATCTGCCCAGGGCATCTCTGCCTGAGAGGATCACTGGTCCCACGAGGGCGCTGCCTGGCTGCCAGGGCCTCCAAGGATTCCAGGCTCTGGAGGTGGAACAAGACTGTCTGGTCAAAAGCTCGTGTGACCCAGTCACTCCAGGGTGGGATTGGACACCTCTCCGGTTTCGGTCAGCTCTGCTTGGGCTAAACCACGAGCCTGGCACCTCAGGCCTTCCCTCCCTTTGTCGGCCCAGAACAGCCAGAAAACCCCCCAGCTGGAGGCTGCCTGGTGCCAACTTCACCCGGGGCCTGAGGGGTGGGGGAGGGCAGGTGCTGCCTGCCTGCAAACCACATAGGCCTTCGATCCCCTTCCTGCTGGCTACTTCAAAGCCAGGCGTTAGATGAGACTCACCGTAGCTATCAACCCTGGTGGCCCAGACGGTGAAGAATCCACCTGCAATGCAGGAGACCTGGGATCGTTCCCTGGGTCAGAAAGATCCCCTGGAGGAGGGCGTGGCTACCCACTCCAGTGTTCTTGCCTGGAGAATCCCATGGACAGAGGAGCCTGGCGGTGCTGCAGCCCAAGGGGTTGCAAAGAGCTGGACACAACTGAGGGGCTAACATATCAATTCACTCACGGGGCTTAATCTCTTGCCATTTTATAAATTCAGGAAATTCTTCTCATTCAAGTGCTCAGCTGCAGGTGTGACAAACCGATGCTGCTGTGAGTGCCCCACGAGGGGCGAGAGGCGTGGAGACACCCACTGTTTCCACCTGCTCAATGTCCCTCAGCATCCCGCCTCCTTCACACTAGATGGTACTCGGCCCTCTAGCCCAGATCCTCTCCTGCCCTTTCCTGAGCCTTCCTCCAGCCTGGGCTCTGACCTATGTGCCTCTGCCTCTCCATCAGGTGCCAGGCAAGTTATTTAGCTTCCCAGAGCCTCAGTTTGCTCATCACTAAAACGGGGCCATAGTAATACCTTTCTCCCAGTGTTGTTATGAAACTTAAATGAGATCAGTTGGCTAACATAATTTTATAAACTACCATACATAGACCCAACTTCATTTCACAAGGACTGATTGAACAGCTGGTTGCGCTCTAGTATAACTGCTCCTTGAATATAAAGTAGGAGTGGGACAGCTCACAGAGAAGTTAAATTATAGTTATTGGGTTTCACTGCCCCCACCTCCCCGCCCCAGGCCTCAGATTTGGGCCCTTCACAAGGTTCACGATCACTAATATCTGTTGACTTGAATCAAGAGAAGGTGGTTGAACCCACACCTGTAAGTCTGAACGGCTGAGCTCCTTCCAGCTTGCTGCGGCTCCAGAATTCGGCAGCTACACGTCGTCTTTGGTTCACCCATTCAGCAGGCGTCAGTGAGCCCCATATGTCTAGTCCTGTGTGGAGGAAATCCCAAGAAAGGCAAGAAAGAGGCCCTATTGTCAAGCCACTCAGCATGCCAAAGAGGGGACACACACGCAGCCGGCACCACTGCTGTGCAGACAGACAACGGCCAGGCCACCGATGACTAGAATCCTCACCTGCATCTTTGTGCCACCAGCCCAGAGTGGCCAGGGCTTGCTCAGTGACCACCAGCTTCCCAAGCCAGTCCTTGGGTTCCTGTTTCACACTCTCCATATGACATGTGTTTCAATGGAGACACCGCCCAGCTGGAAATGAGGTAGGGGTTGGGGAGGGGGAGGAGAGGCAATGCTTGGCGACAAAGCCAGAGAGAGCAGTCTTACCGCTAACAGCTATGCCGCCTGGCCTGCGAGAGAGAGAGAGAGAGAGAGAGAGAGAGAGAGAGAGAGAGAGAGAGGGAGGGAGGGAGAGAGAGAGAGACGGAGAGGAGGGAGAAACCTGGAAGTGAAGGAGGATTCTCCAGGCAAGAATACTGGAGTGGGTTGCCATTCCCTTCGCCAGGGGATCTTCCCAACCCAGGGATTGAACCTGGGTCTCCTGCATTACAGGCGACTTCTTTACCATCTGAGCCACCAGGGTTCATAGGGAGAAACCTACACCCTAAATAAAGAACAAAACCTCTCTCTGCACACAGATTTTGAGCAAGCCACACCCGCCTTAACAGCGGAATTAACTCCTCCTGGTGGCTCAGAGGTTAAAGCATCTGCCTCCAATGCGGGAGACCCAGGTTCGATCCCTGGGTCGGGAAGATCCCCTGGAGAAGGAAATGGCAATCCGCTCCAGTATTCTTGCTTGGAGAATCCCATGGACGGAGAAGCCTAGTAGGTTACAGTCCACGGGGTCGCAAAGAGTCGGACACAACTGAGCGACCTCACCTCACCTCACCTCACCTCAGCCAGACCTAGGAGCCTGTGAGTCAGCTGGAGGTTTGTTCAACAGCTGACCCCTGAGACCACCCCCAGGGTCTGAGCGGGCTGCAGGCTGCCCTAACAGATTGCAGGCTTGGGCTCCAACAATGGACAGTTATCGCTCTCAGTACTGGGGCTGGACCCCCGGGGCAGGAGCCAGCGAGGCCTGGCTCTGGCGGGAGCTCTTCTCCCGGCTGGCAGGTGGCCGCCTCCTCACCGCGTCCTCACAGGGCAGGCAGAGAGCCAAGGACTACTCTTTGGGGTCTCTTCCTGTAAGGGCGCTGATCCCACCATGAGGACCGCAGCCCCAGGACCTCATCCAATGCCTCATCAACTCCCAAAGGCCCCGTCTCCAGACACCACCACCATCGGGCTCCAGCACGTGAATTTCGGGGAACACAGGCTCATTCTCCCTCTGCCCCCTCACAGCTCATGTTCTTCTCACTTGTAAAATGCATTCATTCTATCCCAACAGACCCAAGAATCTTAACTCCTTCCAGTATCAGCTCTGAAGTCCAAAGTCTTGTCATCTAAATCAGACATGGGTGAGACTCGGGGTACCACTCGTCCTGAAGCTTCATCCTGAAGCTGGCGTCCTCTATGCCGGCTGTGACCCTGTGAAACACAGGTTATGTGGTTCCAAAACCCACTGCTGGGACAGGCACAAGAAAGACACCCTCGGGGCACCCCTGGTTTGGCTCAGATGGTAAAGAATCTGCCTGCGGTGCAGGAGACCCAGGCTTGATCCCTGGGTTGGGAAGATCCCCTGGAGAAAGGAATGGCAACCCGCTCCAGTATTCTTGCCTGGGAAATCCCACAGACAGAGGAGCCTGGCGGGCTACGGTACATGGGGTCACAAAGAGTCGGACAAGAGTGAGCAACTAACAGTTCTTTTTCACTTTTTCAGACGTTCTCATTCCAAAAACGACAGAAAAGAAAGAAGCGGTGACAGGTCCCAAACAAGCCTGAAGCTTAGCAAGGCGAATTCCTTGAGACCTTAGGGCTTAGGACTGATCCTGAATCCATGGGTCTGGGCTGGGGCCTGGGAATCTGCAGTCTTCATCTAAGTTCTCAGGATCCCATGAGCAGCTACTTGGCCGCAGTCTGAACTTGTTGCTGGTGTGGACTCTCAGGCCCTACTTACAACCTACTGAATAAGAATCTGTATTTAAACCTACAGTGTTTCATCCTGGAGGAGGGCATGGCAACCCACTCCAGCATTCTTGCCTGGAGAATCCCCACGGACAGAGGAGCCTGGCGGGCTACTGTCTGTGGGGTTGCAAAGAATCAGACAGGACTGAGTGACTAGGCACACACAGCAGGGCATTTCGTGTGCACAATAAACCTTGAGAAGCCGTGCTCGAAGTGACTCCCACTGAAAGAATACAAATACCACTTGGAAGGACTTCTCTGGTGGCTCAGTGGTATAGAATCTGCCTCCCAGTGCAGGAGACATGGGTCTGATCCCTGGTCTGGGGAGATCCCACCTGCCGCGGAGCAACTAAGTCCGGGCACCGCCACTCCTGGGCCTGCGCTCTAGAGCCCGGGAATCGCAATCACGGAAGCCCAAGCGCCCTAGAGGTCGTGCTCGGCAACGAGAGAAGCCCCAGCAATGAGGAGCCTGAGCATTCCAACTAGCGAGCAGCCTAGAGAAAGCCCGCGTGCGGCGACGAAGACCCAACACAGCCAACAATAAATAGACGTTTTAAAAGACACCGCTTGTAGTATAATAAATAACAGCAGTGAAACAGGCAGGGTTCAAAGTGCTTCATGCGTAGTAATTCATTTATGGGTCAAAATAATCCCGTGAGGTAGGGGCTATTATTTTCCCCATTTTACAGATGAGCAGTGTGAGGCACAGGACAGTGAAATCACTTGCCAGTGTCTCAAAGGTGGCACGTGCTGAGGCTGAGATTCAAGACCACGACGCCTGGCACCTGCTGCCCTCCCTGTAGCTGGTGTGCTCACCTGGGAACAGACAAGCCCTGAGTCATCCCGCTGCTCTCCTGAACCTCAAACAAGGCTTTCAACCCCTCTGCAAAAATGCCAGAGCCGCACTTACTCCAGCATGTCCTGTAGCTAAATATCAACAACACATACACGTCACGTTGATTTTCCGGGAAAAAAGTGTTTGTGCAGACTTGGATATAATCCTTAGATTTCTAAGGTCGACCAACTTAGGGGGAAAAAAAATCAGTGCATGCAAGAAGCCATGCCCGGGGATTCAGTCAGTTCTCTATCTCAAATCTGCTCTGAGAATTATCAAAACATTCCAGAAGGTTCTGGGAGAAGCATGGAGAGCGAAGGAGGTAGAGAGTTCGTGCTGGCCTCCAGCCATAAGGACTTGTTTGGACACTTTTATGTGGTCTGCCCTCTGGACTGAAACTGTTTTATAAAACCAAGCACTGTTCTTTGAACTTAAAATGCCAGAACATGAAAAAGCACATAAAACAGGGCTGAAGTGCTTCATCGTGCCCCACCGCTGCCAGCGAGGAGCTGTTTGTATCTCTGTATTTAGAGATTCCTCTCTTGCACCATTGCTGCCGCTGAGTTACCAGGTCGTCCTGTACCTAAGTGAGATCAACCCCATTTCCCCAAAGACAAATAGCCATGAGATTACCAGAAACTCCTCATGCCCTTCTACCAAGGAGAGGCCAAAAGCAGATTAATACAAGCATCATATGAAGAGGTGGTCTGCCTAAGACTTCCCTGGGCACAAGCCAAAGAACAGAATAGCCATTAGCTGGTTACTCATAAATCAGAAGGCTTTATCAATGCAGAGAATCAGTGCAGGCAAAAACAAGGCTGGTAGGCAGACTCAGCAGTGGGAATTGAAAGTTTTCTGTGTCCTAAAAAAAGATAAGGAGTGATGCTCCAACAGAGATGAGTGATTAAGGATCTGCAGACTTCAGAGCCGTAGGAGATTGTTTTCTCTCTAGTTCCATGCAACAGGAAAGATAAGGGCAACAAATGAAAACGTCGCAACACAGCCAGGAACAGAACAGACCGTGTCTGAAGGCCAAAGAAAGGATTCCCGTTTGATCCAAAAGGACATTTCAGCAGAGAGCAGGCCCCGCTTCCAAGAGGCTCCAAGAGAGCCCTGGACCCACGCATCCATTTGTCTGTGGCGTTGACATAAGCATTCTGACAAAAGCTGGGGCCAGCCAACCAGAAATTCAGCCAGGAGCCCGCCCTTTGGGACTGGCCTCTGAAAGTCTGACCAAGCGCAAACGAAATTTTTAATAAAGGATAAAGAGCTCATTGCAACACTATTTATAAGAGCGACAAAAACTTACAAGATCAACAGGAGGAGACGGGCTAAATAAACGTGTATCCATCCAAACTGTGAGAATTAGACATTCAAGGAATATCTAGCAAAGTGGGGGAAACAGTTAAGAGTCAATGATAAGCGGTGGTGGGGTGGGGGAGTAGGACCCACTGGCTTCTCTGTGCCTGTATCGATCCATCTTCAAGGAGAAAAATAAGCTAGAATAATAATCACCAAAAGTACGTATCTTTGAATGGTGGAAATATGGGTGGGTTTTCTCCTTTCGTCTGTCTGCATTTTCTAATTTTCCACAATGAGCATGAATTACCCTTAGGATTAGCAAAAATAAAGGCTATGCATTAAAAATACGTCTCCGATGTTATTTCCTGATAGTGGTTCCTGTTTCAGTCAGTTCAGTTCAGTCGCTCAGTCGTGTCCGACTCTGCGACCCCATGAATCGCAGCACGCCAGGCCTCCCTGTCCATCACCAACTCCCAGAATTCACTCAGACTCAGTCCATCGAGTCAGTGATGCCATCCAGCCATCTCATCCTCTGTCGTCCCCTTCTCCTCCTGCCCCCAGTCCTGCTTACTGAGAGCCTTAATATTGGCTTTATATATGCTATTTTATCACGTGGTTTTAAAAGCACACACGAGAGGCAGGTGCTGTCGTTTGTACTCTCCTGGGGAGGCAAAAGCTCCCAGCCATTACATGCCTTGCCTGCAGCTCGGTCGCCACTAAGGGACAGAGCTGTTTCCAATGAGGCTATGTCCAGCGCCAGTGTCCACGCTCTTAGCCCTAATGTAGGCCCAGAAAGGAAAGTAGTAGGCAGGGTTGCCAGATAAACTACAGGATGTCCAGGTAAATTTTAATTCAGGTACACAACAAATGCTATTTTTTTTTTTTTAGTGAAGTAGTACATCTCATGGGCTTCCCAGGTGGCTCAGTGGTAAAGAATCCACCTGCCAATGCAGGAGACACAGGTTCCATCCCTGGGTCGGGAAGATCCCCTGGAGAAGGAAATGGCGACCCACTCCAGTCCTCTCGCCTGGGAAATCCCATGGACAGAGGAGCCTGGTGGGCTGCAATTCATGGGGTCGCAGAGAGTCGGACACAACTGAGCGACTGAGCACCGAACGTCCCATACAAAATTATTCAGCGTAATTATTCGTATTCAGACCGATCTACAGACACCGAGCTGTGCTGGAGGACACTGCAGCGTTTGTTGTAAGGCGCCAGACAAGGAGCCTGGGCCAGCTAGTGCTCAGAGCACCCCGTCTCCCTGACGGGCTTCAGCAAAGCAGTTTCAAAGGCCAGATGAGGGAGGCGGGTCCCAGGGGGTCTGACTGGCTCGTGTACAGTCCTCTGATTGGCTGATGGTGGGTAACAGGGCAGGATCACAGGGGTTAACACTATCGATCCGCAGGCTTCAAAAGGTCTGGGTACTACATGCTCATGGTCATTAAACAGTTAATTTCTTCCATTTGATGGGGGGGGGGAGGGTAGCATCTGTAAAACAACTCAGGCAATGTGCATCCGATACTATTATCTGGGTGCTTTAGAATGGAGCTAAAGCAGCAATATGAGAGAGGGGTCTGTTCTGGGAAGGCTCCATAGGGTCCTGCTCAGTTACAATCTAATTGGGCATCTTGTTTGTTTTCTGCAGGGAAATGACCTCTGTCTGCACACTGCTATGCTGCTAAGTCGCTTCAGTCGTGTCTGACTCTGTGCAACCCCATAGACGGCAGCCCACCAGGCTTTCCCATCCCTGGGATTCTCCAGGCGAGAACACTGGAGTGGGTTGCCATTTCCTTCTCCAATGCATGAAAGTGAAAAATGAAAGTGAAGTCGCTCAGTCGTGTCTGCCTCTTAGCGACCCCATGGACTGCAGCTCCGGAGTAGGCAATGGCGACCCACTCCAGTACTCTTGCCTGGAAAATCCCACACTGCCATGGGGGAAGCTTGAAAGCGTTGCAGCAATCCTGAGATTTTAGAAAAGTGAGATTCGGGCCCCAGAGCTCCTCCAACAAGGACCAGGAACCACGTCAGCCCCCAGACAGGCCCGGCGGAAATCACCACATATCTCAGGATCCCTTTTGTTACACCCCACTATGAAAGAATCTGGGGCTCTGCTGACTGATACAAGTTGGCTGCCTGCTTCAGACAACCCCATAAAAGAGAAGGGTGCAGGAATTCACAGGCTGCACCAAGCAACAGAGCTGAGCTCTCAAAAGCCACCCCTCAGAGCACACCTACGTTTGTCTGGCTGTGCTGTCAGTGGTCAGGGTGAGAAGTGACTCACAGCCCCTGCCTCGCCCCCTCACCATGGGGCTTGTGGTGACACCTCCGTGATCTTCAACCCCAAACTCAGACCAACGGTCCTCACTCTGGTTGCCCATTAGGATCACATGGGGAACTTCAAAACATACTGACACTCAGGTCACTCCCAGAAATCCTTTTTTTTTTTTTGGCTAAGCCCCAGCATGTGGGGTCTCAGTTTCCTGACCAGGAATCGAACCTGTGTCCTGTGCATTGGGAGGTGGATTCTTAGGCACTGGACCACCAGGGAAGTCCCATTCCCAGAAATGCAGATTCATTTGGCAGAAATGGGCACAAGTGTGGGTATTTTATATCACACACCAGGTGACCCCAGCGGCTCTGGTGGGGGGGAGGGTTAAACATCACTGCGCTGGACCAACCCTTAAGGAACTAGAGGGTGAGGACAGTGGGCCCCACGGGGGTGGATGTCAGATTGCTCTGTCAAACGGAGACACCAGGTAAAGCTTGCTAGAATGCTTAAGCAGAATCAGCTCAGAGGGTGCTTTGCATAGAAAATACTTGGCAAGTGTTACTAAATATTTCTTTCCCTAGAATCAAACAGGCTGGCTAACATGTATTATATACCTGTTATCCCATTTAGTCCTTGGAACAGCTCTCTAAGGTAGACATTACCATTGTCCCCATTTATAAGATGAGAAAACTGAGCCAGAGAAAGGGGATCTCTTTCTCAAGATTACCAGCTGGCAGTGGTGTGGGGCGGGGTAGGGGCTAAGACTTGAACCCAGCTATTCCCACTCCAGAGCCCCTGGCTTTCCGTCTCTTCCTTGTACTATTTTCCTGCTTAAAGGGCTACTGAAGGGCAGTGACGTCCTCTGCCTCCCGACGCCTGGCCCTTGCCTGGCTGTCCCCCTGCCCTGAATGCCAGTCTTTCCTCTGCCTACAAGTTGTAACCCTCCCAGGAAACAAGTGGTCCTCTCCAGGCTCTTCCAGACGTCACAGGGAGTGTCCATCCATCCGTTCATTTTTTCTTCCCGTTCTTCAACAGATATGCAGTGAGCATCTAATGAGTGCCAGGGACCGTGCTAGACACTGGATAGAAACACTGGGGGTCCTGGTGGAGCTTAAGGCCCTGTGGGGGAGTCAGAAAAAAAATGCCCACAAATAAATCACTGCAGACTGCAGCAACTGCTTCAAAGGGAGCTTTCACCCGACCCTGAGCATGAGAAGGCATCTGACGGCTTCATGCTGAGGCTGAGTGATTGGTCTTTCTGCCTGTTGAGTGGAGGATGATTGGCTGGGGGCTGAAGGTGAAGGCAGGGAGGTTGGGAGGAAGGCTAAGGGAGGAGGCTAAAGGAGGACTCCGGATAAGACAGGAAGGGGCGTGGCCCAGCGCGGGTGAGACGCTGCACCTTGTAATGCATGGTGATTGCCTCTTACTTGGGCCCTTGGGACACTCTGCAGTGTTTTTACTGTGTCTTGTTTCATTATTGGATAAATTGCCTCCAGGGTAATATTCTAAATTTTTAACAATTGGGAGCCGCCAGGGGCCTGACCTTGGACAGGGTCTATCTAGTCAAGGCTATGGTTTTTCCAGTGGTCATGTATGGATGTGAAAGTTGGACTGTGAAGAAAGCTGAGCGCCGAAGAATTGATGCTTTTGAACTGTGGTGTTGGAGAAGACTCTTGAGAGTCCCTTGGACTGCAAGGAGATCCAACCAGTCCATTCTGAAGGAGATCAGCCCTGGGTGTTCTTTGGAAAGAATGATGCTAAAGCTGAAACTCCAGTACTTTGGCTATCTCATGCGAAGAGTTGACTCATTGGAAAAGACTCTGATGCTGGGAGGGATTGGGGGCAGGAGGAGAAGGGGACAACAGAGGACGAGATAGCTGGATGGCATCACCAAGTCGATGGACATGAATTTGAGTGAACTCTGGGAGTTGGTGATGGACAGGGAGGCCTGGCGTGCTGCAATTCATGGGGTCACAAAGAGTCGGACACGACTGAGAGACTGAACTGAACTGAACTAAACTGAACTGAACTGAGGGGCCTGACCAATCAGAAGAGACTGTGACTCCAGGGCAGCTCATCAACGGGATTAGGCATTCACCCTTTCACTGCTGGATAACGGGGTGGTCCCAGGGGAGCAACCTGGGTGGAGGAAGGGGTTTGGAATATAACAACTTGTTGACCATATTTTAACAACCAGTATTAAAACCAAGCGGTTCAGGGCTAACCCAGGGGTTAAGAATCCCCCTAGCAATGTAGAGGATGGAGGTTCGACCCCTGGTCAGGGAACTAAAACCCCACAGGCCGTGGAGCAACTAAGTCCATGCGGCACCTACTGAGTCCATGCATCGCAACTAGAGAATCTGCAAGCCGCAACTGAGACCCGATGCAGCCAACAGATAAATAAAACTTAAAAAAAAGAATGAAAATAAAATGAGAAAATTATATTTAAAAAAAAAAACAAAGTGGTTCATATCAGCTAAGGCTCACTAGGTTTTCACCTTCTAGTAACAAAGCTAGACTTAACCAAGATAAATTAGCTGGGCATTAGTCACACAGGTACCCCTTCCCAGGGGCAATGCCCTTGTGAAGGCTCGGCCAGTCTTGCATACTCAAACACTCTACAGGTATTTCCTGATGTTACTGTTACTACCCTCCCTTCATGTTGTTGTTGTTGTTAGTCATTCAGTCGTGTCTGACTCTCTTGTGACCCCATGGACTATAGCCCACCAGGCTCCTCTGTCCATGAGATTCTGCAGGCAAGAATACTGGAGTAGGTTGCCATTCCCTTCTCCAGGGGATCTTCCCAACCCAGGGATCAAATCTGGGTCTCCTGCATTGCAGGCAGATTCTTCACTGTCTGAGCCACCAGGGCGGAATCATTATGAGTTAGAAGTAATTCAAGTTGAACTGTATTTTTCTGGGTTCCACCGAGGGAACATCTTTCCTTCAATGGAGCCCCTGGCTCCATATCACTGGTTCTAACAGCCTTCTTCCAAGGGCTACATTTCTTCCCGTAACTACTTTGCTGTGGGCTTTCTAGGTCTGCCTGTTACATATAAATACACTTAACTTTCACGGGGCGTGTAGTGCTCTCATCATAAACCATCTCCTCCATCCACAGGATTAGGGGAAGGGCTGGGACATGGGGTGGGCGTAGGGAGGAGTGCATGTACGGCCAAGCCTGGAACTTTGTGGTGAAAACTGATGCCGCCAGGTACCTCCCCAGCTGCTGCTGCTGCTGCTAAGTTGTTCAGTCATGTCCGACTCTCTGTGACCCCACAGACTGTAGCCCATCAGGCTCCTCTGTCCATGGGATTCTCCAGGCAAGAATACTGAAGTGGCTTGCCATGCCCTCCTCCAGGGAATCTTCCTGACTCAGGGATCAAACCGGCATCTCTTGTGTCTCCTGGAGGTTCTTTACCACTAGCGCCAGCTGGGAAGCCCAAGCCAAACAATATTACCCTGAAGCCTTTAAATCTGGCCCATTGTATTGGTGGGGAGTAAGACAGGATGCTAGAGGGCTTCCCCAAAGGATTAGATGGTCAAGAGTCCACCTTCGATGCAGGAGCCACAGGAGACACGGGTTCAATCCCTGGGTCAGGAAGACCAAGACCCCCATGGAGGGGGAAATGGCAACCCACTCCAGTGTTCTTGCCTGGAAAAGTCCACGGACAGAGGAGCCGACGGGCTATAGTCCAAAGAGTTGGATACGACTGAGCAACTGAGGACACACAAGATAGGAAACTGGGGTCTACCTGACGTGGGTTTAAACCAGGAGCCCCCACTTCACTTCACATCTCCATCATCTGGGCCACTGCAAGGATCTCCTTGCTCTAAGTTTACTCTGCGTTGCCCTTGGCCACTTGGACATTATTTCACATAGTGACCCCCACTCATCACAGCCCTGCTGCAAAACCTCAGAGGCTCTTGGAATTACTCTTAGAATAAACCTCCCTCCCTTGCCCAGCCTCTTGGTCTGGTCCTGCCTTTAAAGTTTAATGGACAAGTTGATCTCAGTAATAAATGGTTAGGAGCATTTTATTTCTGTTTTCAGATAAAGTAGCAGCTAAAGCCATCAGCTCTGGAGTCACATGGCTCATTCATTCATCAATTCCGTCAGCCGTCAGATATTTAGTGACGGCCTGCTACGCGCCAGGCTTGTTCCGGGCCCTGGGGGACTGGTGAACAAGACACAGCTCCTGGCCGGGGCTGCTTTGCAGGGCGTGCAGACCGCGGAGCAGCGCAGGAGCCAGGGTTTACAAGGGCTCCAGGCCCCTTCATGCTCTGCTGCAGCCCTCTCAAGATTTGCAATCATTTTTGGACATGGTCCTGGCTGCCCCTACAGGGCGCTCACGTTCTCATGGGGAGTCGGGCAGTAAATAGAACCCTGATTTCAGGCCATAAGAAGTGCTAGGAAGAAAGTAAGCTATATTAACACATATATATGGAATCTAGAATGGTGCTGATGAGTCTGTCTGCAGGGCAGGAATAGAAATGCCAGATGTAGAGAACAGACTTGTGGAGGGGGGGACACACTGAGTTAGTGGGGTTGACACACACACATTGCCGCGTGAGGAATAGCTGGCTGGCGGGAGGCTGCTGCAGAGCGCAGGGAGCTCCGCTCGGTGCCCCGAAAGGATCTAGAGGGCGGGATGGGGGGGTGGGGGGGGGGGACGGAGGCTCAGAGGGGAGGAGCTATATGTATACTTAGAGCTGATTCACGCTGTTGAACAGCAGAAACTAACACAACATTGTAGGGCAGTTATCTTCCAATGAAAAATAAATGTAAGGGACTTCCCTGGTTGTCCAGTGGTTGAGAATTTGCCTTCCAGTGTAGGGGACACAGGTTCGATCCCTGGTCAGGGAACTAAGACCCTACAAGCCACAGGGCTTGCGCGTCACAACAACGGATCCTGAACACCACAACTAAAATCTGACCCAGCCAAATAAATAAATATATGTGTCCGTATATATATTTAATAAATTCTGAAATGGAAGCTATGGGGTGTACCGGCTGGTGACTGCAGGGAAGTCCTCCTGAGAGGGTGAGAGCAGGGAAGTCCTCCTGAGAGGCTGAGAGCAGGGAAGTCCTCCTGAGAGGGTGCGAGCAGGGAAGTCCCCCCTGAGAAGGTGCCAGCAGGGAAGTCCTCCCTGAAAAGGTGGCAGCCAGTCGGAGCCCTCAGCCAGGAGCAGGGGCAGTGGATGGAAAGAACCTTCCAGGAAGGAGAAAGAAGAGCGAGTGGTAAGGACCTGGAGCAGGAACAGACTGCTGCGCTTGCGGAGCCAGAGGGCGGGGGAGCCCAGCCAGGTCAGCCCCTGCCACCCCCATTCCACCCCGAGCAAAGCAGGGGCAGCTGAAAGCAGCTGGACCCGCGTCCAGAACTCCAGGCCCAGCCTGCCAGATCCGAGGCTGATCCCGAACCAGAGAACTTCCCTGTCTCCCTCCCAGCACCCCCTCACCCAGCCCCGGCCCTGCAGTGGAGGGAAGTTTCCAGCCGAGCCCTGAGCTCAGTGCAGCTCGAGGGCTTGCAGCCCAGGAGGGTCGCTCGTGTCCCCACACTACAGATGGGGTGTGGGGGATGTGGGGGCACTGGCTACATCCTCCAGGGCACGTGGTGAGGGCCCGGCTCACCAGCACAGCGACTGGGAAAGGAACAGCTGCCCAGCAGCCCTCGGGTTCGGGGAGCTCGGCTGTGTTTCTGAGAGCCCCTCCACTCACTTCTCTGGGCCTGTTTTGTGTCTAATTTGAGGCCCAGCCACATTGCTTCCCCCAATTCTTTCATTCAGGAACCGTGCTCATAATACACTACTGTAATATTATTCATTGTTCATGAACTGGATTGTGATTTTTTTTGTCTTAAAGACTTTTAAAAGGAATACTTGCCATATTACTATTATACTTGCCATAAACAAAAGGTGACCACTATGTAATAGCCACGTTATTCAGTTCTGCCTAGATACTGACCCTGGTCTCCAGTGCACTGGCTTTGTGTGAAAGGGAGCGTGCTCAGTCACTCAGTCGTGTCTGACTCTGCACTACCCCATGGACTGGAGCCCACCAGGCTCCTCTGTCCATGGAATTTTCCCAGCAAGAATACTGGAGTGGGTTGCCATTTCGTTTAAAAGAGAGATCGTACGCACTCCCTGGCGGTCCAGTGGTTAGGGCTCTGCACTTCTACTGGAGGGGGCAAAGGTCCGACCCCTGGTTGGGGAACTAAGATTCCACATGCTGCTCGGCCTGGCCCAAAATAAATCAATATAAAAGGGAGATCGCATGGATGGGGGAGTCCTTTCACAATGAATATGTATATCAAATCGCCACAACATACATTTTAAATATCTTATAATTGTATATGTCAACTGTACCTGAATCAAGCTGGATAAATAAATAAGAGAGTCACAACTATTAGAAAGAGATTAAAGAGACTAAGGATGCTAGGAGCAGACACTGTCCCCTAAACAACCACAACAACAACAAAAAAAAAACTGGAAAAGAAGAGAAAAGGGCACGTTTCACTCTGATGCATCTCGTCTAGCCATCGTAAAGTGATTCTCCTCTCCAGGAAACGAAACCCAGCTCTGTCCAACTTCAGTCAAGACAAGAGTCTGCTGTGGAGCTGGTTACCAGGAGCCCACCGACGCTCCAGGAGGACCTGAGGCCCAGGCAGGGGCCACGGTGCCCAAAGCCTCCCGCAAACCCAGGGCAACTCCAGAGGCCCGCGCTGCCCGGCACTGCCAGCGCCACCGAGACCAAACGGGGCCTCTGGCAGGAGCCCTGCTGTCATCCCCACCTCTGGGAACAGGGCGTAGCCGCCGCTACCCCCTCCTACCAGTGTGGCCACTTCTCCATGTCACTTCTCGTTCTTACACTCAGGCGTCTCCGACTCTTTGTGACGCCGTGGACTGTAGCCTGTCAGGCTCCTCTGTCCATGGGATTCTCCAGGCAAGAATACTGAAGTGGGTTGCCATGCCCTCCTCCAAGGGATCTTCCCAACCCAGGGATGGAACCCAGGTCTCCTGAATTGCAGGCTGATTCTTTACCATCTGAGCCAGCAGGGAAGTCCAAGAATACTGGAGTGGGTAGCCTATCCCTTCTTCAGGAGAACTTCCCATCCCAGGAATCGAACCAGGGTCTGCTGCATTGCGGGCAGATTCTTTACCAGCTGAGCTGCTGCTGCTGCTAAGTCGCTTTAGTCAAGTCCGACTCTGTGCGACCCCATAGACGGCAGCCCACCACACTCCTCCATCCACAGGATTCTCCAAGCAAGAACACTGAAGTGGGTTGCCATTTCCTGCTCCCACCAGCTGAACTACTAGCTTCTAATTAAAAATCTGGGTGGGCTCATCTGATCGGCAGGACTGGGCTCATGCCACTGTCCCCTCGCTGCAGAAATGGCTGGGAAAATGAGTACTTGACACTGTCAGCCTCTATCATAAGAAGTGGACTTTTGTCTCAGAAGCTAGGAGATTCCCCAGGTACAGAAAGGGGGTTTGAATACGGAAGAGGGTTCACACTGCAGCCTGGCCACTCTCCTCTGAAACTCCGCCGACAGGGCTGGCCCTGGGCTTACACTCAGAAACTCAGATGTGGGGAGGGGGTCCCACCCCTATGAACTGAAGATGATGGCTCGTTACACCGAAAGTGTTTGTACATATGATGCGGTTCATGTTGGACTCTTGCAGTCCTCCTGGGAGTCTGAAAATCAAATCTGGCGCCAGGCATAGGCTGCCCATGTGAGCAGCCCCCTCTGCAAACCCCGGGCCCTGAGTCTCCAAGGAGCTTCCCTGGCGGGCAACATTCCACAGACACTATCACCACTCGTAGCTGGGGGCTAACCGCCCCCAGGGGCGCCCCGGGAATAGACGCCCGGAGCTTGTGCCTGGTGTCCTCTGGACTCTGCCCCGCGTGCCTTCTCCTTTGCTGGTCTTGCTCTTCCCCTTTTCACTGGAATGAGTCACAAGCACAGGGAAACCGTATCCTAAGTCAGACAAGTCCTCCCAGAGGGTGCAGAGGTCTCAGGGACCCTATACACCACCAGCGTTACAGCCTCCAAGAAACGCCAACTCAGGAAAGCCCCGACATGCTCGGGGTTCTCAACACTTCCAGTGACTCTTCAAGGCAGGGCTGTGACGTAGATATGGCAGTCTGGCTGGCCCTGTTCACAGAGGGGGATACTGAGGCTCACAGAAGGGAGGGACCTGCTAAGACCTCAGGATCACCAAACCCAGCTGAGTCCAGTGCTCTTGCCCTGGGGGCTCCCCGCAAAACTCTCTCCAAGCTTAGAAGCCTGGGTCGGATTTGTTCTAGCAGCTGAGCCCCCTGTGCAAGAAAAGCATTCCAGGCAGCCTGAGCCTTTTTGCAAATGGATATGATATTTCAATCATGTCTGCACCAAACAGAGCGGAAACAGGACATTTTCCACCACGGCCGTCTGAGAATTAAATGAGCGTCCCCTCTCCTTGGGCTGCCCAGGTGGTGCTAGTGGTAAAGAACCTGCCTGCCAGTGCAGGAGACATAAGAGACCTGGGTTCGATCCCTGGGTCAGGAAGATCCCCTGGAGGAGGGCATGGCAACCCACTCCAGTGTTCTTGCCTGGACAATCCCCATGGACAGAGGAGCCTGGTGGGTCCTCTCTCCCACACTGGCAGGTGGGTTCTTTACCACTAGCGCCACCTGGGAGGCCCCCAGCAGTGTATTTGGAGCCAGTTCTGAATATTGAGAAGCTGAAGTGCTCGGAAATAGCTCACACAACTGGAAACTGTTTGCTTTCAGCTCAACTTAAAACAGGTGGAGTTTTGCCCCTTTTGTTGTTGCTTTTAATGTCTGGAGCCTGACACGTCTTCCTCAGTGGTTGTAGGGGGCTGCATGATGGCCCCCCAGAAGATCTGTCCATGTCCTCGTCTCTGGAACCTGTGAATTCTACTGTATTTGGTAAAAGAGCGAATACTGCCGTATAAGGCAAAAGATGTGACTTAAGGATTTTGAGAGGAGGAGTTTATCCTGGACTATCTGCTTGGGCTCCAAATCCAATGAGAAAACCGCTGTTATAAATCCACACTCATAAGAGCGGGGCGGAGGCAGGCTTGACAGTTGGGAGTGGAGACCGTGATGTGAGGATGGAGAGACTAGGGGTTGACTCCGCTGCAAGTCAAGAAGTGCTGGCCGCAGCCTGAGCTGGAAAGGGCAGGGAAGAGAGCGTCCCCTCGAGCCTCCAGAGGGAGTGCGCCCTGCTGACACCTTGATTTCAGGTCTCTTGGCTTCCAGCACTATGAGGGAATGCACTTGTGTTTTATTAAGCCACCTACTGCATGATACATTGTTACAGCGGCCACAGAAAACTAATACAGCCACAAAAGTTATTCCAGATTTTAAAAAAGGGAAGTCCCTGCGTTTGCCCCCACCCCCACCCCAGGGCCTTCGCACATGCCGACCCTTCTGCTCCTGTGCTCTGTTCCAGCTCATCAGGGCCCAGCTCCTTCTCACGGTTCCTGCCCCTGCCCGAATGTCACCTCCACACAGAAGCCTTCCCTGAGCCCAGGCTCGCAGGAGAAGGCGCTGCCAGTCGCTCTCCGGCGTCTTACCCCATCTTTACTTACCACAGTATAAACCGATCTGTCAACTTGCTTACTTATTGACTGGAACCTAGTCTGTCTTCTCTGTGACCACAGTCCCCGTGCCAAGTAGCCGGTGGGGGTTAAATCCACGTGTTCACTAGAAGCAGTCAATGTTGTTTTACACTGAAACGGAGAAATGCGAACTCTGTATGATCACATTTAGCATTCCAAATAATTCTTTGGCTACAAGAAACCTCCTCACTATATCCCAGCCCACCAGCCCACACTGTCCCTCCCTTCGGCCATAAGGTCACTTAGATGGGAAGCTGAGGCCTGGAAGGATTCGCCCTCTGGCCGCATCATGCTAGCTATCACTGTGTGACCTTGGGTTTACTGTCTCTCTGAGATGAGATGACCTCCTTAGTAAAGGGAGGAATTTTTTTTTACTACTGTCCTATTTATGAAGTCATTTCAAACTGCCCAACCCTGTGCTAAGCCTTTTTTTTTTTCCTCTGAAGTATAGTTGACCTATTATATTGATTTCAGGTATACAATATAGTAATTTAATATTTTTACAGATAACACATCAGTTATAAAATGTTGACAATTTTCCCGTGCTGTACATTTCATCCATGTAACATTTATTTTATGCCTAGCAGCTTGTGCCTCTCATTCCCCTTCTCCAGTCTTGCCCCTACCGCTAGCTGTTCGCTGTATGTGAGTCTGTTTCTCTTTTGTTCTATTTGTTTTACTTTTTAGATTCCACATATAAGTGAAAACATACGCTATTTGTCTTTGTCTGATTTATTTCACTAAGCATAATACCCTCTGGGCTTCCCTGGTGGCTCAGATGGTAAAGAATCCACTTGCAATGTGGGGGACCTGGGCTCAATCCCGGGGTCCGGAAGATCCCCTGGAGAAGGCAGTGGCAGCCCACTCCAGTATTCTTGCCTGGAGAATCCCCATGGACAGAGGAGCCTGGAGGGCTACAGTCCATGGGATCACAAAGAGTCAGACATGACTAAGCGACTAACACACAAATACACACACACACAGTACCCTCCAGGTCCATCCATGATGTAAGCTAAACTAGTCACATGCATACTCCTATTTGGTCCTTATGATAATCCCATGGGGGAGGGGGTTACTATTATGGACCTCATTAATGGATGCAGAAACCAAGGCATATGAAAGCTTCATCACTGGCCCAGGGTTACAGAGCTAGTAAGGTAGAACCCAGACTCAGAGTTATATACCAGGACACTGTTCTCTCAAGACGCCCACAGCCCTCAACCTTCTAACTCACTTTGAACAGTTGGCTGAGAGAGACTTAAATTGCTGACTAATGCAGGCACAATGGCACATACCTGCCAGTCTTCAATCAGGGTCAATGTCTGGGGAAAACGTTTTTTCTTGTTTCCCTTGCTTTTGAAAACTTGTTGCAAGAGTCAGCATGCTGAAAGCCTGAACTTCTCTGCCCCTAAATCAAAGGGCAAGTGCAGAGACTTCCCTGGTGGCCCAAAGGTTAAGAATCCACCTGTTAATGCAGGGGACATGGGTTTGACCCCTGGTCTGGGATGATCCTGTATGGCACAGAGCAAGTAAGCCTGCGCTCCATAACTACTGAGTCCTCACCCAGAGCTCACGAGTTGCAGCTACTGAACCCATGGGCCACCACTACCGGAACCCAGGTGCCTAGAGCCCACGCTCCACAGCAACAGAGTCCACCACAACCAGAGAAAGCCTGCATGCAAAAAGGAGGACCCAACACAGCCATAAATAATTTTTTTTAAAGGGGGCAAGTGCAGATTTTCCCTGTAAACACCCACAGGGGAGAACGCTCTCGTTATCAGGGCCCTCGCATTCTTCACCCTCCAACTCCTGCTTCTCTCTCCACAGCAGGCAGACAGACCGATCTTCACGTGGGGGGAATGTAAGGAGCCCCTGAATTATTTACTATTAAAAGGCACTGAGCTGCCAGCTTCCTCTCTGAATTATTTAGCACCGCCATGTAAGGCTATGTATGTTCAATCCCAGCATGTCCCATTCACGTTAGCTCTGTGGAAAGTGGCTTTGTTCTAGGCAGTGTGACAAGCTCCCTGTCTCTTTGGCATCAGCTACTCTGTCCATCCTGAAGTCAAGAATAGCTGACGTTGTTTGCTAGGGGCCCACAAGGTTCAGAATCAGGTCCATCAGGAAACACAGAGGGGTTTCTGCCTCCCAGCAAAGATGAGATGACCAGGTCCCTCTGCAGGCAGAAAAGCCGGAGCAACACCTGCAGTGAGGTTTCAGCAGCTGCTTTCCGAGAGCCCAATGGGGCCTCATGTATTTCCCCCAAATTATGAGACACCGACTTTGGTTTTCCCAGAAGCTGCTACACTGTTGGGTGGATAAGATGCATGTGTAAGACAACTGGAGAAAGAGGGCTCATCCAGCTTCCACCACTTAAACCTGGTGATCGCTGGCTCTTTCGTTTCTCAGAGTCTTAGAGTCCTCCGTTTGTAAAATGGGAGCAACGTGCCTTCCTTACAGTGCTGTGAAGACTGAATGTGTTCATGTAGAATATTAGGAATCTATTCATCCATTTACACCTGACCCAGCATAAACGTCAACCCCCCAGGGTCTGGGGGATACATGAAATGAATCGATGAAAAAAAAAATGCAGCTGGTGTCTGCTTGGATAGAAGGATGGAGACAAGCCCATCACGGTCGAGCTTCAGAGAATGTGGTTTTAGGAACACTGGAAGCAACTTTCCTTCATGCAGTCCTGCCTTTCTCTGCTAAGCCCTGTGCAATGGATGAGCAATGCAGAAATACATTCAGTGAGTATTCATTGAGCACATACTAGGTACCAGGTACTAAGCTGAGGGGAGACAGCCCATGAATAAAATGCAGACAAAAACACAGATGCACTCTAGAACGAAGGAGGGAGAATCACTGCCCGCAAGGAGCGTGGAGAGGAAGAGGGACAGGTGAGCAAGCCAGAGCACGGAGTGTCACGACGCTAAGACAGGGCTCAGGGCACCGACAAGGAAACCAAAACAGACACACTTGGGGCGTTCGGGGGAACTGTCACAAGGGGGGCCGTGTCTAAGCTGAAGTTCAGGGCTGTGAAAACGCCACCAGCACTATCTAGAGAGGCTGGGGGGAGGACATATCGGGATTTGGCTAATGATAGTTTTCCTGACTAGGGTAGGAGAGTTTCAAAGATGGGGCTTTATGCTGCCATAACAGATGAATTTCTATGTTAACTTTAGGAGGTCATAAAATTTTTAATTAAACATCTGCCAGGTTACAAAAGGGCAGCCATCATGAAAAAATAATCCAGGTCATTTCCTCTTGAAAATAGCCAGTTTCAAAGATGGTCTTGGAAAGTAAATGGAGAAAAAAGCCTAATCAAATGTAAGATGGTGTTTCAGCCAGGCTGGGAGAGATTCAGCATGGACAATTAGGGGACTTTTATTCTCTTTCCCCTCTCCCTCCACCCCTCCTCCCTTGAAGGTATCTGGTTTTTTAGCTGTCTATGAAAAGAACTTGAAGTCAGCCCATTAACAGAATTCAGACAAATGTCAGCGCTTCTCATGTACCAGAAGGGGAGGACTTGAGAAAAACTGAAATGCTTGGGGCAGCCACAGGACCCTGAACTAGTCAGGGCTTCTTTGATCGCAAGTGATTGAAACTCAACTCAAACTTTCCACCTTCAGGCGTAGATGGATCCAGGCGCTCACGATGTAATCAATGGGGCCGTGTCTGGTCCCTGTCGTCCTCTGTGTTGGCTTCACTCTCAGAAGGCATGGCCTGTGTCCCTACACAATGGCCTCCGTGGTCCCAGGTGTACTTATTATCAGCTGAGCAACCAGAGCAGAAAGACCATCTCTTCTTTTAGTAACTCCCTAAAACATCTCAGAGTTAGCTCTGATTGGCCTACTGGGTCACAGGCCAATCCCTAAGTCGATCTGTGGCCAGGGAAACGAGCATTCTCGTTGGTCACGCGTCCACTCTTGGCACCAAGGGTCTGGTTAACCTCTTCTTTTTCATGATCAATCCAAGTTATTAATTTTTATTTAAGCTGTTTCTTGCTATAAGCAAAGAGACAGAAAATCAGCCTACTGGTCATCATTTGATATATGTAAAGAGGGTGAGTTTAAGGTCCCACACACTTTTCTGGTCCATGTGCAGAGTAATAGTTCAAACCACTGATGCTGTGGTCCAGGCACAGCATCTTTTTCATCTTCATGGCCGGTTGGAAGCAGATTCACATGCTGTTGTTGTGGTTGCTGTTCAGTTGCTCAGTCGTGTCTGACTCTTTGTGACCCCCTGGACTGCAGCATGCCAGGCTTCCCTGTCCCTCACCATCTCCTGGAGCTTGCCCACTCATGTCCATTGAATTGGTGATGCTGTATAACCATCTCGTCCTCTGTCTTCCCCTTCTCCTCCTGTCTTCTATTTTTCCCAGCATCAAGGTCTTTTCCAATGAGGTGGCACTTTGCATCAGGTGGCCAAGGTATAGGAGTTTCAGCTTCAGTCCTTCCAATGGATATTCAGGGTCGATTTCCTTTAGGATTAACTGGTTTGATCTCCTTGTAGTCCAAGGAGTCTTCTCCAACACCACAATTCAAAGGCATCAATTCTCTGGTGCTCAGCCTTGTTTATGGTCCAGCTCTCACATCCACACATGACTATTGGAAAAACCATAGCTTTGACTAAACAGACCTTTGTCAGCAAAGCGATCTCTCTGCTTTTCAATACGCTGTCTAGGTTTGTCATAGCTTTTCTTCTAAGGAGCAAGCATCTTTTAATTTCATGGCTGCAGTCACCATCTGCAGTGATTTTGGAACCCAAGAAAAGAAAGTCTGTCACTGTTTCCATTGTTTCCCCATCTATTTGCCATGAAGTGATGGGACCGGATACCATGATATTTGTCTTTTGAAAGTTGAGTTTTAAGCCAGCTTTTTCACTCTCCTATTTCACCTTCATGAAAAGGCTCTTCAGTTCCTCCTCACTTTCTGCCATAAGGGTGGTATCATCTGCATATCTGAGGTTATTGATATTTCTCCCAGCAATCTTGATTCCAGCTTGTGCTTCATCCAGCCTGGCATTCTGCATGATGTACTCTGCATATAAGTTAAATAAGCAAGGTGACAATATACAGCCTTGACATACTCCTTTCCCAGTTTGGAACCAGTCTGTTGTTCCACGTCCAGTTCTAACTGTTGCTTTTTGACTTGCAAACAAATTTCTCAGAAGGCAGGTCAGGTAGTCTGGTATTCCCATCTCTTTAAGAATTTTCCACTTTGTTGTGATTCATACAGTCAAAGGCTTTGGTGTAGTCAATAAAGCAGAAGTAGATGTTTTTCTGGGAATGCTCTTGCTTTTTCTATGATCCAACTGATGCTAGCAATTTGATCTCTGGTTCCTCTGCCTTTTCTAAATCCAACTTGAACATCTGGAAGTTTTCAGTTCAGGTACTGATGCAGGCTGGCTTGAAAGATTTTGAGCATGTCCTTGCTAGCATGTGAAATGAGTGCAACTGTGCTGTAGTTTGTGCCTTCTTTGGCATTGCCTTTCTTTGAGATTGGAAGGAAAACCGACCTTTTCCAGTCCTGTGGCCACTGCTGGGTTTTCAAATTTGCTGGCATATTGAGTGCAGCACTTTCACAGCATCATCTTTTAGGATGTGAAATAGCTCAACTGGAATTCCATCATCTCCACTAGCTTTGTTCATAGTGATGCTTCCTAAGGCCCACTTGACTTCACCCTCCAAGATGTCTAGCTCTAGGTGAGCGATCACACCATTGTGGTTATCTGGGTCATGAAGATCTTTTTTGTACAGTTTTTCTGTGCATTCTTGCCACCTCTTCTTAGATATCTTCTGCTTCTGTTAGGTCCAGAACAGAGAGTGGTGACTGTCTCCAAGGACAGGGCTTGGACCTAGTGTAGAGGTGGGGGTAGACTATGAACTTGGTCCCTCATCCCGTCCACCGTACAAATTCCAAAGGATGACCAGCATAGCCACTTCCACCCCAGGGATCAAGCTGAGCCCTCCTTGCCACGCAAGCCCCTCAACAGAGGCTGCCCCAGCTGCAGCTGGGACCAACCTCACGGTCCAGAAAGCCGGAACCCAGCCTCCGCTGCCATCCTCAACCTGGACCGCCCTGGAGCCAACCCCTCTCGAACTGCAAAGCCTGAGAGTGAAGAACAGGTAGTTCCCCTGTGAAGTACAGGAAAGGTGAGGTTCGGTTGCCTAAGTAAGGGCAAAGGATTCTGGGTGGACTAGAGTCCCCATCACTCAGGACAGTCCCCTGGGAGAGTTCATCTCAAGGAAAGGCTCTAGCTTGGCCCCTGAGCCCGGGATTCCAAGGGAAGGCGTGAATCTTGGGCAGCGTGAGGTCTGGAACTTGACCCCACCTTCGTTAGGCGGCCTTGACCGTGTGGGCTTGAAACAGCCCATAAAACGCTGACCAGCTTAAACTGGTTTTGCCTCCTTAAATAGGTTCTTGATTAACCGAACCTTGAATTATTTTAGAGACGCACGTGCAGGATGGAATCCGTGTCTCCAGGACGTCGCTATGTCTCCGCGTCTCCACGACCCTGGGTCCAGAAACCTTCCATCTGTGGTAACAATATAAATTTTGCCACCAGTGCCCTTTATGAAGCAAGAAGCCCATCACTAAGGAAAACCTGGCTTCCAGCAGCACGAGTAGCTTATGTGGACTGATTCAAGACTAGCCCATCAGCTTCCAGGCTTGAAATTTCCCTAAACCCTTACATTTTATCCCAGAACCCTGGATCACAGAGACAGATTTGAGCCCTGCCTCCTGCCTCCTTGCCTGTCAACTTGGCAATAAGCTTTCTTTTTCAAAAGCTGGTGCCACAGTATCGGCTCCTCTGTGCGTCTGGCAGTGAGCCCATGCTTGGTGACAGGCTTCCCCTAAGAAGGGGATAACGTCCCCTCCCTGCCCCGAGCACAGCGCACACCAGGCCCACAGCCCACATGGTGATCCCCCACCAGAGTACGTCCCCAGGGCAGGAGACAGGCCCTCCTTAGCTGCTGGGCTGACCAGTTACCATGAAGATGCGAAACTCTGGTGGCAGGAGAGACCAAAGGGATTTGCTCCCAAGCATGGGCAGGACCACAGGGCTTAGAGGCAAGCAGCCCAGAGGATGCATCAAAAGCCACGGCCACAGAAGTCACCCACACTGGGGACTGCTGTGTCCACACGTGAAGCCCGGGTACAGGCAGAAGCGTCGGACAAGCCCGCAGATTCAGGCCTGGGTAACAGCCACAGCCATGTCCGCCTCCTCGCAGAAGCCGCCCTGAGCATCTTCTATTTTTTGGCCGCGCTGGGTCCTGGCTGCCGCCTGAGGGCGCTCTCTAGTTGAGGCGGGAGGGGGCTGGTCTCTGGTTGTGGAGCGTGGGCTTACTGAGGTGGCTTCTCTCGTCTCAGCACAGGCTCGAGAGAGCGTCAGCTCACGGTTCGTGGAGAACGGGCTTCATTGCCCCAAGGCATGCGGAGTCTTCCCAGAGCAGGGATCAAACCCCAGCCCCCTGCCCTGGCAGGTGGATTCTCAACGGCTGGACCACAGGGGAGCCCTGCACTGAGCACCTTACGGGCACCGTGGCCTTGGATCCTGACAGTAGCCCCAGGACATAAGAATCACCATCTCTCTTTGACAGGTGAAGACACTGAGGTTCGAAGAGATTCATCTACTTGCCCAAAGCCAAACGAACAAAGGTGGCGGAGCTGGAATAGAAACCTGGCTCTTGACTGCACAGGTTGGGGAGTATCCTTTTGTTATGGGACCCCCTCCCCAGCTAAAGGTTTTGCACACACCCAATGAGGGTAGTGGTACACCAGACCATCCGGGTTAGAGAGAAAACAAAGGATCACCCACAGACCAGAAGTCGACGTTTCCGTGGCGGGCCCCGTGTTCAGATCCCAGCTACACCTGTTTGGAGCTGCTGGCTTTCAGCAAATCACTCTGGTCCCTCCAAAAGGGGAAAATAGTATCCTGGCCATCCCATAAGAGGCTGCGTGTTAGTGCTCATGGATGTGTTTGAAAACTACAGAGGGCTGCACAGATGTAAATAATCATAATAATACCCTGCAAGGAGGAGGCCAGTGAACGTATTAAATACTTCTGAGGGAGGAGACGGCGGTGTTGATACCACACTGTCTCAGCCCGAACAATGCCATCTGCCTGCAAATATTGTGATGTGGGAGGGAAGAAACAAGCTCTATCCAATTATCTCCCTTATGAAGATATACTGGAGTACAATTAATTCTCTATGCCATAATATTCTCTTAATTCGGGGTAAAAATAGGCCTTTCTTCCCGAGGCCTCTGCTATGATATGCAAAATGCCGCTTCCCCATTTGTAATATGCTAATACGCTGGTAATTAAAAGCTCCAAGATTCTGCTTAATGACTGTGTTTAGTTCGTTGAGGATAACCGCATCATCTACCCACTTTTCTGGGGTTCCCAGGCTGCATCTAGAGGGAAAAATAAGTGGTTGAGAGACAAGAGGAGTCTTCCAGCCTCGCAGCGGTCCAGACACGCCTCCTCTAGACTCTGAGGGACGTATATGCCAGGAGCTTTCGCCTCCTCCTCCAGGAAAGGGAAGCATTCTCATATCACGAGCACTTGCTCCAATCTTGTGACTTTGGACTTGACACTTCACCCTCTCCCGATTCCCCAACCCCAACCCACAGGCTAGAGAGATCACCAGCACAGTACTTCTCAGCCATGGCATGACTGACACTGTGGGCTGGATCATTCTTTCAAGTGGGACCATCCATGCATCCCAGGACATTTGCCAACATTCCCAGCCTCCACCCACAAAAAGCCAGGAGCATCACCCCCACCAGTTCTAACAACCCCGAATCCCTCCAAACATTGCCAAATTTCTCTTTTCATTGCACAATCACCCTGAGTGGAGAACCACTTGACTGAATATAAAAAGATGAAAAAGCCATTTAAAATTCTATTCCAAGGGGATCAATTAAATAAAGCATGGTGCTCCACCCAGTGAAATTTACTCAGCACCTAAGTCAGCCCTATAGCAACAGACACAGACCATCTTTAAGCGAAACAGTCAAGAAGGAGGATGGTATGTGTAGCGAGCTAATTTTCTGTTCCCCTTATTTGCACATTTGTTCGTTTGTTTACAGGATGTCATTAGCAGGGCACAAGAACATGTAAATGGGTGAGCCGGACTTTGACATGCAAGAGGGATGCTTCGTGTTCACATTTCTGTATGAATTTTGTGCCCTGGGCATGTATTACTTATTTAAAGAGTAAATAAAGTTTTAAAATAAACACCTAGCTCGTTGTCTCGCTCGAAACAGTCTCAATAAATTCTGTTCCCGTTCCCTCCTCTCCACTGTCACAGCCACTCTCAGACAGCCTCAGACAGGATATTCTTTATCTGTCCTGTACTGTCTCCTGGAACATTATCAACAGTTCACATCTTGAGAGCAGCTGCCCAGCCCTGCAGACTGACGCCCCCTGTGGCAGGAAGGCCATGAGACTCGGGGTTTCAGAGAGAGGACCTGGGCTCTGAAGCGTGGCGAGGTCAGGTCCCTGATTCTGCACTGGGTTCTCAGGTCCTCTGGGACACTCACAGGCCGGGCTGATCCAAAGGCTGAAACGCGAGGTCCAGACACACAAATGATCCACTGGATCCCTTGCTTTGTAAAAAGAATTTAAATGGGATGCCTTCAAACTGTGAGTCCTTGAGAGAACAAAAGCATGGCTTTCCTGAAAAGGAGCTTGACTGACTTCACCGTGTCCAGGAAAGTCTCTCAGATGATAGATGTTTAAGTCCTACCTCATATAGGGGTCAGCTTAGGAGTAATGAGCACGCAGCAAAATGATCTACCTACCGAGTTTCAGATTCTCCATTTGCCAGCCAATGCACGAATTGCGTCAAACCTGTATTTTCCAGTATGTCTGACGCAACTATGAAGACAATTTTGAAACATTAAGAAATGTGGTAAAATAAGTTTGGAAAAACTGGGTTAAAAGAGGTTAGACAAGTTTCTAAGTTTCTTTACTGCGGGACTTCTTAGAGCATTTGTTGAGAACAACAGAATAATTTTTCTTGAAAAATTAAATGTTTTCTTCCTCCCTTTTGCGGGTCCTGTTCCTAGAGGGCACGGAAGCCTATTGGTGCTTCCTGCCCTGGGGCTGGTGGGTTGCAGGGTGGAACAAGAAGAAGCCTCAAACCAGTCTCTCTCTGCCTTTAATAAGGTAACATAGCAGGGGAGTGCGGGATGTCCTCTAGCAGCAGAGAAAGGGCAATGGGTTTCCAGGGTCTGAATGTTTGTGTCCCTCACCAAAATTCACATGTTAAAATCCTAATTCCCAACTAGGAGGCGGGCCCAGGGGTGTGATTAGGTTATGAGGGTGGAGCCCTGGGGAACAGGATTGCTATGTGAAGTTGATTCAGTCATGACAGACCCTTTTGCGACCCCCTGGACTGTAGCCCGCCAGGCTCCTCTGTCCATGGGATTCTCCAGGAAAGAATACTGGAGAGGGTAGCCATGCCCTCCTGCAGGGGATCTTCCCAACCCAGGGATCGAACCCGCATCTCTTACGTCTCCCGCGCTGGCAGGCGTGTTCTTTACCCCTAGAGCCAGCACTAGTGCTCTTATAAAAGTGACCCAAAGAGCCCTGTTGCCCCTTCCACCCCCCGTGGACACAGTGAGAAGACGGCCGTCTGTGAACCAGAAAGCGGGCTCTCACCAGACGCTGGATCTGCTGGTGCCTCGAACTTGACTCTGCAGCCTTGAGGACTGTGAGAAATAACTGTTATTTAAGGCACCCAGTTATGGCTCCCTGTCACAGCAGTCTGGACAGGCTAAACAGAAGGCAAGGAGAGGAAAGAAAGAATGTCCAAAACTAGAGACAGAAAACATCCTGGGGCTTGAGAGCCCTGCACAGCGGCAGTCCCCGCCCCCCTCTAAGGGCACGGCAGGACCCCAGAGAAGCAGGGCCCAGCCAAGAACTCCGTCCCCGGAGGCCTCAGAGGAGGCATCTCTCCCATGGTACCCGGTAATCAGGAGCGCCCCCTCCAGACACAGCTGCTGCTGCTGTCTGAGACGCCCCTCCCAAGCCAGTTTACAGAACCAAGTGAGAAAGAGCCCAAGGCTGAGCAAGACGGATTTCCTACCAGCCCAACAGAATAGCAGCTCAGAGAAAGCTCAGAGAAAGTGGTTAAAAGCACATTGATAACCGGGTGCACTGCTGAAGGCAGAGCCTGGGACTCGTGTTTGCAACAAGGGCTGACGGCGGGAGGAGTCTCCAAAACGGGGCGAGTGATACTCAGCTTCCCAACTCCTTCCCTTTCCGTCTGTAGGTCAGACGTGTAATGAGGCCTGGAGGATGAGAGGGAGCACGGTGAAGCTGCCGGAGCTGATGGCACACCTGCCGAGTTCGCAGCCCTGCGGGGCGCGGTGGAGGAGGCAGAAAGAGGAGAGGTGGCCCACTCACTCTCAGGGGGCGAAATTAAGCTGCCTAGATGGTGCCCAGACACTGGAGGTGATTTGGCATTCATATCAAGAGCCTCGAAAAATGTGCCTTTTGGCCTAGTAATTCCCCTTCTGGGAAACCGTGATAAGGATTTCATATAAAATGCTGGGGGCTCTTTAGGTAAAAAGTTAAATTATCCATAATTGGGGAGGAGAGGAAAGGGAATACATTGAAGTCCAAGGAATGGAGAATGGACAAGTAAATTGCAGTACATCCATCAGATGAAATACGAGGCAGCCGTTAAAAGTGAGGTTTATGCAAAGGTTTCAGTGATGTGAGAATATTTCGTGTGAGGCAGCAAAGCAGGATACAGACTTGCACATCTTGAATGTGTGAATAAAATGCATTAGATAATAACCCAAAGGAAACACAGGAAAATATTGTCTGGAGAAGGGGAGGGGAGAAGGATGGCAAACTCAGGGGAAATGATCTTATAACAATCCAAGGTAGCATGTTTATTTAACTTATATGCAGAGTGCATCATGTGAAATGTCATGCTGGATGAAGCACAAGCTGGAATCAAGATTGCTGGGAGAAAAATCAATAGCCTCAGATATGCAGATGACACCACCCTTATGGCAGAAAGCAAAGAGGAACTAAAGAGCCCCTTGATGAACGTGAAAGAAGAGAGTGAAAAAGCTAGCTTAAAATTCAGCACTCAGAAAACTAAGATCATGGCATCTGGTCCCATCACGTCATGGAATATAGATGGGGAAACAATGGAAACAGTGACAGACTTTCTTTTCTTGGGCTCCAAAATCACTGCAGATGGTGACTCTAGCCATAAAATTAAAATGATGCTTTCTCCTTGGAAGAAAAGCTTGATAAACCTAGACAGTGTATTAAAAAGCATTTTATTGGCAAAGACATTACTTTGCCAACTAAGATCTGTATAGTCAAAGCTATGATTTTTCCATTAGTCTTGTATGGATGTGAGAGTTGGACCATAAAGAAGGCTGAGCCAAGGAATTGATGCTTTCAAATTGTGGTGTTGGAGAAGACTCTTGAGAGTCCCTTAGACCGCAAGATCAAACCAATCAATCCTAAAGGAAATAAACTCTGAATAATCATTGGAAGAACTGATGCTGAAGCTCCAATACTTTGTCCACCTGATGCAGACAACTCATTGGAAAATCCCTGATGCTAAGAAAGATTGAAGGCAGGAGGAGAAGGGGGTGGCAGAGGATGGGATGGTTGGATGGCATGACTGACTCCATGGACATGAGTTTGAGCAAACTCCAGAAGATGGTGAAGGACAGGGAAGCCTGGTGCTATAGTCCATGGTGTTGCAAAGAGTCAGACACAGCTTAGCAACTGAGCAACATCTGGCGGTTCAAAGTAGGTTTCATTCTGAGTGACTGAACAACAAAGGTAGCACATGGGGTGCAGACGGGACTTTCCTGCGCATTATTACTTCATTCCGCAAGAGCCCCCCGGACAGCTGAGACTGGAGGGTCATGAGATGACACCATGGTAAGGGTCCTCTCGTAGCACGTGGGGTGCAGACGGGACTTTCCTGTGCATTATTACTCCATTCCGTAAGAGCCCCCCGGACAGCTGAGACTGGAGGGCCAAGATGAGATGACACCATGGTAACGGTCCTCCCGCAAATTCGGAAATGGGACTCTTGGTTGGTTTCCTATGGTTGTTGTAATGTTGTTAAAACAACACAAATTTACTATCACGTGGTTCCAGGTGAGCTGGACTGGGTCGCCTGGTTGGGGTCTCACAAAGCTAAAGTCAAGGTGTGCACAGGACTGCATCCCTCACTGAAGGCTCTGGGTAAGAATCCACTTCCAGGTTCGTTCAGGTTGCTGGCTGAATTGAGTTCCTTGTGGCTGTAGGACCGAGATCCCCATTTCTTCCAGCTCTCAGCCAGGGCTGGTCTTCGCGTGTGTGTGTGCGTGTGTGTGTGTGTATGTGTGTGTGTGTGTGTGTCTGTGTCTGTGTCTGTGTGTGTGTCTTAGTCTCCCAGTTGTGTCCCATTCTTTGCAACCCCATAAACTGTATCCCACCAGGCTCCTCCATCCATGGGATTCTCCAGGCAAGAGTACTGGAGTGGGTAGCCATTCCCTTCTCCAAGGGTCTTCGTGACCTAGGGTCTTCATGACCTAGGGATTGAACCCGTTCTCCTGCACTGTGGACAGATTCTTTACCATCTGAGCCACCAAGGAAGTCCCAGCCTCCCAGCAGCTGCCTCCTCATGCTTCTCGTGTGGCTCTTCCGGCAGCAACAGCTCAAGCCCCTCTCATGCCTCATATCTCGCCAACTTCACCTTCTGCAGCATCTCTTGGATTCCAGCTGGGGACACTGCTCTGCTTGTCAAGTAATTAGATTGGACCAACCTGGATGATCTACGGTAATCTCTCCATTTTAAGGTCTATAACCTTAACAATTGGAGAAGGAAATGGAACCCACTCCAGTATTATTGCCTGGGAAACCCATGGACAGAGGAGCATGGCAAGCTACACTCCGTAGGGCTGCAAAGAGTCAAACATGGCTTAGCAAAAGATCACCAGCCTTAGTAACATCAGCAAAGTGTCTTTTGCCAGGTAATGCAACTCTCTGGCAGGCTCCAGGGATTAGGGCATGGTTTCCTCTGCAGGGCCATTCTGCCTCAAACAGACCCCAAGACTCTCTCCTCTTAATCAATTCTTGACTTTACTTCTTGATCCCCAGACACCACACATCAGACTGAGCCTCCAGTTCTGCATCCAACCCAGAGGCATCCCAGCTGACCCCACCTCCAGATGTTGCCAGGTAATATAACTGGCTCAGGGCTGGAATGCACCCACCAATGTCAGCTGCCCGGATTCGGGGCGGTGCAGAGATGTCTGACTGTTCTCTCCCCAGGAAAACTGCATCCAAAGAGAGTTTCAATGGATTTTTATGCAGCCATCACCATGTGGGCTGCAGCTACTGAAATAAAACATTAATCACGCAGCTGTTAAAAAAATGTGAGAAAGAAGGAGGAGGGCCATTTCATTTGCCGCCCTCATCTTTCTGCCAAACCCTCCCGGCTCAGACAAACGCTCTTCCAGCTGCGATCCCCAGAGGCACCTGGAAGGCCGCCTCCGAGAAAGGCTGACTCTCAGCCCTCACCTCGGGCCTGCTGGCTCAGAGCCTCCGAGCACGATGGCTCTGGAGTCTGGACGTGAACTGCACGCACCCCTTCGCGCAGGTGATCCTTATGCACCTATTTAAAGCAGCAGCGACATGAATGGACCTAGAGAGCGTCATACAGGCTGAAGTCAGTCAGAAAAGCAAATACCATATATTAATGCATATATGTAGAATCCAGAAAAATGGTATGGATGATCTTATTTGCAGGGCAGGACTAGAGACCCAGACACAGAGAGCGCCCGTATAGACATTAAAGGGGCAAGGGGGTGAGGGGAAGAATCGCGAGACTGGGATGAATACGTTTTCACTATGGATACCATGTGCAAAATGGAGAACCTACTTAATGCACTGTGGTGACCCGAAGGAAATTTTCTAAAAATGGGGGATACATGTGTACGTAGAGCTGATTCATCTTGCTGTACAGCGGCAACTAACACAACCTTGTAAAGTGACTATATTCCAATAAAAATTATTTTTAAAAACAGACAAAGGTTTTTGTAAAAGCTACCACGCCAGGAAGGCGAGCACTGATCTCAAAGTGCTCTTCATATGAAGTTACAAGATGAATAAGTTGCTTTCATGTGAACGTTTTCACTGATAGTCTGCCAGATAAAGCACAGCATGGCTAAAAAAAAAATAATGAATAAAGCAATGGTCTCCGACTTTAAATCCTGAAGGTGATAAATGAGAAAAGCTCACATGCCTTGGGTGAGGGGGATCGCAGAGTCCTGGACTCTCCCCTGAACTCTGAAACGAATAACACATCAAGAGGACGCCCTTGGGAAGCAACAGCCAAAAAGGAGGGTTATAGGGAAGAAAAAGGCCAGGGATACAAAGCGAGACAAGCAGGGTACAGCTGAGTAGAGACCTGCGCTCAGGGCAAGTGGAAGGAGGGCCAGGCCTGCCCAAGGGGCAGCAATGGCTCTCTGCGGCTGGCTTAGAGGGTGTGCGTCCAGCAGAATTACAGGGAGACACAGCACCCCACTTCAGAGCCCAGGTCGAGGGTTCACCCAGGTCATCAGCTGTCTTACACTGGGAAATAGCACGGGGGGTTGTTTCCTTACCTATAAGAAAGGATAATAACAGTCCTTGCTTCATTCATAGGGCTCTTGGGTAAGTTAGGGTGGTTTTTACATGAACCTGTTTAACTTTAAAGCACTTACATCAACTAAGAATACTTCTCGCTGCAAGTAACAGAAAACCCATGACCCAAAACTCAGAGGTTGGTTCTTACTGGCTGTAGTTCCACAGCTCAGCAACATCAAGACGGCGGTCTTTGTGGTTCTCCAAACAGGGCTTCTCAAACCCTAATGCGCACACACATATCATCAGGAGAGCCTGTTAAAACGTACGTTTTGATTCAGCAGATCTGGAGGAGAGTCTAAGAGTCTGCATTTCTAACAACCCACTCCTCAGGCCACACTTTGAATCACAAGACACTTGGCCTTTCTCTCATGGCTACAAAATGACTGCTTCAGCTCCAGCCATCACATTTGCAGGCAAGGCACAAAAAGGCATGATAGAAATATACATCACCCATATCTACTTCTTTCATTTAAGAAAACGAACCTTCTCCATGAGCCAGCAGAACAGACATCCACGTAGGATTCATTGGTCTCAAATGGGTCTCACAGCCACCCGTGGCTTCATAGGAAGATGGAGAAACTGGATTGTTAGGAAATGAGAAACTGGATTGTTAAAGTTTAAGCCTTAAACCAAGCACAACTCACGCAGAACTGGGCACCCTGCCACACAGCATAACATCCATTTTTCTTAGGAAGGAAGGAAAGGATGGCTGTTGGGAAGCAAACATCAGCCCAGCAGCACTCCACACCACTGGGTATGTGAATAAAATGCTTACCGCAAAGTGAACGCCCGCCAACACTGGCAGTTTTCTCACCCGTATCATCAGCATGTATCGAGCAGGCCAGAGGCAGGTTCCCTCCATACCCTGTCACCCGGACCCGAAACAACCCTACCCAGAGCGGGGGTGAGCAGCTTTCCCAGGGCACAGCGCTCTTGGTTCCCTGAAGCTGGTGTCCTGAGCCGTGTGGAGTGTCCAGGTCCCTGGGAATGGGCTTTACATGCGTGGATACGTAAGCTTACTGGGACCAGGCAGGCACAGAGGTACATCCTGCAGCAAACGGCCGGGTTGCCCCCCCCCTTCTTTGTAGCTCACAGCCACCCAAGGGGACGGGTTCCCAACTTCACCGGTTGCCTTCATCCTCAACCCCCGCCTGAGACTCATCAAAAGGCAACATGAGGCCCTCATGACTCTGTTTCAAAGGAGAGGCAGCTGCCTTCTTTCAAGTTCTGCAGAGCAAGTGATGCCCAGCAGATGTGCTTTGTGAATTTCACTGAGCAAGCCCCTCTTGGAAAAGCTGCCTTCCTTTCCCAGGGTCAAAAAAGAGGATGCCCAGGAGAACCTGGCAGTTCTGAAACGGAACTTCACCTGCCGGCTTCTTACAGGAACATACAGGGTGGAGGTCACCTCCTGGAGCAAACCTCCTGACCTTCCAAGGTCAGTGCGCAGCAGCCTGGTTGATTCCCACTTCCCCGCCACTCGTTTCGGTTCTGTTTGTAACGGAGCCGGGTCACTTTATCGTCCTCATCACAGAGTTTAGTTTGCAGAGAAAATCAGAGGAGCCGGAAGGCGGGTTCTGCAAATTTAACCTGCAGTCATCTAACCGTGTGTATGACTTTGTGTTTAGACCTGGTTACTAAGCTATTAATATCATCAGTGCTGGAGTTTTTCAAAAATAAAATAAAATTTTTAAAAGCCCTCCCTCAGGAGGCAGCTGTGGGGCATAAAAAAACTTCAACCAGATTTCAGATCCGAAGGTCTGAGTTTAAATGCTGGGTTTTTTCCACTTTGCAGTTTGGTCATGAAGCTGAGCCAGTTTCGCTGACTTCATCTGTTTGGATATTGGTGATGGGAAGAGCTGTAATGACAATAACCAACATTTAAGAGAGGACTTAGGAGGCACTGGTCTAATTGCTTATAAGCATTAACTCATTTTGCAGCAACTATGAGGTAGGAATATATCATTACCATCCCAGGTTTTCTGGGGAGATGGGGCACAGAGAGATTAAGTAACTTGCCCAAGGTCACACAGCTGTTAAGTGGTAGAGTTAAGATTCCAACCTAGGGGCAAAGAATCTTAAAAAAAAAAAAATAGAGTGGATATACGTATATGTGTAACCGATTCCTTTGCTATAACATCTGAAACTGGCACAACATTGTATATCAACTCTGTGCTAAGTCTCTTCAGTCGTGTCCGACCCTTTGTGACCCCATGGACTGTAGTCCCCGCCAGACTTCTCTGTTCAAGGCATTCTCCAGGCAAGAATACTGGAGTGGGTTGCCATGCCCTTCTCCAAGGGATCTTCCCAACCCAGAGATCGAACATGTGTCTAAACTCTTTACCACTAGCACCACCTGGGAAGCCCACATCTATTATAACATCAACTAATACCCCAACAAAAGTTTTTTTTAAAGATTCCAACCCTGGCACTTTGGCCCTTCTGCCCAAGCTTATTTCTACTCTGCACCAGAACACTTGGAAACCTAGAAAATGACTCTGATCATCAGGTATTATGATCCCCATCTTACACAGAAAGGTTATGTGAGTTGCCCAAAGATGCAGAGACTGCCCGCCTTCCAAACCCAGGGAAGCACAAGAGGCCAGCTCCTCTGTGAAGCCCATCCTCCCTGCCCTTCTGTAGCCCACTCCTCACAAAGGCCCCCACGATGGAGCTGTCTGTCCGCAGCCCTCGGGAGCCCCACGCACACCGTGGGCACAGTCCCCACGGCCGATGACCTCAAACCGGAAGCACAAGCGTTCATTCAGCCCACTGGCAGGGAAACCATCTAAGCATCTTGCTATTTTCGTTTCTGCCAAGCCACAGGGGTGTTGCAAAGAACCACTTCTTCTTTTTTCTTTCTTCTTTGCACTTAATAATACATAATCACCTTTCTTCAATCATCCTGGGGGAAATGTGTGCTTGCCAATCTAACATTGAGGCTTAAAAAAAAAAAAAAAGGGAAGGGGGAAGGGGTGAGATGTATTTTCAACGTCCAGAAAGAAACTTCTGTGGTCCCTGAAGGGGACAGTGAGCAGAGATGGATACTGTGTCTGCGCTCCTCATGAAAGCCTGTGATGAATAAAGACACGAGGCACGGGGCAGGGAGGGGAACAAACAGCCGCGTAACTGCTCTTCACCCACTCGCGGAAGCGCCGGCCTGAGCAGCAGCCTCGGACACCTAATTAACCCTCCCAGTGGGCACAGAGCCTTTAGTGCCAAACTCAACGGCTCCGGCTGCTGTGAACCAACATGTTCAGGGCTGTCCGGTCTTTGTTCTAAAATAGTGAATGTATATGATATCCACAGGAAGAGGCAGAAAGCACGCAGAACAAATCCTCCCCAGGGGTCTCAGCGGGTGGGTCTGATGGAGGCTGGCCCGCAGAGCTGAGTTTCAATTGAAGGAGGTGTTTTTTTGTTTGTTTTTAAGGGGGGGTCGGGTAAATGGGAGATTCACAAAGATGAAGGAAGAGAAAACTGCCTGTACAATGTCAGTTACAAAACAAGATTAATGGTACATAAACCTATGTAGGAACTCTATTCTAGAAGCATCATCCAACGATGAGGAGGATTAAGTGAGAAAATATAGAAACCGCACTCTGCATATGCCCGGCTGAGCGTTAACTATTTCCACCATCACTGTGTCCCCCAGCTAAGATGATCAATTATTCTTACAGTGTAATCAAGTGATTAAAACACGAGAAGCGCTGGGCTGGAGGAAGCACAAGCTGGAGTCAAGACTGCCGGGAGAAATATCAGTCACCTCAGATATGCAGCTGACACCACCCTTATGGCAGAGAGTGAAGAGGAGCTAAAGAGCCTCTTGATGAAAGTGAAAGGGGAGAGTGAAAAAGTTGGCTTAATGCTCAACATTCAGAAAACAAAGATCATGGCATCTGGTCCCATCACTTCATGGGAAATAGATGGGGAAACAGTGGACACAGTGTCAGACTTTATTTTTTGGGCCCCAAAATCACTGCAGATGGTGACTGCAGCCATGAAATTAAAAGACGCTTACTCCTTGGAAGGAAAGTTATGACCAACCTAGACAGCATATTAAAAAGCAGAGACATTACTTTGTCAACAAAGGTCTTTCTAGTCAAGGCTATGGTTTTTCCAGTAGTCATGTATGGATGTGAGAGTTGGACTATAAAGAAAGCTGAGCACTGAAGAATTGATGCTTTGAACTGTGGTATTGGAGAAGACTCTTGAGAGTCCCTTGGACTGCAAGGAGATCCAACCAGTCCATCCTAAAGGAGATCAGTCCTGGGTGTTCATTGGAAGGATTGATGCTGAAGCTGAAACTCCAATACTTTGGCCACCTGATGAGAAGAGCTGACTCACTGGAAAAGACCCTGATGCTGGGAAAGATTGAGGACAGGAGGAGAAGGGGACGGCAGAGGATGATATGGTTGGATGGCATCACCAACTCGATGGACATGAGTTTGGGTAAACTCCAGGAGTTGGTGGCGGACAGGGAGGCCTGGCGTGCTGCAGTTCATGGGGTCACAAAGAGTCGGACACAACTGAGCGACTGAACTGAACTGAACTGAACATTTATGGGAGGAATACACTGCTAGGGGCACTATGTGAGTCTTTACTTCACTACTCGTTCCAACAACCTGAGAGGCAGGTACAATTGTTGTCTCTATTTATCCAACAAGGAGACTGAGGCACAGATAGGCACCTTACTTGCCTTGGTGGATCCGCTAGAAATCGGCAGGTTCCAGCCCAAGGACTCTGGCTGGAGAGTCCAAGGTCTCAGTAACGATCAGGACAGCAGTTTAGCACCGTGGCTGAAAGGACAGGCTTCAAAGTCAGACCGACCTGGGTCCCAATGCAGGATCTGTGACTCATTTTTGCCCTATAGAATCACAGTTTTTTAAACTTTGAAACCCCACCCCCACCCCAGCGACCATCTACTTAAACTCTCTGATTTCACAGGTATGGAAACTTGGGAGCATAAGGGAAGGCCAGGCTGGGCTCGCACAGATGGACCCTTGATGGATTCCTGTGGGCTAAACTGGGCCATCCCCATCGTCTCCAGCTCACCAGTCTGGAGAATGACAGAGAAGACCATCCACACCCCCAAGGCAGGCTGGTCCTCAGCACTGCGCTTCTGCAGCCTGACTGCTCCCCAGTCCTGGGACAGAGCCTGGGTGCAGGAGGCTGAGCACAGCCAAGGGCTTCCTGAACATCCCAATCGCCATTTGGGGCCCAAGAAATCTGTGATTATTTGGAATCTCCCAAAGAGCTTTCCTAGGGCCTCCCAGGTGGCTCAGTAGTAAAGAACCCGCTTGCCAATGCAGGAAACATGGGCTCAATCCCTGGGTCAGGTAGATCCCCTGGAGAAGAAAATGGCAACGGACTGCAGTTTTCTTGCCTGGGAAATACCATGGACAGAGGAGCCTGGCAAGCTATAGTCCATGAGGTCACAAAAGAGCCAGACACGACTGAGCTACTGAGCACCTACCCAAAGAGCCTCCTTGGACCACACTCAAACTCTGGGCACAAAGGGCAACTCCCAAAGCCTGCACTCTGATTCTCAGCTTGATCAACACTATGACACCAAGGAGGGAACATAAAACAGTTACACCCAGCTCAGAGAAGACCACTCATAAATTCCTTAAGAGTTTGATCTTTCAACTTTTTTTTTTTTTTAAGTACTCTCTCTCCTCCAGCCTCAGGAATGATGGCTAATTTTGTAGCATGCCTATGCCATGCTGAGTAGTCTCCTGAGGACCTAATAAACATACCTTAACCCTCACAGCCAGAGAAGGCAATGGCACCCTACTCCAGTACTCTTGCCTGGAAAATCCCATGGACGGAGGAGCCTGGTGGGCTGCTGTCCATGGGGTCGCTAAGAGTCGGGCACGACTGAGCAACTTCACTTTCACTTTTCCCTTTCATGCACTGGAGAAGGAAATGGCAACCCACTCCAGTGTTCTTGCCTGGAGAATCCCAGGGACGGGGGAGCCTGGCGGGCTGCCGTCTATGGGGTCGCACAGAGTCGGACACAACTGAAGCGACTCAGCAGCAGCAGCAGCAGCAGCCCTCACAGCATACCTGTAGCAAAGATGAACTCGCTCCCCCTCCCCATTTACCGCTGTGAGAACTAAAGCACACCGGTGGTCGCCTGGAGGAGGTCCACAGCCAGCACGCTGCAGAGATGGGATCCGAACCCAGGCAATCCAGCCCCAGAGGTCAGGGGCATAACCACTACACCGCACTGCCTCTCAGAGCCACAGACAAATTCCCGTTTCAGGAAACAGGCGCTAGTGACGTCCCCTCAGCGATGCCTGCATCTCAGCCATCCCCTGCATGTTCGGTGCCTGCTTCCTACCAAACTGATGCCTTTTTCTTCCTTGTTTTCATTATTATACTTGTTTTCCCTGATTTTTTAGAGGAAAAAAAATTAATCCTGAATGAAACCAAGTTTAGTTGCAAATAAAACTGAATTGTCCACAACGGAAAGCATGCAATTAGAGAATGCTAATCTCTGGGTGGTTTTCCACCCCCCCTCCCCCAACCCCAAAATACACTAACATTTGCAAAAGAGGATTCATCTTTACCTAAAACTATAATTAAGCGGCTGCCGGCGGTTACCTTGGTGACATTAAAAAAAAAAAAAATCCTCCACTATAGCTCCCCACACTGGATAATACAAACTCGGCAACCAAATAAGTCAACAGGTTGTCCAGGAAACTGTTTCCTTGACAACCAGGAAGATGGAGGGGTTCGGAGAGTTGGGGGAAATGTCAGAGCAGCAATGCTGTATTAAAGAAGCAAAAGCCCCTTTGGCATGGCTGAGCAAGTTCCCCAACTTGCACCAAGCAGCAGAGCCGAGAACAAAAATGGCTCTTTGTTCCATGAGGAAGGCTGCTGGGAGGAATGTCAAAACTCACATCTCAGCGGTCGGTTGAATTTCCACTTGAGGGTATGGAACACGGGAGAATGAGGCTGCAGAGCCTCTAACTTAGAGGACAAGCTCCATTCATTCTCTCTCTCTCTCACCAAACGTGCACTGAGCACCAGCTAGGCGCCAGCAAGTGCACACCTCCCGGCTCCAGCCTGCGGTGGTTTTCCATGCTTGGAAACCTTGGCCTGCTGGGCCAAGAATTCAGGAGATGACAAATGAATTGTAAGACCAACTTTCAGAATTTTAATGTCTGGGTTTCTCCTTGTAGTTCTTCCTGTCCCCCTCTCCCCGCCCCCGACTTCTAAGCAAGGCCAGTTCTGTGCTTCCTTCTTTGCGCTTGAGGGGAGAAGGGAGCTTAGGAGGTTGCAGGAGAGTGAAAGCAAGAAGGGTCTGCATGAGGATCTTTCCACCGGCTTTGCTTTAAAGGACAAACAGCTTGCAGACGGGATTCAGTCACGTGACCTGGAAAATCTGGACAGGACATGAGTCCCCCGGAGGAATGCAGGAGGGGAGCAGGAGAGACGACCACGGGGCCTGAAAAGATTTCTTGAGACTGTGAGCCTTTGACAGAGCAGGGGTCTTAGCCACGCTGCAGATGGGTGGGAGTGTGCCATGCCCTTGGAAAGGAATGGTCACAGGGTCTGAGCCTGACCAAGAGTAGCCGGAAGGAGGCAGCAGACCTGGGGTTGGCTGAGCTAACACATGCAGACAGATGATCAGGAGCTCTGCCCAGGGCTTCAGGGCTTGATAAACGCCCCCAAAGCTTTCTCCACCCTGGGAATGAAGCTGGGGTGGATCAGAGAGCCCCAAGAATCAGCAAAATATCAGGGCTGGAAATAAAAATATTTTTAAATAAAGAAATGCTCTATTTCTTGCCTCGTAAGTCCATGGATAGAGAGCGATACTTGACAAGTGTCATTTTCAACACTACATTTTCCAAACTACTGGAAAGTTCCTGCAGCTGAATTCTGCAGAGAAAAGAAGAAAGAAAGTGCACTCCAGAGGCATCTAGACCTGGAAACTCCAAATCTATTTTCCCTTTCACAGAACGTCTTTCACCTCTGGTTGGCCTCACCAAATGTTTTGCCTTGTTCCTTGTCCAAATGTGCTTTTAATCAAATTATTCACTTATCATAAATGAGAAGGTAATGCTGAGGTACTAATCATCAGAAGTGGACAGGAAACACAGGAGTCTCCTCGCTCCAAAGCGTAGTTGATTCTGACAAAAAGGCAAAACTGACCTGAGTCTATGCCCTGACCCCACGTCATCACCACGTGCAGCAGTAATAACTGGGATCTGCCCCGTGCTTTCACACCAGGCAATTTATTTGCTCTTTACAACTAATCCTGTGCTGCAGATGCCCATTTTACAGATGAGAAAACAAAGGCACAGGAAAAGCAGACCTACCCAGGGTACCCACAACCAGCTGGGTCTTGGTGCCAAGAACCAAGGCCGACTCTTCGGATCCCGTCTCTAACACCACCCTCCCCCTGTGCTCACTCCTCGCCTTCCCCCGGGTTGGCTGCACTCCGATGTCCTGATTCCTCCCTCCCCTACTGTTTTCTTTCTATTTTTTTTGTGTCCCCTCAAACAAACTCCAGTGGTTCTCAACTGCAAGCGACCCCGTCCCCCTCTCAGGGGACATTTGATAATGTCTGAAGAATTCGTGGTTGTTATTCCAGACGGAGGTGCTTCTGAAATAGAGGCCAGGGATGCTGCCAACACCTTACAGTAGCTAGGGCAGCTACTGCGCACCACAGGAGTATCCGACCCTGAACGTCCACGGTGCTGAGGGCGAGCAACCTGCCGCCACAGGAAGATGAAAGAGTTTGTACACGGAAGCACACTCGATAGCACCTGCTGTGCGATTAGCTGTGATCACTTGGGTTCATGATGTTCGCAACACGGGTGCAATTTGGGAAGTCTGGGTTACTTTCAATAAGGAAATAAGAAAGACCACTCTGTGTACTCAGACGCCTTGCTTCCGAAGTTTATTCACTTACTAAGTAGTTATTAGGGCTTCCCAGGTAAAGAATCCGCCGGCCAATGCAGGAGACTTCAGGAGACATGGGTTCGATCCCTGGGTCAGGAAGATCCCCTGGAGGAGGAAATGGCAGCCCACTCCAGGTAATCCCCTGGACAGAGGCGTCTGGCGGGCTACAGTGCAAAGGGTCATAAAGAGTTGGATGAGACTGAGCCTGCAGGCACACAGGTAGTCCTGACTTCCTTCCCTAGGAAGGTGCCTGCAGGCCACAGAGGAAGAAGTGTTTTGTGGACAAGGCCAAACGCTGGCCTTTTAGTCTAAATGTACAATCCCGGATACAATACTCAAGGGCACTGGGATGAGGGTCCCAGAAGACCTTTCCTGAGTCTTGAGAGGGGCCTACCACTGGGTCTTTTTCTAGCAGAGGGAGGGACTGGACTTTGCCGAAATTCTTTCTTCCCAAATGCCAAATGGATTCACTGTTAAAAAAAAAAAAAAGCATCCAGGAAATACAAATACACCCACAGGGCACTGCTAACAAATCGAAGAATCTCAAGCCTCAAAAACAAGCAAGGATAAATTATTTTGCTCAACCACCTTTTTTTTTCTTTTACACACATCACCACAGAACAAAGAAAAGGTCTGGAAGGTGAATGAGAAGAACAGGATTTGCATGTTTAACAGCCCCAAGGAAGGGGAAACTCACAGCAGCAGGGATTATCACAGGAGAAACGTAACACGGAGAGGCACTGGGCAGGGGGGGACTGTTCAGCCTAAACAACAAGAGCTAAAAATACCCTGCCACATGTCATTTACAAATTCAAAGGGTGTTTAGACAATACTATGATCAGACTGCAACTGATATATATTCTCCCCCCAGTGATTGAACACAGCCTGATTTTTAAGTACCAAGCAGCTGCCTCCAGGTTGGTCTGGAAACACTGCTCTTAAGTTTCTATTTTTGATTGACACACTAGGGGGTCCCAATCACTGCTCCTTCATCCTGGTGCCTAAAATCAGATGTTAGAGGAAGAGGAGAGGGAGCAGCTGAAAGGAGGCAGAGGGAATAACCAAAGAGACGAAAAGCTTTAACAAGAGCGGCTTCTCATCAGAGGTGAAGACAGCCCAGAGGCCTGCCTATACCTACACCTGCTTTCTCCCCAAACCAAAGAAGACTGGAGTGGTGGGGGGAAATGGTGAGGGGGGGATGACAAGGCAATGAAATGAGAACAGCCTGTAGCCCTGGATTAAGTATTCTCCATTCACATTGGGAGGGAGAGGGGCTAAATAGCTCAGTATAATCAGGTGAAGCTTTCTGGGACCTGGGATGTGAGCGTGAACCCCCTCCCCACCCCCCCCCAGCCTCCCCCTCCCTTACTCACCCCAGCCCCCCTCCCCTCCCCTCTCCTCCCCACCCTCCCTTCCCCTCCCCTCCCCACCCCAGCACCTCCTCCCCACCCACACACATATTCCCCTGAGCCCAGTTGGCTGAAGGGAAGGTGGTTTCTGCAGAAGCCCAGAGATGCATCCAGTGTCTTTGAGTATTTTTGGGGAGAAGAAGGGGTGTCTGGGTTTTCTTTTCAGGGGAGTGGAAATGTGCTAAAAATTGATCATCCTGATGGTTGCACAGCCCTGTGAATATACCGAAAATTCAGTTGCAAACTTTAAAAGGTGACAGTTATGCATGGAAATTAACTTTCAATGAAGCTGTTCTAAAAAAAGATAAGAAGAGAGACAATCAGGAAATTACTCTAAATAAAAACTAAGTCTGATGAGCCTGTGCTTTGCATAATAGAAAGACAATACATGTTTTGTGAGTGGATGAATGAATGAATGGAGTCATCCCTTGCGTCTTTAGGTATTTATAGGTTCAGGCTTTAAATCAGGGCTGACCAGGTGATTAATGTTACCACTAGCCCCAATTAAAGGCCTCCCTGCAGCCATGCGCTTTGTTCCAACGTTGCTGTCCCTCCCTCTCTGAGGCTGGGCTTCGAGGTATGACTTGCTCTGGCCAGTGGGACAGATTAATGAATGTGACGCCAGCAGAGCCTGAGAAGCATGCGGTTACTGCCGCCGGTCCTCCTGCATGACCAGGACATCAGCCCTCTCGTGGACCGCTGCCACCACCATGTCAGCATGCCGGAACTGTGGGGACCATGGACAGACATGGAGGAAGCAGAGTCTGAGTCATCCTAGCCCAGGCCATGCTGGACCACCAGCCCCTAACCTACCCACCTGCTGACCCATCTGCAAAACCAGCTGGGATCAGCACAACTGCCCAGCTTACTCCTCAACTCATAAGAAATAATAACAAGCTGCTGTCTAAAACCACTGAGTTTGGGGGCAGCTTGTTACGCAGCAATAGCTACCTGATACAGGCTGCCTGACTTGAGATTTACCCAAAAGCTCAGGGGTGCCTGCTGCCTTCTCCCCTCCAAACCTGCCATCAAGAACTCTAATGAAAAGCTCCACCGAGGCTTCCTCTTAACTAAAGACTCAGGTACACGATCATCCCCAGTTAGGAGAACAGAGAAATCTGCCTTCAGCTAAATGAACAAAGACATCACCAAACATCTCCACTCCCTCAGGGAACACAGCCCCCTTAGGTGAAAAAGATTCTTAAAGAAATTTGGAAGGAGCAACAGGCTTCATTTCCATTCCTGCTTTGAAAGATGAGTTTTGTCTGAGTCACTGCTGAGCTGTTCTCTCTCTTCTTCTCTATCCATTTGCAGCCCGATTCTCTGCCAGGATTCAGACATTGTCTCGCCTTCTGATGCAGATGGGGATTGGGCTTTACCCTTCCAATGGGATTCTTTTTCCGGTGTGACATCAAGTCCCAAGATACACCAGAGCCAGCACTGCTAAGAGCTGGAAGAATCCAAAATATGATTTCAGACTCTTTTCCAATCGAGGCAAGATGATGACGCAGTCTACCATCTCCCTATTCAAAGTGAGGTCCACCGACCAGCAGCAGAGGGATCACCTGGGAGTTTGCTATCAATGCAGAATCTCAGGCCCCACCCCAGACCTACTGCTTCAGAACGTGGATGTGAACAGAATGCTGTGCGTCCAGCTCCGTGACACACTGGTCCCTGCTTCTCTGGGGGGATCTGAATGTCCCCTGATGCCAAGGCCTCTGGAGGGGCCCTGCAGGGGGCTCTCAAGCCAAACATTGGCCTTCATTGTTATTACGAGTGCCACTTTCACCTAGAAGAACACAAATTCTCCCAGCCTCCAGTGCATGCACACACTTGCTCACATGCACACACACGCACACACACACACACAAGCATACTTCCTACAGCCACGCTTAGCAAATCCTTCACTTGTGAGCCCTGATTGACAGGTTTTCTCCTCTGAAACACAAGCCTTTCTATCCTGAAGGGCCTTTCAAATGTCCCACTGAAACCCAGAGATTCGTCCATAGGAAATACTTAGTCTTGTCTTGAGATTAAAGGTTCCAAATGATTCCCCTCTGATGCCAACAGGATAGCTCCTTGCCTAAAATACCAGAGCTTTGTTGGAAGCAGTCTCCATGGAAATCATTAACCCAATTTATCAACAGGGAAAAAAAATTCTAAGTCTATTTTAAACTTTTAAACATCTTTGCAAGCTAATGACAATGAAAACAAAGCATTTTTTTTTAAAGGAAAGAACCCCTATAGCAGAAATTACACTCAAACTAAACGCTCTCTGAATTTTAACAATTCTATTTTAAGCTCTCAATAAGCCCTGGAAATCCAGTTAATTTAAATTACTGGCCACACACCAATTTCCTCCCTGAAATAACTCACAGCTTCAATCATCTCAGGGAATATTGCCCCCCACCAAAAAAAAAAAAAAAATGGGATGGTTTATGTGCTACTTCTGCTGACATAAGATTTTCTAGAAATCTCTGAACTTTGGGATGAAAAGACAATTGAAAAACAGATGTAGGCTGTGTTTCCAAAGCATTTCTTGTCCCCCATCCACTTTAACCTTTTCAAGAAGGAATTGGTGAGGCTGAAGGTGACTGTAATTATATAGCTACCAGCATTGGAAAGAAAAGGCTGTGCAGTGGCAAAGATAAGACACGGGTTTCGAATGTTTCAGGTAACATGCAAATGTATTCTGATTTTTTTCAACTCCAGAAGAGGGGGTAAAGTCTTATTTGAAAGATGTTCTCGAGGTGTAGCTGGTAGCAGGTTCATTAGAAAAATGAAACAATTGGGAAAGGGAAACTCTAACTGGCTCTCTCTCTTTGCCCAAGCTGGGAAGAAGTGGGATTTTAGGGTCCAGCCCTCTCCTTGCAGAATGTGGTGAAGTGAGTCTGCTCCAGCAATTTGCACTCACCCGCTGGAGTGCCTGACGGGGACCCCCTTTTTCTAGCTCCAGCTCCTGATTTGAGTTCTTCCCTCTCTCTGTGGGGACTGGGCGGTACTGACCTCACCTCTCACTCCACAGGTAAGCACCGGAGCCAGGCCTGGCCAATCAGCTCATTTCATTTCCCCAAGTCCTCACTGATGGGTTCAGGGTTGGGCATGTGACCTAAGTCAGTCCAGTTGGAGTCCTCCCCGAGCCTTTTCCAGGAACTATTGGAAAAGCAGTGTTCCCTTTCCACTGGAGACACGTAGCTGGAAGCTGCCAAGGGTATGGCTGGAGCTGCTGGAACCTCATGAGAAGAGCTGGCCTGGGAATAAAGGCAACACAGTGGAAGGTAGAGCTGAGAGGGAAAGCGATCAGGTTCTGGTGAGCCCTGGATCCGGCCATACCCGAAACCTCCACACTTCTAAAATATGAGAGCTGATAGATACCACCCTTTTTGCTTAACCAGTTTTGAGTTAGAGTTCTGTCACTTGCAACCAAAACCATCTATCTGATTCTAGCAAAAAAAAGAAAAAAACCTTAGGGCTTTCATAAGAAAGTGGAGAGAAATAGCAAAGTGCTACACCAAAAGAAAAAGTCTCACGAAAATATGTAATATATTCCCTTGCACATGAGCCTGCTGGTGCTCTAAATTTTTTTAAATCTTATTTTATATTCTTACTAAAAATCCCCAGGGACTAAGACTCTGTAACCTCCATCCTAAATCTATATGGGAACACACTATGAGATGAAGATTTGAGCTTAAAGATGAAACATACGTCTGTAGGTGGCTCGGGAAATATTCTTCTGACTGACAAAAAAAAAAAAAATGCACCAACCAAACCAAAATCCTAATATTAGATTTCATGTGTTACCAAGTAAACTTTTTCTCTTATAGAATAAATTGTTTCTATAGAAACGAATGCTTTTCTAGCAACCCAATCCCTATTAGAGTTGCTATAGGAACAGATTGAGAAAATTAGGAAATGGTAGGAAAAGGTAAATGACTGCCCAGTGTCTTTTTTCCTGGAAACCCACAGAGGGCAAACGCCTTTTCGTTTCTGAATGCCTTGGTGCGTGGGGCAGGCCACGGGAACACTTGAGAACATAATTCTCACTCCGCTGCCTGCCTGTTTCCAGCAAGGGTTTTATCAAGTCACTGAAATTTAATTCTGAATAGGACAAGTTTTACAAGAACCACCCTCTGGAGACTGTTTTCAAGGACCAGGGGTAGGCAGGAGTGTGAAATAAGGTACAGGGTTAGGGGTGTGAAAAATGCAATAATAAGGACGGAAAACCGCACACATACTACAGATACTATCTTTTAGAGAGAAACCCTTCATTTGGGGAAGCGTTTACGTGCACACTTTTTGTAAAAGCTTTGTTGCAAGCAGTAGGACCGTGCAGCGTGGGTCTTTAGTGCAAATGACAAGCACAGAGGTGAATGTTTTCCTTTCTTTACTGGAGAGTGGGAAAAGAATACAAACACTGGCCCTTGTGTACTACTGAGCTTCTGGAATCATCTACCCATAGACAGGGTGTGACGTGTGTCTACAGAGAATTCTCTCTCAACACTCACTGGCTACGAAGCCAGTAGAGGGAGATAGATTTGAAGCCAAGAGTTGTAGTCAGCAAGTAAGAACCACATGGCCTCGGGGGAGTTATTTCATTGCTCTGCATCAGTTTATCTACCCCCGTCTGTAAAATGGAGCTAGCAAGATGTACCTGGCGGGAGGAATCTGTCTGCCCAGCTCTCTCCTGTCTCCCTCTTGGTCCCTCGAGGTGTTCCCCGTAAGAGAGAGCTACAGCGCCCTCACTTCTGAGGTATGCACCCTGGCCCTGTTTTTCCCTTCTTTGGCATAAACTTTCTGTTTGCAAAAGCAATTGTTGTTCAGTCACTAAGTCACATCCAACTCTTTGTGATCCCATGGACTGTAGCATGCCAGGCTTCCCTGTCCTCCACTACCTTCTGGGGTTTGCTCAAATTCATGTCCATTGAGTCGGTGATACTGTCTAACCATTTCATCCTCTTCTGCCCTCTTCTCCTCCTGCCTTCAATCTTTCCCAGCATCAGGGTCTTTTCCAATGAGTCAGCTCTTTGCATCAGGTGGCCAAAGTATTGGAGCTTCAGCTTCAGTGTCAGTCCTTCCAATGAATATTCAGCATTGATTTCCTTTAGGATTGACTAGTTTGATCAATGGAAAGGCAATGAATCCAACCAAAACTTGACATTTCCCAGCCTCCTTCCCTGCCCTCTGTAGCTAAGCTGTGGCATTGTGATCACAGTTCCACGTGTTGTGCAAAAATTCTTCGACTGTTCCTCAGCTGCCCCAGCTGAGAAGTGGGCCCCCTCTGTCTTTTGCCCTTTATACCTGATCCTTGGAATGCAGACATGATGGCTCAAGCTCCAGCAGCCATTTTGCCCCATGAGGCAAACTTGAAGGCAGTGCTGCAGGAAAACACAAGAAGTCCAAGGCCCTGAAGACCAAGGAGCTGCCAATCCAGCCGGCTGATTTCTGGGCTTCTTTTACACAAAAGAAAAATATACTTCCATTTTTCTTAGGTACTGTCACTGCATAATCTAATTCCAATGGATACACATCAGGGCTGCATTATGACTCACGGATCCTCAGTACCTGTACCTTCATGAGCTCCTTCCTCCATAAAAAAATTTAAAATTTATCGTATGACTGCTGCCGCTAAGTCACATCAGTCGTGTCCGACTCTGTGTGACCCCATAGATGGCAGTCCACCAGGCTCCTCTGTCCCTGGGATTCTCCAGGCAAGAACACAGGACTGGGTTGCCATTTCCTTCTCCAATGCATGAAAGTGAAAAGTGAAAGTGAAGTTGCTCAGTCATGTCCGACTCTTAGCGACCCCATGAACTATAGCCTACCAGGCTCCTCTGTCCATGGGATTCTCCAGGCAAGAGTACTGGAGTGGGGTGCCACTGCCTTCTCTGATATTGTATGACTATGTAGGTACAAAGACAGATTTAATCTTGGCTAGACTCATTATTATGTATTCATTATTAGCATTATATTCATGTTTTCCTTATGATTTAAAAAAATTAAAAGGGAAATGTTTTGTGGCTCCTAAAAGGATCGTGGGTCCTGTACCTTCTGCACCTAATAGAGGCATCCATTCATCCTGATTCTCATGCCTTATCATGCTTTACCCCTAATAGAACCCGATGGTGAAGTTACTGTAAGTCTTCCTGCTTTTTAGATCAGGAAACTGAAGCCAGAGAACTTAAGTAACTTGCCCAGATTTGACTCCAGGTTCATCCAACTCCAACCCTAGGAAAATAGCTATTTTTAGCACCCAAAGGCAACCAGTTATTGCTAGAGCTATTACTATTATTCAAGCCAATAGCTCTGACTACTTAAGAAAACAAACCTGATAGATGGTAACAAAGCATAATGGACATGCTGACCTCCTGGTAGCTTCTTTTTATTTTAATCCACAAGATAACCCCAGCGATGAGCCCCCGTCTCTGCAGGAAATGTTTTAAAGCCCCATCTTTTAGCACTGAATTTACTCATCCAACTCCACAAAGAAAATAACTCCACTTAGCTTGACAGACTGCACAATGAAAAGTAAATTATTTTTCTGGAAATGACCCTAAAAATAGCATGGAATGGGTCTTCTTATAGATACCAGAGGCAGTGAGACTGAATATGCTAGTTTTAAAGGCGCAAATGTGTCTTGAAACACAGAGATTCTTCCGTGGTCTCGAGAAGAAAAAACATTATTTTCCAGAGAGTATGATAAATCACGCAGGGCAAGAACTTTGGAGTAAAACCAGCCTGAACTTTGAGAGGATGGCAGGGCCCTTATCCATCTTACATGCCTCCCCTTATACGGAGCCAAGAAGTCATCCCCCCGCCGGGCCATCATCACTCTGTTTACTTCTTTTCATGTTCTGTTACCACAAATTAAATGACAAGGAAACGTTGATGACACCAGACAGGACTGCTCAGCCTTACAACCCACTGCTGCCTCGGGAGAGGTGCTCAAAGCGCTGGTTTTTAGAAAAGAGCTACAAGTGACTGCCTTTTAGGCAGGATCTGAGTAGACAACTTACGCCTCAAACAACTGCATTCATTCATCCAGCACTTATTAAACACCTTCTGGATGCATCGCACCATATCAGACGCCTAAGACCACTATAAGACCCTACCTTTGGAAAGAGAAGTCAGCATTCAGCAATGGCTTGGAACATACCCAAAAGAATCAAGCGCGTGACAGACGATACCTTCCCAAACTAGAGGTTAAGAATCAGGATGCTGGAGCCAGGCAGCCCCAGGTTCAAATCCTGCATCTACCACTTATCTGCAAAAAACAATTGAGGCAAAATAACCTGAGCCTCCGTTCCCTCACCTTGCTCTTAGGAAACTCCCCAGTGGTTCAGTGGTTAAGACTCCATGCTTCCACTGCAGGAGACACAGGTTTCATCTCTGGTCACGGAAATAAGATCCCGCCTGCTACACTGTGGGCCAAAAACACAAATGCACCTTTCTCTTAGAGTAAATGGGAAAATTTGAACAAGGTGATGTGTGTAAAGTGTTGGAGACACAGTCAATGTTCTTTCAATACTAGCTACACTTTATGAGGGAGGCGCTTCTTCTTGCTCTGAGCGCTGGTTACACGATCGAGTTCACTTTGTGAAAATTCACGAAGCTGTACATGTGTGACTTACTTACTTTCTGCGGGTACTGGAATAAAAAGTTTACATACGACAACTGGATACCTAACGTTCAGCTGAAAACTGTTGAAATTGCAGTCCCATAAAAATCACCTCTTTATTTCCCCATTTTCTCTAAAGCCTGCTTTATGCAAAAATCCCTGGTGGGGTGGGCTTATTCTGTGGGAAGTGGGGGGAAAGACTGACTGTTCCTTCTGAGTCGACGTCGAACTGGCATCACATGAAACAAGGGGCAGTGGACACAGTCAGCCAGAAAGGCTAGAACCAACCCAACACAACAGACAAGAAAGCCTCCAGGGATTTCTCAGAAACCTGGGGCCAAGCACCAAACTGCTGCTGGCATAAAATGGGGTTCAAGACAAACTCTAACTAGACAGTAAGAGGAGGGGCACCAGAGACTGGAGCTGAGCTATTTGGAAACACAGACTCAGATTTCCCGTAGACCCTGGCTGCAACTGACCAAACATATGACCTTGGGCAAGTCCCCATGACCTTCAAGGCTCAGTTTCCCAGCCTGTAAAATGGGAGACAACACCACCTTCCATGTAGGTGAGAATTACAGAAAGTAATTGCCTGGTGCACCGGAAATATGCCAGCCAAGGTAGCTGTTACTATGGAATTGAATTGAATCTGGCGGAAGACAGCTCTGCAGGAGCAGGGAAAGGCTGCAGCCTGTTGAAACAACTTTGCTCTTTTCCTATATTTCTGCAGACGTGTCCACAAGCAAAGACATGGCATTTAAGCTGATAGTTTGAGCAGAGGAGCTGTTCCCATACATCCCTGAGAAGTTGGCTTTGGCCAAGGGGATTTAATAAACCCAGGGCCACGGATGCCGGGGGCTGGAGCACACTGGGGTGTGTAATGGAAACACAGATATAATTAAGAGGCGGTTCATTTGCAATAATTATGCACTGGTTTGTTAATTCTTTCAAGATGCTAAACAGCCCTTCCCTGGGGCTGCGGTAATTGACTCTGTCATCTGCCTCGCACACTGCTGTCTAGAGAATTCTGCTTGGACAACCTGCTGACTCATTTTAACACACACTCACGCTCACTTTCTAAGCTCCCTAACAGACAGGTCTGAGCAGAAGTGCCAGGGTAGAGACTGCTTGGGAGGGGAGGGGAAGGAGAGAGGGCTGGGGAAGGACTCAGCTGGGAAGAAGTGCTGGCCTCAGGGAGAGGGATGGAAGGAGAAAGAGCAAGTGAGACGGCTGCCCATGGTGAAGTCACGGTGAGAGATAGACGGGCCCCTGCCGAGGAGCTGCAGGCAGTCTTCTGCTGCTGGTGCTAAGACATGTCTGAGTCTTTTGTGATACCAGGGACTATAGCCCTCCAGCTCCTCTGTCCATGGGATTTTCCAGGCAAGAATACTGCAGTGGGTTGCCATTGCTTTCTCCAGGGGATCTCCCCCACCCAGGATGCAACCTGCATCTCCTGCCTTGGCTGGTGGGTTCTTTGCCTCTGAGCCTCCAGGAAAGCCCCGTCCTGCTGATGTGTGTGTGCTCAGCCGTGTCTGACGCTTTTCGACCCATGGACCACCAGGCTTCTCTGACCAAGGGGTCTCCCAGGCAAGAATACTGGAGCGGCGTGCCATTTCCTACTCCAGGGGATCTTCCCATCCCAGGGAGGGAGCCCAGGGCTCCTGCACTGGTGGGTGGATTCTTTATCGTTGCACTGCCCGGGAAGCTCTGGGCATCCTGCTGATATCTGAAGATAAAAGGCCAGCAGGAGACCCCTGATTGGGTAGACGACAAAGCACCCACATTTTTCTCATTGTGGTCAAGGGTCACAAATGTCACAAGGGTGACATTTTCCAGAGTGACACTTGTGGAGAAGATCCTCAGTCTAGGGAGGGGCCAAAGGAAGGAGGGGCTGCCAGCCCATAATATGTCCTGTCAACCTCCCAGAAACCTCCGAGCTGGAGTCCATCTTGACTGAGGGATGCACGTGCAACCACGAGCCAGGGCTCTCTGTGTCGCGCCAGATGCGGGCACAAGCAGGATGAGCGGCCAGAGGGCACCCGGAAGCCCGCCCCGCGCATGCGATGTAAGCCGTCCTCACCGGGCGCAACTCGCCCCTCAAGCTCACCAGGGTGTTTCACGTGTACTCTGCTTCTAACAAACACTTCATCTGCTTCACAATCTTTGTCTCTTTGCTGATTTTTTTTCTTCATAGAAGACAGGGACTGAGGTCCTCTTTCAAGTTGGCATACCCCTTGCCCCTGCCCCCAGATCACTCAGGCCACCTAGATTCAAAACTGCTTTCATCGCTTTCCAGTTGTGTGACCTTGACCAAGCTCTTGGAGCCTCAGCTCTTTGTGAATGGGGACAAAAACCTTCATTTTGAATGAGCTGTCACAAGAATTTGAAACAACGTAATGGACAGTGCCTGGCGCTGTGAGGCTGTTTAATGAGCCCTGGCTCTTCCACGTGCAGAGAGACTGGGCTGAGCTCTGACACCACATCTGAGACAAAATCAGAAAAGCTGGCGCTGGTCCAGGGGAACCAGCACAGGCTCTGCCTGCTGCTCGAGGAACCTGCTGTGCGACCTCAGGCAAGGCCCTTGACCTCTCTGTACCTCGTTTCTCCTTTGGAAAGTTGGAGTTACACTTTCCTGGGAGGGTTGCCCGAGGATGAAATGGAACAACACCTGGCACATAATTGATCCTCAAAAAATGGTGGGTCCAGGACCTTGTCCACCTTCAAGACGGGCTTCCCTTGAAAGCCTGATCTCCGGGCACACGTGGCCAGGCAGCAGCTTCCTGTGGATTTCACAGGGACTGAAACTAGCTTTATTCCCGGAGGAGCCCCAACCTATTCTGAAGGCTTAATCAGCTCCAGTGACTGCCCTTCCTGGGTCCGTCCAGACAGCTCCTGTCCTGGCTCAACCCATCTTGGAGGCCAGAAAAGGAGCAGAGCCTCAGTCAGGAGCCGCCCTCTAGGCACTGGGAGAAAGGGTTTATGTGTTGGTCGCTCATTCGTGTCCGATTCTTTGCAACCTATGGACTGTAGCCCGCCAGGGTCCTCTGTCCATGGGATTCTCCAGGCACAAATACTGGAGTGGGTCGCCATTGCCTTCTCCAGGGGATCTTCCCAACCCAGGGATCGAACCTGGGTCTCCTGCATTCTGGGCAGATTCTTTACCATCTGAGCCACGAGGTAAGCCCAGGAGTAGGGGAGACTTCCCCAAGTGTGCCCCCTTCCAGCCACCTGGATGGCAGCCAGGGGCATGGAGAACACCTCTCATTTCACCAGTCCATACCAACCCCAGCTGCCGTTTCACATGCTGCCCTCATGATGGAGAGAGGGGCAGTGTAGTGGTGGGGGCCACCGTCCAGCTTCCTGTCCCAGAAGCTGGGACAAAGGACAGGAATTAGCTTCCGGATCTATCACAGTGAGCATCGGTACCTTCCCAGCCCCGTCACCCTGACTCCACAACGCCCCATCATCTTTCTACAACACAAACGTCACCATCCACTCACAAAAAAAGCAGCAGCTTCCACTGAGCCCCAGGGCAAAGCCCACGGCCAAACATGCTCACAAGGTCCTTCGTACTGTGACCTCTGCCGACCGCCTCGGGTTCATTCACCCTGCTCCCTGCCCCTCCTCCTGACATCCTTCCCCGGACTCCGTGCACAAATGGCTCTGCGAGCAGACTGTGGTTCTGCACCTCCGCGTCTGCACCTGCTCTCCCGTCTCCCTGGAGCGCCCACCCTCAAACTCCGCCTGGAACATGCCTCCGAGCCCCTCTGCACGGAACAGACATCAGCTCCCCGCGTGACACTTTCCTCCACCTGCTGAGCCCGCCACTGCCTCTGTGCCTCCCTTATGCCTTGTCAACACCCATTCTTTCCTTCTCTCTCCCTCTCTCTCTCTTGAGCCCCTGCCTGTAGGATGTTCCAGGCACCGAGCAAGACCCTGAGCTCAGAGGACAGGGAAGGGCAGCTACTGTGCCATTAGCCTCGGGTAGCTGTGAAGTCACCGTCCGGCTGCTCGAGTCTAACTGAAATGACAGGCTCACCAAAAAGTCACAGGGGCACATGGTGGTGATGGAAAAGCGCAGGGGGCTGAGCAATCCTGGGAAGAGGGTTGCAGTCTAGTCTGTGCGCTGAGTCGCTTCAGCGGTGTCTGACTCTGTGTGGTCCTATGGACCATAGCCTAGCAGGTGCCTCTGTGCATGGGATTCTCCAGGCAAGAATGCTGGAGTGGGTTACCATGCCCTCCTCCAGGGATCTTCCCAACCCAGCGATCGAACCAGCATCTTTTATATCTCAGGCATTGACAGACAGGTTCTTTACCACTAGCGCCACCTGGGAAGCCCCTCAACCTAGTCTGGGGAACAGCGAACCCCCTCCCCGGCCCCGAGAATGTGCTGTTTAAACTAGGGTGTACAGTATGAATAAGCACTGGTCAGAGAAAGAGGAGAACCACCAGAGAGAGCAGATAAAGACCTCGCAGAGAAGATATGCCAGGGTGGACTCCACGCTCTGAGGCCATCCCCTCCTTCTCCCCATGCCTGCCCTGCCCCACAAGGAAGTCTTCGGGGACCGAGAGTCCCAAAGTCACTGTGACATATCCATTCCACCCCGCTCCAGCCAGACTTTAATCAGCCGTCCTGACCTGCTGACAGTGGCCTGGCTTCCGGCCAGTACCCATCAGTCGGGCAGTGGGTACGTCTGTGGAGCCAGCAGGATGTGGTACCTCCTCCACCCACTGTCTACCTTTCTTCCCGGCTATATGTTGCTCCTTAGCATTTATCACACTCTGGGGTACATCTGTTGATTAATTATTATCTTTAATTAATAATTGAAGTCTATGCTTCCTACCCCTAAACCCAGAAGGTAAGTTCAGGATTCTCATCACTTTGTCCTCCGCTGTATTTCAGCATTTGGAAGATGGACTGCAGCGCGCCAGGCTCCTCTGTCCCTGGGATTCTCCAGGCAAGAATGCTGGAGTGGGCTGCCATGCCCTCCTCCAGGGGATCTTCCTGACCCAGGGATGGAACCCGGGTCTCCTGCATTGGCAGGCGGGTTCTTTACCACTGAGCCCCTTGGGGAGCCCAGTAGCCATCCTGGGACCGGGTAACACACATCTATTGAACTGAGTTCTGCTTTGAATGAGTGGAGAGAGTGTCCCCAAAAATCGTCCATAAACATTTGGATCTAGGCAGCGCCTCGGGGATCTTGAGTGAAAGTCGATTCACAGTCCCATCGTGTGCCCAGTACTGTGCTTGTGGTCAGAGGAGAAAGTTCCTGTTCACAGCAGAGGGACAGGCGGGCCTGACCACCAGTGGGGGCTCGAGGGGAGCTAAAGCTTCGTAACCCACGTCTCCCTCCCGTGGATGAGTCTGCGTAATCAGTGCAGGCACAAAGCCTTAATGAAATAAACAGTGTCGCCAGTATTTTAAAAACGGACTTGGGGAAGTGATGCGTGGCGTGCTGCGCTGGGAGCTCATCGCAGCCTGGGTGGCGGCTGAGCGAGATAGGGTTTGTCGCCAAAATTTTCAAAGCAATTAGATGCATGTCATGGAATCAGATAAACAGACGGAGGTTCACAAAAATCGAATAAACTTGGAATCACCACAAATAACGACCACCCCCCACACATACACAAACACACACAAAAAACACACACAAGCACACACACACAAACACACACACAAACACACACACAAACACACACACAAACACACACAAACACACACGTGTGTGCACACATGCATACGCACAGACATGCACACTCACACGCACGTGCACACACGCACACACGCATGCACGCATGCACGCTCGCCTCTTGGCTGCTACGCTTGCTGAACTCTGAATTATTCAGCAAGGAAAGGGATGGGACCATGTGCTGTGGTGTCACTCAGTTCAGTTCAGCTTAGCTCAGTCGCTCAGTCGTGTCTGACTCTTTGCGACCCCATGAATCGCAGCACGCCAGGCCTTCCTGTCCATCACCAACTCCCGGAGTTCACTCAGACTTAACATCCATCGAGTCCGTGATGCCATCCAGCCATCTCATCCTCTGTCGTCCCCTTCTCCTCCTGCCCCCAATCCCTCCCAGCATCAGAGTCTTTTCCAATGAGTCAGCTCTTCGCATGAGGTGGCCAAAGTACTGGAATTTCAGCTTTAGCATCATTCCCTCCAAAGAAATCCCAGGGCTGATCCCCTTCAGAATGGACTGGTTGGATCTCCTTGCAGTCCAAGGGACTCTCAAGAGTCTTCTCCAACACCACAGTTCAAAAGCATCAATTCTTTGGCGCTCAGCTCTCTTCACAGTCCACCTCGCACATCCATACATGACCACAGGAGAAACCATAGCCTTGACTAGACGGACCTTTGTTGGCAAAGTAATGTCTCTGCTTTTCAATATGCTGTCGAGGTTGGTCATAACTTTCCTTCCAAGGAGTAAGCGTCTTTTAATTTCATGGGAAGTGTTCATAGTTAACTCGAGGTTTCCTGAAGCTGCTCGCAAGGTCTAACTCAGTTCCAAAGGGAAGGCAGAAATGCCCCCTCCACCCTCCCTACCGCTCTTCCGAAAGGTTCTCTGAAACAAGCACCTTCTCACAGCTCCGTTGGTTCCTGCCGGGCGGCCTCACTGCACTTCCATGAACAAAGGCACAGGCTCCCACACTGCAGCTCCCACGTTTCAATTTACTCTTCATTCACATCGAGAGGCAGTCCAAGGAGAACATGTAAATGCCATGTGAGTCGGGGGGGCTTTCTGACTCTAGACTCCTCAGTCCATCTTCCTCTGTCAATTTCCCTCCCCGGCTCCCCCGGAGTGAGCTCATTCTGGGCTCACAGACCCTTGCTTCCCCTCCAGTGGAGCCAAGGGTCGTCAGACGGATGACGCCCCCATCGAGCCGCAGTGCCCAGGCTCCGTTTCCGTTGCCAGGTGCTTGCTTTCTAGCAGGGAGTCTCTTTCAGGGAAGGCGAGACAGAAGGCTAACGCGGGGCCAGTGTCTCTGAGGAGACAGCACGTTGGCCTGTGCTCGTTTAATGATCACAGGAACCCCCTAGTGTGGACAAAACTCGATCCTCGCTTTACAAACAGGGAAACTCAGGCTCAGAGGAGTGAACCCTGAAACTGGGATTCAAACGTGGGGGTGCATTCTGTCTAACACCTGAATCCATCCTTTCTCATCCACCAGGCAGCCTCTGAGGACTTGGTCCTCGCCCAGCCTGCCTTTCTGAGGTTGGCAGAGCGCAGATAAGAATCCTCTCCCAGGAATTCAACAGCAGATACAACTGTACTAGTGGCCAGACACATGAGTTTAGGTACCACTGGAAAATGACTATGCCTGCATTTTGTATTTAATACAGCAGTTTTATCAAAAAGTGTACGAAATGAATAAACCTATTTTAAGCCACCGAGATGAATCATCCACTGTAAGCTGAACACATAAATGTATAAACATTATGAAACGTTGAGCACTACAATAAGTACAGAAAATACAAGGGTACATGCTACACATTTAATACAAATTATTAGCATATAAAATCCAACAAAGTGCTAGGAAAGTAACATATTCAACACTGAATAAAAATAAAAGGAAGCTTTAATAACTGGGAAATTTTAAAAAATATTATGATTCATTAAATGCAATCATTAAAAAATAAGTGTGTGTCAGTGACGTCACAGTTGATTCCCGAGCATTTTGTCATAAAAAGTTGTCAAGATGTTAAAGAAAAAAAACAAAACCCTACTCAGAGGAATGGAGAGGAGAGAGTTAGCTAATCCAGGTATTTTCCTTCTGACACTTTCATATTCAAGGAACTTTGAGATCCTTTGGAATAGCTGATTTCTTCACAGAGAGTATGATTTTTTTCCTGATAGGAGCCTGGAGTTTTCTTTAAGGAAACTGCTGCCCGCTCACCTTCAAGCGCTCTCATGTTTTCATAAACGGTTGCAGAATCATTGGGTCCAGCTGTGGCTGCAGAAGTCCCCACCTCAGTTCCAATGTGGTCAAGTTCTCATCACACTTACACAGAGAACTTTCATTAGTGGCAGCTCTGAAACACACGCTTTGCCTTGTCAAATACATGTTATTTTTTCCTTCTCTTGAGGTTAATGGAGATGAGAAAGACATTTTCTAAACAGGTGATCTTTTGTTCAATTAAAACTCTCAAGGAAGCATAAAGCTCTCTTGAAATCTCAAGATGTAAATGATTCAGCTTCAGATTTCTTAAAATACCAAAATAACAGTATTACCTTTTTTAAAGGCAGTATCTTGGTACTTAAAAATAGCATAGTATACCGGAATACAAAAAAAAAAAAAAAAACTGCATTCATTAGCCCAGTTGCTAGGAAACCTGTGAGCAAGCCGAAAGTTAAGGTATAGATAGGTAAAAGGGTATTTCTTCAAGCAAAATGGGAAAAACCAGAATTAATTTTAGCAACAATGGGTAACAGAGAATGCAAGATGATACTTAATTGTATTGAGGGGTGTGTATTCCTTTAGAACATGCTCTTAATTACACCCTCCACTGAGTAAGTATAAATACTAATCATTAGAAATAATTAGACACGCTTGCTATTCTTCTAAATATTATCTTTATTTTCAAAGAGCACATTGATATTTTCATTCTCCATGGTTAAATAAAGACTCTGTGATTGGATCCATTGCACAGTAAAGGCACCAACAGACAGAGGAACCAACAACTGGAACTGCAAGTATTTTCCCACGTGCATCTTGACCTATAACACGTGACAAGTAAGAGGAGCCAGTTCTTGACAGAGAGGGGAAGGCTGAAAATGCTTTTGACAAATTAATCAGAGTTCTGCTTCTTGCTGAGTAACCTCCTACTGAACTGACTCTCCCACAAGTAACAGCAACAAACTCAGGGGGCAGAGGGAACCACTACGTGAAGGCACGGGAAAGTCAGCCAAAGCACGTGGACTTCCCAGAGGCATGGCCCTGGGAGAAGGAAATGGCAGGGGGCAGCTTTCCCGACTTTTTACGCTTCCTTAGCCTCAGGTCAGGGCACAGTCAGTGCTACACGGGAAGCTAAAACTCTGATGGAAAACCCGCAATCTTTCCGGCCTGAATAACTGGAAGACAGAGTTCGCAGCAACTGCAGCCGCAAGTGAGGGACGTGGGGAATCCTAAAAGGGAGAGACACAGAGAGGAGAGGCTCCAAAAGTCTGTGTATAAACTTTGCCCAAATCTCGGGCTGCTTCCCTGGTGGCTCAGCTGGTAAAGAATCCACCTGCTATGCAGGAGACCCTGGTTCGATTCCTGGGTCATGAAGATCCCCTGGAGAAGAGATAGGCTATCCACTCCAGTATTCTTGGGCTTCCCTGGTGGCTCAGCAGGTAAAGAATCCCCCTGCAATGTGGAAGACCGGTCTAACCCCTGAATAGCATGAGGAAGACTCCAAGAAGCCTAGATAAGGGTTAAAAAAAACACTAAATTAAGATATTACCCACCATTCAAGAGACAGATTTTATGATTTTATTTCAATCAAGTGAACTGCCTACAAAAAAAAAAAAATCCAAAAACCAAACACTCTTTAGAAATGTAAAACAATCTTAAGTTTTTACGGTATGATACGCACAATGTTTAAGATAAAAACAAAATTATTCATCATTCAAGGAAATGGGAAAATGTAGCTCATTCTCAAGAGCTACCATAACTGCCCAAAGATTTAAAGGAATACCTGATCATAATAAACATGATAGAAAACTTCAACAGGAAAAGAAGATGCAAAAAGAAACCAAATAGAAATTCTAGGTCTGAAAAGCACAGTATCTGAAGTAAAACGCAATGGGCAAGTGTAATGACAGAATGGAAATGACAGGAAAGCCTTGCTCACCTAGAATATAGGTCAACAGAAATGATCCAATCTGAAGAACAGATGGAAAAAAAAGATTTTTTCCAAAAGTCAATAAAACCTCTGAAACTTTCGAGGCAATATTAAGAGGTCTAAGAAGATTATTCAGGCTGCTTAGGAGCAGAAAATCTCGATCCAGGAGACTAGATCTCATGGCCACGTGGGCACAATCACTAAGATATTAATCACGGTCTGTGAAGGGGAAATAACAGATTCAAGAAATATTAAGAGGAAAGAAACATCAAGTCTTGGTAGTAAGTTAAATAAAGACATACAAAAGAATGAGAAATCTCAGATTTCAACCTAGAGTTATGAGACTATAAAAATACATGAATTAAAAAGAAGAATTATGACATTTTTAAAATAGGAAAACTCAAAAAACAAGTGAGCGCCAAGAGAATATATCTGCAACTAATTTTTCAGCTAATAATATATTACAGCCATATCATAGGCATATGTATATATATAAAGGACTAATCTCTTAACTATATGAAGAACTCTTAAATATAGAGGGGGGGAAAGACCAAAAATCTGTTGGAAAAATAGGCAACGGACATGAACAAAAGAGACAAACATAAGAAGATGTTCAACTTTATTCATAATAAGAGAAATGCAAATTAAAACTCCATGAGTTATTTCTCCCCTACCTAATTGGTAAATTTACATGTGCTTTTCCTCTTTGACCTGCCAAATCCCACTGTTAGGAATTTATTTGCAGACATATAACTCCATGAAAATGAAAAATATGCGCATGACTATTCATTGCAGCATTATTTGTGATAGCAAATATGAAAAATCATTTAAATTTAAATGATCATCCACGGGAGAGTAATTGAATAAAATATGGTACCACCACACTTAGAATAATAAGAAAGTGTTTAAAAAAAAGGAAAAAAGGAGAAGAGGAATCAGCCTTGACCTGATATGCAGTTATTTCTTGGATATATTGTCATGGTCAAGGGGAAAAAGCAAGGTACAAAACAGTAGTGTGGGGTGGGGGTGTGATGGTTTCATCAGAACAAAGCATGGGAAGAAAAATCCAGAAATTCATGAAAACTATTTGCCATAGTGTGTAGATGAGGATGGGGTCAAAGGTCGAGAAGGGAGGCATATCCTTTTGAGTATAACCTTTGATATAGTTTCGCTTTTGAACCATGTAAATTAAATAAAAAGAAATAGAAGCATGCAAACCCTAAAACTGAAAACAAGCAGAAACAACTCTATCTTACAGCAAATAAATAATGTAATCCACAGAGAAAATAATTGATTCAAGTAATTTTTAGATGCATATTCCAACTGGACACCCTCAGTGGATGGGACAAAAGGAACTGCAAGGAAACTCTGAGCTTGATTTAGTAGATTTGTGATAAAAGAACAGTAATTCTGAAAGTATTCTGTGCATTAATAGATTAAATGAGTAATATATTACATTTTTTTTTTTTGGAAATTAGGACTCTCACTATGGGAGAATGAAGATACAAATATGGAATGAGGAGAGGTGAGGAAAAATTGGCAGTATCACTATGAACTCATGATCTAAATACAAACGTGTCCTAGCTCTGCACTCAAAAGAGCTAGAAGTAATAACAAAAAAGCACACCCAGCATCAATCATTTCCCCTAGCATGCCCACGCTCCGCAACAAGAGAGGCCTCTGTGATGAGCAGCTGGAGAACCGCAACTAGAGGGAAGCCCCTGCTCGTTGCAACCAGAGAAAGCCCCTGCACAGCAATGCAGACCCAGCTCAGTCAAATAAATAAACAACTAAATAAATAAATACCATGCCTCTTCTAAAAGGGGAAATGACTGATTCTATTTCTGGGGGAACATTCTGTTGTGTAAGCAAGTAAGGAAGTTGCTCAAAACTGATGGAGATTTGTGAGAAGGCCAAAGAAGTCAGCTTGGAGGGGCTGCATCTGGCCAAATCTTGCAGGAAGTGCAGAGGCTCTGTAAGACCACAATGACACTAAAAATAGGAAACTTAAAGGTGAGGGGGAGACACAGGCAGACGGAGCCCTCCTTGACACAAGAATGCCAGATAATAGGGCTTCTCAGGTGGCGCTAGTGGTAAAGAACCCTGCTGGTTTCTTTGCAAGAGATGTAAGAGACATGGGTTCGATCTCTGAGTCAAGAAGATCCCCTGGAGGAGGGCTTGGCAACCCTCTCCATTATTCTTGCCTGGAGCATCCCATGGACAGAGGAGCCTAGCAGGCTATGGTCCATAGGACTGCACAGAGTTGGACACGACTAATGCAACTTAGCACGCATGCAATCACCAGATAACAAATGTAGGATGAAAGACAGAATGAGAGATTGTAACTGCCAATATCATAATGGATTTAGGCAAGGATCATCAGTGGATGTTAAAACCACTGAAAAAAGGCTGTTTGGAACAGAATTGTCAGCCTCAACTATTCCCTATAAAAGGAAAGAAGTCCCTTTACTAGCAGATATCACCTTGCACAGTGCTCAGAAGCAGCATTACCAATGATGGAGAGTAACTGACATGACGTGCCTCCCAGAGGGACCCAGTGGTAAGTGAAACACATCCCCTGTGTATGACATTTGCCAAAAAGATTTATTCTAGTCAGAAGGCAATAATTAAACAAATCCAAGTTAGTGAACACTCTAGGAGACAGCTGGCTGGTTCTTCAAAAATTGCCAGGGTTGGGCTTCCCTGGTGGTCCACTGCTCAGGATGCCATCTTCCAATCCAGGGTTCAGTCCCTGGTCAGGGGTCCACGGTCCCATGCACCGTGGTATGTGGCCAAAAAAAAAAAAAAAAATTAATGCCAGCGTCCTGTGGAGCAGAAAGAACAAAGTTGATGGAAAGGGGTTGTGGGGAACATTCTAGGGTAAAGATCTCTAAGAGACATGACAAGTGAATGTAATGAGGAACCCTTGACTGGATCAGAAAAGGAAAAAGTAGCTTCAAAGAACAATAAGAAGGTAATTGGAAACTCTGAATATGAATTTTACACTAGATAAAACAATTGTACCAATTATTAAGTGTTTGAGCATGATGACAGTATTGTAGATACGTAAGAGAATGTCCTAGTTCTTAGGAGATGCAGACTCCCAAGAGATGACGAATTATGATGTTCACGATCTAATTTCAAATGGTTTGTCCCAAGAGATGACGAATTATGATGTTCACAATCTAATTTCAAATGGTTTGGGGCGGGGGGGGAAATGTGGCAAAAAAATGAAAAATGTGGCAAAAAAAAAAGTGTCAAACGCCAATAATCGGTGAAGGGATAAGGTTGGCTGGTCATTGTATTATTCTTTTACCTTTTCTATAGATGTGAAAAGTTGGGGAAAGTGAAGAATTGGGCATGAAAATCCAGTTTACATGTGTGGATAAAGGGAGCCCTCTTTCAGCAATAGGTATGAACGTTGCTAGAATAACAACAGGTAAGTTGTTCATAGCTTTGTTGTGAAAAACTGGTTACTCAGCAACATCAGTGGAAAATGCCCTGTTAGTTTATTTGGGGGGAGGTTGGAGAAGTAGCAAAGAAAACCATTTAATGTCAAGTACTGCAGATGAATGAAACTCCAGCTGTCCCTACTCAGACAGAAACTGAAAAATTAGATCTTACTGATGTTCAATTTCTGGGAAGCCACTTGGCAGAACTTTTCAAAGCCTGGGTCTACAATGCTCTGCACTCACCCTGGTTCCTGAAACATACGTGGCACACCCTGAGCTCGCCCAAGCTGGCATAGTTGCCATCTGTGTCTTAAAGACATACTGAAAGAGCAAAGCCTAGAATACAGTTTTCTGCCATTTGTACACACTGATACATTTGTATGGCTGCAAAATATTTCTGGAAGGAACCAAAAGAAACTGGTAACTTATTCTCTAGGGAGGAAAGCCAAGTTGCTACTGTTGTTACCTTTTACTCCATTGTTCTATTTGAATTTTTCCATGTGAATGCATTAACTGTTCAACAGAAATTTTTTAATTAATGGTGAAGAATGGGTGGAAAGATGGATGATGGGTGGATGATGGCTGGATGAATAGATGGACGAATGGATAGACGGATGGATGGATGGATGGATGATGGATGGGCAGACAGAGAAACCAGCGTACGCACAGCTTCCATCCCACACACCTGCTCCACAATACCTCCGCTTGGGCTCCACACCCCAATCACAAGGGTGGGGCTGCTCCCAGGCTCATCTCCGATTTGAGGCTGGCTGACTCTGCGCTGTGTCTTAGGTCTTTAGTTTATGAAACACAGCTTCTCTCAGCCCTGCCTCTCCTTGATTCTAGTACTCGCCCCCCGACCTCCTACAGCCCTGGGACACTGTCTCCTAGCCCACTGTGGTTAAGTCCCTAGCCAAGGGGACTTCATCTGTCAAATTCTAACACCCATCCACTTTATCTGCAAGGACAGAACCGAACTGCAGCAAATTTCATGGCCTGGAATTGCTCAGCCTGTAGCACAGGGAAGAATTCTATTCACACCCCTGGGAAGCTTTCTGATGACTGGCCAAGGTACCTCGCTTCCCTGGGGACTGCCCGCTAACATCCTTCTCTCCATCGCTGTGGTAATGTGCTTTTTACAGCAGTTTCTTTCACATCAAGCAGCCCCCAGGATCTCATCTCTCTGGCCTCTGAGGGGCAATGTCTCTGGCTGCTTTCATTTCCAGCAAAGGGAAAGACTGTGCAAAGGGCTCAGACACCTTCCCATCGCCGCTGCCGGACAGCGCCAGGGCAGTGGAGACGAAGCATGGGGGCATGGGGTCCAGGTGGATAACGCCACCAGGAAGCATGAGTCGATCGGTCTGCAGTCCCCGTCACAGGCCGTGATCCCACGAGTCTGCATGGCAAGAGCGAGGACCGTGGTGTCTCCATCTTTTAGGGGCAGAAGCTCCTGTGGATGCCGCCCCTCACCCCTTACCAGGCGCACCCGGCCCGACCTACGGTGCATGAGTGAGGACTGGCATCCCATGGCTCCCAGCTCCTCCCAACCCAGCAAATGACCTTCCTGCACAGGGAAGCCCCACCTCCCCCACCTCCACCCGGAGAGCATCGGCCAGCTGACACAGGGTCACAGAGTCTAGCCTCTTGCCTCACGGTGGGACCAGTTCTGTGCAATTCACACGCCAGAGCCCCTCTCACCTGCCCACCACTCGGAACAGGCTGAAGCTGAGACCCCAGGCTGACTCAGTTTCTCTCCTGCCCCTCTGTCGTGGGGGTGCCCCCCCAGCAAAGCACAGGCTCTGCCGTCCCGGCTCAGGCTCCGTCCCCGAGGAGGCCCCCTCCAAGGCAGTATTCCCCTCTAAGGACGCTCCTCCAGCAGCCCCGCTCTCGGTCGACTCCCACCGCGTGCCGGACACCTGGCGAAGGGAGGCGCATCCCCAGCCATAAGCTCGCAACAGTCCCACAAGCTGGGGCGATTATCAGCCCTGTTTTACAGGTGACATCAAAGGCGGAGACTGCTGAGCCCGCTTGCCCCAAGGCACACAGACGCAGCGGGCGGGACCACCACACGGTTAGAGATGCCGGCTGCTGCCGTCCCACTTAGAGAGGCTGAGCCAAGGGGGCGCTAGAACACGCATCAGCCTCAGACCAGACGTCCAGACCACTACAGGGCTCCTTCCATCACACCAGACCCTTTAGCCTTTAGTCAGGATTACGTCTTTAATCACAAAAGCAAAAAAAAAAAAAAAGTCTTGTTAACACACACACATCAATTGGATCTTTTATTTCAAACAACCCAAGACAAATACAAACCCATCTGTGGTATCCTTAATCCCTAACATGATTAACCTTTTTACCATCTTTAATAACCTGATTACCATCAATGACTATGGCCCCTCGTGGACGACAAGCAGGACAACAAAGCTCCGAGTTTTAGGGAGGCCCCAGAGCTGGTGTTCCTGGAGGACAGCAGGCCTTTCTTTTAAACGGTTACACTTTTTGGGGGGCAGCCACGCCATGCAACATGTGGGGTCTGAATTCCCCGACTGGGGATTGAACCTGTATCCCCTGCATTGAAAGCTCAGAATCTTAACCACTGAACCACCGGGGAAGTTCCAGGACACGCTGCTTCAACTAAGCAGCATCGGGCCCATGGGTATGATCTTTGGGGGCTGCAGGCTGGCCCTTTCCTACCCTCCAAACTCTCCCCACCCCCCGACCCCCACTAGCATCAATATCTTGCTAAGATTTTGGATCACTTCATATCTGCCAGGTGCCAAGCCAAATGCTTTCCCTGCATCTTCCCTTTTCATCCTCATGATGTCCTGGATGGTAGGTACAACGAGGTGACTGGTCAGAAACCTGAGGCTCAGAAAATTGAAGTAACTTGCCCAAGTCTATGCAGCTAGAGAATGCCAGAACCAGTGCTGGCTTCTGGGGCAATCTGAGTGCAAAGCCCGCACTCTCACACCCTACTTCTGAGGCCTGGGCCTTGCCTAGGTCCACATGGACTCCTGCAGCTGACCCTAAGGCGTGTTCTAACAACATGGCCACAGGAAGCCAAAGACAAAACCGATGGGGACTTTGGATCCATGCAGAATCAGAAACCAAATAAAAGTCTCAGCCTGTGAAGAACGTCCCTTCGCGTCCCTGGCAGAAAAACAGAGGAGAGATAAACAGCTGAGGCTGTTCCCAAACCTGTCAGCTATTTCCACTTGAACACAAAGACACTGAAGGGAGTGAGGCTATTTTTATTTTTTTACTTTTTCTGAAAGGCCATTGGTAGACGCTTCTGCCCTTGCTGGCGATAAAGCTTTCCTTTAATTATCAGTTTGGGGCCAAGTCCAGAAAGCTATTTTCCAGCACTATTGTTACAAGGAAATGAAAGGCGCCAGCCTCCTGAGCAACTCTCACCGGGGCCACGGGTGGTCGCAGATACGCTGCCCGCCCGAGAGCGTGGGTCAAGCATCCAGAGGGAGGCCACTGTGGTGATGGCCCAAACACAGAGAACACGACCTTCAGGAGTCCGTGACTGTCCCGGGAAACGGAGGCAGCACCTCGATTCAGCTTCGGACTTCTGCCTGCCTTCCTTCTGAACACAGGTGTCTTCAGGAAACCGTGATGGGAAGGAGACCAAGGGGGTATTTCTTTTGCTGCTTCTGACCCTCAGCTTCATCCCTGAGAATATTCCAAGGCCTTTCTGACATGATCCCGATGTCCCCAGCTCCCAGGCTAGCCACTGCCAGCTGGAATCCAGACATTCGACTCAAGAAGACACAAGCTTTCCCCCACCCCACGTCACTCCCCACCAAAACCTTCCCCAGCTTCCCATCACCTTCATGAGAGGGGCCCCACTCTTGGACCGAGCATTTAAGGCCATCGTGATCTAGACTCTAGAGGCGCAGGGGGGATGATAAAGAGAACTGAGCTGAGCATTAGTAGCCCAGGTCTGGGATCATAGCTGTGTAACCTTGGACCAGTGCCTTTGCTTCTCTGAGCTCGTTTCTTTATTATATATTGCTACATTTTAAAATTACCACCTGGGACTTCCCTGGTGGTCTAGAGGTTAAGACTCCATGCTTCTAATGCAGGAGGCATGGTTTCGATCCCTGGTCTGGGAACTAAGATTCCACATGCCAGATAGTGTGGCCAAAAAATTGAAAATAATAAAATAACTTCAAAAGTTAGAGGCTTAAAACAACACACTTCTGTTACCTCGCAGTTTCCAGGGATCAGGAATCCAGGCATAGCTCCCCTGGCTCCTCTGTTCAGAGTCTCTTACGGGTTGTGAAGTGGCAGGCAAGCCTGCGGTCTCATCTGAAAGTTCAGCTGACAAAGGATTCACTTCCAAGCTCATGCCTCTGGTGTTTGAAGCATCCAGCACCTCGGGAGCTTCTAGAGTAAGTGCCTCAGATCCTTGCTGACAGATGGCAGGAGCCACCTGAGTTCGCTGCCACTTGGATCTCTCCTGCTTCATCAGAGCAACCACATGAGAAGAGCTGAGAGAGAGAAAGCGACAGAGGAGTGTCAGTTACATGACTCAGTTCAGTTCAGTCGCTCAGTCGTGTCCAATCCACTGAGACCCCATGGACTGCAGCACACCAGGCCTCCTTGTCCGTCACCAACTCCCAGAGTTTACCCAAACTCATGTCCATTGAGTCAGGGATGCCATCCAACCATCTCATCCTCTGTCGTTCCCTTCTCCTCCCACCTTCAATCTCTGGGTCTTTTCAAATGAGTCAGGTCTTCACATCAGGTGGCCAAAGTATTGGAGTTTCAGCTTCAACATCAGTCTTTCCAGTGAATATTCAGGACTGATTTCCTTTAGGATGCACTGGTTAGCTCTCCTTGCAGTCCAAGGGTTAGGTGGTTATAAAGAAATCTATGCTTATAGCCTAATCACAGGCATGACATCTTACACCTTCTGCCGTACTCTGTTAGAAGCTAGTCACTAGGTCCAGCCCACATTAAAGGGGAAAGCGTTACACAGATGCGTGAACACCAGCGGGTAAGGATCGCTGGGGGCCACGTCAGGAGCTGCCCACCCCAGTTTCCTCCTCCCTCAGGTGCAAATTGGGTTTTCCCTGATGGTTCAGTCTATAAAGAATCCACCTGCAATGCTGAAGACCTGGGTTCAATCCCTGGGTTGGTAGGATCCCCTGGAGGAGGGCATGGCAACCCACTCCGGTATTCTTGCCTGGCGAATCCCCATGGACAGAGGAGCCTGGCGGGCTGCCGTCCACGGGTCGCAGGGAGTCGGACACGACTGAGTGACTAAGCACAGTACAGGTGCAAACTATACAGAGTTGTTGCAAAATTGAATTAGAAAACATAGAAAATGCTTAACACAATGTCTGATAGATTATAAGTATCCAATCACTGCTTCTCTCGCTTTTGTCAGATCAGAATTTCTTGACCTTTATTTCCTTATCACTCTCATTACAAGGCTCCTTTTGGACAGTGTTTTCCTAACTGACCCTCTCTTCTAACACCTCAAATATACTACAGGGTTGCATTCTGGAGGACCATTTACCGCTGTAATATCTAAGATTTTTCACTCCCTGCAAGAACTACCTTTCTTCCCCGTTGGTGATACTGCCTCTGCAGCCAATATGTGCTCTAGATTCATCTCATGCCTCCCCATAACTACAGGTGTGTTCATGCATGTGTCCATGCATGCTAAGTTGCTTCAGTCATGGCTGACTCTTTGCAACCCTATGGACTGTAGCCCGCCAGGCTCCTCCGTCCATGGGATTCTCCAGGCAAGAATGCTGGAGCAGGTTGCTGAGCCCTCCTGCAGGGGGTCTTCCCAATCCAGGGATGGAACCCACGTCTCTATGTCTACCTGCCTTGCCAGGTGGGTCCTTTACCACCAGCGCCATCTGGGAAGCCTGTGTGTACGTGCAAACACACGCGTGTGAGCACACACACAAGCTAACGCCAGCCACGCGGGCACTGCTTTCTCCCGACGCCGTGGGCTTTCTTCCCTCTCCGTGTTTCTGCTCACTGGTTCTCTCTGCCTACAGCACCCTCTGACCCTTAGTCACTTGATTAACTCCGGTCACCCTTAAAGGCTCGACCAGAGCAAACGTGTGACAGGCAGCCTCCAGGATGACTCAATGATTTCTGCCTCCTGGTGTTCACACTCTTATGTAAGCCCCTCCCCCTTGAGTGTAGGCTGGATCCTCTGACTCACTTCTACCAAATAGAAAGTGGCAGAAGTGATGGACTGTTACTTTTGAAATTAGGTGACAGGACTTCCCTGGTGGTCCAGTGGTTCAGAATACACTTTGCAACTCAGGGGGACGCCGGTTCAATCCCTGGTCGGTGAATGAAGATCACACGTCCCCCTGGGCAAATGAGCCCATGAGCCACAGCTAGAGAGTCGCAAGCTGCAGCTCCTGAAACCCGCGCACTCTGGAGCCTGGGTGCTGCAACCATGCTCACTTAGACAGTCTGTGTGCCTCAATGAAAAGATCCCGCATGACGTAACAGAGGCCCCACGTGACGTAACAGAGGCCCCCCCCCCCGCATGACATAACAGAGGCCCCACATGACTTAACAGAGGCCCCCCACGTGACATAATAAAGGCCCCACATGATGTAACAGAGGCCCCCGCAGGACATAAGAAAAACCCGGCAGGACTTAACAGGGGCCCTACATGACTTAACAGAGGCCCCCATGTGACATAATAAAGGCCCCCACATGATGTAACAGAGGCCCCACATGACGTAACAGAGGCCCCACGCGCCGCAACTAAGACCTGCGCAGCCAAAGGAAAGACAAAAAGAAATTAGGTGACAACGACTCCAGCCTCCATCCTGCTCACTGCCACCTCGCTAGCTCATTTGCTCAGTTGGAAGCCACCTGCCAAGTGGTGAGGTGTCCCACACAGAGGCTCCTGTGACAAGGAACTGAGGCGGGGGTCAGTCCTACAGCCCACGAGAAACCGAGTCCTTCCCACCACCTGTGTGAGGGAGCTTGCAAGCTGATCCGTCCCCAGCCGAGCCTTCAGATGAAACCCCGCCTTGATGACAGGCAGCTCCTAAGTAAGCCCTGATTTCTGACCCACAGAACCTGTAAGCCGTTTAAGCCACTAGGTTTTGTCACTTGTTACACAGCAACAGATAATGAAAACAGTCAGTTTCTTCAGGGAGATTGAGCTTCCTGGGTGGTCCAGTGGTAAAGAAGCTGCCTGCCAATGCAGGAGACATAAGAAATGCAAGTGTGATCCCTGGGCTGGGAAGATCCCCTGGAGGAGGCAATGGCAGCCCACGCCAGCATTCTTGTCTGGAAAATGCCATGGACAGAGGAGTCTGGGGACTACAGTCCATGGGGTCACAAAGAACCAGACATGACTGGGCGCACACACACACCTAGCATCTACCATTCAACCACAGACATACACACTCACTTAAACATATATTCCCATACACAAAATCACACGTGCACACCTACTCACACTTTCTCACACACACGTACTCACAGATATTCCTGCATATCCATGAACGCCTATGTCCTTGCACATTCTTACATATGCACGTGCACACACACGCACACACACACGCACACTCTCACATACACTCACATACCAGTAAGCATGAAGCATCCCTTCTCCATGCCTTGTTCTTAGGATTGATCAAACTTCCTTGTCACTGCATTCTGACCACCCAGTCTGGCTCCACTGTGAACCCCTGAAATCAGGGACTGAGGTTCTGTTTGCCTATTTTTAGGGTCTAATATCTACAGGCATCGATACATTTTAACACGTTAATGTTGTTCATCGCAAAGTGAGGGTCAGTGACTCACTCTGCTTCTCAAGTTGGCTGTGTCTCCTTTGCTCTTTGTCACAAACAGAAAGACTTTTCTTTTTAAGAATCCTGTGCCATCGGCCTACTTCCGTGATGACAGGAAATCACTTCCTGTCTTTCCTGGAAAACAGCCTGCAGACTAACTCACAGATGATAATGAGACAAAGATGAGAAGAACCGAGAAGCCCTTGCACCCGCCCAGAGCACTAGGGGAGGGAAAGACGCAGCGTTCTCGGGAAGGGCATCAGCCTTGCTGTGCGTGAGAGGTGATGCCAGGTGGTTCCTGGTTTCTGATGGTGTGACAAAGCAAAGTTCCGACAGAAATGCGGCAAAAGCAGGATGCGTGAGGTTCACGCTGCAAATTTCAAAACTCTGAAGCCCGACTGCTTGAGCTTGGAATCAGCTCTGCCAAACCCAACAGCGTGGCGACCTGGAGCAAGTTACTTCATCACTCTGTGCTCGTTTCCTCCTCTTAAAATGTAAATGGCCACAGTGTTTTTCCCCCAAAGAGCTTGTATAAGGAGTTTGAAAGGTAATATAGAGATTGTACCAGAAACTACCATTATCATTGTTAAGTTCAGAAAAGAAAGAGATAAGAAGGAGTAGGAGTAAGCAGGGAAGGCTTCCCGGAAGAGGCAGAGTCAAAGTAGGAGTAACTAAATGGATGGGATGCATTAAGCAGGAACTACTTAGGGTAGTGACTCTGGCAGAGGGAAAGATGACTGCTGAATTGCTGGTAATCCCCAAAAGGAGGGCACTTTCAAGAGGTACAGAGGGCGGAGCTGGAGGGTCACACAGCCTCAGGACAGACAGACAGACAGACAAAGCTGAAGGCCAGGTCACCAGGGCTGTGTTTCTGCCTTTCAGTAGACTGAGGCCGCAGGTGGCTCTGCCATGGCCTAAGGGGAGTTACTGGGCGCAGCTGCAGCAGCAGAAGGAGGGTGAGATGGTAGGTATTCGTGGACTTGGCAAAGGAGACTCGGCCCCTACTCCAGAGAAATAGATGTGTCAACTAAGTCCAACCTCAACCCAACAGCATTGATTTGGTCAGAGATTACCTTTGATACACATTCCTGTGTGTGCAAGAAGACACGTCCAAAGATGGTCCCTGCAGCATTGACTAAATGAAACCAAACGGACTCGATTGCTATAAAGCAGCATAGAAAGACTAAGATGAGGAAGATAGCACGGCAGCCCCCCAGCAAAGTGGACACAGACCGACCGTAAGATACAGCAACTGTGCTTCCAGGCATATCCCGAAGGACGGAAGGCAAAGACTCAAATCGCTACTTGCATACTCAGGCTCATGGCAACATCATATCATTCATGGCTGCCAAAAGGTGGAAGCAACTCAAGCGTCCATCAGCAGATGAGTGGATGAACTCATCTGCTAAATAAAATGTTGGCGTATCCGTGCAACAGAATATTATTCAGCCTTGAAAAGAAATGAAATTGGGAGACACACTACAGCATGAGTGAACCCTGAAGACATTGCGCTAAGGGAAATAAGCCCAACACAAAAGAGCCCGGGGCTCTGGGTTCTGCTTCGATGAGGTGCTTAGGATCGTCTCACTCAAAGAAACAGCTGGAGGTTGCCGGGGGCTGGGGGTTGGGTGGGGTGGGGCGTTAGTGTTCAAGGGGTATAGAATTTCAGTTTGGGGTAATGAAGAAGTTCTGGAGATGGATGGTGGTGATGGTCATCCAACAATTGTGAATAGAATGTCACTGAAATATCCACTTAAAAATGGGCAACATGGTAAACTTTATATTATACATATGCTTTACCACTAGCGCCACCACAAGAAGAGAATAAAACAGACCTGTAATTAACACACAAATTTGCTTTAAAGGGAGGGCTCATATTTCCTATAATTCACTTATCTGGGGCTGCGCTGGCTCTCCACCATTGCATCGGCCGCTCTCCAGCTGTGGTGATCTGGGCTGCTCTCCAGCTGTGGGACAGGCTCCTGACATGGCTTCTCTTGCTGTGGGACAGGGGCTCCAGGGTGTGCGGGCTTCAGTAGTGTGGCACGTGGGTCCAGTCACTGCAGCTTCCAGGCTCTGGAGCACAGGCTCAGGAGTCGTGGCCCACGGGCTTAGCTGCTCCGCAGCATGTGGGATCTTCCCAGACCAGGGATCAAACCCGTGTCTCCTGCATCGGCAGGCAGGTTCTTTACCACTGAGCCACCAGAAAGAAAGCGAAAGTCACTCAGTTGTGTCCAGCTCTTTGTGACCATAGACTGTAGCCAGGCTCCTCTGTCCATGGGATTCTCCGAGCAAGAACACTGGAATGGGTGGCCATGCCCTCCTCCATGAGATTCTCCAAGCAAGAATACTGGAGTGGGTGGCCATGCCTTCCTCCATGGGATTCTCCGAGCAAGAACACTGGAGTGGGTAGCCATGCCCTTCTCCAGGGGATCTTCCTAACCCAGAGATCGAACCCAGGTCTCCTGCATTGCAGGCAGATTCTTTACCGTCTGAGCCACCAGGGAAGCCCCTAGAGAGAGGAACAGAGGGCTTAAGTAGCACATGTACCACTGCAGACACAGCCAAAGGGCCAGGGCACAACACCCAAACCGGACGGTGGTCATTCCCTGGGAGGAAGAGACTGCGAGCCACGGGCGGGGACTGGCAGGGGGCCCGGTGAGCCAAGGGCCGCCCTCCACAGCCGGGAAGCAAGAGCAGGGCCTTCAAGCCATGCTGCCTGGATTCAGAGCGCACCGAGTAACTTTCATCTCTCTGCCTCCTGTTTCTTCATCCATTCCTTATTAAAAAGGAAACAATGGATCAACGTCATACATTGCCAGGGTTATTACATGACTTAAAACGTGTAAAGCCCTGAAAATAGTGCCAGGCACATAATCCTTTAACGAAGGCTAGCCATTATTACCATTATTGTTATTATTATTACTCTGAGTCCAAATAGTGGGAAGAATGAAGCAAGATGTTCCAGGAGATGGAGTTTGCCTGGAACAGGGGCCGGTAACGTTGGTCCCCAAATGCCAGACGTGCAGGACTTTTTCCTCCAGGACACGAAGCTGAGGCAGGTGCCCAGTTGTGATCCATCTCGCAGACTGGTCTCCTCAGGACAGCAGCAGTCTCATGGTCTGGGGTTTTCCTCTCCAGCCTAATTACCTATCCTCACCTCACCATCACTCGCTCACCCTTCAAGACCCTCCAATGGTGCTTGACCGTGCTTACCTCGCCTCTCCCCAGCCTCTCCTAGGCAAGGCCCCCCACTTCCCTGAGTGTGAAACAGAGCTGGAATTCAGATGGCGTAAGGCACTCTTGGAAGGGCTGGGCCCAGAGGAGGGGGCCAAAATGGGCGAAGTCAGCACAGTTACAGACACTGGCATGAAGGCAGCTCTGTGCTCCCTGCCCCCGACCACCTGTCCTCTGGGGTGTGACTCCACGCCTCGGGCTCAGTCCTGACTCCAACGTGATGCCCCAGGTTCAAATCTTACCTCGGCCCCATGCAAGCCCCGTCTGCCACCTCTACTCACGGCATCCCTCCAGGCATAATAACCGTGCCTGCTTCACAGCCCTCAGGATGATGAAATGAGCATGCTCCCCCAGAGCACCTAGAACCCGGCCCCTCAGAGTAAGCACCCCATAAGCTACAGCTACGTTACTGCCATATTCATTTGGGTGAAAAAAAAACACCAGCAAGCCAGTGTTTTCACAGGACAGATAAAGTAGCTAGTGGGGCGAGCTGGTTTTCCATTTCTAAATTATTCAGTATACAGTTAATCATTTGTCAACTGAAAACAAAGCACCAGCTAAAATTTGAGCATTGTGCTTTTTCTGGCAGCTATAGACCAGGATCACAGCCTCTCAGAGAGCTCTGAGGGACTATTCTAAAGAGGTAATGGAGGAGCCAGGATACACAGGAGTTTTTGCTGAAAAAAAAAAGTAAAGATCAAAAATTACTGTTTATCATAAAAAACAGATATCTCAAGTTAACAATTGTAGTGTTTTTCCATGTATGGGCGGATGCAAGAGTTTGGACTCATTGGAATTACGCCTTTGGTGTGATAAGCAGCAGAGCTATGGAGGGCTAGAATCCTGTTTTTCCCCATCCTGAGTCCCCTCAGGGCAGAGAGTCAGGGCGGCTGCAGTGGCTGACGGCTTGATGACCGCAGCGTCCTTTGTTTACTGAAATGGTAGGCACATTCTCTGTCCACATGCTCCATAATGTACCCTGCAGGCAGGTAGCAGGCTAGCGTATCAACAGTGTTAAACCAGAGACCCTGTGCGGAATGGCCCATTGGATGAGATTTCTCATCAAACTCCAGATTTCAGTCTCCTCCTCTTGGAAAAACAGGGACTCCGCAGGTCACTGGAAAAGGCTCTGATGCTGGGAAAGATCGAAGGCGGGAGGAGACGGGGACGGCAGAGTATGCGATGGTCGGACGGCATCACTGACTCGATGAACATGAGTTTGAACAGACTCCGGGAGATGGTGATGGACACGGAAGGCTGGCATGCTGCAGTCCATGGGGTCGCAAAGAGTTGGACATGACTGAGCGCCTGAATGACAACCGCAGGTCTGAGCTATAGTCTCTTGTGGCAACAACTGGCTGAATCTCTTCTCCCCACCAGGGGCAGCAGCCATACCCCTACTGTATCTCCATCAGACCTCTACCCACTCACATTACTGTCTTTTCCCCATTGTCATCCCAATTTGCTACCCCTGTAATCAAGACCAGATACATAGAAATGAATCACAAGTGCTTCCTTAGTCAGGAAGCTTGGAAACAGGCTGGAGAAACTCTCAGAGGGAGACAAATAATAAACTACAGCATAGCAGGTGAGGCTGCTTTTATTCAAGAGCAGTAAACAGACAAGGAATCCAGGAGCCTTCCTGTAGGAGGTGACTGCTAACTCAATCTGGAGAGATGGAGAAGGTTGGGAGAGAAGCGTCTGGAAGGAAGGGGTGACAAGGGCAAAGGCCAGACACAGGAGAGTGGAGCCGTGTGCAGAGACAGCTGGTCCAGCCAGTGGCCAGGTGCAGAAGATGACAAGGAGGCCAAGCTAGGGAGCCAGGTGAGAGTCATACTGTGCAGCACCCTGAATGCTGAACTGAGTCCAGACTACTTTCAAAGGGAAATACAGAACAACAGCGTCCAGGAGAAGAATCTGAATGTGTGGTGAGAAATGCATTTGGTTCAGGGCGGGAGGCAGCATCAGAAGAGCAGTTACAGGACTTCCCTGGTGGTCCAGTGGTTAAGAATCTGCCTGCCAATGCAGGGGACACGAGTTCGATCCCTGGTCCAGGCGGATCCCACATGCCTGGGGGCAACTAAGCCTGAGACCCACAGCTACGGAAGTCCATGTGCCCTCGAGCCCCTGCTTGGCAACAAGCAAAGCCTGTCGATGAGCAGCCCACAGACCACAACGAGAGGGTAGCCCCCTCTCTCACTGCAGCTAAAAGAAGGCCCGAGTGCAGCAACAAAGACCCAGCACAGCAAGCGTGAAAAATAAATGAGCGCTGGCAGTGATTCAACAAGTTCAAGGGTCCTGGCCACTTGGGGGACCAACAGCATCAGCGAGATACACCCCCAAATCCCAGGGCAGAGGGAGCGCAGGGGGGTGACCTTTTCGCCAACAGCTTGCAAAGGTGTTGGAATATTAGGCTGAATTTTACAGGAAACTGTAGTGTTATGAGTTTTTCCAGCACAAGAAAGAAAAAAGAGTTTATAACTTCAGGCATAAACAGGCTGATTAGGTACCATTGATTTTTCAGAAAGGCCATAACCTGCAAAAGTTAAGTAAATGTGATACTGAATGCAGAGTAAATTACTATTGAAAGGGATTACTGGATTCCTACATTCACAGTGAAATATCTGGGGGATTATGATAGAGAAATGTTTCATAACCTTCATAAGGAGGGGAAGAATATTGCTAACCAGAAAGCCACACTGTATTTCATAGTGATTTTCCTCTAAGTATGTTGAACTGCTGAGGAATAATTAGGCATAATAATCATATTACTATGTCTAACATCTATATCAAGACCCACTGCAGCATTTATGAATCTTAGTTGGTTTTTAAATGTTTTCACTAATTGTGATTATTCCCTTCAGTGTTTTCTAAGTGGTTCGACTGTGGTGCAGAAGGTGATATTAGGTAGCACATAAATGACTATTTTGTTTTAATTTAATAACATTAGGGAATCTCTTATTGCATTTTTATTTTCTTTATTTTTACTTATGCCAATTGATGTTAGTTTTTTCATTTACCATAGTAATGATACAAAGCTTCTTCATAAAATAAATCCATTTAGCCAAAAAGAGTCAGTTAGGTTAAAAAAGTTTTCAGTAATAGTATACGTATTATACTATGGTATGGACATGATAAATGGACATGACAAATATAAGGAATGCAGAAAACTAAAGTTTGAAAAATATTGCTCTTAAATAAAATGGAATGTTGATGGAATCTGATAAACAACTTCTTGGGTATTGTTTCCCTCTCATTTTGTTCTTTTTAAATAGTTTCCTATCATTTCCAGTGTATTAGCATGGCAGGCTCTCATACATATTTGTTAGATAATTAAGTGAGAATTAATCAATAGAAGAAACTTACCATAAGACCTACAATTAACTGATTAATTCAGTTAACAGTGGCAGTAACAAAGGCATTTATAATACATTGAATTTTATCATATTCTAGACACTTAGATGTTCTACATATATCATCTCATTAAATGTCTACACTAACTTTATGCGCCTGCCGCTAAGTCGCTTCAGTCATGTCTGACTCTGTGCAACCCCATAGATCCCCCGTCCCTGGGATTCTCCAGGCAAGAACACTGGAGTGGGTTGCCATTTCCTTCTCCGATGCATGAAAGTGAAAAGTGAGCAGTAAGTATTTATTCTTTGCTTCTTACACAAAAAGTGAGGCAGAGACTGGTTAAGTTGCTTGTCCAAGGGTGTCAAGTCTAAACTCTGAGGATGTTTGAGTAAGGTCTAAATGCATAAGGATGTTTGAGTGTAGTCTAAACTCATAAGGATGTTTCTGAGGTTTATTCAGTGGCTCACTAAGGTCTGACTCACTAATCTCTGTGAGTCTCCTGACTTACCTCACGGTCACAAGATGGCTGCTACAGCCCTAACACCACATCCCTACATGGGTACTCAGGCAAGGAGGCTTTAGGGTCTGACATCAAACAGCTCTCCTCTCCAGAACACCTCATGAAAGGAGAAATTTCTTTCTCAAAAGCCCCCAGCACATCTCCCCGTACATCCTATTGGCCAGAAGTATGTCACGTGGCAACCTCAAGCTGCAAGAGATGCAAGAAGTGTCTACCACTGGGGTGTGCAGACGACTGGCTTAGACCTGTCAGAGTTCTTTTCTGTGGCTGGTAAAAGACTAAGCTCTTTGAAGGGTGAGTTACTTTAGAAGACAACAAGGGGGAAGCTCCATTCAGAACAGCAAGAAGAAGAAGAACAGCCAGGTTCCCAGACTGTGAAGTGGTCAGAAGTCAGAAATCTGGGGAAACAGAGGCTTGTGAATCTTTAGAGCAGGCTTGCTCAATGTCAGCACAAGCGGAGGCAAGATACTTCTCTGTTTTGTAGAAGCTGTCCTGCGCACTGGAGTGTTAGCAGTGTGTGCAGACTCTACTCACCAGGTGCCAGTTGTGAAACCAAAAATGTCTCCAGGAAAGCATCCCCCAGGGAGGGAGGAAGAAGAGCGAAGCGAAATTGCCTCCTGGGGCATTTCCCGACGTTACCTGCGCACGTCAGGGTTCTGGGCCAGCCTGAGTCACGTGTAAAGCATTCATGCAGACGCAGTGATGCTCTTTGTGGAGCTAAGGGCCGCCAGGAAGACTTACAGGGTTCATGTTGGGGGCCACGGAGCCGATCTCAGGGTTTCCTTTGGGCCTTTGGAGAAGTTAGGAGGCTGGCAAGGCATTTGAGGGGTCTCTGGAGCAGGCAGGGTACAGCCAGCCAGCCCAGAGTCTGTTGGGAGGCACAGCCCCACCCAGACCACCAGGGTGGGCCGCCTGGGGAGTGCAACCCCCGTTCAGAAGGGCCCTGTGCCTGGGTGAATGCTCTGCTGTCGCCATCCTAAAATGATGAATATTTTAAAAATGAGGGCCCACATTTTCATTTTGCACTGGACCCTGCAAGCTCCCTAGCCAGTCTGGAAAACCACCCACTGGGAGGTGGCCAGGTCGGGTTCACTAGCCTCCAGGTGAGGCTGGGGTGTAGTCTGCAGAGTCAGCAGCTGAGAGCAAGACAGGTAAGCGCCCTGGCTTGGGAGGCAATTTATCTGGATTCATGCTGCTTCTGCCAGTCAGTAGCTCTGAGACCTTGGGCCACTGCCAGAACTCTACCCTTCAGCTTCCTCATTGGAGTCAGCAGAATGATAACGCAGTGACCTCACAGGGTTACCGTGAGGAATACAGCAGATGACAGGTAAAAACACAAAGCGCCGGGCTTCACTGGTGGCTTCGTGGTGAAGAACTCACCTGCCAATGCAGGAGACACAGGTTCAATCCCTGGGCCTGGAAGATCCCACGTGCCACTGGGCAACCAAGCCCTGCTCCACAACTGCTCAGCCTGTGCTCCAGAGCCCAGGAGCTGAAACTACTGAAGCCCACCTGGTCCAGAGCCCGTCCTCTGCAACAAGAGAAGCCACTGCAATGAGAGGCCATGTACCCCGGTAACTAGACAGTAGCCCCTGCCTGTGCAACTAGAGGAAAGCTCACGCAGCAATAAACACCCAGCACAGCCAAAGATAAATCAGTAAATTTAAAAAACGTACACCAAGGACCAGATCTCATTTATACTAGGGGCATGATAGTTGACCATACTTATTGGCATACCATCACTGCTAGATACCATGTGCTTCACAAATACAATTTCATACATTTTCTTAAATGATGCTGAAGGTACAATTATTCTCATTTTCCATGAAGCAGGTTAACCAGCTCCCTCAAGTCCTCAGAGGTAAAGGCATGTCAGAGCCAGGATCTGAACCGAGCACGACCAGGCTCAAAGCCAGCCATGTTTCTGCCATGTTACCATGCCTTGTACCCCCCTTATCCATCCAACAGCTCCCACTCCCTGAACACAGAGAGCTGGGTCAGGCCAGAGGGTGTAGAACAGCTGTGGGGAGGGTGAGACAGTGGGTACGGGAGTGGCCAGGGGTTCCCAGCCAGGGCTGAGTCCTGGCGGGGGTTGTGGCTGCTGCAGACGCAGCACGAGGGGCCGTCCCAACCTTCTGCTGCTCAGCAGTTTCCCAGCTCTGACGACCCACAGCACAGTCTGGTCTGGGGGCTTCCAAGTGCTCATATTCACAAGCCTGCTCTTGCCGTTCCCTTTACAGAAGTGAAAGGCTAGCAGATTTGACTTTCCAGCCTGATCAAAGTAATGTATACCAAGCACCGAAAAACTGATGCTTTCAAATTGTGGTGCTGGAGAAGAGTCTTGGGAGTCCCTTGGAATGCAAGGAGATCAAACCAGTCCATCCTAAAGGAAATCAACACTGAATATTCACTGGATGGACTGATGCTGAAGCTGAAGCCCCAAAACCTTGGCCATCTGAGGCAAATAACTGACTCATTGGAAAAGACCAATCAAAGACAAAAGGAGAAGAGGTGGCAGAGGATGAGGTGGCTGGACGGCATTATCAATTCAATGGACAGGAATCGGAGCAACCTCCAGGAGACAGTGAAGGACGGGGGGCCTGGCGTGCTGCGGTCCATGGGGCCACAGAGAGGCAGACACGACTGAGCGACTGAACAACAACAAGGACCGCTGGGGCGCCCGGCACGGGGCTGGGCGTCTGAAGGAGTGGCAGTGGCTAGGGAACAAAGAAAGGAGATTTTTAGCTCTTCCTCAAAGAGCTCTTCTTCTTCCTGGAAATTCTGATATACTTATTTGTTTATTCATTCATTCAATGTATTCAATACTAATGTAATTGGAACAACTCACAAAAGAGAAATGCAAACATCCATGAACCATAAAAAAAAAGATGTTCAATCTCACTTATAACAAGAAAAATGCAAATTAAAACTACACTGGCACATCTGAAACTAACACAACATTGTAAATCACCTACACTCCAATATAAAATAAAAATTGAAAGAAAAAAATAACACCAGGAAAGCATCTTTCCTCTATCATGTTGGCTATAATCCAAAGATTTATACACAAGGTTTGGGGGTAAAACCAAGCCTCCTGTACATTGCAGGTGGTGATGCAAAATGCTATCCGCTCTGTTAATGGCGTTGACAATATCTGTAGAATTGCACATGCATTTACTCTTTGATGCAGCAATTCTACTTCCAAGAATCCATCCCAAAGATATGCTGGCAAAAATATAAAAGGATATATACACTGCGGCACTATCTGTATCAGCAAAAGACTAGAAACGATCCACTGTCCTCAAAAGGAGACCAATAATTAAAGTACGGTGCTTCCACACAGGGCGATGGTCTGCAGCTGTAAAAGGAAGGAGGAATACCTCTTCACGCTGCTACAGAGTAAGCTCCAGAATGTCCGGTTAAGCGAAAGAAGCAAGGAGAAGAAGAACATGCACAGAACTTACTGATTTAAGAAGGGCTTACACAGATATGTGCGTTTGGTTGTGTATTTATATGGTTGATTACACGTGTGCTGCGTGTACACACTCAGTCATGTCTGACTCTCTGCGACCCTTTAGACTGTAACCCCACCAGGCCCCTCTGTCCATGGGATTTTCCAGGCAAGAATCCTGGAGGGGGTTGCCATGCCCTCCTCCAGGAGATCTTCCAGACCCAAGGATCGAACCTGCATCTTCCGTGTCTCCTGCATTGCAGGCAGATTCTTTACCACTGAGCCACCAGGGACTTCTAGTTGATGACACAAATGTGTATATTTTTTAAAGATGGATGGATGGGCCCTAAATACACATTAAAGATTATTAGGGAGGGTAGAATAGGGTGGAGGCGGCAGGGGTAAATGCCAGACCTAGTCTTGGGAAGTGTGTGCCTCATATGGCTGCTATAACAAATCACCACAATGGGCTCAAAACAACACAGACTGACTCTCTTAGAGTGCAGGGTGGGGGCCCTGGGTTAAAGTCAAGGTGCTGGTGGGGTTGTGCTCTTTTGGGGGCTCTCAGTCTTGCAGGCCACTCGAGTTCCTCAGCTTGCAGCCTCTGCTCTCCGCTCACTGCCAGTTTCACTCACTCTCCCACTCCCGCCTCCCTCTATAAGGACCCTTATGATTCCACTGGGCTGCCCTGGTGGCTCAGACAGTAAAGAATCCGCATGCAAGGCAGGAGACACAGGTTCAATCCCTGGGTGGGAAAGATCCCCTGGAGAAGGAAGTGGCAACCCACTCCAGTGTTCTTGCCTGGAGAATTCCAAGGACAGAGGAGCCAGGCGGGCTGCAGTCCACGGGGTCGCACAGAGCTGGACACGACTAAGCAAGCACACACACAAGCATTGGGCCCACCTGATTATCACGGATAATCTTCTCATCTCAAGGTCCTCAACTCATCTGCAATAATCCCTTGGCCACGTAAAGTAACATATTCACAGCTTCCAGTCCAGAGATTAGATTGTGGACATCTGGGAGCAGTGGCAGGAGAATTAATCAATATGAAAACCATAAAAATATTTTACATATTCATAAATAAAGTTGAATTTTTCACAAAGCAATACTTGGGAAATGACAATGAATTAAAACAGAAGACACTGTGTGTCCAGCCAGTGCCATCAGCTCACAGAGAGGAGGTATGCCAAGTGACTTTACCTTTTTAAAAAAATTTTTTCTGCGGACCATTTTTTAAGTCTGAGTTGAGTTTGTTACAATATCGCTTCTGGTTTATGTTTTGGGTATTCGGCGGCCGGGCATGTGGGATCTTAGCTTCCCCACCAGGGATCGGTCCTATACCCACCGCACTGGAAGACAAAGTCTTAACCACTGGACCAGCAGGGAAGCCCCCCGCACCAAGTGACTTTGAATGACAGTATTTTAACTTGCATGATCCCAAGGGCGAGGGCTTCCCTCATATCTCAGTTGGTAAAGGAGGCAATGCAGGAGATGGCGGTTCGATTCCTGGGTCAGGAAGATCCTCTGAAGAAAGGATAGGCTACCCACTCCAGTAATCTTGGGCTTCCCCTGTGGCTCAGCTGGTAAAGAATCTGCCTGCAGCGTGAAAGACCTGAGCTTGATTCCTGGGTTGGGAAGATCCCCTGGAGAAGGGGAAGACCATCCACTCCAGCATTCCGGCCTGGAGAATTCCATGGACTGCATAGTCCATAGGGTCACAAAGAGTTGGACACAACTGAGTGGCTTTCACTTTCACTTTTCATCCCAAGGGAAACAAGGACTGCAAGTGAATCTTAAATTGCTTTAGTCCATCATATTGTTGATGGCGACATTGATATTTTGCTATTCTGAGACTGGGGTGTGTGTGTAACGGAATAAAGAAGATGAGCAATTATGCTTTTGTTGAAAGAATTGGCGTGAGGAAAAGGAAACATGATGTACAATCAGTGAAATTAAGTAAAAACCCTGTAGTTCCTGAATTTGAAGCATGAAATCGTGATTTATTGTATATATTTTAAGTCCTATTTACTGACACTATAGTGGGCTTCCCTGGTGTCTCAGCAGTAAGGAATTCGCCTGCCACTGCAGATTCAATCTCTGATTCAGGAAGATGCCCTGGAGGAGGAAACGGCAACTCACTCCAGTATTCTTGCTGGGAAACCCAATGGACAGTGGGGCCTGGTGGCCTATAGTCCATGGCGTTGCAAAGAGTTGCACATGATTTAGGGACTAAAATAACATCAATCGAATGCTATCTTCTGAAAATACGTAGGAAGAATAAGCAACCCAGTAGCAATGAACACCCTAGTACCTAGATTACGGTCTCTACATGTCATTTCCCAATAAAGGAACCAGAGTCCCCTGGAGAAATGACTGATTCTAGGCCTGGGGCAGGAAGTATACAGCATGAGTCTGGGACATCTTATCATATCAGAAATCAGAGAGGCTACCAAAGACTGCTAGGCGTCACCCAGCAGGAAAGGCCTCGGAGGAGAGGCTTTGAGCTGAAACAGGAAGAACAGAAAAAAGGGAGCCGCAAAAGGATCTACAGGAAACCAAGGACAAAGCCCTAAGCCTGTTCAAGATGCAGAAGGAAGCCTGGAGTGGTACCCTAGACAAGGGAGAGGTGACAGGACAGGCGGCGGGGGCGGGGCGGGGGCGGAGGGAAGCCCTACCAGACACCGGGAAGGAATAGGGACTCTTTTCTTCCTCCTAAGTGCAGTGGGACGCCACTGAGGAGTTTTAAGCAGGTGATGACATCATCTGAATTAAGTTTTCAGAAGATCCCTCCAGCTGCAGGGAGGAGGATGACCTCTAAGAAGGCAAGAACAGCAGCAAGGAGCCCGGTTAAAAGGCTGCCACATCCCTCCAGGCAGGACATGATGGTGGCCTGGCTCAGAGGAGCAGCCATGGAGGGCTGACAAGTGGGATTCAGGATTCGTTTTGAAGGGAAGACCAGTGCAACTGGCTGAGGGACTGGATGTGGGATGGAGGAGGGGGAGCTGAAATAAAGGAAGACCCTGAGGGCTTTAGGCTGGTAACATTAGGGTGAGAAAGAGGTGAGGAAGATGGGGCAAGAATGATCTGGGGAACGTTGGGAGGGGATCAGTGGAACTTTTCCTTAAGTGGAGTTGTTGAATACATAGCTACAGGAGTGTGGAGATCAAAAGAGAATCAATGCTGTAGATATGAACTTAGGATCCATCCTGGTATAGGTGGTACTCTAAGACCTGGGAAAGAATGTGGTCACATGGGGTCTGTCTGGGCTTCCCCGGTAGCTGAGCTAGCAAAGAATCTGCCCGCAATGTGGGAGACCCTGGTTCAATTCCTGGGTCAGGAAGATCCCCTGGAGAAAGGATAGGCTACCCACTCCAGTATTCTTGGGCTTCCCTGGTGGCTCAGATGGTAAAGAATCCCCCTGCAATGTGAGAGACCTGGGTTCAATCCCTGGGTCAGGAAGATCCCCTGAAGGAGAGCATGGCAACCCACTCCAGTATTCTTGCCTGGGAAATCCCATGGACAGAGCAGCCTGGCAGGCTTCAGTCCCTGGGGTTGCAAAAGAATCGGACACGACTTAGTGACTAAACACACGCACACACACATACACACTCCTCAATAAATTATGCAAAGCTTATCACTAAGATCTCGAATGCCACAAGGTGAGACCCCAAAATAAACTAATTAATAATAGAAAAAATGCTATGTATAAATTACCCAAAGCATAGGAATTCAAAGGATTTTTCCCAACTAGCCTCTATCTATTCTGAAGCCAAAATATATATGTATTTTCTAGTCTTATCTCTGGATATGTTACCTAATGCTTAATGAAGTCTGATTACACTACTTAATTACTTAAAACTTAACGTGCAAATTTCAGAATTGTTAAAGAAGAACTTTAATTAGGCACCACGGAGCACTCCATCCATCACTTTTTTAAGGGTGAGATTTGAAAATGCCTTATCACTAACGTGCCTACCTGAATATCATCTCCTTCTCCCCAAGCTCCCTCTAGAATATGGTTTTTGTGTGTGGGCAGGGACAGGTCTTTCTGGTTCAACTTTATATTCCCAATATCCAGCACATAGTATATGGTCATATAGTATGTGACCAAAACCTCCCAGTGAGAATTTTTCCTTCATTTTCCAGCAACAAGGATTTCTGGAATGGCAAATGAGCAGTGGCTGTAGCTTAAAATCACCAGCGGCATTCACCCCAACAAGAGAGGCAGCTCGTCCTTTAAAGACTTCAAACCAAGCACTGACCTCTCCTATCCAGCCACGAAAGTCCTAGACGGTATCTTTTTCCAGGTTTGTTGCTGTTCAGTTGCTCAGTCATGTCTCAGTTCAGTTCAGTCACTCAGTCATGTCCGACTCTTTGCGACCCCATGAGTTGCAGCATGCCAGGCCTCGCTGTCCATTACCAACTCCCGGAGTTCACTCAGATTCACATCCATCGAGTCAGTGATGCCATCCAGCCATCTCATCCTCTGTCGTCCCCTTCTCCTCCTACCCCCAATCCCTCCCAGCATCAGACTCTTTTCCAATGAGTCAACTCTTCGCACGAGGTGGCCAAAGTACTGGAGTTTCAGCTTTAGCATCATTCCTTCCAAAGAAATCCCAGGGCTGATCTCCTTCAGAATGGACTGGTTGGATCTCCTTGCAGTCCAAGGGACTCCCAAGGGTCTTCTCCAACACCACAGTTCAAAAGCATCAATTCTTCGGCGCTCAGCCTTCTTCACAGTCCAACTCTCACATCCATACATGACTACTGGAAAAACCATAGCCTTGACTAGACAGACCTTAGCCGCCAAAGTAATGTCTCTGCTTTTGAATATGCTATCTAGGTTGGTCATATCTTTTCTTCCAAGGAGTAAGCGTCTTTTAATTTCATGGCTGCAGTCACCATCTGCAGTGGTTTTGGAGACCCCCAAAATAAAGTCTGACACTGTTTCATGTCTAACTCTTTTCAAATCCATGGACAGCAACATGCAGGCTCCTCTGTCCTTAACTATCTCCCAGAGTTTGCTCAAATTCATGTACACTGAGTCAGTGGTGATGCTATCTAACCATCTCATCCTCTGTCGCTCCCGTCTCCTCCTGACCTCAATCTTTTCCCAGCATCAGAGTCTTTTCCAGTGAGTTGTCTCTTCACATCAGGTGGCTAAAGTATTGGAGCTTCAGCTTCAGCATCAGTCCTTCCAATGAATATTCCGGGCTGACTTCCTTTAGGATGGACTGCAAGTCCAAGGGACTCTCAAGAGTCTCCTCCAACACCACAGTTCAAAAGCATCAATTCTTCGGCACTCAGCTTTCTTTATAGTCCAACTCTCACATCCATACATGACCACTGGAGAAACCATCACTTTGACTAGATCGATCTTTGTCAACAAAATGATGCCTCTTCCAATAGGAGGCTGTTTTTATGCTGAAAATCCGTTGTTTAGTGTAGCCACCTTCGTGGATTATCTCACCTCGATCGTCTGGATAACTTGCTGCAGCTTCTCCATCAGCACTTGCTGCTGCTTCACCTTGCATTTCTCTGTGATGGAAATGGCTTCTCTCCATGAGCCTCTGCCAGCTTCAACCCTGCCTTCTTCAGTTCCCTCACCCCTCTCAGCCCTCACAGAACTGAGGAGAGTCGGGGCCTTGCTCTAGGTCAGGTCTGGGCTTAAATGAAAGCTGTGGCTGGCTTCGTCTTCCATCCAGACCACTCAGACTCTCTCTACATCAGCAATAAGGCAGATTTGTTGTATTATCCTTCGTGTGCTCACTGAGGTAGTGCCGTTAATTTCCTTCAAGAACCTTCCCTTTGAATTCGCAACTTGCCCAATCATGATACAGAAGAGGAACTAGGTTTTGGCCTCTCTCAGCTTTGGACCTGCCTTTCTCTCTAAGCCTCATCATTTCCAGCTTCCTGATTTAAAGTGAGAATCATGCACCTCTGTCTGCCTTTCACATGAACAGTCAGAGGTCACGGTAGGGCTATTAACTGGCCCAGTTTCAGCGTTGCTGTGTCTCAGGGAACAGGGAGGCCACAAGAGAAGGAGGGCTGGGGGAACAGCCAGTCGTGTGGGGCGGTCAGAACACACACAACAGTCACTGATTAACTTCATCTTCTTACATGGGTATGATTCGTGGCACCCCAAAACTGAACAACAGTAACAGCAAAGATCACTGATCACAGATCACCATAACAAATACTGGCACAACAACAATGAAAGTTTGAAATGTGGCAAGAATAACCAAAAGGTGAACCAGAAAAAAAGCATAGAGAAAAAGCAAGAGAGTTCCAGAAAAACAACTATTTCTGCTTTATTGACTACACCAAAGACTTTAACTGTGTGGATCACAATAAACTCTGGAAAATTCTTCAAGAGATGGGAATACCAAACCATCTTACCTGCCTCCTGAGAAACCTACATGCAGGTCAAGAAGGAACAGTTAAAACCAGACATGGAAAAGAAAATTAGAGATACCAAGGGAACATTTCAAGCAAAGATGGGCACAATAAAGGACAGAAATGGTATAGACCCAACAGGAGGAGAAAATATTAAGAAGAGGTGGCAAGAATACACAGAAAAACTATATAAAACAGATCTTCATGGCCCAGATAACTACCATGGTATAATCACTCACCTAGAGCCAGACATCCTGGAATGCGAAGTCAAGTGGGCCTAAGGGAGCATCACTACGAACAAAGCTAGTGGAGGCGATGGAATTCCAATTGAGCTATTTCAAATCCTGAAAGTGATGCTGTGAAAGTGCTGCACACAATATGCCAGCAAATTCGGAAAACTCCACAGTGGCCGCAGGAATGGAGGTCAGTTTTCGTTCCAATCCCAAAGAATGTTCAAACTACCGCACTATTGCCCTCATTTCACACATTAGCAAAGTAATGCTTCAACAGTACGTGAACCAAGAACTTCCAGATGTTCAAGCTGGATTTAGAAGAGGCAGAGGAGCCAGAGATCAAATTGCCAACATCTGTTGGATCATAGAATAAGCAAGAGAGTTCCAGAAAAACAACCATTTCTGCTTTATTGACTACACCAAAGCCTTTAACTGTGTGGATCACAGCAAACTCTGGAAAATTCTTCAAGAGATAGGAATACCAAACCATCTTACCTGCCTCCTGAGAAACCTATATGCAGGTCAAGAAGGAACAGTTAAAACCAGACATGGAAAAACAGACTGGTTTCAAATCAGGAAAGGAGTACGTCAAGGCTGCATATTGTCACCCTGCTTATTTAACTTACATGCAGAGTACATCATGTGAAATGCTGGCTGGATGAAGCACAAGCTGGAATGAAGATTGCCGGGAGAGATATCAATAACCTCAGATATGCAGAAGACACCACCCTATGGCAGAAAACAAGGAGGAACTCTTTAGTTCCCTTAACTTCTTTAACTTCTTGATAAAGGTGAAAGAGGAGAGTGAAAAAGCTGGCTAAAAACTCAACATTCAAAAGACAAAGATCATGGTATCCAACCCCATCACTTCATGGCAAATAGATGGGGAAACAATGGAAACAGTGGCAGACTTTTTTTTTTGTGGGCTCCAAAATCACTGCAGATGGTAAGTGCAGCCATGAAGTTGAAAGACGCTTGCTCCTTAGAAGAAAGCTATGACAAACCTAGACAGGATATTAAAAAGCAGAGACATTACTTGGCTGACAAAGGTCCATTTAGTCAAAGCTATGGTTTTTCCAGTAGTCATGTATGGATGTGAGAGCTGGCCCATAAAGAAAGCTGAGCGCCGAAGAATTGATGCTTTTGAACTGTGGTGTTGGAGAGGACTCCTGAGAGTCCCTTGGACTGCAAGATCAAACCTGTCCATCCTAAAGGACATCAGTCCTGAATACTCATTGGAAGGACTGATGCTGAAGATGACACTCCAATACTTTGGCCACCTGATGTGAAGAACTGACTGACTCATTGGAAAAGACCCTGATGCTGGGAAAGACTGAAGCAGGAGGAGAAAGGGACAACAGAGGATGAGATGGTTGCATGGCATCACCTACGCAATGGACAGGAGTTTAAGTAAGCTCCGGGAGTTGGCAATGGACAGGGAGACCTGGCATGCTGCAGTCCATGGGGTCACAAAGAGTCGGACACGACTGAGCCACTGAACTGACTGACTGACCCAGAGACATGAAGTGACAGGGTACTGCTGGAACAACGGCGCCAAGAGACTTGCCACGTGCGGGGTCGCCTCAAACCTTCCATTTGCAAAAAAAAAAAAAAAAAAAGAAACACAGTATCTGTGAAGCGCAATAAGGTGAAGCACAAAACCAGGAAGTGTCCTGCTGGGTCTGGGCTGAGAAACCCCACCTAGAAACACAGGGCGTTCAAACTGGAAGAAAGCTCACGCGTCACAATGCAATTCTCTCACGTTATTAATGGGTAAACGGAGGCCCAGAAAACGAAGCAGCTTGTTCACAGATGGAATGAGGAAGCGGCAGCGCTGAATCCTTGGAGATCCCCTACCGAGGCTAGAGTTCAGGCCACTGAGCCCTGAGACCCTGTGGCGGGAAAGCAGGATGGGTTCAATAAGCTGCCAAGGTGAGGGAAAGAGGGCCTCTCTCCCCAACCCCGACAACAAACACGATCACCGTCATCAAAGCCAGAGGGTGACAGCGGGCAGCGGCGGCTGGCTGAGAGCCTCCTCTAAGGCTGGCACTCAGGACAATGCCTGTTCCCAGCACCGAATGCCAAACCACTGCAATTAGCCGTGCCATGCCCACCAGCCGACTGCACGCTGGGCTAGTGGCCCAGATTGCTGAGAGCGCATCGTCCGCCTCTAAACGCCTTGGCATCCACAGCACTGTCCCCTGCTCTCCCTGGGGCAGGGCGCCCCGGGCTCTGGCCTCGGGGTGTCTCCTACCTGCCATCGCCTGGCCTGAGAGTCCCGGAACAAAGAGATGGGGGCGGGCAGTGTTCCCCACCCTCTTCCTGCAGCTCTGCCCATCACCCTGCCACCCTCTCTCACCCCCAGAGGGGTGCTCCCCTTGAGTGGAGTGATGGAGGGAGGAGAGGGATGTACCGATCACTACCTGAAGTGTTTATTAAGAGCTGGAATCAAGAGCTTGTCTACAGGGCCCCCACAAAAACTGGGCCTCTTCATAGTGATGGGTTAACAGAACTGCTGCCTATACCTGGGAGTTAAAGCATTTTGTGGATTTTCCCATCAGAAACCAATTCCAGGGAATCAGTTGAGTTGGAAACATCTGTCATTCCCAGGTCCTCGTGGTAACCAGGAACCCATTCTGCACCTAGACTTGGAATTCCCAAGTCAACAAAAGCAATGTGCTTTAAGAAAAAAACAAACAAACAAACAAGCAATGTGCTAGGCGGCTGGAATTAAAGCAACAAATTTTGTCCAAGACTCTGCCCTTTGCCGAGCATTCCCTAATCTTCACTGAAACTGCACAACCATCCAGAGAGGGATGAAGAGAGGTTTTTTCCTTAATTCTTTATGATTCGCAGGTGCTTTTCAAGAAAGATTTATTTCTGTGACTATGTCTGGTCTTAATTCTGGCACTTGGGATCTTCCACCTTCACTGTGGCAGGTGGGATTTTTAGTTGCAGCATGTGGAATCTAGCTCCTTGACCAGAGATGGAACCCAGGCCCCCTGAACAGGAAGTTTAGAGTCTCAGCCACTGAGCCACCAGGGAAATCCCAAGCAAGGATTTTTAACTGCATTTAACAAATGAGGATCTGCATTCTGAGGGCATGGTGATTTATCCAAAATCACCCACCTGGTCAGGGGGAAAGTTGAAGTTCCAATTCAGGCCTTGTAATTCTCTGCACACATCCTGGTGGAAATGCTGCCAGCCTGACCAAGGTCCAGCCCACTGGGTTACTCCTGGCCCACTGTGACAGCCAGCAAACTCTTCAGTAAAAGTTCAGGGCTTCAAACAAGAGTTTGAAGTCCACCCCGTGCAGACCAACGTCTCCACCTTCTTTGGGCCCTTAAAGGTCAACAAGTGCCTGCCTCCATCCTCTGACCGGGCCTGGCCAACGGGAAGCCTACAGAGGAGTGAGGAGAGAGCGTGTTCACCAGGTGGCCTGGTCCTTCCACCCAAGGTTCTCCCCAGACAGCTGTCTCCACCGCACTCTCCCTAGGACTCCGGGAACTGCTCCCTCACCTCATCCCAGATGATCAAAATCTGCAGTTTGTCAAAAGGTGGTAAAAGCTCAAGAGGGAAAGGAGACAGGACAGAGGATGGGGAGGCCCTGGGGGTGGAGGGGTGGCACTTTTAAAGACGGGGACCCGGAGAGACTTCACCACGAAGGTGATGTCTGGGCCAAGGCCTAAAATCAAGTCAGTGATCAAGCTGTTCAGGTGTCTTAGGGAAGAACTTTCCCGGCGCCTGGTGAGCTGGAGCAGCTGCAAGGGCAGCTGGCGCGCATGAGCCGGGGGTGGTCCGGGCACGAGTGGATTGCCGGCCCAGGGGATGGACTGGATTTAGGAGAATGCAGGCCGGGCAGGAGCCAGAGAGAGCGGGATGCAGGTGATTGCGGCTTGGCACAGCGAACCCCTAACTTGTAGAAAAAGAGCACAAGGGGCAGACTCTGGAGGAAGGCTCTGGCTCAGCTCCCTGATCGTGAGTGGACTCAACCCTGGACGTCACTTCCCCAGAGCTGCCCCCACTGCTCTGGAACCCTCTCTGCTTGACTTGTCCACCCTTCCTTAACCACTGTCTCTCATTCCACACCTATTTATTATTCACTGCCTCTCACTCACGAATATTTAAAGGGCATGAAAGGGACTTCCCTGGAGATTCAGTGGTTAAGATTTCACCCTCCAGTGCTGGGGGGTGTGGGTTGGATCCCTGGTCGGGGAGCTAAGCTCCCATATGCCTTGTGTCCAAATCACCAAAACATAAAACAGAAACAATATTGTAACAAATTCAACAAGGCTTTTAAAAAACATTGTCCACATCAAAAAAATATCTTTAAAAAAATTTTTTAAGTAAAAAATAACGTGCGTGGAGACAGAGATGTTACCGGTCATGACCAAAGCCATAACCCCAAGATCCAGTAGAAGGCTCGCCTCAAAGCAGGCACTCAACACACGTTTGTTCCAAGATGCATAAAAGAGTGGACCCGTGAACGCACAAACTACTATTAAGGCTGACGGCTAATTTTTTTTCTTTTCCCCCAAAGATTTTTCATTCCCGTCCCGATGAAATTAAAGGCAAGAGCTACCACTCTACCCCTGAGAAGAAAGCATATCTTTTAAGCATTCAGGGTCCAGGAGTCAACAAAGCGTTCGGCACACAGTAGGTGCTTTATAAATATTCCATGACTTGACCAGTAGCCTGAAGTGACAAGAACGCATTCTCCTCCAAACCCACCCCGCAATGTGTAAACGCCACAACAGACGCTCTTGAAATAGGAGGCTATGTTTTGGCCGCCTTCCCTGCCCATTCCTTCCCCTCCAAGACTCTGCTCCATACGTCAGAAGGATCCACATTGTGTGAAAGAGGATTAAACCTGTTTTAGCAGAAATGAAAGGAGAAATGGATAAGGCTCCTTTTTCCCTTACTTCAAAAGGAAGCTCTTGAAAATAAATGGGAGGCCCTGACAGGGGTGAGCATGAAGTATACACCATAACAAGGGCATGAAGAGAGGACAGAGAAGGTACTGGGAGCTCCGTCCCGCGGGGGGCTCCAAGGACAGGATCTGTGTCAGCAGCAAGAGGGCCATGGAAGCCAAGCCCACGCCTGCAGGCCCCCTGCAGGCCCCCCGCCGCCAGCAGCTTCAGCCACAGATGCCGCTCATGGGAACAAACACCCGAATGCCCACCAACAAGGGTGTGGAGCAGCCAAATGTGGCGTGTCCGCACAACGGGACACTTGCTTGCTGCTGTTCAGTTGCCAAGTCGTGTCTGACTCTTTGAGACCCCCATGGAGCCCACCAGGCTCTGCTGTCCATGGAATTTCCCGGGCAAGAATACTGCAGTGGGTTGCCATCTCCCTCTCCAGGGGATCTCCCCGACCCAGGGATCGAACCTGCATCTCTTGCACTGGCAGACAAATTCTTTTTCGCTGAGCCACCAGGGAAGCCTACCATGGAATACCACTCAGCAATGAAAACAAATAAACCAGTGACACGTGCAGCGATAAGCCAAGTTCAAAGCTGAGCACAGAACGTTACACTGAGCCAAAGAAGGCAGATGCCAAAAAAAGCACACGCAGTATGGTTCCACTCTCGTGAAATTCCAGAAGACGCGAAGCTAATCTACGGTGAAAGAAACGGGAACAGTGGTGGCCCCTGGGATGGCACGTTTAGGGGACGAAAGCCTCCTAGGAAAGGAGGGGGGACTTCCTGGGATAATGGAAATGCTCTGTACCTCGACAGGTGTGTGTTACAGAAGCGCATGCCTTTGTCAAGACTGATCAGTCCACACACTTAGGACCTGCGCATTTCACTGTATGTAAATGACACCATAATTTTTTAAGTAGCTGTTTTTAAATGTTTATTTATTTGGCTCTCCCGGGTCTTAGCTAGTGCATGTGGGATCTTTAGTTCTGACATGTAAACTCTCAGTTGCACAGCATGTGGGATCTAGCTCCCTGACCAGGGATGGAACCCAGGCCTCCTGCGTTGGGAGCATGGAGTCTTAGCCTATGGACCACCAGGGAAGTCCCTAGGAGGTTTTTTAAAAACGTGGGCTTTGGAGTCAGGCAGATGAGCCCCTCGATTTTTCAACCACATGAGCCAATGACTTCTCCTTTGTGCTGAGACCCAGTCTGAGAAGAATCCTGGTGAACGCCAGCTCCTCCTCGTCTCTGCACAGCCAGCACCTTGCAGACGGTGTGGCATGGACCCGGAGCTCAGCAAACGGCATCAAATGAACCAATCAAAGTGAGGCTAGATGAATAGCCTTGAAGCATTTTTAGGAGTGAACTTTATTTCCACCAATAAATTCTGACCTAACGCAAATGAAGGACTGATGCTGAAGCTCCAATACCTGGAGCCACCTGATGCAGAGAGCCAACTCACTGGGAAAGACTCTGATGCAGGGAAAGATTGATAGGAGGAGGAGAAGGGGATGACAGAGGATGCGATGGCTGAATGGCATCACCAACTCAATGGACATGGGTTTGAGCAAATTCCAGAGACAGTGAAGGACAGGGAGGCCTGGTGCTGCCTTTCATCGGGTTGCAAAGAGTCAGACACGACTTATGTGACTGAACAACAGAGCAGATGAGAGGGATTCCACAGACGCTTACAGAAAACTGTTTCCTAGTCTAAGGATAAGCTGAAGTCCCTGAAATCCACCTGGATTAGTTCTTTGATCTGTATATAGTCATGGAGCACCGCTGGTGTGCCAGCTGCTTGAGAAAGAGGGGTAAATAAAGCAGACACCAGACCTGGTCCCTCCCCCACGGAGCTTGCGTTCTGCTGGGGAGACATTACTTGGGGGACTGATCAGAGCTCTGAGGACAAGCAGGTAGAAGCTGCGAAAGAATGTGATGTGGGGGAAGGGCTGCTCTGGGTGCAGGCGTCCGAGGCCGCCTGAGGAAGATACGCCTGAACTAAGACCGAAGAAGGAAGAGGGCTGGCGGAAAAGCTTTCCAGACGGCTGGTGCATAAGCAAGAGGTCTCGAGGCTGAGCCTCCTGGGATTCTGAAGAGCCCAGCTTGTATAATAATGGAAAGAGCTGGAGCCCTTCAGCCTTGCTCTGTTGCTCACTTGCTGTGCCACCTCCACAAATCTCTTGCCCTCTCTGGGCTTTGTCTCCTTATCGGAACACTCAGAGAGGGTCTGCAAATAGTCTCTAGGTGTCTTCCCAACTATGATGATCCAAGGGTATCTGATAGCACACTTGCAAAGCACCTCCTGTGCCCTCTCAAGGGTCTGAGTCCAAAAGGTCAAAAGACAGGGGGACTGAGTCCACCAAGGCAGTGGCCTCTGGGGCCAAAGGAATTAGCTCTGAGGCTCTGACAGCTTTGCTGCTGCAAAATGAAGACATCCTCCTGCCTACCACCCCTGTCCACAGGGAGAAAACCAGGTGGCAGAAAACCAGAGGCCTCCGCGCAGCTGTCGGCCACCCTCTGCCCGGCTGCAGCCTTGGAAATAAATGGTCCCGTCAGCTCCGAAGAGGGTGAGCTCAGGATTTCAAATGAAAATGAAATAAGAGGGAACGCAGCCCAGAAGCAATGTGAAGTAACGACAAGGGCACGGAAATCTTCCACTGCAGCATGACGGATGCAGAGAGCTGAGCAACGGGACGCTGACCTCGGACATGGGGACACAGGGGAAATGAGCTGATGCCCTAGGCTGGCTGGGGGCACCTGAGTTTCGGGGATCCATGGGCTGGCTGGGGGCATCCGGTCCCAGCTTGCAGGGCCACTGCTTTCCTGCCCCACCCCCACCCCATCCTCCTCTTGCTGAAGCCTTATTATCCTCCTGTGTGTCTGCAGAGCAAAGACCTCTAGGGCCTGACCTGCAGGGCACCTAACCCCCAACCTTTTGCCAGGGCAAGGGAGCCTCAAGGCTCACAGACTCCCAGCAGGAGAGCAGCAGGTTCCCATGCCAGGAAATGAGGCGACACAGGTGATTTTAAAAACCATCCTCTAGAGGCACATCCAGTCCTGCTAAGCCCCAGGCTCCAGAGCCATTCTGTGGACATGGAGATCACGGCTTCTTGTTTTCCAGCTGCGTCCTATCCTGAGAAGTGACATACCTGTCCCCTCATCTCTAAATCGGAGGAAGTAATAGCACCGACCTTGCAAGGTCATTGTGAGAATTTAATGTAAAAAAAAAAAAATCTGAGAACAGTTTCTGGCACATGGTCAGTGCTCTCAAGAAGTTCAGTTCAGTTCAGTTCAGTCGCTCAGTCGTGTCCGACTCTTTGTGACCCCACGAATCGCAGCATGCCAGGCCTCCCTGTCCATCACCAACTCCCGGAGTTCACGCAGACTCACGTCCATCGAGTCCGTGATGCCATCCAGCCATCTCATCCTCTGTCGTCCCCTTCTCCTCCTGCCCCCAATCCCTCCCAGCATCAGAGTCTTTTCCAATGAGTCAACTCTTCACATGAGGTGGCCAAAGTACTTGAGCTTCAGCTTTAGCATCATTCTTTCCAAAGAGATCCCAGCGCTGATCTCCTTCAGAATGGACTGGTTGGATCTCCTTGCAGTCCAAGGGACTCTCAAGAGTCTTCTCCGACACCACAGTTCAAAAGCATCAATTCTTCAGCGCTCAGCCTTCTTCACAGTCCAACTCTCACATCCACGCATGACCACTGAAAAAACACAGCCTTGACTAGACAGACCTTAGTCAAGTAATGTCTCTGCTTTTGAATATGCTATCTAGGTTGGTCATAACTTTTCTTCCAAGGAGTAAGCGTCTTTTAATTTCATGGCTGCAATCACCATCTGCAGTGATTTTGGAGCCCAAAAAAGTGAAGTCTGACACTGTTTCCACTGTTTCTCCATCTATTTCCCATGAAGTGATGGGACCGGATGCCTTGATCTTCGTTTTCTGAATGTTGAGCTTTAAGCCAACTTTTTCACTCTCCACTTTCACTTTCATCAGGAGGCTTTTTAGCTCCTCTTCACTTTCTGCCATAAGGGTGGTGTCATCTGCATATCTGAGATTATTGATATTTCTCCCAGCAATCTTGATTCCAGCCTGTGTTTCTTCCAGCCCAGCGTTTCTCATGATGTACTCTGCATATAAGTTAAATAAGCAGGGTGACAATATACAGCCTTGACAAACTCCTGTTCCTATTTGAAACCAGTCTGTTGTTCTATGTCCAGTTCTAACTGTTGCTTCCTGACCTGCATACAGGTTTCTCAAGAGGCAGGTCAGGTGGTCTGGTATTCCCATCTCTCTCAGAATTTTCCACAGTTTATTGTGATCCACACAGTCAAAGGCTTTGGCATAGTCAATAAAGCAGAAATAGATGTTTTTCTGGAACTCTCTTGCTTTTTTCAATGATCCAGCAGATGTTGGCAATTTGACCTCTGGTTCCTCTGCCTTTTCTAAAACCAGCTTGAACATCAGGAAGTTCACGGTTCACGTATTGCTGAAGCCTGGCTTGGAGAATTTTGAGCATTACTTTACTAGCATGTGAGATGAGTGCAATTGTGCAGTAGTTTGAGCATTCTTTGGCATTGCCTTTCTTTGGGATTGGAATGAAAACTGACCTTTTCCAGTCCTGTGGCCACTGCTGAGTTTTCCAAATTTGCTGGCATATTGAGTGCAGCACTTTCACAACATCATCTTTCAGGATTTGAAACAGCTTAACTGGAATTCCATCACCTCCACTAGCTTTGTTCGTAGTGATGCTTTCTAAGGCCCACTTGACTTCACAACAAGTTAGTGTATTTTAATTTTTGTACTGTTTATAGTCGCATTAAGTATGTTGCTATACATACAAGGAAAGCAACATAGTACCAGCCAAGTTCAAAGAGCCATCTAAGTTCACTGATATTAAGAAACTACGGCCTGGATTCATGGCAATTGCCTGACTCTCCCCTCCCCCACCGACCCAACAATCTTGATCCACGACACCCAGCTTCCCTTTGAGCCTTGCTGAGACTCTGCCAGCACACAGCGCTCTGATGAGCTGTCTCTCCTCTTAGAAGAGAAAACATTGAAAGCAACGGTTAAAATCTCAGATGCCTGCAGGGGCCAGGAAGGTAAAGCAGATGCCTAAAGGGAGTCCAGCGTTAGCCATCAAGGAGCAGCAGCGACTGCGGCAAACTAGAGAACCCACGTCTCATCGGAGGGAGAAAGCTGCTACTGTCTCTAGCCAGCTTTTGCCAGGGAGGAATGTAGGTCCAGGGTTGGCATATCTTTTAGTTTTCAAGGGAAGCCAGAAATCCAGATTTTTGTGTGAGATCTCCTGATGTTAAATATTGGCACCTAATTCCTTATTTTTAAAAACATGGAAGCCCTAGCAAGATTCATCTGTTTGCACCCAGTTAAGTTGAGGGGCAGAGCCCTCCCAGCTGTTACTGGCTGCTGGGCAAGTGCCATCTCCCTGCAAAGAAATCAGAACATTCTGGCTGGGCTGGAGACAGATCTTAATTAAGCTCCAGGCGGAGTGCCTATTAGCTGATAAAGGCTTTGGGAAAGAGTGAGGGCAAGAGTCCCCCGAGGGCTGGAGCGGAGGAGGAAAGCTAAAAGAAGGGGGTGGGCTTTGAAGTGGGCTTTGGGGGCTGTCAGACCAGGAAAAGACAAAGCACAATCCACAGGAGAGACGGGACCTGGAGGGGAGACGGGGGAGGGGGTGGAGATGGGGAGTTAGGAAGAACTGAACACCGTAACTCAGAGGTTCGCCCGTTCAAGTGTGGCTGCAAAATGTCACACTGCAGCACTCTTGAGAGGATTCTATTAGGAAGGCGATCGCATGCTGCTCCAGGCTGGGGGCCCTTGGAGACAGCACCAAGGACGCAGGCTCCTCCCAGGAGGAAAGGCAATGCTCAGATCTCCGGACGTGGAATTAACTGGAAGTCCTCTACCCCGAGCAGACCCCGCTCACACTCGGATCGGCTACATGCAGCCTCCTTTTCTAGAACTAAGCTCTTCCAAAGCCAGAAACATGTCTTCTATACGCTGGGCATGTAGAAGATCCTTAATGAACGTGTATCGTGTGAGCCAGTGAATGAAACCAAAGAACAAGAAAAGTGAAAGTTCCTCAGTCGTGTCCGACTCTTGGTGACCCCGTAGACCATACAGTCCATGGAATTCTCCAGGCCCGAATACTGGAATGGGTAGCCTTTCCCTTCTCCAGGGGATCTTCCCAACCCAGGGATCAAACCCAGGTCTCCTGCGTTGCAGGCAGATTCTTTACCAGCTGAACTACAAGAGAAGCCCAAGAACAGTCTACGGGAAACAAGACATCAAAGAAGAGGGCGCATGCCCACACTTTCAGAACTGAGCATCTCCATCTGGGGGAAAATGAACAAAGTCATCAGAGCTCACTGCACTCGACAGCCACAGAGACCTGGTGTTTGTCCAGAGAATCACCTCGAGTGGGGTGGCAGGAAGATGACAGTGGCACCCCATAATGACCAGAGTCAGGGAGGCGTCCTACGCCCCAAAGCCCCAGGGAATGGAGATGATGCATGGCCTCAGTGGGTGTCTTGGATCACTTTAGAATCAATATATTATAAAAACTACCATATCATTTTAAGCCCTTTCCGGGGTAGGTGGTGCAGCTGAGAGGCTCAGGGCATGGATGGGCCTTGGTCCAATCACACAGCGAGTCAAGGAGCACAGGCTGGACCGGGGCCCAGCTCTCCTGACTCCCAGTCCAGAACACTCTAGATTCAGAGCAGAGCTGGGGCTAGGAGAGGCAGCTGAGGCCCTTGCCTGGGGAGCCAAATGTAAGGAGGGGCCACAAAGCTTCACGATCAAGTTAACATTTTGATGCAATATCTGTTAAAAATAAAAATTAGTACAAGACAAACCCAAGATAAGAGAGATAGCAACTTATAAAGACGTAAGGTTGTGTTCTTGTAGCCCTCAACCTCCCCCAGTCCACCTTGCTGTTGTGGTTCAGTCGCTCAGTCGCGTCTGACTCTCTGCGACCCCATGGGCTGCAGCACGCCAGGCCTCCCTGTCCTTCACCATCTCCTGGAGCTTCCTCCAACTCATGCCCATTGAGTCGGTGATGCCATCCAACCATCTCATCCTCTGCCGCTCTCTTCTCCTTTTGCGTTCAATCTTTCCCAGCATCGGGGTCCTTTCCAATGAGTCAGTTCTTGGCATCAAAAGCCTCCATGCTGGTCCTGGCCCAAACAGGAGCCCCGAGGTGACAACTGCCCAAGACATGGAGAAAATGGTTGTGTGGAAACCTACGGGAAGATCACTCCAGGAAGAGGGCAGGAAAGCAGCGGAGTGTCAGGAGAGGTGGCCGACGAATGCCACCCCGACTCCCATCCCCACCCCAACTCACAGGGCTGCATTTTTCCTGCAACAAGTTGTGCCCCAGGGACACTCAGCAAGACGCACCAGGAGAGCTCAGGGAGCAAATGGCACCCCCGGCCCCCTCCCTGACACCCCCCTCCTAACTCCAACCAGTTGTCCTGCAAATCTTCGCCTCTTCATCTCAAGGGGCAAGATGGATTAAAAAGTTTGGCCAGCTCGGGATAACTCTTTTTGCCATGGAAAAACAACCCAGAACTTTATGACTTACTGACAGCGGGTTATGAATGGGAGGGAAAGCATATCCTTAAACTGCTGGCAGTAACTCCCTTTTAAGGTATTTCCTTGGGGCCAGAGACAACACGTCTTCCTCCTGCCCCCGGTTCTAAGAGCAGCTTGTCTTTCAGAGACAGGCTTGGGCCTTTAGGTCAGCCAGGCTTGTATTTAGATCTGGCTTTGCCATTTATTGTGAGGCCCCAGATGATATACCAGGACGAGACACAGCAACTCATGCTGCCGGGGGGTCCAACTTAGAGGACATGACTGCGGCTGAGGGGCAAACCACAGGCAAAGGGGTGGGCACAACCCAGAACCAGCACACCACTCACAAGAGGGGCTGCCAGCCAGATCTCCCTGTGTTTCTAAAGAAAATAAAAAAATATGAAATCTTCTGATTTGTAAAAGTTGGCCAACTAATTCAAATTAGCTGGAAATTTAAGAAATTTAATATTGAAGAAAATGCTAACCAAGCAGGGTCAAATAAAACAGGTCTGGGAGCCAGAGCCCACCACCAGGCCCACCATGTGCCGCTGACATCCACAAATGCCCCCGGCAACCTGCCTGGCACCTAGCGAGTGTTCAGCAAACACGGACCGTTCCCATCTTTCCCAGAAACTCTCCAAGCATCATCAACATCCATTTCCACACAACAGCTTGGGAAGGAATGCTTCTCGGGGTGGGACATGGAAATATGAAAAGAAGAGCTGAAAATCTGGAAGGCTCCAAAGGGAGGTGGGAACCGCCAAGGGAATTCCTTAAAAGGATTTAAAAGAATTTTATTGGGCATAGTTTACCATAAGTCAGGGATAAGATCAGGCAGTAATTTAGCTCCTGGGCCCCACGAGCGAGCCTGCGCCTATAGGGTGGATGGGGAGTGAGAGGGAGGATCTGGCCTTACTGAGGTCTCCACCACCATTTCAGGGGCTCTGTCCACAGGTCACCCTCATGCTGGACTCAGCACATGGGGTCCTGATAGGCCCAGCCCCCAGGCACAGCCCCTCTACAGAGATGCTCCTAAGGTCCAGCTGATCCTACCCAATCAGAAGCAAGGCCCAGGGGATCTGGTAGCTCACATGAACTTAAAGTCAGACTCAGCTGGGCTGCATTTCAAATTTTCAACATCAGAGGCTCTCTGATGTGATTCCCCCAGACCAATCAGGCAGCAGCAGCAGGGAACTCGTTTGAAGGGCCCCACCCCAAACCCACTGAGACAGAAACTCAGGGGGGTAGGCTCAACCATCCGGGTTTGAACAAGCGGATTTGGATGCACAATACATTTGAGAACGCCTGCTCTCCACCTTTGCCCTGTGGTCGTCAGCAAGTCCTGGGCCTCACTGAGATGATCAACTCTGTCCTATAGGATGGTCCTTCTGCATCCTTCCACCGACGATTTCAGAAGCCTGGTCTGTTTGTGCCAGACAGTGTGGGAGATACTGGGGGACAGCACATATTCCTGACCCTGATGGAGCGTGGGGTCTAGCTCTTGATGGAGACAGATGATGAGCGAGGAAAAAAGATATAAATGCCAATTTTCAGAAGCGAGAGGAAGGCAGGGCGTGACCCACCACATAAAGCTGCTTCTCACAGTGCGTTCTAGGGACCACCGGAGCACTAGAGCCCCCAAAGTCAGGTGGATTTCCTTTCCTACATCCCCCAACCCCCTCTCTGATGTCCCCGCTGTTCCTCAAACACGTCTCCTCACTCCAACTTCAGGGCTGAGGCCTTCACCGTTCCACCTACGGGGAAAGCCCTCTTACCAGATCTTCCGAGGACGGGCTCCTTCTCTTTGTCCAGGCTTGCGTGTCACCTCCCCTGAGGTCGAGCTGAAGCAGTCTCTCCCCTTACTCTGTACCCCCACCAGCCTGCTCTGGCTTCCTCCCTGCCTTTCTCTGAGCCTCCAATCCTGTGCCTCCCTGTGGCCTTCCTAGTCCTGCCTCTCTCCCAGAAGAACATGACTTCTTGGGGGCAATTTCTTGTCTTGGGCACCTCAACAGCATCAGTGAGCAAACGTCTGCCTAATGAGCGACACTCTAACCCTATTCCCAGGCTCCCCTGGACCTCAGCGGTAGAGTCCGCCTGCCAAGGCAGGAGACGCATGTTCCATCCCTGGGTGGGGAAGATCCCCTGGAGAAGGAAATGGCAACCCACTCCAGTACTCTTGCCTGGAGAATCCCATGGACAGAGGAGCTTGGCAGACTTGTCCATGGGGTCGCAAAGAGTCAGACAGACTGAGCGACTCAACAACAACAACAAACCCTATTCCCAGAAAGAGGGGATGCTCCCCACCCTTGAGGAGGAGGAGGCCACAGGCTGTGCCCAGCGCAGGTTCTCACGACCTTGCTTCGTTCTCTGAGGGTGGAAAAGGGCGTAGAGACTAGAAGGAAAAGAGGAAGGGGGCGAGGGGGGCGCTCTTGCCAGGCCGGCGACCCGGGAACGCCGGCTGCGCGGAGGCGCACCCGCTATCTGGCAAACCCTCCAACCCACCCCCCGCCCCCGGGCAAAAGCGCGACTCCTACCCATTCCGAGGCGAGGCGTCGCTCTCAGGCGGCTCGGGACCCCAGGGCCCCGTCCGAGTGCCCCGCGTTGGCCGGGGGTGCGGGCAGCTGGGCCTCGCGGACTCGGGGACCTGGAGGGAAAGGCACCTGGCGTGGCACGTGCCGTCCTAGGAAGTTGACGCCGCCGGCGCCTGCGGTCCCTGCCCCGCGGCGGCACGAGGCGCCCAGGGGCAGCGGCTCACCGGGACCTCCCCGGAAAGACACAAGACCCGGCCCCGCGCGGCGCGCGCCCCGGGGCAGCGGAGCGGGGTCGCTTCAGGGGGCACGTTGGAGCCCCGGGCAGCGCGCGAGGGGTCCGCGACCCGCGGGGCCGGGGAAGCACATGACCCCAGCAGGCCGGCGCGCCGCGGCGCACTTGCAGCCCGAGGGCAGCGGAGCGCGGGGATCCCGAGGGCGGGCGGGCGGGGGCCGCGGGGGAAGGCGGAGAGGGCGGCGGCCGGGCGCTCGGCGCGGGCGGCCCGGGCGGAGGCTCGGAGGAAGCCCGGCGCCGCGCGGTGCACCCGAGAGCGGAGGCCTGGCGCTGGGCCGCCCGGACCCTCCAGGCGGGAGCCGCGTGCCCCCCGCGCTCCCCGCCGCCGCCCGCGCTCCCCGCCCCGCGCCCCGCCCCTCCCTCCGGCCCGCCTCCCGCCCCGCTCCCTCCCTCCCTCGGCGGCGGCCGCGCGGCGCTCCCGGCGCACTCGGAGCCCGGCGGGGACCGGGAGGCACAGGCGGGTGGCCCTCGATCCGGGTGCTGGAGCCGAGCGGGGCCCCGGGGCCGAAGTTGGCCGGCCGCTCCGGGAGGCGGCGCGGGCGGCTCCCAGCCCCTGGTCGCGTCCTCGCCGGGACCCGCCGGCCGCCGGGGGACGCGAGCCGCAGCCCGGCCAACTCCGCGGCGGGGACGCCTTGCCGAGAACTTGAGGTGGGACCCTGGCGCGCTGCAGCCCCGCCGGGCGCCGCCGGGCGGGCGGACTCGGGCCCAGGCGGGGGGAGCCGCACGTAGCTGTGTCCCCTCCGGGGACCCAGAAAGCCGCCGAGGGGAGCGGTCTGGGGCGACAGGGGACCCGGGAGCAGCTGCGCGCGGCGGTCACCGTGCGGGTCCGGCTTCTGCGCTTCCCTGGGGTCCCCCGGCGCGCGAAGTGACAGGGCGGGGGCCGCACCCCAGCAGCGGCCGGGGTTTCTCGCCGTCTCGCAGGAGGATCCGGGGAGGAGGGGGTGTTGGGGAGAGGTTGATGGGGCGGGGGGCGGAGGGGGGGGGTGCGTCCGTCTGTCTCCCGCTCATTCACTCCATCCTTAGGTACAGAGTGGGGCCTCGCGTCAGCGGGCTTTATTGAGTTGTTCATTAGGGCCACGAGCCTTTATTGAGAGCCCACTGTGTGCTAGGCGCTGGGGACTCTTGAGACAACTCTGCCTTGGAGGGGAAGGTGGCCTCCTCACCCTCGGGGGGCGCTCCCTACCCAGAAGGGGCTCAGCCTGGATGGAATCTTCGGGTGAGGAGGGAGAGGAGGGAAGCACCTTCATTCATTCACGGTTGACTGGGAGACGGGTTGAGCGCCTACTATGCGCATCTCACCTTGCCAAATCTCAGCTGTTCATTATTTCACTAACAGTTATTGAGGCGCTGTGCTGGGGAGAGAACTGGGCGGGAGAGGATGGAGCCGGCTTGCAGCTTGGAGAGAACACCCCTCGCCCCCCTGTGTACAAGCAGGTCCCTGGACAGGTTGCAGAAAGGCCTTTCCTTGGTTCATCTACTGCATTCATTCTCAAGGGGAAGGGGGAGGCTGGAATAGGTTGTTGGATAAGAAGAAAAGGCGTTTAGAAAGCTCCTTAGGGGGAGGGTTTTAATGGGGAGGAGGACTGAGAAAAGCCCATCTCACCGAACTGATGAAGGCAGGCTCCCACCGATGGGGTGTACTACGGAAGCTGTCCATTCAGCAGGCGTTTCCTGAAGCACTTGCTGTCCATAAGCACATCCAGGGTGCCAGGCGTCAGAGTCAGCAAGGTGAACGAGGCAGTTGCAGAGACCCCCTTTGCTGACCCCTCAAGATAAACGCAGGGGAGGTGAGAGAAGGGAGCCGGAACCAGTCTGATTCATCACGTGTGTTAAGGAGGGTGGCTTCTTCTGACTCCATGAATCTGAGCCGAGGTTTATTCACTAGGGTGTGTTTGATACCCACACACGACAGCACAGTCAGAGTCGCTCTGGGGAGCCTCACCCGCTCATGTTTCCAAGGCAGGTTTGGCACTGCTGGTGACCCGGCCCCAGGGCCAGAGCCAGGGCGCGCGCCAGCTTTCTTGTGTGGACTTCTCAGGAGCTGTCAGACCTAAGCTTGACCCTGTGCCCTCCATCCTGGAGCTCTGCAGAGGCACCTGCCAAGTAGGGAGGGAGGGAAGGCGCATCTGAAAGGCAGGCGGTGAAGGCTCCTGGGGACTGCCTTCATCCGTCATTCCCTAAGAGCCCATTCCAGTGGAAAGATGTCTGTCATGGGACACACTCAAACCCACAGGGGCCGTGAGTGTACAACCTTGATCCCCGTCCCAAGCCTTGAGGACCAGGCGAGGGGAGCCCTGGAGTCTGACTGGGGAAGATCTGGGAGTCAGGCTCCCGTCCCGCCGCCACTTTGAACCCCCTGTACCCCACAGAGCTGGGCCGTGGCCAGAGGTGAGGACGATGCCCCAGGGATTAGAAGGGCCCTGGACACAGGCCTGAGAGACTCCAACCAGGTCTGAGGAGTCAACCCCCGGGGCCCCTCTAAGGCGTCTTGACCCAGCCGTCTTTTCTTCACGTCCCCTTTCCGAATATGTGAGGCAGAGACAGCGTTTCTGGTGGCCAGAGATAGAGGGTCTGGAAATCCACCCTTGGTTGGCCCACTAAACCCAAAGATGGAGCCCCATGGTTGGAAAATAGCGGCTGGAAAAGCCACTCTAAAAGAGAGTTGATACAAAGGCGGAGGCAGGGAAGTCTAGCTGCCAGCACTAGTCCCTCCTGGCCATTTTTGTTCCCTAGCAGAAGTATCTGACTGACAGAGTCCACGCACGGAGTCACGGCGGTCCAGGTAGGAGCCGAACGACGGCCTCACAGGGCACACCACCCCTCCTTCCCCGCCCCGTCCCACTGCAGCTGACCGCAGACACGTGGCCTCAACACTTACTGAGGAACAAGAAGCAAAGGATTGTTTAAGTAGGTGTCCCCCTCCCCGGCTGCTGCCCCAAGGCCCCAACTGCTCCCCAAGCCTGTGCCTCCACTTACCCCTGTGCTCCCAAATCAGAAGCCACAGGGGACAAACAGAAAACGACCCCCTGGCTCCCGCCCCAAAGCCCCTCCTGGTAGAAGGCAAGCGTGGATGTGTTTTTATTTTGCCAGAGGAACATTGTAGGGAGGCTCCAGAGGCTGTCTCTGGCTGGGGGTGGGGGATGGGGGTCTCTGAATGTTCCCTCTTAGGGGGCAGGTGGGGTGGAGGAGAGAGCCCAGCTCCCAGCAAGTATCCCCCACCCCAGTGACTGAGGCCCCCCCTCACTGGAAGCAGGGCTGGGGGCCAGCCCACTTGGACTGTAATAAGCGTGGACAGGAGAGATGGATTTCCCACGCGGGCACAGCATCTCACAGGGATCCGGTGTGCCAGAGGCTGGGCCAGCCTAGCGGCTGGATCCGTTTTGATTAACGGTCTAATTGAGGATTAATGCAGCATGATCCGCCTCTGAGTCAGCCCAGCCAGGAACCTTGACCATGACGGATGAAACTCCCCCTGCAGGGGAAGGACTGCAGGGAGAGGCCGCTGGAGTCCCCTCGAAACCCGCTAGGGGTTAAGGGATGACACGGGTTGGCAAGTGTGGGGAGGAGAGAAAGAAACCAAAGCCCGAGGAGCTCGGGGGAAAACGCTTTTTTGTTTTTTTAAAGAAAGTTGCACTGTGCTTGGTTTGTTTCTTCCCGCCACATGCTACTAACAGTGTAGTGGCTTGAAGCAGCACAAACTTGTTATCTTACAGTTTTGGGGGGATCAAAGGTCCAGATGGACCTCAGTGGGCTGACACCAAGCAGGCAGCAAGGCCGTGTTCCTGCAGGCAGAGTCCCTTCCTTTGCCTTTCCTAGCTTCGGGGTGGGGGGGGGGGGGCTCCCTGCGTCCTTGGCTCCTGGCTTTACGACATTCCAGCCTCAGCGTCTGCCATCGTGTCTCTTTCATCTCTGACTCTGATCCCCTTGAGTGACAGCTGCTCAGCCACACCTGACTCTTTGCGACCCCATGGACTTGCCTCCCTGTGATGAGGACTCTTGTGGTGACACTGGGCCCACCAGTCGATCCAGGGCCATCTCCCCATCTCCAGCTCCTCAGTTTAATCGCAGTAACATCCTCCCTTTCACCACGTAAGGTTACACTCCCAGGTTCCATCCAGGGCTTGGGATGTGGACCTCTTCGGGAGGCCACCCTTCTGCTGACCGCAGGCCTGTGCCTCGTCAGTTTCTGTTGACTGACAGGGAAGCAGAGGCCCAGCGGGGTGAGGCACTTGACTTCAGCCAGGTGAGGAGAGCTGGCACTGAGGTCCCGCCCTCTGGAAGGTGATGTTGGCTTCATACTGCTCCCCTGAGGAAAGAAATGCTGGGGGAGGAGCAGGCAGGTGAGGTGCCAGGCATGCTGCCCAGAAGCCGTTCTAGCAAACAGGGGGCCCTTCTAATGCACCAGGCATGGCTCCAAGCACTTAGCAGGCGAGTGTGATGACACCCCAGTTTACAGCTAAGGAGCCAGGCACAGAGAGGTGAAGGTATTTGCAGAAGGCTGCAGAGCTGGTGAACGGTGGGCCAGGCATCGTGGTCCAGAGGCCACACCCTCAGCCCTGCTTGGTACCTGCTACCCCACAGGAGAGTTCTTCTGCCCAGAGACTGAAATAGCAACCCAGAACTCGATGAAACCAGTTTTATTAATTCCTTACTCTGCTCGTGTGCAAATAGCCAGAAGGAACAAGGATGTCTCCCCAGCTATGGGCAATTGCCTGCTTCTCCCCATCCCCAAAGACTTTTCAAAAGCTTGTGCCTAGAAATTATAGGCGAGGTGCTGGACACCCTTCCGCCGCCAGGAACCAGCGATGCAGGGAAACAGAAGAATGCAGAGTCAAAGAGGTTTGCTCAGAGTCCCACAGACCTAGTGGAGCCTGGCTTCATCACTTGCCACCAGAGTCATGAGTTTTCACCTTTCAAAGCCTCAGTTTCCTCATCTGTAAAATGGGCGTGAAACCTCCATTCACCAGCTTGGTGAGGTCAACACGCTTGTCCCTGCTGTATGGGGAAATAGGCCCGGAAGAGGGCCAGTGACTTGGTGGGTACAGATGGCTGAATCAGGCTGAAAGGTTAACAGCAGAAGCAGCAGCAATATCCAGACAAGCCTGACAGAGACCTTCCTCCCACCCTGCTCCCTGCTCCAGAGTCCTACCCCCACCCCCGGGTCCTGCATCCCACCCCCAGTCATACGCTGGCCACAGAGCAGCCTCCAGGTGGGGGTGCTGCCCTTCAGAACTCCTTCTGGCTTCAGTGATCATCTCTCTTTGGAAATGTACACTCAGCCCTCTGTCATAGCTTCTAAACATCATCTTTATCCCAGGAGGAAGAGAGGCTGCCTGGGGAGAATCCGCGGAGCCGTGGGCTCACGAAGGGGCGTTCAATCAAGGCAGCCCTAGAGGAGACAGATTTTCTCATGAACCAGAGGGTCTCCACTTCTCCAGTGAGGCTCCTCTCGTGCGGGACCCCCAGAGGCTTCCAGAACCCCAGGGAGACTGGGAAGTCAGGCAGAGGGCTCCCGGCCGAAGCCCAGAGCACCTGGAAGGCCTGCCGGCTTTCCTGGCGCCTGCCTTTCCTCTCTCAGACATCAGCAGGCTCTCAGGGAGCCTTCAGAAATGCCAGTTCCCGGCCCCCACTTAAGGATTCTGATGACAGGGTCTTGGGGGGAACTTGGGGGTCTGTATCTCAGCTGAGTCCAGAGAGATGCAAAACCCAGTGGCGTGACAGTTTTCGTGCTCTTCTTTTTCTCTAACCTGGATTAAAACCCAGGGCGGTGCTAACCACACTCTTTAATTCATATCGCTCTGCATCACCAGGCTGCCTTAGTCACTGTTCCCTTCATTCCAGTCCCCAAGCTTATCCCCTCCCCCTGCCCTCCCAGGCACCCTCCCTGTGGTTGACAGAGATCCTTGCATGTGCTCGAGTCTGTAAGATATGTAATGTTGTGTGTGCGCTCATTTACATAAACAGCAAAGTGCTATAAACTTCTGTTGTTTCTTTTTTCCACTTGGGACCATGTTTTTAAGATCTAAATGTGTTGCTAAACCTGCATCCAGTCCATTGCTTCCAGTTCCTGGGCACTCCGCAGGCTTTGCCATCTGGGTCCACTTGCTCATCTCCCCCACCACCGGGAGGGACACTGGGAGACCTCCGAGCGCCAGGGATATCTTCTTGTGCCTTGTTCCTTGCTTGCATCTGAGTCCCCAGAAGCGGATCCTGAGTCAAGGATTGGAGTACAAATATATTACAGACAATGTCTGTCATAAGCCCTGTGGATCCAAGTCTGAGGGATATACCCAGGAATGGGATTCCCGGGTCATCAGACGCCAGCATCCTTCATTCCCCTCGGTACCCCTCAGGCTTTCCCAGAGGCCATATGAGTGCATTCCCTCCAGCAATGGGCTCTCGGGTCAGACAACGCTGGGATCCAGTCCTGCCTAATCAGGTCAAGAAAGGAGTCACCCTTGCCTGGAAGAGGGGAGAATAACAGATCCCCCTCCTAGCTAGTAATAATACAGCAGGCCCATTGAGGATCCCCTGCAGGTCAGGCGTTGGCCCCAGCACCTACGTTATCTGTGTCCTCTGCTTTAGTCCTGATCATAACTCCGGGAGGTCAGAGCAACAAATATCCCCATTTTACAGATAAGGAAACTGCATCTCAGAGGCAGGACATGACTTGTTCAAAGTCATAGGAGACCTTGGTCTCCTGACTTCAGAGCTAGCGGGCTCTTCTGCTTCCCCACCTTGAGGTCATCAGCAAATCGCCCCCCTACCCCCACCCCCAAGCTGGAGTCTAACCAGCTTTTTCTCAACACTCGCTGTATTTGTTTCCGGTTGTTGCTGTGACACATCGCCACAAGCTGAGTGGATTAAAACAAAACAGACTTAACTGCCTCACATTCTGGAGAACAGGGGTCTGCAATGGGTGTTGCAGGGCTAAAATAAAGGCATGGAAAGACTGCGTTCCTTTCTGGAGAGCCCAGAGGAGAGTCTGTTCTTCGTCTGTCTCAGCTTCTAGACGCTGCCCGCTTTCCTTGGCTCGTGGCCCCTTCCATTGTCAAAGCCAGCACTGGCCAGTCCAGTCTTTCTCACAGCGTTTCATCACTCTGATGCACCCTCCTGCCTTTCTCATCCATCTTTTAAGGACTCTGGTGGTTGCATGGGTTCCCCAGACAGTCCAGGAAAATCTTCCCACCTCAGAGGAAGCTGGTTAGCAGCCCCATTTCCATCTGTAACCTTGATTCCTGCTTGCCAGAGAAGCCAGCATAGTCACTGCTTCCAGGAATCAGAAGAAGGATACAGACATCTTTTGGCCAAGGCTGGGTAGGAATGGGGGAGTGTCTACCTGCACCGACACTCAGGGCTGGGGCGGTGTGCAGCTTCAGCAAGGGGGTGGGTGCTGGGCGCTGAGCACAGGGAATACCAGCTCCCTCGGGCTTTGCTATGTCCCTGCTCGCTGGGCCCTCCCATTCCGTCCAGCCCAGCCAGGTCAGAGCTCCCCCTCTGCCTCCCCAATGATCATCAGGTCGGCCTTGGTGCTCTGATACCACCCATCACCCATGTGGGAGGCCCCATCCCTGACCTCTCTGTCTCTGATTGGCCCACAATTTCTCCTTCCATCATCCTGTAGCCGGGAAAGGCTGCCTCTAACTTGGGCCTCCTAGCGCCACCTATCGGTCACCTGGGTGAATGGCACCCCTAGGATCACCCTACATCCTTGCCCTTCGTCACACTCCAGTCCCACAGCGAGTCCCCTCAGCCCTCTCTCTCCAAAGCCCACCCCAGATCCTTCCGATTCTCCAGACCCCTCCACCGGTCCAAACCTCGGTGGTCTCTTTCCAGAGACAGGGGTGGTCTCCCCCGCCCAGCCTGGGACTTCTCCAGAGGATGCCCCACCCACGAAGAACGAACCCCCAGCGCATCTATCGCCTGCTGACCCCCCACACGCTCGTCTTCTCCCACCTCCCCTCGCTCACTCTGCCTGGCCACTTGGCCTTTACTTCCGTGTCTGACCATCCAGTCCCATCCCCAGGTCAGGAGCAAGCTCTTCTAATTCCACCCAAGACACTGCTCCCCAGGCCCTCCCAGGGCTGGCTCTGCCCCAGGGTCCTCTCCCCTGAGAAGCCCTCCTGGGTCCCTCCAGCAAGCATTAACCCCTCACCCCAGTCACTTCCCGTTGGTCACCTAGTTCTGTTTCCATCACAACACTCATTACGGCCTGAAACGATCTGTGTATTCATTTAGAGACTGTGTCCCCCACTAAAGCATCACCTCTGTAAGGACAGCACTGGGTCTGTCGTGTCCTCTGCTGTGCCCCCAGGCCTGGCACAGTCCCACACGTGCTAATGTTGGATGAATGAACGGATGACAGCTCCCTCAGGACTTCTCCTTCTCATTCCCACCATTGGAGCCCCTTTCTCAAACAGCTTCCTCTTCCTAAGTAAACATATAGACCCTAAAGAGGCAAACTCACTAGATCACACCATGCTGTGGAACTCACAGACCTAACACCGAAATTTTAAAAAATCAGCTTTTTCGTGAGGGTTAATACCAGACTGGGTGAAAAGTAGCTTTATATTCCAGAAGCAGGACTTTGGAGCCTGATTGATCTATGAACCTTACCAGAGACTCTAGCAGGCAGAACTGTTACCCACACCCCCATCAGGCTGGACAACACTAAGACCAAAGGCTCAGGGCAAGGGTGCCCCTCCCTTGTTGAGCAAATTCAGCATCTGAGCCTCCCCAGGGTCCTCTGGCCCTCCGTGTACAAGCAGCCTGCACAAAGCAACTTTTTCTCTCCTCTCCATACTTGTCTCTGAGACAGAACAACTTTCCATGCAGGAGGCTGAGGCTTTGACTCACGGCTGATACAGATCACGAGAGAAAAAATGAGGAATTGCTAATTGGGGGAGCTTTCAGCTGGAGGGAAAGCGAGGAGGGTTGAAAGAAAAAATTCTGCAAGAAAAGAGGTGATTACAGACGTGGGGTTTCACAAGCGCTCTCCAGGGTTTGCAGGATGAGAGGAAGGCTCCCATGCCTCCATCACTATTCTTGCCAAACGGAATGTCATTTTCCCTCTTGTCTTTGGTGACAAAGATAAAGCAGCATAGCTGAAAAGCTGTGGCAGTAAAAGCCATCTTCCTCCTCCAAGGGATTCTGGCAGGCTCTGCCTAAGGAGATGAGTTCCAATTTTAGGTGAAGTTAAAAACACTCTTAATGCTTTAAAGTCAGATCATGTTTTTTCAAACACAGGTGTACCGTGGTTTTAAACTTGAGCTGAGAAACGACAGTTTGCCCCAGAGATAAATGCGTGGAGTGATGATCTGCATTTGTGAAAGAATTTCTCTTAGGGAGGTGCCCCTCTCAGATGTGGAAACCTTCGTGGCTCCTGTTAAACACTGCTTCACACCCACGCGGGGCTCTGTGTATATCTGCAACCGCGAGCGTTTCCGCTGAACATGCCCATAGCACGGATGGACACTCAGAAATGGGTCTCCATTTGGAATTGATAGACTTGGCTGGTACCACTTGCATCCGTGGGTGACTGAGCTGGGGTCGGGGGGAGTGATGGTGAATTTTAAAAGCATATTGGAACTTCCCTGGAGATCCAGTGGTCAAGAGTCTGCACTCTTAATGCGGGAAGCCCAGGTTCCATCCCTGGTCTGGGAACGAGACCCCCCCATGCCGCAAATAAGGCCTGGTGCAGTGTGAGTGAAAAGAAAAACTATAACATCCAAGTATTATAGACTCGTACTACACTACTTTTCCCCAGATCAGCTTAATTCTGGAGAGCTCTGTTGCTGTCATCTAGGGGTGCCAAACTCAAGTGCCTACAGTGACCAGGAAGGAAACGTACATAAGGGAAGTAAAGTGGGTGTCAGGAAGACAATAGGGAGGGGTGGGGATGACAGTGGATCATAGCATGCCTGCCCTGCCTTAAGAGGGGCAGACATTTCTCAGCTGGAATTTGAAGTGAAGGTTGCCAGATAATCTGATTTTCCAAAAAAATTAAAAACCCATGAATTTTTAAATGAAATGTCTCCATTTTTCAAAATCTTCTCCAAGCCAGGCAAAATATTTGTAAACCAAATGCAGCCCATGAGCTATGACTGCATAAGCAATCTGATTCTAATGGCACAAACCCTTAGCTTTGAGGACGGGGAAGGAAGAAGTCTGTGTAAGCTGAGATTTTGACCTCAGTTTCCCGGAAGTGCCCTCATCGGGTTGGCCTCACCAACAGGAAATGTACTTATTTGTTGAGCATTTCTTGGAGCATTTATGTTGCTGAATACAGAGGTTCGGAAATGAGTAGAGCATGTTCTTCCCCCAGGGAGCAAGCGTCTACTGAAGGAACCAGGCTTGCACACAGATCATTCTAAAACGGGTGGCAAGTGTGGTGACGATAAATGGGGGGTGGGGGGGATGACACTTGATTTAGCTGAAAGAGCCAAGGAGGGCTTCCTGGAGGAGGGAGCAAGCCTGTCCAATCCAGTCCTGGGTCCTCAAGATGACGTTTGTTGACACATGAGCAAAACGTGTCGCTGTTGCGACAATTGTGCATTTTTCAGACTTTGCCTCTGATTTATGGCAAGTGATACGTTTTCCACACATGGAACGAATGCAGGCGATCCCTTTAATACTTGAAATAGTGTAAACAGTGGGAGTTCCCTGATGGCGTGGTGGTTAGGATTCCACGCTTTCATTGCCGTGGCCCGGGTTCAATCCCTGGTCAGGAAACTGAGATCCCACAAGCCACATGGTGCAGCCAAAAACTAAAATAAAACAGAATAATAAAATAATAAAAAATAACTAGTAGACAGGAAGTATTGAGGACCTACCATGTCCCACATACTGTGTTCAGTGCTCTTGGGTACATAATTCACTGAATCTTCTCAGTAATCCTATAAGGTAGATCGTATAGTGATACCCGTTTTGCAGATGAGGACATTCAACATCAAACTCTACGCTCATAACCACCACAGCAGAGCCCCCCCTCCTTGCACTATGAACATGGGGGGCAGGATAATTCTCTGTTGTGGGGTCTGACCATAGGACTTTTAGCAGCATCCTTGCTCGATGCCAGTAGCATCCCCTAGTCATGACAATCAAAAATGCCTCCAGACATTGCCATCTGTTCCCTGGTGACAAAAATCAGGCCTGGTTGAGAATTGCTGGTCCACACTAAACTACTTTTCCAAGCTAAATAAATATCCCCCAAAGTTGGACAGACTGAAAGCGTTAAGTAAGTAACAGTACCGGTGTAGGCTGTCAGCTCTGTGGGGCTGGGGGCCGCATCTGAGTTTATGCATGGCTGCAAACGCCCAGTGCTTGAAGCTGCTCCTGGCTTACAGGAGCACTCAGTGCATTTTTATGGTGTAAAAGATGCGGGTGTGGAGGAATGGTGAGGTTTAGGAGATGCTGAGCAATAGAGTGGCTCTTCTGACTCTTGAGCATCTTCCCTCAAGCTGCTGTGAGAGAGTGTCTAGACCAGGGGGCTTGAATAACAGACACGGGTTGCTCTCCATCTGGGGGGCTGGGAGTCTGAGATCAGGTCAGGGTCTGAGGAGGGCTGTCTTCCTAACTTGCAGGTTGGCTGCCTTCTCACCAGGCCCTCACTCGGTGGAGAGAAAGGAGACCCTGCTGTCTCTTCCTCTCCTTATCAGGGCACTAATCTCACCCTGGGGCTCCACCCTCCTGACATCATCTAAGCCTGATGACTTCCCAAAGACCTCACCTCTTAACATCATCCACTTGGAGGTTAGGGCTTTCCCCTATGAATCTGGGGGAACACAATGCGGTCCATATCAGAAATTAGCTGCAGGACCCACATTGTCCCCAGAGACTCGGGAGTCACTGAGGCTCTTTCCTCCCTTTCCCCCCACCTCCACCCCCCCCTCCACCCCCCCCCCCACCCTAGGCTGGAGAGGGATATGAAAGCTCAAAATGACCCTCCTACCGGGAGACAATTCTGATTACGACTACAGCGCTCTGAGCTGCACATCGGATGCCTCCTTCCATCCAGCCTTCTTCCCCCAAAGCCAATCACTCAAGGGTGTCTTCTACCGCCGGGCCCAGCGGCTGCGGCCGCAGGACGAGCCCCGCCAGGGCGGCCAGCCTGAGGACCGCAGGCGGCAGATCATCATCAACGTGGGCGGCATCAAGTACTCGCTGCCCTGGACCACGCTGGAGGAGTTCCCCCTGACGCGGCTGGGCCAGCTCAAGGCCTGCACCAACTTCGATGACATCCTCAACGTGTGCGATGACTATGACGTCACCTGCAACGAGTTCTTCTTCGACCGCAACCCCGGCGCCTTCGGCACCATCCTGACCTTCCTGCGGGCGGGCAAGCTGCGGCTGCTGCGGGAGATGTGCGCCCTGTCCTTCCAGGAGGAGCTGCTCTACTGGGGCATCGCCGAGGACCACCTGGACGGCTGCTGCAAGCGCCGCTACCTGCAGAAGATCCAGGAGTTCGCCGAGACGGTGGAGCGGGAGGACGAGGACGACGCGCTGGACAGTGAAGACCTGGACAGCGAGCGCCCGGCGGAGGAAGAGGGCCGCCTGGGCCGCTGCATGCGGCGGCTGCGCGACATGGTGGAAAGGCCGCACTCGGGGCTGCCCGGCAAGGTGTTCGCCTTCCTGTCGGTGCTCTTTGTCACGGTCACAGCTGTCAACCTCTCCATCAGCACCCTGCCCAGCCTGAGGGAGGAGGAGGAGCAGGTAAGGGCCCCGCCCCTGCCCTGGGGGAGGGCGGGGCTGCTGCTGCAGGAACCACTCCCCGCCGGGAAGGGCACGTCCTTCTCTGCCTGCCCTGTCGCCTCCTCCAGGAAGCCTTCCCTGACTGCACTGGCTCAGTAGCATCCCAGTCCATCGCTGTGTTTACGTGCGTTTACAAACGTGTCTCCCTATGTGTCGTCCTCCTCCACATGCAGACTTGAGCTCCACAGACTGTTCAGGTCTGCGCTGTGCCCCCTGCCCAAGGCAAAACTGTCCAGCATGGGAGAGGTGCTCAGCCATTCTGTTGAATGGATGGATGGATGGATGACGCAATGTTTGATGTGCCTGGCCCTGAGCTGAGCACGTGATGTGCACCACCAAAATTTACTTCACCAACTTGCACCCTTTCTCAGCCTTCCCAATTCCCTTCTTACATGAAAAGATCCCAGAAAGCTCTTTGGGGTCCTGGATATGCTGTTCATTGATAGATGTGTGTGCACATCTAAATATTGCTTTCTGTTAAAGAAGGGAGTTTCCATAAGTGTTTACTCCAGGGCATGATGGGGTGCATGCCCAGTTCTCAGGGATACCACTTACTTACCGGCAGTTAATGGGAGCCAGGGGCTGGGCTGCCACTCTGCCTGTATCTTATCTCCCCAGCGAACCTTCCAGCATCCCGGCATGGGAGGTGGTCCCACAACCACTTGACAGCTGAGAACTCTGAGGAAAAGCAGCTTGCCCAGATCTGGGTCTAACTGAGTCTGGAGTCTGGGTTCTTAAACATGGAAGTATGGGTCCCACATGGCAGCCTGGGACCTCATGCAGCCCCTCAGCTTAGCCTCTGTCTGTAAGAGACCCATCTCTGGGACCCTTTCCCCACACGTAGGGGTTCCAGATGCAAGGCTCAAGACAGACTGAAAAGTTCAGACAGGTGCAAATTGTGTAGGCACTGGAGAAATAGGTATGGCAGTATGAACTAAACATAAATATCATGCCAGCCAGCATTTATTGAGCACTGGCTGTGTACCAAGCATGTGCTAAGGGTTTTACGTGAACCCTCTGATTTAACGTTAAAACCACTCACCACGTGAGGGTCTTTCCATACATAAGTATTGTGGGGAAAGTAGCAATAGTGTTACATTTATAGCTCTCAGGGAGTTTCTAACACTTCTTTTTGAATACATTGAATTTTAAAAGCCAGTGTTAAGAAAAGGCTCAATCAGTAAAATGAACACTCAATCAGTAAAGTGAACATTTGAGATGCATGAGGGGTAGTGATGAGCCAGGCAGGGTTAGAGCCGGGTGGCCTGAATTTGAATCCCACCTTGTCCACTCTGGCTGTGCTTCTGGAGACAAGTCACTCAGCCTCTCTGCGCCTCCGTTCCCATGTCGAAGAGGTTGTGAACAGGCCCACCTCATAGCGCTGGGGGTGGTTCAGTGAATGAGAAGCGATGGGAACAGCGCCTGGCATTGCACATTCAGGAATTACTCACTGTGAGGATTATACGCCCCTCCGAAAAAAAGAGCAAGTGCTTGTCACTGGAGACCTGTCTGGAAGCACCTGTGCTTAGTGTTGATTTTTCCCTTGGCCCCAACACATGCAATACTGATTTTATCAGGAAAATACTAATAAAGCCAGTTTTATTCAACTTCTGATACCTGCTTAAAAAAAAAAAAGATACCCAGCCTTTTTCATGACTCAGTAAAAAGGTTGTTCTTCACTTTCATTTGGGGGACTAGTGGGGTTCACTGTCTCACCCAAGCAGGCGTTTAAGCGCTTCCTGTATTCAGGCTTCATGGGGCAGTCAGGGTGACCAGAGCAAGTCTCCAGCTTCAGGGTGCGTCAAGCCTTGGTGAGAGCCCCGTAACCATAAGTATGGGGCACAAGCCAAGAGGGCTCTTATGAGAGGCCCATCAACTCTGCTGGGGATACTTGGAGGGACGCACTCCAGGAAGGCTTCCCAGAGGAGGGGGCTTCCTGTCTCAGAAGTCTGAGACCTCAAAGCCTCACCAAGTATCAGTTCATCTCTCCAGCTTCTCACATATTCCCAGAGAAACAGCTAGTATGGCGAGTCTGACAGAACCCAGCTGTGCCCCAGAACCGACAAGATGCCCCAGGTAGAACCATGTGTGCCTTCCTCTCTGCCAGCCCCTTTGAGGGTGAGGTCTAACCTGGGGACCATCCCCCATACTGCAGATCAGAGCAGCAACCGGAGAGCCTGCATGGCGAAGGCACAGATGTGTCGGAATGAAACGTGGAGTGCTTTCTTTGTATCGAATTGTCACAACATTTAAAACCCAGGAGATTTCATGTAAAACTCCAAATTTCCAGCTTCTCTTAAAAAAAATGGATGAGGCCCCCTCAAGACTGAGTTCGCCTGGGACAGCCCTCAGAGGGTGTCGAGCAGGATGGCCAGGCTCCCCAGGGCCTCCACCCAACCTGGGCCACCTCCCCCGGTTTCGCTTTGCCTGCCTGGCCTTCGCTTGGCACGCTGTCTAAAGACAGGCCAGTGTTCTGCCATGCATCCTGGTAACAGATCATCCTGGTAACTGATCACCTGCCATGTGCCAGGCCTTTCCAGGCACTGGGGCCTGAGAGTGAGCAATACACAAAGCGTCCTGCCCTGTAGGGCTACAGTCTTCCGGGGCAGGGTGGGCAGATGAGCAGGGCTGAGACAGTAAAAACGGTAAATAAGTAACTTACAAAACATATTTTGGAGGCGGTATTTTTTACTCCAGTATCCTTGCCTGGAGAATCCCACAGACAGGGGAGCCTGACTGGCTACAGTCATTAGGGTCACAAAGAGTTGGACACGACTGAAGTGACCGAGCTCGCGTGCACCCTTGGTGGTATTCGTATTGCAATACGTAAATGTGTCAGGTCAGCTTGCCCTGTGCCTTGTGTTTGTTATATGTCAATTACATCTCAATAAAAATAAATTTTAAGAAGAAAGAGGTCAGGAGCTAGTCTGGGGACGTGATGAGTTTGAGACACCTATCAGACCCCCTTAGGAGGCAGCTCCTCTGGAGTCTGGAGTTCAGGGGCGGGGTCTGGGCTGCAGAGAGATTAGGGGTAGTCAGTGTTGAGAAGATGCTTCAAGCTTCAGGCTTGCACGGGATTGCCCAGGGAGTGGGTGTAACCGGAGAGAGGGGACCCAGGGACAGGCATCGAGGCCAGCCCACCTTGGCCCCGGTAGCGCCCTCTGGCCCAGGACGGAGCCCCGCGCTCCTCACGGTGGAGCCGCTGACCTCCCCGCCCTTCTCTCTCTCCCAGGGCCGGTGCTCCCAGATGTGCCGCAACATCTTCATCGTGGAGTCGGTGTGCGTGGGCTGGTTCTCTCTCGAGTTCCTCCTGCGGCTCATCCAGGCGCCCAGCAAGTTCGCCTTCCTGCGGAGCCCGCTGACGCTGATCGACATGGTGGCCATCCTGCCCTACTACGTCACCCTGCTGGTGGATGGCGCCTCCGCGGGCCGCCGCAAGCCCGGCACAGGCAACAGCTACCTGGACAAGGTGGGGCTGGTGCTGCGCGTCCTGCGGGCGCTGCGCATCCTGTACGTCATGCGCCTGGCCCGCCACTCGCTGGGGCTGCAGACGCTGGGGCTCACGGCCCGCCGCTGCACCCGCGAGTTCGGGCTCCTGCTGCTCTTCCTCTGCGTGGCCATCGCGCTCTTCGCCCCGCTCCTCTACGTCATCGAGAACGAGATGGCCGAGAGCCCCGAGTTCACCAGCATCCCTGCCTGCTACTGGTGGGCCGTCATCACCATGACGACCGTGGGCTATGGCGACATGGTACCCAGGAGCACGCCCGGCCAGGTGGTGGCGCTCAGCAGCATCCTCAGCGGCATCCTCCTCATGGCCTTCCCCGTGACCTCCATCTTCCACACCTTCTCCCGCTCCTACCTGGAGCTCAAGCAGGAGCAGGAGAGGGTGATGTTCCGCAGGACCCAGTTTCTCATCAAGACCAAGTCGCAGCTGAGCAGCATGTCCCACGACAGTGACATCTTGTTCGGAAGTGCCTCCTCGGACACCAGAGACAATAACTGAGACCAGAGGACGCACCCCACCACCGCCACCGCCAGGACGCGCCCCCGCCCCCCAACCCTGCCCGCCCTCTGAGGCTTGACGCTACCACCATCGCTGCAGAAGCCTCCAAAGGCACGTGCTGCTTCTGAGCACAGCCCTGGCCTGGGATGGACCGAGCCACGCCCCAGGGAAGATGGCCCCACCCCGGCAGGGGGTCCCTGGTCCCCCACGTCCAGAAGCGAAGCCCAGCACACAGTCCTGACAGTCCCCCACCCCACCCCACAACCCTCCCTAGCGAGGAGATGGCTTGTTCTTTCCACCATGTAATTAACATGCCCAGCAAAGACTCGCTTTGTGGGGCTGCCTAGGGAACAATACAAACAGCAGCTACAAGTCTGTCTTGAGTGTGGATCGCGTGCAATTAAAGAAAACCGGTGAAAAAGAGAAGAAAGCCTTCCCTGGGGCTCTGTTAAGAGAGGAAACGGTACTTTCCAGTAAGCCAGCCAGTGTGGTACCAGAAGTATTGGGTTAGCCTTTTTCCTTGGGTCCTTCATACCCCGGTGAGGCCCCGTGAGGTTGGGGGAGACGGGATAGACACCTTTGGGAAATTGCTGGTAAACACCACAGCCCCTCGCTCTTCTATCTCTTTGATTCTTCCCCTCTCCTAGGCTTTCCTCCCCATCTTTTCCTTCTCTCCCATCTCCTCTTCTCCTCTTTTGCACCTTAATGGCCTGTTTCTCAAACTTTCCCCCTAAGGCACCCCCAACAGCGAAGTGGACACCGAGTCAGCCCTGCTGACTACAAAGGTGGAGTCATTTCATTTTATCTTTAAAAATTAGTGTGGGTTTTTTATTCTATGCCACATTTATCTTAATTTTCAGGGGGTGGGGGGTGGAAATGCTTCAAACCATATACCTAAATCTAAATGTAAAGCTAGATTGCACTGGACTGATGCTTTGGGAGAATGGACCTCAGTTTTCTGGGCCACCCGAGAGCACAGTCTGAAGCCCCCAAGGGTCTCTCTGGGCCCCTCAGAGACCCGCAGAGCACCCACCCGACCGGAACACCTCATGACCTCATGTAGTGTGGAAGATTCAGGGTAGGGCCTGAGCCCAGGCCAGCCCACCAGGTCTGTTCCGCTCTCAGGGTTCAGAGGCCTCTGGTGCCCATCTGGGGAGGGGCTTCCCATCCAGGCGGCGGTCACATGCCAGCCTCCACCCTCAGATGCTGCGGCATGTCGCTGTCTTCTTCACCCCCTCCCCTGGGCCAGCTGCAGAAAGCAGGCTCTAAAATAAACCCAAGACTTCCCTGGAAGTCCAGTGGTTAGGAATCTGCGCTTCCAGCGCAAGGGACACCATGTTCAATCCCTGGTCAAGGAACTAAGATCCCAGGTGCCGCACAACACAGCCAAAAGATAAGAAAGTAAACAAAGCAAATCTGGCCCCATCATTGTCCCACCTAAACCCGCCTAAACCCACAGAGGTGTATCCATCGTGCTGAGAAAGACGCCCAAATGCCTGGCACTGCCGGGGCCCGCCTCGTCTCTCACTCACTCCACTCAGTCACAGCGGCCTCCACGCTGCGGTGTAGAAGCAGCCGGCCCCTGCCCACCGCGGGCCTTCACCATCGCGCCCCTCTGCGGGCAGCAGCCTCCCTGAAGCGCACTGCGGCTGGCCCCTCCCACCGCCGCCTGCCACTCGCTGCACAGGGCCCGCCCCAGCGGCCGTGCCTCCCTCACCCCTGTATCCATCCTCACACCCCTGATGGGCCCTGGAGCGGCTCCTTCACTTCTCTGCTCCTCCCTTCCGGTCTGTCTCAGCCCGGGGAGCCCCGAGCGCAGCCAGCACTCAGCAAACACTCGTGCAGTGAGTGAAAGAGGAAGGGGAAACGGGAAGACCACCCGAAAGCAGAAAGGCGTTTGCTGTTGACGCTGGCGTCTCTCGCGCGCCCCATCCCATGTCTGTCTCTCCCTCTCTCCGTCTCATTCCCCGGTGGGGAGGTTGGACGAGGGCTTCCTCTGCACAGTAGGCAGGCTGTAAGGCAGGCTGGAAATATCACACAAGTCACGAGAGCCTCGTTAAAGTCTCCCCTGACACCTGCTCCCAGTGACTCACGCCTGAAAAGTAAGTTTTCCGACTAATTGGCTCTACCGTCCCCAGCCCGGTGGGTGTCACAGCGATCGGGCACTGCCGTCACAGTAATAATACCTTAGATTTATGGAATGACCTTTCTTCCCACTCCAAAGTGGCTAAGAGGCATGGGAGACAGCTGAAAATGCTAAACAGATGGATATGGGACACAGGAAGAGATTTAAGACAGAGCCTTTACAAACTCCAGGGAGAGGCTGATAAATGGCAGAAACCATCACAATATTACAAAGCAGTTATCCTCCAATTAAAAATAAATGCATTTAAATTTTAAAGAGAGATTCCAGGGAGGGGCAATGCTGGGGTTTGGGGGAGCCTTGAACGGGCCTCACTGCGGGGAGAGCTGTGCCTCCACCACACCAGGGACAGAAGAGGAGCTGGGGTCGCTGAGGGCCCAGGCTTCCGGCATCTTCTTGCCCAGATTCTGGTCTGTGCCCGTGGCCAAGGCGGAGACCCAAACATGGGCACCTCTCAAGGCCTCCCTTGAGGGACAAATACTCGAGATACTGACCTTCACGCCCAGAGTGGGGCTTAAGGATCCTTGGTTCAAATTAAGAATCCCAAGGCCTCAGGTCAGCTAACTAGCCACTTCTAAGACCATCATCAACTTGACCATCGTGGCTTTTCCACTTTTTTTTTTTTTAAGAAATATGAAATCTGATGCAGAAACCCAGCTATAAATCAGATTAAATGAAAGCCATTCTGATTGAAGTAGAGGCCCAGTTCTTCCCCTGGCCCTAATGGGGCCTTCCTTTTGACCCCCATACAGGCAACTAGCTTCACACAGCCAGGGGCAGTGAGTAGAGACTGCTCTGGGGGAAATGGCAAATCAGAACTTTCCCCAATTTGTCTTAGTTTTTTAGGACTCGTGGACATTCCCCCGTCTCCAGCTGAGCCCAGCACTGCCCTAAGGCTCACAGTGGGAGTTGGGGAAGGTTGATTTCACAACACAGATTCTCAGGCCCATGTGTAAGCAGGGCTGGGATCTCTCACCTTGGGCACAGAATTCAGGGGGAGCAAAACAAAGAAAAAAAAACTTGGTCATCAAGATAAATCATATTTTAATGCAGTAATTTTTAAATCAAGATTCAGTTCAGTTCAGTCGCTCAGTTGTGTCTGACTCTGCAACCCCCTCCCTGTCCATCACCAACTCCCGGATTCCACCCAAACCCATGTCCATTGAGTTGGTGATGCCATCCAACCATCTCATTCTCTGTCATCCCCTTCTCCTCCTGCCCTCAATCTTTCCCAGCATCAGAGTCTTTTCAAATGAGTCAGCTCTTCGAATCAGGTGGCCAAAGTATTCAATGTTCTACAAACTCACAAAGATAGGATCTGCCTTTGCACTTGTGTAAGTCAGACCCACATGCCTTGCTTCCTGCCTGGATCCCCAGGATGTCCAGCACAGCTCCGGCCACCCAAGCCCGTCTCCCAAGAAGCGCAGGTGGAAGCCCATAGCCCCTGGCACCGCACTGCTGGGCACGGGCCCCTTCCCCTTGGAGGGGATCAGAATGGCCCCTGACCCCTCTCCCTACCAGAGTGAACCTTCCAGAACCAGGCCCCTGTCCTCATGGGGCCCGCACAGCGATGGGGAGAGGGAGCGAAACAGTGAATGAGAACTGAAAAAAACCACTTGCTGATGGTGAGCACAGCACGACCCGGCAGACAGTGACTGGGGCCAGAGGACAGGCGGAGAGTGGGCCCCGAAGACAGTCAGGGAGGGACTCTCAGAGGAGGTGATCTGCACTGAGGACCTGGAGGAGTGGGCGGGGCAGCCTTCCCAGCAGGCAGGACAGTCAGCGCAAAGCCCGGAGGTGGGAGGCCCCGGGCATGTCACCAGCTGTCGAGGGAGCCTGTGGGCCCGGAAACACGGCCCCCCAGGAGCAGCCTTCCTCTCAGGGAGGAGACTCAGGTCTGCACAGCAGACACTGAACAAACATTTCCAGAGACCTCACTCTGAGCTCGGCCCTCTCAGAGCCGCTGGGGACAAGACGAGCAAGCAAACAGCGGAACTGGCCTCGGCGCCTGCCACAGAGGGGCTGGTAAGTCCATGGGGAAAAAGACACACGAACAATGATCTCTGCACACATGGGATGATCCGGGTGCAGGCGCCCAGGACTGCACAAGCACGGGGAAAGATGATAGCTGGGAATTCCCTGGCATTCCAGTGATTAAGGCTCAGATTTCACTGCTGGGGCCCAGAATCAAGCTCTAGTTGGGGAACTAAGATCACGTAAGCTGCTTGATGTGGCAAAAAAAAAAAAAAGACATCAACTAAAGGAAGCATGGTTTACATTCCGATTTGCATTTGCTAGTAATAAAATGGCCTTACTTATATTTTCTTCCAGGAGAAAAAAAAAAAAAAGGACAGTGTTCCTCCTAAAAACGGCAGTGTTCTCCCGTCTTCCCATCCAGTCCTGTTGACGTGTATGGGGAATTCGGCCACTTAACTGCTCCAGTGGGCCGGCCCCTAGGCCCTCTCACATGGACTTCTGCCTGAGCCTCCTCCTTGGTTTCTCCACTCACCTGCCTCCCCTCCCAACTGGTTTCGGCACAGCAGCAGAAAGGCCCTGTCGGAATGCAAGTCAGATCATACTAACTCACCCTCTGTTCAGAGTGTCCCCCCAACCAGCTGACGGCCCATCCCACTCAGTCAAAGCCGGAGTCTCCCTCAGCCCCATCTCCCTGACCTGGTCTCCTGGTCTCCTTATCTCTCCTTTTATAGCCACCTCTTTCTTCAATGAACAGGCCAAACACGGTCCGACCTCAGGGCCTTTGCACTCGCTGTTTCCTCTGCCTGGACAGCTCTCCCCTAAGGTACATCCACGTGCCCCCTCTCTCCTCATTAGGGTCTCTGCTCAGATGTCACTTAAACAGAGAGGGCTTATCTGACCTCCTGCCAGCAGCCTGCACAAAAGACCACGCTGCCAGCATGCCCCAGGTACTGACCACGGCTCGTCTGTATTCTGATGCTTGGACATCCAGGGCCTGGCAGACCCAGGGATGCTCCTCCCACGGATGGCCAGTTCCTGGAGATGGTGAACCACACACCCGCAAGTGTGCTTTTCAAACACAAAGCAGCCAACCTGGATGCCATTCCCTCGACCACCTCTTTCCACCTCCCTTCTCGGGGTCTCACACACCAGGCTGCTCTCCACCTGTCCTAACCACCCCAGCACCAGATCAGACCACCACGCGCAGCCCTATGACCAGAGCTCACTGCAGCTGTTCACAGTGGCCCTTCCTGAGCCTGCTCACCCTGCCTTGCCCACTACTTCTCTCGAAACCACAGCAAAGCTCTTGCCCCCAGTTTTCCCTCCCTCTGCCTCTGACCAGACCTGGTTCTTCCCCACGTGGCCCCCCACAATATGGGACATACCCTTCTTTGGAGAACTATGAGTATAATAAACTCTCTTTTCAGTGGCAATTGTCTCCTGACCTGTTGGCTTTGCCATACCTGAATAATAATAAAATCTATACTTTAAAACACCCAGCCTCTTAACTGGCTTCATCCTCCTCGAGGAGCCTAGTTATCATCCAGCACCTTATATATTTACTGCTCTTGGGTTTTGTCTCTCCACTAGCTGACCAGCTCCATGAGGGCTAGGACCTGCTCAGCAGTATCAACAGTCTGTGATAGCACCCGGCACATAGGAGGTGCTCAATAAATATCTGCTGACTAAACGAATCTGTGAATCCCTTACTGTATACAGAGGCCTACAAAATACATACACACATCAACCGTATTTGTCCATATCTACGGTGGCATGAGTCTCATTATAATCTATTCCTGTCTACCGGCACCAGGACTAAGCAAATAACCCACCCCTACCCCAGGCCACCCGATGATTTCCACCTGGCAGTCACCTCCACCCATGAATGTGGCCTCCACCAACATCCATGCATTCTGACAAGATACTGTGGGAATTAGTCTGAAAACATAAAACAGAGCCCACAATATTCTTTCATTTTCTTTTCTGAAAAGAACATGCCACTTACCCAAATGACCAGTAAATGTGCAAATAAATAAATTTGTTGGAATAAATTTAAAGCCACCAACTAGCCTTGCCTTTAAAAATGCAGGGGACCGCCTAATAGGATTACATCCCAGGGCTGAATTATTGGGTTGCTGGCACTCCACCATAGTCATTATTCTCTATACATGAGACCCCAAAAAGCAGTCCTCAGAATCATTCTCTAAATGAATCAGCTATTTAATAAGGACAAGCCCAAGGAGGTGGGTATGTGATCCCCATTTAACAGAACCACTGCTAGGTAGATAGAAGCTGTTTTTCCATAAAGATGATTAAATGGGAAATGTCTAATTTTAGAAGCTCAGGGGTTTTTGAAATAGGTATAAAATTTACTCAGCAGTGAGAGGTAACCAAGGTTTCTGGGGACAGTTGTGGGGGAAGGAGAGGCCCTGGCAGAAGAGAAGCAATACCTCTATTCTGTTGCCCTCAGTTATTCAGTCTTATGCATCCACAGCTGCTGGGCTGGGCTTTGCTTTCAGAGGAGAATAAACTGGAAGGCCCAGCTGAAAGTACATCCCCAAACACCAAGAATTATGGTATCTAGCAAAGTCTTGGGGTGGAGTCTTAATCACTGGCCCGCCAGGGAAGTCCCAAAAATGCCCTTCTGATTTAAGTTACTGCTACTTCGATGAACCAACCATCCCAGTTTGCTTAGAACTCAGGCTTTCCCAGGATGCTGCATTTAGCATTCAGCGCTAAAGGCTTCCCAGGTGGCGCTAGTGGTAAAGAACCTGCTTCCCAACGCAGGAGACATAAGAGATGCAGCTTTGGTCCCTGGGTGGGAAGATCCCCTGGAGGAGGGCATGGCGACTCACTCCGGCATTCTTGCCTGGGAAATTCCAAGGACAGAGGAGCCGGGCAGGGGAGCCTGACAGTCCATGGGGACACAAAGGGTTGGACACGACTGAGAGCACACACACACACACACACGCACACGCACACACACATGCACACGCGCACACACACACACACACACTCTCACACACACTCACACTCAGTGCTAAACTCTGAAAAGTCCCAGGAAAACCAGGATGAGCTGGTCACCTTACTGCTCGTCAGGCATTCTCTGCTTGCAATCAGAGGCATAGCCAGCTGATGTGCCTACTGTTCCCATTTTACAGGTGGAGAAACCAAGATACAAGAGGCAAGATGAGGTGTATGTAACCACATGGCCAGTTAGTGCCAGAGCTGAAATCAGCGATCAGAACTTTGGATCTCTAATCCAGAACTCCTTCAAAAATATCTATTTCTGAGGAGGAGTTATTAGACCCCAGGGCAACACTAACTGCCCAGCTGGCCGGGCCCCTGTGGTTTGCCTCCCCAGCATCCGCCCCCAGCCTCTGGCAATGGCCACCGGGACAGAAACTCTCGCGGCTCCTCTACCGCCCATTCCCTCTTTCCTCCTCACTAACAAGCCCCAGTTCTATCCCAGTGCACTGCCTCCGAGAGAAACGCTGCACTTTCCAGCCTCCTTTGCAGCTAGATATGGCCAAATGAAAACAGTCTGGCCAGTAAGATAAAAGCAAAGACTTGTAGGGGCTTTGAAAAGGCTCTTAACGAGGGAGAAAATGATCCTTCTTCTGTTCTGTCTGTTCCTAGAATGCAGATGTGATTGTTAGATCTCTTGCAGCCCCAGTGGACAGCGAGGTGACTCTAAAGGTATAAGCCACATACCGAGGATGACAGAACAGGGACTTGGGTACCTGGGTCCTTGGGGGCCACATCCTGGACTCCATTCTCCAAATCAGTGTTGGGATTTACATAAGCCCTCTCGTCAAAGACACTCTCTCTTCCTTGCTGGACACAAACCTGAATGGTTTACATACAGGAGCCTAAGAATGGAGCCCATACAGGAGAAACAGAACCAAGACTTGGAAAGAGGGAGACTAGGGTCTAACGTCCACGACGAGCCTGCAGCCACCCCTTCCCCTGGGTCTTCCACTCATGTGACCCAATAAATTAGGTGTCTGTCATTTTTAACTGACTGATACATACTGGAATTGAATCAGAAGTCCAGGAACGGTCCTGTGACACTTAGCACCATTCAAGACACCTCTATCAATAAAAGCATCTTCAAGCTGAGGTTAGCACACTGGTCTTCAGAGGAGTCAGTCCACATAACTTTCTTAATTTGAATCACACCAAATAGACACGCACAATTATGTGAGCGGGACACCCTGAAGGAGCAGGAAGGATTGCAAGTCCCAGGACAAACAGAAGGAACTTGGGCTCTGAAGCCAGAGAATCCCAAGTTCAACTCCGTGATAAGTCACTACCTTGCTGTGTGTGCCTGGGCAAGTTATTAAACATCTAGCTCGTCCTCATCCAGCTTGTTCTCTAGGAGAAGGCACTAGCACCCCACTCCAGTCTTCTTGCCTGGAAAATCCCATGGACAGAGGAGCCTGGGGGGCTGCAGTCCATGGGGTCGCTAGGAGTCGGACATGACTGAGTGACTTCACTTTCACTTTTCACTTTCATGCATTGGAGAAGGAAATGGCAACCCACTCCAGTGTTCTTGCCTGGAGAATCCCAGGGACGGGGGAGCCTGGTGGGCTGCCATCTATGGGGTTGCACAGAGTCGGACACGACTGAAGCGACTTAGCAGCAGCAGCAGCAGCTTGTCCTCTGTTTAAAAAAACAACAGAAGGAAGGAAGATTAACCCCCACCATACTGGGATGACATGCGGATTAAATAAAGTGAAGAAGACAAAGCATCAGGAACAGAAGCTGACCCACCCCGGTGCTCACAAATAGTAGCTATTGCTATGACGGTTTACTATTTTCTCCAAACTCAGCCAGAAACAATGAAAAGGTTCTGATAAATTAATAGCATACACAAGGTAACAGAAGTAGGCTTTTGCCTGACTTTTTATAACATTTCAAGGGACTTTTGCATATTTCTCACTTGTCTGCACAGTGGCTGCTAATCACAAACGCATGCTCGCACTCCGTTCCAAAAGACTTGGCAGAGCCACAATTGGGGGCTCTTTTCATTAGCAGAGAGTGAACGTGGGGGCCTGCATTCCTCCGCAGTTACTCAGAGAGCTGGACTTCAGCCCTGCCCTCCTCCACAGCCGGGGTGGACCCCCTCTGCTGTGGCGCACGGCTCTGGCCACGTGAGAAGAAGGACTACTGCCTGCCGCCCTGCTGGGCCCACCACCTGCGTCCATCGCCGGGCAGCGGGCGGCCTTGAGCTACTTACCTGTCTTCTCTGAGCGCTGTTTCCCTCCACTGCAAAATGAGGATAATGACTGAACACCTCCTTCCTCCCTGCAAGAGCTGCTAGGGGACGGGGAGAGGATTAAATGAGATAATGCATGAAGTGCTTGGCAAAGAGTAGATACTTAGTGATAGTATTTTTTTCCCCTAAAGCCATTTTGTTAAAAAAAAAAAAAAAAGGAAAGAAAGAAAGGGATATTCTGCCAGGCAGGATTGCTATGTTTCTAAATAGCAGAAAATCCAGCTCAAACTGGTTTAAGTAGCAGTGATGGCTGAGTGGGAAGAAATGTGGTGGTGGAGAAAGGAATGTGGAGAGAAGACCCTTATACCCTCACATCACTGAAAAGTCCCAAGGACACAACGCAGCGTCACAAGGCATGCTTCTCCCATCTGGTGGTCCCCACCCTGTCATGCTTCCCATGGTGAACGCTCCTCCTCCACCAGGCAGCTCAAGACTCTCCCTTCCTGGTGACAACATAGTAGCAGCCCAGCCCCTCATCTTCTCAAGTGTAAGTCGAACAGGAAAAAGCCAGCCATCTTTGGGGTAGCTCCTCCTGCCTTAAGCCCAGAGATTCACTCTGATTGGCACCCAGACCACCTGCACATCTCTGAGTCAATCAATCAGCGAGGCCCTGAGGAGGCAGTGTTCTGATGGGCAGGGTCCTGGAAACATGCTTCAAGTCCTGGACTGCAAGTTGTCGTTGTTCAGTCGCTCAGTCGTGTCTGACTCTTTGCGACCCCATGCACTGCAGCACTTCACCATCTCCCGGAGTTTGCTCAGACTCATGTCCATCGAGTCAGTGATGTCATCCAACCATCTCATCCTCTGTCGTCCCCTTCCCCTGCCTTCAATCTTTCCCAGCATCAGGGTCTTTTCTAATGAATCAGCTCTTCGCATCAGGTGGCCAAAGTATTGGAGCTTCAGCTTCAACATCAGTCCTTTCAATAAATATTCAGGACTAATTTCCTTTAGGATGGACTGGTTGGATCTCCTTGCAGCCCAAAGTACTCTCAAGAATCTTCTCCAACACCACAGGTCAAAAGCATCAATTATTTGGTGCTCAGCTTTCTTTATGGTCCAACTCTCACATCCATACATGACTACTGGATAAACCACAGCTTTGACTAGACAGATTTTTGTCAGCAAAGTAATGTCTCTGCTTTTTAATATACTGTCTAGGTTGGCCATAACTTTTCTTCCAAGGAGCAAGTGTCTTTTAATTTTATGGCTGCAGTCACCATCTGCAGTGATTTTGGAGCCCACAAAAATAGTCTATCACTGTTTCCATTGTTTCCCCGTCTATTTACCATGAGTGATGGGACCAGACGCCATGATCTTCAGTTTTTGAATGTTGAATTTTCACTCTCCTCTTTCACTTTCATCAAGAGGTTCTTTAGTTCCTCCTTGCTTTCTGCCATAAGGGTGGTGTCATCTGCAAATCTGAGGTTATTGATATTTCTCCTGGCAATCTTGATTCCAGCTTGTGCTTCATCCAGCCCAGCATTTCTCATGATGTGCTCTGCATAGAAGTTAAACAAGCAGGGTGACAACATACAGCCTTGATGTACTCCTTTCCCACTTTGGAACCAGTCCGTTCTTCAGTGTCTGGCTCTAACTGTGGCTTCTTGACCTGCATCCGGGTTTCTCAGGAGGCAGGTCAGGTGGTCTGGCACTCCCCATCTCTTTAAGAAAATGCTGCTAAGTCACTTCAGTCGTGTCTAACTCTGTGCGACCCCATAGATGGCAGCTCACCAGGCTCCCCCGTCCCTGGGATTCTCCAGGCAAGAACACTGGAGTGGGTTGCCATTTCCTTCTCCAATGCCTGAAAGTGAAAAGTGAAAATGAAGTCGCTCAGTTGTGTCCAACTGCTAGTGACCCCATGGGCTGCAGCCCACCAGGCTCCTCCGTCCATGGGATTTTCCAGGCAAGAGTACTAGAGTGGGGTGCCATTGCCTTCTCCGTTAAGAAAGTGAAGGAGGCTAAAAACAGAAGCCTCCAGCAGTGTTCCTCTAGCGCCCTCTACTGAGAAACCTTTGCACTCCCTGCAAAGGAAAGATACTGAGAAGGAAGTGGCCAGCATGGCAGCGCTGGCATTGAAGGGTTGAACCTGGAGCTGAGAAGCAATAACTAGTAATTAGCAAACATTTCAGGGCTGGAGCTCTAGAAGCATCTGCCTGGCAGGAGCAGTGGGCACAGAGAAATGCACAGCTGCCGCCTATAGTAAGGACAGGACAGGTAATAAATAACAGCACCTGTCTTCTGCAGGAACCTCCCATTGCAAACCCAACCCAAAGCCAGAAGACAGAACGTTCAAAGGGTGCAGGCTCTAGTGATCAGCCTCTCGGGGCAGAGAATGGGTCTGGGGGATGACAGGATATGTCCAGCTCAGCAAGCAGTCACTACCCCCATTTTACAGCTAGGAAAAGAAACTTGCCGAAATCACATACCACCCTGCTCCACCATGCTGAACTGCCCAGCCCCGGAGCCATTCTGCGTAAGCAGCAGTAGGAGGGAACAGAGGCCATTGGCTGCTATCGCAGAGATTTGAGATACTCTTCCAGAAAAGCATTCCTAGAAGCTCAAAGTTCAGTGTCATCCCTTCCAGCAATTTCAACAAATCTGTCTCTACTTGCCGCAGAAGGAGAGAGAGAAAAAAACTTTTATTTCACTCTCTTTCCAATAAGGCTGCCCAGCAAGAGCTGTCATTTTCCAGTGGACTGTCTTTCATTTGCACACTGACCCAGGCTTCCGAGGAGTGAAAAGGAAATGGAGAGAGAAGGGAAGAGAAAGATGGGAAATGTAGCCCCACTACACCCAAGCAGGAGGGATCCAATAATGGAAAGCTAACCAGATAGACAGCGCCTGTGATGGGTGCGGCCTGCAAGAGGTGTGTGCTGGCTTTTGAGCAAAAATATAGTCAGCAGCTAATTTTTCCTGCAGACCTGGGACCTGGGCAGCCTGGTAGAGAGGGGACTGGATTGCATTTGCCTCAGCAGATACAGATGTGCTTTTTGGGGCATCATAGCCTCTCTCAGTTCATAGATTTGGGGTGATCACAGAGGCTGTTTCCAGTGACTCTGAGTGTGCTTTGAACCCTTGCCACCCAAACATGGACCTGTGTCCCCTGGACACCTGTTGGAAATGCAGTTTCTACGAACTTTCGGCTGCTGGGAGGAAGGGCTGGGGGCAGGGACAGTTAGGGAGTCTGGGATGGACGACAGAGGGCGAGGTGGCTGGATGGCAGCACCGACTCGATGGACACAAGTTTGAGTAAACTCTGGGAGTTGGTGATGGACAGGGAGGCCTGGCGTGCTGCAGTCCATGGGGTTACAAAGAGCCCGACACAACTGATCGACTGAACTGAACTTGGGGTGAACATGTAGACACTGCTGTTTTTAAATAGTTAACCATTATGGACCTACTGAATAGCACAGGGAACTCTGCTCAGTGTTACATAGCAGCCTGGAGGGGACGGGGGTTTGAGGGAGAATGGTTTCATGTATATGCATGGCTGAGTCTCTTTGCTGTTCATCTGCAACTGTCACAACATTGTTTGTTAATCAGCTATACCCCAATACAAAGAGTTTTTTTTTTTTTTAAAAAAAAAGAAAGAAATGCAGGTTCTTAAAAAATGCAGGTTGTCAGGCCCCAACCCAGACTTGTAGAATCAGAGTCTGCATTTCAACAAGAATCTAGGTGATTTGTATACACGGTGAAGTTTGAGAAACGCTGGTCTAAACCTACGCAGATGGGACCAGTATCCGGTGGAGACAAAGCTGAGGGGATGCCTAGCTTCATACAGGTTTGCAAAGAGGCAGAGCCAACCCAGACCCTGAACAGTCTGGAGTCAGAGCTCATCACACATAGCCAACCTAAGATTCTTTCTTTTTTTTCTTTTTTTTTTAACTTTTTATTTTTACTTTATTTTACTTTATAATACTGTATTGGTTTTGCCATACATTGACTTGAATCCACCACGGGTGTACATGCGATCCCAAACATGAACCCCCCTCCCACCTCCCTCCCCACAACAACCCTCCGGGTCATCCCCGTGCACCAGCCCCAAGCATGCTGTATCCTGCATCAGACATAGACTGGTGATTGGATTCTTACATGATAGTATACATGTTTCAATGCCATTCTCCCAAATCATCCCACCCTCTCCCTCTCCCTCAAAGTCCAAAAGTCCGCTATACACATCTGTGTCTTTTTTGCTGTCTTGCATACAGGGTCATCATTGCCATCTTTCTAAATTCCATATATATGTGTTAGTATACTGTTTTTCTTTCTGGCTTACTTCACTCTGTATAATCGGCTCCAACCTAAGATTCTTTCTTAAGCTATCCAGAGGTTCTCAGCCCTGCTCACACTAGAATCTCCTGGGGCTTTTAAACATAAACAATATTTCAAGATATCTATAGCAAGTGTAATGGAATATGAAAATATTTGGGAATTTCTTTGTGGTAGATGTAGGGGAGAGGAAATAAAAAGCTTTTTCTTTCTACCCTCTAGGTTCTCAACTGGGCTTGGTTACAAAAGATAAACAGAAGAAAAGTATAAAAATTGATTTAGTAAAACTTTTCTGTGATACTTATGATGAGGCTTTAGGGCTTATATACTAGGCTGAAGAAAGAGTAGGGGGTTTCCCTGGTGGCTCAGTGTAGCGAATCCGCCTGCCAGTTCAGAAGATGCAGGTTTGATCCCAGGGTCAGGAAGATCCCCTGGAGGAGGAAATGGCAACCCACTCCAATATTCTTGCCTGGGAAATCCCATGGACAGAGGAACCTGGCAGGCTACAGGCCATGGGGTCCCAAAATAGTCAGACATGACTTAGCAACTAAAGAACAACAGGGAACACTCAGGATTCAAAATGAAGTCCAAGGACCTGTGTATAGCACCAGCCTTACCTGAGAGCCTGCAGAAATGCAGACACTCGGGCTCCAACCAGACCGACTGCCCCAGAAGCTGCACTTTAATGAGCTTTCCAGGTGACTGGTGTGCGTGGTAAATTTTGAGACGCACTGTCTACACCTCATGGCTGTGGAATCAGGATGAAAAGAGATAACTTAGAACTGAGCCTGACTTACACAGCAGTAGGAAGAAGCAGAGGGGGAAAGATTTACCAGCAAATAAGCCTGAGGCCCTGGGCCCATAACAAATGCTACACAAATGCTCATTGACTCTGCTCTTTTGGAGCTCATATGTATTCAGACATTAATGCACCAGAAGCTGGCGGTCCTGTATTCCTGAACTTCGCTCTCAGATTGGTTGGTTCAACCTGAACGGCAACCAGCTAGAAGCTACAAAGTTTGGTCTGTTTCTTGTCCTTCACCCCCACCTACTGGTTCATCTAAGAACAACAACCTGGAGTCCAGACAGCTCTTCCCAATGACCCTGCTTGTAAAGGTCCAGGTCTGTAAATTTCCATAAAAGAGGATGGTGGTGTTCAGTCGCTCAGTCATGTCCAGCTCTTTGTGACCCCATGGACTGCAGCACGCCAGGCTTCCCTGTCCTTCACCAACTCCTGGAGCTTGCTCAAACTCAATCCATTGAGTCAGTGATGCTATCCAGCCACCTTATCCTCTGAGGCCCCTTTCTCCTTCTAAACAGAGGTGAAACCCTAAAATGTCTATGCGTCTGGAAACATTCTCCCCCAGGCTTCCTTTTGTTCTCCATGTTCTTCTTGACCCTTTCGTATTGGCACGGGGAAATCATTCAAGCCAAGATCATGACATCCTGTCCCATAATTTCATGGCAAATAGATGGGGAAACAATGAAAACAGTGACGGACTTTATTTCCTTGGGCTCCAGAATCACTGCAGATGGTGACTGCAGCCATGAAATCAAGATGCTTGCTCCTTGGAAGAAAAGCTATGACCAACCTAGACAGCAGATTAAAAAGCAGAGATGTTACTTTGCCAACAAAGGTCCGTATAGTCAAAGCTATGGTTTTTCCAGTCGTCATGTATGGATGTGAGAGTTGGACCAAAAAGAAAGCTGAGCACCAAAGAATTGATGATTTTGAACTTTGGTGTTTGAGAAGACTTTTGAGAGTCCTTTGGGCTGCAAGGAGATCCAACCAGTCAATCCTACAGGAAATCAATTGTGAACACTCCTTGGAAGGTCTGATGTTGAAGCAGAAGCTCCAATACTTTGGCCCCCTGATGCCAAGAACTGACTCATTGGAAAAGACCCTGATGCTGGGAAGAACTGAAGGTGGGAGGTGAAGAGGAGGTGAAGGTGGTTGGATGGCATCACTGACTCGATGGACATGAATCTGAGGAAGCTCGGGAGATGGTGCAGGACAGGGAGGCCTGGCGTGCTGCAGTCCATGGGGTCGCAAAGAATCAGACACAACTGAGCAGCAACATCTCTTCCATGTCACGCAGGCATTTGACGGGTTGTTTTTCATGGAAAGTTGAGAGCTTTGCCCTGATGCCAAGCAAGACCCCGTGGGGCTGGGCATGGAGGCCCTTTGGTCCCCTATTCCTTGTAGGCAATACTTAGCCCTCCATGACCCTCTCTGAGTTCCAAAGGGCAGAAGGCTGCTAATCAAATGAGAAGCAACAATGGAACCACCTGAGGCAAGATTGAAAGACCGGAAAGACTCCTCAAGATTAGGAGAGGACCGCCTAGGAGACTGTTATCGTTCAATTGTTTAGTTGGATGGTAGAAAACGTAAGAGAATTCCTAAAAATATCTACTGCTTCACTGACTACGCTAAAGCCTTTGACTGTGTGGATCACAGCAAACTGTGGAAGATTTTTAAAGAAATGGGAATACCAGACCACCTGACCTGCCTCCTAAGAAATCTGGATGCAGGTCAAGAAGCAACAGTTAGAACTGGACATGGAACAACAGACTGGTTCCAAATAGGAAAAGGAGTACATCAAGGCTGTATATTGTCACCCTGCTTATTTAATTTCTATGCAGAGTACATCATGAGAAATGCCGGGCTGGATGAAGCACAAGCTGGAATCAAGATTGCCAGGAGAAATATCAATAACCTCAGATTTGCAGATGACACCACCCTTATGGCAGAAAGCAAGGAGGAACTAAAGAGCCTCTTGATGAAAGTGAAAGAGGAGAGTAAAAAAGCTGGCCAAAAACTCAATATTCAGAAAACTAAGATCACGGCATCTGGTCCCATTGCTTCACGGCAAATAGATGGGGAAACAGTGGAAACTCTGCAGAAGAAGGACTGACAACCGTGGCTGCCCCTGTCCTGACCACATACCCCGGCCTGGCTGTGTAACCTCTCTCTAACTACCAGGGGGAAGGGTGGAAGGAGGCAGCTGTCCTGAGGCGCTAGCCGAGTGTTCCTCTTTGCCCAGCAAAGTAATAAAGCCACTCTTTTCTCCGTAACTTGTCTCCATATTGCTGTTTAACATTGGGGCGCAGAGTCAAGATTTTGGCAACAGCCCCAGCAATTCCACTTCTGGAAAGTTATTTCACAGCAGTAAGTAGGTATAAGTGCGAGAAGTTCACTGAGGCAGTTTTTAGGAGGAAAAAGACTGGTAATCTGGTAGGGGGTCCTCACTGCAGGATCCACAGCCTGAGGCGGATCTGTGTTTCCGTGCAGTCGGTTCCCCGTGCGTTGTCGTTGTTCAGTCCCTCAGTCGTGTCCGACTCTGTGACCCCATGACTGCGGCACGCCAGGCTTTCTTGTCCTTCACTATTGGTTTCCCTTCTGTTCCTGTGGATTTTACTTTATGCTCTTAAAAACATTTCCTTCTGAGATGTCCGTTAGTTTCACCGGCTGCCAAAGGAAGCAATGGTGGAACGGAGCAGGGTCTTGTGGGGCCCTCCTGGGCACATTTCTTTCTGGGTTCCTTTCTGTCTTAAACGCAGGATAAAGGTTTCAGCCTCCTAGACCCCACCCCCGCCCTGCCAAGTATCAAAGCGCAGATTCAATCAGTTACTAATCGGGGACGTAAGGGAATGCTGGGAAAGACTGAAGGCAGGAGAAGGGATCACAGAAGACGAGATGGTTGGATGGCATCACCGACTCGATGGACCTGAGTCTGAGTAAGCTCTGGGAGTTGGTGATGGACCGGGCAGCCTGGCATGCTGCAGTCCGAGGGGTCGCAAAGACACTCAGCTGAGTGAGCGACAACAGAGAGAATGCAGAAACAGAGCAACCAAGAAATGATGGTGGAGCAGCTAAAGGGGGATCCTGGTGCCTCCACAAGGGGCGCACAGAACAGTATCTTTGAGTTCTTCAGGAACCACGGCCCCCACCTGGGTGGAGGACAGTAACTTCAGGCTGAACACAAGTTTCCTGGAGCACCACCCTGTTACCTCACCACCAACAAATCAGAAGAAAGTTACCACCTTCATCCCAGATTTCACCTATAAAAATGTCTCCCCACAAACCTCTGGGAGTTCAGGGTCTTTGAGCACCAGCCACGAGTTTTGTAACTGAGCAGGACCCTCCGAGTCCTTGATGGTCCTTGATGACCATGAGCATGTAGCCCCAGGCCTCCTGTTGCTGTTCAGTAGCTTAGTTGGTTCCTATCCAACTCTTTGTGACCCCAGGGACTGCAGCACGCCAGGCTTCCCCGTCCTTCACTATCGCCCAGAGTTTGCTCAAACTGAAGTCCATTGAGTCACTGATGACTTCCAGCCACCTCATCCTCTGTTGCCCCCTTCTCCTCCTGCCCTCAATCTTTTCCCAGCATCAGAGTCTTTTCCAGTGAGTTGGCTCTTCACATCAGGTGGCCAAAATATTGGAGCTCCAGCTTCAGCATCAGTCCTTCCAGTGAGTATTCAGAGTTTATTTCCTTTAGAATTGACTGGTGTGAGCTCCTTACAGTCCAAGGAACTTTCAAGGGTCCTCCCAGCACCACACTTCAAAAGCGTTTATTTTTCAGCACTCTGCTTTCTTTATGGTCCAACTCTCACATCTATACATGACCACTGGAAAAACCATAGCTTTGACTGTACGGACCTTTGTCGGAAAAGTGATGTCTCTGCTTTTTCATATGCTGTCTAGGTTTGTCACAGCTTTCCTTCCAAGGAGCAAGCCCTAAGAACTGATTAAGTTAACCTTGGTGACACCACCCTGTGCCCTCATCATCAGCCAATCAGAACTGTGCTCGATCTGATCACGTACCCTGCCACCCCCTAAACATACACCTGGCCTTTAAAAATGCTTTGCCGAAATCTTTCAGGGAGCCTGAGGCTCTTTAGGGCCTGACCACTCTGTCTCCTTGCATGGCTCTGCCATAAACCACCCTCTGCTCCAAACCCTGACGTTTCGATTCATCTGACCTCCCTGTGCATCAGGCACATGAGGCTGTGTTCAGTGACAAGGACACAAAAACAGACGCAGAGCCCCTGCACCCAAGAGACGGGCTGATTTGGCTGTGGTAGAGTATAGCTTATTTAACTTCTATGCAGAGAATATCATGAGAAACGCTGGGCTGGAAGAAGCACAAGCTGGAATCAAGATTGCTGGGAGAAATATCAATAACCTCAGATATGCAGATGACACCACCCTTACGGCAAAAAGTGAAGAGGAGCTAAAAAGCCTCTTGATGAAAGTGAAAGAGGAGAGTGAAAAAGTTGGCTTAAAGCTCAACATTCAGAAAACAAAGATCATGGCATCTGGTCCCATCACTTCATGGGAAATAGATGGGGAAACAGTGGAAACAGTGGCAGACTTTATTTTTGGGGGGCTCCAAAATCACTGCAGATGGTGATTGCAGCCATGAAATGAAAAGATGCTTACTCCTTGGAAGGAAAGTTATGAACAACCTAGATAGCATATTGAAAAGCAGAGACATTACTTTGCCAACAAAGGTCCATCTAGTCAAGGCTATGGTTTTCCCAGTGGTCTTGTGTGGATGTGAGAGTTGGACTGTGAAGAAAGCTGAGTGCTGAAGAATTGATGCTTTTGAACTGTGGTGTTGGAAAAGACTCTTGAGAGTCCCTTGGACTGCAAGGAGATCCAACCAGTCCATTCTAAAGGAGATCAGTCCTGGGTGTTCATTGGAAGGACTGATGCTAAAGCTGAAACTTCAGTACTTTGGCCACCTCATGCGAAGAGCTGACTCATTGGAAAAGACTCTGATGCTGGGAGGGATTGGGGGCAGGAGGAGAAGGGGACGACAGAGGATGAGATTGCTGAATGGCATCACCGACTTGATGGACACGAGTTTGAGTGAACTCCGGAAGTTGGTGATGGACAGGGAGGCCTGGTGTGCTGCAATCCATGGGGAAAAGAGTTGGACAGGACTGAGCGACTGAACTGAACGAGCATATGATGGGATAGTCACCGAGCTGTTTAAGAGAAATAGGCTATCTATGTGTGCTGATCTAGAACAATCCCAAAAGGACATTGTTAAAGGTGTAGAATGGTATGTATTACGGTCATATTTACATTTCAGAGAGGGACGTTTTTACATCTACACTTGTGCACACACTTGACGTCTCGGGAAGGAGACGCAGGACACTGATAGCCGTGGCTGCTCTGAGCCAGGGAACTGGGGGTCTGAGAGTTGGGCTGAATGAGAGTTCCTTTTTACTCTTCATCTTTTTGTATTGTTTGGATTTTGTCAAACATTACAAACAGCTTTTTTAAAAGTTCAAAATGCAGGGTTTAACTAAATCTGAGGCTTAATCCTTGAAACCACAACGTTTAGTAGTCTCATGACATTTGTTGGAAAAAGGTAAATACGTGATAAAATGACTACAAACTTAATTTAAAAAAAAAAAAAAAAGCCTCACTAGGTCAAGTGCATGGTCCACGATGCTCAGGGTCCTCTCCCAGGAAAGGGCCCTTGGGGTGACCCCAGGGGAGCCGGGGGTCACATGGTGGATGGGGGGGGTTCCCCAGTCTCTGTGCTTTTCCAGGGACCCCTGCTGTGGGGCCTCCCACACACACCTTTCTTCCTATTGTCCTTGAACCTTTATTATGTGGTGGAGAATATCTAAGTGACACGACCTTGAAGAAGAAAAAATATTTATCCTGTCTACTTTAAAATATATATATATTTTAATTTGGTTTAATAAAAAGCCACATACCATAAAATGTGCCACCTGAACTGTTTTTATACGCACAGTTCGTTAGTACTAAGTACATTCACGTTAGGCAACGGACCTTCAGAACTTGCAAAACTGCAACTCTATACCCACTGAACGACTCCCCATTTGCCCCGCCCACCGCCCCAGCGCCTGGAAACCAGCATTCGTTTCTATGATTTTATCTACCCTGTGCTGCGCTAAGTCACTTCAGTCCTGTCTGATTCTTTGTGACCCCAAGGACTGTAGCCCGCCAGGCTCCTCTGTCCATGGGATTCTCCAGGCAAGAATACTGGAGTGGGTTGCCATGCCCTCCTCCAGGGGATCTTCCTGACCCAGGGACTGAACCCACGACTCAGGTTTCCTGCGTTGGTTCTTTACCGCTAGCGCCACCTGGGAAGAAGCACCTCTTATAAGCCTTGGGTGGGACCCAGAGCAAGTCAGGTAAACTTGTCTCCGGTTCTTCATCCTCAAAGCAGGGATGAAAGCAGGACTCACTTCACAAGGCTGTGTGAATTCAATGAAGCCCTGTTTTTAAAGCTGTTTAAACAATACCTGGCTCACAGGAAGGGCTGTATGAAGTCTGCTATAGCTGGGATGGTTGGGATGTATTTTCATGTCTGTTAGGGAAAAGATTAAACCAAAACAGCAAACCTGTGGCTTCATGAATGGTACTGCTTAAAATGAGACTAAAGTATGCTTTTAATTTTTAAAAGTTGATTTAAAGAAAGTTCCATTTTTTCCAAAGTTCAAGCATACAAAACGACAAATTTTTCCAAGGCGATCTGGCGCCCCCTCCTGGTACTGGGGAAGCAGCGTCGTGCTGGTCTCCTACTTAGGAAGCCCAAAATGAGAACAGTGGGCGTCAGTTCCGTGGCTCTCTTTACTTAGACACTGCTGTTCACCCATCATCAAGGGCTCCATGTGGCCCGAGGTGAAGGTGACCAGGCTCAGCCAGCCACCCGCACCCACTCCAGGACCTACCTCTGGTTACCCAGTGTGGCACGGTCCTGGCCGGCCTGGTTTTCTCTGGGGAAGGTCTACAGGTGTGAGGAAGCCCAGGGAAGGTCCAGAAGGTCTTTCCGCTCTAGCATGGGTCTGGGCCCTGCCAGCCAAGACACATCAGAAGAAGGACTCGTCTTCCCTGCCCTCCTGCTCTTTGCACATCGTGGCAGGTAGCAGTTGGTAGGTCCATAGGACACGCCCCGATTTTTCCCAGTGCCTACGTCCTCTGAGCCTGAACTTATCCTCTCCCCTGCCAGAGGAGTGCAAGGAATTCCACTCCAGTATTCTTACCTGGGAGTCCCACGGACAGAAGAGCCTGGCGGGCCACAGTCCATGGGGCCGAAAAGAGTCAGACACGACTGAAGCGGCCGTGTGCACTCTCCTCAGCCCCTTGTTAACACACGTTCCCGTGTCTGACCACAGTGACGCCAGACTGATACGTCAGAGTTTGGAGCAGAGAAAGGTTTATTGCCGGCCATACAAGACGTGGAGGCTTATGCCCTAAAAATGGCTTCCCTGGTAGCTCAGACAGTAAAGAATCTGCCTGCAATGCAGGAGACCCAGGCTCGATCCCTGGGTCGGGAAGATCCTGTGGAGAAGGAAATGGCAAGCCACCCCAGTACCTTGCCTGGAAAATCCCATGGAAAGAGGAGCCTGGTGGGCTGCAGTCCATGGGATCTCAAAGAGTCCAGGCATGACTGAGTGATTAATACTTTCACTTTCATGCCCTAAAAAGCCTCCAGCTCCCCAAGGGTTTCCGCAAAGCATTTTTAAAGGCCAGGTAAGGGAGGAGGGGGTCGCTGGGCACCAGACCTGCTCGTGCACAGGTCTCTGACAGGCTGATGCTGAAAGACACAGGGTTAACTTTAACAGTCCTTAGGCTCCAGGAGGCCAGGGGCTACATCCTCTTGGTCCTCAAGTAGTTAACATCTTCCATTGAGGGGTGGAGGGGTACTTCATTGGTGCAAAACAGCTCAAGAAATTTGCATCAAATACTATTCTCTAGGTACTTCAGAAAGGAACTAAAGCGAGGACGTTGAGAAGTCCCGGGAAGCCTCGGTTTCCCCCTCCCACCTCTAGTCACACCAGCCTCTGTTCTCAGTGCTCAGACATTTCCCCGCCTTAGATCCTTTGCCTCTGTGGTGTCTCCACCCAGATTTCCACGTGGCTCGCTCCCCACCTGCAGGTCTCTGCCTCCTGCCATCTCCTCCTGAATGGCCTGCGGACACTGGCTCCCAACCCAGCTGACCCCCCGACTCTCATTGCCACTATCCTGTTTAATTTCCCTCATGACCTTCTCAACAGAGCAGGTGCTGTCCTTTCCTTTTCTGTTTGTCATCTACATCTCTCACCAGCTGTGAGCTCCTAGGAAACAGGTCTGGCTCACTCCCTCAGCATCTGCAGCCCCTACTCAGTGTGGACTGAAGACTGCTTCAAAGAATGAGTATTATCTTCACTTCACACACAAGGAGACCTCGAGAAGACGGGTGACTTGCCAGACAGCAGCGTTCCTGAAGGTCACACCTTTGACGGCCGCCACGCTGCCCAGGTCGGGTCAGGCCCCCCCAGTGAAAATGCTTTTCCTCTTTGGCGAAGTCTGGGGGCTCATTCCGACTCTGGCAACATCACGTGGGGGAGATTTAGTCATCGAGCAGTCTCCTGGCCCGTGACTCACCCCCACTGACATTTTCAAAGCTTGTGTAGACACAGTATCAATGGAACTTTTCACTCATGAGGAAGGGTAATTGGTTGCCTCCGTCGCCCAGCCACCAAATTGGCAAGTGAGATGCTGTGGACAAAACAGAACCCTCATGCATTCCCCAAGACAGGCACATCACGCAGATTCTTTCTTTAAGAGTCATCAGCAATCCCAAAGCCTTATTCAGACCATACGATGAGTCAGAGTGAGTCAATCAATCATTTGACAAATCCTTATTGAGCACCTACTGTGTTCTCGGCACCGGGATACAGCAGGGAACAAAACAGACCCAAGCCCCCACCTTACAGAGCTGACGTTCCGGTGACGGAGACAGATGTCAACAAATGAACAAGGAAAAATATGTAAGATGTCAGAGGGTGATGTGTGACATGCCATGGAGAAAATCAAAGCATGGAACCCCAAGAGGAGATACAATTTAACATTTCTTTTGGCTGGGGTAGGGGGAAGGGGAAGGGAGGCACTTGATAGCCCGGCTTATGGGATCTTAGTTCCCTGACCCAGCGATCAAACCCAGGCCCTGGGTAGCAAACGCTTGGCGTCCTAACCCCTGGACAGCCAGGGAATTCCCTAAAGCTACATGTAAATTTTTAAATTTAATTCAGTGAATGAAGGCTCCCTGAGAAAGTGACATATGGGCAGAGCAAAAGGCATAGCCTACACAAAGGCCCTGAGGCACACGCCTGGTGTGCTGGCAGCGCAGCCGTGAGGCCTTGTGGCTGAAGCATGGTGAGCAGGAGAGAAACCAGGAGGCTGTGGGACTGAGAGGGCAGCTGGCAGTCCTCTGGACAACTTGGCTTTCACTCTGAGTGAGATGGGAGCCTGGGGAGGGGCTTGGGCACAGGCGCGGCAGGACACCAACTAGGTTAGACTCCCTTTGTTTGCTTTGGGAGATCAGATTGAGACGGGCAAGGTGGGAGCAGAGACCAAGGGTGGGCTTGTTCAGGCTCGAAGTGACAGTGCCTGAGGATTTCCCTGGTGGTCCAGTGGTTAAGAATCTGCCTTGCAATGCAGGGGACATGGGTTCGATCCCTGGTCCAGGACGATCCCACATGATGCAGGGCAACGGAGCCCGTGCTCTGGAGCCTGAGAGCCGCAGCTGCTGAGGTTCCCACGCCCTAGAGCCCGTGCTCCCCAAGAGGAGCCACCGCAGTGAGAAGCCCTCCTACCACAGCTGCTGAGGTTCCCACGCCCTAGAGCCGTGCTCCCCAAGCGGAGCCACCGCAGTGAGAAGCCCTCCTACCACAGCTGCTGAGGTTCCCACGCCCTAGAGCCCGTGCTCCCCAAGAGGAGCCACCGCAATGAGAAGCCCTCCTACCACAAGGAGAGAGGAGCCCCGCTCTCCATAATAGAGGAAGCCTGCGTGCAGCAACCAAGACCCAGTGGGACCAAAAATAAATGAATAAATAAACATTTTAATTAAAAAAACTATCCGCCTTCAGATAGTTAGGAAGTTTGCAATGGATATGTCCACACTGCCATATTTAAAACGGATTACCAGCAAGGACCTACTGTAGAGCTCAGGGAACTCTGCCCAATGTTATGTGGCAGCCTGGGTGGGAAGGGAGCTTTCGAGAGATTGGATACATGCATACGTATGGCTGAGTCCCTTCACTGTGCACCTGAAATTGTTAATCGACTAAACCCCAAAACAAAATAAAGTGGTTATTTTAAAAAAAAAAAAAAAAGAAAGAAATAGTGAAGGAAAAAAAAAAAACAAACTTTGAGCCATGCCTGAGTAAATGTGGGAAATAAAAGTTAAAAAAAAAAAAAAAAAGAATATGCCTTCCAATGCAGGGGACATGGGTTCAATCCCTGGTCACAGAACTAACATCCCACATGCCTCAGAGCAACAGAATGAACATAAAACAAAGAATGAACATAGCAAATAGCTACTTAGAGTAACTAGAATATTGAAAAATTAAATGAAAAGGAAATTAAGAAAGAGATACAAAGAATCTGAGAGAATTACTGAGCCCACAGGACACATCAAAGTTCTCAAGTGCCGCAATGAAGACCCACATCAGCCAAACAAATAAGTATTTCAGAAGGAAGAAGATGTGATGGTGCTTGGCCCAGCGGAGGTGGTGAGAAACGGGCAGATTCTGGGCGTATTTTGCAGGCAGAGCCAAAAGGGTTGAGGGTAGGTGCGATGAAGAGAAAAGGCAAGCATGTTTACAAAGCCCATCGCCTCAGCACCTGGAAGCCGGTGTCACTTTCAGAGATGGGGACTCTGCTGTGGGAAGGGTGGGTCTGGGAGAAGATCATGGCCATAGACCAGACCTGTGTGCACTCACACAGACCAAGATGAGAACCCAAACAAATGCTCGCAAACCCCCAAACATCAGTCCAGTGCCAGGGAAACTGCTCAGCTCAGTTTACAAACTGCAGAGGCAACTACTGAACAAGTCTGCAGAACTCCCGCTGACAAAGCCGAGAGGTAAGACAGGGCTGCTGGAGGAAAGAGAAGGATGATTGCTGAGCACAAAGGCCTCCTGCGAGGAAGGAGGTGCCCCTGAGCCCCCTCCCCAAACAGAATCCAGGCCCCAGGCTCCCTGGATCCTTGGTTCATCAGCTCCCACTTCCAACGTGGCTCAACCTCCAAACCCCAAAGGAGATGCTTTCTAATCTGCAGCTTCGAATGAATCCCCAGCTCCCCTGGGAAAGAGCTCAACACAGAGGAGGTGGGAACAAAAAGGGGCCAAGTCTCTTAAAAAGCCCAAAGCGTCTCAAAATGAATAGCAAGCGCCCGGATGGTGCGCCTCTCACTTTGGCCAGCAGTCGTGGCTCTGAGGAAGTCTAACAAGGCCATTACCGCCTGAAGACAAGCATCTCACACGGCTCAGATCACCCCCTGCTCCTGGCGACAGCAGGCGCCGATTCTGGGTGGCTTTAAATAAAACAAGAGGGCCTGGTGCCAGGGGAAGTGAGAACTGCAGCCGCCGGCAACTGTCGCCTCTCCCCCAGAGATCCGGGATGAATGGCTGCAGCAGGTGCGGCCCGAGGGCCCAGCGACCTGGTGCGGAGAAGCCTGACATTTTGTCAGGGATCCCTGGATGGGGCTAGCCGGGAGGCCCGAGGCTGTGGTGAATCCCAGGGACAAAGAAAAGAGCGCCCCTCTGGGAGTGCGAGGGTGAAAACTGACAAGCTCAGCAGAGTCCCAGATTGGGGTGAGAACTGGAATAGTATTTCCGCAGTGGGGTCTTTTGTTTCCGCCTGCCCAGCACCTGTCTGTCTCCACTCCTGGCCACAGAAATCGGTTATTTATTTGGAGAATTGTATTAGTCTCATCGTCTTATTATGCAGATCCGATACTGTGATGTTTGAAGAGACTCTAACCTTCCCAGGAAATCAGTCCTGAATATTCGTTGGAAGGACTGATGTTGAAGCTGAAACTCCAATACTTTGGCCACCTGATGCGAAGAACCGTCTCATTGGAAAAGACTCTGATGCTGGGAAAGACTGAAGGCAGGAGGAGAAGGGGGCGACAGAGGATGAGATGGTTGGATGTCATCACCGACTCGATGGACGTGAGTTTGAGCAAGCTCCGGGAGATGGTGAAGGACAGGGAGGCCTGGTGTGCCGCAGTCCATGGGGTCGTGAAGAGTCGGACACAACTGAGCGACTTCACTTTCACTTTCACTTTTCACTTTCATGCATTGGAGAAGGAAATGGCAACTCACTCCAGTGTTCTTGCCTAGAGAATCCCAGGGACGGGGGAGCCTGGTGGGCTGCCATCTATGGGGTCGCACAGAGTCGGACACGACTGAAGCGACTTAGCAGCAGCAGCCCCATTTCAGGGGTGGGTATGTGACCTGGATCTGTCCAATCAGAGTATCCTATCCCTGCTTGCCTTCGTTAAATGTCCAATGAGAGTCCACCTTGAGATTTTAGGTAGACCAATCGGGAAAGAGTGGCTGAGAGGACCTCTCCTCTCTGCTTTGCTCCTCTGGCTCAGTTCTCAAGGAGGTTCTTCCCAGTGGGAAACCCAAAGACCCACTGGACTGAACAGCAACACTTATCAGCATCGTAGTTTTTCTCCTGCTACGCTGAGCAGCACAGGTGCAGCAGTCGACCAGAAAGCTGGATTCAGTGACGGCTGCGATTTTGCCAGTACAATTTACAACACAGCAGCAGGGGCAAGGGTATGTTGCCCCAGGTGGAGTATGCTGGAAAGTGATAACAGCAATGGACAACAGAATCTAAAATGGTTTGGAGGGGAATTAAAATACGGGGAGGGAGGAGCCAGGTTGCAAAAAGAGAAGGTTGCAGGGTCAGGCATTTATAAAGCCTGGCATGCCAAGGCATTGTTGGAATTGAGGCACTAAAGGAAATGAGTTGAAAGTCGAGGAACTGAGTGGAGCCAGGCTTCGGGGCCCTGATGCTTATGTAATTTAGGGACTCTCTTGAGTGTGATATGAGCGATATCCACCCCCCTGCAATATGCTACATTACAGTCAAAAAGGATTTTTGTGGTTGTAAATAATATACCTAATCATTTGAGATCATCAAAAGGAAGGATATCTTTGGTGAGCCTGACCTAATCAGGTGAGCCCTTTCAGGGGTATCTAGATGTCTGAAACAAAAGCCAGAGGAGTGTGTTATTCCTGGCCTGGAGAAAAGCAAGTGGCCAGGTCCTGAGCTGCTTCTGGGGGCCGCATGGCAAGGAACCAAGGGGCAGCTTCGAGGAGCAGACTGGAAGATTCTGCTGACAGCAGGGGGAGGACAAGGACCTCGGCCCTGGAGCAGAATGCAAGCTGAGGGAGATGAGCTCACACCCTAATCGCTTGGATTTGACAACACATAAGGGCCGGGGGATCTGACCTCAGCCTTCCTTTCAACTTCAGTCTATTTGCACCTTCAGCTTCAAGGAATCTTTGGACATTAATTTGTCCCAGAGACTATTGTAAAGACTTTCTATTTGAATGCAAGGCAATATATCGTTGGCTTGTATTATGGGAATATATATATATATATATGCAATCTATATGCACCTCTGATAAGCTATATTGGATAACAATGCTATTATGGTTTAGATGCTAAGTTGTGTCCAACTCTTTTGCAACCCTGTGGACTGTAGCCTGCCAGGCTCCTCTGTCCATGGGATTTCCCAGGCAAGAATACTAGAGTGGGTTGCCATTTCCTTCTCCAGGGGATCTTCCCAACCCAGGGACTGAACCCAGCATCTTGCATCTTCGGCATCAGCAGGCAGATTCTTTCCTACTGAGCCATCTGGGAAGCCCAAGTCGGACATAATTTGAGATGGGAAAAGAACAGAACTCATTTTGAGTGGAGAGTACTGGGTAGGCTTGTGTCGACTCAAAGAACAAGTGTTTCCCAGCCCCCTGCTGAGTACTGTTCCAGGAGGACCCACAGGAGCATTGGCTGATATTGGGGTTCAGGAAGGCAGGCCCAGGGCTGGGCTGAGAGACTGCAATCCCGCCATGGGGACAGCCCGCCCCTGGTTGCCCACAGGCCTCACTGTTAGGTTTTACAGTCAGAAGAACCAACGGTGGGAGGACGTAGGAGCTGGATGCCTGTTCCCCACTCCTCCTGTCTCCCTGTGTCCGTGTGTCTCAACCCTGGCTGCAGGTTGGAATCACCTGGGCTCACAGGCTTTCCAGGTCCCACAAATAAAAACCCAGGATATCTCAGTCCACTTTGTATTTCAGATCAACCCATTAAGGTGCTCAGTAGCTCAGCCGTATCCAACTTTTTGCGGCTCCACGGACTGTAGCCTGCCAAGCTGCTCTGTCCATGGAATTCTCCAGGCAAGAATAGTGGAGTGGAGCTTCCCTGGTGGCTCGGGGGTAAAGAATCCGCCTGCCGATGTGGGAGATACTGGTTTGTTCCCAGGTCCGGGAAGATCCCCCATGCCACCGAGCATCTAAGCCCGGGCACCACAACTGCTGAGCCTGCGCTCTAGAGCCGGGAGCCGCAATTACTGTGCGCAGGCGCGGCAACTGCAGAAGCGTGCCCGCCCTCGAGCCTGTGCCAAAGAGAAGCCGCCGCAACGAGAAGCTCCTGCTCCACAGCTGGAGAACAGCCTAGAGAAAAGCCTGTGCAGCAACGGAGACCAAGCGCAGCCAGGAAATTAGTTTTAAAAAAAAGAATACCGGAGTGAGTCGCCATTTCCTTCTCCAACCCAGGGATCGAACCCGAGTCTCTTGCATCCCCTACCGTGGCAGGCGGGCTCTTTAACCCTAGAGCCACCTGGGGAAGCCCCTCAGATAACAGATTCATTTGTAATGTATTAATAAGTGTGTCCATGCAATCTCTGAGACGTTACTTGAACTGAAAAGTTATATTTGTTTAGCTGAAATACAAAGTTAATTAGGCCTCCTGTAGTTTATCACATGACGCTGGGAGGTGGAGTTTTAAAAAAATACTGAGACCTGACCTCTTCAACCCCGGCAGCCCTGGCTTCCCTAACCCTCACCCACGCTCAGCCTCTATAGGGAGGATGAATGATTTCTACAGCTGATGAATTGGGGGAAGGGAAGTGGGCATATGTGCCTTGTCCCCTCCTGGCCCTTTTCTGAGACTGGCGGGTGTGGGAGGGGTACTCTGAGCGGTAGGGCATCTTTGTCCCTCGCGTGGAGCCTACCCACCAGCGCCCTAAGTGCATGGGGGGGGGGGGGGGGGGGACGGTGTATTAGCAAGGTTGGCACAGTCCCCAAGTAGCTCTTCTCATTATTAAGGTAGAATCTCTTTCTCACTTGGTTGTGAACCTCTCTAGGGAGGGAAAGGATGTTAAGAATTGACACACACACCCCAAAACTCCGACATCTGCCCCCTCCTCTCCTCCTTCAGGGCTTGGCTAATTCATACACAGTCTTCACCTATTAGCTAAAAAGAACCTTTGCTCCAAGAAGCCCTCCCCAGACCAAGGCAGATCCTCTGGCTGTGTGTTTTCATAAGCCCCTCTGGATATTCTTTCTATTGGAAGTGAAGTGAAGTCCCGACTCTTTGCGACCCTGTGGACTATACAGTCCATGGAATTCTCCAGGCCAGCATACTGGAGTGGGGAGCCTTTCCTTTCTCCAAGGGATCTACCCAACCCAGGGATCAAACCCAGGTCTCTCCAATTACAGGTGGATTCTTTACCAGCTGAACCACAGGGGAAACCCAAGAATACTGGAGTGGGTAGCCTATCCCTTCTCCAGGGGATCTTCCTGACCCTGGAATTGAATTGCTGTTTCCTGCAGCCCACCCTTCTCTCTGGCCCATATCAAAATTGTCATTGACTGAAGTGGCATTTCTTGACCTCGACACAACTGAAATTTAGGGTCACAGAAATCTTTGTTGTATCTCTCCTGTGGATCTTAGACTGCTTAACAGCATCCTTGCCCTGCACTCACTAGAAGCTGGTGACCTACTCCCCTGCCCATCTCCAGGGGGACAACAAAATGTCTCCAGACATTGCCAAATATCTCACACGTGCTTTAATGTCCTGCTATTTCCATCATAATATCCTTAACAGTGTCTAAACAAGGGGCCCTGAAAATTGTGTGGCTGGGTTCTGTTTGTGTACCTCATTTTAAGATTTTTTTTTAATGTGGACTATTTTTAAAGTCTGTATTGAATTTGTTACAATATCGCTTCTGTTTCCCGCTTTGGTTTTTTGAACACAAGGCATATGGGATCCTAGCTCCCCAACTATGGATCAAACTTGCCCTCCTTGTGTTGGACGCTTTAACCACTGGACCGCCAGGAAAGTCCTTACCTATTTTTTTTGTTTTAATGCTTCTCTCTTAACACTGAGCAACTAACACTTCGACAACACTGGCTTTGGGAGCAAAGAATGCCTCTACCTTATTTACTGCGGCCCCCTCTGCGCCAGCACAGAGAAAGTGCTTGAAAAATATGTGCAAATAAGGATCAAGCAAGAGGCTGAATCCAGGCTCTGGGGCTGCCATTCCCACCCTACACCCAGCCCCTCCCCCCACCTCTCCCCCCGCTGAGGAACAGAAGGAAATATAACCTCAGCCGACCTGCCTAAGTCGCTCTATTCAATAGCCTGCCTTCCCCAGGCTGCCGGAACATTCTTCCAAACTCCTCAAGCGTGTCAAGCAGCAAATGTACCCTGTGTGGTCTGTGGGCCTTTCTCGAAGGCTCCATATGCCATGTCAGCTGGACAGAGCGGTAATCCCCAGATGTAAGCAGATAAGGGCCGGGGGAGAGCCTTCACACTGCATTTCCGAGCTCCACCCACTCAGGGCAGGCCTTCATTTTGCATTAATTCTGGCCAATTTAGCTTGCCCTCCCTTCCACAAAACAGGAGTCCAGTCGACCTCCTGGGAAATCTTAAAGCCAGCTGAGCTGAGGACAGGAGGCCCTGGGAGGCCAATATAACCTGCTGTAGGACAAGGCAAGTCTACTTAAAATGGGGACCCAGATTTCAGAACACAACAGTGAAGGGGAGATTTCTCAGAGTTAATAGTTTTACTGGAGCTTTATCTTGAAAAATGAAAGTAAAATTGATAACAACTAGCCTATATTTGCAGCAGCTTTCTTCATAATAGCCAAAAACTGGAAATCACTCTGATCAATGATTAAACAAAATGCCATGCAATCCACACCAGGACATTACTCAGCATCAGAAAGGAACAAACTTCTGAAACACTCAGGCAACAATTTGGATAGACCTTGTATCAGACTCCTAGGATGGCTGTAACAAAGTACCATGAATTGACTGGCTTTAAAAAAACAGAAATTTAGAGGACTTACCTGGTGGTTCAGTGTTTTAAGACTGTGCTCCCCGAGCAGGGGTCCCGGATTGGATCCCTCATCAGAGAACCAGACGCCCCATGCTGCAAGTAAAGATCTCGAGTAACTCAGCGAAGATCAAAGATCCCCCAGGCAACAACTAGGACCTGGCGCAGCCAAATAAAAGAATAAATATTTTTTAAAAATTCAACCAAGGGAAAACAGTTCCCATGAAATCCTTGCTTCCAGATCAGGAAACTCGAGTGTGAAACTGTATCCTAAATATGTACACAGAGAATCTTAAATGAACCAGTTTATGCAACCCATGCGTTGGGAATAAAGAATGTGTCAGAAATATCTGTGCTATAAAGGTCTAGTGTTCCGAGTGCCCTGACTCCAACCATGTAGTCTGAAAAGAAGACCAAAGTCTGTGCGGAAGTGAGTCTGACCCTGTCTGGAGACCAAGAGTGGACCAACAGGAGACAAGCTTCACAGCGGCCATTCGTCACACTCACCTCGTCCCAGTACAGCTCCAAGTTCGGTGATGATGAAGACACATAAAATACTTGGGAAGAGCTGAAAAATTCATCCAGTCTGCAAGAGAAACTTTTCTAAAAGGCTACACAGGGACAAGAGAGCCTGATCTCGTTAGTGACAGGATTCCACTCTGAGAACCCGGCTCCCTGCCAACTATGTTATCTCAGGGTAATCTATTCACCTCAATGGATATGAGTTTGAGCAAACTCCGGGAGATAGTGAAGGACAGGGAAGGCTGGTGTGCTGCAGTCCATGGGGTCAAAAGATTCGGACCCGACTAAGCAACTGAACAACAACGACAGCCTATCATTGGTAAAAACTTAAAGCGAGTCTATGAACAAAGGAGAGTTACCTTGATCTCTGAGTTGTTGAAGGATTAAAGGAAGCAATGTAGGTGGGGAAGTGCTCTGTGAGTCAATTACAGGTATGTAGTTGAGACATGAATTCCTGGAAGGCAAGCCCCACATTCTCATTATCTTGTATCCCCAGAGCCTGGCCAGTGCCTGGTACACAGTAGACTTTCAATAGTGTCTATAGAAGGAATAAATTCAAAACTCTTTTGCTAAGGAATACAGATTTCCCCCCGCCCATCAGGGTGTCTTTCTTCTTCTTCTTTTTTCTTTTTATGGCCACAAGGCATATGGGATCTTACTTCTGCAATCAGGGATCAAACCCATGCCTCTTGCACTGAAAGTACAGAGTCTTAACTATTGGATCACCAGGGAAGGCCCCCTAAATGGTCTTTTCTTAACTGTATATATCAATAAGAACACGCAGATTAAAAAAAAAAGAATACACAACTCATAAAAAAAAGTAAGCAAAGAATAAACAGAATTTTTTGTTTGAGAAGACTTTTGAACACATGAAAAACTGCTCAAACTTACTTATAATTAAAAAATCTAAAAGAACACAATAAGATTTTAAAAAGCTATTAGATTGACTAAGATCTAAACGTTCAAAAAGACTATGCTGGCAAGGATGTTGGGAAACAGCCTTTCTTAAGCATACTGGTATGTATTAATACAGCCCTTGGAAAGGGAATTTGGTGCTGCCTACCCAGCAGGAAATGGCAACCCACTCCAGTGTTCTTGCCTGGAGAATCCCAGGGACGGAGGACACTGGTGGGCTGCCATCTATGGGTTCGCACAGAGTCGGACACGACTGAATCGACTTAGCAGCAGCAGCAGCAGCACCCAGCACGAGGGCTGGACATACTCTTTGCCACAATTCTATTTTGAGGGTGGAGCACTGGTTTGATTCCTGGCTGGGGAACTAAGATCCCACATGCCATGTGGTATGGCTAAAAAATTTAAAAATAAAACATTGAAGCTGATCGTTGTAAAGTGAGAGGAACTGGAACAGTGGACTATCTACATTGCATTTTAAAAAATGAAGTAAATGGTGTAAACATCATTTGTCTTAAAAAGGTATATCTACAAAAAGCACTTCTATGAGGCTGGTAACACAGCCTGTCCTTAGGCAGCGAACCGAAAGGATGGGAATTAGCAGCATTAAGGAAGGCTGGCACTTTCTTTACACACCATTTTCTGTTTTGTTTTTAAAGAATTTTAAAGCACAACGTTAGTAAACCGAGTTCCCGTGTACTGCTCACCCGGTCTCTCCTAAAGTTAATATCGTGTGTGTCCCTGGTGCATGTGTCAAAACCAAGAAATTAACTATTGATTTTACTCGAATTGCCCCAGTTTTTTCCACTGATACCCTTTTTCTGCTCCAGGATTCAATCGAGGATCCCATACTACATTTAGCATGTATCCCTTTAAGCTGCTCAGATGAGCATGAATTACTTTGTAAAAACCGAGCATTTTTTAAAATGAAATGTATGATCATAACAGTCATGGGATATTGATGCTTTGACGACATAGTGCTTCTTTAAATTAGAGGCAAATGTTTTCCTAAAACCTCTTTTTCAGGTAATCATTGTGAATCATTTCTCTCAACAATGTTCTTAAACAAAAACTCTTTTTCTTGCTATTATTAGAGGTTCATTCATGGGTGTCATTCAGTCCCAGACATTACAGGTGCAAAGCTTCCAGGCATCAGACGCAAACTCGAATTTCCATCACTGTGCTCTTCCACCTCCACTCTCATTCTCTGCTTGTCATTGTTCAGCCGCTCAGTCACGTCCGACCCTTTGCGACCCCATGGACTGCCGGACGCCAGGCTTCCCTGTCCTTTACTATCTCCTGGAGTTTGCGCAAACTCAAGTCCATTGAGTCAATGACGCCATCCAATCATCTCATCCTCTGTTATCCCCTTTATGCAGGTATATTTTTCTAAAAAATTACATTCAATCACCAATTCACCAAAATACCAGGAAAAATAAAAGATATTGACTACTAGCGCATGCAGCTCCCCAATTCCAATTTTTCAGCCTTTGGAAAAATGTCACACTCAAATTACTTTACATATTAATATACATGACATTAAAATGAATAAAAACTGTACTTCCCTTCAAAACTTTAACCGTCTAAGATGATTAGCTTCTAAATATGAAAACAATGAAAAACATAAAAAAACAGCTGTTAACAAATTGTTAAAACTGCCTTAGGCTTCTCCCATCACTCAGTAACCTCCATGACCTCCAAATTAAATAAGATAAATCATGTGTTTCTGGGCTTTTTGTTTGTCAGTTCATTTGGTTTTTCCTATTTAAGCCTAAAGGCTCTATCCAGCCTCCTATGGGTATATTTCAATGGCAAAAGAGTTTTGGAGTTTTAAAATTTATTTTCAACGTTTTAAATTAGGAGGTTTCAAGAAAACTCCAAATGTTCAGATTTTCTTTAAAAACAAATTTTTTAAAAATTATTTATTTTAATTGGAGGCTAATTACAATATTGTGGTGTTTTTTGCCATTCATTGACATAAATCAGCCATGGGTGTACATGTGTTCCCCATCCTGAACTCCCCTCCCACCTCCCTCCCCACAAATATTTTCTTTTTAACTTTTGGTCCACTGGGTCTTTGCTGTTGCTCAGGCTTTTGTCTAGTTGCCGAGAGCAGGGGCTACTCCTCCTTGCCGGGCTGGGGTCCCTCATCGCGCCGACGTCTCTTGGCCCTGAGCGCAGGCTCTAGGCTCGGCCCAGGGGGTCACCAGTTGCGGCACAGGGGCTTGTAGGCTGTGGCTTCCGGGCCCTAGCGACCCTGTAGCCCTGGCGGTTGTTGCGGCTGGTGGGTTTAGCTGCTCCACGGCACGTGCAGTCTTCCTGGATCAGGGATTGAACCCGTGTCCCCTGCATCGGCAGGCAGATTCTTATCCACTGGGCCACAAGGGAAATCCTCAGATTTTGTTAAAACACTGAAGATTCATCCACACTGTACCCACACTGCTGCCTGGCAGACTGAGCTAGCTGTGAGTGACTTTCAAGTGGCTCTCAAGTAGCTGTTTCTATTTCACCAGGGAACCTGGCTGACCACCTCTGCTCATTTCTTTACTTGCCTAGCCACTGGCGTTATGGAATTGGCAGATCCTTCTGAGCTCTGTGCTAAATAGATGTCTTGTTCATTATGTCATTAAGAGAAAGGTGATCTAAAAGTCAAGTTTTAGTATATTAACACATATATATGGAATTTATACACATATATATGGAAGATGGTAACGATGACCCTATATCAAGACAGCAAAAGAGACGCAGATATAAAGAACAGAGTTTTGGACTCTGTGGGAGAAGGTGAGGGTGGGGTGATTGGAGAGAATAACACTGAAATGTTATTACCATATGTGAAACAGATGATCACTGCAAGTCCAATGCACCAAGCAGGACATCCAAAGCCAATGCCCTGGGACAACCCAAAGGGATGGCGTGGGGAGGGCGAGGGGAGAGGGGCTCAGGATGGGGGACACGTGTGCACCCCTGGGGGGTTCATGTCGATGTATGGCAAAAGCCACCACAATATTGCTAAGTAATTAGCCTCCAATTAAAATAAATAATTTTTTAAGTCCTGTTTTCTTTCACAGGTCTCAATACCTCCAAAAGGACATTTATAAGGCTGATAGTCCCTGCTGTCCACAGGCGCCTCTTCTGTTATCTTAAGACCTAAGACCAATACTTGGTTCTTGGTAATCCATGATTGGTGATGTGTGTTCCTAAAAAAGTGATGCATTTGATGGAAAGACAGCTCAATTGGGGTGGCAGCACTGGAGAGAGAAAACTGTATTTGACAGAATGAATTGTTTAGAAGTGCAGGTTCTTCCAAAATTGCAGGGGAGGCTGGGAAAGGAGCCTGACATTTTCAGCACTGCCAGCAAGAAAGATGGTGGGAGTGGGGAGGCTTTTGGATAGACAACTAAGTTTCCCTGGGGGACTGAGTCGAGGTTGTGGGAGCACTGCTTCCCTTGGCTCTGACTAAATAAGCAAGGCTTGCTTGCAGATTTCTTCTGACTAAATAAGCAAGGCTTGCTTGCGGATTTCTTCTACTTGAGAGTCAACTGTTTCAACTCACCTGAACTTTGGTCTGTTAAATTCCAATTGGTTTCAGGACTTCCTAATCAGGAAGCACTGAGTAAGGAAAATACTGCTAATTAAAAATAATGCCCCAAACATCTTCCATCAGTGTCATCCTACTCTGGCACCTTCTCAACCAAGGTGCCACCAAGAAGGGAAAATTTCAGATATAAGCCTTTTCTTTATCTTCAGCAAGCTATCCAGCAATTGGAATTAAATGTCAGGAACAACACACCTGAATATGTCAAAAAATTTTTTTTCAATTGTGAATAACTATACTAAAATTAGAAACAAGAATCAGTGTCAGTATGTAGGAACTCATTGTTGGTGGTGATGGTGTTGTTTGGTCACTAAATTGTGCCTGACTCTTCTCGACCTCATGGACTGCAGCACGCCAGGCTCCCCTGTCCTTCACTATCTCCCAGAATTTGCTCAAATTCATGTCCATTAGTCAGTGATGTTATCTAACCATCTCATCTTCTGCTGTCCCATTCTTTTGCCTTCAATCTTTTCCAGGATCAGGGTCTTTTCCAATGAGTCAGTTTCATAGTAAATTATATACATACTACTTATCACCCAAATTCTGGGATTTAATTAGCTTTCTCCCACATCCTGAGTGCTCTGGAAACCATACTTCATCAGAGGTATAATTAACCCCCTTTACCATTTTTATTTGCAAATTGCTTTCCCACTCCTGCACCATACTAGTTTCCCTAATATTCCCAACTGCCTCCAAAATTATCCGAACCTAAAGCCAGATGCATGATTTCAAGTGATGAGATTCTACTCTTACCTGGACAGGGTTACCTTGTGGTATATATGGAACCCTGGGAAAATACAACCTGTGAAAGTAAAGAAATCTCCTGAGCAAACTGGGCTACATACGTGACTCCAGGCTCTGAGGGGACTCTCTGCTGCTGTGGGAGGGAGCAGCTAATTAAACACAAACAAGCTTAAAAAACGAAACCCCTCCTCTTCTGGGGGAACACTCTCAGGGGACTCACTGCCCTGCTTTGGCCCCTCTCCTTGGAAACCGTTCCATTTACCCGCTGTGACTTCTACGGTGAGACTGTGTTTCTCTCTCCCCAACTAAAGTGGCTCCTTCGTACCAAAGGGTGCAGTGCAACAGCGGACACCACATCAATATCAGACGGTCCCCAGGGGTTTCGCTCTGCGGCTCCTTCCCCAGAGAGAGGTCTGCAGACCAAGTGCCGCAGACTGCAATCCTGCTGCATCTGAAACACAAGCTCGTTCCCTTCCCTGATGAGCAGGGCATAAATTGCTTTTCAAAAGTGAAAACACACACAATTACTCAGCAGAGTGCAGCATACTGCTTAGGGCCCAGCCTCTCTGCTCAGACCATCTGGGTTCAAATCCCAAGTTACCAGTAAGTGCTCAGCAAATGTTAGTTGTTATTTTACTTTGAATAAAAATCTCCTATTATGGTCCACAACCTACAGATGTTCCCTATCTCCCTAAACTTCTCCCCAGCTGTTCACAACCCAACTCGCTTCTTCATGTCTCCATTACAAGTATATTTGTCTCAGGGTCTTCCCACTTGTTTGTCTTCTCGTAGGAGCTACTTACCAGGTCTAATCGGCTTCTTCTCACCACTAAGCTTTTGGGTTTCATATCAACCCCTCTCTGAATCTATTCAAAATAGCTCCTTCTTCCCCAACCTAAAACATCACCATTTCATTTATGACACTTATCACTGACCTGGACAGAGTTACCTTATGTTACTTGTAGACTAGTCTCTCCCCGCCCCCATTTAAATATAAGCTCCATAGCAATAGTAAATCTCTTGGTCTTTTAGATCGAACCTAGGCCCTGGCAGTACGAGCTCTGAGTCCTAACCACTGGACCACCAGGCAATTCCCTCTTGTTCATCCTTAGCCCAGAGCTCAGAATAGTACTGGTGCACTTGATATTAAATGAAAAGGGAAAAAGTTATGTAGTTCAAATCCCATCTGACTGTAAAAACCTAGCTACAAGAGATAAGTGAATTTCAAAGGCTAAAAAGATCTGAGTCCTGTAATGGCATGGGTAGACACCTGTCATATTCTCAACAGCCCATCTGCTGAAAAATCTTTCCCTAATTTGAAAACAAACCTGGGTTAAGAGTTCTGCCTCCCTGCTGTAGACATCAGAATTCAAAATCCCAGTGGCTCTTGTGACTAGGATAAAGGCATGTGACCAGGCTCTGCTCACCAGACACCCCCTCACAAGACTGACTCAGAACGGAGCCAGGGCCAGAGCCAAGTCATTTCTGTCGTGTCTCTTTGTGACCCTATGGACTAGATCGCGTCTGTCCACAGGATTCTCCAGGCAGAATACTGGAACAGATTGCCATGCCCTCCTCCAGTGGTTCTTCCTACCCAGGGCTCAAACACAGGCCTCTTCAGTTCAATTCAGTTCAGTTGCTCAGTCGTGTCCAACTCTTTGCAACCCCACGGACTGCAGCACACCAGGCCTCCCTGTCCATCATCAACTCCTGGAGTTTACCCAAACTCATGTCCATTGAGTCGGTGATGCCATCCAGCCATCTCATCCTCTGTCATCCTGAGGACGAGATATCATCCTCATCTCATCCATGTCCCTTAGGTCTCCTGAATTGGTGGGCGGGTTATCACTAACACCACCTGGGAAGAGTGATGTAAAGCAACTTTGTTTTCCGGCCCCTGAGCTGTGGCTGAGAAAAACATGTTACTTCCGCTTTATTGACTACGCCGAAGCCTTTGACTGTGTGGATCACAACAAACTCTGGAAAATTCTTAAAGAGATGGGAATACCAGATCATCTTACCTGCCTCCTGAGAAATCTGTATGCAGGTCAAGAAGCAACAGTTAGAACCAGACATGGAACAACGGACTGGTTCCAAATTGGGAAAGAGTTACATCAAGGTTGTATATTGTCACCCTACTTATTTAATTTATATGCAGAGTATATCATGAGAAATGCCAGGCTGGATGAAGCACAAGCTGGAATTGATTGCCCAAAGAAATATCAATAACCTCAGATATGCAGATGACACCACCCTCATGGCCAAAAGCAAAGAGGAACTAAAGAGCCTCTTGATGAAAGCGAAAGAGGAGAGTGAAAAAGCTGGCTTAAAACTCAACATTCAAAAAACTAAGATCATGGCATCCAGTCCCATCACTTCATGGAAAATAGATGGGGAAATAATGGAAACAGTGACAGACTTTATTTTCTTGGGCTCCAAAATCACTGCAGATGGTGACTGCAGCCATTAAATCAAGATGCTTGCTCCTTGGAAAAAAAGTTATGACCAGCCTCAGTTCAGTTCAGTTCAGTTCAGCCCAGTTCGGTTCAGTCGCTCAGTCGTGTCCGACTCTTTGCAACCCCATGAATCGCAGCACGCCAGGCCTCCCTGTCCATCACCAAATCCCGGAGTTCACTCAAACTCACGTCCATCGAGTCAGTGATGCCATTCAGCCATCTCATCCTCTGTCATCCCCTTCTCCTCCTGCCCCCAATCCTTCCCAGCATCAGCGTCTTTTCCAGTGAGTCAACTCTTCACATGAGGTGGCCAAAGTATTGGAGTTTCAGCTTTAGCATCAGTCCTTCCAAAGAACACCCAGGACTGATCTCCTTGCAGTCCAAGGGACTCTCAAGAGTCTTTTCCAACACCAGAGTTCAAAAGCATCAATTCTTCAGCACTCAGCTTTCTTCATAGTCCAACTCTCACATCCATACATGACCACTGGAAAAACCATAGCCTTGACTAGACGGACCTTTGTTGGCAAAGTAATGTCTCTGCTTTTCAATATGCTATCTAGGTTGGTCATAACTTTCCTTCCAAGGAGTAAGCATCTTTTCATTTCATGGCTGCACTCACCATCTGCAGTGATTTTGGAGTGCAAAAAAAATAAAGTCTGACACTGTTTCCAGTTTCCCCATCTATTTCCCATGAAGTGATGGGACCAGATGCCATGATCTTCGTTTTCTGAATGCTGAGCTTTAAGCCAACTTTTTCACTCTCCTCTTTCACTTTCATCAAGAGACTTTTTAGCTTCTCTTCACTTTCTGCCATAAGGGTGGTGTCATCTGCATATCTGAGGTCATTGATATTTCTCCCTGCAATCTTGGTCCCAGCTTGTGCTTCTTCCAGCCTAGCATTTCTCATGATGTACTTTGCATAGAAGTTGAATAAGCAGGGTGACAATACACAGCCTTGACATACTCCTTTTCCTATTTGGAACCAGTCTGTTGTTCCATGTCCAGTTCTAACTGTTGCTTCCTGACCTGCATATAGGTTTCTCAAGAGGCAGGTCAGGTGGTCTGGTATTCCCATCTCTTTCAGAATTTTCCAGTTTATTGTGATCCACACAGCCTAGCCTAGACAGCATACTAAAAAGCAGACATTACTTTGCCAACAAAGGTCGGTCTAGTCAAAGCTATGATTTTCCCAGTAGTCATGTATGGATGTCAGAGTTGGGCCATAAAGAAAACTGAGCACTGAGGAATTGATGCTTTTGAGCTGTGGTGTTGGAGAAGACTCTTGAGAGTCCCTTGGACTGCAAGATCTTTTTTACAATTAATAAGCTATCTATCTTTGGCTGTGCTGGAACACCTCATCCTGGTGGCTTCTCCCATTGTGGAGAAAATGCACTCTAGGGAGCACGGGCTCTGTAGACACCTAAGCTTAGCTGCCTCAAGGCATATGGAGTCTTCCCAGACCGGGGTTCAAACTTGTGTCCCCTGCGTTGGCAGGCAGATTTTTAACCACCGGACCACCAGGGAAGTCCTGGCCCACAATGCTTTGAAACTTTAAAAACTGTACTCAGAGATGCAACATTTTACTTCTATATCTGTGATTTCTGACAATTTTAAGCTTGCATACAACAATCAGCGGGAGGAGAGAGGCTCCCTTTGGATACGTGGATTGCCTCTAATATACTCTTATGCCATGTGTTCGCTTTTAATTGTGTTGTGTATGTTGGAAGTTTGGCAGACTACCTGCCATTTCATGAAATTGCTGTTGCATAAGAAAACCAACATAAAATGCTGGAATAGATTAAAAGATAGAAAAGGTAAATTAAAGGGGTGTGACGGGGAGATGCTCTGCAGGTGTAAAGCCTAGGTCATGAAGGATGGGAGCTTCTGGAATCTGGTTTTGTACTCACGGAGACTGTCAGGAGGGTGACGTTTATGTGTTTGTTTGCCACGATTTAAAAAAAAAAAAAAAGGAATTCACAATGTTAACAGAAGAGAAAAAACACCTAAGAATGTAGAAAAAGCATTTGATGAATTCAATGAAAACTCTTAGCAAACTATAAATAGAAATTTAATCTGAGAGGTTATTTACCTAAAGCAGTAACAAGTAATATTGGTTAAATATTCAAAGTTTTTCACCCAAAATTTTGAAGGAGAGAAGAAATGTTTATTATTTCACTTTAATTCAATATTGTATATGGCATCCTGGCCACACAGTAAAGCCAAAAATAAAAACAACAGATTGAACATGGAAAAAAGGACAGGGGAGAGTGGAAAGCTGGGACTTGGACCTGATGATTTCAAAGCAAGCCACACAACAGTTTAGAAATTTCTATTTGCACAACAGAAGGTGGAACCTGAAACTAAATCTAGAAAAAAAAATCAAGTGATTTATAAAAGAAACTGACAAACTATAAAGATGGTTTCTATCTTGCTAGACTGTGTCTTACTTGGCTATTAATTTGAAACACTTAACAAAGTGACCACATCCCAGGTAATTTTGATTTTAATGTTTAAATAATTTTAAATATTGATATCTATATAAAAGGGGTCCCAGAACCCCAGTCCTGTTTGGTGGCTTGTTATGTGCGGGACTACAAAGTGGAGAGATGGGTGATGGAAACCGAAATTATCTGCCCCCCCCAAACACGTCTTCCATGAAATCAGTCCCTGGGGCCATAATGGTTGGGGACCACTGCTCTAGAACATATTTTAGCATCTGAAGCAGAAATAACACCCCCAAAAATGTCTTAGTAAACAATAAACTGAGCTTAACTACTTTATCTGTAATCAATTAAGTTTACTACACCTTTCCAAACATTAAAATGTACAATTTAAAGAGGGTAAACTTGGGAGCTTCCTTGGAGGTTCTATGGGGAAAGCACAGCTACTCCTAGGCCCTTTACTGAAGACCCGTCCTCCTCCACCAGGGATGACTGTCCGATTTCACTGAGGGCACAGCTTCGGGAGAAACGCTCATGGGAGCAGTGAAGGAGGAAGGAAACAGCCGCCTAGCTAGCCAGGTCAGTCGCATCAACCCTGGCGATCAAAGGGGCGACAGGTGTTACAACCAGATCGCCCTCACATCCTGAAAAGCTTTTTATTTTGGCGGAGGGAGGGGCGCAGGACAGGCGAATGACCTGAATTTAAAACACACCACTTGCTGCACACGTAAGACAGGTGACAGGAACGTTGTTATAACCCCTTAATAATGACATTATTCGATACATTACAATTTAAAAGACTCATAAAAAGAAGTCCACCTAATCACAGGTACTGCAGAATCCCAAGGTCCTCTATACATTACTAGGGAAAAAATGTAAATAAATAAAGGCCAAAAAACTTTAGGTAACATGGCAACCCACACCCTTCGCTGGTCAGACTCCACTGGCCACCTCAGTACTGCGGAAACGTTCCATCGATTTTGGCAGCCCAGGCCATGAGGCCCCCCACAACGTCCTTAACTGAGTCCACGTCTGCCCAGGACTGCAAGATCTTCACGGCTTTCTGGGAGTCGTTGCCCAGTTTGCATATCACATAGATGGGGACAGACGCCCCTTCCTGTGCGCCCTGCTTCCCTTCCCGGATGGCTTCTCCCAAGACTTTCAGGCTCTCCGCATCCCTCCGTTCCAAACGTTTCAAAGGGATGTGCAGGGCGTGAGGCAGACGACAGATGTCCACCTCCACTTGAGGCCTGACGTCCAGCAACAGGTGGGGTGACCCAGAATCCAGAACTCGCTTATAGTCCATAACCGAAATCCGCTCCTCCGGGCTCAGCAACCGGAGGGAGCGGCACTTATCCGTGGCCGACGAACCGCAGAAGCTTTCGTAGTCCTGCAGGTCGGTCACGGTGGGCCGCTCCCCGCAGGCCGCACAGTCGGGCCTGCGCCTCCGCAACCGGATACAGCGGAAATCGCCTCGGAGGGCGTCAAAGAGCAACAGGCGACCGCTGTAAGAGGGGCCCAGGCCCGCAGCTGTCTTCAGCACTTCCAGCGCCTGCAGGCAGCCCAGGACCCCGGTAACCACGCCGAGCACCCCGCCATCCGCGCAGCTGGTCACCGTCTCCGCCGGGGGTGGCCGGGGGAACACGCAGCGATAGCAAGGCCCCCCGCCGTAGTGGTAGACCGTGAGCTGGCCCTCGAAACGCAGGGCGCTGGCGGACACCAGGGGCCGGCCGGCGAGCACACAGGCGTCGCTCACCAGGTAGCGGGTGGGCGCGTTGTCGGAGCAGTCCGCCACCACGTCGTAGCGGCGGACGAGGTCCAGCGCCGTGGCCGGCGTCAGCGCCTGGGCGTAGGGCACGCACTCCACCGCCGAATTGAGGCGGCGCAGGGCGGCGGCCGCCGAAAAGACCTTGGCCTGGCCGGCCAGGGCCTCGCCGTGCAGCACCTGGCGGGCCAGGTTGCTCGCTTCGACCACGTCGTAGTCCACGAGGCCCAGGCGGCCGACGCCGGCTGCGGCCAGGTACTGCGCCAGCGGGCAGCCGAGCCCCCCGCAGCCTACTACGAGTACGGCCGTGGCCGCCAGGCGCAGCTGCCCCTGCATGCCGAGCTCCGGCAGCACGAGCTGCCGGCTGTAGCGCCGGATCTCTTCTCGGGACAGGGCGGCCCTGGGAGGCAGGGGCGACACCGGAACCGAGCGCGCTGACTCCTGCCCCGCCGAAAGGGCCGCCGCGAGCCTCTGCTTCAGCGAACTCAGCTCCTCCTCACGCTGCGCGACTTCGGCCTGTAGGGCCAGAACCTCCTCCCTGGCCGCCATGCCGGGCCTCTTTCCGGAACCCGTCGTGAAAGGCATTTCCGTTTCCGGCTTTTCTTCGTCGCGAGGTCGGAGTAAACCAAAACAAAAACTTTATGGAGCTTGAGCAAAGGTGATAAATAGATCTGCATTTCTTGCGCCACCCTCAGACTCAGTTTGAAAGATTCATAAGTTCTTACTATTTCCAAAGGAACCACGAAGCGAACCTTAGGAAGACTAGAACTCGTCCACATAGACCACCCCCTTCTCGGGATTTGGTCCGGTCCAACCAGTCGCCTTGCGCTCCGCGTGACGTATTTCCGCTTCCGGCCTATCGCGCAGTTCCGCCATGGCTGCCGAGGAAGCGAGTCGTAGCTCTCCTAGGTCTCGGCGGGAGCCGAAGGGGCGAGCCTCGCGGCAAGACAAGTATTCGGTGCTTTTGCCCACGTACAACGAGCGCGAGAACCTACCGTTCATCGTGTGGCTGCTGGTGAAGAGCTTCTCCGAGAGGTAGCGCGCCGGGCCGCCCTCCCCGAGGAATGAGATGAGCTGGCTTTCCGGGCCTGGGTGTCGGCCGTTGGCGGCTGCGCGAGGCGGCCCTGCCCGGCCTCGCTTCGGCCCCCGCGGGAGACCCTGGGGAGGACGCCACCCTGCGAGGAAAGCAGAGGCGGATTCCTCTGCGCTTCTCTTTGTGTCTGGGATTCTTAGTCCCGCCCTTGAGTTTTCTGAAGCACTGATTTATTGTACATTCCCCGACAGCCCTCTGCTCGCCTTTTCTTAGGAGGGCTGGCCACCCTTTTTAATGCCTGCGGGTCCGAAAACCTGACCTCGCTTCTCCCTTATCTAGACGATCGGGCTCTGCGGCCGGAGCCGGGACTCTGAGCGAGCCCGCTGTCTCCCGCCCCCGTTCCGAGGGCTTATGTAAGCAGGAGGTTTGGGCCCTGTGGGTTAGGGAGCTGCTGCTGGGCTGGGCAACCCTTCTGGAGAAGGCAGAAGAGCAGACTCGCAGGTGGATGTATGATGTGATTGTTTAAAAAAAAAAAAAAAAAACAACTGGGAGGTTTTTTTGGTTTTTTGGTGTTGACTTTGAAAATGTTTAAACTGTTTTTTTCTGTCTTCAGAAAATCCTGGTATTATGACTGATCTTTAGGTATCAGCACATACAAACTTATCAAATTACAGTGCTTTGAAAATTAGATAATATCATATAGCTTTTATTTTTCCAACCGAGTCTTCTCAATCGAGAACGAGTTATTTCCAGACTTTTTTTGTTTTTCCTCTTTTGACTTTTGTTTTACAAGTGAAAACGGAGACTCTCTACGCCGTATTTGTAGTAAGTGCCTCTTACACATTCCTTTTTTTACTAGTATACCCGAGGTAAAGTGTTCGCGGTGGAATTGCTGAGTAGACGGAGTTGTGCTTAAGATTGGTAATTAATGCCAAATTGCTGTCCAAAAAATTTGTACCGGCTTAGAATTCTGCAACGTTCATCAGAGGGGGCCTTTATCCTCAGGAACCAGCCAGCTTTATTAAACTTACATTGTGGGAAATGCTGATTAGTGAAAAACACTGCTGTTTGATTATAATTATTTGAATCAAATCATTATCTTCATATTCATGGCTTTTCAAAGTTTTTATTCATGTTTTTTAACTTTTTTTTTTTAAGTTATATTTTCACTTCTCAAACTCTTTTCCAAGTTAGAGAAGATGTCATGTAGCTGATCTTGTTCTGGCTTGTTTCATGATTATACGATGTTTTCTCTGCTCTGTTCTTTCATGTAGTGCAGCTTATCTTTAGTGATTTCTGGGCGGAGAAGGAGTTTAATAGGGAACAACTATTTTCTTTCCAGGTGGCAAATTACCTAAAGTCCGCTCAGCTTGATTCCTTTAAGCTACCTCTTCCTGAGGTGGTCTTGGTGCTTTGAAGTCTAGAGGGAAATAATTTTGCTTATGAATGACTCCATTGGTTTATGAAGCATCTCAGCACCACAAATAGAATCAACATCTTAACTTGTTTTGACTTGTAAAGCACACGCCCAGATTTAGTGCCCTGTGGGGAACTGAAGTCGTCTTTACTGTTAGAGAATAAATAAGCTGGGTTTTGCTTTCTTCCAAGTGTGCTGGTGGCTGGCTCTTTTTTTTTTTTTAAGTATTATAACAGTGAAATGTGTTTTCTGGTGGTTTTCCGTGCATTTGTTTCTCAAAGCAGGACCAGAGGAAACATAGTGTTGTGTTATGGGAGTTTATCTGTACTTCCTCTTTCCCCATAAGTTTCCCAGTAAAGTTAGCAAAAAGAATGTCTTCTTTAAAGGGGGTGGTGGAAGATGTGATGGTGAGCACAGGTATAGCCAAGTATTATGCTGACTTCTTTTTTGAGTGCAAACTATCACGTGAAGTTAATGAGAACAATCAGTTCAGTTCAGTCGCTCAGTTGTGTCTGACTCTTTGCAACCCCATGAATCGAAGCACGTCAGGTCTCCCTGTCCATCACCAAATCCCGGAGATCACTCAAACTCAGGTCCATGGATGCCATCCAGCCATCTCATCCTCTGTCATCCCCTTCTCCTGCCCCCAATCCCTCCTGGCGTCAGTGTCTTTTCCAATGAGTCAACTCTTCGCATGAGGTGTCCAAAGTACTGGAGTTTCAGCTTCAGCATCAGTCCTTCCAAAGAACACCCAGGACTGATCTCCTCTAGAATGGACTGGCTGGATCTCCTTGCAGTCCAAGGGACTCTCAAGAGTCTTTTCCAACACCAGAGTTTAAAAGCATCAATTCTTCAGCACTCAGCTTTCTTCATAGTCCAACTCTCACATCCATACATGACCACTGGAAAAACCATAGCCTTGACTAGGACTAGATGGACGGACCTTTGTTGGCAAAGTAATGTCTCTGCTTTTCAATATGCTGTCTAGGTTGGTCATAACTTTCCTTCCAAGGAGTAAGCATCTTTTCATTTCATGGCTGCACTCACCATCTGCAGTGATTTTGAAGCGCAAAAAAATAAAGTCTGCCACTGTTTCCACTGTTTCCCCATCTATTTCCCATGAAGTGATGGGACCAGATGCCATGATCTTCGTTTTCTGAATGTTGAGCTTTAAGCCAACTTTTTCACTCTCCTCTTTCACTTTCATCAAGAGACTTTTTAGCTTCTCTTCACTTTCTGCCATAAGGGTGATGTCATCTGCATATCTGAGGTTATTGATATTTCTCCCTGCAATCTTGATCCCAGCTTGTGCTTCTTCCAGCCTAGCATTTCTCATGATGTGCTCTGCATAGAAGTTGAATAAGCAGGGTGACAATACACAGCCTTGAGGTACTCCTTTTCCTATTTGGAACCAGTCTGTTGTTCCATGTCCAGTTCTAACTGTTGCCTCCTGACCTGCATATAGGTTTCTCAAGAGGCAGGTCAGGTGGTCTGGTATTCCCATCTCTTTCAGAATTTTCCACCGTTTATTGTGATCCACACAGTCAGAGGCTTTAGCATAGTCAATAAAGCAGAAACAGATGTTTTTCTGGATCGCTCTTGAACAATAGAAAGACCTTCATTCAGAAGCAGTGACACCCTCTGTAGCTCTGTGGTCTTGACGGTGTGGGGTTATGGGCGCAATTGTTTGGAATAGTGGGATCAAAGACTGTCACCATCCTCAAGCGGGGTTTTTTTAAGGGTGAAATAAAATCAGATTTCTGATTATGTTATTTAAATCTGTTGGGGGTTAAGTTAAAAAGAATAACCATCCAGAGCTACTCAGCTGACTTGATACCTTTTAAATGTATTTTTGAAATGAAATTTCCCAAGTGGATAAGTAAAATTTCATATGATATCCTATCATATATAAATATATGATCACCAGTTTTTTTAATGAAAGAATATGTTTTATGTGTGAGAATTTTAACATCTCAGGATTGTATTGGAGAAGGCAGTGGCACCCCACTCCAGTACTGTTGTCTGGAAAATCACATGGACGGAGGAGCCTGGTAGGCTGTAGTCCATGAGGTCTCTGGGAGTCAGACAGGACTGAGCGACTTCACTTTCATGCATTGGAGAAGGAAATGGCAACCTACTCCAGTGTTCTTGCCTGGAGAATCCCAGGGACGGGAGCCTGGTGGGCTGCTGCCTGTGGGTTCACACAGAGTCGGACACGACTGAAGCGACTTAGCAGCAGCAGGACTGTATAGTAGCATTTTCCAGCAGCCGGGCCCAGCAGTAGTTAAGAGTTGCTCTTGCTGGCCCTGGGGCACCTGGCGGGCTTCCCTTGTGGTTCAGCTGGTAAAGAATCTGCCTGCAATGTGGGAGACCTAGGTTCAATCCCTGGAGAAGGGAAAGGCTACCCATTCCAGTATTCTGGCCTAAAGAATTCTATGGACTCTATAGTCCATGGGGTCACAAAGACTCAAACATGACTGAGTGACTTTCACTTACATAGTTTGGAAGTGACATACTAAATATTTGACATTTATTTCAATTGATAATTGGAGTTTTCCTTGGTAATTAACATGGCAATAAATTTCCACTTATATTAGGGAGGTGTTAGTGACTTTTAAATTGTTTTTTCATTTCAGACTACTGTCTCCAAGCAATACAAATTTAATTTTTTTTTATTTTAGTGGCTTCAACTATGAAATTATAATCATAGATGATGGAAGCCCAGATGGAACAAGGGACATTGCTGAGCAGTTGGAGAAGATTTATGGGTCAGACAGAATTGTAAGTCATTTTTCTATCATATCAGTTACCTTTATATGGGGGAAAGATGATAAATAAACAGTGCTTAGAGTCCATCTGTTTAGAAACTGAAAAGACAAAGAGCTCTATATATGCTTGGGATTTAGATGCATTTTCATTGTGCTTGAGGTTTTATATACCTTTGGTATGTGGAGTCATTGGTAGATTTACAACAGAACAGTGGGCCTTTGGATGAACTCTTTATGTCTGACTCTGCAAATCAGTTTCCTTGAAGGGCAGAATTAAAGCATGATACTGAATTCAAAAGTATTATAGAACAAGGGACTTCCCTGCTGACTCAGTGGTAAAGAATCCTCCTGCCAGTGCAGGAAGACTTGGGTTTGATCCCTGCATCGGGAAGATCCCCTAGAGAAGAAAATAGCAAGCCACTGTAGTATTCTTGTCTCGAAAATCCCATGGACAGAGGAGCCTCGTGAGCTGCAGTCCGTGGGGTCTCAAAAGAGTTGGACACAACTCAGCAACTAAACAGCAAGTTTTAAAACTAGGTTGCGGTTAGTCACGCGCACCTGGATCTTGCTCACTTTCTCTAGGCATTCTCGTACTTTCAGTGGAGAACACTGTCTGCAGCTAAAAGCTTGTAGCTGGGAAAGGTGACTGACTGTGTTCATGTGAAACATGATTTTTCAAAGAACCTGGCAGTTTTATCTGTAGGATAGTCTTGTGAAATAGACTGACTTTCTGAGTCTTAAACTTTCTCACTGTACCTTAAAGCCTGTTCTACGGGAGTAACTTGGGCATTTTTATTTTTGATCAATGGTTTGGCTTTATGAATGCTGGAGTAGATTTTTTAGTTTACTTCAGCCAATTCTTGGGCCAAAAACAGTTAAATCCAGATTTAATTAGAAAACACATTTTAGACAGTGAGTATTTTGTAATTTGCATAGACGAGAATTTCTCAGTCTTGCCACTACTGACATTGGGACCTGAGGGGTCTTTGCTGTGAGGGACTGTCCTGTATGTTACAGGATGTTCAGCATCAGCCCTGGACTCTACCCACAAGGTGCAGCAGCCGCCCCCGCAGTGCAGCCGCCCCCGCAGTGCAGCAACCAGAAATACCTCTGGGCATCGTCAGACGTCCCTGTGCAGCAAAATTACCCCCTCGTGCCAGAGAGAGCCCATTGCTGTAGGCATAAAGAAGTCTCTTGGAGAATGTTTATTGGTACTTGCATTTCAAGAAGTAGCAATTAAGCATCATACAAAGTAGACTCTTGAGTCCACATATTCTTGATTAATCCCAATAATGAAATAATTTCTGTGCAATCAGAGGAGAGCTTAATTAATGAGAAGAGTTTAAAGGAAATGTGTTACACTCTCTTTTTTTAAATTTATTTGGCTGTGACAGGTCTTAGTTGTGGTATGCAGGTTCTAGTTCCCAGACCAAGGATTGATCCTGGGCCACCTGCATTGGAAGGTCAGAGTCCTAGCCATTGGACCATCAGCAAAGTTCCAGGAAATATGTTACGCTTATGTACAGTGTAAATCTATCCTGTGCTAGAGCTTCCTTCCATCTCACAGACATGATTCACAGAACTGTCACACCTCAGTCCTTTCTGAATATTTCCAGATGTACAAGCTTACAGAGGAGATAAAAGCTTAGATTTTCATCCTTTTAGCAGTGACTTTCAATAATGGTTGATTCATATTTTTGGCCAACAGTTCCTCAGTTCTTTTATAGGTTCTGGGCCAACTGCACTGATTCACATAATGCATAGAATATTCTCACTATGTATTTCCATTTAACCTGGAAACATCAGCCTGACAGTGTTTTGAATCCTTTTATCTTCGAACCTCAACCTTGAGGTGTGATTGATTGTGCCTGCTGAATTGACCTCAAATTCTAAAACAACATGGTTTTCAAAGAATTCCACTTTCCTCATCAATCTAATAAAATTTAAAAGGATGAGGGAAAAAAATAGCATTTACTGTCATGATTTCGGTGTGGTACCAGGGAAATTGCCTACTCATTATTTTATCACTTTTAGGTCATTTAAGAAAGTTACTGGGGGTGTGTGTGTATGTGAGTACCAATAGGAAGCTATGCCAAAGATGGTACTTGCTTGCTTTTTAAGTCACATAAGTATATTCAGTTGGGGGAGGGGGGAATTGAAAAAAAATTAGGAACCACCTTACAAAATCTCAGATAAAATATTCGTAGATGCTTTGTTAGCTAGCCTTTCAAATTGGCTGGAAGTAATATTTCAGGGGGAAAAAAAGATGGAGCTATTTAATATAAACCTTTGAAAGTCTGAAAATTACAAATAGTAAACTTATTCTTTGAAAATGAGGGTATTTTTTTAAGCTAAAACACAGGGTTATAGAAAACCTAAGATAAACTGTAAAGAATTTGAGTTTTCAGTGCAAATACCAGATGAAGTCAGTCTTTTGACGGTAACCGTCAAGCACAGAATCAGATAAAACCTGACACGTCGTTTGATTTTGTTTAGTGAATTGTAATTATCATAGATTACTGATTGAATGTCTGGTTCTCCTGTATGTAAGAGCTCATCAGGTAGGAATGTATTTTTCTTTGTTCCTCCTTTGGACCTACAGCAGCTTGCGTGTGGTTAAAAAGTATAACCTGTTTGAATTAAATTGAAAATACTTTGTTTGGAGGTTTGCAGTCTGAGGCAGTCTGCCTACATAACTGCCCAGTGCCAGGGTGGATAAGAAATGCTCAGTGGTGAGTCTTCAACCCCTGCCTCAGAAACTTGGTGTCAAACACTGGCATTCTACTTTTCCAGAAATTTAGAGAAAAAAGGAAAAAACTACATAAGTCAGGGTTTATATGTAGACCAGAACGTGAAGAAAGACTAATTGACAAGCAATAAGGAGAGAGAAAGGAAATCTTTTAGGAATATAACCTGAAATCATGTGAGTGGACCAATAGAGAGTGAGATAAGGTCATCTAAGCATAAATTCATGGGAAATAGATGGGGAAACAGGGGAAACAGTGTCAGACTTTATTCTTGGGGGCTCCAAAATCACTGCAGATGGTGACTGCAGCCATGAAATTAAAAGACATTTACTCCTTGGAAGAAAAGTTATGACCAACCTGGATAGTATATTGAAAAGCAGAGACATTACTTTGCCGACTAAGGTCCGTCTAGTCAAGGCTATGGTTTTTCCTGTGGTCATGTATGGATGTGAGAGTTGGACTGTGAGGCTGAGCGTCGAAGAATTGATGTTTTTGAACTATGGTGTTGGAGAAGACTCTTGAGAGTCCCTTGGACTGCAAGGAGATCCAACCAGTCCGTTCTGAAGGAGATCAACCCTGGGATTTCTTTAGAAGGAATGATGCTAAAGCTGAAACTCCAATACTTTGGCCACCTCATGAGAAGAGTTGATTCATTGGAAAAGACTCTGATGCTGGGAGGGATTGGGGGCAGGAGGAGAAGGGGATGACTGAGGATGAGATGGCTGGATGGCATCACGGACTCGATGGACGTTGAGTCTGAGTGAACTCCAGGATTTGGTGATGGACAGGGAGGCCTGGCGTGCTGCGATTCATGGGATCGCAAAGAGTCGGACACGACTGAGCGACTGAACTGAACTGGACTGAAGCATAAAATCAAGATGAGTTGGTAGAATATCAACATTTAAAATCAAAGAGGGAATTGAGAATACAGGTATGGTTATCAGATATTCCAAAAAGGTATAAGTGAGTTATATCCTCAGTTTTCTTAGGGAAGGAATCAATAGATACTGCTTAAAATGATAAGTAATAGACAAAAAAAATACATTGTGTTTTGGTGGGTAGCACCGAGGGGGGGGCTAGAGTTTAAGATTTTGCCTGGGGGGAGGGGGGAGAGTTGGGTAAAGGAATGTTACTTTTCCTTAAAAGCTGTTAAATTACTTAACTGTTACTAAATGCATTTTTTATTTTGGAAAACAATGTTAGGCATATTCTGCTTTAAGTTCTAATAAATGCAACTATTTCTGTTAAAATGAGTGAGCACTTATTCAAAAAAAGTTTTTATTAGATTTTCTATTATTTGTGTTAAAATGCCATTTCTTATCCTTACAGCTTCTAAGGCCACGGGAGAAAAAGTTGGGACTAGGTAAGCAGAACGTCTAACCCCCGCCCCTGCCCATACCTGCTCCTTAACTTGGTAAGATTTCCCATGTGTAGTTTCCCAGTTTGGAACAGGGCCAAAATACAGTGACGATTTTTAATGATCTTAATGACGTTTAGTTGTTTTAACTTGAATTTCCTGTGTCAACCAAGGCCCTCTTAGGAAAACAGAAACTATTGTAAGTCTTTCAATACGAGGACTTTAATATAGAGAATCTGGTTACACCAGTGAAGGAATTGCTGAGAAGCCAAATGGAAGAGTGAGGTTACTCAGAGATTAGTAGCTGCCGGAGGTCACTGCTGCTCCCCCAGGGCTGGAGCAGCGATGGAGGAGCTGGTGTTTTTAGAGCCGGGGACCCAGGCTGCATGCCCGGAGGAGCTAGAATGGTAGAGTCAGGGGTACCTGGTGGAAGTGGGAGCCTTGGGGGGAATCTGGTCCATGCTGAGAGGTGGAGTGAGGGGGAGGACTGTTGGACTTTTCCCCTTCTGCTTGAAATCTCCCATCTTCCTGTGTTTCCCAAAGCTGTTTGGAAATCAGTTGACAAGAGAACAAATATAGTACCCTGCGATATATTTAGAACAGAGAAGGGATCTAAGGGCAAACATTTGAACCAGCACACTGCCTTAGCTATAAGTCCTTGAACATTTCTTTAAGTTAAATGTTTTTAAAAGGTATTTATTTAGTTATTTTTTTAAAGAAAGCTGTTCTGGCTTTACAATGTAAGAGGTTATAGAAAAATCTCAAATGAATTCAGTCTAGTCCTGAGATAAAACTTGAATGCCTTTATTTCTGTTGTCGGTCACAGTTGTTTTATGTTGAAAAGTGTTACTATTATTGAAAAATTGGGGGAGCATGTAGGAAACACAGTACTTGGAAATGGAGTGCTGTCTGAAGATCCTTGATTTCATGGTGTGATCAAATGTTCTGAATATCTGAATCCAGAAGGTTCTTCAAGATTGAAGTAATGTTGAAACTGCCCTGAAAGCCACCAAGAATTATTAACCAATCAGTGGCAATCCAGAAACCTATAGTCAGTCACTTCTTACCAGAAGTCAGAAGAATTCAGCCTTGCTAATAAGCTACTGTGTTGGAGTGGGGCTAGAGAACGCAGGAATTCCCATCTCCTGTTCCTGGCCAGTCACCCTTACCTGCCAAGTCCTTGAGGCACTTTTGGGCGTGAGCACGGCTAAGTGATCGCTAGCTGCACCTTTGCCCCAAATGCAGGGCTCTTGTGTACCAGGCTTAAGGTGTGGAAGACACTCCCTGGGTCGCTTTCGCGGGGCAGCGATGATGGGAAGAGCAGAAGCAGAGAGACAGGTTAGGTGGGGGTCCAGGCGTCACAAGGTGGTGCCCAGGACTGAAGGGAGACGACAGTTCGGTGTCAGCTCTAGAGGACTGATGGCTTCTCAGAGACGCTCAGCAGTTTCTTCCCTGTTTAGATGTAGACCTCAGCATTTCCGGTGACTTCTTTTAATGCATACAGATGTTTTCATTTTTAGGAACTGCGTATATTCACGGGATGAAACATGCCACAGGCAACTATATAATCATCATGGATGCTGACCTCTCACACCATGTGAGTGGTATGTTTCTTTATTAGCTATTTATTATAGTCTCAGCCTATTTTACTGACCTACTGTTTATTCTTAATTTCAGCCAAAATTTATTCCTGAATTCATTAGGTAGGTATTTCTAATGTTTGAAAGAATTATGATTCAAGTCATTTATCTTATTTTTATTTTTTTACTTCATTTTTCATTCATTAAAATGCTCATGCTATTTTAAGTTTGCTATCAAAAATAAAACCAGTGTATAGATTTGAGGCATGTGAATATAGTTATAAGACAAAATGAAGAATTTTAGGGGCCCTGAGAGGATTAACTGAAAAATAATCCCTTTATTACCTAATTCTATAAATATTATAGAAAATTTCTATAAACCATCGTTAATTTCTATAAATACTGTAGAAAAAAAGATGAAAAACACCTTCCCTGTTAAATGGAATTAAACCCTGCATCAAAAGGGTAAAACCCTATGAATAGATGGGGTGTAGGGGTTTATTTTAGGAATGAATGCCAAAATCAGGAATCTGTCAAAATAATTCATTTATCACATTAACAAAGAAGGTAGTCTGATTAAGTCTATAGATGCTAAAGGGTATGTCATAAAATTCACTATCCATTTCTTCTTAAAATGTTAGTACAGAAATAGAAGGAAACCACTTAAACATGCAGAAGACAACCTAGCCCTACATCAGAGGTGTCTTACCTGTTTGTGTTTTGCTGCACCGCATGGCTTGGCCACCCACTCCAGTATTCTTGCTTGGAGAGTCCCATGGATAGAGGGGCCTGGCAGGCTCCCGTCTGTGGGGTCACAAGAATTGGACACGACTTAGCCACTAACCCACCACAGCTTGTGGGATCTTGGTTCCCTGAGCAGGGCTTGAACCTGGACCCCTAGCAGTGAAAGCAGGAGTCCTAACCAGCAGTGGATTTCCCCATGAAACTCTTCAGCAAACGATGAGATGCTGAGTTAATTCCCAATAGACTCACCAGTGACTGTAGGTATACCAGATGTCATCGAACCCTGAAACTTTAAGTAAGGTTGTAACATAAGAATTTAGCATGTATCAGTAAAGGGTACAAAATTCTGTTTATTTACAGGTAATGTAAAAACATTTTTAGAAAATCCAAGAGACCATGACACCTTTCAGAAAAATAACCTGGGAGCTGTTCTGAACGTAAACTAAATAGAAAAACAGAGTCAGATCACATCACCTGTTTAGAATACTTCCAGGAGGCCCTGTGAACACGGAGAATCCACATTCCTTTACTTGCCATTCGAACCTCTCTGTGAAGTGGCCCCTGCCTTGCGATCTGAACTCATCCTCTGCCCTCCACTCTGTCTGAAGTGCTGTGTCACAGCTCCTTAATGCCAACTACTTCTCCTTTGATCTCTGCGTGAAGTCATCTCAAAAATACCTTCTCTGCTTAGATCGCCAAAACTACCCCAAAACTCCTTTGACCTGATAGGCAGTGGAACCAGTGGACTAGAAAATGGATGAGAGATGCAGTCAGGCCCTGTGTAGAAGAAATCCAGACGGCTAATGAAGCTAAGATCCTCACCCTGGGATGTAGTCAGGGAAATGCGACTGAAGTAACCATGTGTACATGTTTGCTACCCATTAGTTTTTCAAAATTAAAACCTATGAAGCAATACCTCCAGCACAGATAAGATGGTAGAAAATGGACACAAGTGTTGCTGGAAGAAGTGTGAGTTACTGCAACCTTTTCAGAAAGGAATTTCTTGTGATACCTGTTAGAATTAAAAATACTTAGGAGCTTTCTTTTAGCAATTTTGTTGAAAGCTCAGCAGCTTTTTTAAATTGACACCTAATTTATTTTTTCTACAGGAAGCAAAAGGAGGGTAATTTTGACATTGTCTCTGGAACTCGCTACAGAGGAAATGGCGGTGTATATGGCTGGGATTTGAAAAGAAAAATAATCAGGTATATACATTTAGAATATATGCTTATGATTTCTCTTTTAGTGTAACTATTAGAAATATGTTTTTAACAAGTATTTGGATTAAATGACCATGTGGGGTTTGTGAAATCAGATTGTGACTTCCAAAAAATATTCCCAGGTAGCTACTTACATACAATTTTTCCTATGTTAGAGTATTTTATTTTGGATGCTTTTCACTTGGGGAAAATCTGCATAAACCTTTGAACCTTTCATAGAAAGTACCTAATTCAGCAAAATTTATTCTGTGTGAACCTTTAGCTCTTACGTGAATTACTCATGTTTTTGGACTAAATAACTTTTCGATATATATTTTTGTAATAATTTAAGATACACCATGGTTTCAGCTTTTACTAAGAAACATAAAGTGGTGCAGCTTTGGAGGCAGACTTGGGCTAAACTCCTGACTCTGCCATTTAAATTGCGGGTGACCCCTTGCATATCCTGCCTTTTCTAAGCTTCATTTCCCTCATGACGAGATGGAAGTAAAACAAGCTGCTTCAGGTTTCTGTTACAGTGTGACAGACCGCCCCAAAGCTTCGTGACTAAAACAAGTTTGTCATCTCTCTAAGTTCTCTGGTCTGGCTCCTGGCTCCTCTGCTGACTTCACCTGGGCTCATTCATACAGGTCCCTTTGGCTTGAGGGTGAGCTGTGCTGGTAGCTCCAGAATGGCCCCATTCATATGTCTGACATATGGCGCTCGTTGTTGACCGGGCCCACCCCAGTTCTGCTGCGCGTAGCTGCTCACCTGGAAAGCTGTGTCAGCTGCTTCACATGGCCTTCTAAGGGCACCATCCAGAAGTACCACAGCTGCAGCTGCAAGCACTCTCGAGTGCTAAGCTCTGGGGCTAACACCACTTTAAATTTTGGTCAAAGCAAGCTCGTAATCAAGGGATGGGGAAATAGAATCCCCCTCTTGATGGGAAGACCCACAAAGAATTTTTGACCACATTTAGTCTATCTCACCTAGGTTGTTGGAGAGAGGTGTTTCTATCTCTAAACGATCTACCTAGCTTATTGCTTTTTGTGTAACAACATAACTTTGTATAAATTCTTACTAATAGTACTTTTTATCAGTCACTCCATTCCTATCAAAGATTCTGTTAGGTTCAGTTTTGCCTCTTAACTGTAAAATTTAAAACATGTAAAAGCCTCAATCTTCAGTGAAATGAAGGGGTTAGATAAATGAGCAGTTTCCATTCCTTCTGAGGATCAGAATCATGTAGGAGGGAATTATATACACCTGCTCCCTATTCATCCTCCCGGCCTTCCTTGTGCATACACACATTGGAGACCATTTGAATCGATCTCCAGGGATGGTGCGAAAGCCTCAGTAGTTTTCACAGGTTCCCAGAGGATTGTGTTGTGCAGCCACGGTTGAGACGAGCAAGTCAGTGAGATCACTGACTCAGGCCTCTCTGAATTTGGTCATTAAAGCTAATATTTAAAGTCAGGGAGTCCCAGTGAGAGACAGTCTACAACTTCTGGTTGGATCATTTCGTTGTATTGAGTTGTATCCATCATCATGACTTCTTAATGTCTTCACTGACTTTATAGTAAAAACTGGCGAGAAAGATTGTGTATCACTTGCTCAAGGTCTCATTTTTATGGGCCAGAACCGGAACTTGAACCCAAGTCTGTGACTCCAGCTGTATTTTGATTGTTGTTCAGTCATATCCAACTCTTCGGGACCCCATGGACTTGCAGCATTTTGGTTAAGACCCCAATTTTAGAATGCATTACCTTGAATAGATGTATAGATATATACATACACACGCACACGCACACACAAATACATACTCTCTCACACTCCTTGGGTCAGATTCATTTTGTGGGATAAATTATGTCTTGGAATTTTTTTGTAACGACCAGAAGCAAATTGGGGGCGGGGGGGAGTATGTTTTTGTTAGCCATTATCCCAACTATATCCCTACCCATGTATTTTATATGAAATAGGCTCTCCTGAGGAGCACCTTGATGGTGCCCCTGGCCTTGGAGAGAAACTTTTTTCCACGCTGCTTCCCTGCCACTTTTCCTCCCTCCAGAACAACTAGTTTTCTGAATCTGAGCACAGGAAAACAGCTGCAGTACCAAAGTCATTTTTTCCAAGTGTACTTTACATCTTTTTGAAATGTTAATAATAGCTATTTGTCAGTAATACCTTATAATTGATTGATACTTAGTTGTGCTTGAAGCATAGATCCTACAGTCATTGTTATGGGCTGAATGTTTCCGAATTCCTGTGTGCCTTGCCCTGGGAGTGTTGGGTGTTCAGAAATGGGGTTTGAGGGAGGTAAGTGGGTTTAGATGAGGTCCTGCATGTGGGTGGGGCACTGTTGGTGGAATTAGTGCCCTTTCAAGAAGAAAGCAGGAAAGCCTGGCGCTTCCTCACCCCCACCCTCCATGTGAGCACACACCAAGGCGGCACCATTTGGAGGCTAGGAACAGGATCCTCACCAGGAACCAAGTTTACAGCACCTTCATCTTGGACTTTTCAGCCTCCAGAACTGTGAGAATTGAGTATCTGTTGTTTAAGTCACCCAGTCTGTGGGTTGCAGAAGCCCAAGCAGAGTGGACAGGCTCAGAGTGGAACCTGTGGTCAGTTTTCCAGAAATGGCCAAAACCCTTTCCCACCTTCACCCTTTAATAAAAATACCATTTTAATGCAAACTGAGGTTGGAACAGCCCTCCCTTGGTGATTTGAAATCTGAAAAAGAAGCTTGAAATCCCTGATAGATCACTTTTCCTGTCTTGACAGATGTTTGTAATCCTAAATTATGACTATTGGCAAATATGCGAGTGGAGTTAAAAATCTATTACCATTCTTACCTAGTGTTTGAAAAATGATTGTTTTATAGGTCACCTCTACATGTCACATTCAAAGAATAAAAAATACCTATTTTCTGGAAAAATGAGAACTATCAGATCTCCTTTCACTGACAAACCCTTGCTTTGTTCCATAGAGTTAACATTTTTGTTGCATTTTTGAAATTAGTATAGCATTTTTAGCACTCTGCACTTGGCTATATTTCTTTCGTGTAGAAACTGTTATTTTATAAAGAAAACCTTTTCTTTGACAGCCGTGTGGCCAATTTTATAACTCAGATTTTGCTGCGACCAGGAGCATCTGATTTAACAGGAAGTTTCAGGTACAGTGAAAACTTGTAACTGTATATTTTCTACTATTTACAATTTCTTGCCTAAATCCCTTGCTTTAGAATGACTTATTTAAAGAAACCCTTTTCATTTCTACCTCATTTTTGTTCTGGAACACTAAAAAAGGCAGATTGAAGTTCTCAGAGGTGCTAATGAAGCCTAAACATCTTCTTAAGGGAAAATACTGGACTTTTTAAAGAGCAGGAAAGGCAGGTTGGTGTGCTTAAAGTCAGCATCACCGCTCAGCCCTTAAGGGGCCTGAGGTGACCACTGACTGCTCAGTCAGAGCATAACTTCTTGTCTGAATGGTGCAAAGCCTCCTGCTAGGTCCTTGGGATTTTTAAATTTTTGCTTGTTTCTTGGTGTTTTTATAATTTTAGACCTGACACAGTAGTTTACTTTGTATGACGATGCCAAATGACTGCCAGAATTTTTTTTAATCTCTGAAACTAAAATGTCTCCTCACCTGCTTTAAGGTCCAGACTCCATGCATTAGTTAATACATTGTATTAGCTGGTATATGCTTCTATCCATTAAATGTTGATTCTTTTCACCTTTGATAGAACGCACGTGTGCATGCTCAGTTGCGTCAGTCGTGTCCGACCCCTTGCGACCCTATGGGACATAGCCCACCAGGCTCCTCTGTCCACGGGATTCTCTAGGCAAGAATACTGGAGTGGGTTACCATGCCCTCTTCCAGAGATCTTCCCGACCCAGGGATCGAACCCGCATCTCCTGCATTGGGAAGCTGGTTCTTTCCCATTAGCGCCACCTGGGAAGCCCTTGTTAAAACACACAGATACAGAAATTAGGAGCCTGCTGTTGAAGGTAATGAGTACTTCTAATGCAGCTGTAAGTCTATTGGATAGCAGTTCAGAGACAGTAAGAGAGTCAGAAGTGAAGAGAGGAGCCATCACAAATTAGAGGTCAGATAATGAAAATTAAACCTCTCTAGAATTAAGATGTAAGTTGTTTTGAAAGCAGTTTGGTGTATGAAAGATAGCTACAGACCCATACATACATCCTTCAGTTCCACACTTTGAGGCAGATGAATATATGAAGCCCACATGTGTTATCATGATTTTGAGTGAAGACCCAGGGTAGCTTCATCGGTTGTGGAGATGGGGACTTTGCTTTGGGGCCTAGTTCCCCTAGTTACTTCACCCCCTAGCTCCTTCTCTCATAGCTTTCTCAAAAACTACAAAAAAAAAAAAAGTAGAAATTGCTGCCTTTGTATACACTGAGGCTCAGGGGAAATTGTTTTTTCGCCACAGTGACTCTGAAAACAGAGTCTGTGAAGAAGATTGAGTTCACCCATAGGCTTTCCCCGCTCCTGTCTCTCTTGGAAACCTGATGAGCTTTGCCTTTGGCCTGCAGTCCATCTAAAGTTAGGCTGTGCGTTCACCCATCGTAACTGATTGACTGTGACCTCCGTTATTGAGAGCTGATTGCTGCCAGTGCTGCCTCAATCTTGTGATCCCTACTTCCTGTCTCTAACTTAACCAGGATCGACCTAGAGGGACATAGTTTCTCCCAGGAATTTATTTAGATCTCAGGAAATAGACACTTCGAGGAAACACCTGACAGTCGCTGCTTCCTTGCCTCGAGTCTGTATTATGCTTCGTTACCTATCACCTCTGTTGTCCCAGTAGTTGAAACAGTTTCTTCCTTTTCGACTTTAAAAGTAAATTTCAAGAAAAAGTTTGAAACTACAAACAATGGGTGGTTTTGCTCCACGTGATTCACTTCACCATATTTTAATAATTTCTAATAGTGTGATAGGAAGATAACTCTTTAAATACTAAGAATTCATTTTCACAATTGTCCTAAATTATTTACCGAATATTTTTATGGCCTTTCCAGTTCAGGACAAATGTATCATACTTATCAACTGTGAGAACTTTTCTGTAGACAAATGGCCAATGAAAGTTAAGTTTTTATAAATACCAGTGAACTTTTGGAAAGGTCAGGGTACATGTAGGCATGTATAGTTATCCAGGTGTTCATATACATTTTAATTTCTTATAGGTTATACAGAAAAGAAGTTTTACAGAAATTAATAGGAAAATGTATTTCTAAAGGCTACGTCTTCCAGATGGAGATGATTGTTCGAGCAAGACAGCTGAATTATACTATTGGCGAGGTATGTAAATAATGTCAGTTCCTCATGAAGAAACAAAGTTTAGACTTTTTATAATAAAATGTTAATTTTCATAAACTACTAAGTAAATGTGGAAGGCTTCCAGGTGTCCATGCAAAAGAGTGAAAGTTCACATTCTTTTAAACTTAATATATTTGACATACCAAGATCTAAAGCTTGACAGAAGGCAGTGTTCCCTCTTAAATAAGTGAAAGTGGCAGCATCTTTACCCTTGCCTTTTCTCCTGGCCACTCGGCATCATGGGTGAGTCTGTCTGCTGCTTCTCCCCTTGTCTTGGGCACCAGCCACTCTACTCAAGGTGAAAGTGATGGAGAGGGACTCCCTGGCGGCCCGGTGGCTAAGACTCCCCATTTCCATTGCAGGGTGCCCAAGTTTGATCCCTGGTAGGGGTACTAAGATCCCACATGCCATGTGGCCAAAATTAATTAATTTTTCCTAAAAAAAAAAAATGCATGGTGAATCCCTTTTGCCCAACAGTCTGTGAGTAAATGAAAAGGGCAGGAATTGGAGGAGCAGTTTAATACTCTTACTCAGAGCAAGAAAATAGCTAACTGGAATGCTACTGCTCTTGCGGAAGTTGTAAGATTTTTAGCTTAGTGCTAAAATAGCAACAGCTAAACTTGATGGTGGAGAAGGGGGTGGCATCCCACTCCAGGATTCCTGCCTGGGAAATCCCATGGACAGAGGAGTGTGGTGGGCTAGAGTCCATGGGCCGCAGAGTCGGGCAAGACTGAGCAACTAACACTAAACTTGATGGACTACTGGAAAAAATTCAGGTCGTTTTACTTTTGGAGGATAATTTTTCCTTGAAGCTTGAGTAAACAACTTAATATTCAGGATCAGTGCCTTTTCAAAACAGTAGATTTGGTTCATATGACCTATTTTAAGATAATAAAATGCATGTTATGTTTAATTTTGAAGACTTGGAGGTGCAGGTGGTTACTGTAAGAATCCCATAATTTGCACTTACCTTGAAGGACTTGCTGGCAGAGGACCAATCTTGTTTCTGTTGTATGAGTAACTGTTGTATGTGTGCTATACTTCTTTTCTCATATTTTTGAAGACTCACTTAACGTATATTTTTTTAACTAGGTTCCAATATCATTTGTGGATCGTGTTTATGGTGAATCCAAGTTGGGAGGAAATGAAATAGTCTCTTTCTTGAAAGGATTACTGACTCTTTTTGCTACTACATAAAAGAAAGCTATTCATTTATACTTAATCATGTTCAGTTCAGTGTAAACATGGAAAAGCCTGGTTGCTGATTTTTATAAAATGTACTCTTAGAACATAAATCATAAGGTAAGGCAAGTCTATTTTCTGGAGAAACTCCATTTTATATGTCAAATTAAAATGAGCAGTGTTCTCGGTTTTCGTTTACATTTTGTTGTATTAAGACCTATAAATAAAGGTATATGGAATTTCTGCATAAAAATACTGCTGCTTTCATTAAAGTATACAAATGCAGGATTTCTTACCTGGGGAAGATTTTGAAAAAGACTGGATTCATACCTAATAACACGTCAGAAGTAAGATGAGTGCTAATCATATTCATGAAATATACATATGGCTATTTCTGTATGAACTGAAAAATACACACCTCTCCTGCTATTTTAAAGTGTACCCCAAATTTCTTAAACCAGATAATACATTTAGAGCACAATTTGAATTTGGTCTTTGTAGCTGTTGACTTGATAGAGCATTTCACCTGTCGGAGCAACAAGTCTGTTTAAAAGACCTACCGTGCATTGGAAGCAACAGCATTGTACTTCATAGTTTTTTTCTCTTCTGGGCACAGAGGTCTTTCAGTAAAGAAAAACATTGATGACATTACGGCATAAATCTAGCTGCTGTAATAATTTTTATTTTTTGGCCAGGCCTTGAGGCCTGTGGGATCCTGCTTCCCCAACTAGGGCTTGAACCGGAGTCCCGGGCCGTGAAAGCACCACGTCCTAACCACTGAACTGCCAGGGAATTACCACCTATAGTAGTTTTTAAACAACTGTTTTTTCCCTCAAAATAATTTGTTTTCATGTTATTTCAGGACCCTTAACAAAGCATACATAATACGAGTGAATCCCCTAGATGTCTTCTTTTGAGAAAACTGTTCTGCAAATTAAAAGGTTGTTCAGTAAAGCCAGCACAGATAACTCTGTTCCCATTTTAAGAAGGTATTGCAAATAAGATCAGTTTCCAATTATAACATAGCTTTTAGATCATGTAGTATCTTTTAAAATTTTGAGTGAGACATACTTTGAGCAAATAAGCTTAAAATCAAGATAACTTTTCCTTTACAAGTAAAAGGGAGAGGCGTCTCTAAATAAACATATTTAGTGGACAGTATTTCTCTGACTACATTGTCCTAGTTTAATTTGGCTGCTAAAGCAATTTAAAATCTGATTTTTCCATTTGCATTCCCAACAGATCTTACCAGAAATGAATACCAGGGTATACCACCTTTGGTGTCATTTTGAACATCACCTGTTCCTGTGGTTGAATTCATAGGATATGCTCTAATAAGGGCCAGTACTGTTCTGTCCCTCTTTTGTGCAGAGCCCACCATGGACCCCTCTCCTTGGGGAAATGACTTCTCTTATCACTGATAACAACTAGAAAATTTATCATCACTGATGTAAAATTAGCTTTACGCTAACAGAAATAATTTTTTGTATGCTTTCTTTTTCATCTAAAATCAAAGTTAAATCTTTGTCGTCAGCTATGTGGAGCAGAGATTAAATAACCACCTTAGAGAACTCACTACTAAAGTATTGCCTTCTCAGATGTCACTGGCGTAGGTTAGGTACCTTTTGCCTTTTTTAGTCTTTTGATTCTTATTCCTACAATCATTCCAACAGTATCACTGTTGGAATTTACAGTAAAGTATTTGGGCAGTGAAAACTTTCACCATTTGGAAGTTATTAGAAAAAAATCTGGACTATTCAGATGCATTTTTGTACTAAGTCTAGTGACTTAAACACTGGAAAATCTATTTAAACATTTACATGTGAATCCAGCATCCCTTTTTACTTTGTAAATGGGGCCAAGGATGAAATCCAGATGTTCTCCCTTTGTATTGGTATTATCTCTTAAGTATGGTATCTAAAAAAAACTAACAATTATTTTGCTTATTTCATATTAGTTGTTGCTAGTGTCTTCTGCAACATGTAATTAGATTCGTCATCTTTGTCTCTAAAATCAAACTGTTTTCAGTGTCCCCCCCCTTTTTTTCTACAACTTTTTCCAGCTATTGTTTTCCCTTGAAGTACTGATTTGGCTTTTGAAGATATATTTTATCACAATTTCAGAAATGAATGGAATACTGAGTTGGATGAAACAGCTTGTTAAATCTGCTAACTGAAGCCTTAGACAGTAAGCTCTATGTAACCATGATTTGTACTGTTTTCAATTAAGTCAGCTTCTTTGGGGATGTTACCTATTGTTTGAAACTTAACTTGAAATTTAGAGAAACAGCAAAGTAAGTATAAAGATGTACAGAGCACATCTTAACGGGTTTGGTTAATTCTCCACAATAGACTTTATTGTTCAGTATGTTTAGCCAATGATAGACACTCAACTATAAAAGATGGGTTCAAGAATGTTGAGATGATGTGTTGGCTGGGGTTGACCTAACTCTTCAAAGCCCTCCGTTACGTCCTGTGCTATCCAAATTGTGGGAGCACTTAAAGTGACTGTCTTTGGGACTGTTCTGTGGTTTTCAAGGATCTTATGGAGGCCCACTGGCAACATCATTTCTCATCCTTGGCTCACTAGTCCAGTGGCCTCAAAAAACTAGGGATCCCATTTGTTTTCTTCAGGCCAAAGAGACGAGCCCATCTCTGATTTGGAAGAAGAGTGCCCTGTCCCCGGTAACAGCTGGCCTTCTGTAAAACGCAGGCCTGTCCACTGAATAGCCCACCCCACCCCCAAGGGGTCAAGCACCCATGAGTTGGTTTGCACCTCAGGTCGGTGTGTGAAGCACGAGGCCCTCACGCCTCCTTTAAGGCAGGAAGTGTCGGGCACGGCCGGTCAGATGTCCTGGGCTTCCTTCTCCCGAGCCCGGGAGCGCGGGCTTCCCAGCACGTGGAGCCGCGGGGCTGCCCACACGCCCCTCCCGCCAGATGTAGTCCAGGCCCAGCCGGGCCCGCGCAGGGATCCCCAGCACGGCCACCTGACTGAGTGCAGGGCGTGCTGCGGCCCGCTGCTGGTACCTCCGCCGTCGGCGCTGTGACCAGAGGAAGGCGCCCGCCGTGCACAAGGGCCATGGAAGCGCACTGCGGCCATTATCCGCGGCGCCTCCTAGTGGGTCAATGGCAAATCCTTCTGGTTCTCGCGAGAGCTCCCCCTCAGTGGGGATTATATAATTTCCCTTAGGCGGGGATAGGGGTGCTGATGCTACCCTCCCTCAGAAAAAGTTAACTGCAGGCACATATGGAAGTGAGAGTTGTCTTTGGGGGGCATGGGGGGAAGGGGTATTGGCCCCCATTGCCCCCCCCTACTTAGCTGGACAATGAGTCCTCTTATGCTAATGAGGTGCTTACGTCACTTCCGCTCTTTCTCGGCCGCCATTTTGGCTAGGGCAGGTTCGGGGAGTCGCTCCGAGGCGCTTGTATTGTCTGCCGAGGGGAGACGCGGGATCAGCCCCCTCCCCCGCCCGTTGCCGCCGCCGCCTCCGCCGGCCCGGTCTCCCCTCCGCCGCCCGCCGGGATCCATGAACTGAACTCCCGCCCCCCCCCCCGGCCGCCGCCATCTTGTGCCCCCTCCCCTTCCCGCAGGCAGCGCTAAGGGGGATTTTGGCGTCTCCTCAGACACAGCTCCCTCTCTCGGTCCCCGCTGCTGAGGAGCGAGAGGAGCGCGGCCGCCGCCGCCGCCCGCCTGCCCGCGCCGGTGAAGCCGCCTCTCCCACACCCTCCGTCTCCTCCCTCCGCCCCTCCTTTGTCTGCACCGCTCGACGACGCTGCCGCCGCCGCCGCCCGCGCGGGGACTGGAGGGATCCGCTCGCGCCGCCGCCGCCGCCCGCCGCTCTGCTGCGCCCGCCGCGCCCCCCGGCAGCAGCCGCGGCCGCGGCGCGAGCCGGAGCCCAGCGAGGCCGCCGAGCCGGAGCGCGACGAGGCCCCGGGCGCGCCCTCGCCGCCGCCAGCGCCGTGCCGCCGCCATCCGCCCGCCGCCGCCGCCGCCGCCGCCCGGCCCCCGAGCACGCCGGCCCCGCGCGCGCCTCGAGGCCGAGTCAAGGTAAGCCCGGCGGCCGCCGCGCGCGCGGACCCGCGGCCGCCCCGGCCCCCGACCCTCGGCCCGCGCGGCTCCCGCCCGCCGGCCCCGCCGGCGCATTGTTGTTGGGACCGCACGCGCTCCCTTTGCGCACTCCGGTGCCAACGGAGCGCCCGCCCCGGCGCGGACCGCTACCCGGGCTCTGCTCCGGGGTCCGGGCGCCTCCTCCTGCAGCCCGACCCCTCTTCCCCGCCCCGCGAGCCCGCGGAGGCCGGCAGCCGCCCCGACCGCCAGAGCTTTTGCCGCTAGTGGCATCTCCCTCCACCCCGCCCCCAGCGAGAACCGAGCTGCTCCCATCCTTGGAACCAATCCCTCTCTCCCGCCCCCCCCGCCCCAAACGAGCCCCCCACGCACACCCCCATCCCTGGGACGAGCCTTCTGCTGGGTCTCCCCACCTTTAGCTGGGGGAGGGGGGGACAGGTTGGGGGGGTGGGGAGCATGCAGGGCACGAAGTAAAAGTCTTTGCCTCCCCTGTGCGGTCCTTCCTCCCCAACATGCCAGCTCCCTTCTATCCTGACCACGGAGTCCTCCACCACCCCTTTTTCTCAGTCGCAGCTGCCTGGTCAGCACGACCTCTTGCGAGCATTCTGAGCCCCAACTTTGCAGTAAGATGGTGAAAAATGGAAATCCAGAAAGCTGCGAGTTTGGTTTGGGTTTTTGGTTTTTCAGTGCAATGAATGGGGAATAGTTCTTTGAGCACCCATTTATTCACATCTTCTCTCCCTCTGGACTGCCTCCCTGCCCTCCCCTCCCCCCGAATCTGGATGCCTGTCTGCTGGAAAAGGCGCGATTACCTCTCTTCCTCTTCTTCCCCAGTCCAGGCGCTAAGACCTAATATTCTTTTCAGCCACACACATACCACACTAAGTCTTCTTGATGTTCTTGCATTCCTCCGTTCCTTGGACAATTCTTGCAATAACCCCATTTCTCAGACAAAGGCTTAGGAGGGAAAAAGAACCAAACTGTTTCCTGTGTTTGCCATTTTAATACTGTCCATCCTCACAGACCCAAGCCCTTTCCCTGATACTTCTTTTGCCAATGTCTTGAACCTTCAAAATGAAAGGGAAAAAAAAAAATCTCCAGGGTAGCTTGATAGAGTTTCTTTATAAATCTGCATTGTTGCTTCTGGTTTATGGCCATGAAGAAAATACCAGCCCCCACCCAAAATGCACCGCAGCCAAGTCGGCTAAAGGCAATGAGTGTTGGAGTCAGTAGGGGGCGCATTCCCTGCACTGGGTAAGGCTGCAGAGGGGGGAAGGGCCCCAGAGCTAGAACAGGATGTGCTTCACAGCGCCTTCTACAGACCATGGGAAAATGGACCCAGCAAGACTCTCTGACACTCTTAGTTGGTGAGCTGACAGCAACATGGTGAAGGATCAAGTGAGTCAAGAGCAGTGATTTTATTTCTTTTAAAGAATCCACCCTGCACTTTAGAAGTTTTCTCTTTTGACTTTTTCAAAGTGTTGACCCTTAGACAATCCACATTTGTTCTTGACGAATCACCTTGGCACATCCTTGGTACACAGATTCCCCCTTCTCTGGAATTCTTCCGCCTTAAGCTTTGAATGTGTCACCATATCTTTCCAAGGTCAGATGGTAAAGGGAAAAGTTCAAAACCTGAGAGTCACAGGTTTGGGGGAGTATTGTTGATTTCATTCCTTCTTCATGGGCCCATGTCTTTTCATCTCTTTGAGAGTTCAAAATCCTTGAGGGATGTCAGATTTTAGTGGGGGAGTGATTTTCATAAGCTGTAGATGGGTGTCATGATTTGCAAAGCCTTGTTGGTAAACGTCAAGCCTATGTTGAGTTCTACACTGTTAAACTCAACCAAGTTGACCTTAAAATTTTCCTTCTTTGCAACTTTGGACTTGAAATTGCCATTTGTTCTCCCAGTAGCCAACCGCCTTTGCAAAAGTGTTGACACCAGTCTTCTGTGAGCACCCACCTGCTTAGGGTGTGTTGATTTCTGTAGATTTTACTCCTCTTGTTATTTCCGTAGGTGTGAGATGCACAATGCGAAACCTAGGCCCCAGCTTTCGCACCATGATGCGCAGGGTTGTACTTTTTGTACTGAACTGATAGGTGGCCTAGTGGTTATGCCCTGTACTACCATTTTGAGGATCTGGACTCCGTTCCTGCCTTGCTCTTTGGACCACATTGTCAATTCACACCGGTGGGTATATTCATTTTGGAGGGTGGGAACTGCAGCAACAGGGAAGCCAGAGATTTCTTCCTCTTTGGTCACCACCAAAGCCAACACGTCCAAAATTTCGGCTTAGCCACATTCCTCAAGGAACCAGTTAGAGCTGGTTGCCGACGTGGGTTCTGAACAGAGAAATGACTTGTGGCTTGTTTAAGAGAAAAATTTAAAGTTGCTAATATTGTTTTAATGAGTTTCATTCTGCACTCTTGTGTATAAAGTACCTTAAGTTTTCAATTACTGTTATTTTGATGACCCAATCTCAAGAGTGGCTAAGCTTTTAGAAACCATAAAGATTCTCTGATCAGAACAGGCCTTGCCATGAACATGCACTTGCTACCAAAGATTGGCAGTGTTTATTGACACTCCGGTGTACTTTTAAGACCTTGATACAAGTATTTTATAAAGATTCACCAAGATAAATCTTTGGGAAGATAAATGTTGTAGTCTTTGAAACATAGTTAACAGTTGATGCTTAAGGGAGAATTTGCATTGGACATTTGCTACCAAGTAACATTTTGGTGAGTGAAAAGGAGGCAGCTTGGTTCAGGTATTCCATTTAGAGACTTAACTATAATTGCTTTTACAATTTGTTTAGTAATTAGAAGAATCAGATATATAATCTAAATGGTATTACTTGTAATTTTTAAATACTGTTTAGTATTTGTTAAGTAGATAAAATTTTGACCTGAATTTGTGTTTGATACAGAGTTGTACAACTTTTTCAATGACTAATTTGAATAAAGTTTCTTCTTTGAGGGTTATGTTAGAGGCAAGTTTGTGAAGGTGTTTTTGTTTGATTTAGTAAATTACACATGAGATACAATGTTAACTGATGTCCTTAGTGGTAATAGCCATTTTCCCCCTACAGGAAAACTTGCTGTGAGCTCTTAAAAAGCATAAATTCTGCAATTTCAAAGGTTTCCTGCTTTTGGCGTTCAAAAAAAAAGGTGAAACAGTTGGCCTTGAAGGGCTGAAATTTAGGTAAACTGTGAGGGTTTATTAAAAAGCCTCAATTAACTAGAGGGTGGGGATTGGGTATTCTATTTAATTGAACTTTGAAGTAAATATTCCTTTGTCTTTGACCCATTTTGAAAATTTCCTGATACTGCCTTACTAGAGACTTCTACACTTTGAACTAACTAAATCTTTGGGTTTGGTTCTTACAGTCTCTGTGTAGTAAGTAGAGGAAGCTGGACTGTGGACCTCTAACGATCCTTGGTCCTCCTCATTCTGAAAGTCATTGGTTTTAAACATGCCCGTCATGAACTTGTTTTACTTCAGTTTGTCTTTTTTCCCTTAAACCAGAGTGCAGGAAAAGTTATAATACTATTTATATTAAGAATAAAATGTCAGCATGTTGAATAGACTAAATGTCAAGTAAGTTCTAGATAATTGTTATTTTGATGACCCAGTCTCAAGAGTTGCTAAGCTTCTAAACACCTGAAACATTCTCTGATCAGAACAAACCTTTCCATGGATGTGTACTTGTTCACAAATAATAGGCTTCTATCAAATAAAAACAGCTTTTGATTTTTATTGGTGACATACACTCCTGCATGTGTTTGTTATTTCTGTTTGATTGCTAGAAGCGTAATTACGTTAGGTGTGTTGTATATTGAAGTGTAGCTACTGGTAAGTTGTAGAAAAGATTAAAAGTATTTTTTAGTATTTAAGTAACAATCTGGTGGTTAATGTACACATTCTGACTGCACATTTAATTGTGAAAAATACAGTTTAATAAGGAAGATAGGGCTGTTCTGTTGTAAAGGAACAAGCAGGGATCCCTCCTTGGGGAAAAAATAAAAGGAAAACTTGGGAATTTATTCTGAAAGTAGTATTTTTTCTTTTGAGAACCATGTGTAAATAACAAATTGCATAAGTTGTCGTAGACCTTGGCAGATTGATTTTCTTAATAGATGGGTGGATATATGTATATAGATATATAAACATTATACTTTTTTAGTGTTGATATATGCAAGTAAAAGGTCCGAATATCAGAAGTAATGTTTAAAAACAATACATTTAAGTGTACGGGGGGGAAAAATCAATTAAATGTCAGGGGTGGTTTTTTTTTTTTTTAATCTGTTTGAATCTTAAACATTTTTTTAAATGTGAAAATACAAAAAAATTTAATTCCTGTTTTATAAGATTAAAAACTAATACGTAGCTTAACATCAAGGTGCTCAAGTACTGTTGTGTAATAAACTACTTGTTCAACTTAGACTTCCAAAGGACTTTCACTTTTAAAAAACGTCAGAGTCTGTTATATCTTCCAGAAGGTGAAACATTTTCCATGAGAGTGTAATTTTCATTTATTTGCCTAAGAGGCATGAACATGGAAAGAAATGTTGCTCACTGAGTATTAACTATAGGTAAACTCACAGGCCTTGATGTGTTGCGAGCATCGTGTAGACTCACAGAGGCTCTCCTCCCCTGGTTCTGTAAGAACTTGTGGTGGTAAGTCTGGAGCAAATGCCAGACTGTGCTGATGTGCGTCTCTGTTAGTTACACGTTTTGTGTTGTTAGTTTGGAAACTTGCTGTTTGAAACTGATATGAGCCAAACCTCACACTAATTAAGTGAATTGATATTTTGAATGTAGAGGCTGTTTCTTGTTGACACATTGGCACCTTCCGCCTTGATTGCTGAGTGGCCACAGTCCCACGTGACTGTGTGTTTATTTGTTTGCCTGATTCAGTTCATTGGAAAGTGAGAGGATGGATGATTGGGTTCCCTCAGTCTCCTGGGGTCTCAGTACCCCTTAGACCTTTGTTTTGATCACAACCTGTCTTGGAGAATCTGCCAGTTGAGGGGTCGGTGGAAATGAGAATTCACCCTCTGCTTCACTGGAAGGAGAAGGCTCTCTGAATATTAGCAGGCTTCTCAAATTGGAAGATACATATCTCTCTCTCAACTTGATTGTGTAGGGATATGCTTGTATACAGGAAGTCAGGTAAAATGTGAGCCAGGTATGTGAAGTGAGTTTTGATGAGAGGCGCACACTTTTGTTCTAGTAAGTGTAAAATGCAGAGTTCTTTCACTGTTACAGTCCTTGGTTGCAGTTTCTCTCTGTGTGTGTGCCTGTCCACTGTCTTTAGATGCAGTCACAGGCCTCCTTGGTTTTATTGATCCCTAGCTTAGTTCCAAGACAGCAGCTAGAGAAATCCTGATTATCTCAAGAATTTTAGCAGTGTTCCAGAAATAAAGGCTTGAAAATTAGAAGAGCATAAAAGACTTTGAATAGAATTACCAGGGGAAGACCGCCCTGAACATACGCCACAGTTTAAGACTGCATTGTAGCTGAAAAACATGCCCGGAATCTGTAAGAGACTCCTACATGGACCATCTCTTAGAATTAAAAACAAATCCTTCCACATCCTAATTCCTTCTCCAGTAAGGGTTTAGATTTGTAATGGAGTCTCTTAGCTTTGAGTTGTTTGTATGTCATTTCACATATGATTTGGTCAAAGCCTTTAGTATTGGTATCATTTTCTTAGCACTTTATAAACCGTTCTCAATTCTCTCAGGACTGTCCTTGTTTCACTAGTAGGGAAATCAAGGCACTACGGTGTGCAGCAGTGAAGTGAGCTTTGGAATACGTCTGGCCTGGCCCCCAGGCCTGTGTGTGGAGCACAGGCTTTTATAGTGCCCCTGTGAGCTGTTTGGCTAATGAGGGCCCACACGAGTGCTTCATAACTTCATAGTGATGTTTTGTGTTTGGATGTCAGCTAACACCCAAGGATCCCATGTAGGCTGTGCAGTTAGAGCATCGAGCTGTACACTAGCTTCTTTATGGATGAGAGCTGTGCCAGTGGTTGTTGAAGAAATAGCAACTGTGTAGGGTTTGAAGTTGCCTGTATAAGGATCTAAACAGGAACTGTGTTTATAGTCTACTGCTTTTCCCAGTGTTTTGTTTTAGGGCAGTCTTGTTCCTTCTCTCCTCTGAGCAGTAATTTTTGCTTAGACAGATAATTGCTGGCTTTTGCCCTTCTGCCTTTTCTGTCTTTTTCTGAGCCCTCTATGCTCCCATTTAAGAGCTTATGGAAACTTGAGCTTCCCTTGGAAATGTGTAAGGCTTTCCTTTTCTGGTGGGAGCTGGCAGCAATTGAGGACCTGTATGAGTGGCCTCTTGAAACCTAATGTATCTGAAGAAACCTCTATCTAGTGGAAATGTGGTGGGATTTATTAAAATTTTACATATTGCACATTTTAAGTCAGCAATTAAGAATTCTTGCTCTGGTGAAGAAGACGAAGCGAGACTCGGTGTGTTTAAATGCAGGGAGTGCTTAAGAACCCTGGTTTGAGATCAGGAAAATAAAGCTTTTGTGGAAAGTGTAAGGATTGAGTCAAGTGGCAAAACCTGCTGTAAGAATAATGCTTTTGCTAAGCCATGACTGTAGGAGACAGTTTAGAAAAACGTGAGAAGGTAATTCAAGAAAATTATGTATTTCGTTATTCAAGAATAGTAAGAAAAACATTTCCAATTACTCTGGGAAAATTATTTTGACTAGTTTTGATACAGCATGGAAAACTTACTAAGGAATTGAAAACAACTTACTTTCTCTCTTAGGCTATTGAGATGTGCTTCTGGAATGCTTATAAAAGGACACATCTGGATGTCCTCTCAGGCCTGCCTGTGAATTCATTTGACTTCCCTCTGTCACATCTTTGAAACCTGGTTGTCCATTGACAGCAAGCCTTTCCGGGGCTGTGGAGTTCCGTGTAGGTGGCGTAGTGCAGGAGTCACTCGCCACGGTGTGTCCCTGCCTTGCTGGGGCGCCTATTAAAATGGAGGAAATGTGGAAATGGCCTCCCATCTCACACCCTCTCTGAAGCTAGATTGGGATGTAAGACATGTTCTCGATCATTTTCTCTAGGGCTCTTGTCTGAAATCTGAATACTCAAAAGTGGCAGTTTCTAGTTGTAGGCACTAGTCTTTTTGCCTGAAAGCCTTTTAAAAGGAGTAACACAAATTTTATAAGTACACATGTATTTTATAAGCAAATTCCAGATCGCACCTTTGTATTTCTAAGTCACCTAGGTTTATTTTGGGTACTTACGGACACTCTACTGCATAACTATTATAAGTGCCACAGAACTTGTGAAGTTAATATGCTGACTCTAACATAAATGGCTCACAGTGATGTATAAAAAACACTATTCTGTGTAAGTATAAATGCACTAGAATGCAGTCAGGAACATGTATGGCAACCATATCTGATTCTCAGTAATAACAATAGTCTGTGCTTTTTAAAAGACTATATCCTGGTATGAACTCATAATTTGCAAAGTTATTGTTATAGCTCCTGATCTAGTTTAAGGTAATAACTTCTGTAAGCATTAATTGGCTTCGTCTTACTTGCTGCTTCTGACATTTGAACAGTGGAATGGTGTTATACTGGTTATGGCCTAGGAAACAGACCTCCAGAGGTTAAGTAACATTTTTAGAGTCACAAACCTAGTAAGCCACAAAGCAGGGATTTAAACAAATCTCTAGATCTGTCGACCTCTAGAGCTGTGTTTTTCACTACATTGTGCCATCTTTTCTAGCAGGGCAAAATTTTACTGTACTGTGTCGCCCTACTTATTACAGGAGTTTAAAGGTATGAAGGGGAGAGATTTTTTACACGTGGCTGGAAGGAAGCTGAGTTTTTGTCCATAAAACCAATATAGTCTTACTGGAAAACAAAAGTTTTTATGTCGGCTGTAGTTTTATGCTTCAGCTTTTTACCTCTTGTTGTCCTGCTATCGCTTCTGTATTTTGTTATCTTACGCCTAAGGCTTTGGCTGTTTGCAGACTGTCCAGATTGAGCAGGCAGGTCTGCAGTGCGTGTGCGCTCCCTCAGGTCTCAGAAGCTCAGCAGAGCAGCCATGCAGTGATGCCGGTTTTTCTCTGAACACAGTGGCCACAGTGCAGCAGTTCCTTCCACCCTCTCCTGACCACCCCTGCCGAGAATGAACCGTCCCTCTTACAGAGCCTCAGAGTGTTAATCTGTGATGCGTCTGAATACATTTCTTCTCCATATACGTGTGTGTGCGCATATAGGGAGTCACCTCTGTAAGCCCTTCGTAGACAGGGACTGCTCGTTCATTCTGCGCTTTCTGAGGCATGCCGTGTGCCAGCCACTGACTAGCATGTTGAAACTTTGTAATGACAATGTGACTGTAATTTTGGTGACTGACAATGTGGTGAACTAGGTTGTTTATTTCCCATTAGATTCTTGGTTTAATACTGATGAACCACACCAACATTAAAGAAAACAATACTTGTTTAAGCTGTTAAAGCTTCCTGTTTTGTTTTTCCTAGGGCCTCTCCTTTTGTCCAGTTCTATCCTGTAACTGTTTGAAAGAAACTTAAGGTGATTTGAAAGTTTAATACATGAAAATTATGTGAAAATTTCTGTGCTTTTGCTACCTGCTGTAGAATCATTTCAATTTTTTGCAAAATTAAAATATAATTGAACTTCTCATTAAAGTAACCCTGACTGGGTTAAACTGTTAGTTAAGGCAGAGTGAATTTTACAATCTTGGACAAAAGTGATATAGTCCTTTGTTCCTGGCCTCTTGGAGTGAAGCAGTTTTGCCAGGAAAGTGAACTCTCTACTAAGGTTTTTCTTTTTAAGTACTTAGCAGTTTGAAGGCCATTCATGTATTACCAGAGAAGTGCTCGTTTAATATAGTCCAAAATGGTCTAGAAATTTGTAAAGGCCTTCAGAGTTCTTTTATTACATCCAGGACTTGCTCTAAAGGATTTATCCTGTTCAAAGGAAGCTTTAAACAGTCTTAACAGATACTTAATAACAGCCTTATCTGCTTCTGTGTTGACTACTGTTTGTCTTGTATTTTCTCATAATTACCTTTTTTTTTTTTTTACTTGATTTGTGGTAAAATCTACGTGACATAAAATTTATGCATCACGTTAATAACCAGGGGGTCGCAAAGAGTCGACTGACGACTGAGCTGAACTGAACTGAACCATCCACTTTTAAGCGTACAGTTCTGTGCCGTTAAGTACACTCAGAAAGATTATTGCGCAGCAATTACCACCATCCATCTCCAGAACTTTTTTCATCTTGCAGAGTGCAAACTCTGTCCCCGTTAAACAGTAAATCCTCCTCCTCCCCTCCCTGCCAGTCCTTGGCAGCCACCCTTCTACTTTCTATCTCTGTGAATTTAACTACTGTTAGTGTCTCAAGTGAGTGGAATCGTATAATATTTGTCTTTTATGACAGGTTTATTTTGCTTAGCATAATATCTTTGAGGCTTTTCCATGTTTCCAGTAGCTACTTTTTAAAAAATGAAAAGTGAAATTAATAATTTTCAATCCAGCATATCCAAAGTATTGTCATTTCAACATGCAGTCTATTTTTGGAAGGTTATTTATGAGATACTTTGCATTTTTTTCATATTAAGCATTGGAAATCTCAAATATATTTTATGCTTAAAAGCAAATCTAGATGGGTAAAGAAGATACATTAATTGCCCAAAAGTGCATGGAAAGCTGCTCAACATTACTAATCTTTAGGGAAAAGCAAATTTAAATTATGATGAAAGTAATAACCTCACACCCATTAAGATGCTTATTGTCAAAAAGAGAAAAATGTTGGTGAGGAGGTGCAGAAATTGGAACCTGTATACTTGGGAGTGTAAGTGGCAGAGCCACAGGGTTGCCATGAGATGTAGCAACACACGCGTGTGTCTGAGAGAGCTGCTTGTACACCCATGTTCCTGGCAGTGTTATTCACAGTAGCTGAAAGAGAGCAAATGTCCATCAACAAGTGAATGGATAAACGTGATGCATACATAGCATGAAATGTTATTCAGCCTGAAAGGGAAGGGAAATCTGACATGATGCTACAGCTGGGTAAACCTTACAGGCATTTATGCTAAGTAGAATAAGTAGTCACAAAAGGACAGGTATTTATGATTCCACTTCTGTGAAGTACCTCAAGTGGTCAGCAGCATAGAGGCCACCCGCGTGGTGGTTGCCATGTGCGTGTGGTAGGGGAGAGGGGGAGTGTTGCTGCTGGATGCAGACGTTCTGAGTTTCGGTTCTGCGAGGTGAAGGGGTTGTGGGGAGGGATGGTGGTGATGGTAGCATGGCAGAAGCTTAAGGCATCTCAGCTCAGCTCAGACTAGCCTCATTTCAAGTGCATGGGAGCCATGTGTGGCTAGTATCTGCCGTATTGGAACACATAATTCTTAAAAATCAACTTAGAAAATTTTCAAGCAATACGGGTTTTCTTGCTGTGTGAGTAAATACTGAATAAAATACATTGATTCCCTTTTTTGTGTTTTGATTTTTTTTTTTTAAGAAAAATTATGCATGCGTAAAATCTGGAAGGATAAGTATACCCCAGGATTTACTGTTGTCTTGTCTTTGGGTAAAATCATTTGTGTTCGTTGCCTTATCTACGTTTTGTAATCTTATGCTAGGCCTGTTAACAACTTAAAATATTTTTTCACATTTCATACAGCTCACCCATTTAAAGTATATGATTCAGTGTTTTCTAGTATATTCAGAGTTGTGCTGCTATCACCACAATTAATTTTAAAATAGTTTCTTCACCCCACGAAGAGCCTAGTTAGTACCCTTTAGCAGGCACCCTCTATTCCCTCCCTGCCCCCACAACTCCTCCAACCTTAGGCAACTTTAATCTCCTGTCTCTGAGATTTGCCTTTTTTAGATACTTCATATAAGTGGAATTATACAGTAAGTGGCCTTTTGTGACTTTTCATTTGGCATGGTATTTTCAAGGTTCATCATGTTGAGCATATATCAATATTTCCCTCCTTTTTATGACTAAATCATATCCCATTGTATCAATATTACCACATTTTACTTAACCATTTATCAGTTGATGGAGATTTGGGGTGATTTTCCTTCTTGGATATTACGAATAATGCGGAGAACGTGCATGTGCAAGTTTTTGCCTGGGCAAGTGTTTTCATTTCTCAGTTGCCTTTGTAACAGTAACGAAGAGGATTTGCCAGGGGAAAGGAACCTGAGCTTTAGAGGCAGTTGAGAGCAGACTAGTCCCCGCAGCCCCACCCCCACCCCCGCCCTTGCCCTTAGAGAAAGAAAAAAGATGGCCAAAGCCTCTGCCTGTTCTCGGCAGTTCTCAGAGCACTCCATGAGTGTGGTAATGGTTAACTGGTTCATTATCATAGGGGAGACCTAGAATACACATCTGGCTTTTTAAAAGCTATTGTTTTACTTAAGGATTCTAAGATTGTGGTTCTCATTTTGCAAGATGCTGCCATTACAACTTGGATAGAAAGCTGTCTCTCAGATGTGACCATCTAGTAACTGTCGGCATCCGTAGTGATGTTTAAAGCGCTTTAGGGCAAGTGGTCTCAGTCAGAACTGAGCTCATGGCTCACTTTTTTGGAGGTAATGGGACCCTCTGATCTGAGATGTATGTGTGCATTCTTAATTATCTCTGTTTGAGCTGGTTTGACTGAATTATTTATGGTTATTTCAACCTTGGGTATTAAAGTCTTGACACTTTCAGATGTGTGTATATTATATGCATTGTTTACTTTTAATTAATGTCAGTGATCAGAGCTTCATCTGCATGGATAATAGGAAGAACACTGCACCCTAGATCTGGAGATGACCTTGAGACCCAGCTCTGTGAGTGACACGCTCATTGCCCTTAAGCCAGTTGCTTCTCAGTTGCTCCTCTAAAACAAGAAGAGTTTAGATTAAGTAAAACCCTAGATCCTTTTCAGTGATTCAAAGTGCTGCATTTTCATAATTGATTTTAGTTGATACTATGATTTGAAATATGAATCTTAATCTTTTGTCCTTCTTAAGGCCTGTATGTCCATGCCCCTTCAATGAGACGGTGCCTAAACATAGTTGACATTTATTTCTTTTTTAACCAGACATGTATTCAGAATAGAGTATCTCTTTCTCATCAGCTAAACCAGCTAATGCTGAGAAAGATGGCACCTGATGCCAAAATAAAAAAGGTTGTTTGTAGTCGTGTGTGTGAAGTGGGTGCAACCAATACGAATGCACCCTTCAGCAGCATTAGTTTAAAAATCATACTGAGAACTAAAGAAGCATTGTCCCGCTTGGCCTGATCATGTCACCCCTGAAGTACCCATGTTTTAACAGGGCACCAGAGATTGGCCAGCTGGAGCCCGTTTGCTGGAGGCTGGCTGAGGTGAGGAGGGAAGGGGCTGTGAAAAGCACCGAGCGTGGTGAGCTTGGCGAGCTTGGAGAGGGGCCTCCTGGGAGGGGGAGCAGGGAGGGTCTGAACACCTGGAAAGGCTGTTGGGCAGCTGAGTGTTTAGACTTTCGCAGCTGAACTGAGAGTCGTGGGCTTCTTCCATGGCGTTGTCAAGTAAACTTGTGAACAGAACTGTCCTGTGCGGGACAAGCTGCCTGGTGTGGGGTTTGTGCTTCACTCACACCAAGCAGTTGGGCAGACAGTCTCTTAAGGCAGAGCTGTGTGTGGAAGAGAGTCATACATCGTTTATAGAGAGGGAACAAAGGTATCCCTGTGATAAAACATTTCTGTACAGCTTGCTGTATCTAGAGAATACAGGCATTTTGCCTTGCATAAATACGAAAGAAATAGTTATGAAAACTTAATTATAAGGGATTTAATAACTGATTTGGTTAAAAACTTGAAAATCTTTTTTTAACTGGGTTTCTTTTGTTACGAACTGACAGAAGAAAAATTAGTTACATTTCCTATTTGCTTCTTGTCTTTATTAACAGTGTTCCAGTATGATTATCCTAAGCAACGTAGTTGATGTTCAGTATTTAAATTTACCTTTAGTGCAAGTGTTTCTTCATTGGCGAAGCAGTTTCTTTTTCTCATCCCTCTGGGCTTGCACGTTCCTCAGCGCTGCTGAACGTTCCCTGGTGAGAAGGGGACTAAAATTCCTGTATGCTGCACAGTCTCATCCACTAACCCAGAGTAGCATTCTATTCCTGGACAGTCAGTTACTTGTTCTGTGGTATTTGGGATTGAGGAAGAGAGGAAAAGGAGGACACCCAGTTGCCTTTCATGTGAAGAGCCTGTGGCATCTGGAAGGTCTTTTGCCCGCAGTTATAGGAAATTGAAAGATAAGCTGCTTCTGTTCGGGTCTGTGTTTTAGGAAAAGATTGAGTGGGGTGATTGCTTCCAGACTGGATGTAGGCTCTACGCTCCCAATGTGTTCACTTATCAGGGGGTTGTTCTAGAAAGGCTTTACAGCGTTTTCTTAAAATACAAATACATGAATCTTATTACATCCGGCTTAATGTAAGTGTAGGGCTAGTGGCATCCTGAAAAGCACGTAAGGCGTCTGTGTTCACCACTTGGGGTCCCAGAATAGTCAGGACAGGTAAATACTTAATTGGTTATAAAAAGAAAATGTTTCATAGTGACCACACTTTTACTCAGTGAGTGGTACTTACAGTATTGAATATGTTGCTGAGGGGTGACAGAAGTATGGGAATGAAGTTTCCCTTCTGCCTGAGTACTTTCTACCTTAACGGGTCCAAAATGTTTCCACAAGGACATCACACACAGTTTTTTTAAGTGCCATCATGAGTAGCAGTGGAGTAACTGATGCTTTAATTCTCTTCCTGTGACTCTTCAAATGCCTACGCCTCTTAGAAAATAGCATAACTTAATATTTTTAGTTAGATCAGTGGTTTAAAGAAATTTCAAAGACTGACTTAAAAACCCCAGTGTGGGTTATGTAAATACTTGCACCAACATTAAGTGGAATATTGTTTTAAGTATTTAGGATCTGAATTTCTTACATATTAACTTGGGTTGATGATGTACCAGAACTGAAATTGTTTATACTGTAGTATATTTAAATGTAGTAGGTATTTGAATGTCTTCCTGGTTTTTTTTATTAACTTAGAATATATTGCTGCCTTGTTTTGTTTTTTCCTTCACTAGTAATGGCATCATTTCTGGCCTTTGATTCTCCCCTACTCCCTACCAAAAAGATGTTTCCAGAGAGGTGTTTTTTTGGTTTGTTTTTGTTTTTAATAGCTTTAATGTAGAAATGTTTAAAAAACAGAAGAGTATAAACTGTGTCCTAATTCTTAAGCTTACTGTGGGCTGCCTATAACCGTATTCTGATAAGGTTAATTTTATTCAGGGGAGATTTTCGGCAAACTACTGGAATTCTGCTCTAGCCATCAGATTTAATGCTTTGGGTGACCTTGGCATAAATTTGCATATTGAGCTTTAGTTTAGACAAGTGACTATTTCAGAGAGAGACTTGGAGATGGAGCACTTTTCCTTCTTCCTCTTTCCATCAACCTGAGCCCCTCTCTCCACTTTTTATCCTTTTCATATTGCAACTAAGATTTCTTTAAAAACAAGGATTTCATCTCTTTAAGGTCAGGTGGGGGCAGTGGAAACCACTGGTTTAGACTAAGCAACTTATGTTCAGGTTTTACCAAAAACCTGGTCTGGTCTGCCTCTCAATACAATGTTAGAAATGTTTTTTTCCATGAAAATTGTAGATTTGCATTCGCTGGTATAAGGACGCAGTGGTTGTCATTCTAGTATATGTTCAGATTTCACTTCCCACGCGTTACAACGTCTCAGAGTTACGCCTGCAGGTGCTGGAAACCAGGACACACTACTGTGTTTACTTCTGTGTTTTCTGGCCTGTTAAATTAGCACCATATATTTTATTAGCAACTTGAAATGTGTAAGAATGCATATAAAAATATGAAGAATTTGTATACTGGGAAATGCTGTTCTAGATCCACACTTCCAGTTATTTAAAATATAATCTGTAGAAGTTAGATTTGGAGGGTGGTTTTTTTTTTTCTTCCTGACTTGATTATGTATACCTAGTCAAAGGTTTGGAGAAGGCAGTGGCACCCCACTCCAGGATTCTTGCCTGGCAAATCCCATGGACTGAAGAGCCTAGTAGGCTGCAGTCCATGGGGTCACTAAGAGTCAGACACGACTAAGCGACTTCACTTTCACTTTTCACTTTCATGCATTGGAGAAGGAAATGGCAACCCGCTCCAGTGTTCTTGCCTGGAGAATCCCAGTGACGGGGGAACCTGATGGGCTGCTGTCGATGGGATCGCACAGAGTCGGACACGACTGAAGTGACTTAGCAGCAGCATCAGTCAAAGGTTTAACATTGGGTTTCATGGGGGTTCTTTTTGTTGTTTTGTTTTTACTTTGATGGTGCAATTATAAATGCTTTTCTCCTAAAAACAGGGACTAAATGATGCTGTCCTTGATACGGTGTCTTTGCTGAGGGACTGCAGTTTACAGACAAGCCCTGTTGACTTGGTATGTTAGGTCCTGCACATCTTGCTTCAGCCTCTTGAACTATCGCTGTCGTCTGTTGGGCTCCTCTCTCTGTTCTTGGCCCAGATGAGCCTGAGTGCAGCCCCTGACAAGGTTTAAGCCTCCTGGCCGGGCTTGTTTCTGAAACGATGATTATTGTGTTGTCAGTTAATGACCTCTTTGCCTAAATAAAGTTCACAGTCATTGATGTATCATGATCCTTCTGTCAAGATTTGGCCTGTAGATATTTCCTTGTGAGGCAGGCTCTTTCTGCTTTTATGTACCTCTTTGTAGTTGGTATAAAGGAGTATTTTTGCTTTTGAGATAAGAGGTTCATGCATTTGATCAGTCTTATGTATAGTTAAAATTCATATGGTTTTAAATCATCTGTACCCTATGGCCACAGAGCTCGTATTTTCATTTCAATCATCTTGACTCTTGCTTTCTGAGGAAGGAATTACTTTCTGAGTGGGAATTTGGCCGGGATTATTAGTAAAACTTTAGTGTTTTGGCCCTAATCAGTAGGTGTGGGTATATTTTACAGAGATTGATAAGAAGGAATATGGCTAAAATATTCAATAGTGCATCAGATGGCATATGCTTAACCAAAATTAACTTCAGTTAATAAAACACTTAGAAATGTTAACTCCATTATTAATGAGTTTGAGCTTTGCCCAAAATCTTTTAGAATTTACAAAGTGTTTTACTCTTCCCATAAAGTGTTTTTGTTTTTAATTAATGAAACTAGGGGCCAATGCCTCTTTCAGAATGATTGCATCTTCCTGACAAATCCCTATTCTTTCTACTACTCCCAATTCATAAATGTAATTATTCTGCATAAAATTTCCAGTCTTCCCTCTTCCTTGCTCACTTCCTCTTCTATTTCCCACTACCAAAACTTTTGGCTGCAAGCATCATGAACCAAAACTTAAGCAAAAGTGATCATGTGCTTGTACTTGTTTATGAAAAGTTTGGGGGAGGAATGGTGAAATCAAGAGGGCTGTCTTTCGGGCACAGCTGGATTGAGGATCTCGCAGCAGCCAGCAGCAGCAGGAGAGTCTTCTGTTCTGTGCTTTTCTCCTGCTCACTGTTAGCCCTGTTTGGGGCACATGTCAAAGTCTGTACTTAATCAGAGTCTGCAGAGAGAGAACACTAATTGGTTAACCAGAGTCCTATACTCTCTGCACTGATGGTTCCAAGAGGAAGCTGGGCAGAGAGGGGAGCAAGTGTCTCCTTTACTCCAGTGACCCAGTGCCTGCTGTATACCCGAGAAGCAATGGGCTGTTGAAGGGGAAGAACTGTATCCTGTTCAGCTCTCTATATTTAGCACATGGATAAAGTGCTCCAAAAATGATTGATGAACAGATGAACAGTGGTTTCATTCTATTAAATTGGATATTTTCCCCTTTTTTATGCTGTGAGCCCAGAAGTGTATGGTTTGGCTAAAGGAAGCTTTCCTTGGTATTCGGGTAGTGGTGCTGACCTGGTGAAAGTGGCCATCCTGATAGCCAAGGAGGCTCCTGAGAATGGTTAGCCACCTGGGGACAGATCTGGGGAGCACGCCCATCCCTCTGCACTCCTTTCAGTGCCCACCTCTAGACAGTTTGATGTTATCGTAAGACACCTTCCTCCCTAAGAGCAATGATGGTGAATATTCTAAGCTCTATTCAGAAGTGAGGAGCACCCCCTAACCTCAGGCAGTCAGCTGCCTATTTACTCTGTCCTTCTCCCTTCCCAGTTAAGCACAGAATAAATAGGAAGGTGTGGCCCTTTGATTCAGTTTCTGATTCAAAAGGCTTTTAAGGGGTGAAGAAGAGGCCAGTGTCTTTTAGATGTTTTTAAACAAGAATCAAATAGATAACATCAATGAACCCCAAAGGAAGCTGTTGATTTGAAGTTGTTTCTTAACAGCAAGCAGTGAGCTGGGAAAAACATAAAAAGCATAGGGCCCTTGAGTTCTTTATCTAATCACCCGTAATAATTCTAACATTAGCCGATAGACGTTGTTGGAGACTTTGGTTCAAGGAGTCTTTGGCTTGTTGTCGGCATAGAAAAACTGAAGAAGTATACACAGGAAATGGAGGCTAGGAGTAGGAGGGAGCCTTCTTTACTCATTGTATTTCTATACCACGTACCTGCTTTATATCTGAGAAAAAGTGTTTTATTCAGTAAGTGAAAAGCTAGAGGAAGTTTTCATTGTTTTTGAGGATGCTAACACATATGAATGTGTTATTCTAGCTCCAGATGGACGAAATTTTGGAGATGGTCTCTGTGAAGAATACCTTCATCCAGGGAAAGGGGCAGATGATAGAATTCCCAAGATGATCAGAAATGTCAGAAATCTGCTTATGAAGACAGTTAGAATCTTAACCTAGAATATTTTTCATCTTTCAATGTAAACTTTAACTTGGATCCCTCCTAGCTAATTGTAGAATAACCATTTTCTGTACAGCATTTTCCAGTAAGCAGTGTCACTATTTATAAGATTGTTTAATTCAACTCAAGTAAACTGAAGAAATTTATGGCTGAAATAATCATCTTTTATATGTAAGATTTTATAGCTAAGCTCCCTTATGAGCATATTGTAACTTTTTCACAACTGTAGGTAGATAACATTGGGTGCCATGAAGCAGTGAGGTATGCCTCACTTGGAAGTCTTAAAACAACTTTGTGAGCTGTTGTGGGGCGGGTGCTTAGAACACGGGTGTTCTCCATAGGAAATGGGATTTTCTTTTACCCTGAGCTTTACTTTGACTCCCCAGGATGTTTTCTGTATGTGGTGATATTTCCAGATTTTTCTGTATTTGTTTTAGTAAGATGTTGAGCTGCTTTTCCAGGAGGCAGGGAAAACCAGAAAAGGGCTGTCTTTGGGTCACATCTCTGCTCTGAAGTGGAATGGGATTAACATGGAAGTTCCAAAAGAATGGGATTTGGGCCCATGGAGCGTTGATGAAATGAATGGAGACAAGACGTCTCTCCTCAGAGCTCACTGTGCTGCTCGGTCTCTTCAGAACTAGCCCAGAGCACCTCCTCGATTTCCGAAACACTTCTCTGTCAGGTGGTTCTCTCTGATGGCCTAGTTTGTGAGAACCTAGTTTTTTTTCTTTTTAATCAGTTTATTAAGCAATAGATTTTTTGAATCAAAAAGATGGTTCAAAATAATTTAGCAGTAAAATTTCCATAAGGGCTAGTGAATCTGGCCTTCAGTGCACATCAGTTTGCACCAGAACTGACTTCTCAGTCTGTTGGCTAAACACTGGGCAGGGTGAGACGGCAGCCTGTGTGCAGAGGACACCATGGTCATGCTTTGTGATCAACTAGGAGTCCATCTTGAGGGTGTTTGTCTCCGGGAACTGCATGCTGCTTTTGGCCTCAGGTATACTAAGTTCTGGTAAAATATATCCAGATTTAGGTTTTCTGGAAGTTGCTGGGGGTTTTGGTAAGATTCATCCCCCCTCCCCATTTTTCATAGTTAATATTGATTTTTAGAATAGTAAGTGCAGTAACTTATCTTACCACAGTTGAATTAGTTGACTTTGTGATTGTGGTTTACAAATGGTAGTGATATTACAGAGTGACAGCCTTTATTAATTAGAAAGCCAGATTTGCATGTACTGAATTTTAAATCCTGATGTATCGGCTTTTGTTTCTGCCTGGTTTTGGTCTTTAGAGCTACTTTATAGCCTGTAAATTTTACTTAGATTATTAAGTCGATGATAAATTTTTACCCTGCTGTGTAGGGAACATTCATGGTCACTTTGCAAGCCATACAAATTATCAGTTGCCCAAGTTTTATTTTATTTTCTTAACCATTGTTTTTAAGGAACTTGGAAAAGTGGATCTAAATTTCTGCTTTAATGTATTGGGTCATTTAAATAATATTTCAGTTTCCTCATACATACAGAAACGTTTCCTTTCTCAAAGGCTCCCCTGATTCTGTCAGTTACCGTTTGCTCTGACACCTGGTGCTGGCTTACCCCATCTCCGCACTGACTCCACGGCACGACAGAGCGTCTTTGTCCAGGAGTGGTGCTGACTGCGGGGCGGGATACATGGCCATCCGTGTCTAGTTTGGGTAGAGTGCAAAAACTCCCAATCCCATCACAATCTGCAGGATAGTTCCCAGGCAACACAAACTTACTTTCTCTGGCACTCAAGATGATGTGGTAATGATGCAGAAATGGTGGACATTTTTCTGTTTTCAGAGGTTCAACATCACAAGGAGAAAAAGATTCACGTTTGATTTTAAAGTGATCGGTTGGGATATCCTAATTCTCAACTTTAAATAAGTTCATCCCAAACTAGTTTTTTGAAGGTCTGATCAGAACTGTGCTGCCCTGGATTCATGTCATCTACAACATAAAATGTCCTGTTAGGGGTAGAGAGGGTCAGGGAGTGCTTCCTTTAAGGGTTTAGAACATAGTGGATAAGGATATCTACTCACCTTTTTTTGTCATACTGGGCCAGGGTTTGTGATCCTACCATCAGTGGAATTAGTAAATATTGCAAGTTGCTCCTGTTTTGACTTGACTTAAATTTTTTTTTCCAATAGAAACTATGTTCCAACTTCCTGTCAACAATCTTGGCAGTTTAAGAAAAGCCCGGAAAACTGTGAAAAAAATACTTAGTGACATTGGGTTGGAATACTGTAAAGAACACATAGAAGTAAGTAGCATGTCATTTTTTAATTTTCACACGACTCAGCTTCTGCTCCATTACTTTGTGTCAGTGGCCAGGATCGTTAATTTTTAGGTGCGATTCTGAAATTTAACTGCAGCATTAGCTTTGCTAGAACTTTCTCAATTAGCCTAACTTGTTCCCTTCTCCCTAAAGTGGGCTTTTTCATCTTTGCGTCCTGAGGCAAAAGCAGTTACCACTGAGAAAGTGCCACGTCGGACGTTTTCTACTAGGTGCTTTAAAATGGTCTCTAAATTCAAATCCTTTAAAACAGCCCCTAGGGGGATATAGGAATTCTTATCTCAAATACACATATGAAGAACCAGTAAAGGACTAGGTCCACCTCACAGCTGATCATGTGGCAGGTCTGTCTGTGAGACTCCAGAGCCTGTTCTCATTCTGATGTGCCTGAATGTTTTGGTTGACCTTCTGATTGTTGAGGAGTAGTAGTTGGGGTGCTTGTTGTCTCTTTCCTTGGGATTTGAGCGTTTGTTGGCCCTTTTGACCCATCATAGACCATTGTCTTTCCCTCGGTAACAGTTTGGACTTTACAGACTGTTGTTCTCGCCTTTGATTCTGTGAGCTTTCTACCAGCCCTGTGGGATAACCAGTGCAGTGGGCTCCCCTTCCAGATCTCGTTGCTCTGATCTTGTGGTTAGTGGATCAGAAACCTCTGATTGGAAAGAAATGGTTAAAGCTGTTTTCCCCACTAGCCTTTTAAGTTCCAGCTGGGCCAGGGACTGTAACTACCTTGCCCATCTGTGTCTCCTCAGCACCTAGCACAGTGCTGGGCACGCAACAGGCACTTGGTAAATGTTTGGAAGAAATTGAAAGTAAAAAAGCAATTTCCTTCATGCAACAGTTTCTTTTCCTGGTTCCCTTACCTACTCTAGGGGCATATCATGAAGACCAAAGCGTCTCAGAATTGGATTTCTCTAGCTATGTCATCCCCAGTGTGGAGCTCACTCCATACCCTCTCCAACACCTCAGGTACAGGCAGACCTACCTGATGAAATAGTCCATTCACTCCCCGTGCAGTGGGGTGATCGTCATAAGAATAAACAGTGCAAATATTAGAGGTACTTTCCCTATCCTGCATTTGATTTGTTCATCCCTATTACACCCACTCCGTACTCTGGAATATATTTATGTATACTTGATATTCCACACTGAACTGCGAACCTTTGGGGAACAAGAGGAATTTTACTATAAGACTTTTAATATTCCTATCTCACGGTTGCGGGGGGTCAAATTTTTACACAAGAGTAATTTAACATGATACCACATGCTTTCTTTGAGTAGCGGTCCTCCTTTTGGGGTTCAGAAATCCTGAGTTTTCCTTCTAGTCCAGTCCCACCCCGCCCCCATCTCCACAGAACATTTTTCTTGCAGAGAACCGGAATACCACATTTGTAGTACTGAGTGAATGTTGCTGTCTTACACTCTGTTCCAGTATTACAGCTGATGAGTTACCAGCTCTTAATGGTATTAATACATGGCTTAATTTTTTATTTAATTAGAACTCCAGTGGTTTCTTTGGAACCTGGTGACCATGACGGGAATGTTTAGTTGACACACAATGTTCACTGTAACATCCATGTGCCCTTTTGTACTTCCTAAGAACCTTACGACTCCTAGTCTCATTCTGGGTGGGGTTGACTTTCCTGTTCATCTCCCCAGCCCTAGTAAGAGATAGGATTTATATGTCAAGGTGGGCTAGAATTAATACCATGTTTTTGAAACTTCTTTCACTGTTTTCTAGGACTTTAAACAGTTTGAACCTAATGACTTTTATTTGAAAAACACTACATGGGAGGATGTAGGACTATGGGACCCTTCGCTTACAAAAAACCAGGTAAGTGGCACAGGAGACTTGCCCCCAAAGCAGCATTTTCCCTTTTCGGTTCTAGGCCTTCCATAGTGTAACATTATTTGTAGACCACCTAATGTGGAAAGTGTTAAAAATTTATTATCTCATATTTTCCTAAGAGAGAAAAATAGGAAGAACTTTGGTCTAGTTTTTTTCATTGTCCTGAAACTAAATGTAAGAGGAATAGGAAAGTTTGTTACTTAAGAGTTGTGATCCCCAACGTATACCAGAATTCCCCTCTCCTCTAACCCTGCCAAAAGTATTCTGGTTCTTCTGATTCTGAAATGTTCCTTCAGTTTTCTGTGTTGCAGTGCTTGTCTTTTCTATAAAGGGGAAGTCAGGACTCTTTCTTCCATTTAGGTTTTCCTGCTCGTCTATATCGTCACCCAGCCTCTGTGGGGTAGTATCAGCCAGCACTTGGGCTGTGGGACAGGTGGCTCTGTAGGATGGTAGCGGTGGGCAGCTTAACTGTTACCGATTGGAATTTAAAATGGTATTAGGTAATCAAAGGCACCAGCAGGGCCAACAAATAACAATAGGTGATGTTATAACAAAAAATAGAGGGCCATGGGTAATATATCTTTTCCCACAGGGAGGAGTGATTATCAATTCAAACTGTATCATTATTTATTTCAGTGGTGATTGTAATTCTGGATTATTTATCTGTTCATCTGTTGGAACATACTTGGCAGGGAGTCAGTACTTTTAACCTCCACCTCAGAAATGTGATGTCATCTGGTTCTTTTCTAAGTAATAACCCAGGAAAGGGTATCAACCAGCAGCCTTGAAATAGGAAAGCCTTCCAGCAGGACGCATCACTTAGTTAATTCAGTTTTGCCAAAACTAAAGAAGGAAAAGCACAGTACTTCATTTTGGTTGTAGCCAGTGTCTGAAACAAGGTAGATTTTTTATAAGGAAAAAGCGATCACCTCTCACCGAGCTTGTTTCCCCTATCATGAAAGGACCAACTGCACAGATGTTAATGAGCTGTTTCTATAAGTTGCTCTTTGATACTAGTAAGTTGTGCAGTGCTTGTTTTATTGGCTTTTTAATATCCTGCATTCCCCACATTCTGTAGGAATTTTTACTTAATTTCTTAATTTGAATCAGAGTGGCTGTCACTTCATTACTTCTTTTGAAGCTGCTCTTGGTTGAGAAGAAGGAACAGCGTGGCTTACAGAAGAAAGCTGACTTTTCAGATCAGTGGGGTTTTTGATCTCAGTGAAATCCGAATACTACACTCTACTTAGATCAGAGGGGGGAAATGTTTGAGATTTTTGAAAATGTGCCCTTTTTTTTTTTACAAAAATTTTTCCGTGATGGAAAGGATCAAAGGTATGTCTTTATATTGTATTGCCTAATTGCACTAGAACACTCTGGGGCCTGAGTTCTAGTGTTTAGTGAGTCTGAAACCTTCAGCAACTTAGCGGCTGTACTTACAGAGTGATTGTAGTGATTTCACCTAGCTTATTCTTTGTCCTTTCTAACTATAAAATGTTTATCTTGAAGCCATTTGTCTTTGGGTTTCTCTAAACCAGTGAGCAAATGTGACTGAATGTGACTGTTCTTTTCTAAAAACACTGAGGAAAAATTCTGAATGGAGTTTTTATTTGTGACACCAAAATAAGTGTTTATTAGTTTACAACAGCTTTTTCATTTGAGTTTATATTAGGTTGGTACAAAAGTAATTGCGGTTTTTGTATTGTTGAAATTTACCTTTGCTGTTGGAATACACTAAATAAATGTAGTTATGTTATACATTTTAATGCTCGTCTCACTTTATGTTTTTTTGTGAATGACTTATTACTTGCTGTTTATATCTATTTTAGACTATGGAAAGGATGTTAGACAAAAAGCAAATTCAAGTGATTTTCTTACTCGTGTTCAGAATGGGTTGCAAAGCAGCGGAATCAACTGGCAGCACAGAGCACTTGGCCCAGGAGCTGCTAACGCGCGTGCGCGGCTGGCGGTTCAGGAAGCTTCGTGAGAGACGAGAGCCTCAGGGGAACGTTAGTGGTTACTCATCGGGAATTGACAACGAGCGGGTGAGAGCCATCATCGAAGCTGATCTTCTTACTCCATGAGAAGTTGCCAAAAAGCTGAACATTGCCCATTCTACAGTTGTTCGGCATTTGAAGCAAATTGGAAAAGTGAAGAAACTCGATGAGTGGGTGTCTCATGATAAGCTAACCGAAAATCAAAAAGTCGTTTTGAAGTGTCTTCCCTTATTCTGTGCAACAATGAACTGTTTCTCTATCGGATTGTGACGTGCAACAAGAAGCGGGTTTTATATGACAAACAGTGACAAACCAGTCCAGTTGGTGGTTGGACTGAGAGGAAGCTCCACAGCACTTCCCAAAGCCTTGCTGGCACCGAAGAAAGAACGTAGTCACAGTCTGGTGGTCTGCTGCCTGTCTGATCCACTATAGCTTTCTGAATCCCGACGAAACAATTACAGCCAAGAAGTACGCTCAGCAAATCGATTGAGATGCACCGAAAACTCCCTCCTGCAGCCGGCGCTGGTCAGCAGAACGGCCCCGTTCTCGTGCACAGCATCACCGTCGCATGCGGCACAGCGGCGCTCAGAGGCTGCACACGCCAGGAGCTCCGCCTCCCGCAGTGTCCACCTGGACTCTTGCCAGCCAACTGCCGCTGCTTCAAGCATCTTGACAGCTTTTTGCAGGGAAAACACTTCCCCAACCAGCAGGAGGCAGAAAATGCTTTCCAAGAGTTTGTTGAATCCTGAAGCACAGCTTTTACCACACTGCAGGAATAAACAAACTTACTTTTCAGTGGCAAAAATGTGTTGGTTGTCGTGGTTCCTATTTTGATTTATAAAAATGTGTTTGAGCCTACTTATAATGATTTAAAATGGAGTCCAAAACCGCAATTACCTTTGTACCAACCTAATGTTTTATAAATTATGCATTTTTCAAAAGGAAGTTTTACTCAGATCAATGAATTACAGTTTCAATTCTAAAAATAGCATTGTCTCTTCAAGACTATCTTGGGGAAAAAAAATCTAGAACCTGTTCATGCTTATCTGAAGTGGCATTCTGATTCCAGTTTTTGTGTTTTCTTTAGGACTATCGGACAAAACCTTTTTGCTGCAGCGCTTGCCCATTTTCTTCAAAATTTTTCTCTGCCTACAAAAGTCATTTCCGGAATGTCCATAGTGAAGACTTTGAAAATAGGATTCTTCTTAATTGCCCCTACTGTACGTTCAATGCAGACAAAAAGACTTTGGAAACACACATTAAAATATTTCATGCTCCAAACGCCAGCGCACCAAGTAGCAGCCTCAGCACTTTCAAAGATAAAAGCAAAAGTGATGGCCTTAAACCTAAGCAGGCTGACAGTGTAGAGCAAGCTGTTTATTACTGTAAGAAGTGCACTTACCGAGATCCTCTTTATGAAATAGTTAGGAAGCACATTTACAGGGAACATTTTCAGCATGTGGCAGCACCTTACATAGCAAAGGCAGGAGAAAAATCACTCAATGGTGCAGTCCCCTTAGGCGCAAATGCCCGGGAGGAAAGCAGTATTCACTGCAAGCGCTGCCTTTTCATGCCGAAGTCTTATGAAGCTCTGGTCCAGCATGTCATCGAGGACCACGAGCGCATAGGCTACCAGGTCACTGCCATGATCGGCCACACGAATGTGGTGGTGCCCCGGTCCAAGCCCCTGATGCTGATTGCTCCCAAGCCTCAAGAGAAGAAGGGCATGGGGCTCCAATCGAGAATTGGTTCCCTTGCTTCTGGAAACGTACGGTCTTTGCCATCACAGCAGATGGTGAACAGACTCTCAATACCAAAGCCTAACTTAAATTCTACAGGTGTCAACATGATGTCCAATGTCCACCTACAGCAGAACAACTACGGAGTCAAATCCGTAGGCCAGGGCTATGGCGTTGGTCAGTCAATGAGACTGGGGCTGGGTGGCAATGCACCGGTCTCCATTCCTCAGCAGTCTCAGTCTGTGAAGCAGTTACTTCCAAGTGGAAATGGAAGATCTTACGGTCTTGGGTCAGAGCAGAGGACCCAGGCACCAGCAAGATACTCACTGCAGTCTCCGAATGCCCCGCCTCTCTCTTCAGGCCAGTTAAAGTCTCCATCCCTCTCCCAGTCACAGGCATCCAGAGTATTAGGTCAGTCCAGCTCCAAGCCAACTGCAGCTGCCACTGGCCCTCCACCACCCAATACTTCCTCAACCCAGAAGTGGAAAATATGTACAATCTGTAATGAGCTTTTTCCTGAAAATGTATATAGCGTGCACTTCGAAAAAGAACATAAAGCTGAGAAAGTCCCAGCAGTAGCCAACTACATTATGAAAATACACAATTTCACTAGCAAATGCCTTTACTGTAATCGCTATTTGCCCACAGACACTCTGCTCAACCATATGCTAATTCATGGTCTGTCGTGTCCCTATTGCCGGTCAACCTTCAATGACGTGGAAAAGATGGCGGCTCACATGCGGATGGTTCACGTGGACGAAGAGATGGGACCTAAAACAGATTCCACTCTGAGTTTTGATTTGACATTGCAGCAGGGTAGTCACACTAACATCCATCTCCTTGTAACCACGTATAACCTGAGGGATGCTCCTGCCGAGTCTGTTGCTTACCATGCCCAAAATAACCCACCCATCCCTCCAAAGCCACAGCCAAAAGTGCAGGAAAAGGCAGATATTCCTGTTAAAAGCTCACCTCAGGCTGCAGTGCCCTATAAGAAAGATGTTGGGAAAACCCTTTGCCCTCTTTGTTTTTCAATCCTGAAAGGACCCATATCCGACGCACTTGCACATCACTTACGAGAGAGGCACCAGGTGATTCAGACAGTCCATCCGGTGGAGAAGAAACTCACCTACAAGTGCATCCACTGCCTCGGCGTGTACACCAGCAACATGACCGCCTCGACCATCACCCTGCACCTGGTCCACTGCAGGGGCGTGGGCAAGGCCCAGAACGGCCAGGACAAGACAAACGCACCTTCGCGGCTGAACCAGTCCCCCGGCCTGGCACCTGTGAAGCGCACTTACGAGCAAATGGAGTTCCCCTTGCTGAAGAAGCGAAAGTTAGATGAAGATAGCGATTCACCCGGCTTCTTTGAAGAGAAGCCTGAGGAGCCTGTTGTTTTAGCTTTAGACCCTAAGGGTCATGAAGATGATTCCTATGAAGCCAGGAAAAGCTTCCTAACAAAATATTTCAACAAACAACCTTATCCCACCAGGAGAGAAATTGAGAAGCTGGCGGCAAGCTTATGGTTGTGGAAGAGTGACATTGCTTCCCATTTTAGTAACAAGAGGAAGAAGTGTGTCAGAGACTGTGAAAAGTACAAGCCTGGTGTGTTACTGGGCTTCAACATGAAAGAGTTAAACAAAGTTAAGCATGAGATGGATTTTGATGCTGAGTGGCTATTTGAAAATCATGATGAGAAGGATTCCAGAGTCAATGCTAGTAAAACAGCAGACAAAAAGCTCAATCTTGGGAAGGAAGATGACAGTTCCTCAGACAGTTTTGAAAATTTGGAGGAAGAATCCAATGGGAGTGATAGCCCTTTTGACCCTGTTTTTGAAGTTGAGCCTAAAATCCCTAATGATAACCCAGAGGAACACATACCGAAGGTAATTTCTGAAGATGCTTTAGAAACTGAGAAGCTAGACCAAAAAGAGGAGGATGGTTCAAAATATGAAACTATTCATTTGACTGAGGAGCCAACCAAACTAATGCATGATGCCTCTGATAGTGAGGTTGACCAAGATGATGTTGTTGAGTGGAAAGATGGTGCTTCTCCATCTGAGAGTGGCCCCGGTTCCCAACAGGTGTCAGACTTTGAGGACAACACGTGTGAGACGAAAACAGGAACCTGGTCCGATGAGTCTTCCCAGAGTGAAGACGCGAGGAGCAGTAAGCCAGCTGCCAAAAAAAAGGCTTCCGTGCAAGGTGACAGAGAGCAGTTGAAGTGGAAGAATAGTTCCTATGGAAAAGTTGAAGGGTTTTGGTCCAAGGACCAGTCACAGTGGAAGAATGCAACTGAAAATGATGAGCGCTTATCCAACCCACAGATTGAGTGGCAGAACAGCACAATTGACAGTGAGGATGGGGAGCAGTTTGACAACATGACTGATGGGGTGGCTGACCCGATGCACGGCAGCTTGACGGGGGTTAAACTGAGCAGCCAGCAGGCTTAAGGGCCGGCTTCTGTGGCATTGGTGGCAAATGCTGCAGCCTGGAACTCTGTTCTGTCAGTTATGACTGCAAAGCTGTGTTCTAACTGGTACTGCCTTCTGAGTGCGGGGTCATCAGGCGGTGGGGACATGTGGCCACTCCAATCCCAGTGGCTATTTCTAAGTCTGTGACACATGATTGGCTGATCTTGCTTTAGAACACTCTGTGACAGACACAGTAACTAAATGTGAAAAACCAATAAGCTGGTGGCTCATGAACGCACACGAGAAAAAGCAGAGGTTTGTCTTACCTGCCTTCTCAATATTTCTTTCCCTCTGTAAAACAGTGTCTGGTTGGACGTCCTTGAGAAGCGTTCTCCTGATTAAAATGGTAGTGTAGGGCCAACACACAAGCTGCCAGTCCAGTGTGTACAGTGGACTTTGGGGAAATCAATTTTTTTCATGTATTCATTCTGAATAGTTGAAATGTATATTTGTACAGTCTTTTAGACCTATTCAAGTGATGCTTACGATATTGTTATTGTGTAGCCATCATAGATGCGTTTCTTTTTTTAGTGTTGCCCTTGCTGTGTAATAAGCGCTGTATCTAGTTGACCTAGCAAAAGCCTGAAACTGCGCTAGTGTGGACTTCGGGACAGACTTAGTTTTTGCACATAACCTTGTACAATCTCGCGACAGAGGCCAGCCACATAAGATATATATCTGGACTCTTCTTGTATTATAGAATTTTTCTTGTTCTGAATATCCTTGACATTACAGCTGACAAAAACAAAAACTGGTATTTCAGATGTTTTCTGAAATCTTTTAAGCTAAAAATCACATGCAAGAATTGACTTTGCAGCTACTAATTTTGACACCTTTTAGATCTGTATGGAAGTGTGTTGTGTTGAAGCAGCAGGCCAATGAGTGCTGCGTTTTGGATATTTAGTTTTATCTTTAGTTAAACACCACCCTGGTGTATTCATTTATACCATCTAATATATGACACACTGTTGTAGTATGTATAATTTTGTGATCTTTATTTCCCTTTGTATTCATTTTAAGCATCTAAATAAATTGCTGTATTGTGCTTAATGTAAATACTTACTTGCTTTATTACGCCTTCCAGTCCTGTGTGTCCATTACGTCTTGTACCAGTTGATGCCGTGGCTTCCTCAGCAGAGATGGCGGCACGGCCACTGAGGAGACTTGTGGAAGACCAAGGATGGCACCAAGAAGGCTTTCTCTCAAGGCTCTTGTTACAAATTCTTTGATTCGGTTTGGCCTTTGTCTGTTACCTTTTTAATCACTAAAATAAACATCCTTGAATTTTTTCAGTTACCCTGTTGTTAAGGATCAGAACCTGCTTGGATATGTAAATGTCTCAGTGATAAAGGATGTAAAGATAAATAAGCATTGATTTGCAAGCAGAATCTTAATACCCTGGTGTTCTTTCTTCTAAGTGAAGTCCATATTAGTTTTCACCTTATAATGGGAACAGTTGTACTAACCAGGCAACTACTCTCTGCTTTTATTTTAACTCTGGACCATCTTGCTACTATTAAGAGAAAGGCTTTGGAGAGCACACGTTCTGGGGCTGTCGAGATGCAGGAGCTGGTAGGGTGCGAGTGACCCCGCACTAAAGAGCAGGGAGGAGGTGGCAGAGGTGGCCCCAGGGTGTTTGGAGGCGTGCCAGGATGGGTGCTCTTAGTCCGTGCGGAGGCTGGTCAGTCACCTTTCAGGGACATTGGCCTAAGGAGTTCTGAAGGGGGCTAGTGTCCATGATTTCCAAGACTCCAGAAAGTTGAGCTTAGCGCTTTTGTTACCTGAGGGCAAAAGTTTGACCAGCCTCCCCCTAAAATGTAAAGTCGTGCCTCAGAACAATACAGGAGAAAGCACAAGAATGGACTAGAACCTTCAGGGTGTTCGGGGCTGACATGGAGCTTTTTTTTTTTTTTTTTTTTTTGAGCTATTTTAAATCTGTCGCACAGATAGATTATAAACTCTGTGGACATCCAAGATGCTACAGATTACCTAATCAGAAAAGGTGGCATTGAGAACGTATCTTACCTGAGGATAGTAATACCAGCTGCATTTAAGCCATCTCACATTTGCTTTGAAATTACTCTGCCTAATAGGAAGAATTTAGCCTGGTCTTGTGAGTCCTACATGAAGTACTAGTGAGACTCGTGCAGTATAGGGGGTGAGGGTGGGGAGGTGCGCTCCGGGCTGGACATTTGAGCAGAGAGAGATGAGTACGCTTCCTTGCTATGGTGGTGTGAGTGGGCCTTGTCAGCATGGGGAAAAGAGTTTAGCCACCTAAGGACTGGAAATAAAGATTCCCCAGTAAGAACTGTTGGAGAAGTCCTGAAAGTGTCTCAATAAAAGCCATTTTAAAACAATGCTGTTGCTGCTGTTTGCTTTTGGAATGATCTGGAAAGAAAAGCTGGCTTTCTGCCATCTTCTACTTAAAGTCTGTAACTGTAGACTGAATAATCCTGTAGATTTTCTTTTGAACAAGGAAAAACAAAATTCCAGAGCACTTTTTGCCCTTCACATTTCCCTGTGGCCAGAAGTTCCAGACTCAAGCTGAGTAAGCACTGGTTTCTCTCCTGTTTCAGCACGTAGAAGCATTTTCTTGTCCCATCTTTGGTTCCTTACCATTGAGTAGTATGAGGGTCTTCAGCAAACAGCTCTTTGTTCCCTCTTCAATTATAAGCAGAAAAGGAAATGCCCTTTCCTTCCCCTCCCAACCCCCATGGCTGTGTCTGTCTAGCCCAAATGCCTACCCACTTGTAAAGATGCACATTTCTTCAGAAGGGAGCAAATAGATTTGAAAATGATCTATATCAAAGACGGAGGAATGCCCCACCTGAAACACTTCTCTAGGGGCCATTCAGCTTGCTTTTGCCAAATGAGTACCGCCATATAGAGGGGTGTTTCCCTACTCTGCAGACTAAACCTTGAGGTGGGGCTCCCAGGTCATCTTGCCACTACAGCTTGAGAGCCACTTAGCTTGAGTGACGGAAAGATCTGGTTTTTACCAAGAGGTTAGGTAGAGCACGCTGAATCTGGATTCCACAGAGCAGCTGGTCAGCCTTCTGCCCCTCCCTAAGGCAATGATCTTTTCAACCCATTTGACCCTTATTTCTAACCCAGTAGCTTATTGGCCTGGCACCAGTTGCAGACATGTTTCACCAGAGTGTCATGTAGGAACCTAACTCCTAAACCTCCAGAGGACCGAAAAGAAAGGCAAGAGACTGCTCTCACCAAACTGAAATGCATTCCAACATACCAGTTATTAAAGGGCCACCTTGACATGATCTGGAAAAAGACTGAGATAAACCAGACAGGCAAGTTAAGAAAGGTGTTTTCTACCAACTGCTACTAGGTTAGCTCAAAAATGGATCAAAACTTGCACAAAAGATTATTTGGAAAATTACTGGCAATTCTTTGCATCCTGCTACTTCCATCAACAAACTCCACTTTAAAAAAAATAATATTCACTAGAACTTGAATCCTAGAGGGATTACAACTTAGTGGAGTTGTCAAAAATCTGCATGTAAGGCATAGCTGCAGATACCCTGAAAATCCTTGAGTCATGTTTTCAAAGGGCTCCAGCTAAGAGGATGCAGGAGGGAAGGGCCCCAGTATTTGCAGGACACGTGCTCTGTACGACGTAGATGAGGTGTTGCGCGTGTCTGTTTTCAGCATATGTACAGTGCGCGTCTGTGATGCAAACCAACCCCCACCATCAGTACCCCTTAGATGTAAGGGCATTCAAACCTAAACTGGTGTTTGCAAAAATTTGGCTGTACCTTTATTAATATCTTCTTACTACCAAGTGAAACAAAATGGATCTTCTGATAAGCAAATTGCTCACCTTCTGGAAGCTGATAAAGCAAGAGGCTAGAAATGACCTTTTCCAGTGCATGCACGCGACATGTCGCCATCTAGCCTGAAGCAGAAGGCAACAGCTGTGTAAGAGGGACAGCCATCTGGGAGTCAAAATTTTTAAGATCCTGCCTTGAGGATGGCAGGTGAAAAGATGGCTGCATCTGCTGGGCTGGCTCTATCGGCTTCCCCCGAGAGAGGACTCCAGAGGCTTAAATACAGAGTCCTCCAGGCCAGGGGCGAGATTCCACCTTTCGCAGGAGTTGAACAATATTCATAAAATCGCCCTGAGCTCAGCACACATCCTGAGCACATTTTGACTCAATAAGAACTTTCCAAACATCACAGAAGTGTTTAGGGCTAGTTGTAGGACACTAGATGCCAAGATAATTTGAATCCTCAAAACAGTCCTGCTCCAATTCCCTAAATCCACCCCCACCCCCTCAAAAAAAGTCTTGTAAAAGGAGTGTTAGTACCCAGGACATGATGCTTGAGTGGAGCTAGCTTGTCCCAACACTCCAGCTGGCAGAGGGGAGATGCTCATTTGGACCCAGTATCCTGAGCCCACAGCCCCTGGGTTTCCCAGCCACACCATCCACCCCTGATCTTGGCTGAAGACTACTCTCTCGAGAAAGGCTTTCCCTGCTGTGAATGCAAGGACACGTGAGTCCGGGTTTTAAACCAATACATCCTACCTTCCCCAGCACGGTGTCTCCCAAACGACTCCTTCACACTGCCATCTTCGTCGTTTTTGCCACATCTGTCTAACAGCTGCTTTACATACTTAGTATGTTTCAACGCCCCTTTTTAAAAGGGAAACCTATTTCTGCAAGAAAAGTCCAACCCGCGTGATTTGCTGTTACTGGTAGCACCCCGAAAAACACAAGGCAAGACGTTAAGACTGAAACTGTGCCGCCTGCCACTGCTTGCCGAGGGCTGTGAGCCCAAGACTTGCTTTGTTGGTTAAAAAGGAAAACCACAGGGTCCAGGGCAGACCGGCACCAAGATGAGACCTTTTCCTTGGCCCAGGCAAGACTGGAAAAATTGGATGTGTCTCTGTGGACTCGTGTTCCCTAACGCATGCCAGATGGCACCAAACCCATTTGTCAACAGATGGCTCTGGTTCAGAGTGTTTCCCAGGGAAGTCTCTGCCCATCAGTGAGTACCCGACTCTTCTTACCTGGTTTCAGACTCCTTTTTATGACATAGGACTCTCATTGGCAGTAATGGGAACTCCAGCTCAAATTGGGCTTTTAACAAAGGAAAATGCAAGCAGCCGTGGTACCCAAAGAAGGCAGCTGCTCAGCGATGTGGGCAGGGCCTCCGGGCCTCTTGCCTTCTGGTTCTGCCACCCACATGGTCACTTTCATTCTAAGCAGGCTCCCTGGTGTTCCTGTTGCTTCCCATTCACCTGCCCTGAGAGAGGGTATCGCCTCCCTCGCTACTGAGCAAGAGTCCTGAACTTGGGGCCAGCTGGACCATTCCAGAACCAGTTTCCATGCTGGTAGGCTTAAGATGGTCTTCCCTGGTGGCTCAGTGGTTAAAAAAAAAAAAAAAACACGCCTGCCAGTGCAGGAGACTTGGGTTCAATCCATGGGAAGGAAAGATCCCCTGGAGAAGGAAATGGCCACCCTCTCCAGTATTTCTGCCTGGGAAATCCCATAGCCAGAGGAGCCTGGCAGGCTACAGTCCATGGGGTCGCAAAAGAGGCAGGCACTGCTTAGTGACCTGCTGCTGCTGCTAAGTCGCTTCAGTCGTGTCCAACTTTGTGCAACCCCATGGCAGCCCACCAGGCTCCCCCATCCCTGGGATTCTCCAGGCAAGAACACTGGAGTGGGTTGCCATTTCCTTCTCCAATGCATGAAAGGGAAAAGCGAAAGTGAAGTCGCTCAGTCGTGTCCGACTCTTAGCAACCCCATGGACTGCAGCCCACCAGGCTCCGCCATCCATGGGATTTTCCAGGCAAGAGCACTGGAGTGGGGTGCCATCGCCTTCTTCGACTTAGTGACTAAACAGCAGCAAACAAGGCTTAGACCAGAACTACCTCGCTGAGTCACTGGGAGCTAGGTTCACCTGGATGCACTTAGATCAGGCAGTACCCATCTCTGGAGCTCGGGCGCAATCAGTTCAACTCAAGCCAGAAGCCAACTCAAACCCAGTTCTATCTGTTACACTCAGGAGGATGTGAAACGGATATTGAGGTCTCGACACTCTTCAAAGGAAACCTTGAGATTTTTCTTAACAGCTCTCCTTGGAAAACATGTCCCAGAATTGGCTGCATCTCCAAGTCACCTGGGGAGTTTTAACACTTAGAGATCCTGAGGACCCTCCCCCAGAGATTCTGACACAGTCGGTCACAGGCTGTGGCCCAGCTGACTCCAAAGGACAAGTAAGCCGGAGAACCACCATTCTTTTCTTTGTTCTTCGGTCTCGCCTTCTGGCATGTGGGATCTTATTTCCCCGACCAGGGATCAAACTTGTGCCCCCCTGCAGTGGAAGTACAAAATCCTAACCACTGGACCACCAGGGAAGTCCCTTTTTAAAATTAATTATTTTAAATTTTTCCCGCCATTCCAAAGACACAAGTGAATGATGCTACAGCGTGAGCCTTCTCCAGTTCATCTCTTTGCTACCAGTGGTCTCCTGGGTAAGACCACTGATTCTATTTCTCTCCATTCAACAAATACACCCTCGTCGGACAGCCTAAGAACCCCCATCTCTACACCCAGAGATGCGGTTTGTGTGTAGTAAACAGCACGTGTGCAAGCTGATGCCCTGGTGTCTCCGCGGTTCCCTGGGAGCCACGAGGAGACCATGGGCGTACACAGGGCACCCTTACTGCGGGAGGGGTCACCGCTGCAGCCACCCCAGCCCTGGTGCCCACAAGAAAAGCACAGACCTCATTGTCCAGGGCGCTCCTCCAGGTCTCCTATGCCCGCTCCTCGGGCACATCTCCCCCTGGAAGAGCCTTGCTGATGAAACACTGACCGTTGGCATGTATGATGGTGTTGCTCCCTGGATGACCCCATGAGGAAGTCTTTCCGGTTGAGGGGCCGACCTCCAGCAGTCAGGCTTGGCTTGACTTGGTGCTTTGAGGGAAACTTGCCATTCTCCTGATGGAGTACACCTGCCCCCAGCAGCCATCTCTCTACCTCCTTCCTCAAACTCGGCATCACGGGCCAACAGCAAAGCACAGATGTCAGAAGTCCCAGTAAAGAAGGCAGAAGCAAGCCTCGGGCCACCGGCCCTGCCCAGCTGCTTGCAAGGCTAAAATGCATCCAGATGGTGCTTCCTGATAAGACAAATTTTGATGCTTTGATGTCTACAGCGAACACACAGGGCTCAGAGAGGAAATTCTGTGACAGCTGCTCAGTCATAATTGCTTTGAATTCTTGTAAACCCAAAGATGGTTGTGCTGTTGACCAGGACACAAAGCACAAAGTGGAATTTTGTTTTAAGATGGAGAGGGAGATGCCCTGAGGCCTCCAGGTGCCTCGGTCACCAGGTTGTCTTGAAAGAACTGACAATCCTGGAAACAGACCCCTTTGGGGGCGTCTGCCTGGCTTCTCACCTCTTCTCTGGAACTCCCCTTTTGACCCCAAGAAGGAGCACTTTTATGATGAATGGACACTGAGTTTTGTCAAATGCTTTTTCATGCATCTATGGAGATGACCATGTGAGTTATTAATCCAAGTGTGTTGCACTGATTGATTTTAAGGTGTTAAACCCACCTTATATCCCTTGGAGACAGTCCACTTGGTCATGGTGTATAATCCTCTCTATGTTTCTGGATTCAGTCTGTTAATAATTTGCTGAGGACTTCTGCAAATGCAAATACCAGTGAGTCCAGGCATGTAAAGAAATTAATGAGATAATCTGGATGCAAGGGAAACATGGAGAGTGAGGCCCTTCTCAAGGGACTCAACTTTATTGTCTGGCGAGAATATGAACCTAATACTGCCATATTTTAGTTTCTGAGTAAAAGCTGGAAATCCAGTTCTTTATGAGAAATGTCCTGATTTTTAATTGCTAGAACTTATTTTAATCGAATTTGTTCAATAGGGAAACATCAAAAAGTATAAAATAAAAATGGAAAGTCCACATCTCACCGAAAGCAAAATGTTCACCATGTTCAAATATTTGTTTATCCTCCCAGAGAACTTCAGCGCTTTCCTTTCTTACACAGATGATAGCATATCGTGTCCTTCCTCTTCCACTTTGGTTTTGGGGATTCTCCACACCAAGTCTTAAAGAACTCCTAATCCAACTTTTACATCTCCACAGGATTCCCCCCACCCACGCATGTGTGGAGGTACTATAACTGAGCCAATTGCTAGTTGATGGACACTTAGATTCTGTCCCATCTCTTGCTATTTCAATGTGCAGTGAATAAATTTTTGCATTTATCATTTCTCTTGTGTGTGTATATTGGGAGATAGATCTCTAGGGATGGAACTGGGTATGCACAATGTCTAAGGGCACATACATTTCTAACTTTGATAGGCACTGCCCATGGACCTCCATGAGAATCGTGTCCCACCACCAATGTATAAGAATGCAACTTTCTTCAAGATTTCACCAACAGTGTCATCAAAGACATTTTACTTTTGCCAGCGTGATAAACGAAAACTAAGTATTCAATATTCTTTCATACTCGCAGATTGAGGTTCGTATCTTTTCATATTTTGAAAGTGCCTTTTGCATAGTCTTTTCTGTGAAATGCATATTCATATTCTTTGCTATTTTGGGGAGGTTTCTTTCCTCTTATTTATTTGTAGGAGATGTTTATATATTAGGGGGATTATCCCTTTGCAGTACAAGCTGCAAATACATATTCCTAGTTTGTCATTTGCCTTTTGCATTTGGTTAGAATTCTGTTGTTTTGTTTTGTTTTCTTTTTTTTTTTTTTTGGTTGGATTTTCTGCTTGTTTTTCCCATGCAGAGGATTTAAACTTTTTAAATATCACAATTTTATTTTATGGCTCCTGGATTTTTTATGATTCTCCAATGTTTCTGCCTCCTTATTCTATAAATTCATTTTACACATTGAACTCCTCCTTAATCCATTTGGAATTTTGGAACTGTTCCTGGTGTACAGAGTGAGGTATGGAACTCACTTTATTTTTTCCAGATGGTAACGGCGTTGTCTCAACATGAAAACAATTTTGAAACAGTTTAGGGCAGACCACATGGTTCTGCCAACCTGTGGGCCACCATTCTGAAACCTCTTGCTTTGGACAGATGTGAAGTTCACATCCATGGGGAACATGGGTATGATCAAGGGACTTAGCTTTTCCGAAGACTCACAATGGCCTAGGTTCTGGCACCCCTGTCCAAAAACAGCCACCAAAGAAAGAAAAAGACAAAGATCACCCTTTCCCTGGCTGCAAAGTGACCCTGGCCATGGGGTTTGGGTTTGACCCTCCAAGGGGTTTGACCCTTGCTAGGTTGACCCACCAGGGTTTTCGTCAACTTGCTGGGAGACATCCGACGCTTGCTCTGAAGATGACGCCCATCAGGGTACCTGGCCCCAGGCCAGCACCTCAGCCGCTCAGAGGACTGAGGTCAGCGATTCCTAGTGGGTTCTGTGCCCTGGCTCGCCCTCCTGCTCAGTGTCTCCAAGCGTCCCTAAAATTTCATTGTTTGGCACTGCAACTCCAGGAAACTTGGGAAAACCAATTCTAGCTCATGAGTCACCATTTCCCCATAGATGCTGTCAAGGAAACTCACCCCTCCTCACTGCCGTGGGGGTGACGGGGTGACCCCCCCAAAGAGTCCCCAGACAGCAGAGCCGGCTTAGTGGAGTAGGACTCCAGCAGCTCTCACTCTCCATTGCCTCGTTCTTACTCTGAAAGGTAGGGCTGTTCCCAAGGCCAGGGCCCTTGGATGCCAAGAGCCCATCGAGAAACGCAGGCCGGTCAGCCCTTCCCCAGCCCAGCCCTGTCACCGTCACAGCCACCTGCTGCCAGCGCCCATCACCAGGCCCCAACGCAGGTCATCGCTCCCTCACGCCACCCCCAGAGGCAGGCGCCCTTATTCTCTTCCTCTTACTGGGGAGGAGGCTGGGCTCAGAGAGGGCAAGCCACGAGCCCAGAGCCACCGGCCCAGAGCTGCAGGAGACGAGGGCTCTGAGCGCCAGGCCTGCGGGTCTCTACTTCAGGACACTTCGCGGCTGTGGCTTGATCACGTGACCCCACCCGCCTCTCCCGGTGCCTCGGTCCAGGCTTTGGAAGGAGAAAGAAGCGTGGGCGTCTCCACCCATCAACACATGCCCGGTTTTCCAGAAACGTGTGCCCTCGCCGCTTGTCTGGAAAACAAACTTCCCATCGACTCTCCGCTCTCCCTCAGCAGACCGGGGCAGGGGGAAGGATCTAAGCTTCTTCGTTAAAAACAGTCCTGCTCAATATAACACAGCCGTGACAACGAACGGTCAGCAGCCACAGGGATGCTGCCCACAGACTCGGCGGCGGCCGCGGGAGCGGGCACAAAGCTGCCACACTGAGCCTGCACACACCAGTCCCCCTCCAGGGACAGAACAGAAGCCCAGACAGCAGCCCTGTGTGCGCTGTGAGTTGTCAGGATGCTGTTAGCTCGGGGTGGGATGGGGGGTGGGGGTGGGGGCCAGGGGAGGGTGGCTGGAAGCGAGCAGGAGGGGCTTTGGACAAGGAGTGCGGACTTCTAGATGGGGTGAGGGCCAGGCAGAACCTTCAGTGTGCGAAGGTTCAGTGACCTCAGCACTGGATTTATACTTCAGTAATGGATAATAAGGTCTCAACGTTTTAAAATAAGTTTACAACAATTATCTATATACAAAAACACTGGCTCTACTTGAAACAAGGGCTTCACTTAATATCTTTTTATTTTAAAAAGTATTCTAAAATTGACAAGGCTTAACTTTTTTTGCCTTGCTACTACTGCTCTCTTGCCTGATTCATGATGTCAGATTTCCTTGAAACTTGAATGCAGGTCTGTAGTAAAGGTGTGTGTGTGTGAAATTTGAATGCAGGTCTGCAGTACAGGGTGTGTGTATATGTGTCTGTGTTGAAATTTGAATGCAGGTCTGCAGAACAGGGTGTGTGTGTGTGGTATGTGTGTGTTGAAATCTGAAAGCAGGTCTGTAGTACAGGGTGTGTGTGTGTGTTCATAGCTCTGGGAAAGATTCCAGAAACTAGAAATATCCATCACCAAAGTGAGGAACCCAATGTTTCGGGATGATAGCTCAAAACCCATCTACATGAGGAGAAATTAATGCAAATACCCTTTGGGAGACCTCAGGAAATCCTAAAGGTCTCGGCATTCTGCTGGGCATCTGAAGGCCAGAGCTGTGCGCTCCCCTCAGGCAAGGGGCTTTAGAATAAGCAGCTTTTGAGGAGCTGGCTTGACTCAGTGGCAGGAGCACCCATCAAGGAAACATTTACACCAGGTGACCTCTTGACACTTTATTGAGATGGTTCACAGGGCCAGTGGGCACTTGGGTTCAGACAAACCAGCCAAAACAGATGGACCTGGAGCCATGCGCCCCGGTGACACCTCCCAATGCCCCCACAATTCCTGTGCAAAGATATCCATGTCCCCACAGCCCATCACCTGGGGTGACCAGCTATCCCCAGGGGTGACCACCTTGTCCAGACCACCAGGCAGGGCACAGCTGGTGGAGGAGGCCTTCCCAGCTCATCTTGGAGGCACTGCCCAACCCCTGGGTCCACTTCTCCAAACCCCATGCGCCCCCGTGAAGCAAGGGGAAAAACTCAGAAAATGAACCCACAACAATAAAAAAAAGAAAAAAAAAGATCACATCTGCTCTGCACACAGATTTCATTTCCCAACGCCGGGATGGCAGGATCGAAGCGCTCACAGACGCCTTTGGCAGCTGGGGGCTCGGGGCATCACCTCCCCCACGTCCACGGGAAAATAGTCCTCTGTTCTGTACAACGCGGGCAGCTCGAACGTCGGGGCCACCGGTGCCCATCGCCTCTGGAAGGACAGAAAACCAGGTGCCCAGTCAATCATGTGAAGCCACTTGTTCTGAGACCCAAGAACTCCAGTCGCAGGAGGACCCCGCAGGGAGGGAGGTCCAGGTGAGCAGAGGCCATGATTCTTCACCAAGAATCTCGGTGAAGAATGAAGAATCAATGTCACAGTGCCTGCGACAGCCAAAGCCAGCCCGTCTGACACCTGACGGGGACTGGCAGGGCTGGTCCGTATGCCCAGAGCTCCACAGTGTTTGACAGGGCAGGCGGAACAAGGTTCTGGGAGGATGGCTGAGAACGCAGCTGCACCTCAGGCCACTGAGTGGCCACTTAGGACCCCAGCAGCGGGAGTCTAGACCACACCTCAGGCCGCCGCTGGGGGATCTGGGGTTGGCGATAGTTCTGTGAGCGCCCGTCTGTGCTCCTGAAGGCCGGGGCATATGCGTGCGTGCGTGCGTGCGTGCGTGTGCGCGTGTGCGTGTGTGTGTGTGTTTAGTTTAAGAACAGCTTACTTATGTCTCATGTGGGCTTTTGTGGCAGGGAGATTGGGGAGGGGAGATTTTCCATCAAGCAATGATCTCCAAGCTCTCCTAACCCTACAGGTTACATAGGCATCTCTGGGTCAAACCGGTTTCACAGAGGACCGCCCCAAACAGTGCTTCTCAAACGCAGCTGTACAGGGGAGCCCCTGCGAGAGTCATGGATGCTTATGCCCAGGCCCCGCCCCAGAGCCTGACGTCGTCGGTCTGGGGTGTGGTCCGGGCACCTGGCTATTGCAAAGCTCTCAGGTGATTCTCAGTTAGAGCCGGGGCTGATCCCGTGACCTGCTCGGAGGGAAGGCCTGCAAGGCTCCCAGGTGTACCTGGCAGGCAGATACGGGCATTAATGTGGGGGTCCGGGGGGCAGAGGGAGGAGGTTCTGCACGTCTCCACCTAGGGTACCTCTGACCACCTTCTGGTCCTCCCACCCCCAGCCGTAGCCCCCTCTGCTGTGTGAACCACAGGCCACCTCCGCCCCCAGGTCCTCCGCCCCCGAGCCCCAGCTCCGCCCCGCCCCGGGTCCCGCCCCGCCCCCAGCTCCACCCCCCGGACCCCAGCTTTGCCTTCAGCCGCCATCGGTGTGGGGCTCCGGTCCACGGTTAATAACAGCTCCCCCAAAGCTCAGCACCCCCATGAGCCCCGCACTGCCCTGCGTGTGCCCTCATCTGCCCCATGCTTGTCCCCGCAGCAACACCAGGACCGCCCTCCCCACTGTGGTGGGGGGCGATGGAGACAAAGCCCAGGAAGGTGCCTTACCTGCCCCCAACTCCGAGCACCTGTCTCCTCAATTCCTACCTTACACGTGCTCGCACCCGGCCAAGGGCACCACTGTAAACAGGACGCAGCCCCAGTCATCAGGGGCTCCCTGCTTATCCGCAGACAAGGGAACCACTGGGAACACACCCCCAACGTGTGACAGGGAATACCGGAGGAGGCACCGGGACTCTCGGCGCCCAGCTCCTGCAGGGGTCAGAGGTTCCCAGGGGCTGAAGACCTAGGAGGGGCTGTGGGGGGGTGGGGGTGGGGCGGGGGGCTGTGGGAAGGGTGGTGGCTAGGCTGCAGACACCCGTGACCCTGTGGACAGTGCTGGAGGTGTGCTGGGCCACGGGCACCAAGGTGGGTCTGTCTGGAGTCAGGCCGGGTCAGCGTGTGGACAGGAAGTTGTAAACCAGGGCCAGATGACATGTGCTCTTGGAGGTCCTAATAAGAACTTTATCCTAAGAGATCAGGAGAGAGACAGAGTGGGGCAGGGAGTGTGTGTAACGAGATGTGTTTTAGAAAGAGCAGAGACCAGACTGGAGGGGAAAGAGGGGACCACAGTAGAAGCTGTTACAGGCAGGCGTCCCTTCAAAGTGAGAGTGGCCGGGTTAGGGGTGAGAGAGAAAAGACTCTAATGTCTGAGCCCTGAACTCCCCACTCCCCACCAGAGCTTGTCTCTGTGCAGAAAGAAACCACCAAAGAATACCTTATCTACCTTATTTCAGATAAGGTAGAATGCATCCAGGTTCCAGGGACTGCATACCTCCCTGAGTCGCCACCACCCACATCTGGAAAGCTGGGACTAGCAAGCAAGTCACCTTGGAAAAGGGTCTGCCTCACAAAAGGGAACATTTAACTAGCAAACGCCAGGTCAGCTGCTCTGGGCTCAGCCCGCATGGCGGGGTGGGGGTTGGGGGTGGTTCTTGGGCAGCATCTTCCTAGGCTGCCCCCCACCCCACGACTGGACTCGAGTCTTCCCATAGCACCATAGCTGGGAAAGGAGCCCCAAGATCATTTCACAGCCTCAAGGATGCCGTCCGTGGATAAGCCATCATTTTAGATAATCCTCACCCTTTCTCCTGAGATCTGACTGCTGTAGTATCTAGAAAATGCAACAGGCAAGTAATGACAGTTCAAAGACCAGCTCCCTTTTCCTGACACATGGCATGGGGGCTAAAGTGCACCGTCCTCTCCTGATCTCGGGACCCAGGGAAAGGGGCCAGGCCAGAGCTGGTGTCCCTGTCCTGGGGATGCCGGGCCTCTTGACCCCCTGTTCTTTTCGTATTTTTAAGACTATTTATTTATCGTATGTATCTGGCTGTGCTGGGTCTTAGTTGTGGCATGCGAGATCCTCAGTTGTAGCCTGTGAACTCTTAGTTGCAGCGTGTGGGATCTAGTTCCCTGACCAGGGATCAAACCCCAGCCCCCCTGCACTGGGAGCTTGGCGTCTTAGGCACTGAACCACCAGGGAAGTCCCTCCATGCGCCTTCTGAAATGGTTCTCCCAACAGGGATGGGGCTTCTGCACCCTCTCTCAAGGAGACAGGCTCCCGGAAGAAGGAGAAAATCCATACAACAATGAAGGAACCAAGGAGGAGGAGTCCTGAGAGACTGCGAGCAGCTTTAAATAAAATCGTGCCTTTAGTTCCAGCAAGGTCTAGAGCAAAAAGTGGGGGCACTTCTGCTGGTGATGGAGCAGAACTGTCCTTCCTGCATTCAGGAGGAGGAGACGGATGCCCGGAGAGGTGAGCCTTCTGCCGGCACCGTGGGTTATTAGAGAGTGGCCGCGTGTGCACTAGCAAGAGGAAGCCCCTCACCCAGACCCCACAGGGGCTCACGAGGACGAGACATCCCAGACAAGCTTGCTCCCCTTTTCCATGGGGGCCCCCAGCCTGGGAGATGGCGAGAGACACCCTGGAGGCCAATTTGCCCCTCCACACTGGCCCTGGGCCCAGCCCCTGACAACTTCTTGGGGCACGTGGGAAATTTGTGGGAAAGTGACTCACAGCTGGTCAGAGCTCTGGGCCTGCAGTCAGCTGGGGGCCGGGGAGGGGGGCCGAGCTGAGCCAGGGGCTCCAAACATGGCCGCTTCAGCCCTTGCTGCTCTTGGAGGGCAGGTGGGCAGGGGATGCTAGCTCAGCCTGTCCAGCCTCCACGTCCCGCAGGTATCAGTGCCTTGATGGTCCTGAGGGGCCCCTGGTGTCAGCTCCCCAGCCAAAGGAGGGGTGAGAGGGGGCCCGACCCACCCGGGCCGTGACTGGTCCAGGGGTGAGCAGGTGACCCAGGCTCGTCCAGTTGAGAAACAGGCTTGGGGCTCCATACTGGGAGAGGCATGCTTTCTGCCCTCGTCGGCCCTTCCCAGGTTGCTGCGAGGACGGGCCATGAGCCTGGCGGTCACCTCTGCCGCCACGTTGGCAGTCACCTCTGCCCAAGAAAGAAGCCGACGCAGGGGAGCAGAGCTGGGAGGTGAGGCAACACAGAATCCCGACAGGATCACTGGAGCACCTGGATCACATTTTGCCCGAGGTTCATGTTACCTCGTCAGTGTTGGGCTGCCCTGGCGGCCCAGACAGTGAAGAATCCACCTGCAATGCAGGAGACCGGGGTTCGATCCCGGGGTCGGGAAGATCCCCTGGAGAAGGGGAAGGCAGCCCACTCCAGCATTCTCGCCTGGAGAATCCCATGGACAGAGGAGCCTGGCGGGCTGCAGTCCACGGGGTCGCCAAGGGTCAGACACGACTGGGCGACCAACACACACTCAGTGTTACCTTGGGACTTTTTCTGTTCATGAGACCATGGGATTCTCTTCTTTTCTTAAGCCAGGTTGACCTGAGTGGTTGCCACTTGCAACGAAGCATCCTGCCTAAAGCAAATAATAAATCCGCAGGCTTGCAGGGAAGCGCGTGGAAACCAGTGGGGAAAAGTGGCAGGTGAGGGCTGGTGCTTGAAGCTGCAAACAGCCAGGCACCCCAGATACTGTCCGGAAGAGCAGGACCACACCCTGCTCAAGTCCACACCGGTCCCAGTCCCAGGCCTCCCAGGATGCCAAGGAAACCCAGCTCTCTCACACCCATGCTTTCTTGGATTCTCAGGACGACCTGCAACAGAGGGGCAGTACCCAACTCAGAGGTCACATAAGCCAGGGAACCACGGAGCTGGGGTCCACTCAGGCCTCTCCGGCTCCAGCTCACCCCTGCCCACTGCCCCACAAGGCTCCAGCCTCAAACCCAAATCCTGGAGAATCTTGGAGGGGACTTTCTGAGAGCATCCCTGCCCATCCCTGGCCTGCAGCTGATGCTAAGATGCTTCTCCAGGGGCGGCCAGGTTCGCAAGGAGGACTGTTCACCTCCCTGAGGCTTCATCCCCCGCCCCCAGCCTGTGGGCGGGAAGGTTCCAGCAGGGGGGAACCGGATGGGAGGAAACCTGAGACCACAGGTCCAGGGCTCTGCCACCCTCCCCCAGGCGCCCAGCTGGAGGAGGGCCTCTGGAGCTGGGGCACCGCGCCGGGCCTGGCAGGCCGTCCCGGGTCTGCCCAGCCTCCACGTCTAACTCACTTCCACCCGGGACCCCCACATTCCCAAACCCGCAGCCCACACACCAGACACACACCAGTGTGTGTGTGTGTGTGTGTGTGTGTGTGTGTTGGCTTGGTTGGCTGCATGATTTTTAAAAACTGGAATTAATTTCAAACATGTTGAAAAAAATCAGATTTCTCAGAAAAACCAGCCTGCCAGCTAGCTTCTCTTGGAAAATCAGATGATCTGGAAGCTCCCGGTGGCTGGGCTGAGGCGCCCCTTGCGGGCGGCCCCAGACCCCTGGCGGCTGCGACGCCTTTCCAGAACCCACTGCTTCTGGTGGTGGATGCTTCGGGGTTGCTCCCCTGGGCAGGCTGCACCCCCGACCAGCTCCTCTTCTGACAAAGCCCCCACCAGACCGCTGCAGCACATGGCAAAGGAAAGCCTCAGGCCAGCCTGGGTTCAGGGTCTCTCCTGTAAAGCCCCCCACCACCCCGAGTCAGAGCACCGTCTGCTGAGGCTGGGCCCAGCCGCCTCAGGGCTTCATCTGCCCAGTCCCGCTCCCAGAAATCCCCCACGGCCCTCTGTGAGTCCCGGCCCCCTTCTGTCTCCCTCTTGGAAGCCCCAGCTGCACATTCCCAAGCCTGGACTGCTTTCTGTGCAGGCCAGGCTCGGCACATTTGTTCTGCAAAGGGCCAGACAGTAACTGTTCGCAAGCCCCATGGTCTGGGTCACAGCTACTCAGCTTTGCCTTTCCAGCACCAAAGCAGCCATAGGCGATGGTAAAGTAATGGCGTGGCTGTGTGCCAATAAAACTTTATTTACAAAGATAGGGGCGGGCCCCATGGACTTCCCTGGTGGTCCAGGGGGTAAGATGCCATGCTCCCAATGCAGGGGACCCCGGGTTCAGTCCCTGGTCAGGGAGTTAGATCCCACACACTGCAGCTAAGAAGTTCACATGCCACAACTGAGACCCAGCACAGCCAAAAAAAAAAAAAAAAAAAGATGGGGCAGGCCAGGTTTGGTATTCTTAGTTTGCCACTAAATTAAATCTGCCTTCCTAAGTAGAACAGGCATAGCAAAGCCATCCCTGTGTTTCCCATGCAAGTGGGCACCAAGCTAGAGGCTGCCAGACACAGGCTGCAGGATTCAGGGCCAGGCCCACCTTGCCGCTGTCCCCAGGCCAGAGTGATGCCTGGTCAGCTGCTCGAGACGTCACTGCAACTCCATCCTGTCCCAATTCACTACGCATCCTCCACTTCACAAGAAACACCGCACCGCCATCCCACACGCAGGCCGGGTTCTGAGGCTCCAAGGTGTGGTTAACTTCTGGGAGGCAGAGGCGCCAGGCTGACCATGGAGGCAAGCTCAGGTGGCCAGAGACTTACCCTCACCCACCAAGTCACCAGGCCCCTCCAGCCCAGGGGCCTTGGAAGAGGCCCAACCTACTGAGTAAACAGCAACCTCACCTCCTGTGACCCTGTTCAGTATGCTTATCTCTAAGCCTCACAGCACTCCTGCAAGGTAGAGCTTTCCCATCCTCTGGAGCCTCACTTTCCTCTCTGTCAAATGAGGATACTGCCATCGACTTCACGGAGTCCTGCCTGGAGCACAGCAGTGATTCTGGAGATGCTGCAGCCCCCTTGGCACTGTGAGGACGAAAGCCACAGGCTCGAGGACGACAGGGCAGTAGCTCGGAGAATCAGCTGGCCGTTCAGGACTTCCTGTCACACAGGGAAGCAGCACAAACCCTACTTGGGTAAACCACGTCAGTCAGGTTTCTATCACGCAGCCTGACGGAAGCGTGCTATTATGCTCACCATCACTCCAGTAAATAGCAAGCTGCCCACGGTCATGCAGCTAGTAAACGGGTGGAGCCGGGACTCAACCGAGGTCGCTCATATGATGAACAGAATGACCACCAAAACAGTGAAAACTTCTGGATCTCAAAATTGTTCCAAAAGGTAAAATGGAATTCCAAATAACTGATGTATGCATTGCCCCTTCCAGAAGCTCCACCTCTCTTGCATGGTGACTTGCTTCCGCGGAACAGAGTAGGGGAGAGAGGGGGTTGGAAATAACTACCGAGGAGAGACACCTGGCAAACACCGCCTCGGCCAGATAGTCAAGGTCAACATCACCCGTGCTACGTCAGGTTAAGAGCAGGGGCCCTGGATCTGCTGTGATGAGAAGAGCACTTCACCTCTGTGGTCTCCCCCCTAAAACCCACAACCCCAACCTAACCACGAGGAAAACATCAGATCAGCCCTCACTGAGGGACGGTGTACAAAATACCTAACCAATAATCCTCAAATCTGTCAAGGTCATCAAAAACAAGCAGAGTCTGAGAAGCTGTCATAAAGCAGAGGCGGTTAAGGAGACACAACGACTAACTATAATACAGAGCAGAAAAGGGCACTGGGGAAAACCAGCAAAACCCGAGTAAAACTTGGGAGATCAGATAGATAGCAGTGTATCAAGGAGGGTCCTTTAGCTGTGACTGCACCCCAGTCAAGCAGGGCGCTAACAATAAGGGGAACTCAGTGGCAGGTACACGAGAACTCTGTATTATCACAGCAACTTGTCTCTAATTCCAACACACAAAATTGTATTGGGTGGAGGCAGAGCAAAGCGGACTGACAGAAGAAACATCTCAGTCCATCAGGACAGACCCAGCCCCCAAGCCTTTCTCATCTTAACCACAGTGATCAGTAATGAGCTCTTCCTGAGTGCCCAGCCCACAGCGGAACCTACAGGCCCACAGCCCGTTCACGTCCAGCTGCTGAGACAGGTGTTCCTAACTCCCATTTTCCAGAAGAGGAAACGAAGGCTCACAGACACACCTGCCCAGGATCGCCCCTCTGGGAACTGGTAGGGGCCCTGGGGGTGACTGGGGCAGCGAGCTGTGCTCTCACCCAGGACTTGAGACATCCCTCCGGGATCTGCTTCCAACCTTGGACCCTCAGGTGCCCCCCTCTAGCCTATTCAGAGACAGCAAATCGTGGCCTTTGTAGCATCCGGCCCACACACTTGACAGAATCAGTTCAGTTCAGTTCAGTCTCTCAGTCATGTCTGACTCTTTGCAACCCCATGGACCGCAGCACGCCAGGCCTCCCTGTCCATCACCAACTTCAGGAGTTTATTTAAACTTGTGTCCATTGAGTTGGTGATACCATCCAACCATCTCATCCTCTGTCCCCTTCTCCTCTTGCCCTCAATCTTTCCCAGCATCAGGGTCTTTTCCAATGAGTCAGCTCTTCGTATCAGGTGGCCAAAGTATTGGAGTTTCAGCTTCAGCATCAGTCCTTCCAATGAACATTCAGGACTGATTTCCTTAAGAATGGACTGGTTGGATCTCCTTGCAGTCCAAGGGACTCTCAAGAGTCCTCTCCAACACCACAGTTCAAAAACATCAGTTCTTCGGTGCTCAGCTTTCTTCACAGTCCAACTCTCACATCCATACATGACCACTGGAAAAACCATAGCCTTGACTAGATGAACCTTTGTTGACAAAGTAATGTTTCTGCTTTTGAATATGCTGTCAAGGTTGGTCAAAACTTTCCTTCCAAGGAGTAAGCGTCTTTTAATTTCATGGCTGCAGTCACCATCTGCAGTGATTTTGGAGCCCAAAAAAAAAAAGTCTGCCACTTCACAGGATGGGCTGGTGCAAACTGTAAAATGCATTACCTGCCACCATGGAGGCACCAGGATGGTTCAAGTAAACACCGCGCTCCTGTTTCTCCTGAACAATGCAGCCACCTGGCCACGCTGGGTCCGTTTTCCTGCGGGCTGTGGCGACTCAGACCCCCTGGATGGGGCATGTGCCATCTGGTCTGCCACGGGCCTGCCTCACTCGCCCTCAGGACTGGCCAAGCCCGTGGGCATCTGGGCCGGCAGCAGCTCCGGGCTCACATCACCATGGGGCTGTGGATGCTTCCAGTCCTGTGGCCTGGTCCCCTGGGGGTTGGGGGCCAGCCTGGGCCGCTGCTGGGACCAGCAGCTGTGCCCTCAACCCGGGGGCCCCCTAGGGCACACCAGCGCCCGGAGTCAGGTGCGGCCCCGGGGCTGTTCTGTGGGGAAAACCACCGGCTGGGAGAGGGCAGGGCAGGGCATGTGCCCAGGGTCACACAGCCGCTAAACGGCAGAGCCGAGCGCCAAATGGGCTCTCCCGAGCTCCTGGCAGCAGCCTCCACCTCGGCCAGCCCGCACACCCTTCACCCCGGGCCCAGCCTCCCTTCTCAGCCCCCTCAAGGCCTCCTCAGGCCCCACCCACCTGCCCTGCCGGCCACGCCTGTGTCTGCTGCAGGGCCCCCAGCCTTCCAGAACACTGACAGCTGGGCAGAGTTGGAGCAGAGCCCCTCCCATCCCTCTCGAGCAGCCCCTGCGTGTCCAATCCTGCCCGCAGGGTGGGCTGGCCGGCCCCACGGTGGCTGCATGGAGCAGCGCCCCTGCCCCCCAGCCCCCGGCTCCGCCAGCCCGCTCAGCACGGTGGTGACGGGGACAGGCCTGGGGGCCCTCAGCTGGGACAGCTCCGGTGCAGGGGGGACCCCAGAAGCAGGGATGAGCTGGTGCAGGCTCGTGAGAGGCCACGCTGGCCCTGGTGGCTTCCGGAGCCCTGTGGATCCCACTTTTAGCTGGAGGAAAAGTGTTAACGTGGAAACCAGCAGAGGAGGAGCCCCCAGAAGTTCTGCCAAGACACTGGCGACCAACTGCAAACTCACACGGGGTCTGGGAGGCAAGACAGGACAGCGGGTAGACGGAGTCACGGCACGGCCCCCTTCAGAGCTGGGTCTCTGGGGGCTCCCTGACCCCTGCAGCCGTGGCCTCTCTGCCCTCCCGGGCCATCTCCTGGAGGAGGCGGGTGTCTGACCTGGGCTTTGCTTCTCATCAGACGGCCACTGAGGCTAACCGTCTAACTATTGTGCGCTTACATGTATATGTTAACTGAGCACCTGCTACATTTCAGAGACTTAAATCTGCAGATCACAAAGGCCCTTTACAGATGAAGAAACTGAGGCTTTCAGGAATCCCCTGGCAGTCCAGTGGTTAGAACTTGGTGCTTTCACTGCATAAGGCATAGGTTCAGTCCCTGGTGAGGGAACTAAGATCCCACATGCTGTTTGGTACGGCTAAATAAATAAAAGCACACAGTAAAAGCAACGCATGGCTCTGGAGGGGAGCCTGGAACAGACAATGGATGAGAAGGAAAATTCTGGTTAAATCCAAAGTTCCGTGGATAACACTGGACCAGTGTGGGAGGTCTTGGTTTTAACAACTCTCCTAGGTGGTTGTCAACCCACCTGTCACGTGAGGTGACAAGAGATGGGGAGACGGAACCAGGGGAGTGCGGAAGCTCTCAGGAGTACCGTCTTTATAAAAGGTTTTCTGCAAATCTACAATTACTCAAAATAAAAAGGTCATTTAGAAATATACACACAAAGTGTACTCCCAGCAGCACACGTGAAGGGCTGAACGCACAACACAGGTGACGAGCTATCAAACAGTCATACTAATGTCCTAATGATGACAGTGATGAAGACGGCAGCTAGACCTTCCCTCATCTCAGCCACTGCTCAGGACAGTCCTGGACAGGGGCTAGGACTGGGTATCAACCCCATTTTACTGGGATGCTGCAAGCTTAAGCTCCATGCAAAGCATGACACTTGCAAGTGGCGGGCAGGGCCGGCCAATGGCGTGATCTGACGCTCTGCTATCACTGTCTTGAAATTCTCAGTAAGTTGAATATTTCAGAAAACTTTTATTCGCCTATTTCTGGCCGTGCTTGGTGCTCCGTGCTGTGCTCGGCCTTCTCACCGCGGTGGTTCCTCTTGTCGGGGAGCTCGGGCTTCAGGGAGCGTGGGCCTCCGTCGTCGCATCACTCCGGCTCACAGCTGTGGCTCCCGGTTGCTCTGTGCCGTGTGGACCCCTCCTCCCAGCCCAGGGGCCGAGCCTGTGTCTCTGGCATTTTTAGGCGGACTCTTTGCCACTGAGCCATCTAGGGGAAGCCCCTCTCAGTTAAGTCCTGACAGAGCGGCCCCGGGTTTTCACCTTGCACAGCCCCCGCCAATCCTGCAGCGGGCTGTGGTGACAGAGCCGGATTACAAACTGGGATCTGTGTTCTCCATCCTTAGGACAGTCACACGCGGTCAGCTCCGTGCACAGCGTGGCGTTCCTCGTTGAGAAAACCTCACGGGGCCAAGGGTGGCTTGTGGGAGCCACGGTCGAGTTTGGGGAGGACCTCAGTGGATAGATCTGGCTGCAGCTGGGGCTGTCCCAGAACAGATCAGGTAAAAGAAGATGCTTTTCCAGACCAGGGCACCAAACCAGCTGCCCATGGCCAGTGGCCTCCTGTCCCACTGGGGTTCTCCACGTCCATGTCCTTGAGCCCAAACCAACAGCTGGCCAGGGCCCAGTAGCTGGTCACGGTCTCATCAGAGCCATCCTTCTTTCCCTCTGATGCTGATTTTCAACAGAATCCTCGAGGCTTCGTTGGCTGACCTCGAAGGTGGTTGACTCCATGAAAGGATGTTGGAAACAGCACCAGTTAGCTCTGGGAAACAGAGAGCAAACACAGACACAATCGAACCGTTTTGTCGGCATCCCGCACGTGGGCAGCTGTTCTCCGTTAAACAAACAAGCCATCAGGGCGAAAACCGAGGCAGCCACCAGGACCGGCAGGCACCAAGCAGCTGCCCATGGGCTCGCCTCTCACCCCTGCTCTTTGCCCAGGACTGCAGGAACCTGCTGCAAGGCCGCCCCAGGCCGGCACTGGGCTCCTGCCCTCCGACCCCAGGCGGGTGGGTGGCCTGGGAGCCTCCGACGGTCACTGTCACCACACCGATCCCGTCCCTGTGGCCACAGAGGCCCAGACACGGATCTCACAAGGCGCTTTCACAGAACTCAGCTCGCACACTGTCCTGGTCGACGAGGACATTTTATCCATTGGGCCCCCCGAGCGTGAAAAAGGACATTTTCCAAAGTCTGCAACATAACATTTGAGAGCAAGAGAAAGGAAAAGAGGGAGAGACGGAGCCTGGTGGAAACAGAGATGAACATAATTAGAGATGGGGGCTTCCCTGGTGGCTCAGTGGTAAAGAGTCCGCCTACAATGTGGGAGACCTGGGATTGTTCCCTGGGTTGGGAAGATCCCCTGGAGGAGGGCATGGCAACCCACTCCAGTGTTCTTGCCAGGAAAATCCCATAGACAGAGGAGCCTGGCGGGCTACAGTCCATGTGGTTGAAAAGAGTCGGACACGACTGAGCGACTAACCACAGCACACAGCCCAGAGATGGAGACGCGGACAAAGGGAGGTAGAAACAGGAACAAACAAGAAACAAAGGAGAGAAAAACACGAAAGAGCCAAAACAAGAGAGAGACGATGCAGAGACGAGAAACAGGAGAGCTCAGAAAGAGAAGAAATAGATGGGAAGGAGGAGGGAGAAGATAGGGGGATGAGAAAATGAGAGACAGGAGGAGATGGAAGCGCCGAAAGCCCCGGCAGGAAACGGGGGGCTGCGGGGGGCAGGGGGCTCGGGCGAGGACCAGGGAGCAGATGTGATAGGAGCTGGGGCGTCGGCCCTGGGATGCGGGGCCTCCCCAATCCCAAACCCAGGCGGTGTGCCCGGCAGGGACACAAGAAACTCCCCGAGTCACCCCACCCTAAACCCCATCCCTTTGTCCAAGAAATAATAGTATTCTGAAAGGACAAAGGCTGGTGCAGAAGACAGGGAGGTCTGGGTGCAGCGGACTCCATCTGGCCTGAGGGACAGCACCAGGCCCTTCTCTCATCTGACTCAGGACTGGGGAGAAACCTCTGGTCTCCCCCTTCCACCCACGGGCAGTGCCCTGTCCCGGCTGCAAAGCCAGAAAGAGGAAGAGAGATTCCGGGCCACCCTCCGCCCCCTACAGCCAGCCCAGGCCTCCAGCCCCACAGCAGGGGCGTCTTCCTTCTCTTCTCTTCCGTGACTGCATCCACGGCGCCCAGGAGCGCCTGGTCCATGGCAGATGCTTAATCAGCAAGGGCACGCTCTGCCTCCAGGCTAAGCCCTCAGGCTCCTATTGGAACCCTCCAGCCCTGAACCCCACCATCGCATCTCCAACCCTGGTTCCGCCTGCCAGCGCACCCAGAGGCCACCCAGATGAGAGGCCACCCTGACTCACGGCCACCTGGATGAATCTCCGGGGAATTATGCTGAGCGAGAAAAGCCGGTCCCCAAAAGTGACACGCTGTATGATTCCATTTATAGAACACTTCTGAAATAGCCAAAATTTTGACATGGAGGACAGAGTGGTGGCTGCCAGGAGCTGGGGAGAGGGCCGGGGGAGGGAAGGTGGAGGTGGTCACAGAAGGACGTGAGAAATCCCTTCGGGGCTGGGACCGTTCAGCCTGCACTGTGGTGGAGGAGACAGGAACCTCAACAAAACAGATCTGTACAGAACAGATCCAACTGTACAGAACTTAAAACAAGTGAGTACAGGTAAACCTGGGGAAACCCAAGGGACTTCCCTGACTTCCAGTGGTTAAGACTCCCTCCAAAGCAGGGCGGGGGGTGGTTTGGGGCTTCCCAGCTGGTGCTAGTGGTAAAGAACCCGCCCGTCAATGCAGGAAACAAGAGACGCGGGTTCCATCCCGGGTCGGGAAGATCCCCTGGAGGAGCGCATGGCAACCCACTCCAGCATTCTTGCCTGGAGAGTCTCACAGAGGAGCCTGGCGGGCTACAGTCCACGGGGTCGCAGAGTCGGATACAATTGAAGCGACAGCACGCACGCAATCACGCAGGAACTAGAATCCCACATGTCATGTGATGTTGCCCCCAAACCCAGGGAGATCCAAGAGCAGCAACAGATTGTATCAAGGTTGAAATCTCAGATGTGATGTTGTCCCACAGTTCTGGAAAATGTTACCATTTGGGGAAAACTGGGCAAAGTATACAAGGGCGCTTTCTAGTCTATAAATTTTTATAACTGCATGTGAATCTCTTCACTGTGTCAATGAAGAACTTCAATTAAACACACACACGTTTCCCCATCTCCACTCTGGCCCCCGGTCCAGGCCCCCAGCGTCACCCTCTGGACCACCCCAGCAGTTCCAGCCTCCAGACCTCCACCCTTGCCCTTCCAGCATCTCCCTCTTTATCTCAAAACCCTCCAGGGCCCGGTCCTTGCACGGACCCCACGACCTGCTCCATCCACTTCCCCCACCTTTACCTCTGGCTCCAATGCACTGCCCACCAGGCCTGCCACCCTGCCCCTGCCTGAGACGCCTGCACACTCCCCTCCTTACCTCCTCCAGGGCCTCATTGTGCTCCATGTCTCCTTCTCAGGGAGGCCTTCTCTGACCACCTCCTGCCTCCAGACCCACGTCACCCACTCCCTCACCTCCTTCTCCCCCAGGGGCACTTCATATGCTACACTGGGCTATAGGCTGTTGGAGGGCGGGAACCTTCTCTGCCCTCCCCGGTTCCGAGGATCTGAACCAGCACCTGGCTCAGATAGGTGGGGGATGATAAGTACTTGTTGAATGAATGAATGAAAAAGGAGGTGGTGGGCAGAGATTTGGCATCAAAGGAGTTAAGCCTGGCCCAGGGGCTGCGGAAAAACGGGGTAAAGGGCTGGGGTTGCCCACGTGGTGGCTCCTGGAGTAGCCAAGGCCTTCAAGGGAACAGAAGGGGAGATGTAAGGGGAGGAAGAGCCCAGAACAGAAGCAGATGGGCGGGCTGGCCTCCAGGCACAAGCTCTCTAGGTCTCCCAGAGCAGAAGCCCGAGGTACGAAGGGACAGCATCCAGGACAATCCCAGCAGGCCGGGCCACGCTGTCTGGCCCACCCCACCCACACACTCTCGAGAACAACAAACCGGGGTGGGTTGGAGGCTGAGCTTCCTTTCTGGGGCCTATTGGGGGGCCCGAGGACAAGCCGTAAAGGCTTCCCACCACCTGCCCATTGCCTCTGAAGCAGCTCAAGCCGCCTGTGGGAACGGGGATGGGAGTGAAGGCAGGGGTCACAGAGGACCTCCGATTGGCACTTTTTTTTTTTTAATTGAAGGATAATTACTTTACAATACTGTGATGGGTTTTGCCATCCACACGGACTGGCCCTGGGTACACATGTCTCCTCCCTTTGGAACCCCCTCCCGCCTCCCTCTCCACCCCATCACTCTCGGTTGGCACAGAGTGCCAGCTCTGTTCCTGCGACACACATCAAACTCCCACGCCGGTTTCACCTCTGGCAATGCACACGTTTCAGTGGCGTCCTCTCAGGTCATCCCACCCGCTCCTTCTCCCGCTGTGTCCAAAAGCTGTTCTTTCTGTCAGTGTCTTGTTTGATGTCCTGCACATAGGGCAGTACCATCTTTCTAGATTCCATATATATATACATTAATATACCATATTTGTCTTTTTCCTACTTCTCTCTCTGTAACAGGCTCTAGGTTCATCCACCTCATTAGAACTGACTCAAAAAAGTGCTCCTTTTTATAGCTGAGTAATATTCCATCGAGTACATGTACCACAACGTCCTTATCCGTTCACCTGTTGATGGACAGCTAGGCTGCTTCCACGTCCAAGCTATTGTAAACAGTGCTGCTGTGAGCACTGGGGCACGTGTGTCTGCTTCGATTATGGTTTCCTCGGGGTATATGCCTGGTAGGGGGATTGCTGGCTCAGGTGGTAGTTTTATTCCCAGTTTTTTAAGGGGTCTCCACACTGTTCTCCTTAGCGGCGGCACCAATTTGCACTCCCACCAACAGCGTGAGGCAGTTCCCTTTTCTGCACACCCTCTCCAGCACTTACTGTCTCCCAACATCCCCTCGAAAGCCCTACTCGGAGCTGCCAGTGCTGAGAGCAAGACCCCTCCCCCTAGCACAGTAAATGAGGCCCCATTTCCAAGTTCCTCAGAGGCCAACAGCCCCTCTGGCGAGCTGTGCGGCCTTGGCCAAGTCGCTTAACCTCTCTGTGCCTCATCTGTCTCACCTGCCAAGAGGGCCAATAACAGTTTCTACCTCACAGGCTGTTTTACCCAAATCTCCCCACAGTGCTTAGAAAACAGTAACTCCTCGATGAATGCTGGAGAATTCCATTATTTATTACTGCCCTCTGAATTTTTTTTTCTTTTCAAATTGGACTATACTTGATTTTCAATGTTGTCTTCGTTTCTGCTGTACGGCAAAGTGAATCGGCTATACTACACCTGAATCCACTTATTTTGTTGTTTTATTCTTTTCTCATATAGGTCATTACAGAGTACTGAGCAGAGTTCCTGGTGCTATACAGCAGGTGCTTATTAGTTATCTATTTTACATACGGCAGGGTGTATATGTCAGTCCCAATCTCCCAATCTATCCCTCCTCACCTCATCCCCTGGTGACCACAGATTTGTTTTCTACATCCACGACTCTACTTCTGCTTTATAAATACATTCACTTGTGCCTCACCTGTTTTTTTAGGCTCCACACGTAAGTGATATAATGACGCTTCTCTCCGTGTCTCACTTATTTCACTCAGTCTGACAGTTTCCAGGCCCGTCCATCTTGCTGCAAATGTCAGGCCCCTCAATTTTCTTACATGATGTCATTAGCCTGTGAACAGCTCAAGTGTACAGTTTTACAACACTGCGTTTTTTTCAGTGTTAAATGCATTCAGTTTCAAAACATGAGTATTTAAACTAAATCACAACTGTGGAAGCCAGTTCTGGTACTGCTTTGATTTTTAATTCCCAACGACCCTCAAAACCTATCCAGCACACTTCTCAGCCCCTAACAAGCATGGCTTATCATCACCCAGGTGACCAGGCTCAATGGAGATGCTCAGGAACGCCTCCTGGCCAGACAGGGACAGATCTCTGGGGCCACACTGGGCACCGGCCCTGAGACCAGCCCCCTGGCCCACAGCCTCCCAATTCTCCCCCAGCAACGACTCCTGTCATCTGCATCCCGCCTGCCCACCACCCCTTCTCATGCACACTCCTGGGAGCGGTGCTCGGGGCCTCTGGAGCCAGGTCCAGCCAGCCAGGAGCCGCCAGACACAGGAGGGGATAGGGCAGAACTGGGCCACAGTGCTGAGACCCCCGGCCCAGATCACCAGGGGCCACCTCCCACGCGGGGCTCAGTTAGGTTCATCTCTGCCCCGGCCACCTCCCTGCTCTGACTCCTCACTCCATTGAAAAGCCAGGACTCCCCACTCTTCGACCAAGTTGCCCCGGTTACTTATTAGGACTCTCCAAGTAACAGGAACTTTGGCCTTGACATTACAACATGACAAGGTGTGATGGTATCAGCTGGAACAGGCACCTGGATGAATTTACTGCTTAATGAGACGTGGCTTATTTTCCCGTCAGAAAGCTGACCGTGAATGGAGCCAAGTTCAAGAACTTCCCAGGCTCCTTAGGTATTAAAGGATCACATTTTCTGCAGATGACTCAGCCCCAGCTACAGGCATCACATGGGTTCCTACACCAGGAGGGACTCACCCGCTCCATCCATCACATCACCTGCAACCTGCAGTCATGGATGGGAGCTGCTGGTGCTCTGCCGGGGCCTGCCTCGCTGAGGACCGAAGTGCCACGCAGTGCCAAGCTGATACCACACACCGGGCACTGTCCCCTCCCACGGCCCTTTCCTGGCCCCTCTTCCCCCGCTTTCTGCCGCTCACAGGAGCCAGAAGCACGCATCCCACCCACAATTATCTGCTCTAGCGCCACCTCCAAGTTTACTCTCCAGGGTGAGCGTGAGCGGGGGCAGGGGCCAGTGTCATCACTTCTGCACCCGTTAGTGCCCAGCTCACCACCAATGTCACTAACAGCGCCCCCACCAGAGTCTCCCGCACGCTAAGCACACCTCTGCAGGACCACCCTCCCCCCCACCGCTGCCAACTGTGGCCCTGCATATGTCCAACAAGGACCCCCAGGCTCTGAGAGCAGGAGGTATCCTTGGTGCTGCCCAGGCAGCAGACGCAGACTGGACACAGAGCCGGCCTACCCCTCCAGTCCCCACCAGGAGCCCACTCAGGCCCACAGCCTTTCTCTTTCCAGCTGAGGAGGGAGGGTCCCAGTGAGAGCCCTAGGGAAGCTGGACAGACACCAAGGCTGGGGAGGGGCTGGGGAGAGGGGCAGGGCGCAGGCTTGTGTGTCGGCACAAGGAGAGACTCGGGCGGGCGGCGGGCTGGAGACCTGGGCTCCACTCCGGGTCAGGAGGACTCCTGGAAGAGGGAATGGCAACCCACCCACTCCAGTATTCTTGCCTGGACAATCCCATGGACAGAGGAGCCTGGCGGGTTACAGTCCATGGGATTACACAGAGTCAGACACGACTGAGCGACGGAACACATGGAACAGGTGGATAAACGTGAAGATGAACCAAGCCAGGGCCGACAGGGTAAGGAAAGGGGATTGGGGAGCCCAGAGGAACGCTGCCTGGGCCAATCCAGATGGCTTCCCAGAGGTGGTGACGCTCAACTTAGCCTTGAACGACAAACAGCGCCAAGCACGGAGCAGGCAGGCTCTTCCAGGCAGGAGACCAGCATGTGCCAAGACCAGAGACAGTGTCCACCAGGCACAGGAGGGGCCACGAGGCAGCACTGGGCTCGAGGATGTTCACGGGGGGCAGCCCCGACGGCGGTGCTGTTAGAAGACAGGGCACTGTGTCCTGCCAACCACGGAGAAGTTGGGGTGCTCCCATGCGGGCCTCATCAGTGCACCCTGCCCCAAGTAAACACTCCTCTTTGTGGAAAGGAACTTCCTCCCCGCTCAAATGCTAAACAAAAATGTAACACTTTAAAAAAATCTGATTCCCAAAGCAGCCGGCCAGGAGCCCTCTGTCCCTCCCTGGCACCCTTGCCACCAAATATCTGGACTCAAACAAGATCCGTTAATGTGTGAGTGCTGAAGAGCTTGGGGACAGCGAGCCTGCTGGGGGCACTAACCCAGCCCCCCTCGCCTCCATTGCTGCGTTAATATCTGCCATCTGCTCGGCTGCATTTTTCCCCCGCCCCGCAGGGGACGACGGGGCAGAGGAGAGGCCACTCCAGGGCCGGGAGAAGGCGCCAGGGGATCTCCTCTACCTTCTTTGTGCAGCCCCGAGATAAAGGCCCAGCCAGGCCAGGCCTCCTTCCGGGAGTCACCCCTCCAGGGGGACTGGGCACAGCGAGAGGGCGGGGCAGGGGGCCCCTGCCTCCCCACGGCGGGCGGGGCGGGGCGAGCTGGGGGCGGAGTGGGGGAACGGCGGGGGGGCAGGGCAGAGCCAAGCCTGGCACTGAGGCCGCCTGCAGGCGGGCCGGCAGGGCAGCTCCGCCCACAGCCTCCACCACCTCCAGGGAAGCCCAGGAGGCGGCCCCGGGCCGCTGGGCAAACATGGGCCCTGTCCGGCCCAGCTCTCCACTGCCTGGGGACCACCCCCAGAGGGACCCAGGGGGAGGGGGCCTCCAAGGGCCATGGACGCCTTCGGAGCATCCTCTGATTAACGTTTATTAAACACCTACTAGGCGCTCAACCCAGTAGGAAACTCAAGTGCCCACAGGCAGGTAAGGACAAAGGGTGACGTGGGCCAGCTGGTGGCTCAGCGGGGATGCTGCTCGTGGGCCCAGACCTCTGCTTTTTCTTTTTTAAATTTTTATTTATATCTTATTTGGCTGCACCAGGTCTCAGTCATGGCATGTGGGATCTAGTTCCCTGACAAGCGATCAAACCTGGGCACCCTGCATTGGGAGTGCAGAATCTTGGCCACCGGGCCACCAGGGAGGTCCCCCTTCTGTTTCCTCAAGAGAAGCCAGAGCTCTACATTCTCGTGTAAAATTTCCTTTTTTAGATGCTGGCAGCTAATTCAAACTAAACATGTACATATACCAAGCTGGCTGAAGAACACATGTTGGTGGGGCAGGCTGGGCCCAGGGATCTCCAGTTTGCAACCTCCACCATCTAGGCTGTGGCTCCTGCACTTGGGAAGATCACAGAGAGAAGCGAGAGACCCTGAACAAGGTCAAAGCTGGGTCTATCTTGTTTCTGCTGCCTACGCTGTCTGACCCTGGGCAAGTGAACAGCCCTCTCTGAGCCTCAGGTCCCTTTCTCAGACGACGCTCTTTACCTCTGGGCTGTTACGGGACGTTGACACACGGCACAGAAAGTCCTTCGTGAACGTACGCAACATGCTGTGTGCACTCAGCTGCTCGGCTGTCTCACTCTGCGGCCCCATGGACTGCAGCCCGCAAGGCTCCTCTGTCCATGGGATTCTCCAGGTGAGAACGCTGGAGCGGGCTGCCACAGCCTCCTCCAGGGGATCTTCCCAACCCAGGGATCCAACCCAGGTCTCCCACACTGCAGGAGGATTCTTTACCAGCTGAGCCACCAGGGAAGCCTAAAAGTACTCAATACAACTACTATGGTCTGGAGCTGGAGTAGACACCCCATAAAACTGCCAGCTGCTCATCCCGCTGCTGCAGAAAGCTGAAGGCCCCTGCTGGGCCTGGCGCAAAGTGAAGGAAGACACCACGAGCTTTCCCCTCATCCCTGGTCCCAAATGCCTCTGAAGCGGGGCCGGGGGTGGGGGGCCTCTGCGATACCGGCCATCAGCCCCAAATCCAGAGGTGGGGAGTGTGCTGGGTGTGACCCAGGGCACAACAGATTTTTTCCCCCCTCAAATGTTTAGCAGTGAGAAAAATTAGTTGCTGAGTTTTAAACATTACAAGATTCATATAAAACTCCACATGCCCAGCGTGCTCCCCCAAATAGGAAAATCTGGCCCTCCTTGATCCCGTTTCTGCAAAGGCTGCTTCTGAAATTCACCACCGTCATTAAGGCACGGGCTCTGCAATTTGCCGCAGTCCGCACCACTCCCTACTGCGTCACACCTGGCGGAACACACCTGTTTGTGTTACCAGATCGCCCCGTGGGCAGATGCGGGGTGAACAGGTGGGTCGGGCAGCCCCAAGTCGTGCCCAGGCCACAGTCCACCCCGGCGGCCTGCTCTGTGCCGTGTCAGGACTTGGCCCCAAGTGGTTTTGCTCTTAGCCAGACAGCCTTCCTTGGAAAACGCTATACTGTTATCCATCGGGAAATTAATCAAAATGACACCTCGTGAACAAGATGTTTTGGTTTGGCGGAAAACAAACAGTGGCTGACAACAAATTAGTGAAGCTGCTCCGTGCCTCTGGGTGCAGGCGCTGAGCAGAGGGCCTGGCGTGGTTAGGACACCATGGTGGGCGCTTGGCCGTCACCAGGACCTGGACCCGGAGGGCATGGCGACCCTTGGCATGCTCTCCGCGCCCCCTCCAAGGCCACACGCCTGCAGCCCCGTCTCACTTTCACTCCCACATGTGCCTGAAACGATCTCCAGATGTGAGAGGCCCTGTGTGCGCGGGCAGGGGGGCCGCCTCCTCAGGCAGGGTCTTGGGACCAGACACATGCCGGGAGACCTGTGCACCACCCCCCGAGAGCCTCTGTTCTCTCTCCCAATCAGACAAAGGCCCTGAGACTCGGCAAGGCAAGGGTCTCAGGGAGCTCCGGGCAGAGCATGCAGGCTTTCCAGGCCAAGGAAATGCAGTCCTAACAGCTGAACTCTGAAGCTTGGAGGGCATGCCTGTGCCCAGCTCGGCTCTCGTGGTCAAGTCTAAACAAGACAGCACTGACCCCAAATGCCAGCCTGAGCTCAGGGTAGAGAATGAGCCCTGGAAACTCCCTAAAGCAGCGCACATCTACCAAGTCACTTCCTGGCTCCCAGCCCTCCCGAGGCTCCCTGCTGCCCTTGGACTAGTGCTCGGCCCCCTCTGTGGTCCGAGACCCCTGCTTTTGTCCAGGCTGCCCCCCACCTCGTCTCCTACACCCTCCCTGGCTCCCCACATGGACTCACCGCTGTTCCTCAGGACCCAAGCTCGCCCCACCCTAGAGCCTCCGGGCCCGCCATCCCCACTGCTGGGAACATCCCTGCTTTTGACTTCAGCCTTCTCTCACTCAGCGTCCGGGTCTCAGCTTACGTGGCCCTTCCTTAGAGGTCATCCCTCAGAGCAAGCCAGGCCCTCTTTAGAAATGTCCAGTGACTGAATTTTCTGAGGATTTGGTCATTGCCTCTATTCTCCTACTGGACATGTGCTTCCTGAAGTAAGAGGTCACGGCTCTCTCCCAAGATAACGAGGGACAGACTCAAGAAGCAGATTCCTATCGCGATGCTCGGCTGTGTGGCCCTGGCTAAGTGACTCAGGTCCCTGGCCGGGATTAAAGCTAGCACCTCCCTTGTGGGGCACTGGGGCTGAGAACAGCAGCCGGCACTGCAGGGCTTGCCCTCTGTCACCACCACCACGAAACCTGCTCACCCCAGAGGGCCCAGACAGTCTGTCCTGAACCACTATTTAAATACGCAGCTGACTTCACAGACCCACCAATGCTCAGAACCCTCCGTCTGAGAGTTCTGGACTCTTTCTTCTTTTTCTTCCCACTGCTTTAGCGGAGGAGGCCCTCTTCATCGTATATCAAATCGAAACCAGTTCTCTAGCAGGCAGACTGTTTCATGATCAAGCCCATGATAACCGACAGGTAAGCAATCTGAGGCCTGCAGAGGCTAAGAGACTCACCCACGGTCACACAGCAAAACAATGCCATAGCCAGAGAGAGGTGTGATTCTGAGTTAGAGGTTTATAGCATTGTAAGAATCGACATAAAAGCGCCATGGAAAACTTTCCTGCTGTACAGCACGGAAACACGAACCTTTGTACCATGAAAATAGTCATGTGTGCGTTAGCACGAAGCCTGAAGCCTAGAAGTGTGTACATTTTTATGCCTGGGCACAGAGGGCTCAGGGCACCAGGCCAGCCCTCACCCAGGTCTGGGCAGTTCAAGTCGGAGGCCAAAGGCTCAGGCTTCGGGGGGAGCACGTGATGAGGAGGGACACTCAGCTAGCATCCCCGGGCTGGCCCAGGCCTCGGCCAGCACCGAGTCACACAGGCAGGGGTGCAGTGGGGCTTTCTGGCCCCACTGCTGGTGTGTTGGGAGACCCTGGCCCCGTGCCCTGCGCCCTCCCTGGCCTCGCCACTTGAGCTGCAGAGTGAGGGAGAGAAAAGATGGAGAAAGGAGGCCAGGAGGGCAGGTGGCACCAGCAGAGTTAGCAGAACTGCAGGCCCAGCCCCACCCCACCCCCCGCCCTCCCCAGGACGCCTGCTCCAGCAGATGGCCGAGCAGAGACGGGGGCAAACCCCCCCAGAAAGGCCCCTGCCCAGCTCCAGGGTGAGCGCGGAGGGCCTCCTGCCTGGGCCCTGGAGGGAGGCCCCCCCTGATGCCCCTGACTCCGGGTGGGCCTGGGGGCAGCAATGAGCGGCCCATTTCCTTTGAGGGGGTGGGCTTCCAAAGGAGTTGGGGCAGGACCCTCAGCCCAAGAACCCCTGCCCCGCGCCAGCCCCTCATTGCATGGGGCAAGGAGGGTGAGTGGGGGCAGGAAGGCAGAATCCAGAGGGCTCCTCGCTGCCAGGGGGGGCCTGTGTGGCTTCCAAGGGTGAGGGCAGTGGTCAGTGAGGCATCCACCTCGGCAGGGATGGAGGGGAACCGACTGGACAGTGTGAAACCCTAGCTGGGTGGGTTCTTCCAGACAGAAGAAACAGGAACCTACGTGGGGGCTCTTCAAGGACCCTCACCCCAGACCACAGCTGCAGCAGTCGGAACTGGGCTCAGAGAGACCCAGCAGGACCAGGCGCTGCAGTGCGCCAGCTCCGCAGGTTCAAATCGCAGCTCCACCACGTTCTGGGTGGGCAAACGGTTTGACCCTTCGGTGCCTGTTTCCTCATCTGCTGACTGGCCCCCCCTCACAGGATGGGCTGTGAGATACCAGCGGGTCTGGGCCCCAGGACAAGCTCTTTATCTAGTAGAGCCCCTGCAGCTGGCGCCCCGGGTGCAGGTGCAGCCCTGGAAACCCTTGGCTTTGCACTCGCGTGTACACACACTCACCCGCATCCCCTGGACCACACAAAGCCCTCCCGGGGCCAAGATCAACACGCCAGGGTCGCTGAATGACTCACCAGCCCTGGCTGGGACGCGTTTCCTGGAACAAGTCACCACAGGTAGGGCTAGGGGGCCCCCCGAGTCTGGCAGAGATGAGAGGGTGCAGGTCCCAGCGTGTCTGGCCACACCCCAATGGGATCCCGCAGCAGAAGTGGGAGGGGGACCCCATCGCACAGCCCCAAGGGCCTGAGTTCCAACCCCAGCACTGGCCTCAGCTCCCTGACTCTCCCCTCCAAGCCTTGCCACTAAAGGAAGACACTGGTGCCAACCGCAGAGGGAAGCCTGTGGGCTACAGAAAAAGACTGAAAGGCACAGAGACCAGGACCCAGCAGGCCCCGCGTTAGGGCACCCGCTGCAGACGGCCAGCAGCCACGGACCTCTGCCCTCCCTCCCCTGTGGCGCTTCTGCCATCAGTGGGCAGAGCACTGTGTGGCTGGGGGGCCCCTGGTCACCATATTAGTCACCATAACTTGAGGGAGGGGAGGATCAGGGAGGCTGCTCCCGACTTCACGGTCATTGGACGCATTTGTCTAGAGCGAGCACAATCCCAGAGGGCTTCTCAGAGGAGGTGACATTAACTTGGGCTCTAAAGGATCAGTAAGAATTCTGAGACCATGAACTCTGATGCCACAATCCAGCTGCTACTGGCTTTGGGCCAGTCCCTCACCTGGAGGCAAACAGGTAAGCAGCACATAGCAGTTTTCCCACCAGTATAAGGGGCACAGTGACCCTTCCTTTTGCATAGGGAGGAGTCCAAGGAAGTAGCAGTGTGGGAGGGAGAGGCCTTGGCCAGCTGTGGGCTCGCTGCCCCTCCCACTGTGCCCCGCCCTTCTGGTCCACTGGAGGGTGACTTGTGCCCTGGGAAGGGGAACCCCACCTCAATTCTGGAAATGGCCCTGAGCCTCAGATGCGGAAGGAAGGGCCAGGAGCTGTTTCTAACCAGCATGGGAATTCCAGACAGACCCATGCTCAGCAAACAGCAGCCATTTACTAAACGGTGGATGAGGGGGCGGGCAGCCACGGCACCACCAATCAGGGCACACGGGGGTACCCCAGGGAGTCTGTGATGCCCCAGCCGCCTGGCCGGCCCTCCACCAGCCAGCCAGACGCCGCTTCCTGTCTGCAGAAGCCAGCCGTGCCCTTTGAACTCCCGTTTCCGGTGCCCCTCTCCCTGCTCCCGCTCGGGGGTCTGGGAGGGGGCCGGGAGGTGGGGATACTCACGTTTCCGAGCGCGGGGAGCCCCGAGGAGCCCAGCCACTTCCGCAGGGCCTGCGAGAGGGCCCCGTGGTCCCGCTCGGCCTGGAGCACGTGGGCCTCCAGGAAGGAGACGTGTCGTCTGACCATCTTGACAAAGGCCTGTCGGGAGCGGAGAGACGAGATGCCACGGCTGCCTCCCTCGGCAGCCAGCAGCTACTGCCTCCAGCCTCCCTCTGGCCTGCCCCACGGGCACCAGTCTCTGGGAGACCTTAGGCTCGCCGGTGCCTTGCTGGGCACTTCTTCAGAAACTCCGACGGTAACAGTGACGCCCCCTCCGGGCCCCGGCCAGGCCGAGCCTCCACTCCTATCCTTTCCCCTTCTCCCACTAGTGACCCTCTGTTTAGACTATTTTACAGATAGGAGAAACCAACGGTCAGAGAGGTCGGGCCACCTGCCCAAAGTCACACAGCCAGGCAGCAGCAGAGAGGGGACTCGGGCCGCACGACCTTCTTGATGAAAAATGAAGTTTTTCGAAACCGCTCTCTCTTGGTTTCTTGGTCACAGCATGCAGCTTGTTGGCTCTTGGTTCCCCGACCAGAGATCAAACCTGTGCCCCCAGCAGTGGAAGCGTGTAACCCTAACCCCTGGGCCACCAGGGAATTCCCCAAAATTGCTCGGTTTAATATTTGATGAGCATTGGGGAGTCTCACACTCAGAAACCGGCAAGGGGCAGGCAGGTGACAAGCAAGTGAAACAGGCCGGGTGAGCAGAAATACGAGGCCCCTGGCCGCTGGGGGCCACTCAGCCTGGGGCTGTACTGCGAAACCTCCAATATTGAGAAAAGAAAAGAGAAGGCTGGGCTCAGACCCGCTGCACTAGAACCCAGGGTCTACCACTCACTGGTGGTATGCCTTTTGCCAGGTTACTTCATTTCTGTTACCCCCAATTTTATTATCTGTGAAGCAGGAATCATAACAGTATCAACCCTGCTGAGCAGTTTAGTGCTCAGGGCATATTAAGAGCTCAATTAATGCCAGATAATATCATTTAAAAAGAAAAAACAGAATATTCAGATTTCATGAAAAATGCCTAGTTTTTAACAATGTTAGCAATAAATGCCAGAGAAGGTGATGGCACCCCACTCCAGTACTCTTGCTTGGAAAATCCCATGCACAGAGGAGCCTGGTGGGCTGCAGTCCATGGGGTCGCGAAGAGTCGGACACGACTGAGTGATTTCCCTTTCACTTTTCACTTTCAGGCATTGGAGAAGGAAATGGCAACCCACTCCAGTGTTCTTGCCTGGAGAATCCCAGGGACGGGGCAGCCTGGTGGGCTGCCGTCTATTGGGTCGCACAGAGTCGGACACGACTGAAGCGACTCAGCAGCAGCAGCAGCAATAACTGCAGAACGTCTGAAACAAGGCTGTGTGGGCCCACTTGTTTGCGACTCCTGGTGCGCCTGTGGGCCGGGTGCACATGCGCCGGCATCTGTGCCTGCGTGTGCGTGCTCGTGCCTGCGTGTGTGTGCCTGTGTGTGTGCGCGTGCCTGCGTGTGTGTGCCTGTGTGTGTGCGCGTGCCTGCGTGTGTGCCTTGTGTGTGCGTGCCTGTGTGTGCCTGCGTGTGTGCGTGCCTGTGTGTGTGCCTGCGTGTGTGTGCCTGTGTGCGTGTGTGTGTGCGTGCCTGTGTGCCTGTGTGCGTGGGCGTGCCTGCGTGTGTGCCTGTGTGTGTGTGCGTGCCTGTGTCTGTGCCCGCGTGTGTGTGTGTGCCCGCGTGTGTGTGCGTGCCTGTGTGTGTGCCCGCGTGTGTGCCTGTGTCGTGCGTGTCGTGTGCGCGTGCACGTGTTCACAAGTGTCACGTGTGTGCACTGCTCGTACACCCGGGAAGGCCGCCAAAGGTGGCGACTCCAGGTCCATCTCAGACAAGCCTCCCCTCTGTGGGCCTCTCTGCTTCCAAAGGAAAATGCAGCAGGTTTTCCTGCACCAGGAAGAGGCAGGAGACCCTCTCAGCACCGGGCCCCACGGGGGAGCCTCCCTTTCGCAGATGGAAAGCCCCAGGCCCACCCACCTAGCAAGGCCCAGCACCCGCTCTGCCCTCTCTCCCTGTGTCCCTCCCAGGCCTCCCTCTGGCTCCTCAAAAACTCCAGCCACTCTCTCCTCAGGGCCTTTGCAGCAGTTCCCTCCATGCCCAGGCACCTCTCTCTTCTCCACAGGTGAACCCTGCTTGTCTCCCAGGCTCTGGGTCTGCTGGGCGCTCCACAGAGGGGCCTTCCCCAACCACCTAGGCTAACGTGGGTCCACCGCAGAGCTGCCCAGGCCCCATCTTCTTAGCTCTCCTCTCCCTCTCAACTTCCTGTCTGCCAGTTCAGGGTCCATCTCCTTCCAGAATGTGAGTTCTGGAAGAGCAGGTGCTGAGTCAGTGCTGTTCACAAGGCCACGACTGGGGCCTGCTCAGCTGGATGGCGAGGGCAGGAATGCATGCACGCGTGAGTGGATGAATGCACACGTATGCATGGATGAAGGCGTGCACACGTGAGTGAAGGCACGCACACACACGAATAACGCGTGCACATATGAATGAATGCACACGTGAATGAAGGCACGCGTGAATGAAGGCGCGCACACATGAATAACGCGTGCACATATGAATGAATGCACACGTGAATGAAGGCACGCGTGAATGAAGGCGCGCACACACACGAATAACGCATGCGTGTATGAATGCATACGTGCAAGAATGCACACACAGGAATGAATGCGCACACGTATGAGTGAATGAATGAATGACTGCATCCTTGGCGAAAAGACACTGGATGAACCCAGGATGGCAGCACTGTTGTGTGGCTGCTGCCTTGTGGTTCTGGCAAGGGCAGAGCTGAAAGGCTCTGAATAAGCCACATCAAGTGTGTGTGCGTGCGTGGCTGTGCGTGTGTGTGCGCGCTGGGCGGAGGGGGAGACGATGAGCCCCGGGCCGGGCCTCTGCCCCTGGCCTCACCGGCTGGCACATCTGGCTGTAAAGCAGAGAAGTCGTCCTGCAGTCCCTCCCTGCAGCCGATTCCAATTTTACGCTCCCTGCATTAATGCCGCTGTGGTGGGGAGTGTGAGGGACGCGGAGGAATGTGCACTCACGAGGTCTGATCCGCCTCCAAAACGCCTGCCAGGGAGGGCAGGCCGGCCAGGCCGCGGCCAGGGAGAGGCCGAACCTGGCCAGGAAAGCCGACGGGGGCAGTGGGACGACGCTGCCGGGCACTCACACGGAGTGGGGAGGAGCAGGCACAGGAGGCGGCGGCTGGGGCCTGTGGCCACCCTTGGGAGCAGAGGTGACTTCCACGTGATTGTCTCCACAGTGAAAATGAGCCACTTTTAGTATCAGAAGCGAGGGAAGGAAGGAAGGGAAGGACGAGGGGGAGGGGTGAGAGAGCAGGGACAGTCACATGGTCTAAAACACAGGTGTGAGTTCTGATGTGCCTGAATCCTTGTGACAAAGGCCCCCGGATTCAGAGCAGGGCCAGGGCCAGACGGGGGCCAGCGCCCAGCACTGAGGAGGGGTCTGGAGCAGACTTCTGTAATCCCAGCTCTGCCACTCGCCAGCTGTGTGACCCCGGGCAAGTCCCATCACCTCTCTGTGCTGTAGCCACTCTATAGAACAGGACCAATACCAGGACTTCGCTCTGCTGCAAAGGGTAGGCAAGCTCTTTCATCTAAAGCATGTGGAGTCCCTGGCTCACAGCAGTGGCTCAGTAACTTCGTTTTTTCTGGCCTAAGAGGTTCTGAAGCCTCCCGGCCCTCAGCGGGTCACAGTGATATGGGAGCAGAGTGGTCCTGGGCTCCCTGGAGCCCCCAGCTGGCTGGGCAGTGATGAGCAGGCACTGGATCCCAGCTTTCAGCCTGTGGGCACCCCACAGTGACAGCCTGTCCTGCCTGAGCACCTGCAGGATGCCAGGCGCCAGCCTCACACCCTCACGATGACACACCCCACCTAGAGGGGGAAACTGACGTGAGAGCAGAGTGAGTGACCCGCAGCGCAGACTCAGGACGTCCCTGGTGGCTCGGTGGATAAGGCTCTGCGCTCCCAGAGCAGCAGGCACAGCTCTGATCCCTGGTCAGGCTACTAAGATTCCACATGGCACAGTAAAAAAAAAAACCCCAAAACAAAAAACAGTCTCCAAGGGCAGATCTGAGCCCTAGGCAGTGTAGCTCTGGAATCCATCTGCCTCAGCACAACACTGGTTTCTGATCAGGTCCTATGTCTTATATCGCATGTAGCTCAGCAGGAAATACAGAGTCTCCCATTTGCCTTGAAATCCATGACCCTCTTGGACCAACGTAGTTCTTCTTCTTTTTAACTAGGGCCCAGTTGCAGAGAAATCTCTCTCTGCTCTAAGGAAAACAGCAGCCCAGGGGGCTGATAGGAAGCAAATGCCACCGGGCCTCGATGGTAGCAGACTCTAGGTCAGAGTGGGGACTGCGGCGGCCTGAAGATTCACACCTCATGGGAGGGGAGAGCTGCGTCTCAGCTCCAGCTGTTCCCAGAGGACAAGGAGGAGTGGCTTGGGGTCGGTCTTCTCATCCCTGGCTGCCCAGGGCAGGCCTGGACCCTGCTGGCACCTCCCAGGCGCCTGCGGCTCAGTTTCTCCAGCCCCGTGCTCCGGTCATCACCCCCCCCACCCCCGTTGCCCCGTAACCTGGTCTTCCCAGATCCTTCTGGTCCGGCATCTCCTTGCTGCCCGGAGCCCAGAGCCTCCCACCGCCGAGCCTCCACCCAAGCTGTGCCCCCCCAGCCACGCCCCCACCCAACACAGCTCCTTCCACTCACCTTCCAGGGCCTATAGCGTTCACTGCCTGTTCCCTACTGCCCTCCAGAGCACGCGCCTCTGAAGTCACCCTTGGTGAATGTGGGCAGCAGAGTAATGACCCCACCCAAAGGTCCCCAGCCTCATTCCCAGAGCCTGTGAACATATCACCTTCCATGGCCAAAGGGACTCGGCAGGTGTGGAAAAGATCCTGAGCTAGGGAGACTGTCCTGGTAATCACGGGGGTCCTTGTAAGACAGAATCAGGAGACTCAGGAGGACAGAGCCTGGAAGATGCTGTGCTGTGGCTCTGAAGTTGGAGGAAGGCGCCACGAGCTGGGAGACGCAAGCCAGCAAAGGCCAGGATGGGAATTCTCCCCCAGAGGGAGCCGGCCCTGCTGATTCCTGCTGCCACGGTTCAGACTGCTGACCTCTAGAGCTGTAAGATGCTAAATTCATGCTGTTTTAAGCCACTCCGTTTGTGGCAACTTATCACAGCAGCCCCAGGAAACATAGCGGTCACACTCTGTTGCTGCTTCTCCTGGCGGGAACCACAGCCTTGAACTCTGTCTTTCTCACTGTCAGGGCCCGCAGCGGCATCTAGTAGGTCCTCAGTAAGCGTTAGAAGACTGAATACTAAGGGGAAAATGGGGCTCGAGTGGCGGGGTGGCCCAAGAAAGGCAAGAACCAGGGCTGCGCATCTTTGCATTTTTCTGTCCTCCTTCAAACGTGTGGGATAAAATTCAAATGAATCAGCTATTCCAAGGGCAAAGTTTTAATTATATTCTTGCCTCCTTCTCTGCTGACAAGAATGTTAATTCTCTGCGAACTCCAGGGCCCACTGCTGGCTCCCTTCCTGGGCAGACTGGAGGGGCTCACATCCAGTCCAGGCCACCTCTGCTACCCTGCAGGCTCTTCCAGCCTCCTGGTCTTTCACTGCGCAAGGAGCCAGGAGCCTGACCCAAGGGCCCCAGTTTGAGGAAATGCCTGGGCTCTCGTGGATGTGAACTGAAGCCCCCGCTTCCTGGAATCAGCTGTGTGATCCCTGGGAAGTGGGTGACCTCGCGGAAGTCCTGCTCTCCTCTGGGAGACGGGAAGGGGAGGGTGCAGACTCGCAGTGCAGCCAGGAGGCAATGAGACACCACGCACCTTGGCCCGGTGCCCACACAGATAAAAGGCAGGTGAGCAGTGAGGCAATAGGGTGGGGAGGGGGGCGACTGTGGTGAAATACGGAGCACCGCCCTGTCTGAGGGGCAGCTGTACCAGTTCCACCAGAATGCAGCCTAGGGAGCGGAAAGGTTCAGTTTCTCAACCTGGGTCATCTTCACGTGGGCGTTTACACGTGTGTGTGCTCAGTCGCTTCAGTCGTGTCTGGCTCTTTGCAACCCCATGGACTGTATGTAGCCCACCAGGCTCCTCTGTCCATGGGATTCTCCAGGCAAGAGTACTAGAGCGGGTTGCCATGCCCTCTGCCAGGGACTCTTCCCAACCCAGGGATCGAACCTGCGTCTCCTGCGACTCTTGCATTGCAGGCAGATTCTTTACCGCTGAGCCACCGGGGAAGCCCCCACGGGGGTTGATACATGTTAAAATTTACTGAATTGTACACTTATGATGTGTACACTTTATGTATTTATACCTTAAAACGTAAACAAACTATTTAAAGAAATACAGGCCCAGAGTTCTGAGATCATCTACATTTCCAAAAGCCGCTTAGGGATGTCTCTTGCATTCTAGCGGTTAGGACTCCGCACTTTCACAACCGTGGCTCAGGTTCAATCCCTGGTCTCACAAGCTGTGTGGCAAGGCCAAAAATAAATAAATAACAAAAAGCAGCTTGAAATTCAGGTTTTTATAGAAAGCACCTCAATTTTAAAATGAGATTCTTTATATAAATTCATATTTTTTAAAATTTTAAAAATACCATGTAGGCCCCTTTTTGCCACCCACCCCCTCCACTGGGTTTAAGGCCTAACACTATTAACACCAGATCAGCATCTTGGGAGAGAGGACGGTAGAGCCAGAACAAGTCCACAGACTCACAAAGAAAGTTAATTACCCCGTACTCACATCCAGCTGGTCCACTTTGGCGTAGATGCCACGCATTTCCACCACCTTGGCCTTAAGGAGAGGAATGTTTTCTTCCAGGATCTGTGAGGTGTCGCTCCTAATCTGCAGGGAACAGGACAGCTCGTGAGCTCTCTGCCCCGCCCCTGCCCCAGCCCACTCTAGGGGTAGCCAGGCTCTGTAGAGACCTTGCCAACTGTCGAGACAGTGAGTGCCACCCTGCCCAGGGACAGGCCCAGGAATGACCCAGAGTCCCAGGTGGGGACCGATGTCACTGCCCCTGGGGACCCAGACTCAACCAGGTATGATTTACTGAGCTACAAATTAATTGGACTTCCCTGGTGGCTCAGACAGCAAAGAATCTACCTGCAATGCAGGAGACTCAGTTTCGATCCATGGGTTGGGAAGATCCCCTGGAGAAGGGAATTAATAGTCCCCTGCAAACAGCTAAAACAGCACCAGCTTCAAACTAAGTATCGTTATTTTATTAACCACTGAACTGGACCAAATGGAAAGAATCAAAACCTTTCCCCTAAATTAAAGTTGAGCAAAGTCGAGTTTTTGTTCCACTGAAACTAATACTGGAGTGGGTTGCCATTCCCTTTTCTGAGGGATCTTCCTGACCCAGGGGTCAAACTCAGATCTCCTGCATTAGAGGCAGATTCTTTACTGTCTGAGCCACTGGGGAAACCCTAATGTGAAGAGTTAATAATAATCATTAACATTAATAATGAGAGCCACAAATCTCTCTATCACGGTGCTTCACATGCAGCCACTGTGTGAAGTATTTCCTGCACATCACGCAACTCACTTAAGTTTCTGCTTGGAAGGACCCCAAAAGTGACTGTGAAGTTTGGGAAGTTATATCTTTCTCTTGATCACTGAGATTAGACACTTAAGCCTCCATTTTCCTTCAGAGCCAAGAGGACAAGTCTAATCCTTAAGTACGTGTGTGTGTGTGTGTGTGTGTTAGAGAGAGAGATACAATTTCCACGTTACCACGACCCCATCACGCAGAGAGGCAGTATACATATGACTCTCAGGTGCTAAGGAGCATCCAGATCCTCTGGAGGAAGCCTAATGCTGATTACCAGGCCCTTCCAAGTGTGGTCTAGCTTGTGTGGGGTCAGCTGGCAACCTGTTTTCAGCCAAGCTCCAAGGCTATGCTGGAGCTTCTGCAGGCACCTGCATTTATCAGCTGGAGTAGGGAAAAGTGCTCAATATCCTCCCTTGTTCCCCCAGGCTGAATGTCTAGAGAGAAGTCTCTCCCTCAGCAAGACTAGTTCAGTTCAGTTCAGTCGCTCAGTCATGTCCGACTCTTTTCGACCCCGTAGACTGCAGCATGCCAGGCTTCCTGGTCCATCACCAACTCCCAGAGCTTGCTCAAACTTATGTCCATTGAGCTGGTGATTTCATCCACCCATCTCATCCTCTGTCATCCCCTTCTCGTCCCACCTTCAATCTTTCCCAGCATCAGGGTCTTTTCTAATGAGTCAGTTCTTAGCATCTGGTAGCCAAAGTATTGGAGTTTCAGCTTTAGCATCAGTCCTTCCAGTGAATGTTCAGGGCTGATTTCCTTTAGGATGGACTGGTTGGCTCTCCTTGCAGTCCAAGGGACTCTCAAGAGTCTTCTCCAACACCACAGTTCAAAAGCATCAATTCTCTGGCACTCAGCTTTCTTTATAGTCCAATTCTCACACCCATACATGACTACTGGAAAAACCACAGCTTTGACTAGATGGACTTTTGTCAGCAAACAAGGCTAAGCTCAGGAGAAATTGCTAAGATACAACGAAGAACAGGAAACTCATGGCAATCAGGAGTACCGGGATCAAAGGCAGATCTTTTTTTTTCTGCTGATTTCGAAAGAGGGGAAACACGTGGGCATCAGGAGGGATTGGTCCTAGCAACCCACGGGGTGAAGGGAACACGGCAGAGAGGAGATCCAGGGACCGCTCCCTGCCTTCCTCCGGATCTGCAGGAACTGGAGGGTCGAGGGTCTGTGGGTGGAGCAGGAAGACCCCTCTCTGCAGAGGCCTCTCCACTGGCTGAGAATGAGGGCAGCGGGGAGCTGTCCACTCCTGCCCGGAAGGCAGCCTGCAGGTCCTTGAGGAGGAAACGGAGGGTGTCTGAAACAACCCCAAGCCCTCCCCTGGGCTGCCCAGGAAGGTGGGGACCAACAGGCAAACACCAGGGAGGCTGGGACAGCAACACCCAGGAGCATTCATCACGTGAATGATGAAGAGCAGGAACTGTTCACTCTTCAACCGCGTTGCACAGGTGATGAAGCAGAAAAACCACGTCATCTGGGCAAGGCCACAAAGCTGCAAAGTGGGAGATGGTGAATTCTTCGCGTCTGAGGCCACTCGCTAATACCAGACGTCTGCAGATGTGTTCCAGTGGGCCCGTGCAGAGCCAGCCTGTGTCGCGCTTAAAGCTCCAGAAGTACCACCAAGCTAGGTGCTGAGATCTAAAGTTGCAGGCATTCCCCTTGGAAACTCAGATTTCTAGCTTCTTGTGAAAAACTAGAGGCCCCAGCCACACTGAGACCATGTTCCACGTGGCAAAAATCAGCTGGAGCTGGATGACAATGGCCTTCTTGGGTTAACCACAGTCCCCACCACTCCCTAAAGTCTCCCCAGCATGGCGTCCGTGGCCACACCCTACACTGTTTCATCTTCTAGGGGAGCGGGAGGAAAGGAACACATTTCTTTTCTTACGTCCAACCCACTTCAAATCATCACATCATAGACATGTGAGTTCATGCTTGGGCCTACTGCTCAGAAGAACAAAGAGGGCAGGGTAGAATCAGTGCTTTCTGAGCCTCTGCTGGGACGAACCTCCAGCCAGGATTACAGACCTGGGAGCCTGTCATCTCCACTCCCCAGAGCTGGTCTCTGGAGCCCAGAAGTCTGGGCAGCGGATGCAGGGAGTTATCACAGAGCAAACGCGGCTGTCCTGGACGACGCAGGGCCCAGAAAGGAGAGCCAAATGCACTTGACCTAAGAACACACGCCAATGCCAAATGCAAGTGCTGGGCCAAGGCCAACAGGAAGTTTTCTCCGCTTACGTGAGAGAGGGGGGAGTCCACTCCCTGCCAGAAGGTGGGCCCAAGGCCACTGGGGTTTCGGAGGGCCCAGACAAGCCGCCCAAGCCCCCGAGGGCACTGAGCTGAGCAGCCTCACAAATCTAGTTTCTGTGGATAAACTCACTGGTGACCCTCTGGTGCTTGGAAATTGATGATGCCGATGACCTCAGTAGCTACTATTCATGGGTCACTTAAGACATAGTAGGCACTGTGCTGAGCGATTATTATTAATTGAGTGCAAATGATATACAGTAAAGAGCCCAGGCCTTAGCCAAACAGCTTGATGAATTGGTACATGTGTTTACACCTGTGGAACCAGACCAATGTATAGAACACCCCTTGCTCTATAAGACTCCCTCTAGCCTCCTCCCAGTCATGACCACCCTTCCAAAGCTAACCTCTGTCTGACTTCCATCACAGGGACTGGTTCTGCCTGTTTTTGAACTTCAGATTACAGAGCTCCACACAGGAAGTACTCCTGTGTCCAGCTTCTTTCTCTCACCAGCATGTCTGTGAGAATCACCCGTGTTGTTGTGTACGGCTGGTCATTCTCTCCCATGGCCGTGCATCCCAGTGTATGAATAAACAACAGGTTATTTACTCAATTCTATTTTTCAGCAATGCCACAAGGTTTGTGGGATCCTAGTTCCCCAACCAGAGATTAAACCCGAGCCCTTAGCCGTGAGAGCACCGGGTCCTAACCTTTGGACTGCCAGGGAATTCCCTATTTACTGGTTTCTACTGCTGACCGGGGCTTCCCTGATGGCTCAGTGGTAAAGAATCTGCCTGCCAATGTGAGACACGTGGGTTCCATCCCTGGGTCAGGAAGATCCCCTGCAGAAGGAAATGGCAACCTGCTCCAGTATTCTTGGCTGGAAAATTCCATGGACAGGGTGTCCGCGGCCTACAGTCTACGGGGTCACAAAAGACTCAAACGACTAAGCAACAACTGCTGACTGACACTAGGGTTGTTTCCAGTTTAGAGCACGATGGACAAAGCTGCCGTGAACATTTATCTGCAAGTCTCCGAACTCTTGCTTTCATTTTTCTTGGGTTATTATCTAGGATTAGAACTGCTGCGATGCAGGGTAGGTATACGTCTGCCTTTATAAGAAACGGCTCTGTGTTCCATGTGACTGTCCCACTGCGTATTTCCACCAGCCAGTGAAGGAGAGTTTCAGCTTCCCCACACCCTCAACCACAAGTGCTATTGTCTTTTCCATTCTGGTCATTCGAGTGGATGTAAAGGGCACACCCCGGCCTTGTCTAGTCCTCATGATAACTCTTTGGAGATGGGTACCATCTGCAGTGGATAAAAGATGGCCACACATTCTGCACATTCCTTCCATGAAGAAGAGGGGTCTATGTCCTTTCCCTTTGGATCTGGATAGGCTATGTGGCTCCTTTAACCAATAAGATATGACAGAAGTCACACGGTGTCAATTGCCATACCCAAGGCTTCAGAGACCTCTACGTTCTGTTTGTTGGAATGCTGGCTCTGGGAGGCAGGACTGCTATGCTACGAGAAAGTCCACGTGGCCACAAGGAGAGGCTGTATGGAAGAGACCGAGGCCAACTAGTCCCCGGCCACCCAGCCCTCCCAGCCGAGACATCAGACAAGTGAGGGAAGGAGCCACCCTGGACGGCCTCACCCCAGCAGGTGCCACCTGGCTCAGACCAGCCATACCCTCTGTGCCCTGTCCTAGCCCACGTGATAAACTGGTGGTTGTTTCCCATCATGAAGTTTTGGGGCAGTCTGATGCTGCCACAGATGCTCAGAAGCAACCACCATTTCCATTTTACAGAGGAGGAAATCAAGGTACAGAGAGGTGACGTACCGTGGCCACGGCCTCACACTGGGAGGAGTCAGAGCTTGGGGTGAAGCCAAGATGCATTATATCCCAGGTCAGAACAGGTCGTGAGCACACAGTGTGAACGCTGGTAACTCAAGAGTGATCTGGGACAGACTGGTGGAGGACTTAATACAATAGACTGGAAGCCGGACTCTCATTTCCAGTAGCCTGATTTCATCAGAAATGAAGTGTGTGTCTCTCTGGACTGGCACCAGGGAGACCAGCCTCTCTGGGACCTCTGACCTGATCGGTGTTCGCAAAGGCCCAAGCAGGGGACGGCGCTCCATGCGGTGACATCGCCTGCCTCCCCCAGGTCCCCACTCGTCCATAGCTTGGATCAGAAGAAAGAAGGAGGTACCAAGCCAGAGCCACTAGCTGGATACACCTCTTTCTGTACCATGGAGTCCACAACACCTGAGCACAGACACACTGGATAAGCTAACCACCAGCTGGTGGGACTGAGAGGATTTCTATAACCTAAATGTCATCAGTGCAGAGCCTCCTCGAAGAGACTGCAAAAAAAAAAAAAAAAAAACCAACACCTCCAAGGGCCACAAAGGCATCATACTAGGTGCGTTCTGTTAAGATGCAGACATGCTTATGTGCATATAAGCACATGGAAACAGTCTTCACTTTCAAAGAAGCACACTCTATTCCATTTCTTAAAACACAGGACTCTCTAGGCCTGTTTGCTATGTGCCTGCTTTCAGTAGGGCCCGAAGTACAGAGAAATTTTCTCTACCACAAAAGACACACACGCAGGATGGATGCTGCTGGCAGGTGGCAGGGGAGTCAGGAAGGCTCCCATGGGGACGGTGACGAGCTGCAGAGCACGTGTGCTCTCCACAGGGGGCAGCCACTACCCGGCTCGGCTGATGCTGGCCGGGTGAGGAAAAGCACCCAAGGGCTGGGGGGATGCGAGTGGAAGACAGATCTTTGCTTTTCCAAGAGAAGCTGGAAATCCAGATTTTTTTTTTTTTTTTTTGCATGACATTCTATAAATGTCAGCCACTTAGTCCTCCCTTCTTTTTCCCCAGAAGCATGCAACATGTCTGCAGGCAGGATTGGGCCCACTGGTCATCCTGTGCCCTCTGTATTTAAAACCTTTGCATCAATGCATCTCTAGACCTTGAGTTCATAAAGGACCTTCTCCATGCTGCATGCAACCTTGAGCCTCCTGGCAAGACAAACACAGGCTTTGGGAAGCTTTGACGTTTTTAAGGCTAGTAAGGCTAGTAAGGCCTGGGCCCCTCTGTCTATCCAAGCGGGCTTTCGTCCAGAGCTCTCATCATGGGTGGAGAGTGGGTCTCTCGTCACAGGAGGAAGATGGGCTGGGATTTGAGATTAAAAATGTCCCAGGATCACCCGTCCCTACCACCTTCTCAATCCCCCTGCTGCAGGGGCCCACACCGGTCTGTTGAGCCCAGCACACCGCCCCCACAGACCAGTCCCTCTGCCTGGATGCCTGCCACCCCACCCCCTACTCTCAGCAACTGAATTCTTCTCGTTCCTCTTTCAAACCCCAAATTAATCACCACCTGTTCTGCAAAGCCTCCCCAATTTTCCAGGCAGAATTTAACACCTCTGCTCCATATATATATATATATATATATATATATATTTTTTTTTTTTTTTTTTTTTTTTTAACACAAACTGAGTCTTGAGATTACGTGCTTGGTTCCTTCTAGAACCTCTTTCCCTTTACAAAGCCTCCCGTTTGCACCTGGAACACACCTCCAGGCCAGCGCTGATACACAGATCGGTTTCCCCGGTAACCTAGAGGATCAGAGGAGCAGGGGGTGGAGGGAGGGAGATAGAGTGGTCTCTCTCTGCACTCTCAGGCTCTTCACGGGACCAGTTCGAGAAGGTGAACGATGTTCCGATGAAGAAAGGACTGTTCAGGCAAAGTCGGTTACCTGGTTCCCACCTGGACCCACACCTGAACTAAAAATCGGCCCTCAAGAGAAGCGCACACACAGGTCCTTGTGGGAACGTCGGTTGCCTTGTTCACTGCGCTGTCCCCAGGGGCTGGTGCAGGGAGGCGCTCCGATGTCTGCTGAACGTCGGGGACAGAGCTGCTCCCGTCACGGAGGGCTGCTCTGAGGTGAGACGGGAGGACACGGGAAGCACACTCCGGCCGGAGTCTGGCACGAAGTAGATGCTCAACCAACGTGGCTCCCGGGCTCCCACCACCGCATCTCCAGACACCGGGGCCCTTCCACACGGCCGCGCCCAGCTGGGCTCCGGGGAGAGGCAGGCCTGCTCCCAGTACGGGGCTCAACCCTTTGGGCCTCCAGGCAGAAGCCACGAACCCTGGCTGCCGGTGTGCCTTTAATAAGCTTGGGAACTTCCAGAACATTCTGCCAGAGCTCCTCAGGGCCCCACATCTATCTGGCAACAATCCTGGAGACCTTGTCTTCCTGGCTGAGGGCACCATCTTCCCTGCAGCCAGGAGGATCCGTCCCCACACAACAGGGGAGGAGGCAACCGTGCAGCCAGCCAAGGATTCAGGAAGGCACTCCATGCCCGACCCCGCCAGGCCAGGGCCCGGCCGGGAGGCTGCCCCCGGGCCGCCCAGGCCTGAAGCCACTTCCTGGCTGTCTCCACGTTCGCCTGGTGAACGGCGCCGGGCGAGGAAAGTTAAATATAGGCGTAGCATCCCCGCCGGTCGGCGCCCCGCATCGGGGCCGAGAGCGCCACCTGGTGGCCCACGCCCGCCTCCTCCATGGAGTGAAAGCGTCTGGGGGGAAGGGCGTTAACAAGATGGCCGCCTCGGGGAGCCTTGTGTGGAGAGAGGGAGGGAGGGAGAGAGAGGGAGGGAGGGAGAGAGAGGGTGGCTTCCCCAGGCCGGCCGCTGCCCACGCCTCCTGCTCGCTAAGCCACCACCAAGATGGCTCCCCAGGGAGGCCCAGGAGGGCCCTGAAGCCTGGCCTGGGCCTCGACCCGCGCCTCCCAGGCAGGCCCTCACCATGTCAGCCAGGCACTCACCATGTCAGCCAGGCTGCAAAACTCTTCCAGCCTGAGGAGCAACCCCTCGATTGTCTCCTCCACCTCCTTCGCCTGAAAAGAGACAATATCCTGGAGATTAGCAAGTGGTTTCCAGGGAGACAAAGGCCCTTCATTTTCTTTTCTTTTTTTTAAAGCAAACTAAATCTTAGGATTATCTGCCCAGTTCCCTCCAGACCTACTTTCCCTTTTCAAAACCTCTCTAGCCTCATTTGCAACCTGGAAGTGCTGGTGGCAATCTCGATGCCTGTGGATGCCTCTGTTTAACTGCTCTGATTAAAGCCCTGCGGACCATCCGCTCTATGCGTTCTCAAAAGAGAGGAGATACATAAATACTCACAGGAGATAACAAAGTGACTCTTATCACCACCCACGGTCCAGATAAGGAAACCGAGGCTCAGAGAAGTGACGGAACCTGCTCAAGGTCACACAGCTAACAAGCGTCAGGGCCCACATTCTCAGGTAGGTTTGAGTCCCCAGCCTCAAAGCCTGCTCTTATCAACACGGAAAAATGGCTACTGAGAAACACCATGGAGAGAAACAGTGAACTGCAAGAGAGGCAGAATATAAAACTATCCTTGTATGAACACCGAGAAATGTACATGTTTCAACAGTGGAATTTCATTTCATCTCATTTCAACTGGAGTAACATGTGCGTGCATGCTAAGTCAATTCAGTCGTGTCCGACTCTTTCCGACCCTATGGACTATAGCATGCCAGGCTCCTCTGTCCGTGGGATTCTTCAGGCAAGAATGCTGGAGTGGGTTGCCATTTCTTTCTCCAGGGGATCTTCACGACCCAGAGATCCAACCCGAGTCTCATTACGTCACCTGCATTGCAGGCGGGCTCTTTACCGCTAGAGCCACCTGAATGACATGTACCAAACTGCAAATGGTTAGGGGTTGGCCAATGCAGGAGACACCAGAGATGCAGGCTTGAAACCTGGGTCGGGAAGATCCCTTGGAATAGGAAATGGCCACCTATTCCAGCATTCTTGCCTGGAAAATCCCATGGACAGAGGACCCTGGTGGGCTACAGTCTATGGGGTTGCAGAGAGTCGGACACAACTGAGCACGCACGCAAGGAAGCATACTTACACTGGGCTTCCCTGGTGGCTCAGTGGTAAAGAACCCACGTGACAATGCAGGAGACGTAGGTTCAATCCCTGGGTTGGGAAGATCCCCTGGAGAAGGAGATGGCTACCCACACTAGTATTCTTAACTGGGAAATCCCATGGACAGAGGAGCCTGGCGGGCAACCGTCCATGGGGTCACAAAGAGCTGGACACAACTTAGAGACTAAACAGCAACACTTACGCTAAAAAAGGATTTGTTGTTTACCTGAAATCCATATTTGACGGGGGATCCTGTAGTTTATGTGGAGACCCTATTAACCGTGCTTATTTAGCCCTGGGGAGTAAGGAACTGGACAATATGGTCTGACATGGGAGCTTTGAATATTTTATGTCATGTGAAGGGTCCAAAACTCAAAAGTTACCAACACCACGCAGTAAGGCAAATGAATGAAGCAGGCCACTGGGGCTTGGAGTGACTCGAGAAGCACTTGCCTAGTTCGAGAGCAGCCAGCCACTCAGAGAAATCAGGAAATGTGAGCCCAGGGTTGCCAGAATCTTCCATTTTCAAGAGAAGCCAGAAATTTTAACTTTATAGAAAATGTCCCAATTTTTAAATAGTGGCACATATATTTTTTACTATTATTTTTCCTTTTTAATGCTTCATGGGCCAAGCAAAACAGAACATGAAGGGTCTGCTTTAATCACTTGCATAAAGGAGTAGTTTGAACCCTTTTCCCCCTCAAGCATGTACTATTTCATGATGAATAAAATACCTGCTTTTTTGTCTTTTTTCCCCCTAATAACCAGGCATCTCGGAAGGAAGTTCAGCTGGAACATGAAGTACTTTCTCTGGCTTGCCAGGCCGAATTGCTCTGCTGCAGGGAGGTGTTCCCAGCCGTTTCAGGGCAGGCCTGGCACTGCCCCCTCACCTGAAGGCTGCCCTCCGTGCCCACTTGTCCCCAGAGAAATGTTTATACAGTGCAGAAGCTGCCGCCTGCAGCCTAGGCTGTCGCTACCACAACCAAATAAACGGCTGCGCAAGAAAACCTCTTTCCGGCTGGAGTATAAATAGTACAGAGCTGCAATTTTAAACTCTGGAGCCTTCGTCTCACAGCTGGGACTATTTCTGTGCCTGACTGGGGGAGGCTTGACAGGGGAAGGGGACCACAGTGGAAGGGGGACTGGAAACACACAGAAGCGCCCCCCACCGCCCCCGAAAAACAAAAGCATGGTTTTTAAAAAAGTCCTTAATGCACTAAGGGAGAAAGAAGGAGCCGAGAGGCCACTGAGCCGGGAGGGGGGGAGGTTGGTGGTTCCTTCGGACCCAGAGGAAAGCATGAGAGACGGGAGAGGGCACCGCTTCGTGATGAAGCAAAGTCTAGATGAGTTGAGTCTGTAGCCCGCCAGGCTCCTCTGTCCATGGGATTCTCCAGGCAAGAATACTGGAGTGGGTGTCATTCTCTTCTCCAGGGGATCTTCCCGACTCAGGGATCAAACCCAGGTCTCCTGCACTGCAGGCGGATTCTTTACCATCTGAGCCACCAGGGAAACCCCGAGATGATCTATACCCCCAGTCCAAACATGCCTGGGAACACGGAACCCCAGAGGGACACGAAGGACCACTGGCTGGGTGGCCTCTTCCCAAGACACACATGCAGTTTTTTGCTCACAGGAAGAGCTCTGGACCTCTCCGAGCATGCTCAGGAAGGAAGTCAGTCCTGAGTTCCAACCCCATCTTCCCTCTGCCACCTGGGGGACCTTATCCCAGCAGCTTCCACTGGGCATCTGGGTTGGCCCACCCGGGACAAGAGGGACCACACTCACTTGGCAGGGCTGCTAGGGTGACCTCATACTGTGGCTAAGTCCTTTAACAGGGCGTGGGCGCACCGTAGGCAGGAATAAATCTGTCCCACTAGACAACAGAAGAAGTGGCAAATCACTGCACATGAATTATCTCCTTTGATTCTCACAAAAACTCTCTTCTGCAGGTGCCACAATTTCCCTCTTTCTATGAATTGAGAAACAGAGGATTAGAGAGCTTAAGTCACCTGCTCAAGGTCACACAGCTAATACATCCGGAAGCCAATGTCTGACCTCTCTGACTTCAGAAGCTGGTAAGGACCAAGGTGCTCTCTGGGGAGGGGGAAAGTGTACCAGTCTTATGCTGCCTGTCAACTACAGTCACGCTCACCGCCCCCCCCCACCCCCCCGACCTCCGCCTGGCACCCAGGGCAGTCACAAAGCAGCAGGAGGGGAGTGAAGAAATGATCTGCTGACTGCCTGGTCAGCTGAGCGAAGAACAGGCCCTAAGACATTCCCAACCAACAGGGGAGGATCAGCCACCCCACCGTGCCCCACAAATCATTCACTGGACAATTTGCTCCCAGAAAGTGGCTCCAGAAATATGATTCCTGCAGGCTGCAACCCACATGCCTTTTTAACCCAGCCCATAAGCAACATGAATGCCTTCACCATCCTTTGCAACTCCCCGGGAAGAAACTGTCCCACTCTGAGGGGAGGGAAGCAAGCGGTTCCTCTTGAAGTGACATTCAGGGCTTGGCCGGCGGGGATAGCAGGTGGGCATTTTTTAATACGTATGAATTATGGCATTTATTGCCTTCTGCCACACCCCCTGATTTCTCCCAAAGTGCCAAGCCAGGCTTCCCAGCCAAGCTTCCCAGGCAAGTGTTCCAAAAACCGAAAAGGGGCTGGCCCTGTCCACCAGCGACTGGAACAAGAAACACGAAAAGATCCTCCGCCATCTGTTCTTCTCCGGCTCCACAAGTGGAAACTCCATCGTCCAGGTGCTCAGGCCAAATACCTGGGAGGATCCTTGGGTCATCTTTCTTTCCCACCCCCCACCCTATCCATCCTCTATGCAAACCCTCTCAGTTCTGCCTTCACAATACACCCCAGATCCCACCACTCTGGTGCAAGGCACCACTCCCCCTTGCTGGGACCACTGCAGTAGCCTGTTCCTCACTAGTCCCCTCCTTCCTCTTTTGCTCCCCTTCAATCTGTTCCTCAGAGATTCTGTTAAAACCAAAGCCCTCTTCAGCTCAGAATCTTCTACTCTACCATCCTCAGCCACTAGGATGGCCACAATCACAAAAACGGCAAGTGACAAATGTTGGTGAGAATATGAAGCAACCCTCATCAACTGCTGGTGGGACTGTGAAATTGTGCAGCTGTTTTGGAAACAAGCCTGGTTTGGAGGCCAACCTCTAAAGGTTAAACATAGAGTTACCCTATGACTCAGCAATGGACCCCAAAGAACTGAAAACAGAGGTTCTTACAAAAAAAAAAAAAAAGTTTACATTATTCCTAATAGCCCACAGTAGAAATAACTTGATGTTCATAAACTGATGGATGGGCAAACAAAATGTGACGTGGGCACAGGGTGGAATACCCTTCAGCCATAAAAAAGAATGAAGCGCTAATACACGCTGCAATGTTGATAATCCTTGAAAATAATCCTTACACGATTCCTTTTGTGTGAAACGTCCAGAGGCGGCAAACCCAGAGACAGAAAGTGTGTTAGTGGTTGTCTCCCCCATGGAATCGGTGGGGGGTGGCGAGGAGCAGGGAATAATTGCTAGTGGTTAAGAGACTTCTTTTTTGGGTGATGGAAATGTTCTGGAATTAGGTTGTGGTGATGTCTGCACAACCATAGTGAATATACTAAAAAACACTGAATTGTGTACTCTAAAATGGTAAATTTTATATTGCATGGATTATATCTTAACTTTGATTGTATCTTCCACCTCAGTCAGCAAACACCTACTGGAGGCCTCCCCAGCCCCACGCCATCCCAGCCCTCCACCTCTCTCTGACCTCATCTCTGACTGCTCACTCCCCACCAACCACGCCAACCATGGTCCTCACCCCAGGGCCTTTGCACTTGCTGTTCCTGTCACTGGCAAAGCTCATCTCACACTTCCTTCCAGCCTTTGCCCATATGAGTCTCCTTCGTGAGGCCTTCCCTGGTCTTGTGGCTTTCCTGCCATGCCCCATCCTGCACCAGTTTCTCTCTCTCTTTAGCCTGTATCAACATTTAACTTCCTACATATTTTACTTATTTGTTGTCATCTTCCCTCAACAGCATGAAAGCTCCTGGTGAACAGGGGTTTTCGTTTCATTTACCTTGGTGCCCCTAGGGCCTAAAATAATGCCTGGCACATAGCAGGTCCTTGTGTTTCCTAAGATAGCCTTCCAACTCTCTCTGTGTCTTTTCGCAATATGACCTTGCCCCTCTCTGCCCATGGGGAGGCAGCGTCATTCCTTTCCACCTCTGAACTAGCCTGGGACTTGCTTTGACCAATAAAATGTGGAAGCAACGCACTGCTCCACGTTTGACTTCCGAGACTAGAGACCCGCCAGCTTCTGGCTCACCCTCTTGAAAGACAACAGCAGGCAGTTCCGGTCTTCTGAGAGGCCACAGAGCGAGAGCAGTCTTGGAGAGTGAGAGGCCGTGGAGGAGAACTGACGCGGCCCGGCGGCCAGCACCAACCGCCTGACACGAGTGAGGCCATGTTGGACCTTGGGCTGCCGCGGACCCCCAGCTGTCTGCAGCCCCGTGAGGCAGCCCCCCCAGTGCCACAGGAGAGAATGGCTCAGAGGAGCCCGCCAACCCGCACAATCATGCACTCTAAACTGGGGGTCGTTTTTATCCACTAAAGTTGGGAATGGTTTGTTACCTGGCAACCGGTAACCAATACAATGCTCCATGAATATTTGTTGCAAGAAAGAGGGGAGGGAGGCGAAAAGAAAAAGGCCAGAGGAAGGAGGAAGAGTGCTCTCTTGGAAGAGGGACAGCCTGAGAACCGCAGCCTTGATGAGTGGTGCCTGAGTCCCGCTCTCCCATTCCTGCTGCGAAGTCCTAACGATGCCCCTGACCATGCCTGTGCCTCAGTTTCTCCACGTGAAAGGGTGTGTGGGGGGGGAACTTCTCAGACTTTTTCTGTCTTGAGCTGGAAGCTGAAGAGGGTCTGGTAAGTTCTTTCTCTCGGTTACTCTTGGCAAGGTGCTCCACCCACACAGGGGAGGATTGCGACCCACTAGGGTCTCCAAACTCATAAAGAGATGGAAGCCAGGCAGGAAATGAATACTAGGGAAGGCAGCCAAGCTTACGACGGTGTTTTCCTCACATTGCTTATTTCAGTTTCCCACTTGTGACAGAGACCTTTTACTTTTCTCTAAGAAATAGCAGCATCAGCAAGATAATAAATGGCAGCTGACACTCAGGCAGGAAGACAAAAGGGAGGGGTGGAGACTGTGGCAAACAGAAGGCCTCTGACCCCATCTAAAGAGGACAGCTGCCGCTTGGTTTGAGCAGATCATTCCAGGTGGGAACGCACCAAAACTGGTTTTATTCAAGATGAACGGTGATAGAGGTCTTTATACAAACTCTCCCAATTTGCAAATGCTGACAACTAACCTAAAAAGCTAAAAAAACACTGTGACAGTCAAGCTCCAGGAGATGGTGAAGGACAGGGAAGCCTGGTGCGCTGCAGTTCAGGGCGTCGCAAAGAGAAGGACACAACTGAGCAGCTGAACAACAACGATGGGCAAGCAAGCCTCACTGCAAGCTGAATGCGGCCTTCACCCCTCTGGCTTATCAGTCTTTAAAACACAAACATCTATGAAATGTCCAGAACAGGCACATCTTTAGAAACAGAAAGTCAGTTAGGGGCTTCCTGGTGGTGTGAGAGTGAAGAGGGCCAGGGTTTCTTCTGGGGATAACAAAAGTGTTTTAAGATTGATTTGTGGTTAACGGTTGTGCAACCCTATGAATAAACCAAAAGCAGTGAAATTACTAAAGCCTTTAACCGTGTGGATCACAACAAACTGTGGAAAATTCTTAAAGAGATGGGAATATTAGACCACCGTATCTGCCTCCTGAGAAATCTGTATGCAGGTCGAGAAGCAACAGTTAGAACTGGTCATGGAACAACAGACTGGTTCAAAATTGGAAAAGGAGTATGTCAAGGCTGTATATTGTCACCCTGCTCATTCAACTTATATTCAGAGTACATCATGTGAACTGCCGGGCTGGATGAAGCACAAGCTGGAATCAAGATTGCCGGGAGAAATATCAATAACCTCAGATATGATGAGGATACCACCCTTATGGCAGAAAGTGAAGAGGAACTAAAGAGCCTCTTGATGAAAGTGAAAGAGGAGAGTGAAAAAGCTAGCTTAAAACTCAACATTCAAAAAACAAAGATCATGGCATCTGGTCCCATCACTTCATGGCAAATAGATGGGGAAACAGTGGAAACAGTGACAGATTATTTTCTTAGCCTCCGAAATCACTGCAGATGGTGACTGCAGCCATGAAATTAAGATGCTTGCTCCTTGGAACAAAAACTATGACAAACCTAGACAGCATATTAAAAAGCAGAGACATTCCTTTGGTGACAAAAGTCCATCTAGTCAAAGCTATGTTTTTTCCAGTAGTCCTGTGTATGGATGTGAGAGTTGGACCATCAAGAAAGCTGAGCACTGAAGAATTGATGCTTTTGAACTGTGGTGTTGGAGAAGACTCTTGAGAGTCCCTTGGACAGCAGGGAGATCAAACCAGTCCATCCTAAGGAAGATCAGTCCCAGGTGTTCATTGGTAGGATTGAGGCCAAAGGTCCAATACTTTGGCTACCTGATATTAAGAACTGACTTATTAGAAAAGATCCTGATGTGGGGAAAGATTGAGGGTGGGAGGAGAAGGGGATGACAGAGGATGAGATGGTTAGGTGGCATCACTGACTTGACAGACATGAGTTTGAGCAAGCTCCAAGAGTTGGTGCTGGACAGGGAGGCCTGGCATGCTGTGGTCCATGGGGTCGCAAAGAGTCGGACACAACTGAGCGACTGAACTGAACTGAATGAAACTGTACACTTTAAATGGGTGGACTGCACATTACGTGAATTATATTACAACAACACTGCTTACACACACTCTCTCTTTCTCTCTGGAAAATCTTTCTAGAAAACACAAGGTCCGCGCAGCCCTGGACAAGGCCACTGAAGATCTACACCTTTCATCACAATATTTTCAGAAAAGCCAGACGTTAGGATTTTTATGTGAAAACTCCACTTTTTTTAGGGTTGGCATCTACTTAGCATTTTACAAATCAGATCACCCGGCCAACCAGAGGACACCCATGTGCAGCCAGACCAAGTCTGGGGGGTGGGGGTGGGTTCAGCTTTTGCTTGACACTTGGTGCTTCGGCCTGACCTTGTCCTCTGTCCCCCAGCCAGGCCAGGCCACGGTCCATGAGTGCAGGATGGGAGTGAAAACGAGCCCAGCCCAAGGACTGTGAGCCCTGCCCACACCCAGGGCGGGCAAATTAGGAACGCCTCCTCTTCTCCAAAAGCACTCGTGGTGGCCCCTTCAGATGGTAGGGAAAGCAAGGGTCTTTAGCAGAAGCAGTCTCGTCTCTGTGCACAGGATGAAAGGGCTGGATTGATGTCAGGAAAGAAAGATCCTGGGACCTGGGGCCAGCCACGAATGAAGGCCTGGAAAGAGCAAAGGAAGGCACTCTCCTTCCTTGCGCTGGAATCTCAAACCCAGAGGGGCTGGCCCATCAGATGATGATCCACTTCCCAAAGAGGAGACGCAGGAACGCCTTCCTCTAGGCAGCCCAAGTAAGCATTCCCGTCCCCAAGGGACGCTTGACCTTGACGTCTAAATGTCCGGAAGGGCTGACTATTCTTGCCCTGACCCTGACAAGAAGGTTAATTTGGCAACAGTAACTAAAAAAAAATGTTTTTTTAAGATTAACTTATTGATCTTTGCCTGCACTGGGCCTTAGCTGTGGCACACAGGCTCAGCTGCCCCGCAGCATGCAGCATCTTAGTTCCCTAACCAGGGATCCAACCCAAGTACCCTGCGTCGGAAGGCAGACTCTCCGACGCTGGACCACCAAGGACGTTCCCCTTAAATTTTAAAAGCCTGTATCCTTGGATCTTGTAAATCCCCCGCGAGGTATATCCTCCAGACATATTTGCACAAACGCAGAATGATGTAAGTACAGAAATACTCATTGTAATAGACTGTGACCGCAAAAGGAGAGAAATGGTTACCTAAATTACCATTCAGATCGACAATGGGATTGTTTGGCGGCTAGAAGCTATTGGCGTGCTTGCTGTGCGCTCACGTGTAAAGCTAAGGCACAGCGAGTGAAGACAGCAAGATGCCGTGGGGGCGGGGCCATGGGCGGGGCGGGGCCTCACGCATCGCTCCGTGGTCACGGGGACCTTTGGATTCTGTACCGTGTGCACACATTTTTTATTTTTAAACAAAACCTATTTAAAGAGAATCAGCTCCGGGCTTCCCTAGTGGCTCAGTGGTAAAGAATTCACCTGCCAGTGCAGGGGTGAAGTGAAAGTTGCTCAGTCGTGCCGACTCTTTGTGACACTATGGACCACACAGTCCATGGGATTCTCCAGGCCAGAATACTGGGGTGGGTAGCCTTTCCCTTGCGCAGGGGATCTTCCCAACCCAAGGATCGAACCCAGGTCTCCCACGTGGCAGGCGGATTCTTTACCAGCTGAGCCACCAGGGAAGCCTGATCCAGGGAGATCCCACAGGCAGAGGAGCAATGAAGCGGGTCTGTCAAAACTGCTGAGCCCGTGCTCTGGAGTCTGGGAGCTGCAACTGCTGCAGCCCACGCTCCCCAGAATCCGTGATCTGCAACAGAGAAACCACCGCAAGGAGAAGCCCGCACACCACAGCCCGAGAGGAGGCCCTGGCTCGCCACAAGCAGAGAAAAGCCTGTGGGTCAACAAAGACCCAGCACAGCCAAAAATAAATAAATAAATACAATTATTTAAAGTCAAATCAACTCCAATCCACTTAGAGGAACCCACAGGCCAAATGTCCACCACATTTGCCTCAAGGAATCAATTCAGATCCTGAAACAGTTTAAGAGAACCGGGGGCTCATGTGGACCATGCAAGGAGCGACTATGCTTTGCAAACCAAAAATTGGTGTCTACGGTTGGCCTCATGTACACAGATAGAGAAAGTTAGCCCTGGACTTCCAGGCCTCCAGGAGGTCATGCTAGTGAGAAGAACTCACCATCTTCTGCACAAGTGGAGGCTGAAATCGCCCTCCTGCAAACACAAAGTAGAATTATCAGTAGAATTATCAGAGGGCGTGTCCCACCCCCTCCCCCACCTGTTCGCAGAGCCCTGTGGGTGGGCGCGCCTCCTTTGCACTCTTACTTTCCAGCACCTGGTTCGGGGTCCACACCCAGTACCGGTTCCAGAAACACCTACAGAATGAATAAATGGATAATCGTATCTAATGCCACTGATCACTTACTGTGGGCCAGACTCCGAGCCAAGCATCACCCGCGCATCACCTCACCCAACCCCACAGCTCAGGAGGACGGGCGGACGGGGGGCAGGGCTGAGATCCGAACCCAGGCCCTATGGCTCTTGAGCTGACCTCCCACCACGCAGCCTGACCAGGGCAGGGGTGCTGATGGGGTCAGGGGGCATACATCTGCAAAGGATGCTGCTTCAATGGATACGCGAGGAGTCAGTAGCCAGTGCTATAGACACTGCAGCAGGCAGGATCGAAGGGTTTTCTGCCCTCTGCAAGTGGTGGGGAGCCAGCACTCCAGGCCTGCAGCAGGTCCCGCTTGCAGGGGGGCGAGGTTTGAGCTACCCACCAGGCTGACCATCAGAATCTCTGGAGAGGGCTTACAAGTCCAGATCCCCAGGCCTGGGCTGCCTCCCGGGTGCCCCCAACAGTCAGCAGCCACAGGGACTTTCCAACAGACAAATCAGTCTTGGTAACCCTGGGCTTTTCAATCCTGCTGGAAAGCTTTCAGCATTCCAGTGCCCAGGAGGTGCCCACTCCAGTGAAATGAGGGTATCAGGGGTGGGAGGCAGGCAGCAGCTCTCTTCGTCGCTGGTGGAGACCGCAGATGAGGCCAATGTGAGGTGAAGGTTGGGGACCACACCCTACACCAGGGCTCACACGCTGACCATACTCCACCCTACCCCCTAGAGATGGATCTATCTTAATCTCTTATTTATTCAGTTCAGTTGCTCAGTCGTGTCCGACTCTTTGCGACCCCATGAATTGCAGCACACCAGGCCTCCCTGTCCATCACCATCTCCCAGAGTTCACTCAGAGTCACGGCCATGGAGTCCGTGATGCCATCCAGCCATCTCATCCTCCGTCGTCCCCTTCTCCCCTTCTCCTCCTGTCCCCAATCTCTCCCAGCATCAGTCTTTTCCAATGAGTCAATTCTTCGCATGAGGTGTCCAAAGTACTGGAGTTTCAGCTTTAGCATTATTCCTTCCAAAGAAATCCCAGGGTTGATCTCCTTCAGAATGGACTGGTTGGATCTCCTTGCAGTCCAAGGGACTCTCAAGAGTCTTCTCCAACACCACAGTTCAAAAGCATCAATTCTTCGGCGCTCAGCCTTCTTCACAGTCCAACTCTCACATCCATACATGACCACAGGAAAAACCATAGCCTTGACTAGATGGACCTTAGTCGGTAAAGTAATGTCTCTGCTTTTGAATATGCTATCTAGGTTGGTCATAACTTTTCTTCCAAGGAGTAAGCGTCTTTTAATTTCATGGCTGCAGTCACCATCTGCAGTGATTTTGGAGCCCCCCAAAATAAAGTCTGACACTGTTTCCACTGTTTCCCCATCTATTTCCCATGAAGTGATGGGACCAGATGCCATGATCTTCGTTTTCTGAATGTTGAGCTTTAAGCCAACTTTTTCACTCTCCTCTTCCACTTTCATCAAGAGGCTTTTTAGCTCCTCTTCACTTTCTGCCATAAGGGTGGTGTCATCTGCATATCTGAGGTTATTGATATTTCTCCCGGCAATCTTGATTCCAGCTTGTGTTTCTTCCAGTCCAGCATTTCTCATGATGTACTCTGCATATAAGTTAAATAAGCAGGGTGACAATATACAGGCTTGACGTACTCCTTTTCCAATTTGGAACCAGTCTGTTGTTCCATGTCCAGTTCTAACTGTTGCTTCCTGACCTGCATACAGATTTCTCAAGAGGCAGGTTAGGTGGTCTGGTATTCCCATCTCTTGAAGAATTTTCCGCAGTTTATTGTGATCCACACAGTCAAAGGCTTTGGCATAGTCAATAAAGCAGAAATAGATGTTTTTCTGGAACTCTCTTGCTTTTTCCATGATCCAGCGGATGTTGGCAATTTGATCTCTGGTTCCTCTGCCTTTTCTAAAACCAGCTTGAACATCAGCGAGTTCACGGTTCACGTATTGCTGAAGTCTGGCTTGGAGAATTTTGAGCATTACTTTACTAGCATGTGAGATGAGTGCAATTGTGCGGTAGTTTGAGCATTCTTTGGCATTGCCTTTCTTTGGGATTGGAATGAAAACTGACATTTTCCAGTCCTGTGGCCATGGCTGAGTTTTCCAAATTTGCTGGCATATTGAGTGCAGCACTTTTACAACATCATCTTTCAGGATTTGAAACAGCTCAACTGTAATTCCATCACCTCCACTAGCTTTGTTCGTAGTGATGCTTTCTAAGGCCCACTTGACTTCACATTCCAAGATGTCTGGCTCTAGATTAGTGATCACATCATCATGATTATCTGGGTCGTGAAGATCTTTTTTGTACAGTTCTTCCGTGTATTCTTGCCACCTCTTCTTAATATCTTCTGCTTCTGTTAGGTCCATACCATTTCTGTCCTTTATCGAGCCCATCTTTGCATGAAATGTCCCCTTGGTATCTCTAATTTTCTTGAAGAGATCTCTAGTCTTTCCCATTCTGTTGTTTTCCTCTATTTCTTTGCATTGATTGTTGAAAAAAGGCTTTCTTATCTCTTCTTGCTATTCTTTGGAACTCTGCATTCAGATGCTTATATCTTTCCTTTTCTCCTTTGCTTTTCGCCTCTCTTCTTTTCGCAGCTATTTGTAAGGCCTCCCCAGACAGCCATTTTGCTTTTTTGCATTTCTTTTCCATGGGGATGGTCTTGATCCCTGTCTCCTGTACAATGTCACGAACCTCATTCCATAGTTCATCAGGCACTCTATCTATCACACCTAAACACACTTAAATCTATTTCTCACTTCCACTGTATAATCATAAGGGATTTGATTTAGGTCATACCTGAATGGTCTAGCTGTTTTCCCTACTTTCTTCAATTTAAGTCTGAATTTGGCAATAAGGAGTTCATGATCTGAGCCAGTTACAGGTGCATGAAGTAAGTGGTTTTTGCCCTTAAAGTTTTTATTTACACCACACACACCTCTGAGCATCTCCTTTTCTCCCCTGGCTCCAGAATGGTGTGTTCAGAGCGGCTCCTGCTCCAACCATGAGCCATCTACTGTGCAGAAGCATCCTTACGTGACCAGCCCGCACGGGTGGGCACCAGCGTTACTTCCCACCTTTGGGACTCTGTTTCCAAGCTTCTTGGTTAGTGCTGAGAATCAGCAGACTGGGAGCTTTTAGCGACGGTTCCAAGGTGACCCACCCGCAAAGCCCAGATGTCCTGTGATAATAGACTGTTCAGTCGGGAATGGGTCCTTCCGCTGCTGGACAGTTCAGCCCAGGGAAACACGAACTGTCTTCTGAGAAACACTACCTTTCTCCAAGCGCCCACTTTGGCCTTGACTCTCACACCCCCGAAGGCTCCGATTCAGGGAGCCTGGCCAGCTCGACCCATGTCCACCTGGATGTCCACATCTGCGATCCCCCTGCGGCTGCGCCAGCCCCTCCAACTCGTTCTGGCACTGCACTACGTCCACAGATCGGATCCTGTCTTTCTCCTGCTCACACCCAGCTCGGCTCTGCTCACAGCTTCCATCCATGACCCCCTAGAATCGAATTCCAGACTCCTCCCTTTGGGCCCTGCCCACTCTCTCCTTGATCACTGAGGTCCACCCACTCGGGCACCTCCTGGGTCATCATTTTTCCTTGCTTCTAGCCACACGCACAATGCCAGATCTCTGCCTGGTGGTTCCTTCCAGTCCTCCCTGTGTGTCTCCATCGCAGCCCCCAGGTGTCTCCTCTGGGGCATATACCACCTTTCGCTACTCTGTAGGATCGTTCCTAGCCGGCTCATCTCCTGTGCTCGAGGGCAGGCACTGCATCTATCTCGCTGGCCTCTCCCCTGTGCTCGGCACACTGTCTGGCCCGCAGCAACTCCACCATAAGGATCAGAGGAATAAACTAACCCAGAACTATATCTCAAAACACAGTAGCCTGTGCCCTGGAACCTACCCACAGAGTTCTAATCTGAACACCCAAAATTTGAAAGCAGAAAGGGGACTAGTAGGTCACAAGAATAAGACAAATGCCAGGGCTCCCAGAGGCACGTGGGGTCTACAGGTTGGACACAATAAACAGTCTCTGCTTCCACAAAGAAACGGTCTCGTCTACATTTTGTCTTGAGACCCAAGGGCATTTGGGGCTAATTCATGTCTTCCTATTTCAGTCCAGACTCCTGGTTTGGAGAAAGAGTTTCCTCTCCTCTTATCATGACTACAGGAACGTCACAGGTTCAAGCACAAAGGTAAGTGGTAACTGACACCAGCTTCAGTAGAGGGGGACAATAAGGAGGGGTGGGGACTGCAGCAAACAGGAGACCACGACTAGAAAACAGGGACCGAGGGTTTCCAGACTGTCCGTTATTTTATTTTTTGTGTCCGTTATTTTAAACAAACAAGAAACTCAGATTTTTTTTTCATGAAAATTCTCCATTTAAGAACCCCTTTGTGAAAAAAGGATTAAACAACAACAAAAAAGAACCCCTCCGTGAAGGGAACCAATCATATCAGAGTTCTGGATTCAGCCCCTGGGCCACCAGTTTGCAGCCCGGGACCTCATCCACGGGTTAACTCTCCCCTCTCATCTCTGCCCACTCAGGCTGAGCAAGTGTGAGCAAGCGAAGTCCTTTACTTCCTTCCAGGCAGACCATGAACCCCATCTGTGGGCCCAAACCTGTCCTGCATCCCAGCACAGGAACCAAATGGAACTCTGAGTCTTGTCAGGAATTCCCCGCTGGGTGGGTATCAGGACTCAGCCATCCAGGAGAGCCCCCAAGAGGCAAACATCTCTTTCTCTCCCTGCCATCCTGAAGCAGCTTCCAGAGACCCTGCCTGAAAGTTCCCCCAAAAGAGGAAGTTCAAATCAGAAAGGGAAAGTAAAGCACAAAAAGTTGGTCGGACAGAAAAACCCAAAGGCCCTAGAAAGAGTGAAATGCTTCCTGGTCGACTGGTCAACACTCAGCCCTTCAGTGGCTCCTCCACCCAGGGAGGCAGTGCAAAGTCCTCTTTCTGGTCCTCTCACTGGCCCCAGCCTGCCCCACTGCCCAACCCCACCCTGCCCCACTGCCCACCCACCCCCGCCCCCCGCTTCTACCTGCTGCTCTTCTCCCCTCATGACTACCCTGCTTCATCCCACCCCAGGGCCTTTGCAAGTTCTGTTTCCTCTGCCTGGGACATTTTTCTCCTCCTTCTCAGGCTGGTCAACTCCTGTTCATGCTTCAGAGCTCAGCCCAAACTGATGTCGCCTCAGGGAAGCCCTCCCTGACCACTTCCAGACAAAGTGGGGGTCCCTCTGCTACTCAGCCTCCTGGAGTGCTCTGTGCTCCCTCTTCCCCGCACATCCCTCGGGGGTTTGGAGAGGCCTTCCCCACCCAAGTCTCCCAGACACTCTCTACCACATCACCCAGGCTGCATTCTCCACGGCGTTCATCACAACGCAGAGGTTTTGTGTGTTACACGTTTACTGTCTGAGAGTAGGGCCAAGAAAGGGGGGCCCTTGTGTGGTTCACCCCCTCAAACACAGCACGGGTTTGAGGCGTTGAAGGACCCACCTCCCTAAGAACTCCAGGGCACCCCCAGAACTAGGGTCTGAGACTCCGACCGCTCCATTTAAAAACCCAAAGTGGCCCGAGCACAGGGGCTGCTACAGGAGGCTCCAGGCACCCAGGCCTGATCCCAAACCAGGCTTCCCTTTCCCAGCTCATTTGCCCATCTTTATAAACAGCTGCAGCACGGGGGAACTGCTAATGAATTAAGCTTTAAGTAGATGCTGCAAGTGACTCCACCCGGGCAGTTTTTGCTCCTTTTGGTAAATAAACTTCAGCAAGAGCTCGAAGTGCCTTTATTGCCGCGTGGAGCTACAGGGAGTTCGGCTCTTCATTACAGCCCTTACAAATGAGCATGAGCCAGCTCATGTCTGAGTTAGAGAGAGCCCCGAGTGAGCAAAGGAAGTGAATGCATGCTGCTTCTCCTGGAGGCTGTCCCTAATCAGACAAAATGAGGCTGAGCCCCTGGGCACAATGACGTCTTGCTGCTGAGAGTAAGGTGGAAAAAGAACAAGAAAGACGCTCAGGTTACTTAAATCCTTAAGCAGGTACACAGCCTCAATGCCCGTGCCTGGGGGCGTGGTTCAGAAATGACCAGAGAGCCACAGGATGTTGCTTATTTGGTGAGGCTCTCAGGTTTCACAGTTATGAGGTTGACACAGCAACATCCTAGCTCCTGGGTCACTGCCAGGATGCGATGACACAGTCCACGAACAGAGTTCAGCATGCCACTGGCACACAGTATATGCTCAGAAAATAGGAGGGGTTATTACATAATGGTAGGCATGTATGGGTGTGACAGCTGGACCATAAAGAAGGCTGAGTGCCAAAGAACTGATGTTTTCGAACTGTGGTGCTGGAGAAGACCCTTGAGGGTTTTCTCAGCAAGGAGACCAAACCAGTCAATCCTAAAGGAAATCAACCCTGAATACTAATTGGAAGACTGATGCTGAAGCTCCAATACTATGGCCACCTGATGTAAACAGTCGACTCACTGGAAAAGACCCTGATGTTGGGAGAGACTAAAGACAAGACAGAATAGAGGGTGGCAGAGATGGTTGGATGGCATCACTGACTCAGAGGCCACGATTCTGAGCAAACTCTGGAAGATGGTGAGGGACGGGGAGGCCTGGCATGCTGCAGTCTATGGGGTCACAAAGAGCTGGACACGACTTGCCAACTGAACAACATTATGTAATGGCAGGACACTAGAAAGGTGAAGAATGATGAAGACCTTACACTCTCCAACATGGAAGCTGCCAGCCTCTTACGACTATTGAAAGTGAAAGACGCTCAGTTGTGTCCGACTCTTTGCGACACCTTGTACTATACAGTCCATGGAATTCTCCAGGCCAGAGTACTGTAGCCTTTCCCTTCTCCAGGGGATCTTCCCAACCCAGGGATCGAGCCTAGGTCTCCCATATTGCAGGCAGGTTCTTTACCAGCTGAGCCCCCAGGGAAGCCCTTAGGACTATTAAATGTGGCTGGTCCACACCTTGGTGTGTTGTGAGCTTAATATCCCAAGCCTGGTTTTGAAAACGTAGTCCAAAGAAGAGAATGCAAAAATCTCATTGATGGAGAAGGAAATGGCAACCCACTCCAGTTCTCTTTCGTGGAAAATTCCATGGATGGAGGAGTCTGGTAGGCTACAGTCCATGGGATCCCAAAGAGTCGGACACGACTGAGCAACTTCACTGGCACTATAGTTTACTCATTATTCAAACTGTCCCCAGCAAATAAGTGTATCTTGAATTTATATATCGTTGAATTCTTTTTACATTGATGACATGCTGAAAGGACATTTTGGATAGTTATTTTAAATAAATTGAAACTTGTACATCTTAATCTTATAGCATTGTATGTCAATTAGCTCTCCATAAAACTGGGGAAAATATATTGACAATTTCACCTGTTTCTTCTCCCCTTTTGTATGGCTCCTAGAATATTTAAAATGTTAAAAAAATAAAATTATTGGCTCCTATTTGGCTCAAATTATGTTTCTATTGGACAGCTCTTACATTCTGACATGGAAATATGTCCATACTATTTTTTAAACTGAGATAGAATTCACATACTATAAAATTTAACCTTTTAAAGTGTACAATTCTGTGGTGTTCAGTGAATTCACAAAGTTGTGCAACCATAGGCAGTAATTCCAGAACATTCTCATCACCCTGAAAAGATGCCCTGTGCCTTGCCATTAAGTCACTTCCTATTTGTCCATGCTATTCTGAATAACGAAAAGCAAGTTGCAGAACAGCATTCTAGTATCAAGCGGGTTTTTTGTAAAAACTAATTATGTATAATTAATAGTACATACGCCTACTTACATTTGTAAATGCATTTTTAATATGCTTGGCATGATGTACACCAAACTGAGGAAGATGGTTATCTCTGGGAACCAGAACTGGGGTGAGAGAGAAAGATAGAAGGTGCTTCCTCTTTATTTTAAATACTTGCGGACCACTTCTGACATTTTAAAAGAGAATGGGTTGAGTTTCCGGCCCTAAATAAGTCCGGGTGAACTTGGGTAAATAACTTTCTCATGGCCCTATCAACATACTGGCTTCAGCTGGAAGATAAAGAATCCAGCGTTAGACCTACTTTTTATTCTGTGCGTTTAAAACAGCAAGAACAGCCAGAGATGAGGTATTTTTCCTCCTAGCAACAGAAGCGGACCGAGGCCGGGTGCATCCTCACAGACGCAGCCTGCCTGCCTCCTGCGGGAATCTGGCGTCAGCTCAGAGCCGAGCAGGCCAAGCGCGCGGGCAGAGGCGGGACCAGGGCTCGCCGCCCCGAGGGCCTGGGTTTGCAAAGGGCATCAGCTCTGAGCGCGCCTCCCTCTGGCGTCCCGGCGAATGCCGGGATTCTGGGAGAGGGGTTCGGGGAGAGGGGGTGCTCAGGTAAGGATGGGAGGCGAGTCTGGGCCCCTGAGAGCCGTGTCGGCTGGAGGACGGGGCGGGAGCGACCTGACGCGCATCTCTGGGTGACCCTGGGCAGCCACCGCGCCGCCGAGGAGGGACCCCGGGGCCTCCCGTGCGTCCCCGGAGCCCCAGCGCCAGGTACGAGAGAAAGCTGCAGGGAAGCCGAGGGTCCGGGCTCAGCGCTCAGCGGTCCCCCCACCCCTATTCGTCCACTCCCCCGCTGGGGCGCGCGGCCCTGGACACCCCCAACCCCGAGACCCGCTTCCCCCACTTCCAGCCGCGTCCCCTACCTCGGCCCCGGGCTCGGGGGTCAGGAAGACGGCGAGCTCGCGCGCCCCGCCGCGCACGGGCTCCGGCCGATCGGCGTCCACGAGCAGCATCACGAGCGAGGCACGGTCCAGCCGGCGGAGGCTGCCCGGGAGCCCGACGCCGCGTCCCGGCCTCGGAGCCCCGCCCCCGGCCCGCGGCACGCCCCGCGGCCCGCCTGGCGGAGGCGGGGCCGGTGCGCGCCGAGCGGAGCGACGGGCCGAGTGGGCAGCGCCGCCCAGTGGCGCGCCGCGCTCCCTGCGCCCGGCCCCCGCACCACCTGGCAAACCAGCGTCTCAAACTCGCTTCCAGACGGCCATCACCGGGGGCTCCTTTAAAACGCCCCACGTCCAGGCCACACACAGTCTCTAGGCTTGGAACCTGGCCATCCGCATGGTTTGATGCGCGCCAGGTGATTCTAACACAACACTGAGTTTGAGAACCGTGGGTACAGACTACCCCGTTGCACTGAAATCCGGTGGAGCAGCGGGTCCCAGCTCCTTGTGGCCCGGGGAGTTTGCTGAAGGAGAAGGGAACAGAGGATGAGACAGTTGGAGGGCATCACCGATTCCTTAGAATCTGAGTTTGAGCAAGCTCCGGGAGTTGGTGAAGGACAGGGAAGCCTGGTGTGCTGCAGTTCATTGGGTCGCAGAGCGTCAGACACGACTGAGCGACAGAACTGAACTGGGAAGTTTCTAAAAGTCCGGAAGTCAGACCTCACCCCAGGCCTATTCAGCCAGAATCTCTGGAGGTGGAGCTTGGGCATCAGTAGTTTGTAAAGCTCCCCGGGTGGTTCCAGCGTGCATTCAGGATAGAGAACAGATATCTTAGAGAAGCCTTTCATTTAAAGACCACCCCTCCCCCATCACGCCGCCCGCCAAGCCTCTCCTAGGACAGCTTGTTTGCGCCTGGCTGACAGTCCTAAAAGTTAGGGAAGCTTGGTGTAGCGATCCTCTTCCTCCCCCGGGCAGATTTTAAAATAAACTTCACACGGAATCCTTAAGCACACTGAATTTGACCTCCACCCCCTAAGAGGCTAGTCTAGACTCCTTGATTGTTTAGTCGCTCAGTCATGTCCGACTCTTTGGAACCCCATGGGCTGCAGGACGCCAGGCCTCCCTGTCCATCACCAACTACTGGAGCTTGCTCAAAACTCATGTCCATTGATTCGGTGATGCCATCTAACCATCTCATCTGCTGTTGTCCCCTTCTCCTCCCACCTCAATCTTTCCCAGCATCAGGGTCTTTTCCAGCTCTTTGCATCAGGTGGCCAAAGTATTGGAGCTTCAGCTTCAGCTTCAGTCCTTCCAGTGACTATTCAGGGTTGATTTCCTTTAGGATTGACTGGTTGGATCTCCCTGCTGTCCAAGGGGCTCTCAAGAGTCTTCTCCAGCACGATAGTTCAGAAGCATCTAGTCTTCAGCGCTCAGCCTTCTTTATGGTCCAACTCTCACATCCATACATGATTACTAAAAAACCCATAGCTTTGACTAGATGGACCTGCTAGTGAGTCAAGTTTTTAAAAATGTAAGGAGGTATCCAGAGGTCTAGCAGTCTAATTTTTCCTGATTATTTTTCTTTTAAAGTGTTAGATTGTCGTCTTTTAAAAATGGGGCTCGGCTTAGGGCAAAAATAAGTATACAGGACTCCCCTTATCCTCATCCTGTTAAATCTGAATTTGTATTTTATCCGACAAGCTTAGGTAGGGGGGGCGAGACCATAGGCTTGGTGTGTCTTTTGGGTAATCCATCTTCCCCCTTCCACAGCTGTCCACTGCTAATTGCTTTACACCGCCACCCAAATAGCCAGGCTTTCGGGCCAGAGGAATATTCTGGAAAATTCTTGGCCAAGACTTGGGCCTCAGGTGCTAAGGGAGAGGATTTAATAGAAACTTACTGAACCTGCACTTGGACATTCATTGCTGTCCCGAGGCGTCTGATGCCCAGAGCTCTTCTGCATCACACAAGACAGCCAGCCCTCACCCCTGCGCACGAAACCGGCTTCAGATTAGCCAAACAGGCCTAAGGGCAGCAAACTTCCCTTGATGGAGGAATGTCAAAAACACAATGCTAAGAAAAAGAGAAGGGGGGGGGGGGGGAGGCCAGTCACAGAAGGCTCTGTAGGGCACGCTGCCATTAACATAAAGTTTTTAAAACACGCGAAATCGCACTATATATTGTTTATGGATACAGACATATGGAGTCAAAGTATAAAGCTGTGCACGGGGGTGCGGCGCCACATTCGGGAAACTGGTTACTTTGGGGTGGCGGAGAGGAAACGGGAGGGTACGAGAGGGGTTTCAATTATGTATTCCTAGTGTTCTATTTCTTCCGCTGATGCTTGTTACAGTATTTAAACTTTAAAGATGCCCAATATGACTCATTGGAGGGGGAAAAAAATAGAAAAACCAAAACCCTAGGGTGTTAGCTAAAAACGCTGCCTACCCCGACCCCCTTTTCCTGGAGATGGGGTGTCGAGGGAAGAGACCTTCGCTCTGCACAAGCGTCAAGGGGATTCCTACCCTGGGCCAAGCTGTTTTGCCAAGTCATTTTTGCTTCCAGTCTTTCCCCCCCTCCTACTCTCCCCGCCCCCACCCCCAGTGTAATGATGCCTGAGAAACATTTTGCTTAAAATGCAGCTGCCCGGGGCCCCACCCCAGCTTTCGGAGGCTTTGGGGAGAAGGGGCGCTGGGCGGGGGCACTCTGGAAAGCTCTGCGGTTGCCTGAGATGCACGCAGGACACACAGGATAGCCCAGGGAGTGTCGGCGGGCTCAGGAGCCCCCGTGGGGGCCAAATGAATGATCTGAAACAAAGAAGACAATTACAAACAAGTCTCCCCGGGCCCCCGGAGGCGCTCGGGGCGACCCCGGAGCCGGCGGCGCGCCCGCGGCCTGGAATGCAGCCCGCCGGGCCGCACCCTGCCCGAACCAGTCTGAACCAGCTGCGGGGACGGGGGCGCGGCGCGCTCGCGAGCTCCCCCTGGCGCCCGAGCCGCGCTCCGAGCCGCTCCGGCCTCCTGCCCGCCCGCTCCCTCCCCGCCGGGGCTGCGGGCGCGCTGGCGGGCCCCGCGACCCCCGAGGGAGCGCCGCAGCCGCCCCCGGGCTGGGCCCCGAGGACCCCCCAGCCTCCCACCCCCGACCCCGTCTGGCGTCACCTCCAGCCGCAAAATGGTTGCCTGTGTGTGTCTTTTCAAGGTCACCTCTGTCCACTCAGGCCTCAGGCACCCGAAGTTCTAGATGAGCGTGGTTGCCAGACTCAGCTGCGCGTTGGAAACTCCTGGAGACTTCCAGAAAAATACCGATGCCCAGACCGCTCCCCAGAGACTGGGATTTAATCGGGCAGGGGACCGTGGCCTGGGTTGGGGACGTTGGAAGGATTCCCCAGGTGATTCTATCTGTGAGGCTCCAGCGCTGGTTATCTCTGTGGGCCTGTGAGTCCGCAGCTGCCCATGTCTAAGGTCCGCTGGCCTCACTGAGAATGTGAAAGCTTCCTGGGGGCCAGACTGTGTTCTAAACTCTTCACATAGATGCTTGCCTTGAATCTCCACCGCACCCTGGGAGACAGGGCTGCTCTGCTGATACCCATTTTCGAGATGAAGAAAATGAGGCCCGGAGAGGTTAAATCCCTTGCCAGGGATTATAATTAGCTCCAAAGAATTGATTGCTTTCCAACTGTGCTGGAGAAGACTCTCTCGAGAGTCCCTTGGATAGCAAGCAGGTTAAACCAGTCAATCGTAAAGAACATCAACCCTGAATATTCATTGGAAGGACTAAAGCTGAAGCTCCAATACTTTGAGCTCCAGTTGCAAAGAGGAGACTCCCTGGAAAAGACTCTGATGCGGAAAAGATTGAAGGCAAAAGGAGGAGGCTGCCAAGGAGAGGATGAGATGGTTAGATAGCATCACTGACTTAGTGGACATGAATTTGAGCAACCACTAGGAGATAATGAGGGACAGGGAAGCCAGGTACTCTGCAGTCCATGCGGTCACAAAGAGTTGGACACGATTTAGCGATTGAACAACACAACATATTGATGATTAGTAAATGGAAGAACCCAGGTGCTTACCTGCTGCTCCCATCCTGCCTCCTACAGGATGGCCCTGCTGTTGGTCCTGCGGCTGCCACCTCAGCCCAGCCTGGCCTGCTGGGAAGGTGGGCAGCTGCCCTGGCCCCTGTGCCAGACCCCCCACCCCCCTTTTCACTGCCCTCCCAAAGGACCAGCCAGCAGTCTCCTCCTGCTCTCAGTTCCCCAAGTGAACTTCAGGTTCAATGGTGCAGTTCAGACCTCGCCCCCAGCCCTCCCTTGCCAGTGTGTCCTCTCTGAACCCTAAGATGCCAATGGGTGCCCACAGAGCAGAGCTCGGACCTGCAGGAGGCAAGAGAGACCCCCGGAAGACAGACTGTTAAGGGGCCTCCTGGTCAGGAGCAGCCCCCAGGAGCGAGGGTCTCCCTTTTGGCAGAGGGTGTGTCCTGGGCATCCCTCCTGCCTCACCTGAGTGCTGGCCCTGCCATGGAGCCTGACCCTATGGGCAGAATGTGTGTGTCCCGAGTTCATAAGTTGAAATCCCAACCCCAAGGTGATGGTCTCGGGAGGTGGGGACTTTGGGAGGTGGTTAGATCACGAGGGTGGAGGCCTTCCCTGCTGTAGCGTGCTTACAGAGGTGAGCCAGGAAGCCCAGGCTGGGCGTCTAGTCCACAGGGAGACCTGCAGCGCATCACCGCCACATGGTTGACCCCAAGACGCAGGAGCTCCGGAGGGAGATACACACACACACACACACACACACGTACATATGAAAAGTGAAAGTGTTAGTTGCTCAGTCCTGTCCGACTTTTTGTGACCCCATGGACTATAGAGCCCACCAGGTTCCTTTGTCCATGGAATTCTCCAGGCAAGAATACTGGAATGCGTAGCTATTCTCTTCTCCAGGGCATCTTCCTGGGGATTGAACCAGGGATTGAACCTGCAACTCCCACATTGCAGGTAGACTCTTCACCCTCTGAGCCACCAGGAAAGCCTCACACAAGCATGTGTGTGTGTGTATAATAAGTATATATATATACATATACACAAGAAAAAAAGAAAAAGAGACCCCGAGAGCGCTCCCTGCCCTTTCTGCTGTGTGAGGACACGTGGAGGCTTCCAGCAGCCTGCACCCTGGAAGCAGGCCCTCACCAGAACCTGACCCTGCTGGCTCCCTTATCCTGAGCTTACAGCCTCCTGATCTATGAAAAATAAATGGCTGCTGTTTATAAGCCGTGCAGGCTAAGGCGTTTTGTTATAGCCTGGCCCAAAAGAAGACATTCACAGGAGTGTTAGATTTGCACATAACCATGCTTAAATGCTCAACAAACTGTGGAAAATTCTTGAAGAGATGGGAATACCAGACCACCTTACCTGCCTCCTGAGAAATCTGTATGCGGGTCAAGAAGCAACAGTTAGAACTGGACATGGAACAATGGACTGATTCAAAATTGGGAAAGGAGTACATCAAGGCTGTATATTGTCACCCTGCTCATTTAACTTATGTGCCAAGTACATCATTCGAAAAGCTGGGCTAGATGAAGCACAAGCTGGAATGAAGATTGCTGGGAGAAATATCAATAACCTCAGATATGCAGAGGACACCACCCTTATGGCAGAAAGTGAAGAGGAACTAAAGAGCCTCTTGATGAAAGTGAAAGTGGAGAGTGAAAAAGCTGGCTTAAAAGTCAACATTCAGAAAACTGAGATCATGGCATCCAGTCCCATCACTTCATGGCAAATAGATGGGGAAACAATGGAAACAGTGACAGACGTTATTTTCTGGGCTCCAAAATCACTGCAGATGGTGACTGCAGCCATGAAATTAAAAGACGCTTACTCCTTGGAAGGAAAGTTATGACCAACCTAGACAGCTTAGACAGCTTAGACCAACCTAGACAACTAAAAAGCAGAGATGTTAATTTGCTGATAAAGATCCATCTAGTGAAAGCTATGGTTTTTTCAGAAGTCATGTAGATATGGGAGTTGGACTGTAAAGAAAGTTAAGCACTGAAGAACTGATGGTTTTGAACTGTGGTGCTGAAGAAGACTGTTGAGAGTCCCCTGGACTGCAAGGAGATCCAACCAGTCCATTCTAAAGGAAATCAGTCCCGAATATTCATTGGAAGGACTGATGCTGAAGCTCAATACTTTGGCCACCTGATGTGAAGAAATGACTCATTAGAAAAGACCCTGATGCTGGGAAAGATTGAAGGTGGGAGGAAAAGGGGACGACAGAGGATGAGATGGTTGGATGGCATCACCGACTCGATGGACATGAGTTTGAGGAAGCTCCGGGAGTTGGTGATGGACAGGGAGGCCTGACGTGCTACAGTCCATGGGGCCGCAGAGAGTCGGACACGACTGAGTGACTGTACTGGACTATGCTTAAATGTCTGTATCTTTCAATATGGTGCCCTTTGACAGTCTACACAGACATTCAGCTGCGGCTTCTCTCGATAGGAAAGGAAAGCTTAGAAAGCCATGGGCCTGCACTGCGACATGGCAGTTAATGAGATGTCCCAGTTGACACACTCTGCCTCACTTGGCCTCAGTCTCTTTCTGGCCTCTTGGTCTGTGAAGGTGTCTGGGTTCTGCCCCCAGGGTCCCCTGGACACGCCCCACGCCTGCCGGGCTCCACATCAGAGTCCCGTGTGTCTGTTGGAGGCCTCCGCCGCCCCAGGGCTGACCACCCTCCCTGCCTTTCCGCCTAGTCTTCGAGGCTGTTCTTCCGTGGCCCGTTTTCCGACCCCCAAACAGATGCGCCCTTTAAGCTTACCTTCTGCTACCTCGTACCTTCTGCTAAGGTGTACGGCCACCGTCAGACAGGAAGGTCCCAGGGCAGAGCCCACGGCGGCCGTCTGGGGGGGTGACCGAAGCAGTCTAGTGGCTGCCTTTGCACATACAAGTCCGTCCTCAAGAAGCACGTTTCTCTAGATTTGAAGTCGCTCTCCTGCTTAGCGTCTCTGCCTCCCCACCAGCAAAATGATTTAGAACATAACCCCTCTTGAGAGAAGCACTGTGAAAAGCCAGGCTTTAAAAGCATTTTTTCGAACACAGTTTTGAAATGATCCCTCTATAGTAATGGGAGACAGCACATCCCATTCTTTCTCTGTGAAAGAAGGCTTCTAATTCTCCCCAGGAATTTGATCCGTTTTTCACTGTGGCTTTTCTTTCTGCAACAGAGCTACACAAAGGGTCTTGTAGCTTTGGAGGCAAGGGGCCAAGGGTCAAGGTTCAAAGTGCTCCCTAAGCGTCGTTTGGCTTTCTGGCTAGCGCTGCATGTTTCCTGGGAAGTGAGAGGAGAATCACGGGTTTAGAGGAAAGAGGAGCTTTTACCCCTCCAGCTACTGAAATATGAGGCTTCCCTGGTAGCTCGGTGGTTTAAAAAAAAAAATCTGCCTGCCAGTGCAGGAGACCAGGGTTCGATCCCTGGGTCGTGAAGATCCTCTGAAGAAGGAAATGGCAGCCCACTCTAGTGTTCTTGCCTGGGAAATCCCATGGACGGAAGAACCTGGTTGTTACAGTCTATGGAGTCACAAAGAGTCAGACACGATTTAACAACTGAACAAGTTCCTGAAATGTGGGTCCCAGGCTGTTTGTTCTGCCTGCATCTAAACAGACGCTGGAGGGAAAATGCTGCCCAGAAAAGTGTGAAGGGGCAGGACTCAGGGGACCCAGGCATGAGCTTAGGGCCTTGTGCAAATTCTCCTACTGGCCACAGGCCGAACTGGTATTACAGGCCCGCCATTCCTAATGCAAAACCCTTGGGGCCAGCGGGTTTCAGAATCAGGACTCCTGGGGTTTTGAGGGGGCAACACCCTGTTATCAAGCTTTGTATTTCTCAGCAGAGTGTGTCAGCATTCACCTTCTGTGAGCTAACTGGAGGTCTTAAATGAGTCTCATGCCAGCTCAACTCAGGCTTTGCCGGTCATCGCATTTTTGCTGGCCCGATGGAGAAAAAAGCAAGTGGTTTTGTTCCCAGGATTTTAAAAGTACAAAAAAAAAAAAAAGGAATTGTGGACTTGGTTTTCTGTTTTGGAGCTGGGAAAACTGAGGCTCAGGAAACTGTGGCCCAGGCCCATGCATGTAACTAAGTGGGGCTGGGTATCAAGCCCATGGCTCTTCCTCTTGTATCACACTGAGATGGATCTGAAGTTAGAAAATGAAGTGCCCTGGTAAAACAATATTTGTCAGACGATTTGGGACGTGGGAGTATATTTGTTTTCCTGCTTTAGGAGCCTGTGTCTCTTTTCACTAGGGTTCAAAGGCCCTTTGCTGTCCTTGGCGTTACATGGTACAGCAGTGTCTACACAGTAGGCTCTTAGTAAATGAGATTCTGCTCTACATGAAGCCTGCAGGCATACCAGCAGTGGACAATGAGCCAAGAGGGGCCTCTGGCTGTAACAGTGAAGTTTAGCAAAGAATAAAGCATTTACTTTTTTGAAGATTATTGAGGATATGAGAAACCACATCTATAGCATGACAGAGAGAATTTTTTTTAGACGTCTTAAAAAAATAACAATTTTGTTTGTTTGTTTACTTTTGGCTCTGCTGGGTCTTCACTGCGAGGGCCTTTCTCTGGTTGCAGTGAGTAGGCGCCACTCTCTCGTGGTGCACGGGGTTCTCATTCGGCGGCTTCTCTTGCAGAGCAGCGGCGGCTCTAGGTGTGTGGGCCCCAGCAGCCGCGGTTCCCGGGCTGTGGAGCACAGGCTGAGTCGTTGTGGCTTAGTTGCTGCAGCACGTGGGATCTTCCCAAACCAGGGATCGAACCGGTGTCCCTGGCATTGCAAGGTGGATTCTTAACCACTGGACCACCAGGGAAGCCCCAAAGATAGGTTTTTAATCTCTCTTGATGAGGGATCAAACCCTTGTCTCCTGCATTGGCAGGCAGATTCTTTACCACTGAGCCACCAGGGAAACCGGACAGGGAGAATTTTTTAATTGATTTTAAATGTAATTTAAAATAGTGGAATTACACAGGTGCTATAAAGCCAATGAGAACAAGGATGCTTTAATGAAAACGTACGGAATGCAGTACAAAGCGTGAGAAGTGGACGGTCTTCTGGCTCCTGAAGGGGCCCTGCCAGGTTCAGAGTGAACCTCTGGGAGGGAGCCAGGCAGTGGCTAATACAAACAGCACAGCCTCTAGAGTCAGCCACCAAAAGCTGTGTGATCTCGGTGGAGTTACATAACTTCTCTGTGCCTGAATTTCCTCATCAATAAAGTGGCATGATACAACGTCATGGTGCTGCTGACATGATTCAGTGAGACAATCTATGTCGACTGCTTTAAGCACTGGCTGGCACAGAGTAATTGCTCAATAAATCCTACATTATAAGTGGAATATCGACAAACTGGAGTGCTTTCCAGGGAGGACAGAGAAGATGGCCAGATAGGTAACATAGCTGATGGTGGCAAGGATTTGGTCACCAAGAAGGCATTTAATAAATGTCTGTCCAGGCCAGGGCTTCCCAGTAGGTCAGTGGTAATGAATGTTCCTGCAGTGCAGGAGACCCAGATTCGATCCCTGGTCAGGAAGATCCTGCAGAAGGAAATGGCAGCACACTCCAGTGTTCTTGCTTGGAAAATCCCATGGACAGAGGAGCCTGGCGGGCTACAGTCCCTGGGGTTGCAAAAGAGACATGAACTGAGCGACTGAACAACAACTGTTGAGACAAACTGAACATGAAGTCAGTTTATGACCAATTTGATGTTCATGGGACTTCTCAGTTGGCACTAGCAGTAAAGAACCCGCCGGCCAGTGCAGGAGACGCAAGAGACATGGGTTCAATCCCTGGGTCGGGAAGATGCCCTGGAGGAGGAAAGGGCAGCCCACTCCAGCAGTCTTGCCCAGAGAACCCCATAGACAGAGGAACCTGGTGGCCTACTGTTCATTGGGTCAGCACTTCGTGGCAAATAGATGGGGAAACAATGGAAACAGTGACAGACTTTATTTTCTTGGGCTCTAAAATCACTGCAGATCTTGACTGCAGCCATGAAATTAAAAGACACTTGCTCCTTGGAAGAAAAGCTATGACAAACCTAGACAGCATATTAAAAAGCAGAGACATTACTTTGTGACAAAGGTCTGTCTAGTCAAAGCTATGGTTTTTCCAGTAGTCATCCGTGGATGTGAGAGTTGGACCATAAACAAAGCTGAGCACCAAAAAAATTGATGCTTTTGAACTGTGGTGTTTGAGAAGACTCTTGAGAGTCCCTTGGACTACAAGGAGATCCAACCAGTCCATCCTAAAGGAAATCAGTCCTGAATATTCATTGGAAGGACTGATGCTGAAGCTCACTTCTTTGGCCACCTGATGTGAAGAACTGACTCGTTAAAAAAGACCCTGATGTTGGGAAAGATTGAAGGCAGGAAGAGAAGGGGACGACAGAGGATGAGATGGTTGGATGGCATCACTGACTCGATGGACATGAGTTTGAGCAAACTCCGGGAGTTGGTAATGGACAGGGAAGCCTAGTGTGCTGCAGTCCATGAGGTTGCAAATAGTCATGAATGAGCGACTGAACTGAACTGATTTCATGTGATGGTCATGTGACCTTATGACATGTGATGACAGTTTAAAGGGGCTGGAGCTGTTCTGCCTGGAGAAAGTTTGGATTATTTAGAGGAATATTGCCAGGAAGGGGTCAAGGAATTCTATGGGGCTTCTGAGAAAAGAACAACTGAGCCAGGAACATGAAAATTCAGAGCAGTCCCACCTGCCTAACTGTGCAGGCTGGTCATTGCAAAACTCCAGGACACCACTCACATAGACGATAGTGTGTATGGCACCCTCTGGAGTTGTGTGGAATTCCAGCCCACTGATGGACCGCACCTCATCCCCACGTGTGGGTGGAACCAGAGGAGATAGTGGGATAGCCTTCCCGTGATGAGGTTACTGGTTAGTTGACTTGCTAAGGAAGTAAGTGAAAGTCACTCAGTCATGTCCGACTCTTTGTGACCCCATGGACTGTAGCCCTCCAGGCTTCCCTGTCCATGGGATTTCCCAGGTAAGAATACTGGAGTGGGTTGCCCTTTCCTACTCCAGGGGAATGGACCTGGATCTCTGGCATTGCAGGCAGATTCTTTGCCATCTGAGCCACCAGGGAAGCCCTATTCTTTAAGGTGTTTTGGTAGTTAATCAAAAAGGAACTTATCTTGGGTGGACCTCACCTAATCAGAGGCGCCCTTAAAGCGGCTTTACAGGTCAGAGCTGGAAGGACTCAGGGAGGCATTCTCCCGCTGGCCTGGAGGAAAGCGAGCAGCCATGCTGTGCTCCACCCTCTGGGGGCCATGGGTAGGAAAGGCTGGCGCCTCCAGAGTTCAGGGCCTCAGTCCTACAGATGCAGAAAATGAATATTCTACCCCCAAGTGACCTGAATGTGCTTGACGTTGGATGTGGATCCAGACGGCCCCAGTCGGCACCTTCACTGTAGCCTGAGAGACACTGAGCCAGGATCCAGGTAACTGTCCCTAGACTTCTGACCCCCAGAAACTCAGATGACACGTGTGTGTTGTTTTTAATCCTCTGAGTTCGTGGGAATGTGTTACCCAGCAAGGGGAATCACCTACAAAGGTATTATTAAAGGGAAGACAATTTCATCTCAAAGTGAGGGGAAAGTTTCTGAAGTTGAGCTGTATGTGAATCAGCAGATAGGGGCCAGGAGTGGTGAACCCCACCCCGTGAGGGCAATTTAAGCAGCGCTGGGCACCACCTCCCAGACTGTACCCCAATACTCAGGGACAGTATAGATGGGATTTCTACTCTGGTTGAAATTCATCTCTAGATCACTGCTTCCTAAACTTCAGTGTATCAGGTGAATGATACATCTCCTGGGGATTTTGGTAAAATGCAGATTCTGGTTCAGCCAATCTGTCCAATGACTTGGAACCACTATTCCTCAAGAAATGTGAACTAGAAGCCAGAAGGATCTCTTTTTTTCTTTTTTAAAAAAATGTTTTTGGCCACACCACGCAGCATGTGGGATCTTAGTTCCCCAAACCAGGGTTCAAAATGTGAATGGGGATTAAATGCAACGTGATATCCTGGACTAGATCCTGGAACAGAAAGGAGATATTATTGGAAAAATGGTGAAATTCAAATAAAGTCTAAAGTTCAGTGAGTAATAGTGTCCTGGTATAGACTGAATAATTGATCCTCTTCACCTTTTCCAAGTTCATATACTGAACCTCTAAACCCTAGTGTGGGTGTATCTGGAGACGGGGCCTCTAAGGAAATAACCAAAGCTAAATAAGATCGTAAGGGTGTGGCCCTGATCCTATAATATCTGTGCCTTTAGGTCTTTATGAGAAGACATGCCCTCGAGCTCGAGCCCCCTCTCTCTTGCACAGAGGAGAGGCCGCGTGAGGGCACAGAGAGAAACAGCCCTCCGGAAGTAAACCACGCCAGCACCTTGATCTTGGACTTCCAAACTCCACAACTGTGAGGCAATACATTTCTATTGTTCAAGCCACCCAGTCTGTGGTATTTTGTTATGGCAACCTCAGCAGATAAAGACACGTACCAATGTTAATTTCTAGTTTTGACAAATGTACCATGGTGGTGTAACATGTTTGCATCAGAGGGAGCTGGGTGATGCTGTACTATCCGTGCAATCTTCCTGTAACTCTAAGATAACTCCACAATTTAAAGTTTGTCTTTAGAAAAAAGAATAGAGACAAAATGAATGGGGAAGATTTGTATCTAGTGATGTGGGAAGATTACCAAAATACATTAAATGAGAGAAGCAAAGGGTAGAATATGCTATTTTTATATAATAAGAAGAGGAAACATAATGCATTTTTGTACTGTGTGGTTTATGTTTAAAAAAAGTCTATGGAGAGATAAGCAAGAAACAAATCATAAGTGTTGCTTGAGGGAAGGGAATGACAGTTGGGTAAACTGGGAACCAAAGGAGGTGAAAGTGTTTTCACCATGTACTTTTTTTTTTTTTTTTAAGCAAAAAGAAATTTATTAGAAGGATTTCTGGGACCTCACCGACCTGAGAAGAAAGCTGAAGCACCAGGCATGAAAGATGTGCAGGGGTGAATAGGTCAGGCAGCTGAGCGTAGCCGAGGGTCAGGCCGCAGGGGCAGCATGAATGGGGACCTCCGGGTTCCGCTGCTGCCACATAAACATCCCCAAATGCTTCAGGTTCTTTCGGCCACCAGGTCAAGCTTCAGGGGGCAGGTGAGGGCATCCAGTCGGCTAAACTTAAAACATCCCCACAGCCAGGGAGGAGAGAGAAGACATCCTCTATTTAGCTTTTAATTTTCTTTTTTATTGGGCAGTAGTGAACTGTGGTTCTATGAAGATCTACAAGACCTTTTAGAACTAACACCCCAAAAAGATGTCCTTTTCATTATAGGGGACTGGAATGCAAAAGTAGGAAGTCAAGAAACACCTGGAGTAACAGGCAAATTTGGCCTTGGAGTACGGAATGAAGCAGGGCAAAGACTAATAGAGTTTTGCCAAGAGAACGCACTGGTCATAGCAAACACCCTCTTCCAACAACACAAGAGAAAACTCTACACATGGACATCACCAGATGGTCAACACCGAAATCAGATTGATTATATTCTTTGCAGCCAAAGATGGAGAAGCTCTATACAGTCGGCAAAAACAAGACTGGGAGCTGACTGCGGCTCAGATCTTGAGCTCCTTATTGCCAAATTCAGACTTAAGTTGAAGAAAGTATGGAAAACCACTAGACCATTTAGGTATGACCTAAATCAAATCCCTTATGATTATACAGTGGAAGTGAGAAATAGATTTAAGGGACTAGATCTGATAGATAGAGTGCCTGGTGAACTATGGACTGAGGTTCATGACATTGTACAGGAGACAGGGATCAAGACCATCCCATCCCCATGGAAAAGAAATGCAAAAAGGCAAAATGGCTGTCTGGGAAGGCCTTACAAATAGCTGTGAGAAGAAGAGAGGCGAAAAGCAAAGGAGAAAAGGAAAGATATAAGCATCTGAATGCAGAGTTCCAAAGAAGAGCAAGGAGAGATAAAAAGCCTTCCTCAGCGATCAATGCAAAGAAATAGAGGAAAACAACAGAATGGGAAAGACTAGAGATCTCTTCAAGAAAATTAGAAATACCAAGGGAACATTTCATGCAAAGATGGACTCGATAAAGGACAGAAATGGTATGGACCTAACAGAAGCAGAAGATATTAAGAAGAGGTGGCAAGAATACACAGAAGAACTGTACAAAAAAGATCTTCACGACCCAGATAATCATGATGGTGTGATCACTCATCTAGAGCCAGACATCTTGGAATGTGAAGTCAAGTGGGCCTTAGAAAGCATCACTATGAACAAAGCTAGTGGAGGTGATGGAATTCCAGTTGAGCTGTTTCAAATCCTGAAAGATGATGCTGTGAAAGTGCTGCACTCAATATGCCAGCCACAGGACTGGAAAAGGTCAGTTTTCATTCCAATCCCAAAGAAAGGCAATGCCAAAGAATGCTCAAACTACCGCACAATTGCATTCATCTTACATGCTAGTAAAGTAATACTCAAAATTCTCCAAGCCAAACTTCAGCAATACGTGAACCGTGAACTTCCTGATGTTCAAGCTGGTTTTAGAAAAGGCAGAGGAACCAGAGATCAAATTGCCAACATCCGCTGGATCATGGAAAAAGCAAGAGAGTTCCAGAAAAACATCTACTTCTGCTTTATTGACTATGCCAAAGCCTTTGACTGTGTGGATCACAAGAAACTGTGGGAAATTCTTCAAGAGATGGGAATCCCAGACTACCTTACCTGCCTCTTGAGAAACCTATATGCAGGTCAGGAAGCAACAGTTAGAACTGGACATGGAACAACAGACTGGTTCCAAATAGGAGAAGGAGTACGTCAAGGCTGTATATTGTCACCCTGCTTATTTAACTTCTATGCAGAGCACATCATGAGAAATGCTGGGCTGGAAGAAGCACAAGCTGGAATCAAGATTGCCGGGAGAAATATCAATAACCTCAGATATGCAGAGGACACCAACTTTATGGCAGAAAGTGAAGAGGAACTAAAGAGCCTCTTGATGAAAGTGAAAGAGGAGAGTGCAAAAGTTGGCTTAAAGCTCAACATTCAGAAAACTAAGATCATGGCATCTGGTCCCATCACTTCATGGGAAATAGATGGGGAAACAGTGGAAACAGTGTCAGACTTTATTTTGGGGGGCTCCAAAATCACTGCAGATGGTGAGTGCCGCCATGAAATTAAAAGACGCTTGCTCCTTGGAAGAAAAGTTATGGCCAACCTAGATAGCATATTCAAAAGGAGAGATATTACTTTGCCAACAAAGGTCTGTCTAGTCAAGGCTATGGTTTTTCCAGTGGTTATGTATGGATGTGAGAGTTGGACCGTGAAGAAAGCTGAGCGCCAAAGAATTGATGCTTTTGAAGTGTGGTGTTGGAGAAGACTCTTGAGAGTCCCTCGGACTGCAAGGAGATCCAGCCAGTCCATCCTAAGGGATATCAGTCCTGAATATTCATTGGAAGGACTGATGCTGAAGCTGAAACTCAATCCTTTGGCCACCTGATGCAGAGAGCTGACTCACTGGAAAAGACCCTGATGCTGGGGAAGATTGAAGGCAGGAGAAGAGGACCACAGAGGATGAGATGGTTGGATGGCATCCCCAACTTGATGGACATGGGCTTGAGTGAACTCCGGGAGTTGGTGATGGACAGGGAGGCCTGGAGTGCTGCACGGTTCATGGGGTCGCAGAGTTGGACACGACTGAGCAACTGAACTGAGCTGAGTGTCCTTCCATTTACCTCCTGGGTGACTCATTTCAAGTAGCAGAAGTGTTCCTATGCCAGGTAACCCTCCTCCAGTTTGGAATCGTAGACTAGTTTCCACTTGGTGATGGGGACCAACTATGCCAGCTAACACCGCAGTTCCTTCCTTTGCCTGTTGTTCCAGAGGCATTAGGAATCTGATTTCATAAATAATTTAATATTGATTCGTTTATTTTTGGCTGCACTAGGTCCTCACTGCTGTGAGCGGGCTTTCTCTAGCTGGGGTACACGGGCCTCTTACTGTGGCAGCGTCTCTCACAGCACAGCACAGGCTCCAGAGCGGGCAGGCCCCATGGTTTTGGCTCCTGGGGCCTAGATTGCAGGCCCGTGGCTGTGGTGCAGGGGGGTAGTTGCTGTGTGGCATGTAGGATCTTCTGGGATCAGGGGTGGAGCTCATGCCCCCTGCATTGGCAGGTGGATTCTTACTCACTGAGCCACCAGGAAAGCCCCGAACCCGAAGTGCTTGAGTGGCAGCTCTAACTCCCAGCTCAGTGGAATCACGGGTGTATTACCTCCCTGACACTGGGAGTCTCCTGCAAAGGCTGGGTTGGGAGGCGCAGCTGAGGCTCGCCGTGTGGACAGATGCGGGCAGCAGCAGCTCTGGGCAGTTCTCAGTGGTGGGAGCCCTTTGGAGGCCACCGTTTTCTTTAGACCATGTACTTTAAAAAAGTTTTTTGGTTGTTTGAGTCATATGAATTTATTTTTCATCCAAATAACTGATTTTGTAAAAAGTAAATTCTTGAGGGGGAAGAAGAGGATTAGCTATGTAGACACTAAAATGTATTTTGAAGTTTCACTAATCAAACCAGCATGAACCAGCCCCAAAGAAGACAGAGGAACAAGTCAGTGATTTGGCCAAAACAAACCCAAGGACATCTAGTTCAGTTCAGTTCAGTAGCGTCCGACTCTTTGCGACCCCATGAGTCGCAGCACGCCAGGCCTCCCTGTCCATCACCAACTCCCGGAGTTCACTCAGAGTCACGTCCATTGAGTCAGTGATGCCATCCAGCCACCTCATCCTCTGTCGTCCCCTTCTCCTCCTGCCCCCAATCCCTCCCAGCATCAGAGTCTTTTCCAATGAGTCACCTCTTTGCATGAGGTGGCCAAAGTACTGGAGTTTCAGCTTTAGCATCATTCCTTCCAAAGAACACCCAGGGCTGATCTCCTTCAGAATGGACTGGTTGGATCTCCTTGCAGTCCAAGGGACTCTCAAGATTGTTTCCAACACCACAGTTCAAAAGCATCAATTCTTCGGTGCTCAGCCTTCTTCACAGTCCAACTCTCACATCCATACATGACTACTGGAAAAACCATAGCCTTGACTAGACGGACCTTAGTTGGCAAAGTAATGTCTCTGCTTTTGTATATGCTATCTAGGTTGGTCATAACTTTTCTTCCAAGGAGTAAGCGTCTTTTAATTTCATGGCTGCAGTCACCATCTGCAGTGATTTTGGAGCCCCAAAAAACAAAGTCTGACACTGTTTCCACTGTCTCCCCATCTATTTCCCATGAAGTGATGGGACCGGATGCCATGATCTTCGTTTTCTGAATTTAAGCCAACTAAGAAATCGGCAAATGATAAAAGTGAGTTACAGTTCAATGAAAAGCAGTGTCTTATTCAATACATTATGTGAGAATAATCAATGGAGCATTTCAAAAAAACACTCAGATCCTTACTTTTGCCTGATGGCCAGATAATTATCAGATGGATTAAATATTTAAAGGTAAGAGCAGTCATAGAAGAATAGAACTTAGGATAAAAGTTGGGTAAATATTTACATAATTTGTGAGGGAAACTACTAGAGAAACGAATAAAGGATTTTGCCATGGAAAATAATAAATTCCTACAGGATAAACACAAAAGCCAATGATAAACATGCTGTTGCTGTTTAGTCCTAAATCGTGTCCATCTCTTTTCGACGCCATGGACTGCAGCCCACCAGGCTCCCCTGTCCACGGAATTCTCCAGGCAAGATTACTGGAGTGGGCTGTCACGCCCTCCTCCAGGGATTCTTCCCAACCCAGGGATCAAACCTGCATCTCCTGCTTGGCAGGCGATTCTTACTATGATAAACACAGTAAGGAGCAAATGACTAGTTAGGAAAAAATGATGACCCAAAGGTTGACTTCCTTAATCTATAAAACATTTTAAGGAAAGACCAACAGCTCAGTTTTAATCTTTTTAATGTTTTTGTTTATCTATTTGGTTGCGCTGGGCCTCAGTCACGGCACGCAAGGTCTTTAGTTGCAGCTCTCATCTGTGGCATGTGGGTTCTTATTTCCCCAGCCAGGGATCAAACCTAGGTCCCCTGCCTTGGGCGCATGGAATCTGTTCCTACCTTACCCAGACTAAGAAAAAAACTCCCTGATATCTCAGGTTTTAAAATGTTTTGTAAATGACCCCAGTAGAGAAGCTAATACAAGAAGAAATACCAATAAACAATTTTTTTAAGTCCTTCAGATTAATAGCCAAAGATATTCAAAGTAAAATAAAGACATGCTTTTCCCCCCTACTAAGTTAGGAAGAGCATAAAAATAATAAATCAGGTGTTTTGGAGTGGGAAACAACTCACACATATCTCTGGTGAGAATGTAAATTAGAACAACCTTTCCAGAAGGAAATTGGATATATTCAGGAACCAATGGCCCCAGCCTCCAAAAAAAAAAAAAAACATATGTGTTGATCTAATGATTCCTCTTCTAGAAATCTATCCTGAGGAACTAATTGAACAAAGAATAAAAAGATGTATTTACAAAGCTGTTTACCACAGCACTGTTTATAATTGTGAAAAAATGGAAGCAGCGAATGATAGGGAATTGGTTTTATAAAATGAGAGTTCATCTATGTAACGAAGAGCGAGGAATCCATTATAAATGACGCAGAGCTGTATTGACAGAACAAAGACATTCACAGTATATTGTCCCCTGAAGAAAGCAAGCTACAGAATAATTGATATGTATGTAACATCCTATTTCTATCGAAACACACGTTAGGTAATAAGTATATATTGATGTGCATATGTACCGAAAAACTTGAGTGGATCTTTCTGAATAGTGCTTTTTTTAGGGAGGTGGTGGGGGGGGGATTTTTTTTTTTTTTAATATATATATGCTTTTTTCCCTAAAATTTCTTCTGAAGTCATATATTACTTCGCTAGACGCACAGCTTCCTTAGCCAGTCTTGCGTACATAATTTCATTCCCTGATGGCTCAGACAGTAAAGAATCCATCTGCAATGCAGGAGACCTGGGTTTGATCCCTGGGTCTGAAAGATCCCCTGGAGCAGGGAATGGCTACCCACACTGGTATTCTTGCCTGGAGGATCCCAGAGTCAGAGGAGCCTGGAGGGCTGCAGTCCATCGGGTCTCAGAGTCAGACACAACTGAGCTACTAAGCACACATAGAGGCAGGTATATACGCAAGCATATTTTTGTCTTTCCCAGATTGTCTCTGAAGCTCTGAGTAAGCTGAGTAAGACCCAGGAATAAATATTTTAAAAAAAGAAAAACTGCCTCCAATTTTGATTTTTGTTATTGATAAAAAGAACATCTAGGAATGAGTCCTTCAACAACCACAACAAAGAATAAAAACAATTAGCCTTAGGAAGGAAAGAGTAAAAATAAGCCTAATGTCAGTTTGTCAAGGAGACATGGCGGTTCTGAGAAGTCCTAATTGAGAGCAAACTATTCAGCTGGAAATAAGCAACAACTCAGGAATAAATTATGCATGGCCACTCTTAAATATTTTATCCATCCTTAACCATTATTTGTCTTTGCAAGGCTGAAAGAGGAGAGGGAAGGAAAACCCCCCCAATCCGATCGTAAGCGTTATCAGTCTTGTATCTTTCCTCCTCCTAGAAGTCTTCGACATTCAAGCGTAAACCCTGCAAAAGAGGAAAAACGCTAACCATGATTAAAACAAGAAGTTGGCAGGCTGAACTTGAACTTCACGACTTGATTAAGAAACGTCAAGGTGACCTCACCTTCCGTCTCCACATTTTCATCCTTCAAAATTATGAACATTTTGCTCTGCTAAACGTGCTGTTTTAAAAAGCAACATTTATGAATTCTTGGTGACGTCCAGGCAGAGGGGTTTTGTGTTCCCTGGCATTCACGCAGCAGCGGGACAGGACGCCGGAGATATCTGAGGCGCTGTCAGAAGCTGATGTAGCCCATTCAGCCCTTTGCCATTTGGCCAGCTTCCCGGCCACTCGGCCTCCTCTCCTGGCTCTCTCCCTTCCTTGTTTATTTCCCCTCCCTCCCCTGTCGGCTTGGCTGATGGAGGCACACGCCAGCCCCACTGGGCACAGGCCCCAGGAGCACCAGCCAAGGCCCCACGAGGGCGGAGGGAGGCCATGGAGGCCAGCTCGCTAGAAGAACCCTCATGGGCAGCAACGGAACTGTGACCACTTTATTGCAAAGGTTTTACTCCTGTTTTCCACAGGGGACTGGACAATTATTACAGTGGCCATTTCAGGGTGAGATTTGTTTGAAGTTATTTTTCAAGTATTGTGTAGTTTTGTGGGCTTCCCTGGTGGCTCAGATGGTAAAGAATTACCCTGCCATACAGGAGACCCGGGTCTGATCCCTGGCTTGGGAAGATCCCCCGGAGAAGGGAATGGCAGCCCACTCCAGTATGCTTGCCTGGAGAATTCTGCGGACAGAGGAGACTGGGGGCTACAGTCCATGGGGTCACAGAGTCGGACATGACTGAGCAACTAACATTTCCACTTCTGGCATTTTGTATGGCATTTTGTGCCAGAAGTGTGCATTACGTTAATGTTATAGATTAAAAATTTTTTTTTAAATTTAGGGCCACACCAGGTGGCCTGCAAGATCTTAGTTCCCCAACCCAACCGGGGATCGAACCTGTGCCCGTTGAAGTAGAAATGCAGAGTCTTATCTACTAGACTCCCAGGGAAGTCCCTTTTTATCTATCTTTTTTTTTTTTTCAGTACGTTGATGTTAATTCCATGTGCCAGCAGACTAGATTTGTGTATGTATAAATGCATGTACTCAGTTTAAAAATCAACTAGTTAAAACCTGTCTGTGTGTGTCTGACAGACTCGCTCGGTTTGTCTCAAGTCTGAAGTCAAGGGGAGGGAGATTCTGTCAGCAGCCAAGGACTTCTGTTCAGGCCTGAATGGTGGGTTTTCCCTCTAACTCCAGGGCTTTCCCCTGTTCCTGGGCTTCTAAGCGTATGGTTACGTCACCCCACGATTGTCCAGTTGGTTAATATGTTGTGCAGTGTTCAACATATTGCACTGTTCAAGCTGTTAGTCCATTTTCTCTTCATTTCAAATATCTGAACATAAGGCTAGCATCTACTTGAATTCCTGGTGAGATTTTAAATGCTAACAGTAGACTCACCCTCCACCCGGCAAAAGTTATCTGTGTGTGTGTGTTTAAACCAAGAATACTTTCTCACGTTTTCCTGCTTTACCAGACAGAGATTCACACAGATGAAACCTGCATTCTTGGTAAGATACCTGGTGCGGATTGTTCCTCCTGACAGTGACTGACTGGAGCTTCTTTCTGATCCCAGATGATTCTGGGGTGAGTCACCGATCCACCCGAGAAGCAACACTGAGCAGGACTGCTGTTCCCATCGTCATGGCATTATTGGAAGGCCCACATTCCAAAGCCCTCTTCTTCAAGGTCCCTTTACCCGTGCTCGGCAGGTAGCATTTCACCAAGTTAATGATTTACTTTCTGAGTCACTAAGCATACAGAGTTTTACCTGAGTCACCCCGGGCACATACCTGAGACAGCAGCTGCAGGCTTCTGGGAATGTTGGGGAAAACCTGATTTGCAACTGACTGCCCAGCACAGATTTAAAGCTAGCACAGGACAGAGAGCCCAGGAACAGGACTCCTATGTTCCATAAGAACAGTACCTTGTTCTTTCATCCGAGTGGAACCTGCTCCAGGTCGGCGTGGAACAATGCCGTGAATGCTATTCGCTCGTCGTCTCAGGCATTGCTGGGGGATGGGACGGGAAAGGAATGCTGTACTGATACCATCTGTGGGTGGGACTGTTCATCAGATTCTAGCCTTTTTTGTCTTCCCCTTTGCTGGATAGCCCGACACAAAAATCCAGCCTGGAGTTTTCCGAGGCTTGTTTCTGCACGCCTCTAATGATTTCTGTGGGGAGTTACTATACTTGATCAACACTGCAATTCTGGAATGTCAGATTATACTAATTTAAGGGAGTGGGATCCCTTGCACAGGGGGCTGGAGACAGAAGCTTGCTTTTGCCAAGTTAACAGCACGGTATATGCCAGACGAGAAAATGAAGGTTACTGTACATCTTTATGAATTTTAGAAGTGATTATAAGCCGTGTTCCTTAAAGCAGTTCTGCTAAGACTGATACAGATGGATTTCAGAACTTTTCAGTCTGTCCTGTACACAGGAAGCACTTGGGGAGAGCTTGTTAAAATGTAGACTCCGGGCCCCACCAGCAGAGAGTCTGTTCCGCAGAACAGAGGTGGGGCCTGAGTGTGGGCATCTCTAACCTGCATCCCAGTGATGCTGGAGCTGCTGTCTGGGGACCACGCTGTGGTGTCACCCAGTGGGAGGACTGCTCTGGGCTGGTCACCGAATCCCTCTGGGCCTCAGCCATCTCCCTGAGAACGGACGGAACAGCCGACATCCAGTGGGGGCTTCTTAATCCCTGGGCACTGTCCCCAGCCCTCTGCACACACTACCTCATTCAGTCCTCAGGAGACAGTTTCACGGTGAAGGAATGAGAGCCGTCGATGGTCTATAGTTCTGAGCCTCTGAGACGGCGCTGGCAACGGGCAGCCTGCAGGCATCTGGGGCCGGCTGGTCTGTGTGGTCTCTCTCACGGGTTGTTTTAAAAATCAGGATGTCTCATGGGACACTCTGGATTTCTGATATCTTCTTTTTAAAAATATCTATTTTTATTTATCCGGTTGTGCCAGGTCTTAGTTGCAGCATGCAGGATCTTCAGTTGCTGCATATGAGATCCGGTTCCCTGACCAGGGATCAAACCTGGGTTCCCTGCTTTGGGAGCGTGCAGTCTTTGCCACTGGACCACCGGGGAAGTCCCTCTGGTATCTCCTTAAAAGTTGGAAGAGCTGGCAACAGTGGGCGCATGTGTTCCCAAGTGGTAACATGGTAACAATGCCGCGGTGTGTCTGTGTCTGTGTTTAAAGGGAGACTCTGGTTTACTAGCCCCACCCGCCCTCCCCCTCTCCAGCCCCCTGGGCATTCCATGTACCCATTGCTCTAAGACCACGATTCTCTCCTGGTGTTATATTCCCAAAGTAGTACACTTTGAACTTTCTGCCGTTTCTTTCTTTTCTCCTGCTGTGCCGTGGGCCTTGCAGGATCTTAGTTCCCTGAGCAAGGAGGGAACCCAGCATCCCAACAGTGAGAGCACTTCGTCCTAACCCCTGGACTTCCAGGGGCCCTGGAGTCCCTCTGCCACATCAGACTGAAGCTTCTATTTATTGGGTTCATGTCCTCTTTATACACTAGATTTGTATCCGATTTCGTTATGGTAAATACAGGCCAAACAAACAATACCTGAACCCTCCCCCCCCCCATGTCACTATTATGAGATTTAAACCTTTCTTTCAAATTCAGAACACCCCATTAGACCCCCAAATTTCATTTCTACTTTTACCATTTTCCTTGGCGAGGGCTGCTGTCTGTCCCCACGTGCCTTTTGCACAGCAGCTTATGCTTTTAACTCTCTCCTTCATGCGGAAGGTGCACCCAAACACTCGTAAACAAAGCTGCAAGTGACGCACTGCGCTCCCTGTGCTTTCACAGGCTCCTTCTTTCGAGATTTCCCTGGTGGCTCAGACGGGAAAGAATCTGCCTGCAATGCAGGAGAGCCAGTTGGATCCCTGGGTCAGAAGATCCCCTGGAGAAGGGAATGGGCTACAGTGCATGGGGCTGCAAAGAGTCGGATACGACTGAGTGACCAACAGTATTCTTTCATGAGGTGACAGAGCCCTGATTCCCTGACTATTTGAGGTACCGCCGCTCACCGACCCCGCCCAGACGTGGGTCTGGAACTGGACAGGGCCACGGAGAGTGGGCTTTGAGGCCTCGACTGCCATTAGCGGGAAGGGGAGGCTCCCTTCCAGGTGGGTAGTTAATGGCAGGAGGTATGCTAGAGTTGCTGCAGAACATTTTTGTCACCACAAAGGGGTCATTTGCCTGAGAAAAAATAACGAACAGGAAAGCAAAGCCAGAAACAGAGATTCTAATAAGGCATCTATATGCCAATAAAAATTAATTTAAAAAGAAAAAAATGGAGATTCTAGCCTGTGTTGTAAAATATAGCAGCCACTCGCTCCATTTATTTTTAATTATATAAATTAATTAAAATTACACAGAGTTAAGGGCTTCCCAGGTGGCAGTAGTTGTGAAGAACTCGGCTGCCAATGCAGGAGACTTCGAGACATGGGTTTGATCCCTGGGCCAGGAAGATCCCCTGGGGGACGGCATAGCAACCCACTCCAGCGTTCTTGCCTGGAGAATCCCGAGGACAGAGGAGCCTGGCGGGTTGCAGTCCTCGAGGGGAGTCGGACACGACTGAGCAGCTAACAAGCACGCACGTCATTAAACATGAAGTTTCTCGGCTGCACCAGCCACACCTCGGACACCCGTGGCTTAGTGGCTCCCGTTTGGATCAAGCAAATACAGGCCATTCCCCTGACTGTACTAGGTTCTCCCAGCCGCACTTTTAATATAGCATCTGTGCTGAAGTTCTAGCCTTGACTGTTCAGCTCTGTGAACCAATCAACTTTTTTTTTTTTTTTTTTAAGTGAAGCAATTGGACCTGGGTTTATGGTTTTCACAACCAGAAGACTCCAAAGGCGGGAGTCTCCAGTTAGCTCTCTGGAGAACATGACCGAAGGATTCCAGTTTCACTGGGGTGGTTTCTTTCCACTCAGGTCAGTGCCAGAAAAAATAATCACTGGGTCCACAAAAGTACTTTAAACAAATGGCACTCAGGAACATCCATGCCATTTCACCATTTTTCTATTGTTTCCCCAATTAGAAAACAATTAAGAACGTGGATTGAATGGATCTAAGTCCCCGTGGGTGTTTATCAGCCTAAGAGTAATTAGAATAATGGAAACACACAAGAAGAGAAGTTTTGAAAGTGTTTTAACGTCAACAATATTGAAATCAAATGACATGATGTGCCTCCTGACATGGTAATATGAGGATATATCACCGAAATCATAGTATTCTTGCCAAATACTTGAATCTAATTATGAGGAAACAGACAAACCCGAATTGAGGGACAGTCTACAAAACAATTTGTCTCCACTTTTTAAAAAACGTCAGAAAGCTGAGCAACTGTTTCAGACTAAAGGAGACCAGAGATGTGACGTGTGAATGCAACGCCTGGTTGCGGGTTAGATGCTGGATGGAGGGGGGAGTTTTCTGTAGAGGACGTTATGGGGGCAACCGTTGAGATTCTAGTACGGCTTCTGTGTAATCCATAGGACTGTCTCAGTTAGATCTTTTGAAATTGATAACCAAACTGCGATTGTATAAAGGAATGCATTAGAGAACACCCTTGTTCTCTCATGCTTGTCTTCAGGGGCTCAGGGGCTGTGATCTCTACAACCAGTTCTCAGATGTTTCAGGAAAAACAGAGATAAAACAAATGTGGTATGATCTGGGTGAAGGGTATAGGCTGTACTTTTCACGCAGCTCTGTTCTACGTTTGAAATTATTTCAAAATAGGAAAGCAAGCAAGCAATGCAGTGCTTTTTTCCCCACCTGGAAAAAAATAGACCAGTATTTTCCATGGCAAATTTCTTAACTGGAAAACAAAGTGCTTCACAAGTACTTTTCAAAGCCATTATACTACAGTATCTTTAATACGGAGACTCACATTACACTTAACCTACACACTTAGTTTGTGCCTGCTGTCCTGTCCCGGCATAATTAATAGCAAATCCGTTCACTCTCAAAAATGTCCCAATGACAATTATAGTCACTCTTATTTTCAGCCTCTTTTTTTTTGTAACAAAGTGTCATATGAGTAAGTATGCTTTGTGGAAAAAAAAGAACTTTAGCATTTTTTAAAAAATGAATGAATTTACATATTATTTGTATAATGGGAAAAAATTATCTTTACTAATAATATCTTAAATAACTTTGCTATCCATCCGTGGGGATTACAGCGAACTAGATAATTATAATGAACTAGAAAAAAAGATTTCCTATTACACGGAGAACTGAGAACTTTTTAAAATGGGAAAGCACCTAAATACAGCTTGTAAATAAAATAAACTCTTAACATTAATTTATAAGATACACATCAAATGTTGTAAAGCAACTAGATGAATACATTAGCTTCTAAATGTCAAGACTTTCCACGTCTTCTAAGGTGCTCCCCAATCTGTTGAGAGCTCAGCTACCGAAGTCACTGACACACACACACATAACTCTTCAAGTTTGGTCACCCATAACTAAACATTTCATCAGTCTAAAAGATGGGAAAATCAGAGCAAATGCTATCACTAGTTGCTGCTAACCATTAATTCACGCACCTTAAGGCAAACAACCAGGAATGGGTTGGCTTTTCCTTGTACATTTTTTTCCTGGTCTACACCAATGGATGGTGTGTAGGGGTCTAGGTACACGGTGGATTTTTACTTAGCAGATTTGCTGTTTTTAAACTGGGGGAAGGAATTGCTTGTCATCCTGCATGCTGCCTGGCAGAGAAGTTAGTGCAGAGATCAAGTTAGCCAATTACAGGCTAATTCGGAATTAGAAATGGCTCAGGAAGAGGGTGTATTTGATTTCGGGCCTTTTACGATGTTTAGTATAAGTTGAATCCAATCCATATAGGCAATACCTATACCTAGGGTGGTGATAAGAAGTATAACTAAGTGAATTTGAATTTGGAAGAGAAACTGTCACTTTAGAAACAACTTTTGTCTAATTTCAAATAATCAAATATCTAAGTGATAATTCTGGATGGGTATCATGTATAACCTCTTACATTCTCCGAATTTAACCACATTTCAAATGCCCTAACCCTAAGCTGGGCCATCAGCAGTTAAAGTGAGGAGTCCTAATCACCGAAATTCTAGGTGTTGAGTTTTTAAAAGTTAAGAAAGCTAGGATCTTGTTGTAAAGTAGCAATTTCCTCCCTTTTCATTTTAGCAATCTTCTCCCTTTTCATTTTCTATTTTGGGTGGTTGCTAAATACTTGTTGGGTGACTTTTCACGTATTTTTGCAAACAAGAAGGCAGCCTTTATACAAGTCTATCTTTATTTGTAAAAAATAATATACAACTAAAGCTAATTTGATTTTTAAAATCAAAGTTCATTTAGTGATAATGTACATTTTATAATAAAATTGTAGTAAAATACTGACATTTGATAGTTTAAACAAAGTATCATTCATGTAAAAATCATGTTGCATGTAAAATTTAATTAGAAAATTCATAGTTCACAAAAGTACATATATTTTGTTGATAGCTCATGAGGACATTATCATAAACTTACTTAAGATACAGAACAAAATTCACAGTTAGCTTGACATTTAGTACTATAAAATTTTAAGGTGAATCCACTGATATTTTGTTAATAAGGTACACTTGAAACAATTCAGACTACCAATGAATTGACATTTTATTGTATAACCAAGATCTATTGGTTTTACAATATGTCTAGTAATCAATTACTTCACCAATAATTTAAGTGACAGATCCAGTTGAAAAGACCACTGACATATACTTCTGGCAGGACAATTAAAATAAAAAGCACTAGCAGCTTTGATTTCCATTTTCATGAATACATACAAGACAGATCTGTATTTTTACAGTTAAAAGTTGTTCAAAAAGTCAAGCCCTGAAGTATTTCTTCCCCTAAGAGAACAGTTCTGATGTTAAAACTTTGTTAAAAAAAAAAGAGAGAGAGAGAAAAAGAGAGGTAGTATGTGAAAGTATTTTTACTTAAAATGTTGAACCCCTGCACCGCTTGTAATATAAATGAAATGTAACCTCTACTTACTAACATTTTGCCATTCAAGAGTTAAATTGGTAAAACTCAACAGAATGTTAAACCTGGAATGCCATTAAAAAATAGTGGTTAAATAAGTGGAAGAATTTCTATGAATTCAACAAAAAGTACACTGTGTTACATAACATTGTGCAGTTAATAGTTTAGTGATAATATGTTTGGTGGTACAATGTGAACAAAATACGCTGAAGTATTCTGAGTCAAGTGATCTTCATTTAATCACCTTCTCTTCATATACTTTTACCACAGAGAGAAAATATCCTTCAAAACGGAGTCATTCGATTCTTCATTGTTTTAATAGCACACAATTGTTATAAGGTATCCATTCTAGCCCTACCATAAAATTAATCAATAAATAACTCTGAGAGCAACATCATCGGTAAGCCACAGGGAGCTCATGTAGTTCCTACTCTTCTTAGTCTTTATATACAAGCTACGGTAGTGCCTGCGCATCTCATACAACGAAACCAGGCAAGGAACAAAGTTAGCAGCCTCACTCTTACCTTGTTCTAAGTGGATGCATCAGAAAGTAATAAATAGCCTCCTAACATTAATCGAGACACACTCTACCTGTCAAAGGTGAATACTACATGCTTTCCATAACGTGAAGGCAGTGTTCCTACAAACCTCACCAAGGAAAACCCAAAACGTTCATATAAAAAGTGCACAAGGATGTCCTGTGTATAAAAATCTCAGTCTGGGTGTGTTTTTTCTAAATGAGAATCATTCACACTACTCAAACACACTGAAAGGGTATAAAGGCAGACCAACAAAATACACAAACTTAAGAAAGGGATGATTTCCCACGAGAGTCGGAATGAGGACAAGGCATGGGCCAGCCGCCCACATCAGCAGGGGCGATGGAACTGCCGTTCACAACATTTAAGGGATGCCTGAATGGAATGAGTCTGTAAATGTGGAAGTTACAGGAGGGCCAAACGCAGATCTGAAGGACTGCTAGGAGTTTCTTAATTCAGGAACACTGCTTCAGTGCTTTCTAAGTCGAAGCAGCCCCTAAAAAACAGTTGGTTTGATTTCTTAGAAATGGGGGAGGGGGGGAAGCATTTGCAAAAACTGTTACAATTAGCAACAGAGGAACAACATTTAAAAAGTCAAAATAAAATAGGGGGCATATAGGAGCCAAGGTCCCCAAAGTACTGAATTGATAGATTTCTTCACATTAGAAATTAAAAAATATAGTTAAGGGAAAAATTAACCAGGCTCTGCACAGCAGGTTAAATATGCAACCACTTCAAACAGAAACGATCTAGTCCTTAGGGTGTTTAGTTCTGGGAAACGTGCTCCGACATCCAGTGCTCTATAGGCAAAACAGCAGAAGCACATCATTTCAGTAGCAAAGGCCCCTTTGTTTTAGACTTGAATTTACCTTTAACCCACCGAAGTTTATATGAATTATCAAACTATTTCAATAACATTTTAAGCTTGCGAGAGATATATATTTTTTTCATGCCTATCCCAGATCGCTTGTTCAGAGGTATATAACGCTTGCAACTAGCCAAATTTACAAAGAGTCTCCGCGGCATCCTCCTTCAGAAGACATTCAAGCCGTGACGGTCTCATAGTGTGATGACTGTTCCGTCTTCCTCTAAGAGTTTCTGGTCTGGAGCACGCGTTTCGAACTCCGTGTGGGCGCCACCTGCTACCGGTGGTAAGCTCACTTCGTTGGCAGGGATGAAACCGTTCTGCCCAGATTCGAAACTGAGCTCTACCTGCGAGAGCGACTGCAGGCTCTCGGCGCTGGGTGCCGCCCTGGGGATCTGCCGCGGCTCCCCGCTGTCCTCGATGACGATGTCCTCCTCCTCGTCGCTGTCGTCCTCCCCCGGCTCCAGGCTGGGCTCCGGCGGCGGCGCGCAGCTGGGGAGGCTGGTGTCGGTCGACTGGCCGGAGCTGCCCGAAGTCCGGCTGTTGCGGACGACGTTGTTCCTCTGGTTGGCCGGCCGCACCGTGATGATGAGGTTGCGGCTGTTGGCGATCATCATGTCGGTGACTTGGTCAAGGCTCTTCCCGGAGACTTCGATGCCGTTCACCTCCAGGACTTCGTCATTGACAGCCAGCAGCCCCGTGCTCTGAGCCAGGCCCCCCGGCACGAGTCTGGAGATGAAGATGCCCGGGACCTTCTCCAGGCCGTGCGGGGTCACCCGGACGCTGGCCCCGTCCCGGATGTAGAAGCCCAGCGGTTTCTCTGTGCCGTACTTGTAGAGACGCACCCGGCGGTGCGTTTCCGGGAGAATGTCCACGTCGATGATGGAAGACACAGGTCGGAAGTCCTGGGGCAGGCTGATGACGATGTGCGGCTTTTTTCTGTGGTTGTCGGGCCGCAGCACGTTGGTTAGAACATTCTTCTTCTTGATTAGTGTGTCTGTACCAAAGGCACTGTAGTCTGCTTCTTCTGTTCAAACAAATAAAATAAAATAATTATAGGAATGCTATGAAAATACACGTTTATCTATGGTGGAATCTGTACAGAAAGGGCAACTCCAAACATATTTGGTACAGAAACAAAACTCGTTAAATATTAGCCCGTTTCTATCAGATAAAAAACGGAGAGCAGTAGGAAGACATGCTGTGCCAGGAAAAACCACTAGGGGGCCCTCTCAAGTATTCCCCGTGAAATAACCCCTAACCCAAAGTTGAGGTTAGATTTTATGAAGCTCAAGGATTTTATGAAACATTAAATACGGCACATGAAATTCTGATAAGCCTCACACACACGTTCTCACACCATTTATAACAAGTTATCTGCACTGTATTTTCCCTACATTTGTTCAAAACCCTCCAATTTGCATGTTTATATTTGACTTAATGACATGAAATTGGACACTTCTGAAGCTCAAATACCTGTTTTAGAGGTTGGGCAGACCGTACAGACAGATCTCTTTTTATGGTGCCTCACAGATAATTCTTTTTTTTTTAAACAAACTGAAGGTCTGTGGCAACCCTGCGTCGAGCAAGTCTCTGAACGCCATTTTTTCAACAACACTTGTTCACTTTGTGTCTCTGGGTCACAGCTGGTTCACTCTTGCGGTATTTCAAACTTGTGATTGTTGATGTCACTATCACAAAAAGATGATGACTCACTGTGGGCTCAGGTTACATTTTTTTCTTTTAAGCTAAAAGGTATTTTAAAATGAAGTGTTTTTTTTAGACATAATGCACTTATTTGTGCCAACATTCACGTGACTCACTCTATTGAGATAATCGCTTTACTGAACCCACAATATATCCAAGGTCCGCCTGTAATTTAGTGTAATGGATAACACACATAAAATCACAATGAAATTAAACGAACGTGTATCAAACACAGAATTCTGGTCTTCTGCAAGTACACTCTCCCTCAGTTTTCTGGGCAAGTTCGTAATCTTTAATTTTCCCACTTTTCACAGAGGCTGAGCTGAGACAGACACAACAGGTAGGGGGAGGGTTCTGGCAAAGCTGAGCGCACCTGCCCCGTTAACCGCGTGGCTTCTCTTGCTCCAGGCAGCTTCTCTTCAAGGACTGTGGGAATCTGTGTGGCCAGTCCAGCTTGTCAGAGAGTCTTGTATTTTTAGGTTTAAAAAAATCTTCCCATTTTAAAATGCTGCACCCAATTAAATAACTACAATAACCTGTTTAAGCAAAGTAACACCTGGGAGTGGGGAGTGACTTATTCTTCAAGTCAGCTACTGATTATTTCTGATGTCAAATAGGGAGAACAGGACATTAAAACGTGATCTTACATCGCACAGCGGGAGGTCGACAGCCTACAAGCCACACACCTCATCAGAGGATGAGGCAACAGCATTAACAGCAGTCACAGAAGGTGAAACCACGTTTCAAAAATAGAGTGAGGATGAACTAAAAAGAATCTCCAAGGATTAAAAACATTAATAAGAATTTAAAAAGACAAAAGTACCCCCACCACCCCAAGAACTAAAGTCCTAGTCTCAACCAACACTACAGAGCGACAGGAACGCCACCAGCCTGTGTCTGCAACACGGCTTCCACCTCCAGTTTCTTGTCCCCTTATTGACTCTCAGCCTCCTTATTGATGACTACATTAGCTTCACTTCATAGGAAGTTAAGGGTACAAACAGGAGTAAAAGTTGGAGAAGACTCTTGAGAGTCCCTTGGACTGCAAGGAGATTTAACCAGTCCATCCTAAAGGAAATCAGTCCTGAATATTCATTGGAAGGACTGATGCTGAAGCTGAAAGTCCAATACTTTGGCCACCTGATTCGAAGAGCTGACTCATTTGAAAAGACCCTGATGCTGGGAAAGACTGAAGGCAGGAGGAGAAGGGGATGACAGAGGATGAGATGGTTAGATGGCATCACCGACGATGGACATGAGTTTGAGTAAACTCCGGGAGTTGGTGATGGACAGGGAGGCCTGGCGTGCTGCAGTCCATGGGGTCACAAAGAGTCGGACACGACTGAGCGACTGAACTGAAGGGTACAAAATACGTTACAGGCAGAAGACTGGCCCAGTTTTCTTACTAGACCAGCAGTGCGCACGTCCACGTCATTCAGGGAATGCTAAGTGAACACTGTGTGTCAGAGCCTGGAGAACTTCAGCGATGTTTCCTCAGGGTGCCTGAACACTCCTCAGAAGCTAGTTTCAGAGAAATGTACAAGACCAGGGGTACCTAATTTGGGGGCACTTTTACCACCCAGGGATAATTTTGCTTCACTTATGGAGAAAGTATTTACACTGTGTTCTTACAAAGACAGAAATTTATTTATAATTTGGCTTGGGAAATAAATCCACTGACAAAAACAATCTTTGGGGCAAAATGTGGCCAAAAATCTTTCAACAATCTTCTCCTGTATTCATTCAGAACTGTATGTGTCATTTTATAATCAATTAAGAAAGCTCACACAATTTTTACGTGGGAAATTTTGGACAATACAGAGAACAAAACCAAGTTGCCTACATACCTACTCATGGGAAACCTGACCAAGAGACCCTCCCCCAATCTGCATGATTTGGCATAGCCTCCAGACTCTGTTTGAATGCTCTCTGCTAAATTCTCAAAAGCAATATGCTCCAGTACAAAGGCACCTTTGTTCCCCCATCTAGCTAATCAGTTTCCAGCCACTGGGAAAAGAAATATTTGGCAGAAAGCCAGGGTGCAGGGTGTCAGTTTAAAGTGTAAAGGTGAACGCACACAGGGCCCAGAGCTGCTGCTCCACCTGAGCACGTCTGTCACAGCACAAAACTCGGAATGGGGCCGAGGGTTGGAAACCTGGCTCACGGCAACCTTTCACTTGCATAAACCCAGGCTGACGCAACAGCGCGTGATACCGGCTCGTGCAGCAACGCCTCACCTATCCCGAGCCTGACAAGCTCAGCTCACCAAGATGGATGAGGACCTCCACCTGGAATGCCGCCGAACAGCCAGGCTGGATGTCTCACTTCCTTACACACAGAAAGCTCCTGTTGCTTTAGTCACCGAGAGGGAGCCCTGTAGGCCCTCCCTCTGAGCCTCTTATTATTTAAACATTAATCCCCAAACCCCTGGTTACCTCATTCCTCAGCTCAAAGTCATGAATCAGGACTGAGGGTCCACTAGTGAGTGGCAGGCGCAGACACAAAAATAGAAGCCTACAGCGAATATGAAGCAAACCTCACGACGAACAAAGTATTTCTACAAATCCCAGAAACGTCCCTGCACAGTTAACAAAACAGCGACCGTTCCTGGGAGAGTCATCAAGAAAGTTTAAGACCACGATCTGTTTCAGGTTCTGCTGGAAGACATGGAAGAATTAAATAGTTTGGGGAACTCCTCTAGTCAAGGGGTGGACAACCTTTTTCCTGTAAAGAGTTGTACCATAAATATTTCAGGGTCCTGTAAGTCACACGATCTCTGTTGTAAAAGCAGCTGCAGGCAATACAGAAGGGAGTGAGCATGGGTGTTTCCATGAAAACTGTTACAAGACAGCCAGCGAGCCCAAGTTTGCCAACGTTTGTTCTCATCCAAAATGGTTAAAATGAAATAGATGTGGCAGCTTTTTAAAAGGATTAAACATCACTCAAAGCAGTATTCAAGTTCTGCAGATCCCTTCAGTTTCTAATATAAGAAAAATCAACCACCAGCTACTTAAGCAGCACCTACTGCTGCGTGGCCAAGCCTTGCGCTCTGTGCCACAGATCCAACACAAACTGCGCGGAGGCACTCGGCTTTCCAGGTGTTCACAGACTAACAGAGACGGCAATTGACTGAGAACCGGAAACCATTATGATTACAGAGGTGCCAAGAGCTGTGAAGTACCCTGGGTTGAGGGAGCCTGTCAGTGGGTGTACAAGGGCACTGCCAGCCTTGCTCAGGGAAGTGAAGCTTATGCTGAGACTGGAAAAGAAACAGCAGCTCACCGGGTAGGAGGGAGGGGAGCAGGGAGGAGCTAGAGCCAAGTCAGCAGACAGGGCCCTGCAGACAGACACTGGCCCCCAGGGGAAGTGGGGAGGGTTCCGGACTTCAGCCTAAGGCCAAAGGGAAGAAACCCCAAGGATTTTCTGGCTGCGAGCTGGAGAAGGGACCTGCGGGGCAAGGTAGGAGGCTACTGCGGGCGATTCAGGATAGCGCCTGGCCTGGAGCAGAGGCAATGGGGATGGGGAGATAAGCCTGAAAAATAATTAGAGCGCAGTTTCAATAGGCTTGGTGACGGGCTGATTGAAAAAAAAAAAAGGACGTGTCAAAGGAGCCGGGTTTCTGACAGAAGCAACTGGTGTCGACTGTGAGAGGTTTCTCTGCAGTTTCTTTTTATTTCACTTAATTTTATTTCTTTTGTTAAACTATTTTTTTTTACAACTATTAAAATGTATTTTCCTTAGGTCCCTGGTGGCTCAGAGGTTAAAGCATCTGCCTGCAATGCGGGAGACCTGGGTTCGATCTCTGGGTTGGGAAGATTCCCCTGGAGAAGGAAATGGCAACCCATTCCAGTATTCTTGCCTGGAGAATCCCATGGACGGAAGAGCCTGGTGGGCTGCAGTCCACAGGGTCGCAAAGAGCCGGACACAACTGAGCAACTTCACTTTACTAGGCCATTTCTGAATTAAACCCAACTCATTAAAAGATAACCTTAAAACACATCTCCCAAGTCACATCTACTACACGGCAGAGTTCTAAGAGGTGGCTGAAGGGCCACCCGGTTCCAGGTATCTGGGCCATAAGGCCGTGTCATAAGACAGACGAGGCTTAAAGCAAGACCAGAAGTGTCCCCAACATGCTCCTTTGACAAAACCTGCAGTACACGTGTTTGTCTGATGGCATACAAAAACAGTCGGCGGCAATGTGGCAAGAAGCTGTGGTGTAGGTATCCTGATCAGATCTGGCGAGGAGTCCACGCGTGTCAGTGGGGTTCAGACCTGGCTGATCATCAGGATGAGCTTTGGAAAAAACACACATTTCCCTGGCCATCCTCTAAACCTACAGGGATGACCTGAGTACTTTTACTGGGTTTTTTTGCTGGAATACAGTTGTTTTTCTTTTAAAGGTGTAACCTTTAAATATTGTCTAAGATTGTTTTCCATACAACAACCACCTGTACAAGAGAAGGAAAACTCTTTTTCCCTCAAATAAATAAGGAAATTCTAAACTCCAACAGGGCGAAGGGGGAGGGCAAAAGACCTGGGAATCCTCTCTGAAAATAACTTTTAAGATATCAAGTTTTTCTGTTTTGATCCTTGCTTCTACGATAACAGCCCTAGAAACAGTGCCTAGGGTTTTCCCCTCTAACGACAGATGGCTGTAAAACACAAAACTTTTCAAGATACGCAATAATGTGGCCTCCAAAATCACGCTATGAAGTTCAGAGAAACCTTACTTGATACAGTGTACCAGATTTTAACAGGTCACATGGTTTCAAATTTTAAAATTGTTTTTCTGTCTGTCTTTTTGCGCCACATCAAGTGCAACCCACTGCCCTGCTGATTCCTAAACTGGAGCCGCGGACCAGAAACACAGAAAACGTTATCATTAAGCAATAAAAAGTAACTATACTTAATATCATGTTTTATATTAGTTTCCTGAATTTAATGCTCATTAAAGATTACGTAGAATCAGCGTTCTACTCAAGCATCTGTCCAGCTTTGTTTAAAAGAAAAAAAGTATCGCCACGAACTGCAGGGCACTGCATAACTCTGTAAGACCACAAACACGTTAACGCTGCCTAAGTCAGGTGATTCCAGGTCTCCAGGGGGCAATCTGGTAAACGTGGGGCGGTGGGGGCCCTAGCTGGGGTGGTCGGAAGAGGCCCCTCTGAGACAGCCACCCGCACTGAGGCCTGAGGGCAAGCAGGCAGCCTCGGGCTGAGCTGCAGGAAAAGCGTTCCTTATGGAGGAACAGCACGTGCATGCCCGGAGGCGGCGGCAAGCGCACCCAGGCTGGTGGGCAGTCGGGGGGTGGCGGAAACCCAGCCAGCGGGGCTGTCGTGGTTCTGGAGAGGAGGACGGGGGAAGGGGAGGACGAGGATCTGTGGGCCCAGATCAGGAAGGTTCTTGCTCTGCGCGCGATGGCAGCCACTGGAAGGTTTTAAGTGGGAATGAATCGACTGACTGACTTTGCATTTTTTGCTTAAGTCATACTTGTATTAAAAACAAAAATCGGCTGCTGAACACACCACCTTTTTCTAAATCAAATTCTAAGCTATGAATCCTACTGGACACCTACCTCTGCTGCACAGAAAACTTTCTCTTCACTGTGTTTACTTCCAAAGTCCCTTTTTGAAGAAGGGACTAGCAGAAGATAACCACCCTTCAAAGAGGCTGGGATAAATCCTATGAGTGTTACAATGCCAGTAACATAAACATGTGATCGTATAATCCACAGCCTATAATCTTTTTAACAAAGGGGATAATCCAACAAGTTTGTCAGATGGCAGTAGTTTAAAAATAGTCATTCTACATTTAAATACACTTCCAAATAGCAACTAAATTTGTAATGAAAATTACAACTGCTAACAAGGAAGGCCCTTTATTCAACAATAATGGCTTAAATTATTCTGTTTAAACTGACGAGTCCACTCACGTCTTGTCTTCACTGGCGTCCTCTTCTCCAACATTCTATGCATAGCTTTCTAATAACTAGCCCTGGTCTTCGTCTCTGCTAGCTTTTCTGTATACTCCCAAAAATTTCAACTATCGCTTTCTGCAGACTTTCAACTCTTTGCCCACCATTTCTGATTTTGTGCATGACAAGGCTGAAACTCACCAGCCAGATAAGCTTTTTTTCTGGCCTAAGAGGAAACCAGTTTTCCTTCTGACTCAATCTCTCTTCCAAACTGTGCCTGTTTTATGGCCCTGTCCCAGCAATCAGGCTCGAGTCCAACAAGCTATCTTCTGCTGGACGACTCCTGAGCTCTCTGACATCTGGTGAGGAGCGTGGTGCCTCTCAAGTCCTCCCCTTTATCTACCTCACCTCGTCTCCTGCTGGGGTGGAAGCGGGCAGCGTCTCTCAGCTGCCTGCTACTCACTCAGATTCATCCTCAACAGCCCACGAGTCTTCCGGAGTAACATCCTAGCTGTACCAGGCTCCTGTCACTTACTGAGGAAACCCGTCTCAGGGGTCTCTGGGAAAACGAATTTGTGTGATTCTAACTATTTCGTAAATAGTCAGGTGGTACAGACCTAAGTTACCCTACCTACCCTCGGAGGTCTCTTTTGTTGGTGGACTTGAGTTCCTCCAAACCCAGAAGCAAAGATACACAATCAGTGGAATTTCAGAGCCCTGGGAGTGGTCCAAAGCTTATCAACTGGTTTGAAATAAAGTTTCGCCTTCAAGGGTAATCTCAGCCCACTCTCTGACTGCTCTGGGTCGGTTTACAAGCACAGTCAGGCTTTAATCATCCCACCAGTGCTGGGCTGGAGGCTGTCATGCTGCCTTTCCAAACCTCCTCATTTTCCAAAGACAAAGGAAGCAGAAGCATGCATGGCGCCCATCTACAGGCAGACACAGAGACACACACGGAAGAGGCCACAAAGGCAAAACAAATCTTTTTAGGGCTTTTAAAAGTCAAAATACGTTGCAGTGCTTGCCATATACAGTGGTTATTTAAAACTTTCTTCTGCAAGACCAATTATCAATGTTTACATTCCTCCAAAATGATGACTTACTAATTTTCAGATAATTAACTAATTGTATTTTCTGTGAGAAACACCTTAGAGGAAAGCCAACAGTTAGAGGAGGCCTAGTACACGCCAAGGCTCTGCACTGAGCTCAGTTAAACCCCCAGCAATGCCATGAGATGGCACGTTCCTCCTGTAGATAAAGACACTGCAACCCGGAAGCACTGAGCTCAGTTAAACCCCCAGCAATGCCATGAGATGGCATGCTCCTCCTGTAGATAAAGACACTGCAACCTGGAAAAGTAAATAGCTTTCCGTCAAGTACCTAGTAAGTAGTAAACACAGTATTTCAAAGTTGTGACTCTTTGTGGCCCCATGAATTGCAGCCCTCCAGGCTCCTCTGTGCATGGGATTTTCCAGGCAAGAATACTGGAGTGGGTTGCCATTTCCTCCTCCAGGGGATCTTCCTGACCCAGGGATCCAACTCATGTCTGTTGCATCGGCAGGCGGGTTCTTTACCACCAGAGTCACCTTATGTACGTATACGTAAGTCGCTCAGTCGTGTCCGACTCTCTGCGACCCCATGGACTGCAGCCTGCCAGGCTCCTCTGTCCAGGCAAGAATACTGGAGTGGGCTGCCATTTCCTTCTGCAGAGGATCTTCCCAACCCAGGGATCGAACCCAGGTCTCCCGCGTTGTAGGCAGATGCTTTTACCTTCTGAGCCACCAGGGAAGTCGAGAATGTTTCTCTGACTCCAAAGCCACACTCTTCCTACCACATCTTTCTGAATGGACAAAATCACATTCAACGCGAAGATTCAATATATTCCTAATTTCCATTAAGAAAAAGAATCTAAAGGTTTACAAAGTAATCACAACTTTCTAAAGTGCACTTAATTAAGTGTAAAGATGTTAATAAACCAATAATATCACAGATGTCTTAACTCACTTGTTAATTTGCTAATAAGATTCACATAAAATGTCTAATTCCTTAAATTTGTGGCAAACTCTGTATATCCTATCAATGAGGAAAATTAACAACTTCTAATTCTCAAACAACTTCTCTGGATGTTGGTACTTACCCTTTTTCTGTATAAAGATCCTAAGCAGTGGGTTGGCCGTTGAAACAGCTTTGTGATAATTGTCGTCATTATTTATAGGTAGTAAATCGCCATGGATGTCTGCATAGCCTACTAAAACGTCAACATTGGGTATTTTATGAACATGTTGCAGTAATCCATAAAACTCCTCAAACTTTCCAGGTTTTGATCTTTCCAGTGAAAACCGGCGAAATTCAGCTCCAAACTACAAACAAACATATTAACTTTAAAACAGGATCCAATCTTACAAGGCATGACATAGAAAAATTCACAGATACGAGTTTCCTTTAATAAAGAAGACAGTTTCAACCACACAGTCGAAACCTCACTGAAAGTGAAAGTTGCTCAGTCATGTCTGACTCTTTGCGACCCCATGGACTATACAGTCCATGGAACTCTCCAGGCCAGAATACGGGAGTGGGTAGCCTTTCCCTTCTCCAGGGGATCTTCCCAACCCAAGGATCGAACCAGGTCTCCAGCACTGCAGGCGGATTTGTTACCAGCTGAGCCACCAGGGAAGCCCCTAGAAACCTCATTATCTGGAGATAAAACGGCCTAGGGGAGACACAGAAATGTGCCTGCTCACTGCTGTATCTCTGAAGGGCATCCCCTTCAAGAGATGCAGGTTCGACTTAATCCCCGGGGTACCCAGGCCCCACTGGGGACTGTCCTGCAGAGTGACTCAGCTCAAACAAACCCTGTGTGGAGTCCGGATCCTGACAACAGTCTTCCCTCCTCACTCAGGCCACGGGGTAACAGAGATGAGCCTAAGTCTTTATTTTGACTGTCAGCAAAAAGCATCCAGGTTTCTTCCCCAATCAAAGGAGTAACAGCTTCATAGGAAGTGGCAGGAATTAACTGCAGCACAAGCAAGCAGGACTTTGAACTTCTTGGCATCAAGGCGCCATATGAATGGAGGCATATTATAGAAGAAATGAGTCTAAAGACAGGAAGTGTCTTCCGTATGTTAATCTTAAAAAAAAAGGCACTTTTATTAATACATTAAATATATGTCGTACAACCATCCAATTAATGCAAAAGTGTTTATGTGCTTGGCACAGTGCTAGGCCCTAGAGAATGAAAGGCTCGGGCCTGCACCCGAGCTCAGCAATTAGTGGGTAAAGAGAATAATTATATGAGCGGTATTAAGGAACCACACAAACAGGGAGGACAGTACTTCCATCATACCCAGTATTTATCCTCACAATTCTCATACTCACATCTGCTTCCCTACTCTAGAACCCAAATGCCGCATGATTTCGGTGGTTCTTATCTGACACGAAGGACTGGCTTCATCCAGTCCATAACAAACAGGATCTGTGACCTACTATGGAACCAGCACAGCATTTCCTCAAATGTGGAAACCTAAGAAAGATTCATCAGCCTTCCTCAAAAAGTGCCCCAGTCACACACATTTGGGAAATGCTATATAACTATAATCATGCTCTTGGGAATCACTGGGGAGACCAGTTATTAAAGGCGAGGTAAAGCCCTGGGGTTGATTAAAACAGAAAAAATTTTCAAAACAAACTGTGTGCCAAATTTATTTGACCACTGAATTCCTTTTTCCTCTAAGTATCTATTATTGGATAGTAACACTAGCTGTACTACCAACAAGGCCTTAAACATCATGCAGGCAAAGTCCCTACTGGAATTATTTGGTTACAAATGTGTCCGTTCACATCCCAAGGGTCCCTTGGGCTCGCTGGATTCACCTCTTTTGTTATGGCAAGTGTATCTGCCTCGCTTATACCCACACTATTTGCTAGTTTTCAATTAAAATGAAAACTCACTGAAACCACCTCTTACTTCTAATAAATTAAAAGTTTCCGAAACACATTCCTCAAACGTAAACACTAACATTTGTCAAGAAAATAAGGTGACTCACACCTAAAGCACTCAAAAAGTTTAGTCACACCTTCACGTTTCAAAGTAAATAAAAACTGAGGAACACCCTTCATATCAGAGTCAGTCTTATGATGTTATCAAAAGTCATAGTTTCTCCTCCATTTTCTTTATTCTGGTATCGCAACATCCCAGTGCATTCTGATTCATCCCCAGGTTTTATTACTTCCCCTGGTGAACGGGAGTAACAGCTAATAATTGAATATTTTAGGGCTGCAATGTTTTTGCTAAAGCTTGTGGATAAAAATTCTTTGCTCGACACTTTTTTTTTCCTCTTGCTTAAATGTTATGATAAAAACAATGGGAAATTGTAAGGCTTCACAGTAGATGTGCCCTTTTGCAAAGTTAGCAGAAAAAAAAGAGAAATTGTTATGATTCTTGCAGCACAACAGGATTAAGAGAACTTTTTACCACGTGAAAAAAAATACAAAAATAGAGATAAAATTAAGACTCAATCAACAACTATTCAAACTTTTTTTTAGCCTGGTCTAGTTTGGCCTGGTCATGGGGATGGACACCCATCACCCAGCATTTTTAGGTACAACACTTTAGAAATGTAAACTTGATTTTAGTATTGGTTCCCCATGAATAATAACCAGGAAATGTACAGCTCAATGACTATTCCAGGTCTTTGACATCCAAGACTGCTGAAGGACATCTCCTTGATTATTAATAGCTCTCTCAACTCTATAGATACAGGAAGATAAATGTTACCAGAAAGTTACTGTAAAGAAAAGTCACATGGTAACTGGTATCACAACTTAACTATACTTATATTTGCATGATCCATTACTTTATTTGTACCATTTTCTCCTTCCATGAGCAAAGACATGACGTTGACAACTTGCTTTTTATGTAGAAGAAAAAGAAATCCTGAAATGTGGATCTGCATACCACAGAGTTGGGGTCACAACCTCTTCCTTATCAACTTTGTAAAAAGCTGTAATATTACCACCAAAGCAGTGAAAATGGACATATTGTTTCACCTATCTGTCCAAATATTGTTTAAATGGTGAAGATGTCAAGTGCTTTTCTTTAACCCCTTAAAAATAAATGTACAGTTAAAACACAAGGTGTCAGAGACGCACTGGAAACTGTACCTCCCCTGTGCCTACTGATCAGCAGCTAGAATGAGTGGGACCCTTGATTCTGTTTAAGAGCTACGGTTTACCAGAAGAGCAGGCCAAATATATAATGGGTAGTGTGGGAAAGATTCACAAACCAGTTGACAGAAGAGAAGCATGGAAAGCCTGAAATTCTAGTCCCTACACGCTCAAGGTTTCCTAATCTGAAAGATAAATTACCATTTGACTGTATTTAATCAGAGCACCTAGAATCCCTACTCATTTTTTTCCTATGATAAAAAGTTAAAGACTTGCTACCAAGATTAGGACCACAAACTGAATTTTAAGATTATGCAATATCGTGTTTTTCTTTTCTTAACCTCAACTCCCACAAACCCAAACTAGATTTATAACAGAAATGCTGTGAGAAGGTTCAACCATTGGCCACAGAACCACTACTACCACTATATGCTAGAGGAAAAACTCTCTATATATTTTGTTATCTTAACTCTTAGTTCAAGCATGTCACTTCAATTTGCCATGGCAATTCCATGGAGGACACAGGAGACAGTGTATTTCTGAACCTGCTATATTTCTGTTCTTATTAAGCAGAAGGGTTTTTGAAATTAGTACCTACTGTGATACCAGTTAAGTTGAAAATGATGTCTTAAAATGTTAAAAATGAATGCAGATCTCAGTTATGGCAACTTACAGGACTTCACTTATCAACTCCAGATAATAAAAACCCTTCTACCCCAGAGAGCCTTCCTTACTCTCCACTGAAAATCACTCCTTGATTTTGCGTTCTCCCTTCTACCCCATCCCTGTTATCTTATATTCAGTAAGGTTTCATTATTTTTGAAGTTAATACGCTTTTCCTTTTCTCCTACTCTTCCCTGTGTCTTGATCTTTCCAACTCTTATTTTAAACGTTCAGGGGGCTCAGCTCCGTGTGCTCTCTTTAGTATTCCAGAAGGCCTAAAACTTATCTTGTAAAAAGGGCTTTAAGGTTTTGTCATAAAAAGCAGAGCTTGTTGAAGTCAAAACCTTTCTGAGCCCCTGTCTTCTCCGAGAATCAGACTAGATTATCTAAGTCCCTTCTGGCTCTTCAATTCATGAAATGCTTGCTTGAGAATGTTCTTGGGGCTGCCGATCGTCTTCAAATTCCAGCTCAAAACCTCCCTTAGAAAGCATTCCCTCACTAATCCCGATACACTGTCCTGCTCAGGGAGCCTTGCAATTTAGGAATTCAGAGGATACCCACACGTTGTCATCGGCAGATGGGCATACCGTTGGTCAAGAGGGAAAAAACACTTGACCTGAAAGAGTAGCAGGATGGAATGAGAAGGGCATCCAAACTCAAAACTGGTAAGTGCCACTCACCCGAAAGGTGACAGTGTTCACTTTACAAGATTCAATGCATACCAAAGTTCGTGTTCGAAAAATCCCTACAGGAAGCAAAGGCTAACTTTTACATTTGGGTGACTACGGATGTTTCAAACTCTTTACTCACATGCCAGAAGGCAGAATTCCTCCAAACCTTTCGTACCACGTTGCGCTCGCTCAAATGCCCCCCCATCCTCGGGTATGCCTTGGGCCTGACTCCCATCCTTGAAGGGGAATGATTTCTCACGGAAGGGGATTAAGCGCTCGGCGGGGCTCCTGCCTTACCTGGGGGCGGGAGCGGACACAAGGCTCCCCCCCCCCGCCAATCCTCGGCAAGTTCATTCCCCACCGTCTCCAGCCCCCAAGTCCCCCCAGCGCGGCCCCGGCGGCCCCATACACCCGGCCAGCCCCTGGGGGCCCCAGGCCCGGTCACTGCGGCCCCCCGCCCCCGGGGGCCCCCAGCTTGCCCGGGCCCGCGCACCTTGCTCTTCACCTCCATGGTGCCCAGGCAGCCGCTGCCCGCCCCGTGCCGGTGGCCGCGGTTCATCCTGAGGCCGGGCCCGCGGCGGCCTCCTCCAGCCGGGCCGCCCCTCGGGGGCGCGCGGGGCGAGTGCGCGGCCGGCGGGCTCGGGACGCGGCGGCGGCGGCGGCGGCGGCGGCCCGGGCTCCTCCTCACAGGCACCTGCAGAGGGGCGGCCGCGGCTCGCGTCTCCGCGCCAGGCCCCGCTCGGCTGGCTCCTCACGCTGCAGGACCGAGGGTCGGACTGGCGGCGCGGCGGGCGGGGACGCGGAGCCCGCCCTCCCGGCCTCGGCGGCGGCCGCGACGGCGGAGGCGGCGGAGGGGGCGGAGCGGCGGGGACACGCGCCGCAGCCTCGCTCTCGGCTGCCGGCCCCGCGCGCGCGCGCGCGCTCCCTCCCCTCAGGCCGGGCCGCCGCCGCGGCGCGTGCGCGCGCTCACCTGCAGCCTCCGCCGAAGCCTCGGCAGCCCGCGCTCCGCCCCCACCCAATGGGAAGCGCGCACCTGCGCCCGCGGCGCCAACCAATCGGTACCCGCCTCGCGCCGCGCGTGGGCGGGGCCTCCTGCTCGAAAAGCCCGCCTGCCGCCGTTCGATTGGTCCCGCGCGGCGAGGGAGGGGTGGGATCACCTGAAGCCGGGAGGGGCGCTCCGGACCCCGCAGGCGAGCTCCAAAGCGCATGCGCGGGTCCTGGAGTTTCCGCCCAGCGAAGGCCGGCCGGAAGCGCGAGCGCACCTGGAGACGCGCTGGGATGGGTGGGCCTTTAGCGCACGCGCGGGCGCGCGCCTGGTTGCTCTGTACCCGGCTGGAGCTCGCGCTCCGCCGGGGCGTGGGGCACTCTTCCCGGCTAGTTGCTGGGCGCTGCGGGGCTGCAGGCTTTCTGCACCGCCTTCCACTTTGGGATGCTGCAGCCTCCTACAACGCCCCTCCGTCACCCATTTGCGTCCTTTAGTCGTCTGGCTGCAACTCGGATTGCAAAATTCCAGTTTTCCCGCCTCTGTAACAGTAACTGGAGAAAAATCGCAGGGCTCTACTGGCTTAATGTCGTTGGTAGAGACTTTCTGCAGTCCAGTCAGGTCCCGTGGGATCGAGTAGGCGCTGGGAGGGCTGGGAAATGGGCAAAGGCCGGGGATGGATCCTCGAAGGTCCGTACTTCTAGATCGGCCCTCCAGGGATTCCCCGCCCCCCTTGTCTTTTAAATTTATGTTTAACCTTTGAGGATCTTCCTCTCCCTCCAGCCATTTCTGGGCTATTCACTGTGTCCACCAGTGACAGCCGCCAGCTTGTGTTTTGTCTGTCCCTCCTGTGGAATGACCAAGCTATGTTCTTGATAACAGAAGACTGAATCCTTCTCTTTAAATGCTCAGAGCCGAGTTTTTCCTCTCAGGGATCCTTTGCAGCACTGGCAGTGCTGGGGTGGTGAGGAGGAGAGCCCCAGAGCCCCCCACCCACCTGCAGAGGGGCTCATCACAGAACTGTAGAACTCTCCTGTGAGCTGGACCTGGGCCTGCGGAGGGCAGTTCTAACCTGAAATGGCCAAGAACAGCTGGCTAGGGTGCTGCATTCGGCTAGAGCGCCCTGGGCCTTTCTCGCCCCGTCCCTGCCTTCATCCGTCCTCACACGGGCACCCCTCCTTCCCAGCCCTTTTGTCAAGTTCCAGGTTCCCCATGTATTTTGGAGAAGGACAGCTCTGAAAGGCAGTGACCCCTCTGTTTTGCTCACTGTGACTTCGAGTAGTAGCATCTGCCTGAGTGCTCGCAGGTACTCAGCTCTGTCTCTGCGGGGTGCTGGAGCTGGGGAGGATGGCTTCTCCATATTTACATAGCCCCACCTGAGTTCAAAGGTGGGCTTCTCATCTTCCCCCTCTGAAGGGTGCAGTTCACCAAGTATTTGTGGCAGAATTTAAAATTGTTCTGGCCATTTTGGGTGGAAGTCCAGAGGGAAGGGGCACCATCCCAAGCTGAATCATTGTAAAATCTGCCTTCTCGACCTCCTGTTCAAAAGCACCTGCTGTGTGACTCAGGCTAAACTGGAAATGAAGTGTGGTGCTGTGGTGGGGCAGCATGGCAGTTTGGTCTCAAGACCTCTTAATCCTCTTAAAAATCATGAAGGGCCTCCAGGTATTGTGTTTATGTGTGGATATGTCTTTCAACAGTCATTGTATTAAAATGAAAACTGTTGGGACTTCTCTGGCAGTTCCATGATTAAGACGCTTGGCTTCCACCACAGGGAACGTGGGTTCAATCCTTGGTTGGGGAACTGTTTAATAAGATCCCATATGCTGCACAAGCGTGCATTTAGAAAACAAAGTTAAAACTGAGAAATGTTTAAAACACAGGGTACACAGCACGGGGACTCCCCTGATGGTCCAGTGGCTAAGACTCCAGGTTCCCAATGCAGGGGGTCTGGGTTCAATCTCTGGTCAGGGAACTGGATTCCACGCGCTGCAGTTAAGACCTTGGTGCAGCCAAATAAGTAAATACAAAGAAATACTAAGAAAAATACACAAGCACACATTCCAGCGGTCGTCAGGTAGATGACATCGTCACAGGTCCCATCCCTTCTGGAAAATTCCGTCATATACCTGTGTAACAAGGAAGAGTGAGAAGAGCAAGTGACATTTTAGTGTTGTGAAAATAGTTTCGGCTTTGAGAATCCCCTTGAAAAGGTCTCAGGGACTCCCAGGGACCACTAGGATGTCTGTACGCAGCTGTTACCCCCTCTCCCTGGCTGCCAGGACCAGGTGCTGGGCCCCGGCGCTGTGGGAGGGAGTGTTGAGTGGCTGAGCTTTATTACTGTTATCGGTAGTGATTTATCAAGCTCTTTTAAAAAGGAAGTTCGTGGATGCCAACACACCTGCGTGGGCCCTGCATTCCTGGAGGTGTCGTCACGTCCTCTCTGCCCTCCCCCCTGGGGGTGGCACCCCTGTTGGACTTTCCTTTCTGGAAGGAAGCGTCAGGCCCGAGATTTCTGGATCTCCTAAGCGGAATTTGCTCTGAGGCCTGCGTCACACACGCGCCCGGGCTGTGTAAGGAAGGAATGTGGAAAAGAGTTTGATTTTGATAAAGGTGTCATGGAGGAGGGGAGCCCTTTCATTCCGAGAGTGCTGTTCCAGGCACAAGTTTGTTTGCAGGACCTGAAATTCAGCTTATCTCCAGAAGCATGAAGCCCAGAGAAGCAGCAGAAATGGAGAAGGGTTTATATTCCTGTCTCTTTGGTTTGAAGAACTGAACCCTAATCTCATATCCCGCCACCCCTCCCTCCCCACCCCCAAATCCTCAAGCTAAAGCTGATCAAGACCTACATGGGGAATGAAAAGCTAGTCCCAGACCTGGGAGAATTACTACTCAATGAGCTGGGTAGATAAGCAAGGTGAGTGGATGGCATGAACTCTTTAAATTACAGGTTCACAAAGGCATTATTCAGGAATGGTGACCACACCCGTGTGCTGCCATCTCCCCAGCCCACCTCTGCCGCCTGAAAGAAGCTAGTGAGGGCTCCATTTCTGCTTCAGCCCTCTTTCCAACACTGTCTGTCTTTAATTCTACAACTTCACATGACTGCTCTGTCTGTTTAAATGTACTTGTGAGGTGGAAAGAGTTTGTAATTTTCCACAATTCATTTTATTGATTTACATCTTGCATAACGGTGCTTTTTCGTTTCCTTCCTCCTCTTAGGAAAAAAAAAATTTTTTTTAAAGGTGACAAGAAGTCACATATAATGGTGGTGAGATTTTTTTCAAGGAGTTTCTCTTGCCAGTTCTTTTTCTCCTTGATTGCTCAAGTGCCAGTTTTGATGGAGCTGGTTAATAATTCTTTGAGAGAGAGGTGAAGTGTACCCTTATGAGTCTTAGACGACTCACCAAAGCATTTTAAGCCCTTTATCGGAGGTGGAATTAAGTCACGTGATCTGTTTTCTGGTTAATAGCTTATAACTCTCAAAAACCAATGAATTATTTTCCTGTAAGGTAAGAAACAAACTACTCTCTTAGTTAAAACCCGTCTTCGTGGGAGGCAGGCTGTGCCAGGCACAGTGCATGGTCCGTGCCCTCGAGGAGCTTGCTTTCTGACCCTTTCCCTCGGTGGGACTCAGTTTCTTTATCTGTAAATGCAGGCATCAGATGAGATCATCTTCACCATCCCTTCCAGCTTTCAACATTCTGTGGTACCCAGGGGATAATGGAGACTCATCATTATTTCAACATCACCGGGGATGAACTAGAAATGGAAAGGGCAGTCTTTCTATCAGGGTCAACAGGCAGGCAGCAGTCGTCAGCTAAAATATTCCACTTCCTGGGAGGTGTTAATGAAGATGATGAAAACTAACATTTATGAGGGTCCACTCTAGGGGCTTCCCCAGTGGCTCAGCTGGTAAAGAATCCGCCTGCAATGCAGGAGACCTGGGTTTGATCTCTGGGTCAGGAAGATGCCCTGGAGAAGGGACTGGCTAGCCACTCCGGTATTCTTGCCTGGAGAATCCCATGGCAGAAGAAGCCTGGCGGGCTACTTCTGCCCAGGGTTAGAACCTGGCCCCTCTGCATTGGGAGGGTGGAGTCTTAGCCACTGAGCCACCAGGCAAGTCCCTATCTCATTTACTCTGAAGGTGCAGGAAGAGCTTTATACGCGGAGGCACTGAGATCTTAACTTTCCGTAAGTGGTAGCTGTTAATTTCAGCCCTTGCTCTGCCCCTTGCTGGCTGGGTGACCTTGATTCTGTCCATCCCACTTACTCAGAGCCTCGGAGTCTCTCCTTGGATGAGAAACTAAATGTGAAACCGCTCTGCAAACCTCAGGTTTGGTGAGAACTCTAATGGTTATTATTTAACACATAATATTGCCTACCAAAGCCTTTGGTAGAATTTCAAGAAATTCTTAGAAATAAAATATAAATATGGAATAAACCATTCTTTTTGTTTTCACACAAGGAGAAAGAAACAAGAAAACTAGAAGTTTTAGTGGCCGTCTCTTAGAGAGGCCGAGAGGCAGCCTGGAGGAGTCATTAAGGACGTGACTCCCAGACGCCTGCCTTCTGTGCTGCCTCTGCCATTTCCTAGCTGTGTGACCCTGGTCAAGTTCTTGAGCTCTCTGAGCCTCGGTATCCTCACCTGTAAAATGGGAATAAGAGGAGTGTTATTTGCCTTCACTCATGTACGGAGCATTTAGGCTACGACCCAGCACAGAGTAAGGACTCCCTAAGTGTTATCGATTATTCTCCTTATTGCTATCTAACTATTTTTATTACCTACTCTCATAATAGAATTCACTGATGTAATTAAGTATTAAGTCTCAACTGTGTATATAATATGGTCCTTGACATGAGATAAAGAAGAAGAATAACAAAAAGAATGAAGATATGATTTCTACCAGGGGCTTCCCTGGTGGCTCAGACAGTAAAGAATCTGCCTGCAATTCAGGGGACCTGGGTTTGATCCCTGAGTCGAGAAGATCCCCTGAAGGAGGCCGTGGCAACCCACTCAGGTATTCTTGCCTGGAGAATCCCCATGGACAAAGAGGAGCCTGGCGGGCTACTGTCCGTAGGGTCGGAAAGAGTCGGACACAGCTGAGCAGCTAAGCACGTAATTTCTACCATCTAGAACTTCAGAGTTCACATATACATTGGCTCAGCAAGTATCCTTGGACGCCTACTGAGGATCAGGCAAGGAGACAGTAGTAGGAATATGATCGAATTCTTGTCTCCAAGGAACATGCGTCTAGCTGAGATGTCAGACCCTCGGAGAGATCTCTTCTGGAAGTGATGTGTGGAGTAGTTAAGGCAGGGAGGTTTGTTGGAGTTGACATCCTGGAGCTCACATCTGGCTCCATCACTCACCAGCTGTGGAAGAGTCCGCACACACCTCCATCGCCCTAAAGACCACCTCTCTCTGGAGTGAAATAAAGGGAGTGATAATATCTACCTTCTTGAACTAGTAAATATTTATTGAGGGTCTATGACGTGGCAGGCACTTTTCTAGATGGTTAAGGATACGGGAGTAGGAAAGACAGGACACAATCCCCGCCCTCCTGGGGCTGACATTCCAAGGGAGGAGAGACACAGATAGATAGGCAAATTACATACTTAGAAGATAGCATGTTAAGTGATGAGAGCTATGGAGATAGAAAGCAGGGAAAGAGGATGGGGAGGCCTAGGGAGCTTGGAGGTGGGGTGTGGGCTAGAAGGGAAAAGAAAATTCCAAATAGGGTGGCAAGGGGGGCCGTCTGGGACACTGCAGAGGAGAAAGCCATCCTGGGAGCTTCTCGAGCTGGTGGGGGCAGGGTGGCAGGTCGAGGATGGGGGAAGCCTTCCAGGCGGGGGCTCAGCGTGGGCCTGATGATCCGAGGAGATAAAGCTCTCAGTGCCTGGCACACAGCTAGCGCTCAGAAGACACCAGCTGCTATTTTGAGCCATTACTCAGCGCGAAGGCCAGGGTAGGAAAGGGGGTGGGAGCAGAGAAGTGAGAGTGACTAAGTCAGCCTCGGGGGTGGGGGGTCTGGAGTGTTTCACGGATGAAGCGCCTTTGCTTGCAACCAGGGCAGAGGAATGAGTAGGCGTTTGCTAGGGTCAGGGTGGGAGGAGGGGGCGCGGAGCGGGCCGGCAGCGGGGAGGAGGCATTCCAGCCCGAGGGAGTTTGGCGATGGGCGCCGGTGGAGTAGTTGGCGAGCAGATGCGCTGGGTCTCAAAGGCCGCGGTGGGGAGTGTCTGCTATCTCCAGTTGCTGCCGGGAGACTCCTAACATCTTTAAAACTGGTCACTGGAAGGAACAGATTTGCGTTTTAATAAGCTGTCCGGAGGAGGCAGGCACTGGGGCAGCGAGTTAATGAGTCTTACAGGGACCAGTGTAATTAAACGGCAAAGCGAGTGGCGCAGCCTGTGGGACTTCGGGAGGAGGCAGGCCGTCCAGCTGTCAGTTACTCATTCATTCAGCACATTTTTATTGAGGCCCTGCTACGTGCCAGGCACCGCCTGCTAGGATACTACGGCTACGGCAGGGATGGGGGGGCGGGGCAGGGAATAAGACCATCTTTTCCCCGAGAGAGACAGATGATGAGCAATGAACGCAATTTGGGGGTGACGGCACAAACAGGATTGCTTTATGGCCCAGGCAGGAGGCGGGGAGGGCAAGGCTTGCAGAAGAGGGAACTGCCCCCAAATCAAGGGCTCACCCAGCTCCTGGGTCTGTATGAAGGTGGGCTGCATGCAAGCAGGTCTCCTGGTTCTTTGAGAGGCTGAACATTTTTTTGTTGTTTTAATTTCCCTGGTGGTTCAGTGGTAACGAACCCACCTGCCAATGCAGGAGATGTGAGTTCAGTCCCTGGGTGGGGAAGATCCCCTGGAGAAGGAAATGGCAACCCACTCCAGTATTCTTGCCTGGGAAATCTGGTGGACAGAGGAGCCTGGCAGACTTCAGTCCCTGGGGTCGCAGAGTTGGATAGGACTTAGTGACTAAAACGGCAACAACAATCATTCCTGAACAGCGTGGTGTTATTTTCTGCTGTACAGCCAAGCGAATCAGCCATACATGTACATATATCCCCTCGTCCTTGAACTTCCTTCCCATTTAGGTCCCCACTGGGCACTGAGTAGGCGTCCCTGTGCTGGACAGTGGGCTCTCGTCAGTGATGCATTTTATACAGAGTAGTGGGTATATCGCAACCCCCGTCTCCCAATCCGTCCCACTCGCCCTTCCCCGCTTGATGTCCATGTTTGTTCTCTACATCCTCGTCTCTGTTCCTACTTGGCAAGTAAATTCATCTATACCATTTTTCTAGGTGCCACATAAGTGAGTTAATAGTAGTACACAACTCTTTTTCTCGTTCTGACTTACTTCGGTCTATAGGACAATCTCTAGGTCCATCCACATCTGCAAATGGCTCAGTTTAAGAGAGGCTGGGCGTTTTCACGCGAGATTTCTGATTCCAGTAACTGTTGGCAACTGATCAGAAAGAATGGAGTGACTGAGGCTAAGAGGAGTGTGTGTGTGTGTGTGTGTGTGTGTGTGCACGCGCATGAGTTCTGCTTAGGATGGGTTGTGAGAAGAGCTCTGAGGAGGTGGCACTGCTAGGGTGAGAGGGGAGAGCCTGTGCCGAGGGTGCAGGGGAAAAGCTTAATGTGTTCCAGGAGCTCAAAGGAAGCCGTGCCTGGAGCTTGAGGAGCGAAGGAGAACGGCTTTAAAGGAGGCCAGCGGGGAAGGGAGGGCAGGGCAGGTCGTGCCGGTCTTGTGATGACTTCAGGTTTTCTTCTGTGTGTATGTGCTAAGTCACTTCAGTCGTGTCTGACTTTTTGAGACTCTGCAAATCGAAGGCTGCCAGGCTCCTTTCCCAGGTCCATTGAAAAGACGTCTCTGAACCTTGAGAATTCCAGAAAACCCCTCAGTCCCCGGCAAGCCCTCTTTCATCTTCACAAACATAGATGGATTTAGGTACTGTTATCACTTTTATTTTACAGATGAGGAAACTGAGGAACAGAAAAGTTAAATAACTCACCCAGCATCACACAGATAAGTATCAGAGCTGGTGCTCAACTCCAAACTGTTGGATTCCAGAGGCTTCTTGGTTGCCTTTCATAGGGTCAAGTGAATTTCAGAGATGGGTTTAAACATCTTTCTTCCTTGATGAAATACATCATTTTATCTGGAAACAGAAAGTCCTGCCTGTGTCCTTTACCCCTTCCCCGAGACAATCCTACGGGTGAAAAGTCAGCTAAGAGTCAGGTTGCAAGACTTGTTGCCTTCTAGGAGCCTTCTAGAAACCCAATAGCCTCCAGGGGATTGGCCCCACGGCCCCAGCATCTGATCAGAATTCCCCATGAGATTTTTTTCGGGGGGAGGGAGAGTGTGGTTCACTATGGAGAGGAGTTTCCAAAATGAAAATAAACCAGCAAACAACCCAACTTGTTACCGGAGATCCAGTGACTTAGCCTTATTAAGTTCAGCGTTAAGCAGAAAAGAACGAAATCGTTTATAGAAACCCTCTTCTCCCTCAGGAGATATTTAAGAACTGAATGTATTTTTTAAAAAATTTTAAGGCATGCCAAGTTTATGTAAAATTATACCAATGATGAAAGAGGCTGGAGAGCAACAACAAGGCCAGCCAGAGTCGGTGCCCACAGTCTTAGGTTCTTAGGAAACACAGAGGCAGAAAGAACAAGGAAGCTGGGAGCGTGAGAACAGAGCGATCCGGGGGGACGGCTGGGGAGCCCGGTGCGATGGGCAGCTGCCACGCCCGAGCTGGTACCTTACCCCCTGAGCCTCGTCTTTTCAAAGGGGTAGCTGCCTCAGAGGGTTAAGAATTGCACCGGATGACAAATATGTCACTGAACACTCTTTCTGGCATGTGTCAAGTATTGAATCAATAGTACCAGTCACTGTTCCAAGACCCTTTGGGGTTGTCAGTTTGGTTTGTGAGCAAGAACCCCCAAGCTAGTGTTTGAAGGCTCAGGCTGGGTCAAGCCTGAGCTGAGTGCGCTGCACATATGGTGGTATTTGTTTACCTAAATGTTTGTGCTCATTTTCTCTGTCTGTTTGGCTGTGCCAGCTCTTACTTTCAGCACGTGAGATCTTTGGTTGTAGCAAGTGGGATGTTAGTTCCCCAACCAGGGAGCTAAACATGGACCTCTAGGCAGTCTCCATCCTGTGATACTTAATCCTCACCTTGACTCAGGTACGGGGCGTCTCAGGTGGCACAGGTGTGAAAGAATCCGCCTGCCACTGCAGAGGACCTAAGACAGGAGGGGTTCGATCCCTGGGTTGGGAAGATCCCCTGGAGGAGGTAATGGCAACCCATTCCAGTATCCTTGCCCGGAGAATTCCACGGACCAAGGAGCCTGGCTGGGGTCACAAGAGTCACAACTGAGCGACTACACCACCAGCACCTGACTTAGGGACTGTTATTATTATTCTCTTTGCAGATGGGAGATAGGTGGAGGTGGGGAGAAGAAATGGTTTGCCTGTAAGCTTTGCACAGAGAGGCAGGCATTAGGACCCAGGTCTCTTCTGACGCTGCTGTCTGCTATAACTCTACAGAGAAACTTACCAAAAAAAAAGTAGATACCGTTTTTTCAAGTTCCAGGTCTCCTTAAGTATAAAGAAGATCTAAGTATTTCAGGAAAGTGCCAGTGGGGAATTTTTAAATGGAACAAGGTATACCCCGCAGCCTTCCAGATTGGGGGTGGGGTTTGCTTATGTGCAGAGGTGAAATTTTCAGGCTCTAGGTGTTTCCCTCACAGTTGAAGAGCTCCAGGCAGACTTGACCCCATGCTCCAGGGTGGATCCCTGCCTACCTTCCAGTTCATCACCCCGGAGGTGAATGTGCCCTAAAGCGTCTACTCAGATCCTTAAAATAGAATCCTGTGCACCCGGCCTGCATTTCCTATTACTGGGTTCAGGATGATGAGGAGGTGGTTATCTCAGTTACTAACCTCTGACTTTTGTAGTCACGAACAGTAAATGTTACTTCTTATTTGTATGTGAGCCTCATTGGTGAGTCAGTCCCATGACCTGGGAGGAAAGGTCTCCCAGCTCCATCTTTAGAGTCAAGAGGATGAACGCTTAGTGATGCTCATCTCAAGCGTGGCCAGGAACTTGGAAGTCCTAAGCGCCTACCCTAAATGGGGAACCTGCATCCCGGGCACTTCCTGTGTCTTCCTCTTTGTCCCTCCTGCCATCCATCACTCGACCATGCGCTCATTCATACAGCAAACTGGAAGAGCCTGCTGTCCTTCAGACAGCTGTCTTCTCTCCGGGGACCCAGTGCTTTTCAAACAGGAGTGCCAAAGGACCTGTTTTTCAAAAATTTCCCCATCGTCACGGATGGACCCTTTTGTAAAAATAGGACAGAAATGATCTACTTGAAAAAAAAATGAACTTTAAAAATACCAGCGACATGTGAAAAAAAACAAGCCCCAATTTTTTAAGTCCGGTTTTTTATTTAATTAATTTATTTTTATATTTATTTATTTGGCTGTACCAGGTCTTAGTATGTGGCACAGGCTTCTTGAGTTGTAGCAGGTGGGATCTAGCTCCCTCACCAGGGATTGAACCCAGGCCCCCAGCATGATGAGCACAAAGTCTTAGCCACTGAACCACCAGGGAAGTCCCTACACCCCAGTTTTTTAGGGTAAGATTCAATGGCCCACATTTTCAGTAGACTTGTGCTTGAGGGCAGACTCACAATCCAGGGTGACAATTGTCTTCATGGGTCTGCGATTCCCCGAAGGGACATAAATCATTTTGCAGGAACCCAGAGCGTTCAATCATACGACTAACAGAAGCAGTCTTGAGAACTGGGATCTCCAGCTTGAATGTCCCCACGTGTCCCGTTGTCTGCGCCTTCAGACTGTTGGATGGAGCCGGAGGGCAAAGTGCTATATGCAGCCACGTCTTCGGAATAGTGGCTGAATCGCTCATCATCGAGTTCTTTTGGTGGTTCACTAACTCAGACTGCTTAGATGAGGTCCACACAGACTTACTCTACATATTAAAGTGCTTCAGAATAACTTGTTTCTCTAAGTCCAGCATTTTGCGATACTGCTCATGTGTGGAATCTAAAAAGTGCAACAAACCAGTGGCCATAGCATAACAAGCCAACTCAGGATGTAGACGACAAAGCAGCGGTTACAGTGGAGAGCGGCAGCGTGGGGGGAGCGTGGGGGGCACCAGCTACCGGGTGTCAGGGAGGCTCAAGCATGTGCCGTGCAACACGGGGAATAGAGCCAGTATTTACCGTAAATGGCAAGTAACCTTTAAAAATTGTATAAAAATAATTTGTTTATAGTCAAGCCTTTTGGAGGGGGAAAATGTCTCCCTTTTGCCTTTTAGCTCTTTCATTGTACACACATACATTTAAGAATGGGCTCCGTTGCTGTTGTTTAATCACTAAGTCGTATCTGATTCTTTGCGAACTTATGGGCTGTAGCCCGCCAGGCTCCTCTGTCCATGGGATTTCCCAGGCAAGAATGCCGGAGTGAGTTGCCATTTCCTTCTCCAGGGGATCTCCTAACCCAGGCATCAAAGCCAGGTCTCCTGCATGGCAGGCTGATTCTTTACTGCGGAGCCATCAGGGATTTTATATATATACACACACACATTATACATATTTTTACAAATCTTGTTTCACTCAACAGCATATCTCGTTGTTGATACTTCCACTTACTACTTTCGTGCCTTCCCCATTCTTTTCCCCGACTGTATTTTAGCTCCGTGTAGGTCCGTCATGCCTTATTTAGGGAGTCTTGTGATGGCCGACCCTTAGGTCACGATTATTCAGTTGCAGTGAACACCCTGTGCTTGCGCCCTGTGCACTGAGGCGTGCGCTCCTCTAGGATAGATTCCAGCAGACCTGTCAGTGGGTGTGCACGTTTGAAATGTTGTAGGTACTGCCAAGTTCATCCTCCTGAAAGACAGTAAGCGCCATCGACAGATTTTAGAGTTGAAAGATGTGCAGTTGGACTCATCCCTCCTTGTGCGGATCGAAGGGCTGAAATGATGGGCAGAGCCTGGTCGAAGTCACATGTGACTGAAGACAGAGCCAACGACACAGACCCCTGCTTCTCTTTCCAGTGAGGTTGCCGAGTTTTTAATCAACCTTTGACCGCCTGATGGCCATTTACGTTGACTGGAGATGTGTCCTGCACAGAACCAGGAATGAAAGCTTTGAATACTTAGGTTCATGTCAAATTTGAACCTCGCTCCTTAAGACTGTGTCTTAAGACCCTTAAGAAAGGGATTGTGACTTGAGGTAACTTTGCAGCCCCTCTCGGAGGAATATCTGATTTCCGTTGCACCAAATCACCCTTGTCGTGTACAGGGACGGCTGAGTAGAGTGGGAGAGGGACTGAACCTGGCCTCCAAACTCAGCTGTGCTCTGACTTCGTGATTTGGGGCATGGTACCAGCCTCTCCCGGCCTCTCTGTACCTGTTTCCCCACCTTGGAAGAGGTAGTCTTCTTGCAGAGTAATGATGATGACAGAGTCAGAATAATGCATGGGAAACACTTGGGATGCTCCCAGGAAATGTTGGTTTCCTCCTCTTATCCTTCTCTTGAGGAATTTAATAAAAGGATCAGGATTTGCGTCCAACAGAGGGCACTGTCTGAGCTGGAGTGGGAGTCTTCTCAGCACAGAGAGGAGCTTAGTAAGATGCTCCCGTGGTGCTAATTTACTCCTGGAGTTTAGATTTCATTAAGAACAGAGTCATTTTCACTTACCACCAGCGCAGAGCTGCTCTGAAGAGGTTATTTAAGGACAAGAAGCGGCCACATCCCCAAATTCCACGGACACTCCCTTCCATCTAATCCTTCTCTGAACCTTCAGCCTCCTGAGTATCATCATCTGTCTTCGCTTCCCCATCTTCCGTGTTATCCATCTCTGTTAACGACATCATGAGCTTTCGGGCCATCCATGACCATGACCTTATTTTAGACCCTCTGTCTCTCTCACTCCCTGTATCCAGATAGTTGCCTGATTCAGAATATCTAACACATTGGTCCTTCCCTGTTGCCACACAGCAGCGCCCGGGGCCAGACCTTCACGACCTCCTGCCAGGACTAGTCTCTGCATCCAGACAGGTCTGAGAAACCCCAATCAGAGCGTCACAGCCAGAGCCATCTGACCTGTGTCTCTGGAGCCTAGCGGGCTGGGTGACCCCCCCCCCCTCCCCTCTGTTAGCAAAGTGCTCAGGGCTCGGCAGGGCTTGGTGGCCCCAGCCCTCCTCTTTGGCTGCCATATCCGGAGAGCTGACTGTGTAAAGCTAAGGCCTTTACGGGCCTGGTGTCATTTACCCTCAGGAGATAGGAAATATTATTGTCCCCTGGTTTTTTTTTTTTTATTTTTTGGCTGCGTCACATGTGGGATCTTAGTTCCTTGACCAGGGATCAAACCCACATCCTCTACATTAGAAGAGCGGAGTCTTAGCCACTGGACTGCCAGAGAAGTCCCATATTATCCCTTTTGGGACGGGGAAAGCTGGAGTCGGCAGAGTAGAGAGACTTGCTTAAGGCCACATAACCAGGAAGTGGTGATGCCCGTCTTAAGCCCTCTGTGTCTTAACTGTGCTTCTCAACAGTGGTCCTCATACCCCAGGGGTCTGTCAAGAGGGTCCCTTGAAATGTCAAAAATGGCAGCGGTGCCTGGCTAATGTCTAACTTTAAAAAGATGAGTGGAGTCATTATTTTTAAATTTCTCTTAAAACACCAGGCAGTATAGGGCTTTGTTCCCCAACCCACCCCCCTGCAACAGAAAAGAAATAAGCCTGAGGCTCAGTCACTTGCTCGGTTTCAGTGACACTCCTTGAGGGCCCTGCAGTCACTTGGTAATAAATTGCTTGAATTCGTAGACTACAATGTGTCATTTATACCCTGGTGGAACGCTCACTGCTGTTTTCATCTGATAAATTAACAAAAAGCCCATATTACTGAAAAATCAACATTAAAAAGAATAATACATACAAAATAGCTATTTGGGTGTATGTATAAGTATATTGTGTGTGCCCTGTGTGTATTTATGAATAAAGTGATATGATTAAGGGGAAAAAAAGAAAAATTACATAGCAATGGAATTCTATACACATCTGTACTTTCTTGGGGAAGGCAGTGCTTACTAATTAAAATCTGAAACGGTCTCTCCTCACCTCTTAGAAACAAATACAAAAATTAAAAAACAATAAAAAACTTTTCAGAACACAAAATGCAAGAATTCCAAGAGAAGTAAGATTCAACAACAGGTGGCTGTTATAACCAAGCCCTTTGACCAGAAAAGAAGCTTTGTGAAGTCAGGGGCTGCGTCTTTTGTTGCTGGGTGACCAATTCCTGGCACATAGGAGACACTCAGGGACTGTTTGTTGAATGAATGAACAGCCGCGATATGCTTGCCCAAGCCCAGGACGAAATGAGAATTTCCGCACTTGGGCCTTTGAGGAAGGACTGCACAGGGACGAGGCTTCCTGCCCTTTACAGTTTGTGGCGCTCTCAAGGTCCACAGTAAGGAAGAGGGGCCAGGTCCACAGTAAGGAAGAGGGGCCAGGTCTTTTGAATCTAAATTCGGTTCTCTTTCCACCGTCCTCCCACCCTAACTAGGCTGAAGGAGATCAGAGATGGGTGACTTAATTAATCAAGGTTTATATTTCTCATTTGTATAGTGGAAGTTCTTTTTAAAATGTAATTTGCAGCCTATATTCCTATTAATCCTTGATTGTCTTCTTTTTAATATTTGTATATTTATTTTTGGCTGCATTAGGTCTTACTTGCAGGCTTCTCTCTAGTTGTGGCTTGCAGGCATGGTTGCCCTTTGGTATGCGGGACTTTAGTTCTCTGACCAGGGATTGAACCCAGTCCCCTGCACTGGAAGGTGGATTCTTAACCACTGGACCACCAGGGAAGTCCCAGAAAGGAGGTTTGGATTGTCGTTCATGTCTACTGTGTTCTTGGACCTCTCTTTTCTATGACTTCTTCCCCGGGATCACTTATATCTCCTGCATTGACAAGTGGGTTCTTTACCACTAGCACCGTAGGAGACATAAGAGACTCAGGTTCAATCCCTGGGTTGAGAAGAGCCCGTGGAGGAGGGCATGGCAACCCACTTCAGTATTCTTGCCTGGAGAATCCCATGGACTGAGGAGCCGGCGGGCTCTAGTCCATCGGGTTGCAAAGAGTCGGACACGACTCAGCAACTAAGCACAGCACAGGCACCCCAAGGGGCGCAGTGGTAAAGAGTCCACCTGCCAACATGAGAGATGCAAGAGGCTCAGGGTGGATCCCTGAATGGGTTAGGTCCTCTGGGAGGAGGAAATGGCAACCTGCTCCAATATTCTTGCCTGGAAAATTCCATGGACAGTGAAGCCTGGCAGGTTGCAGTCTACGAGGTCTCAAAGAGCCAGACACAACTGAGCAACCGAGCCCGCAGGCAGGCATCTCAGATGGACATGGTCCAAGCTGAACTCTTGATCTCCCCACCCCCTTCTCATCAAGCAGTTTCTTCCATCTCAGCAGATGGCAACCCCAGCCTTGATCTTGTGTTTTCCAAACTACCATCGGTATTATCCTCGACTGCTCTGCTTCTCTCATAGCCCACATCCAGTCCTACTGGCTTGATCTCCAAAGTTATCCAGTTACCAACTGCTTCTCATCGCCTGCATACCTCCTGCCCTGGACCACGTCACCATCATCTCTCGCCTGGACTATTGCAGTAGCCTCCAGTCTGATTTCTCTGCTTCTGCCCTCGAACCTATACAGTCTGTTTTCCATACCACATCAGAAGGATCTCAAAAGTCCTAGGTACACCCTTGCCCTTCAGACAAGCTTCTTCTGCTTATCACAGGTTGCATAAACACTCAGGTGGAAAACAAGCTGGTGGCTGCACCATCCCCATTTTATTTTCCGCCTTTTCAGAATTCCTATCTGTCACCAGCTAGGTTTGTTTGCACTGGGTCTTAAATTCTGACAATTGTATCTTACATCCCTCCCTCCTGCCCCACCTCTTTCTCTTTAAAAATATTTTAAGACTTTTTCCATGGCTGCTAAAAACCATAAGGTAAAGATTCAACTATATATTTTAAAAATCCATTACATAAAAGAACTGATTCTATCTCAACTATCGGAATCCAAATAGAATGCAACAAAAATTAAGCAAATATGCGTTTATTTTTGTTACTTATTGCTCAGAGCAAAGCCAGGGAGTTTAAGTGGCAGAAAGAACACACGTCTGCTATTTGATATTAGACAGCTGTCATCACTCTCGATACAGCGTTCACAGGTTATGGTTCGTCTGGCACTGAAATATACACACCCTACCTCCCTGCACAGAGGTGTCAGGAGTCCTCAGTCATCTCCTATGCTATGGTGGATTATATTTTCCAAACAATGAGCACAATCTCTCCCTTAAGGAAACATTATTGAAAGATGCGAGGGATTGGGATGTGTAATACAAAGCAGACACACGGAGAAGAATGAGTCTTATGGCGCAGGCAGAGAAGGACTGACTTTACTGCCTGTAAAATAAAGTCCACATGCTGCAAATTGGCCTGAACCCACCTTGTGCATCTTTTTTTTTTTTTTTCTCTAAATTGACCTGAAGTTAAAAAGCCCTTTCTTAGCTGGAGGACTTTAGGGATAAGCCCCTTCGAGCTCTTTCAATCTCAGTCTCCTATGAAGAGGGGTTAATGCCTCCCAGGGGAGTTCTGAGAAACAGGGGGACACACTCTGCTGGCCTGTATCAGTGTGTTCTGGGTTAGAGGCAGGAGAGTTGTATTAGACAGAGTTAAAAGCCTAGTTGTCGTCTCCACGAGGACATGAAGAATGGTTCTGGGGAGATGCATGTGGGCGATGGGAGATGCAGGTTGACAAAGGAGTGGGCTCCTGGTGAATCAGTGTGATGGACTAATGGATTCCCAGATAGCTGGTTAAACATTCTTTCTGGGTGTGACTCTGGGGGATATTTCTGGAAGAGATTACCGTCTGAATCAGTCCTCTGAGTAAAGATAAAGAAGATCACCCTCACCAATGCTAATGGGCATCATCCAATCTTTTGAGGCCCGAATAGAACAACATGGTGAAGGAAGGGCGAATTTGTCCTCCTGGTTTGAGCTGGAACACCCATCTTCTCTTGTCCTTGGTCACAGGTGTTCCTGGTCCTCTGGCCTTCAGACTCAGGTTGAGACGAGCCCCACCAGCTCCCCTGTCCTCAGGCCTTTGGTATGTACATGTACATGCCAGTCGCTCACTCGTGTCCGACTCTTTGTGGCCCCATGGACTGTGGCCCGCCAGGCTCCTCTGTCCATGGGGTTCTCCAGGCAAGAATAGTGGAGTGGGTTGCCATTTCCTTGTTCAAGGGATCTTCCCAGCCAAGGGATCGAACTAGGGTCTCCTATACTGCAGGCAGATTCTTTATCACTGAGCCCCCTGGGAAGCCCCCAGTCTTTGGACTCAGGCAGAATTACATCACCAGCTTTCCTGGTTCTCCAGCTTATAGAGGACAGATCAAGGGACTTCCTGGTCTCCGCATTCACATAAACCAGTTTCTGCCATAAATCTCCTCTTGTATATCTATCATCTATCTATCTATCTCCTACTGGTTCTGTTTCTCTGGAGAGCCCTGACTAATGCATTACCATAATTTTTGTTCTCCTTCTGATTGAGCTAAACAGAGCTCTGTCAAACCTGGGCAATGCTGGGATCCATACCTTTGCTTATATGACCCCTTCTTCCTAGCAGACTCTTAGAACCTTAGCCTGCCCTAAACCAACTGCAACGTTCTGCTCAAAGACCACCTCTTCCAAAACGCCTTCCCAGATGCCACCAGTCAGACGCAATTTCTCCTAGCTCTTGTCTCCTCAAGCATGATTGTGCCTCTGAGACGGCCCTTCTAGAAAACGGCTGTCAACATGGCGGATTCCTGCACCCCGAAGAAGGGTTCCGACTCCTCAGTTTGCTCAGGTCCCAAGCCAGGTGTGACTCCAGATACCAGACTCCTCCTCGGCTACAAAACCATTCGTCTTTGCACATCCCTGGTGGTCTAGCGGTGAAGAATCTGCCTGCCAAAGCAAGAACACGGCTTCAATCCTTGGTCCTGGAGGATCCCGCGTGCCTCGGAGCAACCGAGCCCCCGCGCCTCAACTACCGAGCGCACGCCCCCAGAGCCCACGCATCCTGACCAGAGAGGCCACCTCGCTGAGACGCTCACGCACTGCAGCCCCCGTTCTCCGCACCTAGAGAGCCCACACGCAGCCACAAAGGCCCCACATAGCCAGAAATAAGTCAAATAAATAAATCCTAAAAAAGAAGGGCCATCCACCTTTGCCCATCTCCCATCCACTCTTCACCAGGTATCATTCTCAAATGCACACTTATATTGTCACTTTTTTGTTGCTCGCTTGCTAAGTCATGTCCAACTCTCTGTGGCCGCGTGGACTGTAGCTTGCCAGGCTCCTCTGTCCTCTACTGTCTCCCGGAGTTTGCTCCAGTTCCTGTCCATTGAGTCGGTGATGCCGTCTAACTATCTTATCGGACTTGACTTTCACCATCAGACACACCAACTGAGCTGATGTTTCCACTTTGGCCCGGCCACCTCCTTCTTTCCGGAGCTCCTAGTAATTGCCCTTCTCCTCCCCAGGAGCATATTGGACATCCTATGACCTGGGGAGAGGTGTTCATCCTCGGGCATCATATCTTTCTGCTTTTCACACAGTCCACAGGGTTCTCCAGGCAAGAATACAGTCACTCCGTCGTGCCTGACTCCTTTGCGACCCCATGGACTGTAGCCCTACCAGACTCCTCTGTCCATGGGATTTCTCAGGCAGGAATACTGGAGTGTGTTGCCATTTCCTTCTCCAGGGGATCTTCCCAACCCAGGGATTGAACCCACATCTCTTGCAGGAGATTCTGCATTGGCAGGCAGGTTCTTTACCACTGAGCCGCTTGGGAAGCCAAGAATACAGGAGTGGGTTGTTATTTCCTTCTCCAGTGGGCCACGTCTTGTCAGAACTCTTCGCGATGACCCATCTGTCTTGGGTGGCCCTGCACGGCATGGCTCATAGCTTCAGTGATTTACACAAGCCCCTTCGCCACAACAAGGCTGTGATCCACGCAGTAGTTAGTGCCGCCTAAAACCCTCAGTGACAGGACTATGGTGCCTTGAATGGGGCGACCCTGTCTATCTCTGAAGCTTGTCCTTTTGTTTTCTTTGAGATGTAATTCAAATGCCATAAAATTCACCCCTTTAAAGTATACAATATAGTATTTTTTTGTTTTTACTCTATTAACAGACTTGTCCAATTGTCACCACTATTTAATTCTGGAATATTTGCCTCACCCTCCAAAGAAACCTCAGACCTACTGGCAGTGACTTTCCACTACCTCCTTAGCCCCAGCCTCCGGCAACCTTGAGTCTTCTTCCTGTCTCTATGGATTCACTTATTCTGATATTTCATATAAATTGTACAATATGTGGCTTCTTATGCCTGGCTTCTTTTGCTTAGCATGCGATTTTCAGGGTTCATCGACGTCATACATGGATCAGTATTTCATCCCTTTCTATGGCTGAATAGTATTCCACCACATGAATGTACCGCATTTTTGTTTATGTGTTCTCCAGCTGGTGGACGTTTTGGCCGTTCCTCCTTTCTGGCTAATATGAATGATGCCGCTGTGAACTTCTGTGTTCAGGTGTTTGGCTGGCCTTGTATTTTGTAGAGCATATGCGTGGGAGTAGAATGCTCATTCGGATGACTTTCCATGTTTCACCTTTGAGGATCTGCGAGATTCTACCATCTCCCATCCCTCTAGCAGTCTCTGAGGATTCTTATCTCCCCACATCCTCCCCTAGTCTCATCTGGTACCACGCTGCTCCTGGGTCTCCAGGCTCTAACCTCTGACGCCTGTGGGGTTTTCCCGGACCAGGGATCAAACCCATGTCCCCTGCATTGGCAGGCAGATTCCTTACCAGTGAGCCACCAAGACCAACAAATGGAAGGTCTTAAAGGTGCCTGTGATTTTAACCTTAATCAGACCCAGTGTCTCATTGTCTATCCTGAAATGAAATTCACAAATAATATAACCTGCTCATAGAGTGAAAACCCATACATGTAATTCTCAAACTCTAAAACAGAGGACAGGGATCAAGACCATCCCCATGGAAAAGAAATGCAAAAAAGCAAAATGGCTGTCTAGGGGGGCCTTACAAATAGCTGTGAAAAGAAGAGAGGCGAAAAGCAAAGGAGAAAAGGAAAGATATAAGCATCTGAATGCAGAGTTCCAAAGAATAGGAAGAAGAGATAAGAAAGCCTTCTTCAGTGATCAATGCAAAGAAATAGAGGAAAACAACAGAATGAGAAAGACTAGAAATCTCTTCAAGAAAATCAGAGATAACAAGGGAACACTTCATGCAAAGATGGGCTCGATAAAGGACAGAAATGGTTTGGACTTAACAGAAGCAGAAGATATTAAGAAGAGGTGGCAAGAATACATGGAAGAACTGTACAAAAAAGATCTTCATGACCCAGATAATCATGATGGTGTGATCACTCATCTAGAGCCAGACATCTTGGAATGTGAAGTCAAGTGGGCCTTAGAAAGCATCACTACGAACAAAGCTAGTGGAGGTGATGGAATTCCAGTTGAGCTGTTTCAAATCCTGAAAGATGATGCTGTGAAAGTGCTGCACTCAATATGCCAGCAAATTTGGAAAACTCAGCAGTGGCCACGGGACTGGAAAAGGTCAGTTTTCATTCCAATTCCAAAGAAAGGCAATGCCAAAGAATGCTCAAACTACCGCACAATTGCACTCATCTTACATGCTAGTAAAGTAATGCTCAAAATTCTCCAAGCCAGACTTCAGCAATACGTGAACTGTGAACTCCCTGACGTTCAAGCTGGTTTTAGAAAAGGCAGAGGAACCAGAGATCAAATTGCCAACATCCGCTGGATCATGGAAAAAGCAAGAGAGTTCCAGAAAAACATCTATTTTTGCTTTATTGACTATGCCAAAGCCTTTGACTGTGTGGATCACAATAAACTGTGGAAAATTCTGAGAGAGATGGGAATACCAGACCACCTGACCTGCCTCTTGAGAAATCTGTATGCAGGTCAGGAAGCAACAGTTAGAACTGGACATGGAACAACAGACTGGTTCCAAATAGGAAAAGGAGTACGTCAAGGCTGTATATTGTCACCCTGCTTATTTAACCTCTATGCAGAGTACATCATGAGAAACACTGGGCTGGAAGAAGCACAAGCTGGAATCAAGATTGCTGGGAGAAATATCAATAACCTCAGATATGCAGATGACACCACCGTTATGGCAGAAAGTGAAGAGGAGCTAAAAAGCCTCTTGATGAAAGTGGAAGAGGAGAGTGAAAAAGTTGGCTTAAAGCTCAACATTCAGAAAACTAAGATCATGGCATCTGGTCCCATCACTTCATGGGAAATAGATGGGGAAACAGTGGAAACAGTGTCAGACTTTATTTTGGGGGGGCTCCAAAATCACTGCAGATGGTGACTGCAGCCATGAAATTAAAAGACGCTTACTCCTTGGATGAAAAGTTATGACCAACCTAGATAGTATATTCAAAAGCAGAGACATTACTTTGCTGACTAAGGTCCGTCTAGTCAAGGCTATGGTTTTTCCTGTGGTCATGTATGGATGTGAGAGTTGGACTGTGAAGAAGGCTGAGCACTGAAGAATTGATGCTTTTGAACTGTGGTGTTGGAGAAGACTCTTGAGAGTCCCTTGGACTGCAAGGAGATCCAACCAGTCCATTCTGAAGGAGATCAGCCCTGGGATTTCTTTGGAAGGAATGATGCTAAAGCTGAAACTCCAGTACTTTGGCCACCTCATGTGAAGAGTTGACTCATTGGAAAAGACTCTGATGCTGGGAGGGATTGGGGGCAGGAGGAGAAGGGGACGACCCAGGATGAGACGGCTGGATGGCATCACTGACTCGATGGCCGTGAGTCTGAGTGAACTCCGGGAGATGGTGATGGACAGGGAGGCCTGGTGTGCTGCGATTCATGGGGTCGCAAAGAGTAGGACACTACTGAGTGACTGACCTGAACTGAAAACAGAGGAGAATAGGTGAGAAGTAATTTATAAGAAAATTATATGTATTATAGTGCTGGAAGTCCCAGTGAAGTAGCCAGGGGCTTGAACTGAACAGGTAGAAGCGCTATGCAGGTGAGGGCTGTGCAGGCAGGTAGACCCAGGTGTGGGCTGTTGGCCCCTCGTGTACCGCCAGCAAGGGGAGTGAGATGCTGCCGGTACTGATGCTCCAGAAGAATGACCAGTGGGAACCCCCATGCAGAGTCCAGCTCAGTCTTCTCTCAATTTACACTGCATTCCAGGAAAGTTCAGTGTATGTTTAAACCATGCAAAAACCAGTCTGTGTTTAAATGTAAAATAGAGTTGTTTTTTAGGTTAACCGAACTGCTCCTGGTAAGAACCACCAGATATACTCTTGCCTCAGTGCTTCACCTATTCTTTTTTTTTTTTTTAATGTATTTGGCTGTGTTAGGTCTTAGTTGAGGCACAGAAGATCTTCGCTGCAACTTGCTGGGTCCTTTGTTGCGGTGCATGGACTCTCTAGTTGTGGCACGCGGGCTTAGCTGCCCCGTGGCATGTGGGATCCTAGTTCCCTGACCAAGGACTGAACCCGAGTCCCCTACATTGCAAGGCAAATTCTTAACCACCGGACCACCAGGGAGGTCCCTCAAGTCCAAATTGGAAGGTGCTTCCTCAAGTGAACCTTTCTAGCTTCTTCTCAGCAGATTAGTTTTCTTCCAGAGCATTGCGGGCTACTTCTTTATTGTATTTAATATATTTAAGACCATTTGCAAGTGTACGTTTATCCGTTTTCTTTCTATTAATGTCCTCCTCCCAGCTGGACTCTGACACCATGAGGTCTGGACTTGAGACTTTCCTATCATGGCATCCCCAGCCCTTACCTCGTGCCTGGTATGCAAATATTTGCTGCAGGAATACAATGGTGCTCTTGTCTATCTCCTTTGTTGCCTGGGACTTCTTAGAAGACATTATTGTGCCAAATTTATCTCTGTCCCCAGTGCTAAAGATAGTTCTTCCTTTTATGTGAAAACAGTGGTCAAATATTTAATGAGCAAATAAAAGCAAAAGCACAATTGGGCTTCCGATGTCCTGATGAATGAGCTGAGCACACAGTACGAGGTGTTTCGGTAAATCCACCAGAAAGTGCTGTCATCCCGGGTCATGCTGAAGTCCTCTTTATAGCTGTGGTTTCAATAGGGAACCTTCGTTTTAACTGTGTTAATAATTATTTGAGCTCTAGCGGTTGTATAACAAACCACCCCAAACCTTAGTGGCTGTGTGTAACGGAGAGCTGGTTGTGTCTTATGATTCTGTGGGTTGGCAATCTGGTGGGTGGACTGGCCTCTCCTGTGACTACAGTCATCTGACAGTTTGATGAGGACTTGAGGGTCCAGGTGGCCACACTCAGGCACCCGGTAGTGATCTGGTGTCAGCTCGGGTGCCACAGTTCTCGTTCACATGGACATCCGTCTTCTAAGAGGCTAACCTGGGCCTCTTCACCATTTGTGGCCTTGAGGGTCCAAGAAGGTGAAGCGAAGACAGAAGGTGCGAGGTAAAGACTGCTTCCCAAGCTGGACAGCTGTCACTTCTGCCTTGATCTGTTGGTCAAAGCAGGTCACAGATTCACGTGGCCACAGCAGTGCATCCCGGGGGCACTGGATCCAGGGGACACATTCACCGGGACGCACAATATAGCAACCCACCACGGCAACCTTTCTGGAGGACACTCTTCCCGTTCCTCGTTCTGGAATCTACCGGGCATCTCTGGGTCTTTCTTGTAGATGGAGGGTCCTCAGGGACCCTGAGTCTCCCTTCCAAATGTGGCATCTCCCTGTCTGGTCCTGGAGACAGAGTTGGAAAAGATGGAGGAGATTATGTTGAATCTGTTCTTTTCCAGATTTTGTTTGGTTTCATCTGCGGAGCAGGATCTCAGTTTTGCTTTGGTGAAGTCATGATCTCATTTTATTTTCCTGCCATTTGCCTTGTTTCTCTTCCAACTCAACTGCAATAAAAAGTCAAGTTAATGGAGCATTCTGGCTAGTTCTGCAGATTGTACTGCAAAAGGACCTCAGGGTGGAGAGCACTGATTCTGGACCAAGACTCCTTGAGTTAGAATCCTGGCTTTGTTGCTTGCCTGCTATGTGACCTCGGGGAAGCGACTTCACCTTCCTGTGCCTCAGTTTCCACCTCTTAACATGGGGATCGTGATGCCCGAAAGAGTGTGGTGAGGGTGGAGTAAGGAAAGCATCGCAAAGCACTCGAGTGGGCACAGGACAGTCACCACCCCAGACAGCTGGGGCGAAGCCAGGCCAGGCAGATGGTCTCCGGCTTCTACTAAAGATGTGTCTCGGGTGGGGGTGGGTGGGGGAGGGTGTGGGGATGCAAAAGGAGAGGTGGCTTCACTAAAAAGCAGCGTGCAGTTTCTTTTAATATATCTGTGAGACAGCGAAGCCTCCATGTGTGGTTACTTTTGTTCATAACCGCCTCTCATTGCAGCCCTATTACTAGGTATTTGTGCTTTCAGTATAAATTATAAATCTAAACACATGCAGAGTTTGTTTTCCCCCCAAAGCAGATTCCAACCAGCATGAAACCAGCCAATCCAAATAAATTGTGTGCTGAAGCCCATTGTTTCCAGCACCATGTAAACTGTTGGGTTGTAAAGAATTGCTTTGAAGAAGGCACCCCCTTAGTGCCCCAAGCATCAGGGTTCAATTTAGGCTGCGTGTTTCTTTTGAAGAGTTTACTAGAAATCTGTGGCAAAGAAAGACACGCATTGGGGTGGGGGGGGGTGCTGTGGAGAAGGTTTTCTTATCAAATTATACAAGATGCATTTACAGGATGTTGTCATAAAAGTGCAAAATAAAGCCACGACCCTGAACTCCAGGAGAAACACAGAATTCCTCAGCTGGGGAAGTCATTCTGGGAATGCGAAGATTGCTTCCAATGTTGTATTTGTAAGGAAATGACAGTCACCAAGTGGAGAATGTCAGGTCCTCCAAGAAGCCCCGTGGGCACTCACGTGCAGAGAAGTATTTACTTAACTGGAGTTGGTTCGGAAAATATTTGACTCCAGAGGGTCCCTCAGGGAATCTGGAGGGTGTCCGGGATTTTCCTTCAGGTCAGGACATGGACTTTGCTAATCCCCCCAACTGATAAGGCGCCCTGATTTTTAGGGTGGATTCATTCCTCCGCTGAAGCAAGCTTTATGGCCCTGGCTGAAGCCAGAGGGGAACCTGTCATTTCAGAGCCTTGCCCAGCTCTAGAGAGCCAGCCTCTAGCTGACAAATCCGTCGAGCTTGTCACTGTGGACCAGAGGTGCCAGGAACTGGACTCTGAGTCAAGATGGGAGTGGAGAAGGCATTTGCTCGATGATAGTTCGGAATATTTACCTCCAGGAAGAATCAGCAACTGGATGCTCTCTTTGGTGCCAAAGGGTTGATAAAAGAGGAGAGCTGTGATCCTACTACACAAGGGGAGACCCTTTCACCATCCCAGACTCTGTTCCTTGTGTCTGCAGGAGGCTGGGGATTTGGAAAAGGGGTGAGTTCAAAAAAGCTCAGCTAGAAGTGAGGCTCCAGTCGGGCTTTTCCATGAAAATTAGACAAAAGGATTTGATCCAGCCATCATTCATAAAATCCCTTCTCTGCTCTGGCCTCTGAGTGTGCAATGGTGTGCAAGGCAGCTGGGGAGGAAGGAGATGCTGTTGATGACTACAACCACATCTATGCAATAGAAGCCGGTTGCATGCCAGGCAGGGCCTACGCACTTTACAGATAAGGTTTCAGTGCGTCTCAGTATTAAAGTGCGTGTGAATCACTTTGGGATCCTGTGAATCTGGTTCAGAAGGTTGGGGGTGAGGCCTGGGACTCTGCACTAACAGGCTCCCAGGTGATGCCTCATCCTCTGGTCCATAAGACAACAACCCAGTGAGTTGGGTTTGTAGAGTAGAGTTACTGGCAGTGTAGAGTTACTGCCATTTTACAGATGAGGAAACGGAGACGTCAGGTGACTTGCCCGAGGTCATTCATGTGCGAAGGAGAGGAGCCAGGACCGGACTCCGGGGCCATGTGCCCACCCAGCTCTGCCGTGATGAGGCAGCGGGGCTGCCGGGCAGAGGGGCTCCCCGACAGATTGGGGCTTCAGAGAACATTTTGGAGAATGTGGCTCCTCAGGGGCTTCCAGCAGGTTAACAGGTAAAATCCAGAAAGGGCAGGGGAGATAGCCCAGGGGTGAGAGTTCTGCTGGGGAAACCACAGGAGAGGGACGGGCGGGGTTGCCGAGGAGGAGAGGGGTAGAGTCCCAGACGCCGCAGGGCCCCCAGGCACAGCTCTGATGTTCCCCCAGGGCCGGAAAACAGAGGTTCTCTAGAAGGATCGGCAAACTTTCTGTTGACTCATCCTGCCCTGGTGACACTTCCCTGGGCGTCCCCTTCATTCTCGAAGGCAGGCTGCGGGCGAGGAAGGGCCCTGCCTCGATGAAGGCGGGCTGCGGGCGAGGAAGGGCCCTGCCTCGGTGCCCCGCCCACCTGGTACTTGCTACCCGGGCTGAAATTAGCACTTGGCAGCGTAGGTTTCTGTTTGCACGTCCGTCTCCCACTGGAACACTTCCTCCTCCTTCATTTCTGTCCCTGAAAGCCTCAGCCTGGCATGTGGGGTGAGAGCACCTGCCCTGCTGACTCAGAGGGGTTGGGACAGAGAAATGGTCTGACAGCCTAACACGGTGCCCTGGAAGGTGGGTGCCTGTGGGGGGCTGCAGAGGGGATTCTGGGGCAATGGGGAGGAGTGTGGTCACTCAGCAACTTGGGAGGGTCCTTTAGAGTCATCACAGGTCTCCCTGCCAGACTACCTCTGAGCCCAGCGTCTCCGAAATGCCAGCAACTCAGCACCACCTTGGCAACCTCGTCATATCCATTTGACACATGGGTCCTTGTGTACTAAATATTTTTCTTTACATCGATTTACTTTATCACCTAACATTTCTTTTCTGGGTTCATAGTGTTAGTCGCTCAATCAGGTCCGCAACTCTTTGCAACCCCATGGACTGTAGCCCACCAGGCTCCTCTGTCCATAGAATGCTCCTGGCAAGGATACTGGAGTGGATAACCATTCCCTTCTCCAGGGGATCTTCCTGACCCAATGATCGAACCCAGGTCTCCTGCCTTGCAGGCAGATTCTTTACCAGCTAAGCCACCAGGGAAGCCCTTGGGTTCATAAAATATATTTAAATGAACTTTCAATTTTATTTACTTGCTTTTCTTTCAGTTTTATTGAGATATAATTTACGCATAGCACCATATAAGTTTAAGGTATACAGCATAAGATTTGACTTACATACATCATTAAATAATGACTGCAATAACTCCAGTGAGCATTCATCATCTCATATCGATACAAAATAAAGAAAAAGAAAAAAAAATACTTTTTTGCTTGTAATGAGAGCTCCTAGGAGTCACTCTCTTGACAACCTTCTCAGGAAGGTACAGCAGTGGTGATTATATTAATTGTGTTCTACATTACATCCCTAAGGACTTATCTTTATTTTTTAAGGGTCTCCAGTTGAGGAGCGCTGGCTCTAGGGCTCGTGGGCGTCTATAGTTGCGTCTCCCGGGCTCCAGGGCACAGACTCAGTCCTAGTGGCATGTGAGCTGCACAGCATGCGGGATCTTCCGGGATCAGAGATCGAACCTGTGTCTTCTGCTTTGACAGATGGATTCTTTACCACTGAACCACCAGGGGAGCCCCCTTATTTATCTTGCAACTGGAAGCTTGTACCTCTGGACCACCCTCATCCAATTCCTCCCTCCCCCCAAATCCCCACCTCTGGTATCCACAAACCGGACCTTTTTTCTATGACTTTGATCATTTTTTGAAGCGTGATTGACTTACAACATTATGTTAGTTCCTGTTATATGACACAATGATTTGGTATTTCTACACATTACAATATGATCACCACTAAACTTTCAATCTTAGACTAGTTTGAAATTTTCAGAAAAGTTGCGAAGATGGTGCAGAGAACTCTTACATATTTTGCATCCAATTTCTACTTGTCCCCCTTGTCGTTGTCTTACATTGCTATGGTTCATTTGTCATAACTAATGACCCAATGTTGATGCAACATTATTAACTGACATCTGTGTCTTATTAAGGTTTGTTAGATTTGCCCTTATCTGATGGACTCCCTCTTAAACTTAAAAAAGTTAAAAATAGGAAAATGAAAGACAGTGGAAAACCACGATCACTTGGCAAACAGGATTCTAGCTGGATGCTGTTGGCTCATGGCTGACTTAAGCTTGAGGCCTGCTTTCTCTTTGTCCAAAAGGGATGTTAGTAGAGGGCAGAGGTGTTAAAGATGGGTTAGCACGAAGCTGAGACTCTCCCAGGCCAAACGGGATGCGAAGAGAACTGCCACGGAAGTAAAATGGCATTGGCACCGTAGAGTCAGTGGGACTGCTCCGAGCCCACTCTGGGTGCCACCTGGAGTCATCTCGGTCACTGCTCCGTGTGAGCCTCCCCTTGGGAACTGCCAGCCCTCACATGGCTAGAAACACCAAGTCTGAGGCTGCGGGCTTCCCCACCTGGGGTCTCCTTTCTGCCCTGGAGGACAAGGCGGAGGGGCTGGGGCCTCCACTGGCCCAGGGCTGTGGGGACATTATCTGTCTTCTTTATAGTAATGCCCCAGCTGAATCCCCAAAGCCTGCAGGCATTGGACAAGGGAGGCATAGAGAGCTTTCTGGAGAATTCCATTGCATCACAGCATGTGGGAAGGAAATACCTTGCACGGCGTCAGGCCTGCTTGCCCGTCGCGTGTGAGACGGCTTGTATGAGTGGCCGGTGAGCAGGAGGGCTGAACTGAAACTGGGCTTCTCGGCAGCCCTTGTCTTGGTGAACCATCTGAGCTCGTTCACGTTCATTCCTTTAGAAGGCTTCACACTGGTTTTCATGTTCCATGACTTGCAGTAGGTGACATTGTTTCCTGAAACCAAGTCATTACTTTCCAATCCAGCACTTTGCTTTCAGATAGAGATCTGCTGGCCTCCTTTCCGGGAGACCAAAGCCAGCTCTGGAGTAACCCGGACAGCTCCCTGGCTCTTAAGGAATTTTACTCAGTGGAAAGTCACTTTCAGTTCTGGGTCCCAACACCTGACTCTGCATGAATATATGCTAAGTCTCTTCAGTCATGTCTGACTCTGTGACCGCATGGACTGTGGCCCGCCAGGCTCCTCTCCGTGGGATTCTCCAGGCAAGAATACTGGAGTGGGTTGCCATGCCCTCCTCCAGGGGATCTACCTGACCCAGGGATTGAGCCCACACCTCTTACAACTCCTGCATTGGCAGGCAGATTCTTCAGCACTAGTGCCACCTGGGAGAGGTGATCAAAGTGGGCCGTTTGCAGAATTTCTGGGTTCACTCCTCAGGGCTGACGTTTAGTTCTTGGCTGACAGATTGCAGAATTCTGTGAGTTAGTTCAAGGAGGCCAACGGATGGATGAAATTTTCTCCGAGTATGGGGTGCCGTGTTGCTGGTGAAGGAAGCTGGTTGGGACAGAGATAATCGATAAATTCATCTCACTTTTTGAAATGAAGCTACTACAGGTATGAGCACCACCCTTAAAATCTGCCTCTCCCCTTTCCCAGAGGTAATGACTCAGTGAAGTTTGTATTCTTCCAGACTATTTTCCTGGCTTTATATGTGTTTCCATAGCATTTCATTTTATGTGTGTGTAAGGGTGGAGGGTTGCAAACCAAGCTTATATTGACTGTATCATTCTGATCGCCTTTTCACTCACAAGTTGCGTCTTGAAGACCCCACTCCATTGTTACGTACAGATGCAGCTCACCCTTGCCTTGGATTCTTGCATATTCCATTTAATCAGTCATTTTTTTTGGATGGATATTTCTGACATTTCTTATGATAAACGTGTTTTTTTTTTTTCTTTTTTAAGCAGACATCAATGTGCACGCCTCCTTATGGATGTGCATTAAGTAATGTTCTGCCTGGCAGGCTATGCTTATTTCTGGTTTTCAAAGTTATCACCAAATTACCCATCAGACTATCTGTGTGTGTCTCTGTGGAGAGGGGTGTCCGTTTCTCTTCTTTGAGGTTGTTTATTCCCGCTGTCTTGTCTGCAGTGGCTGCAGGGTGGCAGGGAGCCAAGGGGTCCAGAGAGAAATTCATCTCTAGGTGTTAGAGGCTGGGAGGCACCACAGGGGTGTGTGTGGGGGGGGTGAGGGGGTGGTCTCCGTGGTGGTGTCAATGGGGGCTTTGTTCCCAGGTTCATCCCTGAGCAGGATCCCAAACCGAGGTGCACCGAGGTGACCAAACCAGCCGTGGACCATGTCTGGACCCCACTCTTGACTGGCAGACACTGTCAAGTTCATAGGAATTCCACATACATGTAATGGGTGGGGAGGGGGCCAAATCCTGAAATAATTAGGTTGTAAATAAGGAAAAGAGGCAGTAAAAGAGGCTGACCAGTAAGTGTAAAGACGTGAAGGGAAAAGGCCATGCTAATTCCCACCCAGGGAGAAGTGGGAGGTGTGAAGGGGGATGGGGCTTGAGGGGGGAAGCTGGACCAGGGATGCGGAGTGCGCAGAGTCTGATCCAGGACAGAGGCGGGGGAGGGGGACGGGAAAGAGGGGAGAAAGGAGGGAGACTGGGGTGGGGGGGGACCGAAAGTGGCAAGGTAAGAGGGGCGAGGAGAGAGTGGGAGGGGGAGGCTACGTCCTGTCTGTTTGCGATTAGCACCGAAGCCGGTGCCGAATGAGTAAGCAGAAACTTCCAGGCGTCCCCGCAGCCCCCCTCCGAGGCCAAGCAGAAATCAGACGCTCCGGTGATTAACCGTGGAGAGCTCAGGACACGACCACAAGCGCCGCGCAGGCTTGAAATTAGCTGCCTCCCCCGGCCCTCTTGCCAAGATGGGAGCGAGGGCCGGGCCGTGAGGGGTGGGGGCCCCGCCTGCTGGGGGCCAGCATGGAACTCTCCCCGGCGGAGCTCAGAGCGACACCGACGGGCGATCGGCCGCGGCCAGAGCCTCAGGCGGCATCCGGGGGGGACCCGGCCGGCCGGGGGGCCCCAGGCGGGCTTCCTGGAACCCCGCTCCGCGGCCGCCTGCACCCTGACCCGGCCCGATAAGAGCCCGGTCGCGCTATCGGAGCCCGGGGAGCGCCGGCCCCGCGAGGGAGGCCGGGCCGGGGGTCCTCCGAGGCCATGTTCTGAGCGCACAGCCTCGTCTCCTGAGCCCCGCGCCAGTGGGAGCCGCCGCTCGCTCGTCTCAGCGATAAAGAAAGTCGAGCTGCCTCCCGGGGGGACGGGGCGACTCCGGCAGAGAATGTTCGGACCTGCCGGGTGGTGAGTGTGGACCAGACTCTGGGGTGGGAGGGCGGCGTGTCCAGCTCATCCCACCTGGAGCTCCGCGAGCCCTGAGGCTGAGATGGGATCGCTGTGTGGCCTTGGGCAAGTTCTTTCCCCCACTCCGGGCCTCCCTTTGTCCATCCCTAAAATGAGTGGTTGAAGGAGGTCGTCTTTAAGGGGGTCTTACTGTGACTACTATTTTTTCCTTCTTGTTTTTGACTGTGCGGCAGCCTTGCAGGATCTTAGTTCCCCAACCAGAGACTGAACCCTGGGCCCTTTCAGTGGAAGTACAGAGTCCTAACCACTGGATGCCAGGGAATTCCCTATGACTACTATGTTTCGTAGGTCTGCCGCGCTAGGCGTTGTGCCAGGCATTGATGAAGCTTCAGCCCGGAGAATCCCCTCCAGCCCCAGGGCAAGATAGAGATTCTTATTACTGTTATCCTCATCGTACACTGACAAAGGAAGGCTCAGAGAAATGAAGTGACTTGCCCGAGGTCACACAGCTGGTTGGCAGCAGAGATGGGAATCAGATCTCGATCTTTCTGACTTGCCTCTTGCTAAGCTCTGTACCTCCAGGAGTAGCTGGGACTTATGTCCTCTGTGTTCTCTGAGTCTGTGATGATCCCAGAGAGCAGAAGTGAAGGAGAGGAAGTGTGTGTAAGGAGGCAGGCAGAGGGACTGGACAGGAGAAGCCATAGGCCGACCAGCCTTTGACTCTTCCGAGGGTCTGTCAGCCCGGGGATGGGCAGGGACTCCTGGCTTGAGTGCAGAGGGCCTGATGCCCCTTGCGGTATTTGCTGCCCTGTTACAGGAGGCTCCCGGGGCCGTGAGAGAAGAGGGTTAATGTCAGGCAGGGGTGGAGAGAGCGGGGGGTGGGGAGGGTGGCACATGTCTGTATGAGTTTGTGTTCCCATTTTATTTTGCCTTTTTAAAAATCTGTTTCGAATCATTCTGGGCTCCCACTGCTCCTCTGGACCAAACAGAATTGTGAAACACATACAGTGCTTTCCACATGCCTCCCTTGGGGGAATCACGCATTCACATCATCAGAGGCTATTTGCATATGCATCCCAGCAGCTGTGATGGCAGCAGCCAAGAGATAAGATGCAGATAAAGCCAGCGAGTGTCTCTCTGGCACCGACAAGGAGGAAGCACGTTACATCGACGAGGGCTGGGAAATCCATGGCCAGGCCGTGGCAGGTGGGAAGTCCCTCGGGTGTCTGGCATCTGGGCAGAGCTGGAAGTCCCAGCACCCAGATGTGGCCTCCTCTTTCTTCTTCTCTTGGAAAATTCCATCCCACGGCAGCTCTGTACTCCTTTTCTTCCTGGGTCTGGCCCAAGCCCTCTGCCCTGGGCTTGACTGGAGACCCGACTGGCGCTCCTTGCTCAAGAGTGACCAGCTTGTCCCAGGAGATTTCCCTCAGTCCTGGGCAAACCAGGATGGTTGGTCACCCTATGCAGTTCTGCCCTTGATTTTTTTTTTTTTTCCTTTGCAAGTTTGAGCTAGTGACTCGCTTTCTCCCATCTGTAAAACAAAAGGATTATTTTAGGAAATCTTTACAATCTCTTTGCAACTCTAAAATGCTGTGACTCTGGCTGGAGAGAGTCAGAACACTCAAGTTCTAAATGTGGGTGAGACATAAGCATAAAGAGGAGGAAAACCTCCCCGTGAATCCCCCAGCGCATCAGGGAATGTGCTAGAGGAGGCTGGAATTCAGACGAGCTTGAAGAAGTGACTGCTGGCCAGCAGCGCCCAGTGACTGCTGTCAGTGAGAACAGTCCTGGGTATCCACATGCTTCAGAAAGGTGTGCGTTCAGTTGCTCAATCGTGTCTGACTTTTTGCAACCCCGTGGAGTGTAGCCCGCCAGGCTCCTCTGTCCATGGGACTCTCAAGGCAAGTGGGTTGCCATTTCCTGCCATTTCCAGGAGTCTGGGTATCTTTCAGACCCAGAGATCGAACCCTCAACTCTTGCGTCTCCTTCGCTGAGTGCCTGACCTGCTGTGGGTTCCTCCCCCACCTGGGACGTTCTCAGCTGTGTGGCCTTTGCACGCGGTGTGCTGGAGCCAGCTTGGCCCGACTCGTGAAAACCAGTTGTCAGATTTTTAGGAACTTGGTGAACTCATTGGTAAACAGAGCCATTATTACAAATTAAACTATGTAGATTTATAATTAAATAAATGATACTAAAAAGAGAGGTCGTAGGTACTCAAAACTCATCACTTTCCATTTTTTAAAAAGCTGCCTGGTTACTGATACTGGTGTTCCCGGGGATATTTGCATTCTGTGTGTCTGTCTGGGGGAAATACTCTAGTATGCTATTGCAAATCTCTTCCCAATTCCATTCTTTTTTTTTGCGACTTCAGGTTGGTAGCCTGAAGTTGGCCATGGGTGGGAGTAATGACACTAAGGGAAATGGCAAACAGTACAGCTCAGGGCTTGATTGATTGTTTTGTTAATTATCGAGGTCAACAGGCAAAATGACCTAGACAAAGGAAGGGAAGGAGAAAAGGTTGGTGCAGATTGAACACAGAAGTGTGTTCTCTCTCTGCTTGGTACAGTGGGGATAGCACCAAAACCCGAGGAAGTTGCTCACTTTGTTGACAAGCCAGGAAAGCGCCAACCTGCTCTCTGCTGTATCCTTTTTCCTCACTCCTTAGTGTGAAAGCAGATATCAGCCAACGTTCTGGAAGGCACTACAGTCGCTCATCAATTATAACCATAGGCTGACAGTAGATACAGGAGTTGAGGGGCAAAAATCTATAACAACGCCCTGTGTGAGTCACTTTAGTATATGAAATTTACGGAAAAGGGGTCATCGTGCATGTTATGTTTAGCTGTGAGTTGTGTGTTACACAGCCTTTGTGTCAATACAATCTATAGCAAACCTGAGTATATATGTGTTCGAGTGTCTAAATGCATAATTTGTACACACGTGTGCATGTGCTTACACACACATACACTTTCCCCCGGAAAACTGGTTGTTAAAACCTTTACCCACACACCGCTGGCCCTGCCACATCTCTGCTTGTGCCCAGGGTCTTCGAAATCTTATCGACCATCCTGAGAGATCGTGCTCAGCTCTCACCCAGAGGGATTCAAACTCCAGGCAGCGGGCCTTGGATACAATTCCTCAGCTTCTTCCTCTGGCCTCAAGCAAACCAACAGCCAAACTCCTCTCTCCTGTCCTAAGTGCTGGACTGGATGCAGCGACTGGGAGGCGCAGAGGGTGTCGTTGGCACCAGCTGCCTCCAGGGTCCCAGCTCAGGCAGCAGGAAGGCCCCGCTCCCCGCGTCCTTGGTTCCCTCATTCATGCCCCCCTACATCTGCGGGGTGTTTCCAGGTCGCCTGGGGGGCAGCTCCTTGTAAATCCCATCCCATTTCAGGTCTCACTCCTTCCATCCTTGTTAATGCACAACACACGATTCTCTAATCAAAACGGCGTCTTGGATCGCGGAGGAGGAACAGCTAAGCCAAACCTGTAGGGAAGTTCAGACCACCTTCTATTTTTAGAAAGCCTCGGAGCCAGGTGGGCTCTTTCCAGTCTCCCAGGCCGGCAAGCACGAAAGGAAAATATTTTTCATTCCCCTGCTCCGCCTTCTTAGGGTCCCAGCCAAGGAGGAGGCCCAGGTGGGGACACTGGCCGCCTCAGAGAAGCGAGGCTTGGATGGCAGGAAGTGAGCCCTGCCCGCAGCAATTTTAAAAAGAACTAAAACCAGTTTTTTTAAATTTTTTTAAATTTTGCATGTAGGAACAGCAATCCTGAGTTTAAATCGCAGTGGGTTCCACTCCAGGCAACCTTTTCCAGACCGGTCATTCACTCACATGCGTGTGTGTGTGTGTTAATCGCTCGGTCGTGTGCAACTCTTTGTGACCCCTCATGGATTGTAGCCCCCAGGCTCCTCTGTCCATGGGGATTCTCCAGGCAAGAATACTGGAGTGGGTTTGCCATTTCCTCCTCCCAGGGACCTTCCTGACGCACGGATTGACCTGCATTGCAGGTGGATTCTTTATCACTGCACCTCCTGGGAAGCCTATATTCACTCACATATGTAATTTTAATTTTCAAAGATGAGATCATTCTTACATTTTATTCTGCATTCTTTTTTCACCTGACGATACGCCTTGGGTGTTTTTCCCTGTTAGCACAGGAAGACCTGAAGCTTTCGATGCCTGCCCCCAGGAGGACTGTGAGAGGGGAGCTATGGTGACAACCATATCTCTGTTTTCACATCAGGTCTCAGACTTCCTATTAAAAATTATATATTTTTATTATTAATCTGGTTGTGCTGGGTCTTAGCTGCAGCCCACAGCTTGCCTGATCTTCAGTCTTTGTTGGGGCATGCATAACTCTTTTTAAAATTAGTTAATTTGGCTTTGTTGGGTCTTAGTTGCTTTCGTTGTGGCTTGTGGGCGCTGCATGTGGGATCTTAGTTCCCCAAGCAGTGATCGAACCTGTGTCCCCTGCCCTGCAAGGTGGATTCTTAACCACTGGACCACCAGCGAAGTCCCATGTCTCGAACTTTCTTGACCGCCGAACACACAGATAGAGCACAGCCGCTTCCATTTCTCAGTTAAAGTCCGGGGGGTGGGGGGCGCTCCGCAGAAAGAGAGAGGCAGTGGAACTTCCCCCACCAAAGCCGAAGTGTCCCGAGGAAAGGTGAGCCTGCTCTCCGCCAACCCAACCCCTCAGCGAGCGAGAAACGACCACACACGATAGAAATCCCGTCTAAGCAGTTCCACTTTATTGCCACAAACTCTTGGTTTATATAGGCAAGCAAGGGGGTTTTGCGACGGACTTCTATAGTTGCACCAATCACGTTAAAGGTCAAATTGTAATATGCCATCGTTGCACCAATCATGTTAAAGGTCAAATCTTAATATGCCATAGTTGCACCAATCACATTAAAGATCAAATCAATATGCCATAGTTGCACCAATCACGTTAAAGGTCAAGTCGTCATGCGCTTCATTGTAACAGCAGTCTATGGTGACCATGCGCTGTCCACGTGCACGGAATTGAGCCAATCAAAAGTTTTAACAAACAACTTAGGCCGCGCCCTCATCTCTTCCGCCAGGCGCCATCTTAGCTCTAAACTGCAAAGCTAGCCCTTCTTTTTCAAGGTTTCCCATTTAGGGCCCCACATTAAAGGACACTCTGTTGGCCCCACCGTCCGCCTGTGTCTGGAAGCTGACCGCTCCCCTCTGCCCCCGCGGCCACCGTCTCTTTCCTCTCTGCTGTGGTCGCCTCCTCCCTGATGTCTCTGTCTCTCCGCTTGCCTCTCCGACGGTCTGTTCTGCACCTGCAGCCAGCGGGGTCTTGTTCAAAGGAGATCGGATCCCGCCCCTCCTCTGCTCAGGGCACCTCCTCCCCGCCAGCCTGGCTCCCCCTCACCTGGCGTAGAAGGCTGAGTCCTAACCAGGGCTACCAGGCCCCAGAGAATCTGGACCTCATCTCCCCTGCCCGCCCCGTCAACGAACTCGCTGCCGAGTACGGTGCTGAGCACAGTGTGGCCTCAGGACCTTTGGCCTCACCGCCCCCTCTGCCTGGAACACTCATTCTCCAGATTGCCACATGGCTCCCTCCGTACCTCTTGCCATCATCTAACACACGATACATTATTTTTCTTTTTCAAGATATCTTCTGCTTGAGGGGCCTCCCTGGTGGCTCCGCCGTAAAGAATCCACCTGCCAGTGCAGGAGACACAGGTTTGCTCCCTGATCTGGGAAGATCCCAAGTGCCGCAGAGCAACTAAGCCCGTGCGCCACGATTCCTGAGCCTGTGCTCTCGAGCAGGGCAGCCTCGGCTACCAAAGCTCGGCAACAAGAGAAGCCGCAGCAAGGAGAAGGCCGCGTGCCACAACTAGAGGGTAACCCGCGCTCACTGCAATTGGAGAAAGCCAGAGCGCAGCAACAAAGACCCAGCACCGCCAAACAGACACAATTATTTTTTTAAATAAAAATGTGAGTTTCCTGAGGGCAGGACTCTCTCTCTCTGTTTTTTCCCTGTTTTGTTCAGTGCTGTTTCTGTCCCATAGCAGGCACTCAGTTAAGACTTATGGAAATATTTGCTTGCTTCTGCGTTGACTGGCAGAGTCTTTACCACTGAGCCCCCAGGGAAGGCCTCAGGCCTCCAGATGTGGGTTCAAATGCTGGATCCCTTGTCAACGTGCTGTGTGACTGTGGGCAAATTATTCCACCTCTCTGCACCTCTAGAATGCAAGAGCGCTCTCTCCCAGAAGTCGTGTGAAGCGTTCCATGGTTCTTCTCCTGCCATTATTGTTTCCTGTCGGGTCGTATGCGCATTCCTGCAGCATCCCTGGAATCCTTTTATTGGCGTAAGGAACCGACAAGGCTCATCCTTGGAGCTGAGTGGGAATCAATTCCACCCAAACCAGTGTTGGCAAATCCGAACATGAGGTGGCCCCCCAAATGAAAATCGCTCAGTTGTGTCCTGCTCTTTGCGACCCCATGGACTGTACAGTCCGTGGAATTCTCCAGGCCAGAATACTGGAGTGGGTAGCCTTTCCCTTCTCCAGGGGATCTTCCCAACCCAGGGATCGAACCCAGGTCTCCCGCATTGCGGGCGGATTCTTTACCAGCTGAGCCACCAGGGAAGCCCTGAGGTGCCCCGAAGCCAGTGGCAAATCTTGGGTGGAGTGAGCAGGGGCTGGGCCACAGGAGGGGAGATGTCCACTCCAGGCTGGGCTGGTTTGGCCGTTGACCTTGGTGACCATCTTATGGCCAGAGAGACTGTCTGGGACGAGTGGTGACCAGCACTGGTCTCTGGCCTCATCCACGTGAGGCTGACGGCTGTGCTCGGGCCGTTGCACACACACGTCTGGAATACCTATTCCGAAGGGTAATTCCCAGGGAGAAAGCGTGTTTATACTTTTCTTGGGGGGAAAATTCCATTTCTGTTGCCAATCAGTTCCGCTTGAGAACAGCTTTTCTCAACACCAGCATGTTGGCCGCCCAGGCTCGTGTTCTGTGGATGAGCTCAAAGTGGGGGGAAGAAAGTGACTTTTCTTTCCTTCTTGCACCCCCCAACCGTGATACCCAGCTGCTAGTGTTGAAAGGGGTCCTGTAGCTCACTTAGGTTTTTTTGTCATGCTAACTCCAGGAAAGGCTATAAAAACCATCAGTGGGCCCTACTGGCCATAACTGGCTGGAGGGGAAGTTAGCAACCCCAGTGGCTGAGTTATCAGAAGCTGGTTGAGACGAGGATGCTTCAGTCAAGCCTCTTCTCCTTCCACCTGGGCCCCGGCAAGGCGGGGGCTGCTGAAGGGAGTTTGTTTGTCTGTTTTTCTTCCCAGCTCCCAAGAGCTGCAGGGTCTCTTGGCAAGATGGAGCAGCTGGGAGGCCGTGTTGTGGGCTGGTCCCCTGAGGGCCTTCGACGCCCACTGCCCACACCAGAGCCCAGCTCTGCTGTAGCCACAAGCCGTGGACTTGAGGTCCTGTGGCCTCAGTTTTCCCATTTTTAAAGTGATGGTCGTGGTCCTTCCTCCTGAGATTGCTGTCAGGACCACACGAGTAGCTCCACTCGGAGGAGCCCCTGACTGCACATAAAGCCCTTCCTAAACGTCAGCTTTAAAGTTTAAAATGTATTTAGCTGTGGCTGCACTGGGTCTTTGCTGTGGCACACAGGGCTCTCTGTTGCTGTCCACGGGCTTTCTCGAGTTGCTCTCTAGCTGCCGTGCGTGGACTTCCTGTGGTGGGGGCTTCTCTATTTTCGGAGCTTGAGGTCTAGGGAGTGAGGGCTTCGTGGGTGCTGTGCACAGGTTCAGCTGCCCCAAGGCACGTGGGATCTTAGTTCCTGGGCTGGGGATCAATCCAGCGGCCCCTGTGTTGGCAGGTGGATGCTTACCCACTGGGGAAGTCCCTAAACATCAGTTTTTATTACTGACTCGGGACCCTCCCATTCTTACTCCACTGACACTCGAGGCGTGTGTGGTTGTCCATTGTATCTTAACCCAGCCCCCTGTTGATAGACTGGTGATCGGTTCCAGTCTTTTGTGATTTCAAACACGCAGCATTGAATCACCTGTAGCTTTGTGTACCTACTTCTCCCCTAAAGTATGTGAACCCCACAATAACCTTGTCTCTGGACTTTCCTTCCCAGGGCCTGTAGAATGAGGAGAGGCGTGTGGACGAAGGGTCAGCCCCGGCCTGGCATGCAGACAGGCCTGTGGGACAGGGCAGGGTCGGGCCCTCTTGAGCCATCCAGCCTCCATGATCCTGGCCAATGCCCAAGGTGGCCTGGAGAGAAGAAATCTGTGCCATGCAGGCTCTGCCCATCTTTTGCGATCCTCTTCCTCCAGGAAGCCCGCTGGGATCTATGTTCTGACACTCATGACTGTCTCTGGATGGATTTAGTACCATGGTGTTCTGCTCCCTTTTGAGGAGGGCAAGGTCTTAAGATGAGGAGTCAGGAAGGCCTGACTTCTTAGCCCTCCACCCACGTAACTCCTGGGGCCTCCGTGTCCTCTTCTGTGTGAACCAGATAATAACAATAATGATAGCAACTCCTCAGAAAGGTCTTGGGAAGTCTCAGCAACATAACATTGGTGGAATGTTTGACCCTGCGTTGGTCCCGAGAAACACAAGCTTGGGCTAGGAATGTCGCCTGCGGGAGGGTCCAACTGCCTGCCCACTGGGCTGTGGGCACTTGCAGCCAGTGGTGTCCAGTCTGGAACCGAATATAAACGGAGTCCAACCTAGCGATGTGGCCTTGGGTGAGTCGTTCTCTTTCTGGACTGAGTTTTCTCTCGAAAATGGGGGTCCCGATGATACCTATCTAGCAGGTTTGTTTGGGGAATTCAGTGAGGCCAAAGCAAATAATGCTTTGGACCTGTCAGATGCTCAATAAACGCTGGCTATTGCTGGTATCATGACTGTTGCGTTACTAATTGTAAAACATCCTCCCAGAACCTGGCACAGCGTTGTACATGCCCTGGGTACTCTGCGAATCAAACGCACTGAATGTCAGGGCCGAGTCCGCTGGTTATAAGGTAGGGTCTGTGGGAGGCCCTGATGGAAGGCTCCATTTCTCCTGTGGTTGATTCCCTTAGAGAGAAGATGACCTGACCTGCGGTTCATGCCGTCTGCCGGCGCCTAGCTCTGCGGAATGCTGGAGCAGGCGTCAGCATCCCCATTTTACAGACAAGGAAAAGGGGCTCAGAGACGGCAGAGCCTCTCGCCGTGTTCCACAGCCAGCTCCCAGCGCAGCAGGGGCCGACCCACTTCTGACCCTCAGCAGTGGTCCTTACCCCGCCTCACACAGGAAATGGACCGCGGGGGCGAGATACAGAGTCCCTCGTTGAGCAGGGCCCTTGCACATTTCTGTCATTTTTGCATCTGGGGACACGGGGTGAAGAAACTCAGATGAACTGTTCTGATTTCCTGGTGGACAAATACTCCTGACCCGGGGTGAGGGATGTTTGCTGCTGGACTGGGTCGGTGAGAAGCGTGGTTTTTGTCTGGGTTTTTCCCTTCTCCCCTGCACCCGACTGCCGAAGATCCAGAGAGGGCGAATGTGCTGAAGACCTCAGGAGCTGTTCCAGGGTATCTGAAGGGTGGCAGGCCCCTGAACTGTGGATGCTGAAAGCCCTGGTCCCTCCCGGCCTGCTGTGGGACCTGCCTTGAATGAGAGCCCAGGAAGGAGCAGGGGGTCACTGCCCTCCCCAGCCTGCATCCGTGTGCCCTCTCCTCTCGTAAGGACACCAGCCATGGGGTTCAGGGCCCCCCTAATCCAGTGTGACCTCAGTGGAACTAATTACATCTGTGATACACCATTTCTAAATAAGGTTATGTCCTGTGTCTCTGTGTAGACACAAATTTTGGGGGGACACCGTCCAACTCACGACAGCAGCTAATAGTCACCATTGTTATCACTTCCTCCATCGCCTACTGAAGCAGCACACACAAGTGCAGGTGCTTCTCTGAGCGCCTTTTTTTTTTCATTTTTAAAAAAGCTTTTTATTTTGTAATGGAGTGTAGCCAATTAGGGCTTCTCAGGGGGCACCCGTGGTAAAGAATCCGCCTGCCAGTGCAGGAGACATAAGAGACACGGGTTTGATCCCTGGGTTGGGAAGATTCCCCTGGAGGAGGACGTGGCCATCCACTCCAGTATTCTTGCCTGGAGAATCCCATGGACAGAGGAGCCTGGTGGGCTACAGTCCATAGGATTGCACAGTTGGACACGACTGAAGTGACTTGGAACGCGTGAAGATTAACAATGCTGTGATAGTTTCAGGTGGACAGCAAAGGGCCTCAGTCATACATGTACATGTATCCATTCTTCCCCTGAACCCCCCTCCCATCCAGGCCGCCACGTGACACGGAGCAGAGTTCCCTGTGCTATATGTGGGTCCTTGCTGGTGACCCATTTTAAATACAGCAGTGTGTCCATGTCCATCCCAAACTCCCTAACCATCCCTTCCCCCTGAGCTGCATGCATTCCTTCTCTCTTCCTCTGGCCCCCTCCGAAGCTGTGCAAAGTGGTTTCACGGTTATCTATGAGACTCAGAGGGGTGGACTGACTTGCCCCAGGTCACACAGCTGGTAAACAGCAGACCTGGCTTTTGGACCCTTTTCTCTCTGACTGCAAAGCTGACAAGGTTTCGAGCCCCTCCAATCCCACCCCGAGAGCTTGGGGCTGCTGTAATTTTCCTCCCAGGATCCCGCTGTCTGAGACAGGCTCGCTCCTGGCCCACACGTCTCTCCAGAAACATCTCCCCCAGAGAGGCTATGAAAGGGCTGGGGGTAGGATTCTTTATTCGGGAAACATGAGGTTGTGCTCTGCCGTGGGTCGCTGGTGGCCGGGTCTCCTGTGGGCAGGAAGCTGGCGTGCCCCCCATGCGTGTGAGAGCGTGCCAGAGACACTCACGTCATCCTCACATCTGGGAACGTTTTCGGAGTCTTGACTGGGGGCTACAAATTGCAGAGGGGTCCTTTAAGGTGTGATTTATTCATCATCAAGACCGTGCTATTAAATGCTCTTGCAGAGTCGATTCACTTTGCTGGGTCCACAGCCCTGACTTCTCAGGCCGGGCACAGCCACGGCCTGGCAGCAACAGTGGGGCTGGTTTTTTGATGTCAGCAGAGAGGGGAGAGTGGGGCCCGGGGGCCGGGATGGGCCCGACTGAGACAAATGAGTGCCAGCCAGATGGTGCCCTGCAGGCCAGCTTTCATCATGCTTGTCGAGGAAAGAACATGCTTTGGCCAATGGGAGGTGTGGGCAATTAGGAGTCGGGAAACAAAAATTGTCATTTCCAACAACTGGGGCTTTGGGGCCAGGAAATATTGGCTCTGTCAGCCCGGAGAAACTGAATGGATCGGACATCCCCAGGGAGATCGAGGTCCCCAAAGGTCCCAGCTGGCCTGCAGCACTCGGTGGGGGCGGTTGATGGGGCCGGCCCCAGCACCGAGAGCTCAGCAGGCTGTCTGGGTCCAGGTCCTGTCTCCTTCCGAACACCCTGGTCAGCCCTGCTGTTGGACAGGGATTATCGTAGAGCCTGCCCTGGGGGCTTGTGGGAAGCCCTGAGCTAACAGCATAGGTCGAGTTCTCAGTAACCCCAGCCAGTGTCCTCAGGACCCGGGCCCAGTGCGGGGCAGCCTGGAAACGGAGAGGAGCCGAGGCAGCGGACCTCTCGCCGTGGCTCCAGGGCCGGACTCCTAACCCGCCCGCCACAGCCAGGCAGGAGCTTCCTCCCTCAGGGCAACTCGGAGACGAGTGTCGAGGTGGTCTCATCTGGCCTGGGTGGTCCGTGTGCTCAGCATCCAAGAAGCCAGCCCTGTGGACACCAAGGATCTGAGTCACATTCCCAGCTTAGGGCCGATGGAAGGGCAGACGGTGGCCACGTGGTCCCAGAGGTCCTTCTCAGGTGGCTCCAACCCCCGAGGAGAGACGGGGAGGGACCCGTGTCTTTATGGGCAGCCAGCCTGGGGTGGGGGGTAGGCTGCACGGCGGGTCCAGCTCAGGGGTGGGGATCACACAGACCTGAAGTGGGGAGTGCTGGACATCAGAGTCATCAAGGCGCCCAGGTCCTGTGAGCTGCAAACGGGCTGCAAGTCTGTTCTCCGGACCTGGAGTCAGGTATCTGTCAGCATGTGAAGGCTGAGGCCTGACCCTTGCCCGACATCCCCATCCCCTCCAGGTCTGACTGCCCGGGGGTCATGGCCAGGCTGTGCCAGCCGGCTCCAGCTCTCCCATGAAGGCCAGTTTCTGGAGCTCTCAGATGCTATGGCTCTTGGCTTGTTTATCTCCATGGCTCCAAGCCCGGCCAGCTTTTGGGCAACAGGAGCCCCAAAGTCCGTGAAGAAGGGACCGTAGAACCCAGCATGGGGGTGGCCGGGGCGGGAGCGGGCACAGGATGCTGGGTGCCCCGGCTGCAGGCAGCTCTGAGCATGGTCTTTGGAGCCCAGGATGCCAGCAAAGTGAGGATGGAGGGGAGGCTTCTCCAGGGCGGGGGACCTTCCCTAGAGGCCACTGGGCCCTGACATTGTGACAGCTGCTCGGTGAGGGCCCTTCCTGGCTTCATTCTTACTCACGGATGTATTTAACTTCATTTTGGGGTTGCCCTGGGTCTTGATCGCTGTGCATGGGCTTTCTCTAGTTGTGGCAAGTGGGAGAGACTCCCTGTTACAATGCCTGCTGTGGTGGTTTGGTGGTTTCTCCCGTCGCAGGGCACAGGCCTTCGTGGGCCCTGGCTGTGGCCGCATGTGGGCCCTAGCGCACATGGCTCAGTAGTTGTGGCTTGTGGGCTTAGCTGCTCTATGCCGTGAGGAATCTTCCCGGACCAGGGGTCCAACCCATGTCCCCTGTAGATTCTTATCCACTGCACCAGCGGGGGAGTCCCATGGCTCCATTCCGATGGGCTTTATTTCCTGATTCTAATTCCTGATTTTTCATTTCACTGCTCCAGCCAGAGGTCCCATTCATTCATTTTCTTAGTCTTCGCAATGAACCCATAAAGCAGGGAGGTGCTATTATTAATATGCACGTTTTTAGATGGGGGACCACACGTAGAGCTTAAGTAACTAGTTCCTGGGCACAGAGCTAAGGAGGGGCTGTGTTAGTTGTGTGTAGCTCCATGACACATGACTCCAAAGTTTAGCGATTCAGTGATGCACGTTTATAATCTCAGCGCTTCTGTAGATTGGAGGTCCAGGCCTGGCTCAGACCCTGGCTCTGCTTCAGGGTCTCTCACAGGCAACAGTCAAGTGGTGAGAGGCTCCAGTCACCTCAGGGTCCGACGAGGGCAGGATCCTTTTCTATGTTCTCGTGCCAGTGTGGGCAGGGTGCAGTTCCTCCGCAGCTGTTGGTGGGAAGCCCTCGGTTTCCTGGCCCCTTGGCCCTCTCCAGCACAGCAGCTTGCTCTGTCAAAGTGGGCAAGCCAGGAAGGGTGTGTGTGTGTGTGTGTGTGTGTGTGTGTGTGTGTGTGTGTTTGAGTCAATGTCTTTTATAACCTAATCTTGGAGACAACATCCATCCCCATCACTTTTGTCATATTCCATTCATTAGAAGCAAGTCACTGGGCCAACTCATATTTAAGAGGATAGGGTGGGCGCCAGCAGGGGTGGGTCGTTGTGGGCCACTTTGGAAGCTGCCCAGCCTCAGAATGTTAACCCAGTTGGGTCTGACTCCAAAGCCTGCTCTCCCCACGCCCTGCCCTGCCAAAGAAAGCCGAGCAAAGAGTTCTTTCCTCCCCAGTCCTAGAGACTGGCCACCTGTCTGCTACCTGCCAGGTCAGAGTTGGGCCACCTGTTCACATACTCAGGGAGCATTTACTGAGCACCCACTATGTTTCAGGCCCTGCACAGGACAGCTGTGGTTCACACCCACGGGAATGTCCATCTCAGGGACTAACCTTGGGTAGCTAGCTGCACATCCCCTCACACTGTCACATGTGTGTGGCGAGAAAAATGTCCTGTGACTGATACGAGATTTCTCAGAAGCCCCGGTCGTAGGGCAACATGGGAAAGCGCTCAGTTTAGTCTAAGCTGGCAAGGGTAATCTGATGGAGGCCTGGAGGTAAGGCTCCCGCTCCCCCTGAGCCTCTCTCTAAGCACGTCTGAGTCTGTGCGTCAGGCAGGGAATGCTGCAGGCCAGGCTCCCCGCCGAGGGGAGGAGGTGGGCCTGTAGCCACGTCCGATGCCTGGATCACCGCTTGCCTCTCTGGCACTTGTGGCTGCAGCTGGCGGCTGGAAGAACTCACGCTCTGGGCCCGGAGCCCTGCCTGGCCGGCTTGTCTCCACCTTGGCTCACACCCTTCTCCATCACCCCTGCATTTGGCCCCCTGCCTCCGCTGTCCACCGCCAGCCTCTGCTGCAGTCACTCAGCCCCTGCCCCGAAAATGTGTCCCCCCCACCCCAGAAGGGATGTGTTGAGCCCCATCTTGATCATGGGGGGTGCCCCTTGTAGCCGCGGAGAGTGGACCAGGGGGCTTCTTTCTCTTCAACCTGCTGCATCTCTGGGTTCCCCAACCCTAAGTGGTGGGCAGTGGTTTCAAGGCAGCTAATTCCTTGAGCCTCCAGAAGATGAAGTTGCCTTTGGAGTTGACCCCGCATGTATGAAAACACCAATAAATAGAAGTAGCTGACACACAGGGTGCCTTTTATACACTGGGGTCTCTTCTAGGCACTTCACGCTTGAGCTCACTTAATACAGCAACTCTGTGAAGAAGTACTGTTAGTTCCATTTTACAGATGGGGAGACTGAGGCACAGAGGAGGGAAATGGCTTGCTTGTGGTCACAGAGCCAGTTAGTGGTGGAGCTGGGATGTGGACCCAGGTGCCCCCGAGTCCATGCTCTTCACCACTGGCATTCTCCATCTGTGTCCTCAGTGGGCTGAAGCAGAGGGGGGCAGTGGGGTCCTCACTTCCTCTGCACATGTTCCGTTGGGGGTAGTTGGCCAGCCCAGGGTCACGGCTGGAGGGAGGCCTTCTTACTTTCTTGGTAATTTGGGAATTGCTATGTTCATGGAGAGCTAAGGGCCTTTCAAAGAATGTTTTCTCACAGTGGAATCTTTTAAGAGGGTTTTAAGTCTCCTGTCTCATGGCAGAATCTATTTTGATTATCAGGAACTGAGGCTGGCCAGGGTCCTGCTCTTTCTGCCTTTGTAGGAATCTCCCTCTACCCGGGCAGGTCAAGGATTGAGTTCAGGAGGGGAGGGCTGTTCCCCACAAAGCAGAGAGGAAAGTGTGCAGTACTTTTCCAGTCTGTTACAGGAGTGGCCATACACTCCATCAGCCACCGTCGTGATAGCCGTGCTGAAGGCACGTGAATGCGGCTTAGGCTGCGGGGGCCAAGCGCCAGAGACCCGGCGGTCAGAGCCACCGTCTCAGCTTCAGTTCTGGGACCCAGCAGAGGCCCAGCTTCACTCTCCCCACCTGGGAACAAGGAGGTCAGCCTGTCACCTCGAAAAGGTGGAGCAGCTTTCCTGGGAGTGGCCTGGGATACTGAAACGAGGGTGACCGGGGAGAGCAGGTCGGGACCACCCAGGGCAGAAGGATACAGGAGTCTCGTGGGCATCCCAGACCCTCTCCTCCCTCAGTTGCCTCCATCCTCTGTCCTCCCTGCCCCCACCTAGGCCGATCTAAATGAGAAGGCCCCTGTGTCAACCACTGGGCAAGCGTTATAACCGAGAATTCTCAGAGACAGCCCTGCACAGACAATAGTGTCATCATCCCCATTTTACATGAAGGAAAACTGAGACTCAGCCAGCTTGAGCAACTCGCCTCGATGATGCTGCGAGAACGTGGCAGGCTGGGATTTGTCCCCCAGGGCTGTCTGACTCCACACTCTTCACTGTCCTCCCATGCCTGTGGGGCCATTCAGGTCCCTGGATGGGGGACAGAGTGGAGGAGAGAAGAATTTGCCCCAGGGGAAAAAAAAAAACTTCAAGTGCCAGACTCCAGAAATGCCCAGAGCTATGAGCTGTGTCGTGGCCCTGCCTTCCCCTCACTGTGAAGGAGCCGAGCTGCAGGAGCAGATGTCGGGAACTTCGAGCAGAAACCCAGTTCTGAAATGTTCTAGGATGAGGCGGGGAAGGGTCCTCTGGGGAAGGGGTGGAGGTTCCAGTCCATGTCACTGGAGGAGACGGGGTGGGGGGTGGGGGACGCTGATTTTGCTGGTTGATGGTTAATGTTCCCTCCCAAGGGTATGCATGATTTATGCCGGTGTTTTGAAACAAAATTCAACCAAGTTAGACTCAGTGCCCCCGGAAGCCAAGGAGATAGCCGTCCTGGAAACTGTTCAGGGTGGGGGAATAAAAGCATATGCCAGATAATTTGCCTCCTTTCTGACTCTACCCAAAGCAGAGGCCCCCCTCATCACTGAGACCCCTCGGGAGGTACCTTCTAGGCACCAACAGCTGAAGAAAGTGGTGTTCCGTGTCTGCATGCCTTTTGTCTTGGCTGGATCGAAGAGAAAAAACGAAAACAATCCCCTAGACATATTCGCTAAACCTGCTTTTGTCCCCACTCTGGGGCCTTCCTGGGAAAAATAACCTCTGCATTAGGACTCTGAGTTACATGTGATGAAACCCCAAGTCATACTGGCTCAAGCTGAAAAGAGTATGGGGATTTCTCTTGTGGTCCAGTGGCTAAGATTCTGTGCTCCCAAAGCAGGGGGCCTGGGTTCAATCCCTGGTCAGGGAACTAGATCCCACGTGCTGAAACTAAGAGCTTAACTAAATAAATAAATTTAAAAATAAATAAATCTGTTGATGAACATTTTTTTAAAAAAATAAGAGAATGTACTGGCTCACATTTAAGTCTAGAGTTGGGTACAGCTTCAGGTGTGGCTGGATCCAGTGGAGTGGCTGGAGGTGGAGGAGCTTAAGGTTGATTTTCAGTGGCCTAGACTAGAAGCAGTTTCTTTGGCTGAACCAATCGTGGCAGCTGTGAGAATGCGGTGGTCTGAATGGGTGTCAGTGGTGTGCCTAGAAAGTGGTGACGAAGTCACTGGTTGGGAGAAACCTTTGGTGCTGTTGGAAGAAAAGTCACGTTGTCAGAGAGATCTTCTTAAGTTCTGTGTGGTCAAATGAGATCTTAAGTCTCTGAGCCATTCCAAGCTCTTGAGGACCTTATAGAGCAGCTGGATTGGCATGGCAAGCATGTGCCATGTAAATACCCCTCTTCCCCTCCTTCAATTCATAGCAGGCATTGCTAATGGATCACAGCTCCCTTTCGAAGTGACTGCAGACTCCAACTCAGTACTGATCTGGAAGCACCCCGTATCCATCAGTTGGTGTTAGAACAGGGGCCGAAACAGCGTGCAATTTCTGTTCTAATCCGATGGAGTAAAGGCAACTGAAGCTCTGAGAGTTATGTGATTCGCCCAGGGTCACGCAGGAACTCTGAACCCGCCTGACTCTGGCTGGCTGCCTTTCCTGTGAGATCCTGCCTGATTTGAGCCTTGAGAGGAGGTCTGTCCCTCAGTGGAGATTTCCATTCCAGACAACTGCTCACGTGGCAAAGAAACAGACTTGAGGTCAGAGGAAAGCCAGAAAGCTCAGCTACTGGCCCAGCTCAGGCTGAGAACGTGCCCTGGGGCTGAGTGCGATTCGGCGGGCAGGGCAATTCACGCGGAGACCACCAGTCAAACCATTCGGGCACCCACAGAGCTCTCAACGGGCATTTGCGTGCCCTGCCTTAAATATAATAAAACCCGGGTCTCTGCCTCAAATATAATAAAACGTGCTCTACCTGACACACTCTCTTCACGGGAGATGACGCTGAATTTACTTCCTCCTGGGGACTGGGGTTAGAGTTGTCTTAGAGGGAAGGAGAAAGGGCTGGGAAGCCAGAAAGCAGAGACCGAGTCCTCACATAGCCTTTATGTCAGCCTTTATCCCAGCTCAGCCTCACCCAGTCTGAGGAAGAAAGCGCGTTCCGAACGACTAGCTGGTTATCTGGCCATAGGAAGGTACGGAAGGGGATCCTAACCTCAAGGAACCTACTGTCAAGTACGGGACATGAATTTACTAATAACTTTGGAGGACTGACATTGGGCTCACCATGTGCCTGTCACAAAGGCAAGAGATTTGCCTATATCGTCTTAGGGGACCTCCCTGGTGGCTCAGTGTTTAAGACTATGCCTTCCAATATCCGGGATGCAGGTTTAATCCCCGGCTAGGGAGCTAAGATTCCACAGGCCGTAAGGCCGAAAAACCTAAAAATACAGAGCAGAAGCAACATTGTAACAAATTCAGTAAAGACTTTTTAAATGGTCCCCATGAACAAAAACAAAATCTTAAAAAGGAAGTGTGGGGGCTTTGTTTGCATTGTGTGCTAAATCGCATCCGACTCTGCATCCCTATGGACTGTAGCCCGCCAGGCTCCTCTGTCCATGGGATTCTCCAGGCAAGGATACTGGAGTGGGTTGCGGCTCCCTCCTCCAGGGGGTCTTCCCAACGCAGGGACTGCCCCTGTGTCTCTTACATCTCCTGCGTCAGCAGCCAGGTGTGTTCTTTACCACTAGTGCCACCTGAGAAGCCCTTTGCCTGCATTGTGAATCCCTGGGATTCTGCAGGCAAGAATACTAGAGTGAGTTGCCAGTTGCTTCTCCAGGGGGATCTTCCTGACTCAGGGATCGAATCTGGGGCTCCCACATTGCAGGCAAATTCCTTCCCACCTGAGCCAGCAGGGAAGCCCTGCATTATCTAAATCAAATTCACACAACACTAAAGAGGAGGTGGAGTTTGCCCCTATGAACAGAGGCTGAACTGGAGGCTTAGAGAGAGGGAGCCACACTGCCCCTGGCCACCCGTGAGAGAGGGCAGAGCTGGGCTCCCAGTCGGACCTGCCCGACCCTGGTCCTGGCAGAGCGCCATGCCATGGGCTGGCAGACATGATGAAGAGGGGCAGAAGGGAACGTGTGAGCCCCTGGAGAGCCATTCAGCCCCTCACCCCCAGCAGCAGGTTGCAAGCTGCTGCTGGGCTCAGAGAAACCCATGGTCGTTCCCAGAAAGCACAGGGTGTGCCTTTGGGAGGAACATCTCTGGGGACGCTAACAATGTCATAACCGAGAGACACAATCAGTTTGAAAGTTTCTGGTCTAGAACAAGTCCCCCTCCCCGCCCATTGTACAGGTGAGAGAACGGAGGTTCAAGAAGGCAAACTGACTTCCCCCAAGTTGCACAGCGGCGAGCCGAGGGGCCAGGACCGTATCGGGGTCCCAGTTCAGCTGACTCCCTTGGAGACCCATGAGAAATGATAGGGACCAAACCGTGGCGGGCGGTGCTGGAGCATCCAAGAGGAGGGTGCTGGGGGTGCCCCGGACGGAGAGACACCCAAGAGTGCCGCGTGGGGCGGGCGTGATGACGGCAGCACCCGTGACGTCCACCGCCTGGGCTCAAACCCAGGCCCGGGACCTGGCGCCCGATTTCACAGATGTGGCCAATTATTTCGGCTTCTTGATTTCCTTCGGAAATTCACTTCTAATACGTTTTGGCTCTCCCCGTCCTCAGGGGGGCCCGGCCCTAATCAAGGCAGCCTGACTGATGACAAAAGCAGAGGCCCGCAGGTAGGCTGGAGACGCCCGCGCCTCCGGTGGGTCTGGCCGCCGCTGGAGAGTCGAGTTTGCGCCGGTCCTCTGCTCATGCGCACTCAGGCCCTCGGAGCCTCTGGAGGGGCTGCTGATGGCGGAAGCAGCCGGAAGGGAAGTGCGAGGGCAGATGTGGCTACCGCCAAAGGCCCGCGCTCAGCAGGGCCTCGCCGCAGCTTTTTGGGAAAAGACTCCAGTCCTGGAGCCCACGAGATGCAGGTTCGCGTCCCAGAACTACATGGACCGCTGATGAGACTGGGTTCACCCCCAGGAGTGCCCGCCGAGCGCTGGGGCGCGCCCCGCAGAGTGCCTGCGATCGTCCCGTGGTCCACGAGACTCCCTGTGGACAGCAGCTGTGCTGCGGGGGCCCTAGGGAAACGGAAGGCGTATTTCTGCCCCTTCTCTCCCAGGCCCCTGACCTGCCCTTTCCTGGCTTCACCCTTTGTCCAGGACCTCCAGAGCGACGCTGATAACAACAGTGCTGAGGCTGAGAAGGGGTCGCGCTGAGGACAGCGTGTTCCTGCAGCAAAGCCCCAACCTCCTGCTGCCTCCTCCAAGTGCTTCAGCACAGAGCAAGGGAGCTTGTCCTTTGGGACATGCAAGGACAGGGCTTTGAATCCTGACTCTCTCAAAGGGCTTCTCCCCACTTTGGCGTGGTGTGTTAGGGTTCAGGGGGTCATAAATCTGCTCTAACAATTCCAGGTAAAAGGAGGATGCCTTGGAAGGTTACAGAGATGTTCTTTTTGATTATACAAAACTAACAAACACACACCAAATCCTAGAAAACCCCGTAAAACCAATTTGAAGAAAGCTTTGTTGATTCAGGTAATGGAAATGTCCAGCGGTAGGGTGGGTTTCAGGTGAGGTCTGATCCAGCCACTCAGCACTATCATGGGGATTCAGACAGCCACAGCCCCTGTCCCTCTTCCATGGACATCCGTTTGCATGTGTTCCCAGAATGGCTGTTCCAGCTTCAAACGTGCATGACAAGGACCTAAAACAACCACAGTGTCCTTCTGCGTCTCTTCATTTATATTCCTGAGGGAGGGAATCAGATGTTTAGACTCATTCTCTCAGGTCAAGCACCAGAAGTTGTGTGTTTCTGGCCAGTGAGTGGATGGTCTCTCCTGGGTTCAGTCACGAGTGGCCAGACCACAAAGGTCACGTGCTTGCTCCCACTCAGTGGAGGCAGGATGTCTGAGAAGTGGTCACGGACCAGTCAGTCACCCTGATACCTTCCCAGAGAACTGGGGATCCACAGGCTGAGTGCCATGAGTCCCCAGGGACTCTGTAAGTCCTCCCTGGCCTGAGGACTATCTGAAGAGTCCTCATTTGTTCTAATTAATAATTTTAGGGAAATTTTAACATTGGTTCTGGTTACTTTTTTTTTTTTTTTTTGCATATAGCTATTTCTCTAGGCTCTGTTTCTGGTTCATTCAGGAGAAGAAAATCAGACATAGTTTAGGAGATGGTGTTGATCACTGTTCCTGAGAAGCTGATCAGTAACTGCGTGTGTCCACTGTGAACAAGCCCAGGGTTATCCTTAGGTGGCTTTTGACAGGCAGCCTGGCTGCCTCGTCAAACAAACTCTGCCTTATTTTCTTACTTTCATACCAGGAAAAAGGTTTGATCTTCAAAACAAAGCACCTACGTCATCAATTGGACTGGAAGAACTTGTTTGGTCAAATTTAGAAGCCACAAGAAGGTCAGAGAATAAATTTAGAACTGACCTCTGATCCCTGAGGACCAACAGCTCTGTCTGGCCCTGGCTGCCTGCTAACACACCTGCTACCTTGAGTTTGGTTGACTTTTCACCTCTGACTCTGCATCTATTCTTGCAGGATAACGAGGTCTTTAAGGGCATGACCTGGCGTCCAAAATGCCTGTCTCTACTACTGCACAGGCTCTGTTACTCTGGGAATGTGTTTCATCATCTGGGCCTTAGTTTCATCATATATATATTTTTTAACTCTTTATTGAATTTGTTACAATATGGCTTCTGTTTTATGTTTGTTTGTTTTTTTTTGTTTTGACCACAAGACACATGAGATCTCAGCTCCCCGACCTGGGATCAAACCCACATCCCCTGCATTGGAAGGTGAAGTCTTAATTACTGGACCACCAGGGAAAGCCCTCGTCATTTTTAAAGAAGAGGGGAGGTAATAATAGCATCTACCTCATGGGGTATGGGGCTTCCCTGGTAGCTCAGCTGGTAAAGAATCTGCCTGCAATGCAAGAGACCCCTGTTTGATTCTTGGGTCAGGAAGATCCCCTGGAGAAGGGATAGGCTACCCACCCCAGTATTCTTGGGCTTCCCTGGTGGCTCAGATGGTAAAGAATCTGCCTGCAATGCAGGAGACCCAGGTTTGATCCCTGGGTCAGGAAGATCCCCTGGAGGAGGGCATGGCAACCCACGCTAGTATTCTTGCCTGGAGAATCCCCGTGGACAGAGGTGGGCTACAGTTCATGGAGTTGCAGAGTCAGACACGACTGAGCAGCTCAGCATAGCACACTGGTTGTTATGAGAATTGATTAAGCCATTTCTGTGTGCTAAAATGTATATCACACTAAAGTTACCATTTTGATCATATTTAAGTGCACAGTTCTGTGGGATCACATACATTCACACCATCGTGCAGTCATCACGGCCGTTCATCTTCAGAATCGTTTCGTCTTCGCCCCCTGAAACCCTGCACCCATTAAACAATAGCTCCTCATCCCCTCTCCCCCAGTCCTTGGTAACCACCATTCTCACTTCTGTCTCTGTGAATCCGATTACTTTAGGAACCTCATGTAAGTGGAATCAAACCAGACTTGTCCTTTTTGGCTGGTTTATTTCACTCAGCACAATGTCTTCAGCGTTCACCCATCCTGTAGCCTGTGTCAGAATTTCTTACATTTTTAAAGCTGAAGAATATTCTGTTGTTTGAATAGGCAGCATTTTGTTTATCCATTTATCTGTCAATAGACACTGGAGTTGCTTCTACCTTTTGGGGATTGTGAATAAATGCTGCTGTGAACACAGGTGTATAAACATCTGATCAAGCCCCTGTTTCCACTTCTTACCCAGAGTGTGACTGAGATAATTTAAAGAGCCCTTAGCCCATGTTTGGTGTATAGTAAGCACTCAACATATTGTAGCTGATTTTTAAAAATCAGTATTAGAAAAATAGTTGGTAAAAATTTTAAAAATGCAAATGAAAGAATGAGATGACATTTTCCCCTGTCATCTTAGCAACAGTGAAAAAATAATGCAGTTGCAACATGGTGAGATGGATTCTCTCATAGACATCCGTGGGTAATCTTTCTGGAAATGACTTGCAATGCTAAATATGATGTATTGAGATTCTTGGAAGTGTTCATACCATTTGACTTAATAATTCCACTTCTGAGAACTCATCCTAAGGAACATCAATTGCACACCAATATTTGGAGAAGTCTGTTACAGCTATCTTTGTAATATTGTGGAGGCATCCTCTATTTCTATCCATTGAAGTGAAGTGAAGTCGCTCAGTCGTGTCCGACTCTTTGCAACCCCATAGACTGGAGAAGGAAATGGCAACCCACTCCAGTTATTCTTGCCTAGGAAATCCCATGAACAGAGGAGCCTGGCGGGCTACACTTCATAGGGGTTGCAAAGGAGTCAGACACGACTGAACAACAAGTCCTGTGATGGACTATTTTGTCATCAGTAAAAATGCTGATGAGAATAGTGAAATGGGAAACTGTATGTGCTTCAGCCTTTCATGCAAAAGAAGGTATAAATATTGACTATATTGATCCTATAAAAATATGTAACATTTATTGAGCGTTTACTCTGTGCCAGAAACTCTGCCAAGTTCTTTCTTACTTACTCCTCCCAACAACCCGAAGAGGTGGGTACTGTTATTACTCCATTTTACAGATGAGGAAGCAGAGGATCCAAGTGGAGACTTTCAGTGTCACACAGCCAGAAAGTGGCAGATCTGAGATTCTAACCCAGGCCCCTGAGCTCCAAAGAGTAGAAAAGGAATGGGAAGAACACAGTGCTCTAGAAAATAATCGTGCTCCTTGGAAGAGCAGGAGGGAGTTAATTTTATTTTCTTCCCTATGCTTGTCTGTATTTTTCTCTCCAAAGCCGGGGGTGGGGAGAGCGCATATCAGATAAACAGGAAAAGAAACAGGCAGTTGCCTGTTGCAAGCAGGCATCTTTGAAGATAAAACCTCCAGGTCTTGTGTCTCCTGCCACGAACTCAGTTTGTGTCCTTTTTTTTTTTTTTTCTGGTTAAAGTAGAGCAGAGTGTCCTGGCTGTGCATTCTGGCTGATTGCTTAATAATCATGGACACACACATGCACACACACGCACACACACACACACCAGAAGAGGAGACAAAACCCAGCAGTAGCCAAAACTCTGCTAGATCGATGCAGACTGTTACAGGCGCAGCTTCCAAAAAGCAGAGCTCAGTGAAATAAATATTTTTCCTGTGAGGAGAGGCTTAAATCGGTAATCTTAACAACCCCCCAATTCATTCCAGATCCTCTCCAAGTGGCTCGCGTCAATGCACCCATCTTGATGTACTTAGGATCACTTCGTAACTGCAGCGTGCCTGAATGGCTGGCTGGCTTCTCCAGCTCGGCAGGTTGCCAGGGGCGCTGGGCAGAGGGGCACGGAGGGCTTTGGCTCTGGGGAAGGCTCTCCAGATCTCCCCGCAACTTCTTGGGGTCCCCAACTTTCTTTTCCCGGTAAACCATCTCTATTTAATCTAAACGAGAGGCCTGAAAATTCAAATTCTGTTCTTGGCAAAGCCGCCCCATTCCTTGAGTCCTGGAGACAATCTGCAGGAAGAATTTAGAATCAGGGACTTTGAAAACATATACACACAAGGAAGTCTGGATTATATCAAAAACTGAGAGCTCCACTCTCCAGGCAAAAATGTGTCGATTGATGAATTCATTCATTCACTGGCTCACTCAACAATTGTTTACTGGGCCATCTCCTGTGTATAAGATTTGATACAAAGCTAGTGTTAAGATAGCACAAAGCCACTGGAGATACCAGATCCATCCATCTGGCAGATTCTGACTGAAGCCTCCTAGGAGCCAGGTACCTTCTGGGGAGGCTGGGCTGTTAGCAGGAAACTGCTTCTTAGGGCCTGGATTCTAGCTGGGGTGACAGAGAAGGAAGATGTAGCCTGGAGGAATATCAGATGGTATTAAATGCTAAGGAGATAAAGTAAAGCTGGGATGGGTGGTTGGGAAAAGGGGGGCAGGGGTGGTCCCACTTAGATGAGGGGCCAGGAAAGGAGATGTTAAGTAACAGCTTGCAGGAGATGAGGGGAGATGGTTCAAGAGGCACAGAAATTCAGTAACAGTGACTCATGGATCATGCCTTAGTCCCTTTTCAAGCACCTTTCAGTTCTGATGATGCCAATCAGAAAGTCTCTGCTTATCGTCAGTATGTCTTTGATGCCTCCCTAAGACCCTGAAATCTTCCCCGCTTCCCCTTGAAAGCTCAGAGGCTTGGTAGGCAAGCGTGCCTACCAGCGCTTGAACGTGACATTGTGTTCAGTGTGACTATTTCGCAGTTACTGTTTATATTACTATTGATGGCAAACGACAGTAGCTCTTCACTTACAGTTATGAAAAGCATCTTTATAATTTTTTCTAGTTTTTGAAAAGGGAGTTGATTTGAAAAAGCATTAAGGAACTTGAAATACAGGTGGTCCTCAAACATGGGGGAAATTGTAAAGGTGATCAATGAATGAAATTTGGGATATGTGAAAATCAGACGTGACCCTTCACCTAGAGTTGCCCAGAGCCTGACTCGGGAGATGAAAGCTCATCCGTGTGACAGTCTGCGCTCATTGGGTCCCTTTAAGAGCTTCCAGAAGGGCGCGGCGTTTTCCGAGGCTCTGATGGGTCAGCGGGATCTGGTCGGAGGGGAGGCTTCTGGTGAGGGCACCGCTGATGGCAGGGGCGAGTCTGGACCTGCTGAGTGTGGCTGAGCAGGACATTCCAGGCAGAGGGAACAGGGAGCCAGGCAGCGGGGGTGGAAAGGTGGGGACAGCCACCAGGCAGCAAGTGTGTCAGGGGGCCGCGTTGCTGGGGGAGACGGCCCCTCGGGAGACCACCCCAAGTTTGCGCTTGTCCCAGGACTCATCCTAACGGGAGTTCCATTCATCTTGAGCACAGCTTGCCTGCCTTTCCTTCTGTGATGTCAGTGGACCCACAAGGCAGCGCTGCGGTTAGTCCTGTTTCACAGATGGGGAGCTGCAGGCTTGACCAGGTCACCCAGGCAAGGTGACGCATGGTAGGCTGCTCTCAAGAAAAAAAAAAAAAATCTCTCTTAAAAAAATTCAGTCATAGTTCACATACCATAAAGCGCACCGTTTAAAGTGTACAATTCAGGGGCTTTTAGCCTTTTCATGAAGTCCTCCAACCATTGTGTCCACTCTTTGTGACCCCCTGGACTGTAACCCGACAGGCTCCTCTGTCCATGGGATTCCCCAGGCAAGAATACTGGTGTGGGTTGCCATTCCTACCCCTGGAGGATCTTCCCAACCATTGCCACAATCCAACACCAGAACAGTTGTTGTTTTTTTTTTAATCAAAGATTCCCCCCCCACCCCCATCCGGTGTAGACCATTTTTAAAGTCTTTATTGAATTTCTTACCACTTACTTCTGCATAATGTTTTGGTTTTTTGCCCAAGAGGCATGTGAGTTGACCAGGGATCCAACCCACACTCCCTGCATTGGAAAGGTGAAGTCTTAACCGCTAGACTGCCAGGGAAGCCCGCAGGACAGTTTCAGGGTCCCCAGAAGACACCCTGGACACGTGAGCAGTCACGCCCGCTCTCCTCTGGTCCCGACTGTGGCAACCACTGGTCTGGTTCCTGTCTCCTGGATTTGCCTGTTCCGGGCTCTTCGTACAAATGGAATCGTATAATGCATTGCCTGTTGCATCTGGCTTCTTTTCGTCAGCATGTTTTCTAGATTCATCTACGTTGTAACACATATCCGTGCTGCATTCCTTTAGATGGCTGGAAAATATCCCATTGTGTCCATGCACCACACTCTGTTTATCTTTCATCAGTTGATGAGCATTTGGATGGTTTTTACTTCTTGGCTCTTGGGAATAACGCCGCTGCGAACATTTGCGTACAGGCTTTGTGAGGACATATGTTTTCGTTCCTTTGGGGATATATCTGGGAGTGGGATTGCTGGGTCATATGTTAAGTCTGTGTTTAACTCTTTGGGGGGAACTGCCAGGCCGTCTTCCTAGGCGGCTGCGCCGTCCTGCGTGCCCACTAGCAGTGTCTGAGGGCCCCGGGGTCTCCACGCTTGCTCTTGTCCATCTCTTGGATTATGGCCATCCTGGTGGATGTCAGATGGTGCCTCCCTATGATCGACTGGCATCCCTAGCAGGCGAATCATGATTGTTTGTTTCTCATCTAAAGCCACGGTGGGAAGGAGGGGCTAAGGTAGCAGTCCTTCTCCTTGACTGCCTCCTTTTTTTTCGAATTTTATTTATTCATTTGTTGGCTGTGCTGGGTCTTCGTTGCCGCTCGCAGGCTTCCTCTAGTTGTGCCGAGTCGGGGCTGCTCTCAGCTGCGGTGACTTCTTATTGTGGAGCACAGGCTCTGGGCATATCGTGGCCCTTGGGCCTTGTTGCCCCGAGGCCCGTGGGGTCTTCCCGGACCAGGAATCGAACCCCCGCCCCTTGCCTTGGCAGAAAAATTCTTAACCACTGGACCACCAAGGAAGTCCCCAGCAGTGATTAATTGGAAACTTACTGTCTCCACTGCCCAAGCCCCAGCCTAGTGTGGCTGGGACTGGGGTCCGTGGGCGCAGAAGAGGGAGGGCTGATGGAGGCTGGGGTGGGGGCAGCCGAGCTTCGCGGCCACTCCGAGGACCGCAGGAGCTGGAAGGGCCGTCAGAGGGTCCCTGGGGTTTGGAGGCTGGAGAATTGGGGGGTGTGATGGTGCTGGCGAGGACTCGTGCCAGGAACGGAGCTGGGAGACGGCACCCACCTCTCCTCCAGGGCCCAGGGTGAGCTGCGTCCTCACAAGCACGGGCCTTGAACTTCAGCTTCACTGAGACCGAGGGGGCCAGAGTGAGGCCACAGACTCCCCTCGGGGAAGCTGGAGCGAAGGGGGTCTTGAGGTGGGCAGCACTCCCAGGCGTGTGCCAGGCTCTGAGGGGGGCTCAGAGCTCCAGGCATGGCCTGCAGCCTACTGAGAACACTGGGCACCTACCACCCTCTCTCAGTCCTGACCCCCAAGACCTGGTTGGGGCTCATTCCTGTGCCCGTGGTGTGGGGGCAGGGCTCTCACGACCCCAGACTCAACGCTCTTTGTCAGCAGCTGGCTGATTTCTTTTGGGGGGTGGTGGTGGTAGAGTAGAAAATAATACCTTGATTGCTTTGCCAAAATGGGCCACAGTGGGCCAAGGCTTTCAAAACGGCATGTCCCTGCCGGCTGATATCTGTCACTAACATGTACAATGTTCGTGTTTCTTGGGCATCTACTGTGTGTCCTGGTGACCTGCTCCGCTCTGGTGCTTTCCATTCGCTACATGCTCCTGCTCACTAGGTCCTCTGTCCATGGGATCTTCCCAGGCAAGAACACTGGAGTGGGTTGCCGTTTCTTCCTCCAGGGCATCTTCCCAGCCCAGGGATCGAACCTGCGTCTCCTATGTCTCCTGCATCACAGGTGGATTCTTTACCCACGGAGCCACCAGGGGAGCTCTGATGTTTTATTTGCATTTAATTTCCATCCCCATTCCTGAGATGAGCAAACTGAGGTCCTGAGCCCTGAGGGAGGTCTTGCAGCCCACCCTACACAGCCAGTGAGAGGTCTAGTCAGGAGTCCAACCTCATCTCTACTGACTAGGCCACACTAGGAGGGAGATGGTGTAGGAGCCTTCCACTTTAAGGCCTCCTTCACAAGGGAAGGGGGCCTCAGTCCATGGGATCGCAAAGAGATGGACGTGACTGAGCAACTAACACTCACTTTCACTGGGGCCACACGGGTTTCTATTGCCATGGAACGAACTGCCAGAAACCCAGCAAGCACGGCGCAGTCCCCAGGGCTCCCAGCTCTGGAGAACAGCGGTCGGTGTCGGAGATAGTGGGTAGACCGAGTTCTTGTTTGGATGGTCTAAGGACAAATTCGCTTCCAAGACTGTTCTTGTTGACATCATTCAATTCCATGTGGTCACAGGACTAGCGGCTTCCCCAGTGGTTCAGTGGTAAAGAATCCGCCTGTAATGCAGGAGACCCAGATTCGATCTCTGGGTCGGGAAAATCCCCTGGAAAAAGGAATGGCAACCCACTCCAGTACTCTTGCCTGGAGAATCCCATGGACAGAGGAGCCTGGTGGGCTATAGTCCACGGGGTCGCGAAGAGTCAGACACGACTGAGCAACTGAGCAGGCACGCATAGGCACAGAGGGCTAAAGTTCTGCGTCCTCCCTCGCTGTTAGCCGGGCCCACTTTCAGCTTCCAGAGGCCTTTGGTGTCCTTGCCACATGGCCTCCCATCTTCAAAGCCATCAATAGAGACTCTCTCACACCGAATCCCTCTTTTGCTTTAAACCTCTTCTGGCTGGAGGGGCCAGTCCTGCCTCAGGGCTCCCCTGAGAAGGCCAGGCCTGCCCAGGATAACCCCCCCTTTGTCACAGATGGTGACACACTCACAGGAGTAGTGTCTCCTGGTATTCCCAGGTTCTGCCCACGCCCAAAGGGCAGAGGATTTCATTCAAGCTCAAAGTCCCCTGGGATCATCCATCATGGAAGATCTTAGGTTTGGGGGTTTTTTTTTAAAAGATTTTTTGATGTGGACCATTTTTAAAATCTTTGCTAAATTGGTTACAGCATCGCTTTGGTTTTATGTTTTGGTTTTTTGCCCGCAAGGCATGTAGGATCTAGTTTCTCGACCTGGGGTCGAACCCACATCCACTGCATTGGAAGGCCAGGTCTGAACCACTGGACCACCAGGGAAGTCCCCTTAGGTTCTAATAATAACCAAATTATAGCCACAGGGACAGTGGTACTTCCTGTTACTCAGAGCACCGTGGTTTTCAGACTGACTACATCTGCCATCCGGTTGGAGCCTGACATGATGCTGTGAGGTGTGTGCATTATCCCTCTTTTATCCAGGAGAGAGATGGACGTCTCATTAGCGTGTCTGGGGCTGGAGCCCAGATCTTCTGACCCCAAGCCAGCTGTGGGCTCTTGGCGCCCACAGCTCCCCCGCCCGCCGTCAGAACCCTCAGACCTCATTACCGTCCTTTCTAAGAAGCATCTGTTTCCAGCCAGCCCAGCCCTGGGGGAGCGCTTCCCTGCACACTCACCACGTTGGGTCATCCAAGCTGTGGCTTTTACAGGAACTGCCCCTGGGGCGGGTGAAGCTCACCTCATTAGGCAGGAAAGAGAGGCAAGACTGAGGGGGCGCAGAATCAAAACAGCAGTGTGCAGGAAGGGACCGGCGGCGGGGGAGGGCGTCCGCCAGGCCGCAATGCTCTGGCCGAAAGAGGGGGCCGTGCAGTCCAGAGGGCTGTGTGTCAGGGAGCGGTCATCATGACCTTCATCTCCATACACCACGCCCGGGACTCGTGGATGCCCTGGGTGCCCACATCTTCCAGGTGCTCTCCCCCTTAATATTAACCGGAGCCTGAGATCCCAGCGAGCAATCCCTGCCCCCCACCCTCACGCACTATTCCCAAGAATTCTCCAGGGTCTTAACATTTCTTCCAGATACATTTGTGCAGATAGATTGTTTTTTAAAACTTCCGTTCTTCCAAAATTGCTGTCTTGTCCCCTTTCATCCCATGCTGGATACTGCTCCAGCTCTTCCATTTTTCCCAGTTTTGCTGACACAAGTCTGCTGGGAGAGACTTTGGCCATCTCTGTTATGAGCTGGTGCAAAAGAATCCGGTTAATTTAAGCTGAGGGGGGTCTCCTGGAAGGCCATCTGGGGCGGGGGTTTGGGGGGTGGGGTGGGGGGTGAGGGGTGGCGCTCCCTGAATGGATCCAGAAAAGCAGGCCTGGAAATGGCCTGAACCACAGGCTCAGGAACCCGAGATGAGCTCGTGACAGACCTCGCCGCTGGGGGCGCTCCGCAGCCCGAGTGAACGACCCCTGTGTGTTCTGTCTCGGGCCCCTCCGCTTGAGTTTCCTTCCAGGGGAGGCCGTGTCTGCTTAGCCTGAGCTTCTCTCCTTAGGGGTGGTGGGGCTAAAGCAGACGAACGGCGCGGGCTGGGAAAAGGGAACCCGGGGTGCCGGCGGGAAGAGCGGAAGTCCACAGAATCGGGGGTGATGGGAGCCGGGAGGGAGCACACTCGCAAGTCTGGAATCCCCGCCCTGCAATCCCGCTGCCGGGAGACTGTCCTGCGCGCTGCCCTCCCCTCCCCTACAGCCTCCCCAGCTCCAGCTGTCAGTTTCTTACCCGGACGATCAGCATCTCTCCTCCCACCGCCCCCGGCAATGCTCAGAGCCCAGTTTGCTGCTGCTAAATCGCTTCAGTCGTGTCCGACTCTGTGCGGCCCCATAGACGGCAGCCCACCAGGCTCCCCCGTCCCTGGGATTCTCCAGGCAAGAACACTGGAGTGGGTTGCCATTTTCTTCTCCAATGCATGAAAGTGAAAAGTGAAAGTGAAGTCGCTCAGTCGTGTCCGACCCTCAGCGACACCATGGACTGCAGCCTTCCAGGCTCCTCTGCCCATGGGATTTTCCAGGCAAGAGTACTGGAGTGGGGTACCACTGCCTTAGCATATCCCAAACCTGAATAAACCACCTGGCTAAACAACGTGTTTTCAACGTGTTTTTGATCTGTTATGGATTGAATGTGCGTTCTCCCTGCAAAATACATGCCGAATTCCTACCCCCTCATACCTGCGAACGTGACCTTGTTCAGAAATAGGGTCTTGGCAAGACTTCCCTGGTGGTCCAGTGGTTGGGAATCCTCCTGCCAATGCAGGCGACAGGGGGTCGATTCCTGGTCCCGGAAGATCCCACGTGCCACTGAGCAGCTGAGCCCGTGAGCCCTAGAGCCGGTGCTCCACAGCAGGAGAAGCTGCTGCGATGAGAAGGCCCCGCTCACCGCAACTAGAGGAAGCTGGCATGTAGCAACGAAGACCCTGTGCAGTCAAAAATAAATAAATAGAAGAAAAAAAGTAGGGTCTTTGTGGACGAATCAAGTTCAGGTGAGGCCTTTGGGGTGGGCCTCGACCTAGTGATGGAGTGCTTGCTTATGTAACTAGAGGGAAATGCTTGTGAAGACAGAACACCCGAGAAGAGGCCATGTCGCCGCGAGGCAGGACTGAAGTGGTGCGGCTGAAAACCAAGGATGGTGGGGGACTGGCGGCCACCATCAGATGCTGGACTCGGCAAGGAAGGAGGACTGTTTCCTAGAGGCTTTAGAGGGGACAGGGCCCTGCTGACGCCTTGACTGGACTCAGGCCTCCAGAACTATGAGACGATAAATTCTATCCTTGTCGTTTAACAACAGGAAGAGCCACTTTATGTTTTGGGGTTTTTTTTTGGCCTCACTGCAAGGCGTGTGGGATCTTAGTTGCCCAACCAGGAATCAAACCGGAGCCCCCTGCACTAGAAGCCGGGAGTCCTAGCCACTGGGCCACCCGGCAAGTCTCACATTTCTGTTCTTTTAATGGTACTTTGTTAACAGCAGCTACAGAAAACTAAGATACTACCTCAGGTCTCTGACCTCAGCAGCACATAGGAAAAGCCATAAATGATGGTTTGGTTTTTCCTTTTAATGAGAATTAAAAAGAAAAAAAAAGCACCTCCTGGAAACTGTACAGAAAAGGAACTAATTTTAACAGTTTCTATTTTACAGACGAGGAAACTGAGGCTCAGAGTGTGTGACTTGTCCAAGTCACGTAGTTAGAAGAAGGCAGAGGCTGGACTTGAACACGAGTTTTTTTGACCCCGAGGCTTGTACTCATCACCCTGCCTGAGAATGTGTGGATGTTGCTCTCACGGGTCATTGCAGAGTCTCCAGATCCTAGTCCCCAGCTGTCCTTTTTCTTTATTGTGAAACTCAGTACTAGCTTTGCCCTTAAGGGAACTACCTGTTCCGACCACATTTTCTGGAATCTGAGCCTCTGCAGATCGAGCCCTCTTTCCCTGGTGATTTTCATTACAAAATGGGAGATGCATTCCCACCAAAATCATCTCCCAATAGACCCAAGTAAGAATGTTTGGCAAAGAAGGAATTAACTGGTAAACAGCTTGTAGTATCTCAACTCCAGTGTCTGCCTGGAATGTTTTGCAACACTTTCGGGTTCTGATTTCAGCACAATTTGTTTATTTCAGGCTATTAAACCACATGCATATTTTTCATGCTTGGGAATCCACTGGCCACACGCTGAATGGCAAGAATGGAGACCCTCTCTCACATCCCGCGGGCATTTGTAGTGGTTGGTAGAGCAGGGCTGCAATCCCTGGGGAGACCAGCAGGGGTTTTCCTCCAACAGGAAATAAATTTAAGGCTGAAGATTCTTGCCGTTCAAGGCTTTGGGTGCTAGAAAATAAGGCTGTTCCTTTGGGAGGAAATCCTCGCAATGTGGGTTAACCAGCTGGCATGAAGTCACCCAGTCCTGAGAATTGGGCAAGAAAAAGTGTGAACAAAATCTGACTTTTCCTGCCTTCTTGCCTACCCCCATCCCCCACCCCCGGGGGGCATTGGAGCTGAAGCCTGGGACAGTCTCTGTCCGCACTGTAGGAAGAAAAACCAGAAGGACAGGCTAGCTGGACTTTTCTCTTGTAAACTGTTTACCTTGGGACAACCAGATGGCTCCTCTCTGGCTGACCCCTTGATCATTTCTCGTGCTGTTAACAGCGTCTATTAACAAACAGTCCTGCTCCACCGGCCCACGTGCAGGAGTCCCAGGCCTGCGGGCTGGGGAAGCCTCTGGTATTCCAGGAGGCTGACTCAGCACCCTTGGGCTAAGGAGCATCATGGGGCGCAGGGTCCAGGCACTTCGGCTCTAAGTGGGGTGAGGGGCTGCCTCACAGGGTGGGAATAGGATGGGTGATGTAAAGGCTCTGCAGTCCCTGCCCCCTCCCAGGCTCTCCCCCTTCACCCCCACCCCACCCCTGCCTTTACCATGAGAATACCCGGTTGTGATTAACGTTTGAGGGGTAGGAAGGCAGGAAGGAGACTCGGGGCTTCCCTGGTCTCTCGGAAGGTAAAGAATGTGCCTGCAATGCAGGAGACCTGGGTTCAATCCCAGGGTCGGGAAGATCCCCGGAGAAGAAATGGCAACCCACTCCAGTATTCTGGCCCGGGAAATCCCACGGACAGAGGAGCCTGGTGGGCTACAGTCCATGGGGCTAGAAGAGTCAGACATGACTGAGTGGCTGAACACCAAGGGGGCTCTTGACTTCCTGGGTGGTCAGCAGGGAGCTCTCTGCCATCCCTGCCTGGGTTCCATCCTTAGGCACCGCCTCCTTTGGGGATTTGTGGGTGCAGTAAGGGGTGACATTTTTAATCCTTAGAGTTTCCAGAAGCCCCGAACTTGCGATGGAGTATAAGAAGCTGATAGACATTTTTAAAGGCTTGCTCTGGTTTTCAGGTGGGGCAGAAGTCGAGTGGAGGCGGAGAGACCAGTGGAGACCAGAGAGGGGATGGGGGCTTGTCCCTGGGGTCCAGGGTGGAAAGAGGGGACAGACTCGGGGTGTTTCTGAGAAGCGGGGCGCACGGTGACCTAGGAAGAGGAAAGAGATGCCCCGGGGGTCTTCCAGCCTGGCTGCCAGGAAGACAAAACTCTCTCCTGGGGACCTAGACTTCGGTGTCAACAGTTCTGAAACAATTTCAGAGGTTCTTAACTCGGAAACACAGAAGGAATGTTCACAGAGGCAGTCACGTAAATATTTGAAGCTTCTGCTACACACGCACGCATGCACGCACACCCTGTTAAGAACAAGGTGGAAAGTAAGTGAAGGGCTGGAAGAAAATCAAGAAGAGATCACCATCCAGGATGTATAAACAGCCCCTGGAAACCAAGGAGATCAAGCTAGATAACTGTGCACAGGAAGAATAGTCTGTGAGTCCCAGAAGACACTCTAAGGACAAGGCCCGAATGGAAATACGCGCGCTCTCACTAGGAATCAGGTCCATGCGTGACTTCTGTCCAAGGGCGTGTCAGCCCATTGTAGAGACCTGGCAGGTGAGACCTCGGTTGAGAGAAGGCTGGCAGCCTGTGCTTACGTTCCTCAAACTCAAAGGCCAGAATCAGATGAGATGAAACACCCAGCGCCACGTTTTGCTGAAATTCCCAGGTGGCTCAGTGGTAAAGCATCCGCCCATCACTGGAGAAGAAGCAGGAAACGTGGGTTTGACCCCCCACCCCGGTCGGGAAGATCCCTGGAGGAGGGCGTGGCAACCCATTCCAATATTCTTGCCTGGAGAATCCCATGGACAGAGGAGCCTGGTGGGTTACAGTCCATGGAGTCCCAAGAGAGTAGGGCACGCTTTCAGATGAGCTTATTCGGTTCAAGTGGAAGGTCTTAGCTCTTGCATCTTGGGGGGCCAGGCCCAGTGGAACTGGGAGGAAGGAGGAGGGAGATAAAACTGGGAAGTGGGAGACGGGCAGGAAGGATGAATCTGATTTGCATAATAAAGGCTTGGTGGGAGGTAGCTGGAGAGGGGGCCCTGGGATGGAGGAGGAAGGGTTGGTCTGCAGGCTGACAGACTGGAGTAGGTAGGGACTAGCAGGGGGCCGAGGACATGGCCACGTGAAGGCTTTCATCCCCACCCCACCCCCACAGCAAAAAATATTAAATAGTACAGTATTTTACGACTGGTATAAAGAATGTATTATGTGATAAAACACATCCTATTAACATATATAAGTAACGTAATTTTATAATTATATAGTAAAGCATCCCCTTTGACCTGAAAGTTCATTTTCAGTCTTCTGATTTTAAAAATAATCCTTGCATTTTTGTGGAGCCTGTGCCCTGCGACCCCATCCCTGGTGGAGAACGTGGCGCTAACTGTTCTTCCACAGAGCGCAGTCAGGAACAGAATTCTTTCCCAGACCTTTGGGCTGTTTTGGAGAGGGACTCCTGGGCGCTGGTGTCCGGCTGTCTGGTGAGGGGGCGCTCTGTGTCCCCAGGATACCAAGAATTCCGGCTGGTTTCATCCAGGGCAGAGTGGTTGGCCCATGTGGCCATCAGAGCTCTGCCCGCCTGGCTTTGAATCCAAACCCGGCCTGGGTTGGGCTGCCCACACCAGGGTGTGCGTTAGTCAGCAGTCAGGTTCCTTGAGATTAAAAAGCTGCGTAGCCTCTGGGTGTCTCCTGGCTTGGGGTGGGGGTTTACAGTGAAGGGAGGCCTCCTGCAGAGCTCGGATGCCACAGCCAGCACCGCCCCCCCCCCCCAGGAGGAGGCCAACCTCTACCCTGAGCTCAAGTCCTTGAGCTCGAGCTTCCAGGCTCTCATCTGTGCCCGGGTGTGTGTACGCGTGTGCACGTGAGTGTGAAGGGTGGTAGTAGCCCAGGGCCTCTTCTGAAGACGTCGGGATGCCAGGCCCCCCAGCGTCCCCCTCCCTTTTCAGGTCAGGAGAAGAAGCCTGAACAACACGTGTCGCCCACAGAACATCGCATCTCCACCACCACGCCTCTCACCCGTGAGAACTCATTCGTGACCCCCAGCACGCGAATCCCGGCCTCGCCTGCAGATCTGAGCAGCGACCTCCACCCTGGCTGTTCCCCACTCGCCCCAAGGAACAGTGCGGTGCCTGCAGACAATCTTGGTTATCGCAGCCGGAGGGTGGAGAGCTCCTGGTGTGTGCGCGTGTGGTGGGGGGTACTGTAAATATACGGGACGATGCTCACGGTGAAGAGGAGCCTGCCCCAGGGGCAGCTGCGCTGAGGTAGAGACCCTCCCATAGCTGCTTCAGGAGTGGGACCCTAATTAGCACCCTCCACCTGACACCCATGTGATACCTATTCACCCCTAGAATGAGGGTTAGGTCTACGCACAGCTGGGCCATGCCCGCCCACCTGCAAACATTTTACAGTGAATTTTGTTTTAATTTGGCCATGCTAAGGGGCATGTAGGACCTTAGTTCCCTGACCAGGGATTGAACCCTCGCTCCTGGGATTGGAAGCATGGAGTCTTAGCCACTGGACCACCAGGGAAGTCCCTCAAGGTGAACTATTGAAGACCTACTGCTGCCACTTGTTGGTTCAGGCCATTTCAGTTTTACCAGCCTCAGTTTCCCAGTCTGCAAAATGGGGGTGCTCACAGTGCTCACCTCAGACGGGTGCTGTGGCAAGATGCCGAGTTCCTTTTGCCTGGTGCCATTTTTATTCCTGATCCTAAGCAGACCAGGGTGGGGGTGGTGTTCCCAGAGGCCCAGCTTCATCACCCCCTCCTCCCTGGGTACCCGAGTTCCCTACCCTGCCCACTTCCACAGCTACACACACTCCCCTCCATGGACCTCAGGAGGCTGCTTCCGATAAGACTTGCTGGCTCTTCCGGAAGACCCCTGGTTGACCCGCCGATGGAGTGTGTCAGTGGTGATCTGGGGCCATTTAAATTAAAACACCCTCTGTATATTTCACAGAAATTCATGAGTCATCTTTGCCTAGTAAAACCCCAGTGGAATTAGCTGGGCGTGTAGATGATATCTATGGACCTTTGGAAAAAAAAATTTTTTTTTAAAGAGGAAAGTCTCTCCTTAGACCCCAGATTCACCCTGAAAAGCAGTGTTCTCTAGGTTGGCGGACATACAGTCAGCTTGGCGGCTTGATTACTGCCTGACCAAGGGCAGCTTAATCAACCTCTTGATTTTCTTCAAATTAATACTTTTTTCCAGTTACGTTAAGGAAATGGCAAGCCACTCCAGTGCTCTTGCCTGGAAAATCCCATGGACAGAGGAGCGTGGTAGGCTACAGCCCATGGGGTCACAAAGAGTTGGACATGATTGAGTGACTTCACTTCACTTCATTGTTTCACAAGTAAAGCATGCTGTATATAGTTTACATCTTGCTCTGGTTTTTGTTGTTCAATAGCTTCCGTCAAGTCTGACTCTTTGCAGCCCCATGGACTGCAGCACGCCAGGCTCCTCTGTCCTCCACTCTCTCCCAGAGTTTGCTCAAACTCATGTCCATTGAGTCAATGATGCCTTTCAACTGTCTTGTCCTCTGATGCCCCCTTCTCTTCTTGCCTTCAATCTTTCCCAGCATCAGGGTCTTTTCCAGTGAGTTGGCTCTTCAATTCAGGTGGCTAAAATATTAGAGTTTTAGCTTCAGTCCTTCCAATGAATATTCAGGGTTGATTTCCTTTAGGAAAATTTGCTTACATCTTATTTCAAAATTTTCTCATGTCATTCTTCCTCAAAATCATATTCCTAACAGCCTTTATTTTGGGGGGGCTCCAAAATCACTGCAGATGGTGACTGCAGCCATGAAATTAAAAGACACTCCTTGGAAGAAAAGTTATGACCAACCTAGATAGTATATTCAAAAGCAGAGACATTACTTTGCCGACTAAGGTCCGTCTAGTCAAGGCTATGGTTTTTCCTGTGGTCATGTATGGATGTGAGAGTTGGACTGTGAAGAAGGCTGAGTGCCAAAGAATTGATGCTTTTGAACTGTGGTATTGGAGAAGACTCTTGAGAGTCCCTTGGACTGCAAGGAGATCCAACCAGTCCATTCTGAAGGAGATCAACTCTGGGATTTCTTTGGAAGGAATGATGCTAAAGCTGAAGCTCCAGTACTTTGGCCACCTCATGCGAAGAGTTGACTCACTGGAAAAGACTCTGATGCTGGGAGGGATTGGGGGCAGGAGAAGGGGACAACCCAGGATGAGATGGCTGGATGACATCACGGACTCAATGGCCGTGAGTCTGAGTGAACTCCGGGAGATGGTGATGGACGGGCATCCTGGCATTCATGGGGTCGCAAAGAGTTGGACATGACTGAGCGACTGAACTGAACTGAATTGAACTGCCACACAAATGGGTTATTGACCCTGGGTCTTGCATTTGACCATTTATAGCCATACTCCAGTGTTCCCATCTGTGAAATGGGCACAGGTGTGCTGTGAAGTCCAATGAGAGGGCCTGCCTGCCCTGTCCTGTGACTGGTCCTTGATGGGCTACAGGCTGGAGTTGGAGCAGAACAGGAACTCCTCCAGGCCTGCCCTGGGCAGGAAGGACACAGGGGGCCATGGACCGCATGATGCACGGAGGCAGGGGCCCTCCTGCAGCAGGGACCCTGACACTAGCCTCTGGTCGTGAACCATCTGGCAGTCAGGGAGTTTCTGTTTGCTCTGCAGCCATGGGACAGTGAACTCTGAGGTCCAGCTGGGCTCCCCAAGAGCTACTTGCTCTTGTCTTACAGCAGAAGCCGGAACTGTCAGCTGATCTGCCCCTGTGAGTCTGGCTGTCTGTCTGCAGAGACACACCCAGGGTGTCCCCTCCTGGCTCCGGGTGCCCCTTCCACGGTGGTCCCTGAGAGCTGGTGGTAGGACCCAGGAATGTGACCTGCTGGGCAGAGGGGTTTCTACTTGCTGTCTTTAAACTAAGTGTCCTTCACGTCCGTACTCTCTTCATTTAAACACAGCATTTAAAAAAAAAAACACTTTAAATCATACAGAAGACGTCTGCTCTAAATGGACGGTTACCTTAAATGAAATTCAGCAAAAACAAAACAACCCACTGCATTCCAGCTCCTCCCCTGCCGCCCCTGGCTCTGTGCCTGGGGCCAGCTCTGTGCTCTGTTGAACAGGAAGGGTGACAAGTGTCAGGGAGCCAGGGAGCCGGGATGAAAGGGGGACTAGAGACTGAGATGAGCCTCTCGCCGAGAGGCATGGCCTGCTGTGCGTCCCTTATTGGCCCAGAGCGTGCCTGTGTTGTAGCCCAGTCCTCCCCGGTCCTTGCCCAGTCCTTACAGGTTACAGACCGCGAGACAGAGGTTTAGAGAGGAGCGAACTTGTTCAAGATCGCGTGCAGCTGGAACCATGTTCTCTTATTTCCCTGGCCATGTCTCCCCGGTCCCAGCCAACCTGGCTCTGGAGGGGCACGGCGGAGACTGGGGGAGCCCTAGCTGGAGGGCCTGGGGGTCTCCGCGGCTCCCGTCCTGGGCAGGGGTCAGCAACTGGGCTTTATGGGGTGCGGGTTTGGGCAGGGAGGGGGAGTTTTGGCGCTTCTGGCCCTTCCATTCCCCTGAGGGTGATCTGGGCAGGTTGTCTGACCTCTCTGGACTGGATCTGGCCATCGAGAAGACGAGGGAGCTGGACTGTGTCCGGCACAGACGGTCTGGTTCCCGGGCAGCCCTTCCCTCTTTGGTATAAACTCACACTTCTCATCCTGGGCTATTTTGCCATTTCCTTTCCTGCTAAACCAAGGGCTATTTTGGAAACTCCTATAAGCAAACTAATCCCTGGCTGGCATTTGAGCGGATCTAAAAGAGCCCTAAGTGAGGGACACGGGCATAAACGCTGTCCAGTCCCGAGAGCCCACGCCGTTAAATTTAGAAGCATCACCTCCAAATGAGGTGAAATTGCAGGTTCCCGCGGCCGGCGGGCAGCTTCGGGCAGCACTGAACTGGACAGATTTAGCGGGGGCAGGGGCCGGCCCCCTCCGGCTGCCCCTGGCGGTGAGAGACCCGGACGGTCGGCTCAGTGTCTGGGGAGCTGCTGCTGGGTGAGGAGCCCCTTCAGCAGCCCCGCTGGCCCCGCGCTCCCCAAGCCTCGGACGCCGGGCCGCAGAGAGGCAGCGAGGGACACGTCTTGTCTGCCTTGTCTGCCGACGGAGGTTTGGTGTCTGCATGACTTCTGTGTCTCTCTCCTCTGCCCAGGGGCCCCCGCGAGATCCTTGGCTGGTTTCTCATGCCCTGCAGAGTGCCAGCGGCCGCCCGACCTGCCCACAGCCCAGCCGCTGAAGGATCACGCCGGCGGGGGAAGAGGGCTGAGGAGGGGGACGGTCTTGCGGGGAAGAGAGGGAGCTCCAGGGTGGCCGGCCTCTGTTCTGAGTGGTCAGTTCTGCTGTTGTGTCAACAGTGGAGCCAAGGATGACCAAGGATGACCCTTGGTTAAAGGTGACAGACATCCGGTGGGGTCCGTCGGGAGCCCACTGGGGGCTCCTGGGAACCCAGGGGTCTCAGCTTGGCCAGCTCACGGCCAGCCTACGGCCAGTCCGCCAGAGGGGGGCGGTCCTGCAGCCCGCTAGGTGCGATCCCAAGGGTCCGCGACCAAGGATCAGCCCTACCAGGCGCCGGTCAGGAGGGGGCGCTGCTGAGACCCGAAGCTGGTCCGAAGGGACCTGGGCTCCACACCCCGCTGAAGGCTACCGGGGATGGCGCTGGGTTTCTCAGCCTGGCAGGTCTCGATCATGAGTTTGCTTCCCTTCTGGGCCCCCTTTCCCCCGCTTCAGGCGCATGTTGAGGGGCGGGGGGTGGCGGTTGTGTGTCGTCAGCACAAACCCCATAGAACCAGGTGCAGCCTAACATGAAGTAGCCAGGCTTTGAAGCTTGTCATGTTCAAGTTCAACCCAGCTCTAAAGGTTCCGACCTGTGTGACCTTGGATGACTTATTTTCCCTCGTCTCTGAGCCTCGGTTTCTTTATATGCAAAATGGGAACGATAATAATGATACTTGCCTCCTATAGTGATGAAAGAATGAAATGAGATTTTAAGCTTTTGGAGCAGGTAGCAGGCACAGTGCCGGCCAGGGGTCCTCTGTCAAAAGCTGCTGCTTTTGTAAATAAAGTTTAGGGGGAACTTAGCCAGGCTCATTCATTTGCATATTGTCGCTGACTGCTTTCTTTCTAAAACGATATCGCTGCATAGCTGTGACAAGACAACAAGGCCTGTCTGCAGAGCCAAGAACTTTCACTATCTGGCCCTTACAGCAGATGCTTGTCCCCTGCTCCCTGGAGTCCAAAACACAGTTGAAATTCTTATCTTTATCCTGTTCTTCCACGGCCTCCACCTTGAGCTGCACAGCCTGGTGAAGTTGGGGAAGCACGTGGCCTCTGGTCCCAGAAAGATGTGCCGTGAATCCTCCAGGCCCCAGAGAACATCCCTGGCCCTGCCTGCTGGCAACTGTCTAGTGAGGGAGACAAAAAAACTCACCTTTCACAGTCCACTGTAATTAGAGGGAGTTGGGAACTGGGGGGAGGTCCAGGAAGGCTTCCTGGGGGAGGTGACATCTGGGCTGGAGGCAGAGAGCAGAGGTATCAGTCAGGGGATCAGCCCCCACATGGCAGCCAGACCTCGCTTCCTGTTCAGTCACTCAGTTGTGTCCAACTCTTTGTGACCCCGTGGACTGCAGCACGCCAGGCTCCCCTGTCCATCACCATCTTCCAGAGCTTGCTCAAACTCATGTCCATTGAGTTGGTGATGCCATCCACCCCTCTCACCCTCTGTCCTCACATGGAAAACGCAGAAACCTGAGCCAGCCTCTTCACCTCTTAGAGCCTCTTTCCTCATAGGAAAAGTGGGGTCATTGGCCCTCACGGCCCTGCCATGAACTGTTAGTCCACAGCCAGGGGCTGATATCTCGTGTGGGTCTACACCGAACCTTAGATCTCCTCCTCGGCCCTCCTTTCCTAGCGCTGGGCAGGAAGATGGTGGATTTGTTTAGGGAACTGCATGCAGAGAAACTGTTGAGCGATTGAGCAATTGTCTTTCTCTTTTATCCTGAAGTGGAGGACTAGAGGGAGGCTGGAGGAAGGCTCCAGAAGGGCACGGAGGGAGGGGTGAGGGGGGGCGGAGGGGAAGGGTGGTGGGAAGGCGTTCAGGTCCCAACCCTCAGGGCGGCCACGCCCCAGCCACTGACCTTGGGGGTCCCCCTGCCTGTTCCCTCCTGTTCCCGCACCCAGCTTGGCTGGGGTGGAGGGAGGGGGTGTTTGGCAGTTTGAGGAGGTTCCAGTGCCACCCAGAGCCTGCGCTGATATGGGTGGGGGCAGTGGCGTGCAGATAAAAGTTTAACAACCGGCAGGGGAAAAAAAAACCCTCAAAACCTAATTTGTAGCACTTGCCCAGTTCCACGCTGCACTTAATTCTATTGCAGCTGATTTCAAGCTATCAACATTCCTGACAATTTAACCTTCGACTCTTGCAAGCTGGTCCAGGCTGGCAGCAGTGCAGTCCAGGTAGGGACTGTGGGGGTCCTGGGGGTCCCCCCGTGGGGCTGGGGTGAGCCCCCAGAGTAGGGGATGCCTGACTGCATACCTGAGAGGTGTTGGCATCTGCGTCCGTGTCTGAGAACTCTTGGGTCCTCAGCCTGGCTCTGTCGCTTCCTAGCTGGGTCCCTGGGCTCCCTTGTCTCTCTGAGCCTCAGTTTCCTCATCTACTGAGCTAGGTAGCTGCTACGCCAAGAGGGTTGTGTGGAGCTAATAAGATAATTCACTTAGGCACTTCGTGCACTTATGAGCACTCAATAAACATTGCCGCCGCCGCCAGATTGCATCCACCTCCCCGTCCGTACACCTGGCTGCGGGTCACGGTTCTATAGAGTGGGACAGCCCCTGGCACTGGGGCTCGCCATGCAGTGGGTGCTCAGCAAACCGTCGCTGCTTCCCCCATCACGGCCAGGGGTTGTTCCTTGACTCACCTGCTCCAGCATCAGGGTCTCCAGGCTGGGGTCTCGGTCAGCCGACCGCCACACGACAACCAGCTCTTTCCGGCGTCTACTTCACATTATGTGCTGTTCAGACCGTTGTCTCCTTGATCCTTTTCTGAATTCCCATTTTACAGATGTGATCACTGAGGCCCAGAGCCAGGGAGTGGCCCAGCTGCAGCTGGGACTTGAGCCCAGGTCTGGCTTTTCGGTTTCCAGCCCTCACCTACACACAGCGGGTGTGGGGCTGAGGGGTGCGAGGGGTGTTGGAGGAGGAGGAAGCTTGTGGGGCTACACTGATCTTCCAGGGGGTTCAGAGTGAGGGCTCTGGAGCCTATGTCAGAGGCTACAGACAAAGTGCAGGACCAGACACTGGGCAGGTGTGGCCCCAAGGAGAATGTTGCTCCAGCCAGAGGCCCCAGGGTGGGCAGAGGCGTGGAGTCTGGACTCAGCCTCTGGGTCGGGGGGCTGTGGGAAGCAGGGGCCTCACTGAGGGGGAGCAGGAAGGAGCTGACGCAGTGGGGCAGATCCCCCTGCAGGCCAGTGGGGTCCCTGGAATTCTAGCACTGACCCCACCCTGGCCAAGGAGTGAGGTATGAAACTGTAGCAGCAGAGATTTAGGTTAGATATGCAGGAGAACTTTCCGATTGTACTGGAAGACAGTTGGCGTTATTCCCAAGGGATGTAGTGGCATATTTTTCCAGTCTTAAGATGGTTTGGAGAAAGGAAAAGACAGTCAGTGTTCTAGGCCTGCCTCGCTGCAGCTGGGTCAGAGACGAGACAGTGGACCGGGGTCTTCTGGGAGCCTCCAATGCCAACAGCCCGGCATCCTGTGAACTGGGCTTCGTCACCTCCTGGTCAAAACCTCACATGGCTCCCAGTTACCCTCAGCCAACTGCAAGGCTAGAGCCCTCCCTGGGGCCGCTGAGGCCCCCATGGCCTTGCTCTGCTGGCCTCTGCAGCCTCGGCTGAGGCCACACCCCCGCCCGCTGAACTGCCCGTCCCTGGGTTACACCTGGTCCTCTGTGCCTCCAGCCCTTTGCCCATGCTGTTCCCCTGCCTCAGATGCCCTCCCCCCCTCCGTTTATCCTTCTTCCCTCCTCAGCCTTGCCTTCTCAGTTCTTGGTCGCCTTTTCCATGGGTGGGTCCGGTACCCGCATCACTCCGCTAGGGACACCCTCCTGTCCCCGGTAGCTCATTAGCCTCTGGCTGGACCGGGAACCCCAGAGGGTGAAGGCTTGGCCCGCCTTGCTCGGTGTCTGGCTCACAGGAGATGTTCTGTGGGAGTTTGTGGAGGGGGTCAGGATTCCTGGCAGAGGGGTGGTGAGAAGAGGTGGCTCAGGACCTGCTGGACTCCCCTGCACGAGGACTCAGAGCCACACAGGCGCTGAGAACCCAAGCGCAGAGCGCAGAGAGAGACCAGGTTCCCATCTTGCTCTTGCTCTCGCAACCTCACCGAGCCTCAGTGTTCTCATCTGTGAGCTGGGCACAGCATGGCTGCCCCCCTGCCCCCGCCCCGCCCCGCTGGTCCCTTGGGCGTCCTGGTGGGGGTGGTCGGCTTGCGGTCAGCATTCGCCAGGTGCCACTGCGAGGCTGACTGTCCAGCCCTTTCCCTGCAGGTGACCACCATGTCGGTGAGGGTGCGGTTCCTGTCCTCCGGGGACGCGGGGACCGTGGGGGTCATGGGCCGGAGCGCCTCCTTCGCGGGCTTCAGCAGCGCCCAGAGCCGGAGGATTGCGTAAGTTCTGCCCACAGTGCGCGGGGGAGGCTTGTCTGAAGGCCAAGGACTGGGGAGGAGGGTGGTGAGGGCGTTCTTCTCTGCTGCCGGTGGCCCTGAGGCTCTCACTCGTGCCAGCCCTGCAGCCCAGGGCAGTGTGTGTGTGAGAGTGTGTGTGTGTGCACGCGTGCGCGTGAGACAGTGCTGGGAGAGACCTCTAATTTGCTTAGGATCCAAACAGGTGTCATCTGCCTGAGTTTATCAGGCCCACTTGGCAGATCAGAAAACTGAGGCTCAGAGAGGCAGAGCCACTCACCCAAGGCCACCCAGCAAGACAGATTCAGAGTCGGAACTTAGTCTCCTGGAGGCGGGGTTGGCATAGAATGTCCTTCCTGGTTCACAGAGCAGGAAGTAGGGCCACCTGTGACCTGGGGCAAGTGACCTCACCTCCCTGAGCCTGGCTTCCTCATGTGCCCAGTGGGGAGGCCCAGAGTCCTTCTCTCACAGGCTTGCCATGTGGGTACAGGGAGGTGACGCGTGGTGACTGCTGGGGCACGCTGGCACACAGTAGGGGCTTGTGGGAGGTTTCCAGGGAGGTGGAGTGACCTCTGCAGAGACAGGCCTGGTCGGCACTCACCCCGAGAATTGGGTTCACGACGGCTCCGTGATGTCTCCTCCAACCTCAGGGAGTGCCTGGGAGCAAGGTGCATTCCCGCTTCTGGGGCCACAGCCCTGCCAGCCCTGGCATCCTGAGGGGCCCGCCAGCCGGCCGGCCGAGCGGCTATGATGGCAGCTGAGCAGGGCGCAGGGCCTGGTGGGCTGGTGATCCCGTCAGCCACTCGAGCTCACCTCCCGAGACCCTCCAGGGACTCCCGTCCCACCGAGTCCAGTCCTGTCCCCCAGGCCTGGCCGCCTGCTGCACCGTGAGCCCGCGCTGGCGTCTCTGCCCCCTCCAGGCCTTTGTTCAGCCCCACGCCCACCTTCACCTGGAACCCTCCCCGCCCTCCTTCACCTGGCCTGATCCTGCTTAGTCTCAGGGGCCTGAGCTTCAACTGCCGCATCCTGGGGTGGGGAAGGGGGCCCCCGCTGTCAGGCCCTCCCAGCTCCCTCACCCCACTCAGCTCCTCGGTTCCGAGGTGTGCCAGATCTGAAATTCTGGAAGCTGCTCAGTTAGTGTCCGACTCTTTGCGACCCCATGGACTGTAGCCCACCCAACTCCTCTGTCCGTGGAATTCTCCAGGCCAGGATACTGCAGCGGGTAGCCATTCCCTTCTCCAGCGAATCTTTCCAACCCAGGAATCACACTGGGGTCTTCTGCATTGCAGGCAGATTCTTTACCAGCTGAGGTCCGGTGAAACCCTAGTTCATTCAGTTCAGTTCAGTGTCCGACTCTTTGCAACCCCATGAATCGCAGCATGCCAGGCCTCCCTGTCCATCACCAACTCCCGGAGTTCACTCAGACTCACGGCCATCAAGTCTGTGATGCCATCCAGCCATCTCATCTTCGGTTGTCCCCTTCTCCTCCTGCCCCCAATCCCTCCCAGCATCAGAGGCTTTTCCAATGAGTCAGCTCTTCACATGAGGTGGCCAAAGTACTGGAGATTCAGCTTTAGCATCATTCCTTCAAAGAAATCCCAGGGTTGATCTCCTTCAGAATGGACTGGTTGGATCTCCTTGCAGTCCAAGGGACCCTCAAGAGTCTTCTCCAACACCACAGTTCAAAAGCATCAATTCTTCGGCGCTCAGCCTTCTTCACAGTCCAACTCTCACATCCATACATGACCACAGGAAAAACCATAGCCTTGACTAGACGGACCTTAGTCGGCAAAGTAATGTCTCTGCTTTTGAATATGCTATCTAGGTTGGTCATAACTTTTCTTCCAAGGAGTAAGCGTCTTTTAATTTCATGGCTGCAGTCACCATCTGCAGTGATTTTGGAGCCCCCCAAAATAAAGTCTGACACTGTTTCCACTGTTTCCCCATCTATTTCCCATGAAGTGATGGGACCGGATGCCATGATCTTTGTTTTTTGAATGTTGAGCTTTAAGCCAACTTTTTCGCTCTCCTCTTTCACTTTCATCAAGAGGCTTTTTAGCTCCTCTTCACTTTCTGCCGCGCCCTCTAAGCCAATGACCCTCGGGGTGGGTGCAGCTGGAGGCAGGGGTCATGGAGTTAGAGCAGGTCAGGCAAGCGGGCAGCGGGGGCTACAGGGAGGAGGGACCCAGTTCAGTGAAGGCTGGAGGGGAGAGGAGTCGAGCACTGCAGAGACGGCGTGGGGTGGGGAGGCCTTCCATGCAGCGGGAGAGCGGCGCAAAGGCCCTGGGGTGGGCATGAGCTTTGAGGGGCAGGAAGTGGGGCATGCGGCTGGCCTGGGAGACAGTGCTCAGGAAGGCAGGGGACCCTATGGGGGCTCCTGGGACATGCACAGCATGAGAGGAGCTACGAACGGGCTGGCGCAGAGGAAACTGAGGCCCCAAGATGGGGAGAAATTTGGCCAAAGCCTCAGAGGGAGTTAGCACCAGCACCCCTGACGCTAAGCCTCTGAGGAGGGACCATGTGGGTGCCCCTATGAGGAAGGCATACAGTGGGCGCTCCATAAATGCTGCAGGGAGTTTCTGCACCCAGTCATGTCTGAGCTGCCCCTTCCTGGGCTTCACCGGGCCCCCACCCAATCGGGTCTGTACAGGGCCGCCAAGGACTGTGTATGTCCCCGGGGGCCTCCCGCCCGTGGGACCCACCCCAGCTGAGCGCGCGTGGAGCCGAGTATGCGGCTGGGCCTCCAAGCGGGTGCCTTCCTCCGACTTCTACAGAAGAACTAAGGGGGCTCTGTCCCTGGGCTCTGCGGCAGGGAGGGGTCTGTGGACCCTGCAGCCAGGCGGGCTGCCCACACTCACAGTCCGCACTCTGCTGCCATGACTCCCAAATCCTTAGCGAGTTTTGACCGAGGATCCTGTGCTTTCTCTTGCCCTGCCTCATCACTGATTCTGTCCCCCGTCCTGCTGGCAGCTCTCCTCCTGCGAGGCTTCTGGGCGCCCCCAGAACATATACGGCAAATGTCCCTTCAGGCCCCACTGGGAGCTCTGCACAAAGAGTGCGCCAAGGGGGGTCCCTGGGCTCTTGCTGGCCTCTCCTGGACAGAAAGAGAACTGAGCAGATCTGACCTGTTGACCCTAGAGCTCAGTGGTCATTGGCAAGGCTGTCTGGACCAGATGCCTGCAGAGCCTGTATCCCAGTTTGAGAGAGATGGCCTCGGTGGCTGTAAATGTCCCAGGCCCCTCCTGGGGGTCCTCGTCCAGCCCCTCTCAAACCCACAGGGAGTTCCAGAGGAGATGTGCCCTGGATGGGGTCTGGGGTTGAGTGGCAACCATTGGGTCTCGCCCTCTGCAATCCCCTCGCCCGGGGTGGGGGAGATGCTGCCTGCAACAGCAGGAAGCAGCAGGTCTATCTTTAACTTCCTGTCCCTGTCCTGCACCCAGGGGTCTGGACCCTTGGCTCTGGGTCCAGATTGGGTTTCAGGTCTCACCTTCTGGCTTAATGGCCCAGGTAATCCAACCAGGCTGAAACAGAGCCGCTCGCCAAAGCACTTGGCACTGGGGGCAGGTCAGGCAAAAATAACCTTAGACAGGACAACAGGAGAGCCGGGCTCCACTTAGGTGTCCCCAGCCCACATTCCTGCCCTGGCACCCTTTGACTCTGGACATTTTTTTAAAATTGCATAATCAAAGAATTTACTTAGGAAGTAATCTGGAAATTTTCCACTAAGGTGTGAAGGACTATTATTAATATAACTAGGCCATGTGTAATAAATATTGATACATAATAATATATTATAAAATAAGGCATATATACTGAGGTGGGGAGGTGAAGAAGGCCGGGTCTTGATACTGTCCCCTTTCTGCCCTGATTGACAGGCAGGGCCGCTCTTAACCCCTTCCTGCCGTTCCTCAGCCAGGTCTCCCCTCCCCCAGGCTGTTGGGCAGGGACCCTCCCGAGCCAGGATCTGCTGCGATGTCCCTTTGACCTTGGGAATTCCTCCGCTGACATGCCTGGGAAATGTCAGTGTGAAAACTAAGCATCAGCCCTTGATTTCCAAGGAGAGGAGACTAGAGATAGGATAGATGGGGGCTAGAGCTCAGAGATGTCAGGATACACGGGCTAGCACCCAGGGAGCACCCAGAGCAGACCCGACCGTGGCGGCTGTCGTGTGTGTGTCTGTCCTCATACCGGGCACTGAGCACCACCGACGCGAGAGGAAAGGTGAGCTTGCAGCGAGCTCTGAGTCTTCACCTGAAACATGTCCGGTCGATACTATAATTTATTGCCCCATCGCCAGCCCCACCCGCCTCCGGATCCCGCACCTGCGGCAGTCATGCACCCGGGGCCGCCGATGTTTCTCAACGACCCCGGGCAGACAGACCGGCCCGGCGGCCTCCCGTGAGGGATGGGTCCAGTAGGTCGCACGTGCCCATCTGGAAGCTTGTCTGGCATGCCGGGGGTGTTTAATATTTACTGAGTCCTCCCAGAGCTAGTGTAACATCCGCCCCTGGAGGGTGCTCCCTGCCCTGGCGGTTGTGACACTGGGCCAGACGTGCAACCTGATTTCACCATCCGGAGGCTGCATTGCTGACCCTGGACTGGCCACCGGGCACAGAGCTTCCCCGGGATCCCGTGCTTTCAGGCACAGCTGCAGACTGAGGGCAGGGAAGCCTCCAGGTAGATGGAAGCGGGGCCGGCCAGGGTGCGCACCCGCCGGGGACCGTGGGCCCCCGGGAGCTGGCAGGTGAGCGGGGCTCCTGCAGCCCCACCTCCTAGCGGCATGCCCACCGCACCTGCCTGCCTGCCCACCTGCCTGGGGCCCTGCTGCTGCTGCTAAGTCGCGTCAGTCGTGTCCGACTTTGTGCGACCCCGCAGACGGCAGCCCAACAGGCTCCTCTGGCCCTGGGATTCTCCAGGCAAGAGTACTGGAGTGGGTTGTCATTGCCTTCTCCGGCCGGGGCCCTAGTCTGTCTGAAACCTGCTTCTCTCGAGGCTACAATCCTGCCTGTCCCTGCCAGCCTGGAGATGGCAACTTTGCGGAGGCTGTGTGCTAAGAGGTGGGTGACGGGGCATCCGGGAGGGTGGGAGAGTGAGGCACAGAGCCCCTTCCTGGGCTGTGCAAAGTGTCATTTGACATACAGTATGTGAATAACAGCCACGGCAGGTGCATGGGTGAGTGCTAGTGATGTGACAGGCTTTATGCCTGGGCTCCATGCACCTTACCTGGTCAAGCACGGCCTGAATGGAGGAGCCTTCCCTGGTCACCCTGTTGAAATTCATTATCCAGCCTTTGTTTTTTCTGGGCTCTAGGCACTATCTGATGGTAACTTCTGAATTGGAGTGTAGTTGTTGTGGGCTTTCCATGTGGCTCAGTGATAAAGAACCCCCTGCCAATGCAGGGGACGCAGGTTCCATCCCTGGGTGGGAAAGACCCCCTGGAGAAGGAAATGGCAACCCACTCCAGTGTTCTTGCCTGGGGAATCCCACGGAAAGAGGAGCCTGGAGGCAAAAGAGTCTGTTGGGCTAAGTCGTGCTAAGACACGACCTAGCAACCAAACAACAACAACAAATAGCTGCTGTCTGATATAAACGATACGTGTACTTTAAAGTCACCTTATTAACTTCAGCATGTATATAGCACTTACTCTTTCCTGGAAACTGCTTGAATCTCTTTACATTTATTAGCTCTCACAGCAACCCTTCCTCTGGTCCTCATTTTACAGATGAGAAAACTGATGCACAGGGACACCCAGTAATTTCCCCAAGGTCACAGAGCTTAAACCTGGGGGAGCCAGATGGTACCCCCGGCTCCAGAGTCTGTGCTTGCTACTGCCTCCCACGACCTCCCCCAGCTGGCAGGCAGCTCACAGGGTGGAGGTTTTGTCACTGTTTTGGTCACTGTCCTAGTCCCGGCTCCTGGAATGGCATCTGGTGCATAACAGGAGCTCAGTAAATATTTCCTGAGTGAATGACTAACCCATGACAACTCTGTGGGACGTGCCCTCTCATTATCCCTCCTTCACAGATGGGAAAACTGAGGCTCCAGTGGATTAAGTACCCGTGATCTCTGGGGTTAGGATTTGGACATGGGCAGCTGACCAGGAGCTGTGTCCCAAGAGATGATATGAATTTCTAGCTTGGCGAGGCCCCGAGGTTTCCAGGGCGGGGTCCCAGACCCTTCTTTCCCACAGCATCCTTGGGACGGAGTTCTCAGCATGCCTGGGCAAGGCTGGATCTGTATCTCAGGCACACTGGTTGGTGGTGCAGCATCCATGCTGGGGAAGCACGGGGCTTGGGCTTGGTCCCCGCCGGCAGGAGGGCAGGACAGCGCTCCTGAGCCCACCGCAGGTCTCCATGACCGTCCATGGAGCGGGCAGCGTCCTGACGAGACTGGACAGGCAGCCCAGCGCCCTGCCAGCCCTCGAGGGGACCAGGGCTCATCAGCGGCCCAGCGGCCTGCACTCCAGACCCCAGGCCCCCACCCCATTCCCTGCGGACCTTGAGCCTCCAAGATTAGGCCTCTGGCCCCTTGGCTCCCATCGAAGTGCCTGGCTCAGAGAAAGCCCCACTCTGTGAGTGTTCGAATGAATGAATGAGCCTGTGCCCTTGCAGTGAAACCCTGAAAAGGCAGCAGATGGGGAAGGGTGTCCAGGGAGAACTGGAGCTGGGTTTCCATCAAGAGGGTGGCTCCGAGCGAAGCAGAAAGGGAGAACTCCTGAGAAAGGGGTCCTCCGATGGCAGACCAGCATGCTGGGCAGCACCTGGGAACACGTTAGAAACGCAGATCCCTAGGCTCCACCCAGACCTATCAGAGCAGAACCTTCAGGGTGGAGTGGTGGTTGGGGGAAAATCGCAGTCTCCCAAACCCTCCACGTGGTTCCAGGAACCTGAAGGAGTCCTGAGATCCTCAGATCCCAGGCTGAGGGCCTGTGCGCACATGGTTGAGGTCCCACCTCTGGGGGGACGTGGTCTGGGGCAAGTCACTCACCTGAGCCTCAGTTTCCCTGTCTGGCAGGGCTTAATACCTGCCTCTTAGGATGGTTGTACAAGTCGATATTTATACAAAGCCTTTAGCAAGCGCTGGGCAACAGTGGTGCTCAGCGTATACCCTTCTGCCGCGTCCTATCACTCGGCGCCCTGGGTCGACGGGGGGGTGGTGTCTGTGGATCCAGCGGCCTAGGAGCTGTGGCCAGGGCTTCGTTTTCTCTGCTCTGTGGAAATCTCAGTTGCCACTGTTAAGGTCTTTGAAGCTGGAACTTTGCTAGGACCTGACACTCTCCTCCCCACACCTGTCCCGGGGTCCCCAAGGCAGGCAGGGCCCTGTGTCCAGCACCTCCCAGCATCTTCCCGCCTCTGCTTCAGTCAAGCCTTGCCCTGCAGGTCCACTGCCCCCATCACACACGACTCCACCGGCTCCTCTACACCCTTGCTCGGTCTGTCCGCTCACCTGGAACACCCTTCTTGGGGGGTGGGTTACCTTTGTTCCTGCTCTTGCTTCTAGGTCCAGTCAAGGGCCCCAGGATCGCCCTTGACATGTGGCATTTCCCTTGTTCAGCTTAGTTCAGTATTTACTGAACCCCTACTGTCTTCCAGGCTGTGTTACAGGGAAGGATACAGATAGGATACCATTACTTTAACAGTAATGGACATTTACTAAGGACCTACTAACTGACCCCATCCTGCCAAACCTTTGATTTGGTACCTGGGAGAATTCTTAGCATTACCCTCTGATTCAGGTTCTGCTGTATTTCCCATTTTACAGATGAAAAAAACTGAGGCTCAGGTAATGCATTAGTGAAGTTTCTTTGACAAAGAAACCTCCCAAGATATAGAGTCTTAGATAAGACCAGTTATCCTCCCTCCTTCTCATGAGCGCGTGGAGCCGGTGGATGGTCTGCTCCAGGGGCGGCCTGTCCCTGCTCTTGTTGCTCAGCGGTCCCCTGAGTGGGTCCCAGTGCACAGGGCTGGAGCTTGCTCCTCAGTGGACCGAGAAAGCCAAGGAAGGGGGAGAAGTTCTCTTTCAGGCGGGAGGGGTGTGTTGACTAATCCAGGCTGGGGACAGCGGCTTGCCTCAGAATGCCTATGGATGTATGTGCGCGCGTGTCCACGCGTGCGTGTCCACACGTGCGTGTTCATGCATGTGTGTCCATGCGTGTGTGTCCATGCGTGTGTGTCCATGCGTGCGGCGATTTGTCAGCCTACCTCTCGCCAAACTACATGAATAAAGAGCAGAGCTGGGGAGACGCCCCAGAGGAAAACTGAGGCGCTGTTAACAGAGGGAGGGGGATGGATGCTGGGCCGCCAAAGCCAACAGGTGCCCAGCCTGGGAACGCCACTGGACTACGGTTTGGTCTTCATGTTGCTTCGCCTGCACAGAGCTTGCTGAAGAGCGCAGAGAGACAGACAGCGTTGGCCTTCGGGCCACTTGATTGTATTGCTCACTCTAAGCTAATTTCTCATATCAGGTTAGTGTTACTGTTCTTTTCATCTTCAAATTCAAGCGCTCATTTTGCAGATGAGGAAGCTAAGTCCCAGGGAGTCTTGACCAGCTTCTTGAGACCACGCAGCTTGGGGGCAGGGCTCAGTGAGGTCTCCTGACTGCCTGGGGCTCTGGCCACCGTTCCCGAAGGACCTGTCCCCGAGAAGGGCCGTGCCCAGACCCCTTCCCTGATCCCCCCATCCTTCTCACAGAAAGTCCATCCACAGGAACTCAGTGAGGTCTCGGGTGCCTGCGAAATCCTCCAAGACGTACGGCACACTGCGGAAGGGGTGCATCTGCTCCGACCCCAAGCCCCAGCAAGTGAAGAAGATCTTCGAAGCGCTGAAGAGGGGGCTCAAGTAAGGAGGCAGCGTGCTGCCTGTCGCATCCTTTGGCCTCGTCCGCTCGCTCCTCGCTGCCTCTGCCTGGGCATCGGGGGTGGGTCTTGTCTGTGCATGGCCACAGATTGAGCTCCTGGTTATCTGTTTAGTCAACAAACACGTCCCGGGTGCAGCCACGTGCTCGGCCCCTTCCTTGGGTACCGGGATGAGGGAATAACGGCAGGGGCGCCCTGTTCCCATGGAGAACACCCACGGCGGGCAGGGGGCGATGGCCATTAAGGAGTGATGTGGTCAACACCGTAACTTCCACGCACCCTGAGGGCAGTGACAGCGGAGGTGATGGAGAGGCTGCACCTGAAGGGCCTGTCACACAGGGTGGTCCGGAGGCCTCCCTGAGGATGTCCTGGCCATTTCTGAGAAGGACCCATGATGCTGGCCTCTGGGGCGACAACCATCCCGGACAGAGGGAAAGCATGTGCAAAGGCCCCGTGGCAGGAGCTTGCGGAGGAGCCAGAGGTCAGGGTCAGGGCGGCTGGGCTTGAGTAAAGAACAGAACCACTGATTGACTGAGCAGAGGCGGGGACAGAGGAGTCAGTTACTCACTCCCCATATTTTTACTGGAGGCTTATCAAGTGCCAGCCGCAGAGTTCAGTTCAGTTCAGCCGCTCAGTCGTGTCTGACTCTTGGCGACCCCAGGGACTGCAGCATGCCAGGCCTCCCTGTCCATCACCACCTCCCGGAGTTTACTCAAACTCATGTCCATTGAGTCGGTGATGCCATCCAACTATCTCATCTCTGACGACCCCTTTTCCTCCTGCTTTCAATCTTTCCCAACCTCAGAGTCTTTTCAAATGAGTCAGTTTTTCGCATCAAGTGGCCAAAGTATTGGAGCTTCAGCCTCAGCATCAGTCCTTCCAATGAATATTCAGGGGTGATTTTCTTTAGGATGGGCTGGTTTGGTCTCCTTGCAGTCCAAGGGACTCTCAAGAGTCTCTTTGGCTGCAAAACACAATGTGAAAAGTCCCATCGGGCCCACGTCTTTATCTGTTTTCCAAAATAGGGGTTCGCTAAGACCCTTTCTGGTCCCGGCCATCCAGACAGCAGGACAGCCAGCCTTTGTCTGTGAGGAAGGCGTATCCCCCTGCCCCCCACAGCTCCCATGGCTGGGGGGAGGATATTGGCCTCTGGAAGCCATTGCCTGTTTTCAGACCTGGGTTCAGACTCTTCCCTGCCTTGTGGACCCTGTATTGGGTGGCTTCCGAGTCAATTTGCGCATCTCTAAAATGGGTATAATAACAACAGCTCCCTCCTGTTGGCAGGCCTGTTTGGGGAATTCCCGCTCGGCACAGTGCCAGGCACACCGTGTATGGGATGCAGAGGCGGAGCGGGCGAGGGCCGGACTTTCCGCGGGGTTGGCTCTGCCCTCTGACCCTTGAACCCGCTGAGCATGCCGCTTCTCCCCAGGCCGGCCGTGGCTGCCTCCTCCGCGGAGCACCGCGCCCCCACCCATTTCGTTCCTTCCTCTTCTCCTTCCCAAACTCCTCTCCCTCGCCCGCCCCGCAGGGAGCATCTGTGCGCCCAGCAGGCTGAGCTGGATTACCTGACAGGACGCCGCAAGGACACCCGCAGGAATTCCAGGCTGGTGAGGCCCCTCCCCAGCCCTTCCCAGCCGAGCGCCGGGGTACACCCCCTTGGCCTGCCGCGGGTGTGAACCTGGGTCTGGGGAACGCAGAGGCCGACAGAGTAGACTTCATTTTTAATGAATGAGCCTCAGTTCAGTTCAGTTCAGTTCAGTCACTCAGTCGTGTCCGACTCTTTGCGATCCCATGAATCGCAGTAGGCCAGGCCTCCCAGTCCATCACCAACTCCCGGAGTTCACCCAGACTCGTGTCCATCGAGTTAGTGATGCCATCCAGCCATCTCATCCTCTGTCGTCCCCTTCTCCTCCTGCCCCCAATCCCTCCCAGCATCAAAGTCTTTTCCAATGAGTCAGCTCTTTGAATGAGCCTCACTTGGACCCAAAACAAAAAACAAAACTCCAGAAAAGCCCAATACCAAAAACAAACAACAAAAAAACGATGCCCAGTTAAATTTGATTTTCAGATAAATAACAAATCATTTTTCAGTGTAAGTATGTCCCCTGCCATCTTCAGGACATAGTTACACTAAAAAAGAAACTTTATCCATCGTTCATTGGAAATGAACCTGGCTGTCTTGTCATTTATCTGCTGGCATTTCCAGGACGCACCCCCCCGCCCCCGCGGGGGGCCTGTGTCTCTCCAGCACTTGGGTTCTTTCCAGTCCTGGGGAGTCCCTCTCGGCCCCCTCGTCTCTATCTGGCTGCTACTAAGGACAGGAAACCCCTCTGTCCTCGGCAGGAGTAGACTTCTGCAAGCAGAGACCAGGAGGCCTTGCTGCCTGTGGCTTTCTCTAGCTCATTCTAGCGTCACTCCTGCAAGGCACCAAAGCACAGAACAGGCCGCCAGCTTGACCGAGGGACTGCAAATGTGGTGGTGGGGAGGGGGATGACTCTATCAAATTGTGTCCCCCACCTCTGTATCCTGGCCCCAGCAGAGAAGACCTTGAGGGTCAGCAGAGTGGGAGAGGCAGGGCCCCCCGCCTGACCAAGGGCCCGACCACTGGGGGAAGGGAAGGCGGGCGGGCTCCGTCATGCCTTGTCTTGGAGGGGCGGGTGGGTCAGCGCAGAGGCTGAAGGAAGTGGTGCCAAGACCCCACCGCAGGTCCCAGCCTTCCGAGCGCTTGTCACACCTCCCTCTCCCACGGCTGCGGCTGTTCAGCTGTCTCTGTCTCTCCCCTCTAGAAGTAACTCTAAGGAAGTCGAGGCTTGTGTAGAGGTCTATATGTTTTAGCTGCTCCCATTTCATAGGTGGGTACACTGAGGCCGCGAAGGGGCCACCCAGAGAGATGAAGCACGTGGGGCTAGGTTCCCAGTCTCTGAGAAATTGCTGTACAGTTACTGTTCTTTCCAAAGCCTTGGGAACTTCCCCAATTCTTAATTTCTTACATAGGGTTTTCATCTCATAATCCCACACATACAATGTCACATAGATACATACCTAGGAAAGCAGACGTCCCTTTGGGGGATGGTTAACCATCTTTTCCCTCTTGCTTGACCGACCCCCCTCCCCGATCTTCTCTGTCCCATCCTGTTTAACCCTTGAGGCTCATCTAGTATTTATCTTTCCATATTTTCCTCCCTCGTCACCTTACTGCAAGTACGCAGACTGTGCGTATATAGAGGGGTCTGTAAGGGTCACCTTACAAAGTGAAGTCACAACTTGCATACTCTCCCCTGTCTCACTTCTTTTCGTTGGTGGTCGCCAACTTTGTGGAAATTCATCCAGGCTCAGATACAGTGACCTTAACCCACGTGGGCAAAGCAGGGCCTGTTTTGGAAATAAATTTTACGTGATCACAGGCACACCCATCGTGGGCACACTGTTTGTGGCTGCTTTTCACACTCCAGAGGCAGGAACCGTGTGGCAGGCACAAGCTGTGCTGTTTACTCTCTGGGCCTCTGCACAGAGACTCCCTCACCCTGACAATAGATTCTTTTCACGGCTGCACCGTGGCCCCTGGAGGGGATGGCCCAGTCCCCTTCCATCTGAGCTCCTGGCTGCTGCCGGCTGCCTCTTCCTATTCTCTGGTCGTGGCTGAAGTCGCCCCTTAAATAATCAAACCGCAGCGGCTCCCCTCTCATTGAGTTGGCACCGTCCTTTTCATAACAACGCTGTGAGGTAGGCGCGATGGCGTCTCCTCTTTCAAAAGGAGATGGAAGCTCAGAGAGGTAGAGAAGCTTGCCTGGGACACACAGCTGGCACCTAGGAGTCAGGCCTTCAGCTGCCTCCCCCAAAGCCCATGCATTCGCTCATTCTTCCTGCCCGGCCTGGACCGCAGCTTGCTGACTGCAGCTGCAGGCCTTGGAGGATGGAGCAGCCGCTGGCTTTTTGTCCTCTGAGCTCAGGCGCCCCTGGGATGGAGGCTCACGGGTCTTGGAGGCATGCCGGAGCCCTGACACCTCTCCCCCCAACAGGCTTTCTATTATGACCTGGACAAGGTGAGGGAAACTTCTGTCCGCATGGGGTAAGCAAGGCGGGCCGCGGCTGGGCCTGGCTGGATGGGAATAACGTCTTCGTGGGCCTTCCATCCCCCCGCCATCCTATGGGAGGAATACTTGGGTTTCCTCCCCACTTGACAGATGGGGAAACTGAGGCTCGGCGATGAGCCTTCCTCAGGGATGGTGAGGGGCTGGCCTGACTTCGAGCCCAGCTTGAAGGACCCGCAGGAGGGTGGTGTGGGCTTGGGGTGGGGGGTGGCCCAGGCCCCTTTTAAAGCACCTTCTCTTCTTCTGGGAGAAGCAAACGCGCTCAGTGGAGAGGCACATTCGGAAGATGGAGTTTCACATCAGCAAGGTCAGCCTGGTTTCGGGGGCACCTCTCGGTTTGAGGGGGACCTCTGTGGCGTCAGTGGAGGAAGGCGCTCTGGGTGCCAGGTGGCTGCAGAAAGCCAAGGGGGTGCAGAGACCGTGGGGGCTGAGTCCAGAGGTGGGGATCAGGGGGTGGGGTTAGGACCAAGTGATGAGTCCAATCACCCGGTTGTACGTATGGGGCTGTAGAGGCTCGGAGAGGGACACATCGGGCTCAAGGTCACAAAGCAAGTCCCTCAAGCTTTATGTGGGCAAACCCCTCCATGAACTCGCTCTGCTCCCTCGGAGCCCCGCGGGTGGACGGAACATCACACACGCACCTTCCCTGTCTGACCGCTGAAAACCGCATCTACCCATCCAGTTCACTAGTTTTTATCGTGCCTGAGCTGTGCGCCAGCCGCTGCCACGTGCTGGGTTTGCAGAGTGGAAGGGACAGACGCTGTCCCTGCCCGCGAGGGCGCACGTTCGCCGGGGGCGGGGCCAGCACGACCCGGGGGCGGGGCCAGCATGGCGAGGGGTGTGGCCTCCTGAGGGGCTGGTGTGGGAGACAGTTCCCGGATGGGTGCGCCCCGCAGGTGGACGAGCTCTACGAGGGCTATAGTATCCAGTGCCGCCTGCGCGACGGCGCCTCCAACATGCAGCGAGCCTTCTCCCGGTGCCCGCCCAGCCGCGCCTCCCGAGAGAGCCTGCAGGAGCTGGGCCGCAGCCTGCAGGAGTGCGCCGAGGTGGGCGGCGGAGGGCCGGTTTTGGGGCTCCCTGGGCCCTGAGGCCGCCTCTCTCTCTGGCCCCGGGGGTGGGGGTCTCTGTCTGGCAGGGTCCGTGCGTGCCCCGTGGTCCATCCCAGGGCAGGCGGTGAGCTGTCTTCTGTGGGGCTTTGCAGGACATGTGGCTCATCGAGGGGGCCCTGGAGGTTCACCTGGGCGAGTTCCACGTCAAGATGAAAGGTGACAGGGCTGGGGTGGGGTGGGGGCAGTCTGGGTGGAGCCTCAGGGCTTCTCTGGGACCTGGGGCTTGTGCTGAGGGTGGGGGGTGATGGTCAGAATCCCAGGGTTCCAGGCTCAGCCCGGATTTCCACTCCTGTGACTTGTGACCTCGGGCAAGTCCCGCCTGTTCTCTGAGTTGAAAGTGAGGGCCCAGGTCTGCCCCTTGTCATCGTGATGGCTTAGCTCACTGCCCGCCCGCCCCCAAAGCTGATGACCCCCAGTGTGGTGGGGGCCTCCCTGCTTGAGGGCCTGTGACCCACGGGGTAGGGACAGTGGACAGCGGAGAGATGAGCCGGTTTCTGTGTTCCAGGCTTGGTGGGCTACGCACGTCTTTGTCCTGGAGACCAGTACGAGGTACGCCTGCCCTCTGGGATCCGTCCTCAGGGCTCCCCGCCAGGCCTTTGGAAGTGGGATTTCTGGGAACCAGGGTCTCCGCTGAGTTCCTGTACCCCCCCCACCAGTTGGCAGGGAGGGCCCCCAGGGGGTGGCAAGGGGGCGCGGCTGACCGCTCCTTTCTCGGGCCTGGCGCACAGGTGCTCCTGCGTCTGGGCCGCCAGCGCTGGAAGCTGCGGGGCCGCATCGAGTCGGACGACAGCCAGACCTGGGACGAGGAGGAGAAGGCCTTCATCCCCACCCTACACGAGAACTTCGAGATCAAGGTGGGTGGGGCCGGGGGCGGGGGGCGGGCCGGGCCGGACGCGGTGGGGAGCCGGGGGCGCGGTGCCCACACCCACCACTCTGCCCTCCCCCAGGTGACAGAGCTGCGCGGCCTGAGCTCGCTGGCGGTGGGCGCGGTGACCTGTGACATCACCGACTTCTTCACCACCCGGCCGCAGGTCATCGTGGTGGACATCACAGAGCTGGGCACCATCAAGCTGCAGCTGGAGGTGCTGTGGAAGTAAGTGCGGGCGGCCGCTTCCCCGATGCCCCTCCTGGAGGGGTGGGGGGTGGGCAGGGGGCGGTGGGGGAGGGGCGTAGGGAGAGGGGTCGGCCTCAAACCCGCCCCCACCAGGACCGCGGAGAGACCTCTCCGGCTCCCCCTGGTGGCCTGACCTCACCCTAGTCCTCAGGCTGCCCCCCAGACAGGCAGGGGCCCAGACCTCTTCCTGCAGCCCTGTCCATGCCACGGCCTGCCCCGAGTTTAAATTCTCTTATTTTTTTCCACTTTTGAATTAGTGGCTATTAAAGACTGGGGCGGCCAGGACCCTTTATGGCAGCCTCCTGGGCTGGGTTCCCAGGAGAAACCCACCTCCGCCCTCCTACACCTACCATCTCCTTACCCGCTGACCCCAGCGCCCACCAGGCATAGGGCTGAGCGGTCACCCTGCGGTCCACCTGGCCACCGCCCCGGATGGGGGACGCTCATGGGAAGCACCCCTGCCTGGTGTGGGGCTTTCCACTGAACATCCCATCCTGATGGTTTCCACAGGTTTTGGGTTTTGTTAGCAGAGATCCTTTTTTTTTTTAAAATCCCCAAATGAAACCTTGTGTTTCGAGGAAATTCCCTTCTCCTGATTCCCCAGGGCAGGTAGGTGCTGCAGGAGCAAAGGGGCAGACACACCCTTCCTCTACTCTGGTGCCCATTCTGACCAGTTGGGGCCAGGCTGTCCTTTCTCCCTGGGGGTGAACTGGGTGGACTTGGAGGAGTGACACCCCTGCTTCGGTGCCTGCGTTTGTCTAGTGGGGGTGAGCACACCACTCAAGCAGTCAGGGCAGGGGGTGGCCCTGCAGCGCCCTGCAACCCCAGGTCAGGAAGGTCCAAGGACCTGGGCGTCCCGCTGGCCCATAGCTGCCCTGGGCAGGCAGGACAGGCATCCAGGCGGGGCCCCTGGGCTGTGGGCCCTCGTGGCTGGGCTTTAGACGTTGTGAGGGGGGGCCAGCGTGCAGACAGGCAAGCTGGTGTCCATGAGGCAGGGAGGGCTGACGCAGCCCTGGCAGCTCCAAGGACAGGCAAGGGCCTGGCTGGAGCGTCGCTTCCCGTGCTTCCCCCGCGGGTCTGCAGCTCCCCCCGGGACTGTGATGGGAGCCCCTTGACCCGAGAGGAACCTGCGGGGGGCGGTGACGTGGTTTATGCAGAAGATGGCAGCTCTGAGTGTCCGCGGCTGCTCTGCTGAGCTTCTCAAAGGGCCTCCAAAGAGGGGTCATTCATCGGCCCCTCTGGCTAAGGACCCTCGGGGCAGTGGATATCTGAGACGTTTCCAGGAGGCTTCAGAGTGGGGACCTGGAGTCCCTCCACTGTGCCTGTCCCCCTCCCCCGCTCCCACACCGAGCCTCTGTCTCAAGTCCCCTGGTCCTGTCTGTCATCCGATGGCCTCTGGCCATCGATGACACCCTGGCCTCTGCTCTTCTCCAGCCCATTTGATACCGAGAGCTTCCTGGTGTCGCCCAGCCCCCCGGGCAAGTTCTCCATAGGGAGCAGAAAGGGCTCCTTATACAACTGGACACCCCCAAACACCCCCAGCTTCCGGGAGAGATACTACCTGGTGAGTGAGCCTCCCTGGGCAGGGATGTGTGGGCAGGCTAGGCTTGGGGGTTGGGGGGGTGACTCCCCAGGGGTCAGCACGTGGTCAGCAGTGCACCTCCAGCTGCAGCAAACTTTGGGCTCAGCCTCCCTTGTTTGGGGTGTTTCGGGGAACCTTTTCTTTTTCACTGCCTGCCCTCTGTTCTGTGGCCTCTGGACTTGGTTCTGGCCTTGACTGGGGTGGGGTTCTCCAGATGGTTCTACCACCCCGGCCACGGCCTTGGCCTCGTTTGTTTTGCACTTTGGAACGTGTTTCCAGGAGGTAATAGCTTGACTTCGTGTGCAGTGAGATACCTCTTTCTTGTGACCTCCAGGGGCCTGGGTCCCCTCCTTAGTGCCCCTACTCACCTTCCTCCGTGGTCCTCCAGAGAGGCTCTAGGCTATCTGGGAGCAGATGCAGCCTCTCTAGCCTGCGTCCCTCAGCAGCCCTTGCCCTGGTGACACCCTGGAGACCTTCTCTGTCATGTTGGTGCTGCATATTTGGCTAAAAACCACACGTTATTTAATAAGATACTGAGGTTCAGTTTTTGCTGTTACCAACAAGCGGGCAGAAAATAAGCTGGTACACACATCACCCTGTGTGTGTCGATGCCCCAGGGAGGGTCCAGGCATGCGGAGCAGGACCACCCTGCTGCCCTCCTCTGGACCTTAGGTGGGGAAGGCAGCTTAAGATGAGCCAGGCAGCTTGTGCATTTAGAGGAAACTTGGTTGTCCGGCCGGGATGGTCCCAGCGTACTTTGGTTATAGAGTCATCTATGGTCAGGAGCCTGGACTCTGAAGCCAGACGGCCTGGGCTCCAAATTCTATCTATCTCTGCGTTTCATCTGCTGTGTGACCTCGAGCAAGTCACTCAGCCCCTCTGGACTTCCATTTCTGTATCGGAGGAATGAAACCAACAGCCCTGCCCCAACGGGGCTTTGTGAGGGTTGAATAAATGACTTTGTAAATGAGGAGTGCTTACTGGAACAACAGGCGGTGCTGTAGGAACGTCAGCCGTTGGTCTGGGTGATGAGGGGGAGGGTACAGCAGAGGGGGTCAGAGTTCGTGTCAGCTGGCCTGGATTAAAATGCCCGCACGTCCATCCTTCCTTGCCCGCACCTCGCTTCTCCGAGGGCAGAAGAGCACCACCCTCAGCAAGGTGTGGTGAAGGTTCACTGAGAGCTGACTTGGGCTGGGGCTGGAAAGGAGTGAGTGAGTGGGATAGGAGAGGTGCCAGGCTCTCACCAGCGCTTCCGGGTGCCAGGCACCCTGGTGGACCCCCGTCATCCCGCGGCTGTGGGTACACAGAGCAGATGTCTGGGGGCCGCCCTTGGGGGTCTCACTCTGATCCCCGGGGCAGCTGCTGAGGCCGGCCTGTCTGTCTGTCTGTCTCCAGTCTGTTGTGCAGCCGCGGGCACAGCAGGCCTTGCCGCTGGACAGGCCAAGGGCCCCCTCCGTCCTCAGCTGCCTGTCTGACGGCGACCTTCGGGGCCCCGGCCTGCGGAGCCGCAGTCAGGAACTGCCCGAGATGGACTCCTTTAGCTCCGAGGACCCCCGAGACACGGAGACCAGCACGTCAGCGTCCACCTCGGATGTGGGCTTCCTGCCCTCGGCCATGGGCCCCAACACCTCCATCGAAGAGGAGGCCCAAGAGGACCCCCCACCCCTGGGCCTCCTGCCGGACATGCTGCACCTGGCGGAGGGCTCGTTTGTGGAGCAGCCGGGCTGGAGAGACCTGGGGGTGGGAACCCCCGACCTGTCACGGGGCTCCCCCTTCCACAACGAAGCGCTCCCGGGGAGCCAGGGAGGCCCCGACGAAGGAGACCCCGAGGACACGGAGGGTGGGCCTGCGCTGTCCCTCGAGAGGCCTCTGCAGGAGGTGCTGGACTTACTGAGGTCCGTGGACCCTGCCCCGCCGCAGCTCCGGGAGCTGGAGTACCAGATCCTCACCTTCAGGGAGCGGCTGAAGGTATGTGCGCTCTCTGCAGGGGGCACGCCCTGCTTGCTGATGGTGCCGTGACTGGCAGTGGGACAGGGAGCCTGGCACGTTAGGGAAAAACTGAAATGAACTTTTGGCCCACACAGTACTTAGGTTTGGTGACCTTGCTGTTTGAAACAGCCCCCAAGGGCTGGGCTGAGATGCTGGCCAGTGTTCCTGATGCACCTTGTGGAGGAAATCTGTGTGTTGGATAAGCCTTGTTCAGCCTTGGCCTTGAGTTCAGTGTTGATGAGTCAGTGATATGTCTATATGAAATGAGATGCCTTGAAGCAGACACAGGCATCCTAGGTGGCACAGTGGGAAAGAATCTGCCTGCCAGGAGACACACGAGACATGGGTTCCATCTCTGGGTCAGAAAGATTCCCTGGAGAAGGAAATGGCAGCCCACACCAGTATTCCTGCCTGGAAAATTCCATGGACAGAGGAATCTGGCCGCCACAGCCCTTGGGGTTACAGAGTCAAAGACGAGTGACCACACGTGCACACACACACACACAGACGCATAAAACAAGGTTCTGTATTGACGGGCGGATAAAAAGCGTTGACCCAAGGCTCATGGCCTCTGCATTTCCTGTGGGAGCAAAGACTGGTTCAGTTTCAAATCCCAGGGGTCACAGTGACTTTATGCGCCGTAATTACCGTGAATAATGGGGGCCGTGTGTGTGTGTGTGTGTGTGTGTGCACGCGTGCATATATACACGTGCATACATTTTTTCCCCATCAAGCAAGGAAATATCTGCAAGTAGCCTTATTCTTGTCTTGCTGCTCAAGATTTTCTCCCTGGGATCAACCTTCAGGAGCCCAGTTCTGACTTGTGGGGTCTGAGTCAGCCCCATGTACTCTGTGGGACTCAGCCACAGGGGAGCGGCCCCTGGGAGGCTTTGATGACTTGACCCTTCCCGTCCCGCAGGCAGGGGCTGCCTCCAAACTCCTCCCCTTCCACGCTTCCCTGGGAGAGGAGACACCTGGAATCCAGAGGCTCACCTGGCGCCCTTTGGCCTGGGTTGTTGGCCTGACCCACGCCGTCTTTACATAGTAATTTACAATTAGTTGTCCATAGTTGAAAACTGGGCGGCTCCCCACAAGGTCGAGGTTTCTGTTTTTTCTTGGAAACGTTAACAGTCTGCCTCAGGCCCCACACCCTGGGTGGCAGGGCCCCTTGGGGAGGGCCCTGGGGATGTACCCCCTGGCCCGGGCACCCCTGAGGCCTGGCCATTGGTCCGTCCGTCCGCCCGCAGCCCCGCAGAGCTCACCGGGAGCACGTGTCCACTGAGAGCCTAATGGAGTGCATCCTGGAAAGCTTCTCCTTCCTCAACGCTCACATCGCCCCCCACGAGCTGGCCCTTTTTGGGGGCTCCCAGGGCCTGCGGTGAGTTAGCCCCTCCCAGTGCTGACCCGGCGTCCAGCCTCGGGCCCAGTGGCCTGCCGGCCCCTCACCCCGTCGGCATCTCCCACGGACCCACTCTGCGTCTGTTTTGTTATGGTCCTGGCCCTGCTGGCATGAGACCAACGGAGCAGACAAGGACACCTCAGCTGGCCTTGAGCTTTCACTCTGAGCAGTGGGCTTTCTTTTTAAATCTTATAAAATGGCACCGGCATGCGCAGTAGAACCCAGACCTCCGCGGAGCAATCTTGCAGCCCCGCCCCCACGAGCACGTCGGGCACCCACAGCTCAGCAGCACAGAAGTACAGGAATGGGTTACATTTCTCCCCACCTCTTGGGACCCCACTGGGGGGCGGTGCCACGTCCACCCCCTCGGGGCTCGGGCTCAGCCCGTCATGAGCAGACACGGGGCTGGGCGTGCTGGTGTGTTACTCAACCCCCCGTGGCCCAAGCTTGGGGTTCCTGCCCCCACTTTCTGGACGAGTAAACTGAGGCTCCGGGAGGCAGACTTATCCAGAGTCCCAGAGCTAGGGATTCGTTTGAACCTCAGGCTTCTGCTGCCAATTGCACACGCTGGGAAGTGGGCGGGCGGGGGGCGGCCTTCCCAGCCCCTGCTCTGTGTGAGTTGTTGCTCCCATTTGCCGTGTCTCTGTTTCTTAGTTTTCTCCCCAGTTTAACTTCATCTCCCTGGGCCCTGGAGTCGGTCCCCCTGATCAGAGCTCTCCAGGGAGGGAGGGTTTCCTCTGTCCTTGTAGGCAGCTGAATGCTAACGGACCAGTCACCCAGTTCTCACTTCCACTCAGAAAGGACAAGAGTCCACCTCCACCACCATCGCTGAGAGCGTCGTCCAGGGAGCTCACAGCTGGTGCCCCAGAGCTGGACGTGCTGCTCACGGTTCACCTCCAGGTCTGCAAAGCACTGCTGCAGGTGGGCGAGGCCCTGGGGGTGGAGTGGGGTGGGGTGGAAGATTCAAGGTGGGAGGGGCAAATAGTCCTGTGGCCCTCAGGCAGCCCAGGCCATACACCAAAGGCAGTGGTGGTGACTCTAGGTGGCCGATGCTGGCACTCCAATCCAGACTGGTTCAGAAGGGAAATGATTTGGTTCACAGACTTGAAAGGCCCAGAGGTGGGCTTCAGGTCCAGCTGGATCCAGGGTTGCAAACAACATCACGATTGGGTCTCACCCTCTCTCGGCTCTGCTTGCCTGCGCTGGTTGGCTTCATGCTCTGGCAGGCTCCTGGCAGCTCCAGCCTGCATCCTGTCCTCTCAGCTGCTCTGGCGAGGAGGAATCCCCAGATGACAGTGCTACTGTGGGGATAGGAGGGACAGGGAAGGGGCAGGTGGGGGTCATGGGCATAGTAGCTGACCTCAGAGGGCATGTTCTGGGCTAACCTGGTGCCCTGTGGACTGCTTCCCAGAAACTGGGCTCCCCTAATCTGTCGCGGATGGTCCAGGAGTGCCTTCTGGAAGAAGCTGCGCAGCAGAAGCAGGTTCTAGAGACACTTTCTGTGCTTGACTTTGAGAAGGTCAGCAAAGCGATGTCCATTGAGGAGAGTAAGTACTTGCCATCCGGCCGTGTGAATGGCAGGAAGTGATGAGGATGAAAGCCCGTGGCAGGGTGGGGGGCTCCTCTCCCTTCCTGACACTCTACAGTCAATGGCACCCAAGGGACGTGAAGTGGGGGAGTGGCTGGGCTGGGACCAGATCCACACCATGGGGGTGGGAAGGGAGGCCAGCTAGCTTCGGTCAGCCGGGTGACCCTGGACAAACAAGTCGCTGCTCTGAGCCTCAGCTTCCCCATCTGTATAATGGGGAGGCCCCCGGGTAGGTGTCAGTGAAGGAATCCCCAGCACACATTCAAGGCACACATGGCTTGCTGCCCAACAGGGGCTGGGACCCCACCCACATGGGACCTGCCCTTGTCCGTCAAGGGAGACTGGGAGCAGCACAGTCCCGGGGGTGTCGTGGGGCTGGCGGGCGGTTACCGGATAAGGCTGCTCGTCTCTGCAGGTGACGCCTGCACGTGGGGCCAGGCTGTGACCCCCTCCCCAAGCCCTTGGGTCCCAGGGGCAGAGATCCCCCAGGCCTCTCATTGCTCACTCTTCCCCTGACGCCGGGTGGCTTTCTGAGCCCGGCCTTTCAGTCCTCCCACAGGCCACGCGGAGGAGGGGCTGCCTGAAGCTCTGGAGGGGCTGCACGGGGCCCGGTACCACCCTGTCCTGCCCGGGGACAGCACTGCTGGACCAGCTCAAGAAGACGTTTCTGCACAGAGTCAGGGGGAAATACCCGGGACAGCTAGAGATAGGTAGCCCTCCCCACCCCTCCCCACGCCCCCCGGGAAACGCTGTGTGGAGCCCCCAGGGCCTGGAGCATCGCCACCGCAGGCCTCCCTTCTGCCCCTTCCGTGCCCGCCTCCCCTGCAGATGCCCGCATGGCATCAAAGGGAGGCATGGCTCACTTGACCACATAGCACCTGCTCTTCCAGGGCGGGGAAGCGGGGAGCCAGTGAACCCCGGGAGCAGCCTGTGTCCGTGGGCTGGTGCAGCTTCTGGGGACCGGTTGATTGCATAGCTTCCAGCAGAACCTTAGAGAAGGGCCCCCGGGGAAGGTAGGCAGGCCCCTATCTGCTCGACAGCAGCATCACGAGTCTTGACTGGACTCTTCCCCGGAATGTGGAGCTGTAGCATCTTTGTGTTGACCACTGAAGGGTGGCAGGCATACTCCAGGCAGTGGTTCTGGACCTTAAGCAGTTCTAACCACCTGCCCTGCCTCTGGGATTCAGACTGAGGGGTCTCAGCTGGAGTGTGTCCCTCGTGGGAATGGGGGGTGCTCCAGAGATCCCATCCACGGGCCGTCACGGAGCCTCCAGACTGACCCGGCTGGGCTCCTGGGGCGTCGCCCAGGGGTCGAGACCCCCGTCTTTCTCCTCGCCCTCTCTGTGTTGCCAGCCTGTCGCAGGCTCCTGGAGCAGGTGGTCAGCTGCGGCGGGCTGCTGCCTGGAGCCGGGCTCCCCGAGGAACAGACCGTCACCTGGTTCCAGTTTCACAGCTACCTTCGGAGGCAGAGCGTCTCCGACCTGGAGAAGCACTTCGCCCAGCTCACCAAGGAAGGTAGGGGCTGGGGCGGCGGGCCGGCACCCCACAGGCAACACGGTAACGCCGGGGGATGGCCCGTCGCGGAGCCCTCTGTCTCGGCTCTGCGAAGCCAGTTTTTCCGAATGCCTTTCCCCTCCAGCTGTTCTTTTGAGAACCTGATTTAATTACATTCCCTGTTCAGCCCACGTGGAAATGAGCTCCAAGGGCAGGAGGTTGTAGGAAGCACAGAGCAGAGGTCAGAAGTGGACAGGAGGGCATGCTGGGCTGGCCCGAGTCCCTGAAGTAGGGGCTGGCGTTGATTCATCTTCAGGGTATATTTGACCCCTAGCTAGAACGCCTTCCTGGAGATTCCAGGAGGCCCCTGCAGGACCGGTTTGGGGAGGGCCTCTGTGAGCACAAGGATGCATTCTGGGATTTGCTCCTCCATAGCTGATGTTCAGCCTGCAGCTGCCCGGACCGGCTGCAGTCAGAGGGCACCCCAGCCGCCCCCTTCTTGTCTCTTCCAGTAACGCTCGCGGAGGAACTGCAGTGCAGGGCCCAGGCCAGGACAGTCAGGAAGCTGCAGGGGAAGCGGCTGGGCCAGCTCCAGCCCCTGCCACAGACACTGAGGGCCTGGGCGCTGCTCCAGCTGGATGGACCCCCCCGGGCGTGCAGAGCAGCCAGCGCCCGCCTGGCTGACGCGGCCAGAAACAAGAGCTTTCGGGAAAAGGTGAGTGTGGCAGGCAGTGGCCTCTGTGGGCATATGAGCTGGGGGCAGGCGGGCTTCGTCTCGGAGAAACACTGATGGGGGTGCTGCACTCGCGAGATGCTCCCGACATGACCACGGTCTTGCGCGTGGCCATCCTCACCGCGGGCGGCCCCAGCCCTAGGGGCAGGGCCGGGCTGCCAAGCCGTCATGACTGCACACCCCACGCGTGCCAGCTCACCCAGCCCAGTGTTTCTACAGCCATGTTATCTAGTCGGTCACTGAGACGTCACCTGCATGAACGTTCCTTTTTCAGAATTCTGACAGTCACCCTCATTTACTTTCGACTAACACGTGTGGCTGGCTGGTTCGTTGTGTTTGATTTACTTGAAAAACCAAGAGACGGGACCCCTCCGCCTTTTAGGTTCCTGGCCCTGTGACTATTCTAGATTCAGGGGACCAGCCCACCGGGGTCGGAGAAGGGCAATACTGGGCAACACTTACCACAGTCTCGGGCGCACCCAAGTGCCAGGCACATCCCCCATGCCCCCCTCCCTGACCCCGCCCGCTTCCTATGAGCCCCTAAAGCAATATTGCAAAGGAAGCACCAGCTTTATTTTCCAGCTGGATGGACATGGCCACGGTCACGTGACTGATGGGGCAGGGCCAGAGCTGTGACCGGAAATGGTGATGAAGAGATGCTTTTCCTGCCGGCGGCCTCACCCAAGCTCCCTGTGTTCAGTTCTGCTGTCCCCCGTGGACAGCGGGTCTCTCTGATGTAGCGTTTTCCCTAGATGGTAGTTTCAGAATGCATTTTGTAAACACTAGATGAGTTTTCAAAAAAATATGTATTTGGCTGCACTGGTCTTAGCTGTGGCCTGTGGCATCCAGTCCTGACGGGGGATGGAAATCCAGTCCCGACGGGGGATGGAACCCAGGCTCCCCTGCACTGGGAGTGGAGTCGTAGCCCCTGGACCTCCAGGGAAGTCCTGAGACCAGTGCTTGCAGATGAACTGAGTACCACAGCCTCCAACTCCACGCGGGGTGCGCAGGCTGTGAGCACCCGGGAAGGTGGGTGGTGGGCAGCACCATGGGTTATGCTCTCACCAGCCCCCCTTCACAGCCACATTATCTTCTAGGCTTTGCTCTTCTACACCAACGCCCTGACCGAAAATGATGCACAACTCCAGCAAGCTGCGTGCGTGGCGCTAAGACATCTCCGGGTGAGTCTAACCTGCCCTTGCTGGCTATGGAGAGAAGCCTGGTTGTGATTAACACTGAAGTTAGTGCATTTCTAAATGATTCCACTGGGACAAAAAAAAAAAAAAATCACTGCAGCGGAAAAGCACCGGAAAGAGGTGGCTGTACAGAAACGGCCGTCAGCTCCGCCAGCAGCTCAGCGGGTGGAGGCCCCTCAGCAGTGGCCTGGGGTGCGTCTGCTCTGGCTCTATGAGCAAGCAGGTGGCCCCAAGAGGCTCACTTCTGTGCTCTTGGATTATATGGTTTAATAGCCTCAATTTAAGATTTCCTAAAAGCATGATAAGCTCATTGTAGAAAAACAGTGTAGAGCTTCTCTGGTGGCTCAGGAGCAAAGAATCCACCTGCTAATGCAGGAGACATGGGGTTCGATCCCTGGTCCGGGAAAATCCCACATACCTCAGAGCAAGCAATTCTGTGCGCTGCAACTATTGAGGCTGTGCTCTAGAGCCCTGGACCCCCACCAGCGAGCCCACGTGCCACGTCTACTGACACCCACGTGCTCCAGAGCCCAGACTCTGCAACAAGTCATTGCAGCGAGAGGCCCGGCACCATAGCCAGAGTGGCCCCGGCTCGTCACAAGTGGAGAAAGGCCTGTGCAGCAGTGAAGACCCAACGCAGCCAAAAATAAACGGAAAAAAGTGTAAAATGCAGAAACGCAAAAGTGTTTTTGGCCACACCTCGAGGCATGTGGGATTTCAGTTCCCCAATCAGGATTCGAACCAGTGCCCCCTGAAGTGGAAGTGTGGAGCCCTGACCACTGATCCACCAGGGAATTCCCCCAAAGTTATCCCTCTCTGTGCATAAAACTTTTAAAATTTATATGGAGTTCTGAATTACTTCCTTACGCTAGACTTAGTGCTCAGTGTTATCCCAGGGCCAGAAAATATGAATTAAAAACAATAACATGTTTGGTTGCCCTGGGTCTCTGTGGCTGTGCCCGGGCTTTCTCTCGTTGTGACAAGTGCAGGCTTCTCGTCGTGGGGGGCTTGTCTTCTCACGGAGCAAAGGCTGTAGGCACACGGGCTCTAGCTGTCGCAGCGTGTGGGCTCAGTGGCTGTGGCCCACGGGGTGAGCTGCCCCGCAGCACGTGGGATCCTCCAGGACCAGGAATCGAACCTGTGTCCTCTGCATTGACAGGTGGAGTCTTGTCCAGTGAACCAGCAGGGGAGCCCCTAAATGCTTTTGAGACTCTTGAGACAACACCCTCCTTTACACTCATTTGTGTAAAAATGCAGATTCGAGGGGGTGCTGGTTTTACTCCTATTTGCGTTTGTAACTCTTATTTTAAAAAAACTCTTTGTCATTTTGCTAGATGAAAAATGGTCCGATACAGACTAAATTCTTTCTGGAAGGAACCGACTGGAAATTCTGAGGTCCATCTGGTTATGATCAAATACCCAGGGAGTGACCAGGTGCCCACTAGAGGGGGCTAGCCTGCACTCCGGTCCTTGGGGCTGGAGGTCAGCGGGTGGGCAGCCGTGCCTGGACCAGGACACTAGTTATTCCTCTCCTGGTCTGACCTGGAGGGCAGGGTTGGGCGAGGCAGAGGAGGTAGAAAGGTCCAGAAGAAAGCAGGTCTTATTCCAACGTGGGCCTTTCAGAATGTGTCAGGGTGGAAAAGATGACGTTTGCCAATGGCACTTCAGTAAGCCTGAGGCCTCGTGAGAAGCATGGAAGCCTTCGGAGAAGGAAGGGGCTGAGATCGCAGAGACCACGCTAGGGCTGGTTGTGCAGGGGTTTATGAAAGCAGACACCTGTTCCTTAAAATGTCCCCTGAGGGGCCTGCTTTCCCCCAACCTCGAACAGGGCGTGGAAAGCATCGATCAGATCGCCAGCCTGTGCCAGTCTGACGTGGAGGCCGTGCGTGTGGCCGCCCGGGAAACCACGCTGTCATTTGGTGAGGTCCAGCGTGCCGTGCTCCCGAATGTGGGCAGGGGCTGGGGGTGCCAGGGTCCATGGAGAGGTTGTGCTGGGGAGGCCATGGTCAGCTACCCAAAGACACAAACCCGCACGCAGGACAGGCACCGCCAGCGACCCGCTTCACCGCGCTGGGCCGGGGCAAGTTTCCTTTATGGTTGAGGTGGCAAGAGGCGCTCTGTTAACCTCTCAACCTGCCCCGTTTATGATCCGTGAGGATGAAGGCCAGATGTAAGGTGGGACTAAGGTTCGGCAGGCCATGCTGGACACGGGTGGGTCATAGGGTCCACCGGCCCCGGAGGCCCGGGCGTCTGGAAGCACTGAGGCCACTGTGGCCCACCAGAGTAGATGAGAGCAAGGCGGAGGAGCAGTCCACTGACAGACGACCTTGATATTTCAGGGGAGAAAGGCCGCTTGGCTTTTGAGAAGATGGACAGACTCTGCTCAGAACAGAGAGATGTGGCCTTTGGCCAGGAGGCAGATGTTGAAATCACAATCTTTTAAAAAGCCTCGGCTGATGGGCTCACATCCGGCGTCCTTGTCTGTGCTGCAGCCTGGCCCCAACACAGGGAGGGTTTTGGGAGGGTGTGGCTGGGGGCAGGCTGAGCGCTCCCCGAGAAGCACCAACTGGCCAAGCTGCTTCCTAAACATCCAGGCCAGTTACGAAGCCCCGGGGCATACGTGGGACTTCCGTCCCGGGACAGAGCAAGCACGGCACTTTTGAGGGCTGCACTCCGGTCTGCCTTTGGCTTTGAGCATCTGCCCGACTTTCTGCAGGTTGCAGAGGCAGGTCAGTGATGGCTGGTCCTGCTACCAGGAGGCCAAGGCTGGGAGTCAGCAGGGCAGCCGGCTCGGCACTATCTGGTTCCCTCAAGCCTGGGACTGAGGTGGCGAGCAGGCCAGCTGACCCTGCTAAGGAGGCAGTATGGGTCGGGGGGCACGCGGGAGGGCCCAGCCAGGGTGTCCACTGTTCACTTCAGCCCGACATGCAGCCCAGACGCCCATGGAGCTGGGCGGCCTGCCAACCATGGACCTTGATCTCACTGTGGTTGTATGACACGAGGAAACAAGGACGGGGCCTCAGCCGAGAAGCTGAGTGTTCTTTGCTTTGACCTTCGCCAGTCAGAACAGAGGGGCCTCCCTGATGGCTCGACGGTAATCAATCTGCCTGCATCGCGGGAGACTCAGGGTTCGATCCCTGGGTCGGGAACATCCCCAGGAGGAGGAAATGGCAACCCCACTCCAGCGTTCTTGCCTGGAGAATTCCATGGACAGAGGAGCCTGGCGGGCTGCCTAAGCACAATGAAGCACAAATCAAAATGGAATTTTGAAGCAAGTCCACTTAGGGCTTATTAAATAAACTGCTTCAGAGGCCATGCGCTGGTCTGAAGAAAGATTTCACTGAACATCACGTTTAAAGAGAGAAAATTAGTTTCCTATTTAAGTCTTAAGAAAACCCCAGAGTGTCCTGGGATGTTTCTGGGTTAATACAGAGGCACCCGGGTTCTGGATGTGGAGTCCAGTGGAATTGGAAAGCTCTGTAATTTAAATGTGCTCATTTACATTTCATGTATATATCTTGTGCTTTTTTGGTTTAATTCAGTATTTATTGCCTTGCTGATATGTTTTCTGAAATTTCAATAAAAATAACTTTTTACTGGTGTTTCACTCTATCTGAGACACACGGAAGGCAGTGGTGGTTTTCTCAAATATCCTGAAGGAAGAGGCCACCCTCAGCCCCCGCCCCATTCCCCAGGGCCCTTTCCAACGTGACTCTGAAGTGGCTTCTCCCATAGACATGGCGGCAGCGGAGGGTGGTCTTGGGGCAGGGCGCCCCTTGGAGTCTCCCCAGGCACCCCGAGTCCTCTCTCCTTAGACACCAGGAGGCCACCGTTCTCTGGCCCTGGGCCCTGTCTAATTTCTGCTCAAGGCTACAAATTTTTTTTTTTCACACTGGCATCCCACCTCCTCATGAAAGCTCAGCTGCCTTTTTCTGTATCTGAGACGACACTGACAGTTTTGGAGTCGGAGGTGATGGTGGGTGAGGGAGGCACCACCTTCTGGGTCCCCACTGTCCTTGCTGGGCGCTCGGGGGCCCCGTGACCACAGGCCGTCTTCCTTTCTGGGTTCCACGGATCTCAATGGGAGGCCACAGCACCCGCAGTTTACTCAGCAGCCAGCTTTGAAACAACCATAAAACCTTAAAGGATGTTAGGGGAATTCTCTGTACTATTTCCTCAACATTTTGCAAATCTGAAATTATTCCAGAGTAAGAAGTTAAAAGAAATCACCTTAGGGGAGAGTCCCATTTGATTTCAGACTACACTACATGAATCCATTCACTATTACAGCTCCATCAGTTCCACATCAAATGTGGCTTGGGAAAGGGGCTGAGAGGTGGGTCCCCTGGAGAGGGGACATGTTTGTCAAGTTTGAGCAGTTCTTCAAACAACTTGTATAAACTTGTCAAGTTATTCAAGGGCCCTAATACACTGAAATGGTGAGTTTTGTTACCGTTACTGAGGGATAAGAATAAGAAGAGGCCCCGACGTTCCGAGTAAACACACCAGGTGGGGAACGTTCTCGCAGGCCAAAGACACCCATGACCCTAGGAGGCTGTCGTAATCCTCAGATGTGGAAAAGCTGCAGCCCCTCCTGAACGACATCTGCTTCACAGCAGCAGGCATGGAAAGAGACATGAGTTGCCCAGCCTGGTTTAGGCCCTGGTTTAAGCAAAGAAATGGGAAGCACCCCAAATCCATGTTCTTTAGAAAAAAAGACTTTTATTGTTGCAACTAAAATGCAAACCATCATTTATATGGCAAGTTGGAAAACTGTACAGTTTGACAGTTCTGTGAGGTCACAGAAGACCCTGAGACGCGCCCCCCCCCATCATGCATCCACGTATACACACACCTGGAAAGGTATTATACCAAAACACCTGGCTGTTTTTATTTTTGTAAAAATGGTTTATTCTACGGCCACTGTAAAAAATAATGACCTGACGAGTAAATATTGGCTTAAGGCATATAGCAGAGCAGCTCACTACTTCTCTAACATACGTGTGACAGGACGCAGAGCCATCTGTTTTCCAAGGATAGGAGGTTAAATCAGTATATCCACTTTGAAATGCTACTAAATATACACACCCAAACTACTACATACACATACAGGACTTAACAGAACCGACGGACAAGCCCAACTCAAACACACTTGCAGCCTGGCCCCCAGCCTCATCGCACCTCACCAGGGCCTGCGGGCAACACCGCAGATGCTCCCCCCCGGAAACTTATGCAGAGCTTCTAACACGTGAAAGGCAAAAATGTGAAAATGCTGGCAAAAGAGCAGCTCGTGAGCCACAGCTGCCTTTTATTTTTTCTTGATAAAAAAAGCCACTGAATGTGGAGGTCATAGGTTCCCCCTGACGCAGGCGGAGTCCTGAGCACCATCAGTCCCCAGAGTTCGAGGTGGGGGCAGACGCCTCGTGCAGCAAGGCACCCGGACCTAGAGGGCCCCAGGCTGACTTGAAGGGACTGTCGTACAGGCTGTTTCAGGAAGGGCGGTTTCCGACAGTTGCCGTGGTTCCAAATCACGGTCCGCTCAAGGCGAGTATGAACTTGGGCGCAGTGGAGGCTGATCCGAAAGGTGCGTGTGTGTGGGGGTGGGTGGGAGGGAGGACCCTGATCCGCTACATGTCCAGGTGTGACCATGGCTCCCCATGCCCTTGGAATGTCTGAGCTACAGTGGACGCAGCTGGAGCAGGACAGGCTGGGCCTCACCAGGAAGTCACCAGAGGGTTGTGCCAGGAATTAGGCAACTATCTGTTACTGGAAAACGTCATTCCACTGCTGAATGGCGACTATTTCAGCAACAGTCTTAGGAACCACAGACATGTAACGATCAGACCGTGCAAAGGGAAACTGGACTTATACATGGGGCACGCTAGTCAGCAGAGCGCTAAGTATTCCAAGCACGTTGTATCTGATGGGGACACAGGAAGACAGGACATGCATCTTAATACACACAGGGGGAGTGGTGGCTGAGGTCAAGGTTGAGCAGGTAACTGGGGAGATGAGGAACTGGGACAAAGGAACCTCACACCATGTCTTAAATAGCCAAGTGTCCATTATACATTATCCCCTTGCTCTATGAACACATGCAGACTCCTTCTCGAGCACGCCACAGCATTGCGACACAACGACAGCTCCCAGCCATCCTCCTACTGGGCACTGGTCTACGTGGAGGCTTGCGGCGAAGTCTTCCGTTCCCAGCCCGACCTGAGGGTTTACTGCTGTACTTTTGGATAAAGCCCTTGGTGCAAGGCTGACATCCAAAACCTTGAACATGTTACTGGTTTAAGAAGATGCCAGTGCACTGTGGATGTCTTCGGGGGAAACAATGTGAAAATAAATATGGAGTGGAGAGAGGCTCACTACGGGCAGTCTCCCAGGAGGGCGGCGGGAAGGACTGTGTGCCGCCCGCGGTGGGCCCCCACGTGAGACTCGGCCCTGCTGCCCACCCAGGCTGCCCTGCCCCATGCCATGGGCACAGCACCCTCCTGTGCCCTCCTCAGAACTGGGCCGTGGGTGTGGTCCTCCAAGCAGGGGAGGGGGAGGAAGGGGAGATGGTGCAGCTGAGACCAAGCGCCCAGGAGGGCCGCTTCAGTGCAGACCCGCGGCTCGCGGGCGGCTGCGGCCTTGCCTGTAGCCTCACCCACGGCGGCTGCCTGCCAGGCGGACGAGGCTGGCGCTGGGTCAGGCTGTGTGTCACTGCTGAACAGGAACTGAAAAGAAACCAAGCATTTTCAGACAAGCCCGGCGCTGCAGAGCTGCAGACGCATGCACTCCCTGGCTGCCCCCGCCTCCCATGAACAGTTTGATTTTTCACAGGAGCTCTACCTTCCCCAAAATCACCTCCAAACAAAAAATTGTTTGCATGCTGCTAAACCACTGGATGCAAAGACGGTTGCTTAGAAAAGAGGTAAAATGTGAAAAACCAATAAAAAATGAATCATCTTGGGAGGTGATTTCCGTGACTGGAGGTTTGAGGCTCCTCCTCGACCTTTTCCTTAACTTGAACAGTGACACATTCCAACTGGGGGGATTTCTGCCGAGACAGGATTCCTATTCCGAGCCGAGCAGTACCTGCTCCATCTGGGTCTCAAGGCCTGGGTGGAGGACCGGCGGCCGCCCTGTGGTGACCTCTGGCCCCAGGGGACCCTGAGTGGGGAGCCGCGAGGGGAGGGCTGTGTGGGGAAACGGAGGCGGGACACCCTGAGCAGAAGCAGAAGCCAGGTTCTGATTTCTAGAGACGGCCTTCGCTGCTCTCCTTCTCCCAGTAGGGGAAGCCCGCAGCAGGGGCTGTGCTCAAGCCAGACGGGGTCCGACTCTCAACCCTCTTCGCCAAGGGAGTTTACATTCGTACATGTGTGGGAGTCTTTCCCTGGGAAATCAAATAAAAACTGTATCTGGTGAGGCCACCTAAGGGCACAAGGCAGTTTCATAGGTGCCTGGTCTTTTCTCCCCCCAACCCCAGAAATAACAAAAAGCTTCTTTTTATAAAGGTTAAAAACAACAATGTGTTGTAATTCTATTTTTTTTTTTTTCAAAAATGAACAAAAAAAAGGAAGAGAGAGAGACGTATTTGGCATTTCCTCTACTTACTCCTGAATAGGTTAAGGCCCTGAGATCAGACTCCTCCACTCCTGGGGCCTCAGCGCCTCCAGTCCCCAGTGCGCCAATCCCCAGTCCTCTCCCGTTAGCCCTCACAGTTCTAGACTCTGAAAACCTCTGGCCTGCTTCTTCCGGACGGGCTCAGGGCCTCCCCGGCACCGAGCGCCGCCGCCGGGCGAAGGCCAGGCTTTCTGCAGGCGGTCTGGCCAGCACGTCCGTCAGTGGAAACAGACCCTGTAGCAGAGGTACGCGCCGGCCGTGAGGACCGTGGCCACACACACATTGACCAGGAAGGGCTTCCAGTGGCTCAGCGGCTGGTCTCGCTCCTCTGCAGGCGGCGACGGCTCCCCCTGCGCAGGGTCTGCGCCCATGACCCGCCTTCTGACTTCAGTGTCTTGACTCGCGCTGAGGAGTTAAGGGGGCAGAGAAGGGTTACTCGCCCGGGAAGACAACGGCAAGGATGCTATTATCATGGGAGGAACTGTAGGGGATGGAGGCCCCTGGAAACGGCCTGACAACGCAGACACTGGCTGGAAGACTGCCTGTCACCACCTCCTTGCCAGGGCCTGACTGCAGGGCCAGGGCAGGGGTCCGGGGCGAGGCCTGGGTGCGTGCGGGCTCCCCCCGGTGCAGACACTCAGGAGTTTGGCCTGCTCCATTGTCTCCTGGCACCCTCTGGCTTTCAGTGCCCAGATCCACGCTTCCCTGCTCCTCACTTTCACCCATGGAATGTGGAGGGCACCTCGCCCCACGGTCTTCATGAATGAAGAAACAGGACACGTGACCCCGACGCGGCACAAGCCGCGGGCCCCCTCCGTCTCTTGCCCGTGGCCTGCGAAGAGCCCTCAGGGGGAGTACACTGTCCACTCTCGAATGTCAGCGGAGGCCCTGGAAGCCGGGCACAGCCTCCCGCACTCGGGCTCTGCTCTGGGAGGCTCCCCCGGACAAGTGTCTCTAGAGCCCCAGAATGAGAGGTGCACAAAAGGCCCTGGGAGTGGGTTCATGGGCCAGGACTCAGGTCTGGAACCAGCATTTGGCAAAGTAACCAGGGAAGATCTGGATGGTACGCTTAGCCGGAGGGCACACACCGCGTGCAACCTGCTCACTCCTGCATTGACGTTCCCAAGCCCGGCCACAAGAATACACCCTGATCCTGCCTTTCAACAGCTGCAGAGCATTCAGCACAGGGGGAAAGCCCTCCCGATGCGCTCCCTGGATACACCATCAACCCACCTCTAGTTTCTCACCACTACAGGCCCTGGATACACAATCAACCCACCTCTAGTTTCTCACCACTACAGGTGATGCCACCATGAACACCTCTGCCTACACACCTCTGCACTCCACACGCCTGCTGAGAACTGCTGCAGGCTGAATCGCAAGGTGCAGACAAATGTGAGGGCAGAGTGGGCGCTAATCTTAAGCTGCCCTCTGAAACAGGAGGCACTGAGGGCACTGCTTCCACGAGCTCAGGCTGATTCCTGTCCACCCTTCAAGCTCCGGCACAATGTCACCACCTGCAGGCAGCCCTCCCTGACCTCCTAGGAAAGGCTGGGTGGCTCTTCTCTAAGGCTGACCACCTCAGCGTGCGCCTCCATCACAGTCCCATCCATGGGGCCCCCACCACAACCTACTGTGCCCTTTCCAACAAGATGGTCCAGAACACAGATCAGGGGCCCTGCTCTAATTATCTCATTTCTCACAGGCACGAGTAGGTGCTCAGTAATCTTTGTCAAACCGTAAGGAACAAAAACGACAATCAAAGCTACACGAAAAGGTTGAGTTCTAGGGGCTGGAGGGACGTGGTCAGGCCTGGATATCAGTTTCAGGACCTGCCCGAAGCGCGGCTCCTGTTTTCTGTCGCGTGGACACTGGGCTGGAGACCTGACGGGAGCCCCAGTTCCCACAGGCACCACCAGGTGGCGCCAGGCCCCTGCTGCAGTCAGTCCCTCTCCCCGGCCAACCTGTGCTCAGTCCAGAGGCTCCGCCCACCAGCCGAGGCGCAAGGCTGGTCCAGGGGCCCCTCTCCCCGTCTCCCCAAGGACACAGAAGTACCAGTTGCCAAGAGAAGGCTGCCCGCCCCTGCCCCCTCCAGTAAGCCAGGACCATCTTTACCTTTCCAGGCTGCAGGGGGCGTTTAACGGGGCTCTGGTTGCTTCCTTGATGGGGCCGTCTTCTTTATCCTCCTCCTCAGTGTCATCCTTTACCCACTGATGGTTGGGGAAGAATTCCTTGCACTTCCCGTTGTGTGGCTCAAGGACTCGCTTGGGGGGCCGGGGAGGTGGGGGGACGTGCTCAGGTGGGGGCTCCAGATCCTCGTGGGAGAGCTCTTTCCATTGCTCCTTGAAAAAGCAGCAAGAGGAAGATTTCACGGTTGGTGATTTGTCAGGAAATCTGCTCCCTTTCAAGTGAGGAGAGGTGAGGGCTAGGTGAGGGGCCTTTCAGCTTCTCGGGTCTCCAGCCGTGTCCTTGGAAGATGAGATCTTTGGAAAATTAGGTCTAACTTCCCTATTAATGCTCTCTGGGTGAGCACTTCAAAGAAACTGGAACATGGTGACAATTCCCACAACTTTCTAGCTAAACAGACTTAAACATGAAGTCTAGCTCTTTCCCCTGACACATGACATTATTTCAACTTTGACAGTGAACAGCCTCCTTCTTTACAGGCAAAAGTTTAAAACCAACACACTCGGATTAAAGCAAAAGGAATGCTGACCTGCACCGAAGAGTCTCCCATGATGAACTTGGCGCCCTCGATCACAGCCAGGTAGGAGAAGCGGAGCTGGTCTGCTGTCTGGATCAGCCCCATCCGAAATTTCCGCATTTCTAACAGAACTTTCTTGATATCAACAGAAGAAGGGTCTTTCCTTTTGTCCATCTGAAAGCCAGAGAGGAGACACAGCTGAGCAAGGTCTGGGTGTCAGAGGCAACATGACTGTACACGTCCTAGGGGAGCGTGAGGAAGAGTGTGAGGGAAGGGGATTCTCTGGCTTTAAGAGCACTCCTCCAAATGAAGCTGTTTACGGTAAAGCTCCCTTGACAGGAGGGAAGCTGCTAGAAAGTCAAGACCAAAGCAGACTGACCGCAGACAGTGATAGAGGGCCGCGGCCAGGCCAGCCTGGCGGTCACTGCATGCTCCCTCTGCTTCCTGCGGTCTTGAGGGATGTCTTACCAGCAAGAGGCAGGTGTCAGCCAGGCAGAAGGTGCCCGACCTGCCGATGCCGGCGCTGCAGTGAACCACAATGGGGCCGTGTTCACGGCTGAGCGAGCCCGACTCGCGGACTTTGAAGAGAAAGTTCAGAAACGAAGCCGGCGATTCGGGGACTCCGAAGTCAGGCCACGTGGTATAGTGGAAATGTAAGATCTCTCGGGTTTCTCGAGACTGAAAGAGAAATACACATGTGATGACTCTCAAAGAATCACCTGAGAACCACTGACTTCAAGTAAGTGTGAAGTGCCTTTCGACCCGCCCACCTCCACGAGGAGCTTTCGTTCCCAGATTCTCTCCTCGGGACCGCAGACTCAGCGGACAAGGCCCGAGCCCTGGACAGGCGCTAGGCTGCTCCTGCTTCAGCTGCAACACTTTCGCCCCCAGGAGCCCTCATCTCGACTCCCCTCTCCCTTCTGCTGTCTTCAAGGTCACAACTGACTTCTCTCCGTAAGTCAAAGTGCTGCTGCACCACCGCCCACAGCAGTCTTGTCATCAGCGCCTCGGGGTTTCACATCAAAGAGTGGAAATGTAACCACACGTGAGGGGCACCAGCTCTGGGGAACCCGGGGCTTTACAAGACGATCCGGACGTCTCAGAGGACTGTCATTTTACAGAAAAAGGTTACTGACTCGGTCCCCAAAGACTGGAGGCTGCACGTGTGGTTCAGTCCCTCAGTGAGGAGGGGTGCCGGTAAGACCAGCTGGCCTGGCCCCCACTGAGCGTCTGCGCTCCCACGCTGGGCGCCTGGGCTCCCGGAGCTCTCGCACGCCACCCCACTAGCCCCGTTACTCCCATGTTCCAGATCAGAAGCCTGAGGCTTGGCAGGCACCGCTCTACTAGCAGGGGGGCAGGAGTTTCAATCTGAGTTGCCTGACTCCAGAGCCCGTGTCCACAGCCTGCTGTAGGGACCCTGAAGGTGGACCCTGACGCTTGCCCCCGAGTGTGTCTCCTCGTGGCCCTATCAGCTCCCAGGTGAACTGTGAGGACGGCCTCTGGGGCTGATTCCAGCTCTGCTCCTCTGAGACTCCACTCCCAGAGTGGACAGCGGGCTGCCAGGGGTGACGGTCAAACCGTGGTTCTCACTGAGGAGAGCCCTCAAACCAAGTGCCCACAGTCACGGGAGCCAGTCACGAGGTAAGTAAGGCCTGAGACAGGAACCCCACCAGCAGCGTGGAGCCAAGGGCCACGCTGGCACCCAGGTCGCCCGCAGAGCAGGTGATGGGGAAACACTGGGCCGGAGACCTGGTGGCCGACAGCGCCTCTCCCCTCATTTGGCGAATGTCCACCATGTGCCTCCTGGGTGCCAGGTGCCACGAGGGACGACTCAGCCCTGCCCTCCCAGAGCTCACGCCTCTGGTACAACCACCCTCCCTGACCAGACGGTGACAAAAATGTAGGAAAGGACCCATAACAAACAGCAAGGACCTGACACCCGCAGAGAACACACACGGGCACCCCGCACCAGCCGTGACTCATGCTGGTATCTTCCTGCAGAACTGGAACCAATCTGTTGGTCACATCAGGATAACTTTGAAAACCACACAGGCAGCTCCACGCCTTCCTTCCTAGAAAACGACCTCCTTATATACTTTAATGGTTTAAAAGAGAAACGTGTCTTTCTTTTTTTTTGGGGGGGGGGTGGTGGTGGTAAGAAAAGCACTTAAAAAGATTTTTAAAAAATGGAATAAGAGAACAGGCCAAAAGCAAGTTCCTTCTTTAAATTCTTGAAAAGGTGTGGGTCATCTCTGTTTACGCTCTCCCTCATGCCTGCCCACCTTTCTCAAGGAATTCATTTCAGACCTATGCGCGAACAGATCCACAAGACTCAGAACAGATTTTTTTAAAAAACCACATTCTGTTAGAGCAAACAGATCTCCCCCCAAACCTCTCTGCTCTGCCGCCCAGACAGCGTAAGCCTCTTCTGCTCGGGGGAATTCCATTCTCTTCAACGAGAGAAGAAATTTTCTCGAGTTTACCAGAAGTCATTCGTAATGCCAGGCTCGCAAGTGCTCAAAAGCATTTAAAAAAAAAGTCTACCACATAATCCTCCAGGCACATTCCAACCCTCCGCCAAGATTACTCCTGAAAAACGCCCATCTCAGCCCCTCGTCGGTCAGCGCGGAAGCCGTGTGCGCCCCGCCCCCGGCCCGCACGCTCAGCAGGGCGGGGCCGCCGCGCGGTTTCCACTTCTCCTCCGCTCCCAGGCACCTGCGCCGAGCTCTCCATCTCACTCCCACTCTGAACCCACTCCAGGAGCCAAGGCGACTACAGAGCAGAAGTCGAAAGTTAAGCTGCAAATGAAGACAAGGCCGGAGCAGACCCTGCCCGTCGGCCCGCCCGCCTGCGGCCCTGGGGGTCCGCTCTGGGCCTGCACTGCTCACACCGCACTCGAACCGCTGCGGAAAGCCTTCCAAAAGCCCGGGCTGGGGGTAGACTGACAGGCGGAGAGATATGGTACCCTCGGCTCAGGTACCCTCGGCTCAGGACCGACAGTTTGAGGTGGGCCGTGGGGCTGCACAAGGCCGGGGTGCCCACGTCTGAGGGAGCCCCCCGGAGCTCCCCTCTGCGGTCTCCGTCACCGGCGGGGGTCTCCAGTGGGGGTTGGGGCGCAGGCGAGCTCTGCAGCTTCCCCGTGAAAGGGTCCTCAGCAGGGTTGCGTCCAGCAGTGCCGAGAGGTGGTCCAAGGCCATCATTTAATAAGAGCCAGCCCCTGGTGTTATAAACTCCCCCAAACTGGGCCTTTCTTCCCTCACTGCAAACTAGCGACTGTGGATGAGAGACCCGCGTGCCCCGCTGGTGTTAACTCCCAGGCTATCACGTTAGACCCCCTGCAGCTGGTCTGAGGTAAGACCCTACCCTTCCCCCTAAGAACTGGTGTTAGCTGGGGCTGAGAGAGTTCTGTGGAAAGAGAGGTACTAAGACTTTGCTCCCCAGACACTGCTGGTCACCTGGCAGGTAAGCAGGCAGGCGCTGCTCACCACGGTGTGAAACCCACATCTTGTTCCGAGCTCAGAAAACCACTGGTGCCACCTCAAGGAGACATCACCAACGGGCCTGCCCCAAGCACTCAGGTGTGGGTTGTACTCACCATGAGGTTTTCCAATTCCAGCTGTCGTACTGTGTAATAGGACTTAATGTCTTCCGAGATCAATGTCAATTTCAAATTTGTGTCTTCAAAGACCATTTCTCTCTCTTCTTTCTGTGGCCAGTACTGTGCACATTTTAACTAGGACAGAAAATAGCGCCTAGTTATTGTGAGCAATGGACTGTCTTCCTATGGAGGTGTGGAATACTGTCCAAGAGCTTTATGATAACCTCCAAACCAAGGGTTTTCTGACCTTGGATGCTGACATCAGTGTAACCTGCCCGCCTCCTGGGGAGATGGGGAGGGGCGTGTGAAGACCTAGGCCAGGGAGAAGCGGGCAGACAGGACGTGCACTCTGAGCCCAGCCGCCCCGGTTACCCGCACAGAGACAGGCTCCCTGAGTCGCACCCTCTTCCTGTCACCCACAAGAGGAGCCAGCCTGCACACGAGGTTCAGTCTCCCAGGAATGACTTCATGTAGCCATTTCAAAGATTATCAAGAACCTGACTGGTGCCCTCGGCACAATGCCGACTCCTTACCTTGGGGACGATAACAAGACTAGACTGTGAAAACCTGGAGGGGTTGTGCGTGCTAATTTGCTTCCGTGGTGTCCGCACATTTTGGCGACCCCATGACTGTAGCCCACCAGGCTTCTTTGTTCAAGGAATTCTCCAGGCAAGGATACTGGAGTGGGCTGCCATGCCCTCCTCCAGGGGATCTTCCTGACCAGGGATGGAACCCACACCTCCTGAGGCTCCTGCACTGCAGGCGGATTCCTTACTGCTGAGCCACCAGGGAGCCCCTTGAAGGCTTTAGTCAAATGGAAACCAGGATCTAGAAGGCTTGAGAGGGGTCCTCCAAGGCTGGGGATCACCTCCTGCCCCATCCCACCCTTTTATTCTGGTCTGGTTCAGTTCAGAAAAGTCCTTTTGATGTTCAATTAAAAATCCCAGGAACTATGTGATAGTCTTGATTTAAATGTAGCTCATTAACATTTTCCTTAAAGCAAGCAAGCTCCCAAAGACTTGGTTTCATTTAGAGGTCAAGAAAGAAAATTCGGGTCAAATTCAGCGGCAACGCTTTGTGTGAGCCAAGTTTCTACACGAGACATTTCTGGCTGCTGATGACTATTCTGGACAAAACCGGCAGGTAGACAGGGAGAAGCTGCCGGGTCCATAAGCCAGAAGAACGGCCATCCCCAGACAGGGGCCCTCGGAGGCAGTGTGACTTCCATCAAATGAAGTATCAGTGCGTGTCAACAGCTCTTTGGGAAACAGCACAAGTTCAAGACACTTAGAATTCAACACGCACTGACTCAGGAGAAAGGAGGCTCTTGAAGAGGCTGAAGACAGAACAACAAATGCCCACTGATCCTGCTTTAATGAAAACCAAAGCCACAGAAAAAAGGGGGGGAAACAAATTAAGAAACACCACATTGTGAAGCCACCAAAGCATCCAACTTTGTGGTCCCCAAACAGAAGGCCAGTAAGGTTTTCTAAAGAGCCTAGACATGGACGTTTTGGATGGTTTCACCCATGTCATCTCCCTGCACCGATGTGCATGCGTGCATGCTAAGTAGCTTCAGTCATGTCTGACTCTTTGACACCCTATGGACCGTAGCCCTCCAGGCTCCTCTGTCCATGGGGTTCTCCAGGCAAGAATACTGGAGTGGGCTGCCATGCCCTCCCCTCCAGGGATCTTCCCGACCCAGGGATCAAACTTGCGCCTCATAAGTCTCCTACACTGGCAGGCGGGTTCTTTATAACTAGTGCCACCTGGGAAGCCCAGCTGCCAAAATGAACCCCTGGAACAGAGCCCAACTATCAGCATCAAAGTGATCCTGCCACTCAGGACACAGAACCATTGATGGCATCGCACAATCATGACTGCATGCTCAGCCACAGTGGGCGAGGCAGGTGAGAGCAAGACTTTTTCAGTTCAGTTCAGTCGCTCAGTCATGTCCGACTCTGCGACCCCATGAATCGCAGCACGCCAGGCCTCCCTGTCCATCACCAACTCCCGGAGTTCACTCAGAGTCACGTCCATTGAGTCAGTGATGCCATCCAGCCATCTCATCCTCTGTCGTCCCCTTCTCCTCCTGCCCCCAATCCCTCCCAGCATCAGTCTTTTCCAATGAGTCAACTCTTCTCATGAGGTGGCCAAAGTACTGGAGTTTCAGCTCCAGCATCATTCTTTCCAAAGAAATCCCAGGGCTGATCTCCTTCAGAATGGACTGGTTGGACCTCCTTGCAGTCTCAAGGGACTCTCAAGAGTCTTCTCCAACACCACAGTTCAAAAGCATCAATTCTTCGGCGCTCAGCCTTCTTCACATCCATACATGACTACTTAGAGGATGTTTAAAGGAGGCATTTATTCCTACACTTCGAATAATCAGATCTGTGTAATGCCTTGAGACACCAGAAACAAAGAAACCACCTTGGTAGGCCCAGAGCCACGAGTGCTGGAGTGGGCACCCAAGGCAGTAAGCAGACAGAGAGTGAAGCCAAGAAGCAGAAACGCAGAACGGCCAGTTGCTCTCAGAGAAAAGTCCAATGCTTTCATGTCTCATGGGCAGGAGAGGCAAGTGTTTTAAATCTCATCTCCACACAGCAAGCACTCACTTTCAAAAGTGAATATAAAGCCTCACAAATCTCTTTTATCTGGATAAAGACCAAGACTCTGAAACTTTATCGCTGAGGAATTTTGGCACACTCTGAGTGTCAATCAACCAATACTTATTTAAAAATAGGAGTTCTTCAAAGAACTCTTAGGCATCTCCAGCAACATGCCACAGTCTGCTCTCTGTCATTTCCTGTAGAAGTTTTTTGCTGTAAACACATAAAATAAAACAGAACAGAAGAGAAGCAGCACAAGACCACTACTCCTGTGATCCTATTAAGTGGATCCACAGTGACCGGAAGAGGAGATTATTTTGTTGGAAAGCAGCCCTTCACTGAGCTAAGCTGGGGGCATGTCTCGAGGCGGCCAGGCCAGTGCTGGCACCTGTTAGAGGCGCTGTCACCAGCAGGAGGGCGGTGTGAGAGTTCTTGGGTTCTTCTCAAACAGCTAGGGCATGCTGAGAAAAATCCACAGAAGGCATCTGAGGTGACCCACTGATGGGTGATCTGGCTGAAAGAGGGATGAACACGGAGAACTAAAAGTGGAATGTGAGACAGACAGACTAAGCCTAAAGCACCCGTGATATACAACTCAGGGTCCTGAGGCAGAAAGCCCTTGAAATCAAACAGCATCTCTAGTAGGGACTTCAGGAGAGAGATCTGGGTGACGCTTCTGGGTGAACATGGCCTGGCTTACTCCCCCTGCCTAGACAACTTGCATTCCTGGCCCCTGCACACATATGCACACCAGCTTATCATGTCTAAATGCAATTTCTACATGGAATGAATGAGAACTTTAGCCACTTGGACGAACTTGGTCTAACACACACAATCATTTTTTGCACAACTGTCTTCCAGGAAGTGTATCGGGTCCCCAAAGGGTAACGGGTAGTTCTGCCAAAACATATGAGGGGGACCACTGGACACTATTTGGTGACAGAAACCAGAAAACAAATATGCATTACATGGAGACGCTCTGCCAGCTGGTTTTTAACCACAGGCTGTAGTGGAGAAATTATAATTAGATTAGTTGAGCAAACAAGACACTGCAATTTCTTATAATTTCCCCTGGTCAGCTCTGATGGGGGTGATAACTGAGAATGTTGATGCAGAATTTAAAATGTTTATCCCAAGGAAGGTTTAAGAACCATAAACCACACACTGCTTTCCATGTCAATTTGCATGCCCAAGTGACCTAGGTAAAAAGAAGAGCTAGAGAGGAAGACAGGGACGAGGCCACATTACCACAGTAAACTACATATAAGAACTATACAGTTTTAAACGGCCAGCACAGCAGTCCAAGGGGAAAGGACATCACAGTGGGTCTGTGGCCTGTTCATGCGCAGCTTCGGGTGGGAGACCACCGAGGGCAGGGCCTGCTGCGGAGCACGCCACTTGAGCACCTGGATGCCCTTCCTGGTGTCCTCTGACCACAGCAGCTGGAGCAAACCATGTGCAAACAGTGAGGAGGATTCACCTGGACTTTCAGTGACAAACAAAAGGCAAATGCTACCTTCTCTGATGAGTTTTGAGTCAGTCAGTCTTGATTTAAAATTCTCAACCCTCCATACCACGACAGAGTGAGTCACAACTGCAGGCAAGTCTGCCTCCCCAGGGACACCGGACAGCGTCTGGGGACGCCTTTAAAGCCTTTAAAGGCTTCGGCTGCCGGCAGGGCGCTCCCAGCAGCTGGTGGGTGGAGACCATGATACCCCAAGGCACAGGCCAGGCCTCCCCGGCCCTGGCAGAGAGCGACCCGGCCGGAGAGGCAGCAACACTGGGGCTGGGAGAGCCCGGTGCTCCCCTGTGCTCAGCGCCCGCGCCGGCCACCACGGTTCACTTTCCCTTGCGGAGCACCTGTGTGGCAGGAACCTGATGTTTTGTTTCTTTATTCAAAGTTGCTGACAAGAAAGGTGGTGGATAAGGGCTTACTTCACGTTTGCAAATGTGTGTTTTACTCATCAAGCCACTGCAGAGAAAATTAAAAAACCACTTTCACTAAGACTTTTTTTTCTCAGACAAAACGCACTGTTGTAGCAGTTGAATATTCAGGTAAGTGCTTTATCTGTTTCTGTAGAGCAAATGAATCCTCTCTTCTGAGAAAAGGAGGCAGAGGCAAAGAGGCGATTTTAAACATTAACTGTCGTAAGAGGGCCGTTTGCTGTCGGAGAGAGGGATGAGTCTGTGCGGCGGGTGCGTTACCCCTTCAGGTTTTCACTGCTCAAGTTTCCTTTGACACATTATTGCTTCACACTTGTACTTTTCCCGAGGGCCACGATGGTCCTTTCTCTGGAGGTGGGCTTCTCTGGAGCATTCACGTCCTTCTGGAAGCCGGGACAGCGGCGTCCCTGCTGAGCCCGAGCACGGTGCCAGCGCCGGCCCAGCCCCCCCTTCCCGTTGGCCTCCATGCTCCTTGGCTCTCTTCCCCTGGGGCCTCCATGTCGGAGGCTGCGGAGCCTCGAGCGGCTGGCAGTGGGCATTGGGGAGAGGGCAGGAGCCCGGGAGGAGGACGTGACACCTACTGTGCCCTCAGACGTGAGGGGAGGTCAGCACAGCCACGCGGGCCTGAGGGTAGCCACGTGCACCTGGAGGGGGCGAGTGCGATTTAGGTCATTAGTCCAGAGAAGGGGCGAGAGACTTAAAAAAAAAAAAATTCTTTTTTAATAAAGTAAGTCTGCTCTGGCTGATGAAGGGTGATAAAGGGAGAGAGCGGGGCCCAGGCCACCGAGGGCCCAGCTGTACCCGGTCCAGCATATGTCCTGGGAGGCGCACAAGCCCCAGAAAGGTTTCAGCTGGCAAGAGGTGGGGGAGACCTGGTTTAGAAAGATCGCTCTGGATGTAGGGGCAGAAGAGACAGGAGAGGCAGGCGGCGGCCTAACAAACAGGTCCACGTTGCAAAGCCCTCGGAAGCGAGGCCCACACTCCGGAAGGGAAGCGCAAGCAGACACTGTCCCTGTGAGAGGAGCAGCCAGGGAGACACCAGGGGCCCAGCGCCTGCGGACCTGACAGGGCCCGCTCTGCGTCCAGTCGCTCCCACCGCTGGGCTGTGCAAAGGGGCACTTTACCAGAGAGGGCAGGCACGGTCAAGGCACAGCAGGAACTTGCTTTCCAAAGTGAAGCTCTGCTCGCACCGCTGCACGAAGCCAGCAGAACAGCCCCAGAAGCACAGGGGAGAGGGAAGCGGGGCTCACGCTCCAGGTGCTGGGCAGGCCAGCCGACAGGGTAGGGTGGAGACCAGGGCAAGGGCCGCTCAACCTTTCTCTCCTTTAAACTCACCTGTTTATCTGACTTGGTTACAATAAGCATGTAATTACATACTGCTTCTTTGGATTTTTCTAACAGAAATCTAAAGCAACCTGAGGAAATGAACAGACAAACGTCGCCCTAATGGACTGGCACCCGCACGGACAGTGGCGTGAAGCGTGGGCAGCTCCAACTCACCGATCCTTTCTCCATCACTCTGTTGAGCATGACGACGCCCCTGCTCTTCTGCTCCCACACCATCTCCCAGAAGTGACCGCAGGTGTTGGGTAAAGGGCCCTGCAAACACAATTCACAATGTGTGCATCTTACATACAAACCCGTCCTGGTGCGAGCTCGCTGTCGGTGCTGAGTGGACAACAGCGCCCTCAGGTAGCGTGGAAGCCGTGGCTGAGGCCAGGACCTGCCTCTCCCTGCCTAGCGGTCAGTAACCACAGTTCTATTTTCTACCATGTAGCGAAAAATCACTTCCGTATCTCAGAGCTGGTTCAGAGCTGAATGACAGAGGAGAGAAAACACTGATTCTGCTTTCTGGTTTGGGCAGGCTGGAGCAAGGGCACCAGAGATCTCTGCGTCAGGGCGGCTGGGACAGCGAACAACACTGCTGGCTGCAGATGAGCGGTGGAGGGGAAGGGCCCCACCCGCACACCCCTCGGACAAGCCACCTGCCTCCCTTCCCGCAGCTCCTCCGCCCAGCCTCTAATCGTCAGAGCACATGTTCACAGGGCTGGGAAGATGGTCACAGACTGACTACACCTTTCTGCAGGACCCGGAACACAGTAAATACCCTACAAAGTGTAAGCTATCATTATTACTACTATTATTGGCCAATCCGACCACAGACTCCCCTCACCCTTGGAGCACGGGACCTAAGAGATGAGGGCACACAGACAGCCGGGGGTGGGCAAGGGCCATGGTGCCACTGGCCCCAAACATCACTCCAGTCCAGAACGGGTCTGAGGGACTAAAGTCATGGAAGATCTGAAAGGACACACACCAAACAGCCAATACTTGAAGGTGGGCGTGAAGGCCAGTATCTGTGACATTACTCTCCACAGGTTTAAAAAGTGAGGCGAGAGCCTTGCATTATTTGCTTAATGAACGACACTGAAAAAATGGGCACAGTGTTCTTGGTTTTGTGGCATGGAAATGATTTCAGTCCCACTGTCCAGCGGTGCAACTTTGGGGCCAGGCTGCTTGAACCCCTTACGTGAATCTCAGGGCAGAGGGAGACCATGTCAGCAAGCAGCTGGATACATCTGGGGTGCGATCTGACGGACAGACGGAACTTCAGATGTGCCAAGCAACTGCGAGGGTGCTGGGGTGGAGAGGACAGCGGGGTAAAAGTTTTCACGGTGATTTCCTAATTCCCGTTTGACTTTATATACCCTATCTTTGCTTTGGGCTTGCTGACCCCAGACCAAGTTGAACGGCTGAAATCAGGAAGTAAGAAACTTGACCACTTCTAAAACAGAAGTTCCCAAGAAGCCACTTTGCCACAACCTCTTCCCACCAGCTTGCCACCAAGGTCTCCCTGCCCCTCACCCCAACCCCAGAGGGCTGGGAGGACCACGGCTGAGGGCCTGGGGACTGATGTTCCGTACAATGCCTGGGGGGGGTGTCGGGCCGACTCTGGTCATGTGTGGAGAGGAACCCGGATAGAACAAAAGGACAGTCAAGAAGGGCCCCCAAGAAAAGGCTCCAAAGCAGACTCTGGTCACTGTGCTGCCTAGCTTCACTGTAATTTTAGCCTCCAAATATTAGACAGGGTTGTGATGTTCACAGTCACCCTAGGACCCAACCTAATATAAGACTGAGAAACTGACATGGAAAGAGAAAAGAGGAAATGAGGATTGAGAGAGAGAGAGAGAGAGAGAGAGAGAGAGAGAGGGAGAGAGAGAGAGAGAGATTGATTTAGACTGTGTATATCAATGTACCAGTAAGAGATGATGACTTGAGAAAATCGGTTAAGAGAGATCCCTTCACCCTCTTCCCCAGACTCCGGTGGTCTTTGGGTCATATACCAGTGTTTCACAAAAGGCCAATTATGAAACCACTGTTGTGATTTCTTTTTCCATAAAGATGCCAAAAACCAAGGGGAGTTTCAAGTCATTCTGCATGCTTCTCCACATAACCTAACATAGCCCTCCACCCCCAAAGAATGAGGACCACGCAGAGGAATTCTGAAAGGCCATCTGGATAAAGATTTCTGGTCTATTACTAACCCTCTTACGTGTCCATAACCAGCTCTGATGCCCTGAGGCAAATACTTAGGGACTCAACACAGGTACTGTCTTCTCTAGCTACTGCCTCTGTCAACAAACTAGACAACCCTGGCACTCTACTGCTGTTGTCTACAAATCCAGCAATGACATACTTCCCAGAAAAGATTCATGTCATGACTAGACTGAATCTCTGAAGGAAGACTTTTCCCTCCCATGTTGCTTTTTTGGGTTAGAAACCTGGTCTTCTAAAAGATGTGAAAGACTTTATGTGAGGCGTGGATAACGGCACTGTCAAACTCTTTGGCTGACATCGAGAGAGGCAAAACCCACTAGAGAAAAAGTCAGACTCTGTTTACCTGGGTGAGAATGTAACTCCTTTGGGCTTCTTCCATTTTTATCAAACTAGCATTGATATAGTCGTTATCTTCTTGATGCAGTTTAATCCGACTGTGATCAACTGAAAGGCAAACCAGAATGCAAGGTTAATCCAGGGGGACTTAAGTGCTTACACAGGCGATGCGCCCTATGGGGAAAGCAGAGAAGGCGAGTGAGGTGCTCAGGGTGTTCACACTGGCTGAGTCCAAACTGTTCTGAGATTAAATTAGTGTCTCCAATAATGGGAACAACAAGTACTTTCAGAAGGTTTTTGAAAGTATCTGAAACTTGATACAAAATAGCAACAGAAACAAATTACACTAAAACACAGATTAATTCTTGTTTGGGAAATCTGTTTTTAGGCTTTATCGTCTTATAATATTTATTACTGTCCTCACACCTCAGAAGACGGGGGGGGGGGGGGGGGATGTCAAGGAATCTGTTCTCTGAGGCCTAAAACATACTTTAATGAGTAAAAAATGCAATGGCTTTGATCTTTAAAAGGGAACAAAATCCACCAATATTCCACCCAGTCCCCAGAGTTCAAGTTGGTACAATGAACCAAGCTGTTCATTTACGATCGCGTCTCAGGCTCACCTGTGCCTAATGCTTCCAAGATTAAATGGCTGAAGTATACAACAGTGTGAAAATTCATACCTTGAATTCCTTGATACAAGGTTGTCTTTAAAAAAGCTCAAGTATAACATAAATGTCACAATCAAAGACACTTAAAAGAGAGTTTAACAGGAAAACATAGACTCTGAATCCAAAACACAACACTAAAAATATATTAAAAGTAACTTTCAGAATAGTTTTTAGAAATACACTTGCATTTGAAAGGTCTACCCCAGGTTACTAAAAAAGCACAGCCGCTTCTTCTCCTCTTTACCACATTGTCACAAAAGCCCTATTTTCCTGAAGGCAACTTTCCTTATCTTGCCAGGCCCATTAACAAGAGCAGGTGGGTGTTTTTATTTCTGGTACAAACAAGGGACAGTAAACTCAGCTGACGGCCCATAAACAGTTCTCCCCTTGCCCAGAGAGAAAGGAAAACTTAATGCGGATAAGCAGTTAGCGGCTTTCTACTTGAAAGCGTTCCAAAGAGATGTTTTAGTAGATTAGCCATTGTTTGGAATAATTTTTCTCATCACAGAGGGTTAGTACACACTGAAATACTCAGGTGATACTGAAATGGGCCATGGACATAAGCGGCCTCACAGCACTGGGTGGTGACCTCGGGCAGAAACTTATCTTCTGAGTGCTGAGTGTTTCACCTGCCAAACGGAAGATACCAGGATCACCTTCTACCTTGAAACATTCTTCCCATTTCCTTCATAACTTTAAAAGCAAATTACCTTCTCTAGTGAAGAGTGGAGGTAGGGGAGAAAAATGCAAGGAGTTAAGACTGGTTAAAACCAACCTAGATAGCATATTGAAAAGCAGAGACATTATTTTGCCAACAAAGGTTGGTCTAGTCAAGGCTATGGTTTTTCCAGTGGTCACGTATGGATGTGAGAGTCAGACTGTGAAGAAAGCTGAGCGCCGAAGAATTGATGCTTTTGAACTGTGGTGTTGGAGAAGACTCTTGAGAGTCCCTTGGACTCTCAAGGAGTCCAAGGAGATCTAACCAGTCCATTCTGAAGGAGATCAGCCCTGGGATTTCTTTGGAAGGACTGATGCTAAAGCTGAAACTCCAGTACTTTGGCCACCTCATGTGAAGAGTTGACTCATTCGAAAAGACCCTGATGCTGGGAGGGACTGGGGGCAGGAGGAGAAGGGGACGACAGAGGATGAGATGGCTGGCTGGTATCACGGACTCGATGGACGCAAGTGTGAGTGAACTCCGGGAGTTGGTGATGGACGGGGAGGCCTGGTGTGCTGCAATTCATGGGGTCGCAAAGAGTCGGACACGACTGAGCGACTGAACTGAACTGAAAAAGTTTGGGAATTGTATCCCTGGAAGAATATTTCAAATGCTGTTTTTTTTCTCTGTAAAGCTGGTTTACAAACTTAGATGAATACTGATCGAAAACACAGAAAAGAAATATGAAAGATAATATTGTTGCTAATTCAGAGCGAGTACAGCAAAGGCTCTAGACCAAGGGCTTGGTGGGCACGAGCGTGCGGTATGAACTGCGGTGGTGACTCCAGTGCAGGGCAGCTGGCCAGGGCCTCATGGCAGAATTCCCTGAGAAGAGGCCATCAGTATTATTCTTAAATGACATCTATGTGAAGCCATAGCCTGGAAGTGCTAAATCAAGAGAATCAGGCACTGGGGCAAAATCCTGTGTCACCTGACCCAGCCGCGTGGCGGACGTGCCCAGCGGGCACTTCAGCTCCTGGCCGTCTCAGCCACAGCCGACACTGAGAGTGAGACTTGGGGCTAAGCACTGATGTGTCCTGACTTCCGTCTGTGTCCAGTCCTGAGATCCCTGTGACTCTGGTCTGACTGAAGATCAGAGGAGAGGGCAACCCGCCTGAGGCCATGCAGCTCAGAGGGGCAGAGCTCCGCGGCAGCTGTCGGAAGTAGACTGCTTAGCGCCAGCCCAGGTCTAATTCACTCCCCAGCCTACAGCCTGGGGCACCGCACCATCTGGCAGGAGGCACTGCCACTCTCCTGTGGAGGGCACCAGGAGCCGCCCCTGCAGCGGGCTTCGGTGGGACCGGCCTGCTCGGGGGCCTGGTGGCATCGTCACGTCCCCGGCAGAGGGCACTGCTGTGGAGCTGCTGCAGCCACGGCCCTCACTGCTGGGCGACGCCACGTGGAGGTGAGTCCCAAGGCTCTCTGTGACCTAGAGGAGGCGGTGAAGTTCCAGTCCTTCCCTCCTCTCTAGTTTTTCTCACTTTACACAGATTCTAACACAGTTATTCACTTTCGAGGGATCAACGGACTGAAAGCCAATTACTCAGAAGGCAGAGGAGGCTGCCAGCAGCAGGCACACTGAGAGCTAAGGGCAGCAAAGAGCCAGAAAAACAGTGATGGTGGAGGGGGTGACCTGGGGGGAGGTGAGGTCAGCGAGCAGAGCCGACTGTGTCTCTAGCTGAGGCGGTGGGTGAGTGCCTCACTCACCCCCACCTGTGCCAGTGCAGGGCATCACTACCAGCCAGTACAATGCTTCAGGCCCAACAGTACCAAGTCACCCAGAAGGGGTTATATTACGCCTGCCATTACACACACTCAGCTGGTAGGAAAATGATTCATCATTAAAATAGTCAAAGCTAAGAAAAGCGCTTTGAACTTCGCTGAATTTTCTAGAAACTGAAACCTTATCCCTCCTCCATGGGTGGAAAAATGAACCATTACTATAAGCCTCTAATACCTTCATCATAGGAAACAATCAAGTCACAAACCTTGACTGCTACTGATTTATTACCAAACCCCAGGGCTAAAGGAGTCTGAGAGGCCCGCAGCCTCGGAGGAGCCGGCTGGATGGGAGCAGGTGGCTGTGGTGTGAATACTTACAGGGACTGACGTCTCTGTACCTGTTTCGGTTTTTGTTCTTAGGAAGCTTGGCCACTCTGCATGGGAAGTCACTGGCTTCATGTCGGATATCCTACAAAATAAGAGATAAAGAGTTCTCTCTTGAAATCTCTGGCACCAGGAACCCAGCTGACTGTGTGTGGGCCATGTGCCAAGCACTGAGGAAGACGTGGCACAGAAACAAACAGCAAAGGGGGCCGGGGAGGGCGGGAAAGGCAAGGTGTTAATTCAGAGGCACCTCCAAGGCCATGGGGGGGAGACAGAAGCATATCCGCGTGCTGTGGGTGGGAGGAGGCGGTGTGGGGCTAGGAGCTGAAACGAATGGAAGAGGGCGACGGGAACGGGGCGCAGTACTCAGAGCACCCAGCACAGCAGAGGCCCGGGGCTGAGTGGGCTGGTGGAGGAACGACAGGGCTGGAGTACACAGGTAGGTAGAGATCAGATCTTGGAGCGCCTTCTGTGTCAGGCCTGGGAATTCCATCTGCAACCTCTTGTAAAGCTACAGTTTATCAAGAGCAGATAAAAGGCCCTCTTCTGCCAAGCAACTATCCAAACACTTCCCCGAATGTGTGTGTGTGCACGCGCACACACACACGCAGTCAATCATGTCCAGCTCTTTGCAGCCCCGTGAACTGTAGCCCGCCAGGCTCCTCTGTCCATGGAATTTTCCAGGCAAAAATACTGGAGTGGGTTGCCATTTCCTACTTCAGTGGATCTTTCCGACCCAGGGATCAACCCTGCATCTCGAGTCTCCTGCATTGGCAGGTGGATTCTTTACCAGCAGCACTACCTGGGAAGCCCCAGATGCTTTCCTAGAGGATGGTAAACAAATCCCATTAAATCAAACCGTCAGAAAGTGCAAGCAAGTTAAATAAGTAGGGTGACAATATACAGACTTGACAGAAGGCTGCAGCGTGTGTCCCGCTAGACAGACCACACACACCGCATTTTGCTCTCCTACATCAACAGCACTATGACTCCGTTTGGAGACCTTTTCCTCTGTGTCTACATCTCACTAGGACTTTCACTAGTACTATGAAAAGACAAGCGCGCACAACAGTGTGTGTACACTCAGTGCCACTGAACTGTTCACCTAAAAATGGCTATGATGGTGAATTTATGTTATGTATGTTTTACCAGAACTTTGAAAAAAAAGGACAAGGCTGCAGTGAGAGAACAGGAGAGCAGACAACAGCAGCACAGCTTTGGAAGCTGGCAATCAGACTGATGAGCAGCTGGCAGGTGGGAGGAGGCTCAGTCACAAGCCGCCTGGTTTCCACCACAGAACCCTCCAGGAGGGCAGGAAGCCTGCTTCTGGAACGAGGGGTGGGACTCACCGCAGGGTGGGGTGGGGCTGGGCGAGGGGAGCTGCATCTCCCCCTTCCTGCTGCTGGGTGCCTGCTGCCTCACACCTCTGCTGAAATCTGGAGATTTACTTTCTGGAAAATGTGAATCAGGGGGCAGAGCACTGTTCAGGTGATATGAGCAAACAAGAAGAAAGACCAAAAGGTACCATCACAAGGGTATGCAAATAACAGCCCACTTGCACCCAGAGGCCTCAAGGCAGACGTGTGCTGCCCAGCCTCGGGCACCTGCTGGGAGCCTGCAGTAGACCCCAGAAGCCCCCCGTCTTCATCACGCACAGACCACCGATTAAGAGATGTCAGAGGAAGGAACACCTCTAGTATGAAAGAGATCTAAAGGAAAAATAAAACGGGAAAAACAAACCCCTTGGAGGAAATAGAGTGCAGAGAAACCAAAGCTTAAAAATATATTTATCATTAATATACTCAGAAAAATAAGATCCATACATTCATGGATTAAGAACAGGATGTTGGATAAAAATGTCTCTTGGAACTTGAAAACAAGATGGCAGAAATGATCAGCTTAACTGAAGAGTCAGAAGATAAAGGTAGAAGAAATTGCCTTTCCAGAAGGCAAAGCCTAAATAAATAATGGAAAATTAAGCAGAATAAAATACAAGGAAAGAAAACATTAAAAAATAGTTCAAGGAAATCTACCAGAGACATCAAGTGCTCAGCAAAACGATAAAAACAGACCCACACTAGAGCACAGTAATGTGTAGGTCGAGGATCTTGCCAACAAAGAGAAGATTCTGTAAGTTTCCAGGAAGAAAAAATAGTTCACTTTCAAAAGCTAAGGGGATCTGAATGGCTTCAGATTTTGCAAGAACACTGAAAGCTGAATGGCAACAGAGCAAAATTCTGAAGAAAAATGATGTCCAACCTAGAATTCTATACACAGCCCCAATGATCGTCAGGCAAGAAGGAATGAGAGACACGGCTCAGATCTGCAGGGCCTCAGAGACCCCACCACCTTTGCTCCCCTTCTCAGCATCCACTGGAGTTTCCACCTGAGCGAAGGAAAAAGCCAAGGAAGAGAAAGATGTAAGCTACCCAGGGGAAAAACAAACGAACAAAAAACGATCCACCACAAGGGCAAAGGCACAGGAAATTTCCACGCAGGCTGTGGCGGGGGACGCCCCAGGATGATAGCTACACACCAGCCCCAGGAGGCGAGCAGCCAGACTGGACCAGAGTGACTCAAGTGATGGACATGCCAACAGCCTGCCTCTGTCCACTATACCCTCCGTGACTGAGCAAGACCACCAGAGGGAAACGAGAATACCTGCAGTCCAGAAAACAGGGACGCCAACTGAGAAGCAAAGGAAAGCTGGGTGCCGTGTGGCAGTGTTCAGAGCAAGCGACCCAGACAGAGGGACGGAGGTGCCCAGGAGGGATGCCTCCTCCAAGACCAGGGCTGCAGCTGCGGAGTCACCTGAGCCTGCTCTGTCTATACAGTAGCCGTAAGCCACCCGAGATGTGGCGAGTCTGAAAAGAGATGCTGTGCAAGTGTAAGAAACACACACTGGGTTTTGATAACTTGGTACTAAGAAAAGAAGGTAAAATATCTCAAATACTTGAAACATTGACTACTGGTTGAAACGACATTTTGAACATGTTGGATTAAGCCAACTATATTATTACTCTCATCTGCTTCCTTTTACCTCTCTTGCTGCATGCTAAGTCATTTCAGTCGTGTCTGACTCTTTGCGACCCCCCATGGACTGTAGCTCGCCAGGCTCCTCTGCCCACGGGATTCTCCAGGCAAGAATACTGGAGTGGGTTGCCATGCCCAGAATTACATACATGGCTGGTACTGTATTTCTACTGGATAGTGCTAACGGAGCTCAACATTCAGAAAACGAAGATCATGGCATCTGGTCCCATCACTTCATGGGAAATAGATGGGCAAACAGTGGAAATAGTGGCAGACTTTATTTTTTTGGGCTCCAAAATCACTGCAGATGGTGACTGCAGCCATGAAATTAAAAGACGCTTACTCCCTGGAAGAAAAGTTATGACCAACCTAGACAGCATATTCAAAAGTAGAGACATTACTTCGCCAACAAAGGTCCGTCTAGTCAAGGGTATGGTTTTTCCAGTGGTCACGTACGGATTTGAGAGTTGGACTGTAAAGAAGGCTGAACACCGAAGAATTGCTTTTGAACTGTGGTGTTGGAGAAGACTCTTGAGAGTCCCTTAGACTGCAAGAAGATCCAACCAGTCCATTCTAAAGGAGATCAACCCGGGGATTTCTTTGGAAGGAATGATGCTAAAGCTGAAACTCCAGTACTTTGGCCACCTCATGTGAAGAGTTGACTCATTGGAAAAGACTCTGATGCTGGGAGGGATTGGGGGCAGGAGGAGAAGGGGACGACAGAGGATGAGATGGCAGGATGGCATCCCTGACTCGATGGCCGTGAGTCTGAGTGAACTCCGAGAGTTGGTGATGGACAGGGAGGCCTGGAGTGCTGCGATTCATGGGGTCGCAAAGGGTCGCAAAGAGTCAGACTGAGCGACTGGACTGAACTGAACTGAACTGAGCTTGTGGAAAATTGTTGTGAGAGGTTCTCAGAAGGTATGAGAAGAGTTAACAACAGGTAGGGGCTTCCCTGGTGACTCAGGCAGAAAGGAAACTATGCAAATGAAGAAAAGGCAACCACTGACTCCAAGAGAACCTATCAGAAAGGAGAGCAGGGCAGCACAGCACTGCCTGTGAAGCTGGGCCAGGCAGACAAGCCAGGCAGACAAGCCAGGCAGACAAGCACCACATGCTGGGGGAGGGGAAGCAAGAGGGACAGCAGAAGGGACGGCTGTGCAAGAAAGCGCCATCCTGTATCTCCCTGAAGATCTAAACTCACAAATCAAAGGACAAACATTTCCCTTAAAAACTGGAAACAAATGCAAGCTCGAAGCAGGCTCAAAGAATTCAAAAGTCATTCATAAAGAGAAAGACTGGGAATGGGGAGATTCCCAGTGGGACAGCAAATAACTGGATTATAAGACCATGGTGGTAGTATTTAACTTCTTAAACCATGTGTACATTCAACTTGGATTTAAAGAGAAAGTCCACATTCTGCTATTCTGCTATTTAAAAGAGAAACCTACAAAATGGCAAGGCTTTTGACTCATATGAGCAAGATAGATAGCAACTGAAAAGTAAGATAATATATTATAAACCCACCTGAGATTAAACAAATTAGTCTAGTAGTAAACGTATTCATCACATCTTTTATGGATGAGATTAAGCTTTTGGGGAAATGCTACACAGCACAGAAAAATTACTTGAAGGGGGAAAAAAAATCTCATTTTTAAACTTCTTACTCTAGTTGTTATTTGGAAGTGTTCACCAATAGGTACAAATTTGCCTTATGACATGAAACAATCTTGCTCAGTCCAGCTGGTGTGACTGAAAGAAGATGGAAGAAACAGTTGATATGAATAAACCACTGGAAAAATATTCATTCTAAGGAAATAAGGGCCAAAACAACAACAGTGTGCGACTGATTTTATGCAGCTGAAGGATTTAGTAACCTGTACTTTTTTGGTTGAAGAGAACACACCGAAACAGCTAATAAAAATATTGGGAAAATAGAAGCTATTCACACAATAGCTTTGAAAGAAGAGTCTAGAATTAAGGCAGACTCAAACAGTCAAATGCACAGATCTTAAATATGTAGTTCAGTCAGTTTTTCTAACCAGTTTCTTTTTGTTTCCTGATTTATTTTTTCCCCAAATGTCATACTTTTCCTTTTGTACTGGGGTATAGCCGATTAACAATGTTGTGACAGTTTTGGGTGAACAGAGACGGGATGCAGCCACACACAGACTTGTATCCATTCTCCCCAAAACCCCCCTCCCATCCAGGCTGCCACATAATGTTAAGCAGTTCCGTGTGCTATACAATCGGTCCCTGTTGTCTAATCAATTTTGAGGTATAATTTACAAATAATAAAACAAACCCAGTTTAAGTGTTTCTCTATTTCAGAACTGCACATGAGAAATACATGCAGGCTTTAAACATGAGTTTACATTTCACTCAGTAAAATAAAATGCCAGGATTATAGTATTAATATTGAGGAGTGATAAAAGCACCTATAAAATTAAAAGTTAACTACCAATAGTGGTTTAGAAAAAAGTAGATCAACAACTGTACCACGAAACGTGACAGAACTACAGCAAAACAAGATTTCTGCCTTCCAAAGGGCACCAAAGGCGAGCCGGCTTTCCAACAGCTGAAGGAAAGCAGACCAACGGCCAAGTTTAAGGGGACTGCCATCGCAGCATACGGCGTCCCTAGATCTGTTACTGCTCTGACCAAAGATTAAAGAATCCACTGGAGTATGCAAAACATCCACACAGAGAAAATAAAATAGAATAAAGGTCTTAAGGCTGATGATGAGAAGATGACTGTTGGGTAAATTTAGGAGCCACGCCAAGAAGGAAATAGTAAACTTGCCATGAAACATATTCTCAGAAGCATCCCCTGAAAACCCCCATTCAACATTTCAAGCACCATTCAAAGTGCACCTTGCAGGGATGAGATCACACTGAATGGGAACCTGTAACAGTGAAGTGGCCTACACCAACAGACAGACAGCTGCCCGTCTCCTTCCCTCGGATGGTGCTTCACTGGCTTTTCTGGAGTCTACTTCCTATTCTTGGCACAGGTTTCTTCAGAAATGTGACAGCAGAAAGCATCACGTGTAACAGACGTCAAAGGTGCATGCTCTCCTAGAGAGCACATCTGATGGTGTGCGGCCAAGGCGGGCTCACATCCAGTCACAGCTTACCGGTGAGTGCTTGCATTACACCGCGTCATTTTCTATAGGCGCTGGGCACCCAAAATGATCTGCCAAATTTCTACAGTGAATCATTTTCATGGGAGAGAGAAAAGAAACAACAGTTCTTTTAAAATTATGACTGAGCTGGGCTAGAAAGCTGGGATAAAGATGCCTGAAGTGAAGTGAAAGTCGCTCAGTCGTGTCCGACTTTGCAACCCCATAGACTCTACAGTCCATGGGATTCTCCAGGCCAGAATACTGGAGTGGGTAGCCTATTCCTTCTCCAGGGGATCTTCCCGACCCAGGAATCGAACCGGTGTCTCCTGCATTGCAGGCAGATTCTTTACCATCTGAGCTATCAGGGAAGTCCTAAAGATGCCTGATAAAATTTAAACAAAACATCTGAACTGAAAATCCATCTTAAGAGGCAAGGTAGGGCAGAAATCATCATTACTTGAAAAATTTCTGAAGTTAGTTCTGACTCCCCATCCTTCCACACTCACTTAACAAGATGACTGATGGCCTTCCAGTGAGCACCCAGTGAGCTCCTCAAAAAGCTCTGGGAAGAGAAGGAATTAGGGCCCAGAGTCAAGCAGTTTCTCTATTTACAGGAAAGCTCATTATCCATTATTTAAATACCCCCCAAATCCAATTAGGCAAAAGTCAAACATGGGGTAAAGCTGATAATGTTTTACGTGAGAGTTCTAATTTTTGAAAACACATAGGTATAAAAGCCAGGCTTGCAGAAATATTCTAATGTTTATAGCACTTTGTTAAGTTAAACTTAGCGATTTTGGTTTGAACATCCTTCTCTCTTCAGTCCCACAACAGGGTGAATGTCTCTGGCTCCACTGTAAAATGCATCATTTCTCTTAAAACTATCTAAGAGTGATGAGGTGGAGCCAGTGTCTCACTAAAGCTGGGAGTCTGCTGGGAAGGTCCTAGACTCTCAACCCTCCTAGCACCAGCCTGGGCCCAGAGTGGGCATCCAACCCAGTTCTAATAACTGAATTAAGGAACGGTTCTAAAGGTGTTTGAAAGTCCTTAACTCGATACCAGTCTGCTTCATCTTATGGAGTAGAAATGTTCTTTAAAGGGAGTGTGTTTAAGCAAACATCTGGTCCACTCCTGCTTTCCAATAATAACAATAATTATTATTCTTACTATTTTGCTTTGCAATTGAGTCACACAGCCTCTCAACAAGATAGTACTAAAGAGCTACTAAAACACAAATTCAAAGCATAAATGGTTATTTTTAGATGATTTAGATAGCCATGTGTTTTAAATGTCTGAAGGAAGAAAAAACCCCCAGCGGTACCTTGTATTTGCTAGAACTGCAGCGAACTGCAACTCCCTTAGTATCTTCAACATTGTCTATACCTCCCACACCCTCTTTTTACAAATGGTCGCCTGATCGTTCTAGCTCCTGCCTAGTACTTTAAGGAAACTACTGCCTCTCAGAAACAGAGCTAGATCAAAGGGAAAAACAGAAGTATAGTAAAGGCAGTAATTTAAAATAATAAGTGAACATACAGGGCATACATCTCCTGGACTCTTGCAAGTAGTCACCACTGAATAGGAAGATATATATAGAAGTGGGGAGGGGGGCAGGGATGGCTAGACTAGAATTTTAGGAACCAAATCTTCCAAGTGACATTTGTGTTGAACAAACTGTTACTCCTAAATCTCATTATAAATGAGAATATAAAATTACTGTATAGTAAAGCATACTGAGAAACACACAACTTTCAAAATCAGATTCAGCGTCTTTCAAGCTGAAAGCAATGCTGTGCTCTTTGTCTACACTGGTTAATGGAACAATATAACTTACTGCAAAGATCTTTGTTGTGGTGGTTTAGTTGCTAAGTCATCACTAAGTCACGTCCGACTCTGCCACCCCATGGACTGCAGCAGGCCAGGCTTCCCTGTTCTTCACTATCTCCCAGAGTTTGCTCAAATTCAGGTCCAGTGAGTCAATGATGCTACCTAACCACCGCATCCTCTGCCACCCCTTTCTCCTCTTGCCTTTAGTCCTTCCCAGCATCAGGGTCTTTCCCAGGGAGTTAGCTCTTCATATCAGGTGGCCAAAGTATTGCAGCTTCAGTTTCAGCCCTTCCAATAAACCTTAGTAAATGATTATATTTATCCATTTATATAATCAATATGCCAGAAGTCATAGTTAATACTGCTAAACTGTAAGATAATCTACACTGCTTAGATAATAAAGAGTTTAAAATTTAGTTAACGAGTAGCAAGCTTGCTTTGGTTTAAAGTTTAAAATGGTTATGCAATGAATAGAAAAAGATGCTGAAAAGTAAACCCAGAGCCTCAAAATCTAATGTGGTAGGCTGAGAGAGAGGAAGGAGAAATGAGCAGATCCGCAGCGATCACCCTCGCCAGAGCCTGCGGAGACGCTGGGTCATCCTGTCCACTGGTCAGGGGGGAGGTTCAAAGATAATGGAGCCACAAATCACTACCAGAACAATTATGTGCATTTGGAAAATGACATGGAAAAAAGCAGAATCAAATTGCTTTACAAATTCCCCACAAATGAGAAGATGAGGGCAGGCATGGGAAGTGTGGAGTACCCTCCACAAAGGCAGCAGGGGGAACGGGGGAATCAACAGGTGGAGGTGGTGGGGCTGTTTCAGCTCTGAACTACACTCTGAACGCAAAGTGAGGGTCAATTAAACATAGAGAAAAACACAAAGGCACAGAGGCTCAAAAACAAAACGAAAACAACACACCTCCCACTCAAAATCATCTGTAAGCACAATACTAAAAAAAGAAAAACACACACACTATAGAAGACTCGTTCTGAAAAATAATCAACCAGAAAAATAACTATTTCACATGAAATTTACTGTTGGCTTGTCAGGCACTTTAAAGATAAATGTATTTGAGATCAGGGATAAATAAAGAAATTGTGCATAAAAAAGATGTTACATACACATCTAGGAAGGAATAAATGAAGCCACAATAAGCAGATAGGAAAGAATAAATGAGAAATCTTGAAATGAAATCGACAACCACTGACATTTAAATAACAACAGACCTTAACAAATGAAGATAAACTCTGCATTGAACACAAAGGACAGGCACTTTGGAAGTGAGTACAGAGGAAGACAGCATGGAGAAGCAGGAGATACACAGGACAGGGCGGCCCCAGCGCACCTCCAAAATAAAAGTGCCCGCACGCTAGGGTCAGAGTAAAGCTGCACAATATTACGGGTAAAAAAAGAATCTTCAAAGTAAATTATATTATCCTTTGGATGCTTAATATAATGTTAACATTATCATTTATTTTTAATAACTCTATGGTTACACAGTTAAATAGTTAACAAAGAAAAACTGTGTTTTCAAGGGTCACTGACTTTAAACCTTATTTTTACAATCCTTAAAGTATCTGTTTTTTGTTTTTGTTGCTTTTTAACATCACTTACATTTTCTGTTAAATGTCATAAATTTCACCTTGGGCAGAAATCAACAGGCAGAAAATGAATCAGACTTACAGTAACTCATGTCAATGAAGCATATTGGAACAAGTTTTTTTTTTTGAATGCTGAGAACCACAAATGTTCTCTTGCCATTCCTGGAAGAGAACAGTCTAAAAAACTGAATCCACTTTCACTTCTGTTTTGTTTACCTTCTGCTTTCCATAGGACAGTTGACGTGTTCAGGCCCTGGGGTTCTGCCACTCTGCCGAGGACAGTGGCACAGCTGACTAAGGACACAAGTAGCTGGCAGACATCTGAGAGTGGAAGGTTCACAGCTTGCTTTACAAGGAATCAGACTGCCAACCACCAGCTTCCTCCCTCCACGGTAAATTTCCCTATGGAGACCTTAGGAACCCACACAATATGCCCACTTTGAAATAACTGAAAACCATATTTATGAAACTGATGGTATTCTGTTAATCTGGGAGTGTGAATGGGAGGGAAACAGAATGTCAAAATGAAACCAGCTTTGGTTAAGAATTTGTTTAACATTTCAGGAGTAGTACAAGATTCTCTTATCATTACCAAAGAAAAGGCTTTTGTATTACTGTTACCAACCAAGTGAGTTTTCTAAATACCTTCTAGATGTAAATGTACTTTTCTTTTCTTTTTTTTTTTTTAAATGTACTTTTCTACACACCACTTCGGGGTTAGAGATGATGAAGGAAGATGCGCCCAATGCTCAAAAGCATTCTGAAGTGACAGTTCTTTAGTGAAGCCACAAAAGTAAAATGACAATTCGGGGAAGAGAGGAAGCGGTGACCAAGCTCTTCTGCCCGGCTTTGCAAAGAACTCAGCGCATGTGAATTAAGGAAGCAAGGTTTACATTCAATGTTTGAATCTCTTCAATTCATCCAAATATTTATTTAGCACTGACTATGTGGAAAGCAAGAAGGATAGGAGGGTGAACAAGGGAGGCAAAGTCCTGCCACTGTGGACCTTGTGCTCCAGTGGGGAAGATGGCCAAACAGACACGAGGTTCTGAGCTAGGCGATGCCACACATAACTCACACAAACATGCCCACCACTATTCATCAGGGACTGACGGTAAAACAGAAGGATTAGAGCTCCGAGCAAGCAGATACTCTACCTAGACCCCCTCCCACCACCAGGGATCTGATCCCTCCTGGAGAAGCAGAAGGGGCAGTTCGGAAGCCCCAACCTCCACCCGCACACGCATCCCTCTCACTTCCTCCTGGGTTCTAGCGCTGACCTGTGCCCGAGAACAGAGAAGGGCTGCAGGCACCACGCACAGAGGCACACGCACCGCACGTTCTGGGCACAGGAGGGACAAGCTGACCCATGGGGGGCCACGTCTACAGCCAACCCCATGTTAACGGGGTTTTTCAACGGAGAGAAGTTCTTCTTGGCAACACAGTTCAATTTATGAATCTTTTCCTTTATGGCTAGTTTTTGTGGGGAGTCTTGCTTAAGAAACAGTTTTCCATCTCAAGTTTATACACACACTCGCCTACATTACTCTTGAAAGTTAAAAGAAAAATGCTTCCCATATATTTTCACTTATATCTTGATTATGACTCAAAATGCTGGAATAAAGCATACAGATGACAAAATGCCATGTCTGTCCCTCTAACAGCTGTTTCTGTGCACAGTAAGCACTCCTGTAACTTTACCAGCAGGCACTCAGCGTCTGCTGAACGATGTGCAATGGAACGAATGTCTGTCTTTGCCTAACAGTCTTTGAGAATATAAGCATTTTTCTTACTCTTATAAGCTCTTTACATATTTTAAAGCCATCAATTCTTTGTCTGTGCTGGAAGCGACTTTTCCAATTTATTTGTTTGCACATTAAATTTCCCCTACATAAAAATTTTTTTAAGTGTGGGAGGATGATCGTAAAACATCATTATAACAAAAGAGCTGCCACTTGGGAGAATGATTGAGGGAATTTTTATTTTCTATTGTTTTCCGATGGTTTTCTAGAGCACATATGCATTATCTAAGCAATAAAAAGTTTTAAAGTAGTTCTAAGTTTTAAAGTATTCAAACCCTATCGAACTTTTCCTCTGCGACTTCCTTTATTGCTTCTAATGCTAGAAAGTTGTCGTCTTCTTCAGTAAGTAATAACACTTTAGTAAAAAAAAAAACACAAAAACCCATCCATCTGGTTTATTTCCTTCTATAGTTCTCACCTATACCCCCTCTGCTGTCTCTAAATCTCAAACTAGCAAAGAATAGGTGTTTCTTCTCCTTCTGTCAGCCTCACGGTTACTCTGCTAATCTCTGCGTCTGGTTCAGAGAGCTCAAGCTCCCTCTCCCTAAACTCAAATAGTAACAAAAATGCAGCTGCATCTGATCATTCAGATTTCAGAAAGAACAAATCACTTTTTTTCAGAGAAAGAAAAACCGTTAAAACTAGGTAGAATTTAAAAAAAAAGATTAATGCAGGCTCGATCAATTCTTTGCAACTATTTAGCAAAGATCAAGAGGAACACAGGAGAATAAAATAGTAGGAAACTTAAAAAACCCACAATAATATTTCTGCACTTAAGATGAACACTGCTCCTTTGTTCTTCTGTAAGGAAAGGGTAGGCAGCATGGCTTTGGCACAAAGTTCCGCCCCCGTATTTATCTGGTATGTAGTATTATGTGTCTAAATTTGTAGTGAAATACATGGAAAAAAAATGAAAACATTATTTCTGTTCGCCATGTCAATAAACAGATTATTTTGTAAAAAGCATACTTCTCCATGTTACCTGACGTCTAACTTTTTAACTTCTGTCAAAGCAAATTTTACTTTATTGAGCCAGTCAGTCAGTTCAGTCGCTCAGTCGTGTCTGACTCTTTGCCACCCCATGAACTGCAGCACACCAGGCCTCCATCACCAACTTCCGGAGTTCACTCAAACTCATGTCCAAGGAGTCAGTGATGCCATCCAGCCATCTCATCCTCTGTTGTCCCCTTCTCCTCCTGCCCCCAATCCCTCCCAGCATCAGGGTCTTTTCCAATGAGTCAACTCTTCCCATGAAGTGGCCAAAGTACTGGAGTTTCAGCTTCAGCATCAGTCCTTCCAAAGAACATCCAGGACCGATCTCCTTTAGAATAGACTGGTTCGATCTCCTTGCAGTCCAAGGGACTCTCAAGAGTCTTCTCCAACACCACAGTTCAAAAGCATCAATTCTTCAGCGCTCAGCTTTCTTCACAGTCCAACTCTCACATCCATACATGACCACCGGAAAAACTACAGCCTTGACTAGATGGACCTTTGTTGGCAAAGTAATGTCTCTGCTTTTGAATGTGCTATCTAGGTTGGTCATAACTTTCCTTCCAAGGAGTAAGCGTCTTTTAATTTCATGGCTGCAGTCACCATCTGCAGTGATTTTGGAGCCCCCCAAAATAAAGTCTGACACTGTTTCCACTGTTTCCCCATCTATTTCCCATGAAGTGATGGGACCGGATGCCATAATCTTCGTTTTCTGAATGTTGAGCTTTAAGCCAACTTTCTCACTCTCCTCTTTCACTTTCATCAAGAGGCTTTTTAGTTCCTCTTCACTTTCTGCCATAAGGGTGGTGTCATCTGCATATCTCAGGTTATTGATATTTCTCCTGGCAATCTTGATTCCAGCTTGTGCTTCTTCCAGTCCAGCGTTTCTCATGATGTACTCTGCATAGAAGTTAAATAAGCAGGGTGACAATATACAGCCTTGACGTACTCCTTTTCCTATTTGGAACCAGTCTGTTGTTCCCTGTCCAGTTCTAACTGTTGCTTCCCGACCTGCATATAGGTTTCTCAAGAGGCAGGTCAGGTGGCCTGGTATTCCCATCTCTTGAAGGATTTTCTACAGTTTCTTGTGATCCACACAGTCAAAGGCTTTGGCATAGTCAATAAAGCAGAAATAGATGTTTTCCTGGAACTTTCTTGCTTTTTCCATGATCCAGTGGATGTTGGCAATTTGATCTCTGGTTCCTCTGCTTTTTCTAAAACCAGCTTGAACATCTGGAAGTTCACAGTTCACGTATTGCTGAAGCCCGGCTTAGAGAATTTTGAGCATTACTTTACTAGCATGTGAGATGAGTGCAATTGTGCAGAAGTTTGAGCATTCTTTGGCACTGTCTTTCTTTGGGATATTTAATTAAAAAGCAACTTTCTGAGTAACTCTTCAAACAATATCCAGCATAAAATAGCTATGTTATTGTTGCTCGGTCACTCAGTCGTGTCCAACTCTTTGCGACCCCATGGACTGTAGTCCACTGGGCTCCTCTGTCCATGGAATTTTCCAGGCAAGAATACTGCAGTGGGTTACTGCCATTTCCTTCTCCAAAAATAGTTGCACCTCAACAAATTAAATTAGAACATCTTCCCGCCTCCTTCAACATATTCAGATGCAATTGTTTTAAAGAAGACGCCTGTCAATGCAGGAGCCGCAGGTTTCAATCCCTGGGTTGGGAAGATGCCATGGAGAAGGAAATGGCAACCCACTCCAATACTGTTGCCTGGGAAATTCCATGGACAGAGGGGTCTGGTGACCTGCAGTCCACGAGGTCGCAAAGAGTCAGACACGACTTAGTGGCTAAAGCACCACCACCACCACAAACTGCTTTAAAAGGGCTCTGTGCCCTCGTCCTCTCCAGTCATAAGCTGTGGACAACAGCTGCATGATCTTTTGGTCATCTGCCTTCTTAGAATTGGATTCATAAAAAACACATTTTCTAAGGGATGGAAGGAGGCAGTAAACCTCTTCTAATAATATATGACCAATTTTTAGAAGCTTTTGAAAGCTGACGCATGCCAAATCTTTCCTCAAGAAGATTTGCTCAATATCTCAAAGCTACAACTAAAACTATATAGGAACTAAAAATCCATATACATATTGCTGGATACAGACTAGGGTCACTATTATTACATAAATAACTGAAGCTATTGCAGAGGCAATATTCCTTAAGATATTAAAATAATAGCCAGACACTCTTCTTCCCAAGGCTCAGAAAATGAAGACATTTATGCTGGTTTAGCAGGAAAATAAATCCCTAGGACCAAATAAATCAAACATTTTGCAAAAAACAGGATAACGAATTTTAGAGACACTAAGTCTAGTGACATTTTCATGGAACAGGCAATGCCTAAACTTGAAAAAAAGCTCATCATTAGAATGTTTGCTTTCTCACTGCACTGAAAAGCAATCTTCACAAGATTACTCATAGCAAACAGTGTGTAGCTTCAATAAGGTATGTTCATTAGGCAACAGGGTAGTTAAAAAGCCAGAGTTGTAACATTCTTAAAAGTAATTGGTCTTAACACCCAAGTGTATTTTTTAAAGCAAAGCCTCACATATGATGCCAAAGTCAAGTTTTGAGGATCACCTTCAGAACCCAGAGCACAATATATCATTGTACTTGCAGCCAATTTTTGGCCTTCCATTTCATGCTGCGCCAGTGTTGTGGGGCAGGTGACTCTGTCATGATCCCTGTCCTCACTGAGTTCCTACTCAGTGGGGAAGACCAGCCGTGGCCAAACACAGCACTACTCAGTGGAGTCCTGCCCAGAGGGGACATGTATTCACAGGAAGAAGGGAGAGGCCTCGAGAAGGGCCCTGACAGTGAGACAGACTCAGGAGCGCCTGGGGAGCAGCCACATCCATGCAGACCAGAGCTCCTCCTGGCGCTACTGACCTGCTGCGTCTCCTTGCCCATGCTGGCTGGCACTAAGCGGAGAAAAGAAGTCAGACGGCTGATATCCAAGCTGCTTTGCCTAGTCTGTTCTGACACTGTTGATTCAAAGGAAGCCTGAGCAATGAGGGCTGAGGAGAAGAAAGGATGGCCACCCTCCACTGGAGCAACCCCAGCAGCCTGCCGCCCTCTCCAGGCCCGTGGTCAGAGAGGAGAGAGTGGGCCCGCACCTCATCCGGGCCTGCAACCCGGGTCTGTGACCCTCAGGGGCGCACCGGGCACAGCTACCATGTCCTAAACCTGTCTCTGCTCCACAGGCTTCCCCAGAGACTGTGGTCTGAGCCTCCTCAGCCCCGAGGAACAGACATGCCAGGTCTAGCGTGTTCCCTGCAGAGCACGACTCCTGCAGACGCAGGGCCCTCATCAAGGATCCCGACTTGAGAGGGCTAAACAGGACGAACCAAGCCAAGAGAGAGGAACGTGGAATGAAGAAATCCGAGAAAGTGTGAGGATGGCGCTGGAAAACAAACAGTGGCTGTCAGAAGCGAGCACCAGTGACCCCACTATCTCTGAGCGCTCTGTTCTTGGACTTCCTCAACAGAAAGGCCAGGGTGATTTTCCAGTAATGAGTAACTTCCTGCCATGATGCCCAGGGAACGGCTGGGTGTGAGAGCAGCGTTTCTTGGAAGGATGTGCCTCTTCCTCTCCACTTTTCCTGCAGGCGGTACGGCTCTCTGATGTGATACATTCCTGGAGAAGGCTTCACTCCATCTGAGATGGGATCCGGGCTCCCTGAACCCCACCCCTACAGAGCAGCAGAGGAGCAGGTCAGCAGTTGGAATATCAAGAAGGCTTTTCTGGAGCCCGGAGCCGGGATGAGGAGAACTCAGCCTGGTAGAAAGCACACCCCCCCCCACCCTGGGGTCCTCTGCAGCAAACAATATTTAGGCAGGAAGGGCAAGTGCTATCTTCCCAGCTCCCTGCCTAGCAGAGAATGCCATGATGTTCAGCTCCCTAGAGGCTGCATTCCAAATTTCTGTCCATGTATGTCCGGGCTGATGGTGCCTCAGCCCAGACCCTGGACATAAACGTCAGCTTTCCCTGACATTTCCCTTTCCTTCCCAAGTCCAAAGGCGATGTGGCTCTGGCTCCTCTGATCCCTGAGTGTTTAATTTTTTTTTTAAGTATTTATTATGATGCTAGAATATCAAAATAAATGAGAGCTTGGAGGGGTTAATGGGTAGAGGCTACAGAGGAAAAAAGATGCACCATGAGCTTATAATGGCTGAAACTGGGTGACAAACACACAGGGGCTCGTTACCTTTGTCTAGTCCCATGCTTGAAAGTCTGCATGAAGGGTTCTTGCAACTCAATTTTGTTGAGCAGGGAGGAATACTACAATCGGATGCGTGTTCTGAAGAGACTACTCTGGCTTTATGGTCCTGGGAAGTCAGTGGCAGCAGCACAGGTTTTTCCCCTCCCTGAACTCCCCCAGAAAAGTAAACAGGACGGCAAAACCGACAGACAACCCTCAGACAACAACTCAAACAAAGCCCCTTAGGATTTTGAAAGTGCACAGAAGGAGGGGACAGCCAGTGATTAAGACCCATGTGGCACTGCACTGTATGGGAGGAAGGAGGATCAAGACATGGGGGAGTCTGATGGCTGTGATCAGGAGAACCCCGAAGCATAGGCCTCACGGGGAGGTGTGACAGGCAGACCGTGTGTGTAGCCAAACCCGGAGCAGATTCTGCAGGCTCCGATTCATAGGCATCAGCAGGCTCCCCCTCCCCCAGGTACCCAGAGGCCCTCCAGACTCTCCCGACTAAGACCTTCCAAGACAAAGCCTATACCAAGAGGCTTCTGGGAGTAGACCACATCGAGCACGGTAAGGACAAAAGGGGCAGAGGAGAGAGAAGGTTGAGATAATAGGTAAAAACAGGAGGAACAGGGGAAGCAAGACCCTGGAGACGTAAAAGTCACTTCACAAAGGCAGCTGAAGAGGGAGCCCGAGAGCCCTGAGCTAGACCATCCGCCTGATACACTCCTTCCTCCTCAAAACTGCTGGGAAACTGTTTGCTTAAAGATGGCCAACTGACAAGGAACAGCTGAGTTCCACATAACATTACTATACGAGAGAACAAGGGACAAAAACTGCCCCTACAGAAAAGAAGAGCAAGCCAGAAAGAGGCCCACAAAAGACGAAACTAACCCAAGACACTAAGAACATGGTAGAAGCTCAGAAGAACAGCACAAATGAGAAGGAGAATTCACAAAACAAAGTAACTGGAAAACAGAGGATTCAAAAAGGTTAGTGAAAGAAAGCGGGGACGAATTTAAAAGAAAAGAATAAAGTATTTTCAGAAATAAAGATAAGACAAGGAGAACCCAAGAGCAAACACATGTTTAATGCCTTAGAGGAAACAGATATAGTGGAGTTAAAAAATAATAATTCCATAAAATATAACCAAAGAGAAATGTTTTAATTGTGTAAGTTTGAAATTGTATTTTTTAAATGTGCAAGTATATTTAACAATTTTTCTTTTACTTTAAAAGCTAATTAGATTTAAAACTTTTTTGAGGAAGTGAAAGAAATAGATGATGAAACAAGAAAATCAAACACACACACAACAGGCTGAGTCCCTGAGAAGGAAATCAAAACAATGGAACAAAAGAAAATACTGCAACTTCAAATTTAAGGCTCTCCTGAAATTAAAAAAAAAGAAAAGATGTGAAACTATATATTAAAAGAACACACTGGTTTGGGAGGAGAATGACCCAAGATGGCTAAGAGCAAGATATAGTTTAATAAATGATTACACTATGACACAAAAGGTTAAGAAAAAACTCCTCTGGGTATCTAGCAAAAGGACCAAACCACTTTAAAGGCAAAAAACCCCAGACCATCAAACGCCCACTGCAGCGCTCTACACGGCAAGACACACAGCGGAATAACATATTTAAATTACTTAAGGAAATAACATGTGATCCAAAGATTTTTATATAGATAAAATGGCCTTCAAATATTAAAGCTGCAAACTGTTAGGAATACGCATTGATAATTCACAGAATATTTCTATAAACCATGCCCAAGGAATCTAGTAGAGAAGGAGCATCAGGCAACCAAAATGACAAGAAAGGTTTAAGGAGCAACGACCATGAGCACTGAGCATTAAGGAGAGTCGGACACAACTCAGTGATGGAACAACAGAGCAGGCCTGACACAAGAGGACGGCGGCGCAGCGGGCAGTGTATATGCGGCGGGCAGTGTATATACAATGCAGAGGACGACCGCCAGAGGGGACGGGGAAGGAGGAACAGGAAGGGCAATCAGCAACGGACATTAACTGAGACTCCTCAGATGCCAACGGAAAATACTTCAAATTGGATGCTGGGGGAGAGGGAAGGAGAGAACGGCTGACTACTACATAACTCCGATAGTGCTCACAGAAGGGGACCACAGGAACAGTCCCAAACTGAGGGCTCCAAGGGCACAGAACAGCGACATCAGAGTCGAAGGGGTCATCGGAAAATGCAAGCATTCCTAAATACTCAGACTCACTTGCAAAATCCCTCCACAGGAATTAGAAAAACATGTCCAGTGTACACAATATAAAGGCGTAATGAAAAACTTCACCAGCGTTAACAGTCTAGCAGAATCTACTCCTCCAAACATACAAAACAATGAACTCTTAAATAATGAATTCATTATTTTTGAATTGTTACTACTTGTTTTTACATAGACGGGCCCACAATATATGTATTAGTCTATAATATAATCTTGTTATTCAGCCGTCTAACCTACCTTCATTTACTCAGGTAATTTTTCTAAAACTGCATTTTCTGGGTTATCAATCACACTGCAAATAGAAGAAATCAAACTGTCAGCACCCACCGGCTCACAGAAAAAGCAAGAGAATTCTAGAAAAACACCTGCTTCACTGATTAGGCTAAAGCCTTTGACTTGTGAATCACAACAAACTGTGGACAATTCTTAGAGAGATAGGAATATCAGACCACCTTACTGAAAGATGCTTCCTCCTTGGAAGAAAAGCTGTGACAAACCTGGACAATCTACTGAAAAGCAGAGACACTGCTTTGCCGACAAAGGTCCGTCTAGTTGGAGCAGCGGCTTTTTCAGTAGCCTCACATCCGTGTGTGGATCTCAGAGTTGGACCATAAAGAAGGCTGAGCACCAAAGAATTGATGCTTTTGAACCGTGGTGTTGGACAAGACTCTTGCGAGTCCCTCGGACACCAAGCGGATCAAACCAGTCAATCCTAAAGGAAAACAATCCTGAATATTCACCGCAAGGACTGATGCTGAAGCTGAAACTCCAATACTTTGGCCACCTGATGCAAAGGGCTGACTCACTGGAGAAGACCCTGATGCTGGGAAAGATTGAAGGTGGGAGGAGATGGGGATGACACAAGATGAGACGGCTGGATGGCATCACTGACTCAAGGGACATGACCGTGAACAAACTCCAGGAAGTAGCGAAAGACAGGGAAGTCTGGCATGTTGCAGTTCAGGGGTCGAAAAGAGTCATACACAATTTAGTGACTAAACAGTAAGTTAAAAAAAAACTTTACCACTTTACCAGGTTTGAGAAACAGATTCTCTTGTTGAAGTACCTTCCACATACTCACGTTATTAAATCTTAATTATTAAGAGTTGCTGAACAAGCTTAGCCGGAACCAAACTTTTTCATCAGTGGGAGCCTAACCTCCACTGAGATCGTATTCTGGACAGAAGGAGCTCTCTTCTCTCACTCTCCAAACTCTAAACCGACACTCACGCCTCGTGTTCCTTCTGGGGTCCTTTCTGTCTGCGTGCCCTTGGCAGTTTCCTCCTACTGTGAAATTTCTTCAAGCTGTCTGTCCAGTCGCCGTGCTTCCAGCGACCCTGAGCAGCTTCACGACTGGCATCGACCATCTCGGCTTCTCTCCCACTCTACTCAGGCTTCCTCAACTCAGATACTTTAAACCAATTTCCTTCTTACTTTTCACATGTCTACTGTTTCTTTTTACTTCAAAATTGAAAACTGGGGATATTTTCTCATTATTAAGGTAATATATTCCCATTGAGAAAACTCAAACAATACCAAAAACCAGACCACGTATGAACATCATATGACTACTGAAAGATCAACTGACCACACATGCAGCAAGCAAGCGGTTATTAGCTTAATGAGAAGACTATTCACTGAAGAAATCAGAGCAAAGTTCTCAAAGCCTCCTTTGTTACCTGTACGTTCCCTGTATATATTTATTCTTCTACTTACTCTGCTCTGCTTCAAGTACAGGCAACTTGACATTTACATATCCCTGTCAGGCTTTTTTTCCAGACATACTTTGGTCTGTTTTGAATGGCACTAAATGGTTCTTAGTTACAAACCACCCAGAGGATCTTTCAGTAGCAGGGTCAGAAACTGTAAATTGGCTAAACTGTCTACAAACCATCGGTAAGCTGGTAAGGTACATTCAGACTGACAATTCTGTTCTCAATCTACTTATTTCCCTTATGGGCAGTTGCTTTTTAGAACAAGTTGCGAGAAAACACATAAGAATATGAGAGGGATATATGATTAGGAGAGGAGATGCTTTTTGAGGGCAAAAAAGAAAAAAACTGGAATGAAATCACACCACAAAATAGCATTACTAATACAAGAATTCATGGAAAACAGCACGCACAAATGAGCACAAGTAAAACCAAGGAAACCTGCTAAGACGGACAAGCTGCCATTCATATTAATATCCTGGTTGCGACAGTGCATTACACTTTTGGATAATGTTATCAAGGTGGAGGAAACTGGGCAAAGGGTACAAGGGATCTTTCTATTATTTCTCACATGAATCTATAATTATCTCAATAAAAATTTCAATTAAAAATGATTGGCAGAAAATAGACAAAATGGTTATAGTACCTACACTGTACAGTGATAGGGATAAAGAAAACTTTTATTCTTTTTTGTTTTCCATAGTAAACATATCACTATACAATGAAATACAGTATAAATTAGAAAAATAAAGAATTCTTAATAAGGGTTGAAAGGATAAGATGAAGACTTTAGGTATTCTCAAAATAGTATATAAAATCTCAAGCAACGTGAGTATAGTGAATAGAGGACTCTTCAACAAATCATGGGACTCTAGTATAAGACAAATCCTTAATTTTAAAATGTCTGTAAACAAAGAGGAAGTCCTACTTTCTGCAAGTGAATAATTAACTTCCGGGAATCATTATCTCAGGAGGTGACATACTCTGGAGACCAGTGCTTAGGCCATGCATGCCTTCCCTGCTTTCTTGAAAACTGCTAAGCCCCTTCTGTTCAAAAGGCTGTCCCACCCCATCTTGTAAGCCTCGCCGAGGCACTCACTGACCTCTTCTCACCAGCTTGAAGCCCTTTCTTCAACACTCTCCTGGCACCTTTTATTTTTCTTCCATGGCACTTTGCTCCGCAAGTCATTGCCCGTGTGACTGTGACGGGGCCACGGGCCGCGTTTCCGACCACCCGCGCCTACACACGCGCCACTGCCTAGCGTCCCGCCTGGTATCCACGGGCACCCGATCAAGTTGGGATGAGTTAAGTGTCAACATAATTTATATGAATTTATAGATGACCAGCATAATGGTTTGTAGGGAAAATTACAACTCTTCTGTTAGTGAATAATTGTTAGGTAGCTTACTCTTTTAAGTGTTGACTCCTTAATGTGGTTTCTTTAATTCCATAAACATTTCTGAAGGGTGTACAGAGGTATCCATCTTATATGGCAACTAAATTCTATAACGTGCGATGAGGCAAAAATTGCATGCAACTGAGATTAAAACCTTGGGGAAAAAAATCTTGAATTGTCAACATTGAAGGCTGAGATACTTTAAAGCCTAGATCTTAACTTCTTTTGTTTCTCTTTACCTGCAGTCTCCCCTTCCTTGCAGAGGATATCAAGAGGTGGTCAGATAGGACAATGTGGTACTTGGAGGAATTTCTCTTTTTGTTTGTGGCACTATGTATAGTTTAACTAAGCATGATTAAATGCGTGTACGGTGCAGGTCCACAAGGTGACAATAAGCCAGAGGCTACAATACACTTGGTCTTGAGGATACAAAGGTCTGAAAGGGTTCATGTTCTAGCTAAGAAGAAAAGAATATATAAGCAATAGAATAAAAACATTAATTCACATAAAATGGAATTTACAGCAACATCCTGTAAAAAAAAAAAAAGCTATTTGGCATGTCAGAGGCAGAATACGTGCTTTCTCAGTGGCTTTCTTCCTGCGACCAAATCCTAGCTTTCCTCCAGGGAGATGGATTCCTCGAGTGGATAAGGGAAAATCACTGCATTCACAGAGGTAACAGAGAAAGCATACTAATAATATTTGCTGTAGTTTTTTGAAAAAAGGGAACTGAACAGGACAGTCAGCTCTGCGTTGGGAGCAGGAGGCATGTGCTCCATGGAGGTGGGGCCTGTGAGCTGAAAGGAGGCTCTCAGCAGACAGGAGGTCCAGCACCCACAATGACTCAGTCTGAAGTGCAAAGGGAATGGGGTGAGGGGGGCTTTGGAGGGGTGGGGTGGCGGGGGAGGCTAGCCAGCAGAGCGGGCCACACCCTCCGCAGACCGGCTTTAAGCACCTGTGTTAGGTGAGGCCAAGGAATCTGGAGACGCCAGACCCAGCAACACGGATCCACTGGAAGTCTTCGAGTAGGACAAGGATATCCCTTCTCGTCCCATGAAAGACAGGCTGGAAGTCAAGGGCCTGAACCAGCTGAAGGGGACTGTAAACGGCCAGAGAGGAGGAGGCCTGAATGGAGGCAAGGGGAGAAGATGAGGAAAGAAGAGGGTCAGACGCACACTTCAAGAAGGAAGCTGGAAGACTTGGCAATCAGCTGGAAGAAAGGGAAAACTAAAGAACTGAAGGTTACTTTAGGTTTTTAGTGCAACTAGGAACAGGACTGAAGCGACTTAGCAGCAGCAGCAGGAATAGATACATATGTTAACGTGTAAACAAATGTCTGCTGATTTTATAATTACTCAGTGGATTTCCCAATATACAAAAAAATGTTTAGTGGTTAAAAAATTTATCAAGCTTATAAGACAGGATAAAGCAGTGCTCTATATTACAAAATACATCCTCCAAATAAGAGCATAAGAAAGTCTACAAAAATGTATCTAATATAAAAAGAATGTATTAGAAAATATATAAAATCTTACAGGTAACCCATTTCTGTCTGATCTACTGTAAAGGAATATAACATATTTGCATAGGTTAAAAAAAAAAGGCTAAATCCTTGAGTGATTTTCTGGCAAAATAATTAGATGTTTTCAGGAAAACTGCCAGTAAATTTGAGAGAGAAAACCTAGTCTCATTTGGATAAAACCTGTTAAAAGCAAAAAGTGCTGTTTAATATGACAGCTTCCATGGCCAGACAAGCCCACTCCCCCATCCCCTTCTGTGCTATGATTATTAACAGGAATAAGATGCCAGAAACTTCCATCACACTATGCCAGAGTGCATTTGTGGAACAATTTGTAATGCTGGGGAGCAGCCATGTTCCACCTCCAGCCCCGCCTGACCCCACCCCACCTTCTTGTTTACGATGACGCCAGACCCAACCTTTCAGAAGTGGTACATCACACCTTCCTTTCTGAGTGTGTGGGTAGGCCCAGGGTCCCTTTCTGCTGAGAAGTGAAACAGCAGCCGTCCAGTCAGGGACAAAAAGCTGAATGTGAACTAGCAGGGAACCTTAGCCCTGCAGCTCTCCACAAGCCAGTTCAAAAGCAGCCAGCTGCTAGATGGAAACACCCAGGGCAACTACGGCCATCAGCCTGCAGCCCAAGGCCCCCGCATCTCAGCACTGCTTGGTTGAGCAGGAAGATGAAGTGCAAGCTGGCTGTTTGTGGGCTCGGGGGGGGGTGGGGGGGTGGGGGGGTGGGGAACGTGACACTCATGGGATATGACGCCCCGGAGGCAAACCGTCTCTCCAAGGCCACAAGTGCCAGGCCTGCCGAGCCTTCAGACGCCCTCGAGGCCCCGCCTGCTAGGCCTGGCTCGCGCTGCCCGACCCTGCCCGTGAAGATCTCTGTGCACCAGCTGGGGCTCCAACCAAGCCGAGGCCACAGAGGTCGCCTGCCCGGAGGTTTACCCGGGCGCCTACGGAATGCATCTTGGACTCTGTGGACAGCTTCTGAAGGCTCAAGTAGGAAGTGCGTTGTACAGTTTCATGTACTGTCATGAAAAGGTCTTACCTGAAAACAAGTCTTAAATAAGAAATATAATCAAGGGAAATGTTATCAGTATTAACTATAAAAGCTATTATTTTCTGCAATGTGATACATATCAGGGGAGAATGAAACTGAAATACACGTACAGTATAAAGTTTAGTCACCTGGGATTCTACAATTTCTCACAGCAAAATTAACAGGTGACAACTCAGCCACAACATTTAATTTTGAAAACCTCAAAAAGACTAGGTATTATTTCAAAAACAGGAGCCTTGGATAGGAAATTCAGGTGCAGATCAGAAGCAAAAACCCTGGTCCAAGCAAAAAGAAAGGTAACCAAGGAAAAAAGGTCAATGTATGGAGACCCCAGAGGACAACAGAGGGCAATGAAGAGATGGCCAGCCCCGGAAGTGCTGTGGGCGCTGCCACTGTTCTCCAGCCCCAGAAGCACCAGCCTAGTCAATCCTTCAAGCTCTAGTCTACCCCCTGCATCCCTGAATCCAGCCTCTCCCCTGAAATCCATGGGAGTCCATACTTACCTGGAAGGGAGGAGAAAAACAACTTCCAGTGCCAAGGTTGCTTGAGAACAGGATACATTAATACATACCCATCCCACCCCCCGCCCCCAGAAACACACACACACTACCTCCCAGATGGAACCTGGAATGGTTTTTATCAATAAAATCACTATTACGCATAATATTAAATATTATATATAGTAATCATCATATATCATAATTGTACAGGGAAAGCGTGTATTAATAGGGACACTTCAGGTATACTGCAGATTAAATAGGTACCAGGGTAAGTTTGGACCTTAACCACCGCATTGCTTCTATAGAAACAACATTCCATGTCACGAACAACCAACTTTCAATCTTCTGTACTGGACACGCTTACGTATTAGGGGCTGTCTGTACTTTCATGCTTGGTTTCTGTTCCAGACTCTGCCAGCTGGAAGAGTCCATCTGAACACTGTTCCCGTGAACTGACCCAAGTAAGATTTAAGGGACGCTCCGGACAGTCATAAACTTTGAGCCTCACCCAGGTACTCCATGACACAGGAGACCGCCCACAGCTTTTTATCTGCGGCCTGTCAATTTAAAAAAAGACAAAACAGGGCGATTAAAACTCAGACAAAAACCAAAACCCGTGGACACCGAACTTGGCCACTCGGAGCCGGTTCCGTGTTACAGGCCGCTGCACCCAGCTTTCTGGCTGTTCGTGAGCACCTCTCCCAGTCTGCTGAAGGCTCGCTTCTACCCTCCATCCTCGTCAACCAGCCTTAAACACAGAGACAGAAAACAACTGCACATCAGAAGGTGGGAGCAGGCGTTCGTTGTGGTTTGCAGCCAGTCGAATGTCCCAAGGCCACAGCGCGAGAACCCACAGAGCTCGGTTCCGACACCCACAGCCAACACCACTGGCCCTGTGTCCTCAGGGAAGCAGCCTCGAGATCCAACACAGGGCTAATTGCTACTGGTGGCTGTGGTGGCCTTGGGTGAAGAGGATGGTGAGCAGGGGAAGCAAGGAAGGGAGAAATAAGACCGAGAATGTGAGGGTGAGTGCGGACTCGGTAACGAAGGCCACAACCCCAGGACTGTGTCAGTATGCCTGAACCCAGCCTATTGGGATAGAAAAGCTCCCTGCTTCCCATAACCATCTTCAACACAAACAACTTCTCTAAGGAGCAATGAGGGTTCCAAGGTGAGCAGGTTGAAGGCAGGCGAGTGCTACAGTCCCAACAGGAAATCTCTACTCCGACAAGGCATCCCCGGGCTCCAGGAAAGGCGTACATCTGGAGGAAAGGACACTGGACCAGGAAGAAAAGAACTCTCTGGTCACAAGTCTGCTTTGCGACCACTTAATCACGCCAGGCCTCGGTTCATTTGAAAAAACAACCCTGCCTCACGCCATTCACCACAATGACTTGTGTTTAATACAGGTAATAGAAATGTGTGACGCCAACTGTGAAACTAAGGGTGTTTATACACATTTGATTACATTCACATAAAAATTCCAGTTTAAAAGACAAACCTTCAAAAATAAATAAATAAAATCCAACAAGAAGCCAAACCAATCCAAAATACCCCTTCTTCACCAGATTAGACACGTCATTCTGCTCCAAGCCACAAAGCCAAGCCTGCCTAGGCAAGAACAAGGCTTTTACGTTTATTTTTATTCCTCTCCTCCATTCAAACAATACCACTCCTTTCGTAAGAACCAGAAGATGAGGGAAAAGTTGAGAATCACAAAAAACAGAATAACCTTCAGGGTGGAACCAAGGATAATATGTTAAGAAAAGAGTTAAAAACAAAAACAATGATTTTGTTTCACACGCAAATTCTTCACCTGCCCAGAATTTTGTTTTGCTGGAAATTTTCTGGCAAGATCAAAATCTCAGGAAATTCCAAACAAATGAAATTCTAAAGGCAAATTACTTAGGAAAAAGGATCTAACTTTAGAGACCCAAGCACGCTCCTCCCATTTTTGCCCAATTCTTCACTTTTATAGTGGAGCACCACACCAACCACAAAATCATATACTAACAGGAGCTCTGTGTCCTGCACGCTGACAGCTCTGGCTTTCAGTAAATGCCTCTGTTTCCTGTCAGCACTGGCCAGTCACAGCTACCAAACCTAAGGAGTTTCAACGAGGGAAGACCACCCCCCCCCCCACCCGCCTCCGCTGATACTTGGCCAGCACCGAGGAACAAGCCACAGGGCAAAGGCCCCTCCCGAGCGGCGTGGGCTGTGCGCTGCCCTGAGGCAGGACCAGCTGAGGAAGACAGAGGCGGTTTACAGGCGAGACTTAGTTCCGGCGGGTGTATTTGTGTGTGTAGTGTCTACGTATCTGAGATGAAGACTACTGGCATGAAGTCCCACTACGTGCAGCGCACTGTGAGGGAGACACCAAGATTCCACCCGGATCCGGATCCGGCTCAGAAGGGCTCCCCATCTCAGTGGAGGAGGGGGTGGCTTCACACATACTCTCCAAGGCAAGAGAGAAAACAAAGTGTGTGCTGACCCGATTGTGGGCCAGCAGCACACGGCCTGCACAACGCTTACCGAGTCAGTGCCTCCCTGCCAACCAGCTTCTGGTTCAAGGACCAAAGAGCACAGCTCATCAGCTCAGCCGGGAACTACGTGCCCAGTTCTTTCATGTGCCTGGCACTATAAAGGGTACTAAGGGACAGAAATGACTCAAACAAAAGCAATCCTGCCAGTCCTGCCCTTTCGAAGACATCTAAGCCGGGTTAGCTGGCGATAGGTACGCAAACAGGCAATTACAGGACCATGGGTGTCATTACAGTGTCACCGCACAGGGCACTATGGAAGCACAAGTACAGGGATGGGCGAGTCGGGGAGTCTGAGAAGGCCTCCTGAGAGGCCTACGCTGGGACGGGAAGGCAGAACAAGAATTGGTGAGGGAGAATGTTCCAGGCAGAGGAAGCAGCACACACAGGTCCTGTGGGGGACAGCGAGCTGGCATTTCAGGAACGAAGCTCATTCTGGAAGCTGTACCCGACTCCAAGGCCACCTGTGAGCCACTCTGAATTCAGGGGCTGTTACTACCTCTGGGTGAACAACTGAAACAGCAAAGAACAGAGAGGCAGATGAAAGCAGCGGTGTGAGGAGACGCGTGGGGCTCCCCCAGCAGAGGAGCCCAGGAGGGCGGGCCGGGGCTAGCCAGCGAGAAAGGGAGGAGCCAGAAAGGAAAGGGAAAAGAAAGGAGAGAGCGATGGAGACTGCGGTTACAGAATGTTCAAGAAGCAAACAGGTCGACCGTGTTAAATGCTGTTATGATAAGGATGCAAAGAATCCGTTGGATTTAGCAACAAGGAAGCGAACAGTGACCTTGTGAACAATTATTTTCACGGTGTGGTAGGGTGGAGTGTAGCTTCCCTGGGTCGGGGAGTGACCGGGAGGTGAACAATGGACAGAGTGACCTATTTATTTCAAACATTTCAACTGGAAAGTGCTGATGGTGGGGGAGTTGCTGCCAGAGAAAGCGTGCAAATGTTTAAGTGGTTCAAAAAAGATGGCAAAACAGATGGAGGGCTAAGGACACATCCCTAAAAGTGTCACAGAGCCATCAGAGCAAGACACCTTGCAGAGGTAGGACAGGAAGGCGTGGAGAGCACAGAGGTGAGGGCTCTCAGGATCAAAGGCTCCTTTTTCTTGTCGAGAGAAATAAGGCTTGAAGGATGGCTGGCAAACTTCAGACCCGACAGCCAGGAGCTGGGGGAGACAGATCTGAGGTTACTGACCAGACTCCTAGTGGGTCCATCTGCACAAGCGGAAGATTTTCTCCAGCAGCACTTAGGAGTGGGGGCCCAGGGAAAGACAAGCTGGTGGCTGGCTTGGTCCAGGGTGGGCTGGTCAGGTGTGCTGAGGGCAACAAGACGGGCAAAAGGGCGAGGTGGGACTACTGGACAGGCGGCATTTCCGGGGACTGACCCCTGCCTAAGGAGGGAAGGGGGGCTTGAGCTGGAAGCAAGCAGCTGAAAATCTGGCTGGTGGGGTAAATCCAGAGGAGGGAAGTAACCGAGGGAGGGGGTGTGGAGGCGCAGGGCGCTGTGACCGGAGAGTGGAAGGTCTGAGTCTAACGAGACAGCAAAGACAGAGATGACCCTAAGGGCCAGAGCACGCCTATGGGAGGGGGACCGAGAGCAGAGACACGAACTGTACAAGGTGAGGACGGCAGGCAGCCGGCCCCAGCGATCACTGACGTGGTCCGCACGGACCGCAGCCGTGGGACAGAGGGCTCGCTGGGAGCCGGGAAAATTAGGGGGGATGGAGGGATGCTGAGGGGCCCACTTAAAACATAAGCAGCACAATACAGACGAGTAATTAAACCAGTCCCCGAAGGTGATTTACTGACTAGGAGGTGAGTCCCTGCTGGGGTTCTCTCTAAGATACACCCTCCCACCTATACCTCCCTTCCAGCCCTAACTGTCCTCACTGTCTTCAGCAAATCTGAAGACACAGCATAATCAACGAACCGGAGTCTTGTCCAGAGTTTGGCCTTCTATTGAAGGTCTATTTTTATGATGCTTCCTACTCGCCTCCATCTTAAAATAGTTGCTCCCTCACACCACGCCCGCCCCCACTCCCACCCGACGCCTGGCAACATTCTACCTTGCTGTGCTTAGTGATTCTGTGAGAGGTCTAGGAACTATTGTTGCTCTACTCCATACATCTACTGCTATGGATGTTCCATAGTCTATCCATTCAGTGGCGTGTGAGTGACTCCAAAATAAAACTTTAAGGAGGAAAAACACAAACCAAAAGCACACTTAAACACCCTCCTTCACTATGAAACACTATTAAACGCCCTCCTTCACTATGAAACACTATTAAACGCCCTCCTTCACTATGAAACACTATTGAACGCCCTCCTTCACTATGAAACACTATTAAACGCCCTCCTTCACTATGAAACACTATTAAACGCCCTCCTTCACTATGAAACACTATTAAACGCCCTCCTTCACTATTAAAAGACAGACAGGCAAAGCGCCTTTTACTCTACTTCATCACCCACCATCCAGAAAAACTCTCCCCCTTTCAAATCTCTAACAACTAGCAGTCAACAATTATTCTTTAAAAAATAAAATCCAGTGTTACTTTGATACATGATCTTCAGAGCCAGAATTAGAAAAAGGGAAAAATAGATGTTTCACAACCTTAATGGTTTGCAGATATCTAATTCTGACTGTTTCTACACAGCAAAGAATGAGTCTAGTAAGTATGTGAATGGAAAACAGACAACATTCAGCAACTCATTTAGAATTGCTCAAGACGGTAATTTGTATGTTTAAATTTAAGTAATCATAAAGTCTCAGAATCTGTAATCATATCCAAAATGTTAAAATGCCTGAGAATTAAAGCTCATCGCTTAATCATTTAAAACTAGGATAAATTATCAGCAAACTTATTTTACAAGGTACCAGACATGAAAGAATCACTCAAACAAAGCCATCTATTTATAGAGAACCGTTAACACAGACCACATAATGGCATGAGCTGGCTAACACCATTAAAAATATCCTTTAAAGTTCACAGTGAATAAATGAGACCTTTATTTTTACAGTATCATCTGCAAATCAGGGGGATAGTCACATATTTTCAATTTGCTCTTAGTGAGTCAAGTTTATACTTAAAGAATCTTTTAAAAAATATTTTACATGTGAAAATGTAGCGCTGCTTTCTGTACAGACCGAAGAGCATCTGCAGGGCTTCTGGCTGCGGTGGCTGCTGTCGCTGCGATGCACAGGCGGCAGCGCGCTCAGGCTTCGGAAGGCGCGGTTCCGGGCTCCACAGCACAGGTGCAGTGGCTGTGGTGCACGGGCCTAGGTGCTCTGGGGCATGGGGATCCTCCCGGACCAGGGATTGAGCCCGTGTCTCTGGCACTGGCAGGTGGACTCTCTGCCACTGAGCCGCCAGGGAAACCCAGATGAGACGCATATAAACTGTTTCTCCTGACAGTGCCTCTGCCTGCTGTTCCTTCTCCCGAATGGCCCAGCGCCCAGGCCTATGCCAAGAGCACTCTCATTACTGAACTGGGATTGTCTCTCTTCGGCCTGTGCTGGCTGCACTGCTAAGCTTCGTAAGAGTAAGGACCGACTGTGTCTTTCTCGCGCACCACTATCCTCACTGGCCCCCACAGCCTGGCACCCAGCTCACATACTCAAATGAGTGAATGGGCTCTGCCTGAGAGGAGTGTGCAACTGGAGAACAGAAGAAGAAGTAAAGGGTAGCTAAAAGCTTCATGGAGAAACTGATCTTCAGTTACTGATTTTAACTGCACGTATACAAAGAAGTATTAAATGAGTAGTGCCATCATGTCACATGATTCTGGGCTGCTGGAACACGGAGTCAGTTCTGTCCTTCTGGGATTCAGCTTTAGGAAGGGAAAAGGTATAAACCCTAGAACAAAGATCCTGGTTGTTTTATAATGGTAAAGAATCTGCCCTACCTAGTGCTTGTACTTAAAAAAAAAAAACAACTTTATTTTTAATTAATGAATGTATTTATTTTTCGCTATGCCATGCAGCCTGCAAGATCTTAGTTCCCTGACCAGGGACTGAACCTACATCAGTGGTGGTGAAAGCACGAAGTCCTAACCACTGGGCCACCAGGGATTTCTTGCTATTGCTTGTTCTGACTTGTTACATAGCACACACGTCTATGGAGGAACAGATGTTCAAGGGAGATCAAAGCAGCAGCATCTCTTACAGTAACACGTGAACTTCTGCTGCTACACAGGTACCAAGGCCTCTCACGTCTAGTCTTTGTAATGCATAGACATATTCTTCTCATGGCTGTCATTTCCTTCACCCCTTGCCAGAGGGTACAAGGTAGAGAAAGAAACTTCGTGAATTGAGACCCACAACAAATGGTATCATTCCTAACCAGGTCACCAAGCAAGTCATTAAAAACCTTACTTCTTAGATTTTTCAGTGCAAATACATTTGAGCAAGTCATTCTTCTTATCAAGTCCCACATGGACTATCCAATTTAATTTCCAAGTTGATCATCAAAAATAGTTCATGGAAATAATTGAACATGGGACAAAAATATAATCACACTCAGTTGCTCGAGGTGGAAAAACATGGCGGCAGCTTCCAGCTTCCTCAAAATAGCAGAAGGGGGCAGAGGATGGGAGGGGAGGGGAAGGGCAGGAAGGAAAGAAGCCCCTGCTTAATAATCTTGTCCTGGCTTTCAATGTTAAGGGCCCGCCCAAGGCATTTTGACACCAGCCACCACATTTCAGGCTAGTATTCCCTTCCTCTGATTTTATCTAATGACAGCACGCTAACTACTTACAAGCCTAAACATCATCTTAAAAATCATCTTAATTCTAATGCTGATAGCAAACTCTAAAGGAAAAAACCCAGCCTGGAGTAGAGGCTCAAATTCAAGGGTCCAACGGCTGGGTAGTTCATACAAGAGAGGACAGGCTGACCGGCTGGAGAGCTGTGGTAAATGAAGGATACACACGAGTTAGATTACTAGTGTGGAGTTAGGGGGAGTGGTGCCCCTGGGCCCACCAGACCACTATCACTCTGGGTTCAGACTGTATGATCTGCAGATTTTTCAAGAGAAGTCAAAAACCCAGATTTGTAGGTAATTCCTCCTGATTTACCAACAACAACAAAAATTCAAGCTCCTCTTGTTTTTAAAGCACTGTGTGGATCAAGTCCAATATAACTGGATGGTCACCTCGTGACATATGAGTAACAGGTCAGAAATACGGACAGTGGTCACAATCTTGACCTTCTCTTTCCAGGTGCTGATCACCCAGGAGGCGCAGCACAATCCCGTCTGCAGTGGTGCAGTGTGAGCACGGCCACCAGGCCGTTGTAAAGCTGGATGTAGGACACGGGAGACCTCAGGCAGGGAAGAACATAGAAGCTCTGACACCTAATTGTCCGCCTAAAGCATTTCCTGCTCTTAAAGACCGATTTATGGTGTGTAATAAACGGCACTGCAAGTAAAGCGCTCTGCCCAGTGCCTGGGGCATACAACAGACTTCAGTAAATGTCAGCTATACTGGGTTTCATTATGAATGAGCGCACAACATGGATCAGACCGTGTGTTTCTCCCTTGAATGGGAGATATTAGTCCAATTACAAAAACCTAATAATTCTCTTTAGACATGAGAATAATTTCAGAATAAACTACATTCGTCAGTGTGGCAGTTGGTCATTTTGTAAAATAATCAATTTATGCCTACATAGAGTGCTTTATTTTTAAAGCCATAATGAAGCCGTTAAAGTTTTGATTTGAGCGAATATGGAAACTGGAAGCTCCGTCTCACTGTTAGATGTAGGGGAGCACGGAACACAGAAGGCTCCTGAATCCAGCAGCCGTGGGGCACGGAGCCCGGCTCCTCAGCAAAGCTGTCCCACTCTCCCGGCTGCTCATCCGACCACGGAGGCGCAGGATGTCACATTCCAGCTATGCAGCAAGGTTGTCTGGTCTAATCACTACATTTTTCCTGATCCTGAATGTTAACTCCTTGGAGGTCCCACAATAATTGAAGGCAGACCCAAATCCCAAACCCCGTGCTCTCCCTTCCATCACCTCCCAAGTTCCTGGGGGTACATCAGGGTGGTTCCTTAAGAGTGGGGAGCAAGGCAGTTTGGAACTAATGCTTTGAAGCAAAACTCCTGTGTGAACCTAACCAGTACTGGAAAGAGACAAAAGCCCAGTCTTTAGAAGTACAAGGCTTTATCAATGAAGGGGACAGGGTGGGAAAGGTTTCCTATGCAGTTACATCCCAGGATCAGACAGACTCTTTTAAAAAATACCCTTAAGCTGCTAGCCTGGAGCAACAGTTCCATGCCTGGAGGAAAGAATCTAATTTACCTGCTGGAAAAGGAGAGACATTACTCAGCAAAGCAATCGATGATTTTAAAAGAAAACTGCTTTGCTTCAAAGTGTCCGGCTACCGAAGTACTGAGAAAAATACGCTTTTGAAATGTCGCCAAGCGCAGAATACAGACTGAGTCCTACATTTCAACATTTGTCTTTCTAAGAAAGCATGTTTTAGCGTCAGAGGATACCGAGCAAGCTGTGAACAGGAGACCAAAATGAGCTCAAACCACAAATAACCTAACACGCTTATCACTTCCTTAAGAGCAACCTACAAAAATCAAACATTAAAGGCATTTACAAAACTAAAGGAGTGATGCCAGTTTAATCCTTTAACTTCGGCTGTATCCTTTCTTCCTTCTAAAGTGGACCTGACATGGAAACTTTACCAAAGAATGGCATTTTATTCCTCTGAAGGCAAGTACAGGGGAAACCACTAGGGCCAAGTTTCACCCTGTAAATAAAGTAGCATGTGCTGTGCGCTCCTCAGTGGTTGGAAGGGTAACCACCTCCTCAAACTGCAGATAGGAAAGTTTAGATGATGGACCACACCCATCTCCAGCTGCACTTCACAGAAAGAGCCATGGACACGCCAGACTCCTACTGCAAACCGAACCTTGCCTCCATCTCCTCCAGCCATTTATTTTTTCGTTCAAAAGGAACTTCATTGTCCAATGAACAAGTCTGTTGGGAAACAATAACAAGTAGTGGAACATGTTGTAAAAGGAAGCTTAGTTGACAAATACAGGTTCCTGGCAGGGGAGGGGGGAGGTACCAGTTTGTTAAACTTCAACTATTTTTTTTTTACAGTTATTCTGAGTGATGACTACGTTTTCGTAAGTTTTCTGAGGCAAGTTCAAGCTCGAAAAGGATGGAAACAAGTGGTTAAGAAAAGATGAGCATAAAACTTACCAACTGCTACTGTGCATTCTTCAATACTGTCACTCAAATGATCAAAAGCATTCTTACCAGTAAGTAGGAAAGCAAGGCACAGGAGCAGACCTGGCTCCTACGACGAGAACAGATGAAACGGAACTCTGCCAATGGCGCTAATATTCCCAGGATGCATTAAGAAAAACTGTCAGCAGGACACGAAGGAGTAATTAGATACACCTAGAACAGTACCATGAGAGGCACATGAAGGACCCCTGAGAGCACAGCACACATCCTGGGGCCGTGGAGTCTCAGCCAACAGTCAAGAGGCATGTGGGCTGGCTGAACCTCCAGCTCGGCCACCTCACCCCGTGCACTGGGGGTTGCTCCAGAGATGGGCTTTGCGCCTGTCAACCTGATGGGGCTTAAGGCAACTTCCTGATCCTGCACCACTCTGCTTCACCCCACTTCTTAGGATGATGATCTGAAAGACCCTGGCAATAAGGAAGTGGCATCCAGGCAGTAGGGGGAGATCCAGGAAGTGGCATCCAGGCTGGGAAGATCCCCTGGAGAAGGAACAGGCTACCCACTCTAGTATTCTTGGGCTTCTCTGGTGGCTAAGACAGTGAAGGAGCTGTCTGCAATGTGGGAGACCTGGGTTCAATCCCTGGGTTGGAAAGAGCCCCTGGAGGAGGGCATGGCAACCCACTCCAGTATTCTTGCCTGGAGAATCCCCATGGGCAGAGGAGCCTGGCGGGCTACAGTCCATGCGGTCACTAAGAGTCGGACACAACTGAGCAACTACTCACACACAGCACATCCACGTGACAGAGAAAAATACTGGCGACACTTAACTCTAAGATGCTGTCAAAAAACAGCTCAAATTAGGGTAAAAATAGAGCAGAACAAGAACAACAAAAAGCAGAAAACTCCCTCTAATACACCTCTAAATATCTTCTGAGAGGCCTCTTCTCTCTGTGCGAAGGCCACACAAATATTGACTAGCCACTGAAGCATACTTCACCTTTATCCCTGCAGAAGCAAACTCAGGCCTGACTCTTTGAATAGTGAAGCAATACAAGGTCTAAGAGAGATAAATATAACAGCGACAAATGTTTAACCACCAAGGGAATTTAAAGCTGATTTACCCTATTATGACAAATGCAGCTTGCCTATTTGTTCTCCTGAGTGAAGTTATATTCAGAAGTGATTTCATGTGCAGACATTTTTAAGTGACCCCCTGTTCTTCAGAAAACTCCAACTATTTGGAGTGATTACTTGATGTTCACCTCTCTGTAAGCAATTCACAGCAGTGCACAATTCTCTGAGTAATCAGGACTCATCAGAATAAAAACTAGCTAAGCTGTTCCCTGGGACTTAGTGTGGCAGTTTTTAAATGTGACTCTTCAAAAGGAAGAGTTGCACCAATAACAAAGCCATTCGGTAAGAAGAAAAAAGTCAGGGGGGAGAACATTTAATAACAGAGTAATGGAGATAAGGGAGAGCTTTCCTTCTCCAATCACTAACTAGTAAACTAGAAAAGCAGCCTTGGAACCCTAGCTTTGCTATGCTCATCTTATCTTTGCAAGTGGTGCTGCTGGCCCACATAAGCCACAAACACAACCTAGGCTTTTCCTCCTCCATCCATCAAAGCAAGCACGCCTCACTCAGTCTTTGGGAAGACTGCTCTGCAAGTAAATGAGCCCAGGACACAAGGCGACTTGGGCCCAAAGGTTTGCTTCAACAAGTGGTTAACCTTCTTCTATAAGGACTCACAATTTCCTGGCACAGTACTAGATTAATAGTAGTAGGGAATATGTGTATTTTCCTGAGAAAAATACAATCCTTAAGGGTCCCTTTGCTAATAAGTCATGTTTACTGTGTGGTTCTGTGCTGCAGAACTCCTTAAGCACCAAATCTAATTACCATGGGGTATCCATAAAACTTTTGGAGAAAGAAATGGCCACCCACTCCAGTATTCTTGCCTGGAGAATCCCATGGACAGAGGAGTCTGGCGGGCTACGGTCCAGAGTCACAAAAAGTCAGACACGACTTAGCGAGTAAATCACAATAACCACCTGTAAAACTTTACATACAGCCTCAGTAGAATCATAAGCATTTGGAACTGCAAATTAAATCAGGTCACAAATTTAAAACGAAGAAAACTGAAAATCATGTATCAGTAGTTATTTTCATCTGCAGTGTGACCTGCACTGCAGTATGACTGACTGATGGGGGCGGGGGGAGTGTGTGTGTGTGTGTGTGTGTGTGTGTGAGCTTCATTTTCCTTTGGCTGTTTATTTTGGTAAAGAAAAGATCTTACGTGGGAAATGGTCTTGTTCCTAGCTTTCAGACATTCAGAATTTACAGACTGTCAGTAAGTTACTTGTGATTACATCACGCTGCCTTGAGAAAGGGGAGGGCAGCTGTCAGGCAACTCTGAAGCCCAAAGTGAAGCGTTCTTTCTCAAACGCTGGAGCCTCGGTACTTTGTTCGCAAACATGGCAGCTGTGTATACTAACATACTCTTCAAATGAATTTAGACCAGATGTAGGTTTCTTTCTAAAATTACAACATACAGGGCAGCGACTCTTCGTGTACCTAGCTGGGGTTGAATCTTTCGTAAGTTCTCAAGAATCAGTTCCTCTATCTTTACAGGAAAAACCACCAATTGCTACTTCGAGAAACTGCAAGCGTAACTTACATGTCAGTGCCACTCATTTTCCCACATTACTGCACCAAAGCAACCCCACTTATTAAAAAGGTTTCAATACCTCTTGGGAAAAAAAGCTTTGATTCTTCTGAATCTTTAACTATACTCACAAAACTTTCATGCATTTTTGAGCCTAATTGTACCCACTGACACCCACACACCTTACAAAACTGAGCAGTCACTGCAGTGTTTACAAGGCTTACTTCAAGAACATTAAACTCTCTTTGTGAGCACATTAAAGACTTTCATTACTTGACGAGAACTTAGTGGTCAGTTAGGTAGAGGATTACTTTTACAAAGGAAGGGACTGAAGCGCAAAGCAGGGAAGGGACCCAGTCAGCCTAGTTAGTGAGAGAACCGACTAGAGAAAAAGCAAGATTCAACTGCTCTCCTGGCTAGAAGCGTGGTCGGATCAAAGGCCAAAAATGTTTGCCTTTACCATTTATACTTTGAGGAAAAAAAAGAAAAATCACAGATTTTAAAAGGGTTGTTACTTTACGGAGAACCATATTTTTAATCCCACCATAGTCAAAACGTATCTTACAAACCAGGTACATGTGAAGCCCTTCTAGAAGGCATGTGAGAATAAGTCGAGAGTGATGAGAAGAGAGTAATTCAATAATTTTTAGAGACAGATATACTACCTCCAAGTCTCCTATTCAGCTCACCCCAGGCCAAGGACAGAGCTGCTGTCACCCTGAAAGTTCCTGTGAAACACACTGGTGGTGTGAACTCCTACTGGGTAAGAACCCAAGCTTTTCTCCCAAGCCACCACAGCGGGCAGAACCAAACTGCTTCATCAAGCCACGGCTCCCACTGCGCTGGTTTTCTCTGAGTGGCCTCTGCTATTAGTACCGACACAGGCTAATCTATTAATGCGTGTGTCTACCATTCCTCCTCCCTGAGAATGTGAGTTGGGAACCATGACTCGTCTGTCTATTGCCAGGGCCCAGAGCAAAGCGCTGACAATCCATTCAACCCCAACATTTCTTAAGGCACTCTGGCCGGTGCAAAGCACACCAAGATGAATGAGAAAGATGGAAGAGCTGACTTCATAGCTTGGACTCTACAGGAGATGAGCCCAGATACGAAGAAACCACTCCCATGAGAGCACGGGGTGTGAAGGTTTAAGGACGCAGACAAAGGAGGCCAAAATCTAGTGTGAGGGGCATGCGTCTGAGCCAGAAAGAGTGGGACTGGCAGCCTAAACAGAGTGCTGAGCCAAGGGACAGAGGAATGAGAGAGAAGGGTGTCTGGAGAAGACTGCACTTTCCAGGGTGGCTAGAACAAAAGGTACACGGGAGGGAAGGGAAGGCTGGAGCCTGGCTGCCACACCAAGGAGTTTGGACCTCACAGATAAACGACAGCGTAGAAGTAAACAGAGGAGAGACAGGCTCAGGTCTGTTTTTAACACAATTACTCTAGAGATAATGTGAAGAATACATCCGGTAGGGCAGGGGAAGATGTGGAGAGATTGTTGAGGGACCTTATTAGTATGTTTCTGGCTTCACTAATTTCTGTCATGTGAAACCAGAAACGGTAGCAGCATAGGCAAACTGAGACCAGTGGGACGGTAGGAAGCATATCATGGTGACCAGTCAATGGGATGCAGCAGAGGAATCAAGAACCACTGCAAAGTTCCTGGCACTCCTGGATATTCAAAACGTGCGCCCACTGACTGGTACCAAGCTGCACTGTCTTGAACACAGTGACCCAGCTGGACTTCTCATTGTTCCCGAGCAGGGGCTGTACAAGGAAGCACGCCCAGCCTCTCTGCAGTCAGTATCAGCTGGTTACCACGAACGAATTAACATAAACACTGTAGGGAGGGATGCCAGTTTGTGCAAAACTCACATGCCATCAGGTAGGCTGATGAAAAATACATGCCATTAAGAGCACTGGACAAAAACTGCTAAAAGGATTCTGCAATTTAAATGATCAGAAAACAGACAAGTCAAAAAAAGGCGGTGGGGGGCGGGGAGGCACGGGGTGGACACAGTTATTTCAGCAGTTTAGAGACTGAAAAAAACCCCTACAGAAAATTTAAAGACTTATCATGAAACTCAATATACATTAATTACATTACTCAATACCAGAATAAAAACAGATCTGGGAGAGCTATTTGTGCTAAAATGCAAAATGCACTGGAGAGACCTTGGGGCCCAATGGTAGATAACTGAAAATCACTTGCATTACCACTATACTGGTAGGATACAGTCCATGGGGTCACACAGAGTTGGACACGACTAAGCACATATCCACCAGCTGACTTTTTAGAACCATCTGATACTCTGGTTTATGATGTACTTCCAATAGAACCAAAGTATTCCTATAAATACGTCAGTGATGTCAAACAAATAATGACAGCAAAACAGTCTTCCTTTCACTATTTCTACTTGTGCCCCCTGTTAATCTAAGAGGAGTCCAGACAATTACAAGCGTCTCTGCATGTTTCCAAAGTGGGGATCAGACACCTAAATTTAGTGCACTCAAACCAGGGCTACAAGAGAACATTTAGATCTAATGGGTCACTCAAGATGACTAGGGCTTCCCAAGCTCTCCCTGTATTTCCGTGTCTTTTTTTTTAAGTGAAGTGAGTCATAGTATATAGATCTCTTCCTCTGCACAAAACACAATTTTTCTCTGAAGAGCATAGTATTTACATAAAAAGTTATCAGGAAATTTTAATATTCGCCTTAGACTATAATGACACAAGTATAGAACAGTAAGGAATTTCAGCGGACTACTGTAACATGGTTTTAACACAGTCGGGCATTAAGTCGTATTTCACAATGAAAGCAGCTATAAAAACAAATGTCAATTGGAAGAGTGGCCCATTTTACAAAGCCTGCCTCTAGTACAGAATAAATCTTGCCTTGGAGTCACAAGCTATTGTTGCAATCTCTTTTATCTGAGACAATCAAATCATTCATACTGAGAAGTAGTGAACAGCGTCAGAGAATCAAAGAATTAGAAATGAGAGAAATACTGAAAATACCTGACCCCAACTTTAAATTACAAATGCGTAGTTTTTCCGATTTTCATTCACTCAAGCCCACTCTTCTCTCATTCTAGCTTCAAAACCAATCCTTTTCCCCATCTCTTCTCTCTTGAGCACTCAAGGCCCTCTATGTATTACTTCCACTTTTCAAACCAGACATACAATCATTTAAGTGATAGAAAACAACTTTTAAAGCCATCTGCACATGCTTTCAGAGCTGACTTTTTATAGACCTAAATGCTTATTAATGTCTATGCTATTTATTAGCATTAACGACTAAAACCAGTTATACTCACTTTATCAAACTGACAAACAGAATCTTTGCTTGAAACATTTGTTTCCTAAGCCGCCACATTTCTCAGCATGTAAAAGTGTACTTCATCCTTTGTTCTTTTCCCATTGTTTCCAAGTTTTTACATTTTTTTGTTCTAGTTAGAAGTTAGTATAGTGAGAAATAACTGCACTGCTTTGTTTACAAAAATTACCTGTTATTTTAAAAATCATAATAGACTAAGCAAGCTCAAAGTGGCTTGGTAGAAAGTTGCCTTCATTGTGATATGCCACAAAATATTTTTAACTTCCATTTTCTACCAACCATAAACACATTTCTTTGAATTTCTGAAAAATAATGGTTTTGGTAAATTGACACATACTTTGGAAAACCTGCCACCTTAAACTCAAGGGCATTTGAGTTCTGCATTGTTTTAAAATGCCACAGTTGGCTCTTAACACTTTTAACGTTAAGAAGGAAAAGAGCTTCTAATTTCGATTTTGTAAAAGAGAAATATCTGTACTGCAAAGGTGAGAAAGCCTGAGTGGATAATTCTCTAAGATAAAAGAAACCACCTCCAGAAATGTGGCAATCCATTATGAGTCTAGAGAAATCTCAACATGTAACTCATGGGACTTCAAGGTGGTAGACAAACTTAAAACAATGAGGGAAATTTAACTGAAGACCATGCTCCATGCTAGTGGGTTGCTTAACAAAGTTTTAACAATGCTTGGGTGATAGGTCTCTCACTCTGCCCTAAAACAAATCAAATTCAACCAAAACTCCTGGAGGCCACCCCTACTTGAGATGGGGTACATCATAATCAACTTCAACACTTCAGACCAAGAATTTTTTCTTTTAAAACCACTTTACTGCATTAAATTTGATGCAGAAAACTTGTCTACACATTCTCAAAGTCACTCGTGGAATTCATTCAATTCACTCAGAGACTAGACATGCAATAAGATGTTATATATTGATCGACTGTACTTATAAAGATTAGAGTGGTTATAAACATTAGTCTATCAGAAGCTAATATACATTACAGTGCAAGTAAAAAGAATCCTGTCAAATAAGCTTGATGCAAATCCACATGAAACCAAGCCTGTCAAAAAAAGGCTTTTGTTAGTCAAGCATACCAAAGAACTGCTTAAAGCTTTCTTCCTTTTTAAGTGGAGCTCAAAATAGATTTTAATACTACCAGCTGATGGGTCTCACAATTTGCCTTTTGAGCCTATAAGCCGAAAACAGCCTTCTTCCTTTACACAAGTAACAACATCTCTCTATTCTGTACATCGCTTATTTAAAATACCCAGTATGGTTTTGGTTAATCCTCACAACCCCCGCAATGACATTTAATCGGGAGCAACATATTTTCCTCACAGGATTTAGCTGCTCCTGAAAGCAGACCTCTCCATCTTTTCTATCTGATGATGCAGACATATGGGAGAAACCCCACCTCCCTAAGTTTTTATTCATGAACCACCATAGCCCACAAAGAGATGAGGACTGGGAAGACATCATCATCTCCACCCTGACCAAAGGGTCAGATGCTCGCCGGAGAAAAAGATGCTGTTTTCGAGAGGGTAAAAACGTTAACCTCCCCCCGCGCTGCCTGCCTGACACGGGGTAACCTTCTGGCCCCAGTGGAGTTGGTGCTACAGTCCTCCTGGCTTTAAAGCGCTTGAGTCTGATACTCTCAGGGCGGAGCTCACGGAGCAAATGCCTCTTCTTCTGACAGATCTTCCCTGATCCCCTTCTCTGAGACAGACCCTCTCCCCTGAAGTCACTCCCGACCTGCTGATACTCTGTTTTCGTCGTACCCCCTGTCACCATTTGAAATGATCTGCTCACGTGTTTGACTGCCCCCGTTCGACACTAAGCTAGCGGGGTGGATAGGATCTCGCGGGTCTCGTTCAGCCAACACTACCTCCAGCGCCTCCGCAGTGCCTAGCACGGTAACAGGCACGCGGATGCAGATCCATCAAATGAATGAACAGGAAAGGGGAAAGGACTGTCATCCTTGGGACTCGACGCAGCACGGCGACTAGGGGGAGAGGAAATGTAAAAGAGGGAGGGCGGGAGTACTCCTCTCCCCCCGGGGAGACAAAGGAAGGCAGTCCGCGGTGGTCCGGTCTAGGAAGGGAAGTGGGGGGTGGGGGGCGCTCTGCCCATCACCCCAAGGGACAAAGAGTGGCCGGGCCGGGGGGCGGGGTCGGGGTGGGAGGCTTCGCACCGAGAGCGGAGGCCGGCGGCTTCCAGGCTCGCGAGGTCGGTCAGCCGGGGCTGGAAGACCTGAGGAAGGTGGGGGGTCAACGGGGGACTGCGAGGCCCGGGAGAGACGCAGGCCCGCCCGGGAGACAAAGACACAGTGCGCCGGCCGCGGCCGCCGTCCGATCGGGTCCTCAAGCAGCGGGGGCCGAGGCGGAGGGCAGGACGCACAGGGAGACCGGGGCTGGGGGCGGTGTGTGTGAGGGGAAGGCTCTCGAGGCCTCAGGAAGGGCCTGCAGCGCTCCGGGGCGCTCCCGCACCTGGTAAATGGCCGCCCAGCTCCCAGCTCTGTCGATCTGCTCGAACTCCTTCTCCATCTCCATGACGGGCCGGGGCGGCTGCCGCGCCTCTCCCTCGGCCCCGCTGCGCCGTCTGCCGCTCTAGGCCGCGTCACGCTCGCCGCCCCGAGTCCCGCCGCAAGCCTCGGCTCTGTCGCTACCGCCTCCTCAGCCGCCGCCGCCGCCGCCGCGCCGCCGCTTCTTCATGTCAACCCGGCAACCGGAAGTACGCACCGCGCTGCCGCGAGCTCCGCCCCTCAGCCGGAAGGGCCAATCAGCACTCGTAGGCGTCGACAAGCACTTCCGCGGGGCGGGGTCGGGGGGCGGGGCCTGGGGCAGACATCTTGCCGCGCGAGTTCCCCCCCCTCCTTTCCCGGACTCCGGGCTTGGGCGTGGCGCGCGCCCGTTGCCTAGGCGACCCCTGGCGCCCCGCCCACGGCGCATGGGTTTGCAAACCTCCCACCCACCCCGCCCACGCGTCTTGAGTGCCCGCCGTGACGCTGTGCGTGGGGGTTCAAGTGACCTTGAAGCAGTGATGCTTCTTTCCTGCAGCGCCAGGGCCTAGGTCTCAGGGCCCAAAGCTAGAGAAGACGCGAGGAGCAAGGGAGCATTACGTGCTCCCCTTCCAGGCTCCTTCTCTGGCCCGATGTCTGCCCCGGTTTCTTGAAACTTAGAGCTTCGTGGTTTATCGGACTTTCGGGAAAGGCCCCGCTATTCTCTGAATGTATTTTCTGTTTTGGAGTCTCCTGGGCGCTGCGGAAATGAATGGATTGAGATCTTGAAATGATTTTCAATATTTCCCAAAATAGCAAGGAAGTCCTGCTCAGACTGGATTCAATGTAGCACACATTCCACGGTGCAATAGTGTTGAATAATGGCAGGTTTCCGGGCCGACCTCCAAAAGATTCGGGTGCAGGAATGTGTATTTTTCACCCGCCAACCCAGCTAATTCTGTACCTGTGGTCCTTGAAGCGCACGTGGAGAGAGCTGGTCAAGTTGCCTTCCCGCAGGTTCTACTTTAAGCTATCCACCTTTGGCTCTAGCACCTTATATGGATTCTGTGAACTTCGTGGGGTCAGAGACCCTACAGGAGGGACTCATCTCTCTTCACGGTTCCCATCTCAAGCCTCCCCAAGAGTTGTGTTGAATTCCAGCTCATTCCTTGGGTGCTTACAGTGGGCACTGTGCCTGGCATTTCAAGTACATTTTCTCGTTTAATCTCTACAACCACCCTACAATATAGGCACTTTTATTCTCATTTTGTAGATGAGGAAACTGAGGCGCTGGGAGGCAAAATCACTTGGCCAGGGTACCTTTGCATATGGGTATGGAAGCCAGGATTCTAACCCAGTCTCCAGGAGAGAACACCCTTTGGAGCCAGGCTGCCTACGTCCAAATTGCAGCTCTATTAAATATAATACTAGCTGTGCAACCTTGGGCAAATTACCTAACCCCCCTCTGCCTCTGTTCCGTCCTTTGCAAAATGAAGATAATAAAAGTACCCACCTCATAGGGTGGTGTGAAGATTGAAAGAATATGTATAGTCTTTTGGGGTCTTCCCTGGTGCCTCAGCGGTAAAGAATCTGCCTGCAATGCAGGAGACGCAGGAGAGTGGAGTTCGATTCCCGGGTGGGGAGGATCCCCTGGAGGAGGGCATGGCAACCCACTCCAGTATTCTTGCCTGGAGAATCCCATGGACACAGGAGCCTGGCAGGCTGTGGTCCATGGGGTCGCGAAAAGTCAGACACAACTGGAGCAACTGAGCACACACACAGCACAGTGCTTTTAGTCTGGTAGGTGGATCAATAGATATGAGCCCTGTTATTATACTCCATCAAATAATAGCAAATGGGAGGTAAATTATTATTGGGTAAATGCAGTTAGTTTGCTAGGCAGTGTCTTTAGAAACTATTTCATGGAGGGGGAAATTAACAAAAGATGTCCTTTCAAGTGAAAAGTTTGGGAACCCCACACTTGGCAGTTGCCTAATTTAAGTCTTAGCTATTTGACTCTCCAGGTCCGTGAACTCTTCCTGCCCTTGTTTCTTTAAGTGCTTGTTTATCTGGAACTCACAGAAGAACTCCTTGAAGGGGACAGAGAACAAGGCTGGTTCATTCCTCTCACATGGGCTAAGCTAAGTACATCAAATGCCCATATGGAGTCCAAGTGGCCCTCAAATGCCCATATGGAGTCCAAGTGGCCCTCAAATGCCCATATGGAGCCCAAGTGGCCCTCATGTCTTCAGGGAGTGCCACCCAGTGACTGGAGCGGCTTTGAGTGGAGCCAGCGCTATGCACAAGATACTGGTGAAGGAGTGTGGTGGGGTGCAGGGTCCATGTGTGTTTAGTGGATGTATTAGTTACCTAGGGTGACCCTAGCGAATTACCAGCAATTTTGTTGGCTTGAAACAACAGAAATAAATTTTTTGAACAGTACTGGAGGGCAGACGTCTGAAGTCAACATGTTGACAGGCCACACTCCCTCTGAAATCTCTAGGGAGAATCTTTGCTTCTTCCAGCTCCTGGTGGCTTCAGTTGTTCCTCAGCTTGTGGCAGCATGAATCTGGTCTCTGTCTTGTCTTTCCTCAGTTTTCTTCTCTGTCTCCTCTCCCTCTGCCTTACTCGTTGAAGGATATCCGTCATTGGCTCTGCTGCTGCTGCTAAGTCGCTTCAGTTGTGTCCGACTCTGCCCATAGATGGCAGCCCGCCAGGCTCCCCCGTCCCTGGGATTCTCCAGGCAAGAACACCGGAGTGGGTTGCCATTTCCTTCTCCAATGCATGAAAGTGAAAAGTGAAAATGAAAGAGTACTGGAGTGGAGTGCCGTTGCCTTCTCCGGTCATTGGGTCTAGGACCTACTCTAATGCAGGGTGACTTTGCATGGCCAGGTGATCCAAGGTGATCTCGCATTGAGATCCTTGAATTAATTACATCTGCAAAGACTTTTTTTCTGAATTAGGTTACATTCTAGGTTCTAGGGGATAGGACTCAGGTATATCTTTTTGAGGCCCCCCCACTCAACCTACCACAATGGCCGAGGGTAAAACTTTGTCACAATATTGATTCTGAATGAAACCCCTCATTTCAGATTTCAGTTAGTCACTATTATATCCATTCTTCACATAGCAGCCAGAAAGTGCTCTTAACTTTTAGATCATGAAAACTTATACGTAAAATCCTCCAGTAGTTACCCATCCTTATTAGAATGAAACCCAAATAAGTCCTAACCTTGGTCCATTTCACCAAGCTCTCTCCTTTTTTTTGTACTCTAGTCCAATTCTCTAATTCACTGAATGAGTTTCAACCTCAGGACTTTTGCACCAGCTTTTCCTGCTGTCTGGATCTTCTTGCAGTTCTTCTCACCCTTAAAATCCCAGGTAAAATGTCCTCTGCGTACAGGTCTCTAACCACCATCTCTAAAATAGACCCCAGTCACTCTCTTACAGTGAGCTTGTATTTTTTCATTTCTTGGCATCACAGAGTTCATCTCTGTGTTAAATCCCCCTCTTTATTCGTGGGCTTGTTTCCTTTCCCTGTCCCCACCCCCCACTAAAGCATTCCATGAGGGTAGGGACCCCGACCTCTTGGGCAATGTCCCAAGCCCCTGATATTGGGTTGGGAGGAGAGACTTGAGTTGCTGGAATCTTCTCCAGCTCTCTGAGGCTTGGCTCTTGTCCATAACACTCTGCCAGTTCCCTGCTAAGGCCTGGCCTAGAACTAGCCAAGGCTTGGTATCCCCTAGAGATGTGATGGTGATGTTGGGGAATCTTTTAGTGATGACCGGTTAGAAAATAAACAAACGACCATGTGTCATGATAGCTAAAACCTTTTCCTGGCAGGCCTGCCTAAGGGATGGTCTCACGCGATTTCCCAGGTCTTTCCTTCACAGATTTAGCTAATGGAGGAAATCAATGACCCATTAAACTTTTAAAAATGTCCTAAAGAGTTGTCAGTAGAGAAGGGTGGCTATTTACCAAGCCTCGGACAGATCATTGACTCCTGACTTAGCAGTGTCAGCAAGTTTCCTGGTAAAAATCCATCCCAGTCTTTTTTTCTCGGAGATGGACCGGTGTTAGGAGCTTGGGATTCAGGGGGAGAGCAAACTAGTCTCCGATGCGATGTCGCTTCCTCAGAGAGGCCCCTTCTGATGCCCCCAGGTAAACAGTGCCCCGAATCCCTGTTCCTTTTCAGCACCCATCAGGCCTTTGAGGACATATTTTCTCCCTACTGTTACCACGTGGTGTTATCTCATACATTTTTCTGTGTTCGCGTCTACCACTGCATGTAAACTCCATGAAGAAAAGAGACAAAGTCGATCTCAGTGTTGTCTTCCTTGAGCTACAGGTCATTCCCAGATGGGCCCACCAGACCTTGGAAGGTTCCAGAAGTCAAGATAACAGGGCTTTTTTCTACCTCATAGACTCGGACCCCTAGAGTCCTCAGGGGCCCCCAACTCCTTCTGTCTGCCTGTGAGGATACACAGCCAAGAAGGGACATGGCCCTGCCCTCTGAGATTCACAGCTGCTCTCCTGAAGAGGTCTGGGCACCTCGACCAGTCGGCTGATTTGGTGACAGCCAAACACATCCCTGAGATGGGATAACTGACTCGGGACAAAACCCAGGCCCCGCAGCACAGACACTGGGTGCATAGAGAGAGCTCAGCCATGGGTTACAGACATGCTAGGTGTGATGTTGCATTTTATTTTTTAAAAATAGTTTATTTTGGCTTTTTCTGTAAAAAAAAATAAAATAAAATTGTTTTACCTTGGCTGTGTGGCACGTAGCATCTTAGTTCTCTCACCGGGGATTGAGCCTGCACCCCCTGCAGAGGAAGTGTGGAGTCTTAACCACTGACCGCCAGGGAAGTCCTGATCTCGCATTTTATATTTTCCAACAGTCCTAAAAGTCTGGTGTGATTCCATTTTGTGATGAGAAAATGGGTAAAAAGAGGTGAAATCAGTGAATACCCCAATATAGAATGCTGCTCTGAATGCAGTTGGTTAGAAACTTCTAAACCCTGGGTTTGCTGCTTGCTACCTTTCAGGCTTTGGGCAAGTTGCTTAACCTTCTAGTGTCAGCCTGGATGCTTTCCAGTGAGAAAAGCTCAACTGAGAGTAGCTTTCACAAAATGGGGAATTCACTGGCTCATGAAACTGGGAAGTCCAAAAGTGGCTTGCTTCAGGCACAGCCGCGTCCAGGGGCTCAAACCTTGTCACTGTGACTCTCTTCCACTCCTGCTGTCTCGGTGCTTCCCTCTGTGTTAGCTCCACTCTCCTCGCCAGGTACCCAGGACGGCCCTGGCAGCTCCAGGCTCACTCCTTGCCAACTCGGCAACCCTGGCAGAAATAGTGCTTTTCTTCCCCTGTGGTCCCAGCACCAGTCTTGGCCTTGACTCTCATTGGTCCACTTGAGTCTCATATGCCATCTCTAAGCCAATCACTTTGTCTAAGGGAAATATTGGCAAATAAGTAAACTGAGGCCCAGAAAGGTCAATTTTTTAACCGAGGTCACACAGCTATAAGTATGGAAGTAGGATTTAGATAAGAGGCAATCTGGTTTCAGCACCTGTGCTCTCAGCCACAGTCTCTGCAAGAACTCCCATGAGCTCTTAGCAAATAATAACCATGTGTGCGTGCTAAGTCATGTCTGACCCCATGGGCTGTAGCCCACCAGGCTCCTTTGTCCATGGGATTCTCCAGTCAAGAATAATGGAGTGGGTAACCATCCCCTTCTCCAGGGGATCTTCCTGACCTAGGGCCCACCCCAGGTCTCCTGCATTACAGAAAGATTCTTTACCATCTGAGCCATTAGGAAAGCCTTAATAATGAACCATGGATACATGATAATCGTGATAATAATTATCACAACAGCATGGTGAAGCTACTACTATTATTGTCCCACATTTGAACTGAAGCACAGAAAGTTTCACAGCTCACTTGTAGTTACATGGCTAAGAAATGGTGGTGTCAGAATTTGAACCCAGCTCAGCTCTAGATGCTGTCTCTAATTCTGAAATTCTATGACTACATTTGAGTCCTGCACTGTTTCAGAACTCACAGGAAGATTAGCAGCCCAGAAGCTCCTCCCTTACCTCCTCTCGGGACCTTCCCCATCCTTGCGAAGACTCTCCCACCCGCACCCCCCCACCCCGGCCCTCACCCTGCCGCCAGCCCCACAAAATATTTCAGACTTGACTCCAAGCCGTTAAAAATAAAAACAAAAATAAATACATAAATCTAATCTGGACCTGCCTCTTTTGTAAGGGTGAGTTCCCAGGGACTGGAGGGGCAGGCGCTCAGGGGAACTAGGGGAATCACGTGTCTTCTGAGAAAGGAGGGTGTGGGGTGGTGAGTGAAGCAGACAACCTTCGAGCAGGGAAGTTTGACTCAATGATGGAAACTAGACCTGGCCCCATGCTTTCAGCAAAGAAAGGTTTCCAGAGGCCACCCCACTACAGTGGTTCTGGGCGTAGATTCTGCAATCCGGCTGACTTGGGCTTATGTGCCCTTGGACAGGTTACTTACCCTCTCTGATTGTCAGTTTTCTGCCTTTTACATTAAGACAGGGATGTGACGGTTGAATGAGTTGGTGTCTGAGCCTTGTCTCTGGTTCAAGGACAGGACTCCATAAACATGGCTGTTATTATTGCAATTGCGTAGGTTGCTGAGTGAGAAAAGCTACCACCCGGTCCCAGATGTTTTCATGGTATATGTTGTCACCTCCTACTTTACATCTCTAATTTTTGGCATGCTGCTGGAGGTAAGAAGGGCTGGCTTTGTGGGTGTGTCTCTCATCTGGTGGCTCAGGGGTAAAGAACCTGCCTGCTAATGCAGGAGACACAAGAGATGCAGGTTCGACCCCTGGGTCAGAAGATCCCCTGGAGGAGGAAATGGCAACCCACTCCGGTATTCTTGTCTGGGAAATCCCTTGGACAGAGGAGCCTGGTGGGCTACAGCCCATGGGGTTGCAAAGAGTCAGACACGACTGAGTGACTGGGCACACACCCGCTGCGATCTGTGCAGCTGCACAGGGCCCCAGGCTTTATTTGTTAAGTATTTGCTTCAGCAGTTTTTGTGTTTGAAGATGGAAATAGCTTCCATTTGAGAACTGTCTGTGCAGACAGGGAGGGACTGGCATGAACTTTCTCTCCTTGTGCTGACGGGGAGACCTGTGGAGCGGTCCCACACTTGGAGTGACTGAGCAGAGGGACCCAGGCTTGGGGAAATGGGTTCACAACTCTTTTGCTATCCTCACCTGAGCCATGGGGAACAGTGGGTGGAGCTTTCCTTCGAAGAACCAGGATCTCCCCACTGCTCACATCTGGTGTAGGCAAGGGAGAGTAAGGGTCCAAAGCCTAGAAGGAGAGGCAGGAAGTCCCCCTCTGTGGCAGGTAGACTGGCTCCCATCACATGGTCACAGGCTGGAGAGAAATGAGGAAGGAGACCAGCATGACCAAAAGTAGGGTGCAGGTACATGGCCTCTAGAAACACTGTGCTTACAACTTCATTTTATGTTTTCCTTTTCTGCGCATAATTCCCGCCTGTTACACTCAAGGCTTCACTAAAATGTTGTTCACTGCTACAAGCTCATCTTATGTTGGGGGTTAGATACTAATCGTTCCCAACATCAATTCTCTTCTTCTTTCATAGAAACAGGATTGTACCTTGGCAATGGCTGCCCAGCTAAAGACTACATTTCCCATGTTCCCTTGCAGGTAACTATGCCAAGTGACTACATGCTGGCCAATAGGATATGGGTGTTAGTGATGTGGTCCACTTCTAAATCGTGCCCTCAAAGGCCTAAGCAGTACGAGGCAGGGGGACAGGTAAGTTCTTTCTTTTGCTTTTTTACTTCATCCCTCTACCTGGAATGTAGGACGTAGTGAGTTCCAACTTGAGCTGTACAGACAAGGGCAACATACAGGGGTGGAAGAGAAAAAGAAGAGCCCGGCCCATCACCCTAGACTGGTCATGCATAGATTGTTCTATGAGAGACATAAAGGAGGCTGATATTCAGCTGATACATACAGGTCTAGTCATCATGGTTGCTTACAGACATTCTTACTGTTAAAAATAAACTTCTGCTTTGTTTAAGCCACTGTTTGTGGGAATCTCATTTACAGTAATTGAATCTGTTTTCTGGTTAACTCAGCCATATTTTAGGGGGCTGATAAGGAAAAGGGCTGGGTAGTGCCTCCAGATTCAGATGGTGTTGGGGACAGGAGTGGCACCCTGTTGCAGGCAGTTAAGAGAAGGCAGACAAGGGCTGTAGAAGTCCTGGGAGAGACAGCTCACTGTGGTTGCCAAGCAACCACAGGGATGGTCCATGGGACATGTGAACATCCCCCGGAGATTCTGAGTAATATCCGCAGAAAGAACCTGATAAAATTTAGTCTTGTTCGTGTCATGGGGTCTGATCATTAGTTAGACATTAAAGGGGAAGCTGGAAATTTCGGGGACAGCTGGGGTTAGAAACCATGCTCAGAGAATGTTAATTCCCTTCTGAGGCAGATACTTTTTGGTTGCCTATCTCCCCACCATTCCTTCCCCCACCCTTCTTCTTGGCTGACTGAACCCACCCAATATAACAGAGGCAAAAAAAAAGTGAGCTGTTCTTTTTCCAAGCCATCTTGGCAGTTAGAGCATGGACATATAACTCAAACGCAGCTTATTCGGCGTCAGGCAAAGTCTGCTCAGGAGCTCCTAGGACACGTGGAAGGAATTATGCTTCTTCCTCGACAGGCTAAGGCTGGAGGAGCACAGAGAGAGAGAGCCCTGAGTCCTTGACAAAGTCACGGAGTTACTGAGCTGTCCCTGGAGCCACCTGGCTCTGAACTTCTTTGTCATGACAAGCTTTTTTGTTTCATTGTTGAAGCTACTTTTTTGTTACTTGCAGCCAGAAGCATGCTAACTGATACGCTGACTTTGTCTTCTGTCTCAACCTTCCTCCAGCCCTGTGGGTCTCAAGTGTAACCTTATTGCTTCTGCAAAGCCCTCATCGCTTTGGAAGTCAAGCTCTTCTGGAAACCACCTGCATCTACTTGTCACCACTTTTCTTCTAAATAAGAATCTCCCTCGTCATGTCTTACTTCTTCTTTTCAAACCAAGATCTGTATCTGGGTGGGGTGGGGTGAAAGCAGGACTTTGGCCTTTGTGCAACCCTCTCTTTTGGCGCAGATCAGTCCTCTTGTATTGGCCTTATCGGTCCGGATGTGTCTCTCTCTCAGACGGGGAGCTTGTCTCATGCATGGGCTGAGGAGTGTTCATCTTGGTATACTTTTGGGTAGCTCAGGGCTGGGCAAAGGAGGTGCTCCCTGAATGCTTGTTGAGTGACTATATGAAAGAATGAATCATCCAAACCCAGTTTTATCACCTCCCTAAACAGAGCCAATTTCCCTCCCCACTGCCCTCCTACACTACTCTGGGACAAGCCAGTTCTTGCAGAGGTAGAGACAGGAAGAAGTTAATTCCGTTCTCAGTTCCAGAGCAGCTTCTAATCCTTCTCTCCTTAAATTACCTTTAATCCACCCACTGTCAGCCTTAGCTCTGGTTCAGCTCTGAGCTGACTTTGACCCAGAGCATCTCAAAAAAAAAAAAAAAAAGGAAGGAATGAGAGAGAGAAGAAAGGAAACTGTGTTTGTATTTAAATCATTTCAAGAAACATGGAAGAACTAGAGACAGAAATGATTGGAGGTGGGCATGCTCTCCACTAAGAGTTGTCAGTTATAGACCTTCCCCGCCCCCCTCAGTTCTTCTAATTACAAAAGTGATACACATTTAATGAAGAAACCTTGGAAAGCACATATGAAAGAGAGGAAACTTAGTGTTTTAGTCTAACCACTTATGATGGTGACTTAACGTTTTGGTATGTGCATTTCCACATTTCTTTGGTTTGTCCCTGTTTCTTCCCCTCTGTCTCCATCTCCCTCTTTCCTTCAGTCCCTCCTGACTCACTCACTCTCTCTCCAAGTATCTTTCTCTCCTTCTCAAATTTAAATACTTCCAAGTTCTTCACCCTCCAGACTGGGTCGTCCCCCGCCCTCCTTAATAAACAACTCAGCTTGATCTAATTCCTGTCTTGTAAGGCAGCAGGAAATTCAGTGCCCTGGCCTCCGCAGCACTTTCTGAGAAGTCTGAGTACCTTTTCCTCGAACTTGGCTTATCGCTTGTCCTTTCTCGCTCTCAATGGTTACTTCAGCCTGCTCTCCAGCTTCCCTTGCTCTTCCTGCATCGATGGGGAATACTTCGGCCCTAAGTCACACTCCAGCTGAGGCAGGTCAGAGCTTCGTTTCCCCAGACGAGCATCCCCAGATGCTCCTGGCCTGAGCATCCCCTTGGCCCGCCGTGTTCACACTTGCAAGCTTCCTCCAGTCACTGGAGTGGGCGCAGTGGCCCTCCGGGTCTGGTCGCGAGTGCCAAGGAGCGCGCGCCTTTGGGAGCAGCCCTTGGCCAAGGACGAGGGGAGGCTGGTGCACAAGCACCTCGACTCCCTGCTCCTCAGAGGGGGCCTCTCAGGGACTGGTTGTTCCTGGACTCTTGGGAGTCCCCACGGGGGCGGAGTCCTCCTTGCCCACGGTGGTGACCGGCTCCTGAGTGCCCTTCTTGTTCCCTTAACCCTGGACCAGTCCTCCCTAAGATCTCCTCTCAGGCGGCATTCAGAGCTTTGCCTCCGCATTGGCTTCTGGAGGAACTCTGCCCAAGACGGTAGACTTGGGCTTCTCCTTCTGACTAAAGGGCCATGAATAGAAGCATCATCTTCAACCAGGTGTGATCCACAGCTTCCTGGCATCTTCAAAAGAGCAGAGCATCCCCACTGCTAGTCCTCGAGACATCAAGTATATTGGGTTTCCTCTAGGCCCCCCCCCATTACATATGCTTTGCAGCCACTACTTCATATATATACGATAAAATGATGAGGGGGCCCTCTGAGTTACTCAGTCTAAATTGAGAGCTCATCTAGCAGTTGGGGGCAGTTGCTTCTCTTCTGGGCTCCCTGTGAAGCCATTTCAGCAGGAAAGCACCCGACTTCCTCCCCTTCTTCCCCTCCCCTCCGTTTCCAAGCCCCTGAGAGCCAGAAGTCTCACTTGAACTGGGTGATGGAAGTGAGGAAGGTGTAGAAGAATTTGGCATCAAATTCTAATTTTGTTTTCTTCTTTTGGCTGTACCACGTGACCTGTAGGATATTTGTTCCCTGACCGGGGATTGAACCTGGGCCCTCAGCACTGGGAGCCCAGAGTCCTAACTACTGCACTGCAAGGGAAGTCCCTTTGCTAATTTTTTTTAAAAATCAAATTCTAGATTGAAGGGTTTTTTTCGAGCAATTTTTTACAGAAATATAACATATATACAGAATAAATACACAGTTTAAAGTACACAGTCTTAAGTATGCAGTTTAAAGAATTTCTCCCAGCTGAACACACTCATGTACCCAGCATCCAGATCAAGACACAGAGCCCGACCAGCCCCTCGAGAGCCACCTGGTACGCCTTCCAGTCACACCCTTCCTCAAGGACGACCACCATCCTGACACTGAACACTCTGAGTTGGTTTTGCCTGTTTTTGAACTTTGCCTCAGTGGAATCACTCAGAGGGTGCTCTTTCGTGCCTGCCTTGCCTTCTTTCCATCCACATCATGGCCATGAGATTCATCCGTGCTGGGTCTAGCTGTGGCTCACTGGTTGAGACCAACATTTTAATTTGAGGAGTTTCAAGTTTTAAGAGCTGAAAGAAGATAGTTTCGGTAACTAAAAGAGTCCCCAAAATTATAGAATTGGAGAGAGGTGGGTTGAGGACACCACATGTCTTGGGGCAAGTGACCAAACTTCTTGTTTCTCTGTTTCTGTAACATGGGGCTAATACAAGTTCCTACTTCATGAGGTTCTTGTGAGGACTCACTGAATTAATGTCTGCCAGGGGTGCAGGAGCTTCCCTGGTGGCTCAGACGTTTAAGAAAATCTGCCTGCAATGCAGGAGACCGGGGTTCCATCCCTGGATCAGGAAGATCCCCTGGAGAAAGGAGTGGCTACCAGCTCCAGTATTCCTGCCTGGAGAATCCCATGGACAGGACTAACTCGCAAGGTGTGTAGAGCAGGGCCTGGCCTGAGGGGTGGGGGTGGGGGGGTGCTCCATGGACGCCTGCTATGGCCTCCGTTCCTGTCTCTGCCGTGAATCCTACCTTTACTCTAGATTTTTATTATTACCCAGAGGGAAAACGGAGGTTTCAACACAGCCTATTTGGTAGTAATTATTATAAAAATGATTTCATAGTAACACCTCAACTAGTTGAGACATATCCCTAGACCGGTTAGGTGTGTGTCTCGGGTAAAGCGCACGTCAAGCCTGAGAAGTTAGTACGGCTCATGCTTGTTTAACAGATGAGGCAACTGAGGCTCAGAGGACGAAGCAACTCCTTCGGGGTCACAGAGCGGGTTGGTGGTGGAGCCGGGGCCTCTCGGACGAGGGAATCCTCTTCTCTTTGCCCTTTCACCTCCTTCTCGTCCCCGGCTAGATCGAGCAGCCCTCAGGATGCCCTGGGGTGGTCCTGCCTGGCCGCCCCTTGGCCTGACCCCGTCCCCCACCCCGGCGGCCAGGGGCTCCTGCCTTAGGACCTAGGAAATGTTTTCTGTCTTGATTTTCTCATTGACCTGTTCGCGTGAGGCTCCGTGTTTCTCGCTGGTCTCATAAGCGGCACTTTGTGAAATACCAGGTGAGTCAGTCATCCTCAGCAAACAGGTTCTCAGGTAGCCTCGTGGTCGTGGTACGGTGGCTGCGGATGTCGGTTTTTATGGAGCTGAAATGAGTCAACTGCAGTTATAGAATTCTCCTACTGCCAAATCATGAAATTGGTTCAGGCCAGCAGGCATGGTAAAGGAACTTGTGAGAAGGAGGTAGGCACTTTATAGAAATGCAGAAAATGCCAGAAGCAATTTCGAGAAGGCTTGAGAACAGGATGGCCTGGGGGAGCCTTGGTGACACAAGCAGGCAAGTCAGCTCTGATCATGTGTCTCGTAGGGTGCTTTGGCTGCAAGCAACAGAGAGCAGGGCCTCACACTGGCTTAAGCAGTACAGGAGCTGGGAGGCAGGGCAGCTCTCAAGTCGCTTGACTTGGGGGTTCAAAAATGTAACTGAGAACCCAGGTTCTCTCTCTCTTCCCTCTACCATCCACAAGCTGGCTTCAGCTGATAGCTGGTTCCATCTGTGGCTGCAAAGTCGTGGCCAGTAGTAATCAGGCTAAAAAATGGTTAGCATCCGATGGCGAAAAAAGAAAGAGTGGCTTTCTTGGACCCTCTTAAGAGTATGGAAGTGTTGCTGCCTGAAGTCCTCAGGACATCTATCCTTGTGTCTCGTGGGCTAAGGTGGCTTGGGCCCGTTCACCCGGAACCAGTCATCGGCAAGAGGCATATTTGGAGGACATATTTTAGCAACACTGGGAGACATCTGGAAGTATTAGTGGCATCTCATGGGTAGAAATCAGAAGTTTAGTCACTAAGTTATGTTCCACTCTTTTGCAACCTGTCAGACTGTAACCTGACAGGCTCCTCTGTCCATGGGATTTCCCAGGCAAGAATACAGGAGTGGATTGCTGTTTCCTTCTCCAGGAGATCTTCCTGACCAGGAACCAAACCCACATCTCCTACATTGGCAGGTGAATTTTTACCACTGAGCCAACAGGGAAACCTCTAGAAATCAGAGATGCAGCTAAATACCCTACAATGCCAGGATGGTGCCTCCCCAGTTCATACACTACAGAAAATTACCTGGTCTGAAACGTCAACACTGCAGAGGTTGAAAGTCCCTGGCTTAGACTAATCAGGCCCTCTCTGCACTGGGGTGTAATAGTTGGTGGGGAGTCACCTCCAGTGTCCACTGCAAACTTTTTTTTTCAGACTTTGTCACTCTGTTAGGGACACTGTGTTAGGGATTCAAATTTCAGGGAGGGTTTGTTTGGCTTGGCCTGGACCACTTGCCCACTCATAAGCTTACAGAGTGTAAGGCACCGTGGCTGACCAGTAGTTCCCCCACAGGAAGATCCTGGTACAGGAAGTGGGAAGGGATGTTAAACTAGCAGAACAAAGCAAAAAAAAAAGCCCACCTCAACTTCTCTAAGAAGCTTAAACTCTTGATACTGCTGGAGGGGACAAGTTTCAGGTCTTAACTGAGAACCCACGAAACTGTGATTCCCTCCACCAAAGAAGTGATACTCCCCTCAAAGAAGGAGAGGGAGATCCCAGAATGAAATAGGGAAGTGGGGGAAGCAGACAACATCCTGGGATGATGTTGGGGAAGGTGGGGAGAGAAAGAGTACATGTTAACTGGACTTCAGAGATGGCTGCCATTCATTCTTGCCCTTCAGGTATGGGGTCTAAACTTCCACTCCCTTGAATCTGAACTGGCCTAGACTTTGTGTCTATTTTGACCAGTAGAACATGGTGAAAGTGATCCTGGGCCAGTTCTGGGCTTCCTGCCTCATGGTGCCCTGAGGAACCATGGAAGGAACTACTCAGGTTCCCTGAGGAACTACTCCAGTAGGAGGGTGCTGAGGTGCCATCTTGGAGGTCCAGCCCAAGTCAAGATGCATCAACCCCTGTAGCCATCTGCTTGCAACAGCCTGAGAGAATCCAAGTGAGAACCACTCAGCCGAGTCCAGTCAACCCACAGAACTGTAAGTGAGAATAATAAGCCGTTGTTTTTAAAGCCTCTAAATTTGGAGGTGGTTTGTTATGCATCAATTGATCGTGAGAACAGTACATATAAAAATAATATATATGTCATTAAGGTTTTCAATTTTAATGTTTCCTAATATTTTCATGAAAATATTTTATTATAAAAGTATTACCAAAAGTGGAGAAAAGAACCACCACCCCTGGTTATGCTGATTTAACTCCAATCACAACCGCTGCTAGCATTTTAGCGTGTGTTCTCCCAGCCTTCTTTCCTATGGAAGGTTTTCATAGGGCAGTTTGAGAGCATATTTTTTCCCCTTTACCAACATGTCATCATCAATATTCTACGTTGCCATAAAGTTCTTGCAGCGAGCAAACTATATTAATAATGCCATTAACAGGCGCTTATAGTAGATAGAATAACGGTCCCCTTAAAGATGTCTAGGGGCTTTCCAAGTGGCACAGTGCTAAAGAATCCGCCTTCCCAGTGCAGGAGAGGCAGGAGTCGTGAGTTTGATCCTTGGGTTGGGAGGATCCGCTGGAGAAGGAAATGGCAACCCACTCCAGTATCCTTGCCTGGAAAATTCTGTGGACAGAGGAGCCTGGTGGGCTACAGTCCATGCAGTTGTAAAGAGTCAGCTGAGCACACACACACCCCCGCAAAGATGTCCATGCCCTAATCCCCTGAACCTGTAAATGTGTTACTTTGTGTGGCAAAAGGGACTCAGCAGGTGTGATTTAGGTTGAGGATGTTGAGATGGGAAGATTATCCTGGATTATCTCAATGGGCTTAGTGTAACTACAAGGGTCTTTATAAAAGGGAGGCAGGTGGGTTGAAGTCAGAGAAGATGATGTGGGTAAGGAATCAGGGTCAGCAGAATATGCAAAGTTGTTTGCTTTGAAGATGGAAGATGTGCCACAAGCCAAGGAATTCAGCAGCCATCTAGAAGCTGGAAAAGGCAGGGAAACAGGTTCTCCCCTGGAGTTTGTAGAAGGAACGCAGCTCTGCTAAACCTGGGTTTAGCTCCATAAGACCCATTATTTTGGACTTCTGACCTCAGAAATATAAGATAGTAAACTGTGAAGAAGGCTGAGCGCTGAAGAATTGATGCGTTGGAACTGTGGTGTTGGAGAAGACTCTTGAGGGTCACTTGGACTGCAAGGAGATCCAACCAGTCCATTCTGAAGGAGATCAACCCTGGGATTTCTTTGGAAGGAATGATGCTAACGCTGAAGCTCCAGTACTTTGGCCACCTCATGTGAAGAGTTGACTCCTTGGGAAAGACTCTGATGCTGGGAGGGATTGGGGGCAGGAGGAGAAGGGGACGACAGAGGATGAGATGGCTGGATGGCATCCCTGACTCGATGGCTGTGAGTCTGAGTGAACTCCGGGAGTTGATGATGGACAGGGAGGCCTGGCGTGCTGCGATTCATGGGGTCGCAAAGAGTCGGACACGACTGAGCACCTGAACTGAACTGACTGAACTAAGCCACTAAGCCTCTGATCACTTGTTACAGCAGCTATCAGAAAGTAGTACATCGCCTTATCATCATTTAACACTCAGTATCTTATTTAATTCCCTCAACAGCCTATGAGGCAGGTCCTGTTACCATCTCTGCATTTTAGAAACGAGGAAGCTGATGCTCAGAGGGACAAAGGGACTTCCTCAGGCCCCAGAGTATTAAATGGCAGAGCCCAGGCTGGCCCTCCGTTTATGGTTATATTTATAAAAACCACTGGTATAGGATTTATTTGGAGTTGGGTAAACATACAGACATTGGTTTAAGCCTTTGTCATATTGCCATCTTTTTTTTCATTGTTTGTTCCTGTATTAAGTTAACATTGTGACTTCTGTGGAAGTCCCCACCAGCCATAAGATGAAAACCACAGTTTTGAAATCGCATGAGCCATTGACTCATTGGCTTTTATTGTTATTGGCGCTGAAGTGTCTCATTTGAGAAGACAAAATCCCAGTTCACTTTGGGGTTTGGTGGACCAGTGTAATTTTCAAGGTTTCTTAAATCTTAACTGCTCTGTCAATCTTTTGCTTTGGGGACTAAGTTTTAATGACCTTTAAAGAAGGTCTCTGACATGGAGCCTGAATGCATCTATAATCTGAACACAGACAAAAGTCTGTGCAGAGAAGATTCTTTTCTACTCAGCGCAGTTTCCTCCTCTTGCAGCAAGGTCGGTCAATCCATGAGCTAAGCTCCCGACAATGGCATGAAATCCAGTAGTGTTCCCCCAGACTGCTTTTGCATTGATCTGTTTGGAACAATCTCTTTTAACATTTATTTTTAATTGAAGGATAATTACTTCACAACGTTGTGCTGGTTTTAGCCATACATCAACATGAAACTGGCCACAAGTATACACACATCCCCTCCCTCTTGAAGCCCCCTCCCCCCTCCCACCCCATCCTACCCTTCTAGGTTGTCACAGAGCCCCAGGCTGAGCTCCCTGCACTGTACAGCAAATTCCCGTTAGCTCCCTGTACTACGCATGGTAATATATAGTTTCAATGCTGCTCTCTCAATTTGTCCCAGCCTCTCCTTCTGCTGCTGTGTCTGTTCTCTATCTCTGTGTCTCTGCAAATAGGTTCATCAGTACCGTTTTTCTAGATTCAGTACAATATTTGTTTTTCTCTTTCTGACTAACTTCACTCTGTATAACAGGCTCTCGGTTCATCCACCTCACTAGAACTGACTCACGGTTGTTCCTTTTTATGGCTGCGTAATATTCCATTGTGTTTATGTACCACAACCTCTTTATCCGTTCCTCTGTCAACAGATATCTAGGTTGCTTCCATGTCCTGGCTATTGTTCATAGTGCTGCAATGAGCTTTTTAAAATTTTTTTAATGTGTGGAAAACAATCATTGCCCACATCTAACACCAAACGCCTGCATTTCCATCAAGATCTCCCAGTTTCTTACATGTAGATTGGTTCCAATGATCCTGGGCTCTTACTCCCTCTCACACAGTCCCCCACTGGGGTCAAGATTTGATTCAGAGTTCTCACCAAGCTTGATTTCCCCCCAAACATCCAACTGATAGTCCTGCGTGCTTTTTTTGGCCACACCCACAACATGTGGGATCTTAACTCCCTGACCAGGGAGCGAACTCTCACCCCTGCTTTGGAAGCATGGAGTCTTAACCACGGGACTGCCAGGGAAGTCCTCATAGTCCCATTGTAGAGTCTTCTGAAATAATTTTTTTTTTAATTAAGACATTATCTACTGTTAGATTTACCCTATTTAGCGTCAAGTTCTACAAGATGAAACATCCTACAATGCACAGGATAATCCTCAGCAATGAAGCAATTCTGCCCAAGGTATCAATAGGCTGAGGCTGACAGCCTGCATCACAGCTGTGATTTCAAGTAATTTCCCTTTACTGTCAGCCTTCCCTTCCTTGTCTCACTTCCCCACTCTGGGACCCATATTTCTGTTGCTTCTCATCTGTGTGTTTATTTGTTTACTGTCTCTTTTCCCTCCTGTAATATAAACTCTAAGGGGCAAGGATTTTGCCTCTTGTTCCCACCATATAATAGTTGCTTAATAAATGTGTTGAATGTATAAAAAGTGCAAACAAAAACTATATTTCATAAAGCATCTTTAAAATTTGAGGATACGGGGACTTCCCGGGTGGTCCAGTAGTTAACACTCTAGGCTCCCAATTCAGGGGGCTTGGGATCGATCCCTGATCAGGGAACTAGGCGCCACCTGCCACAAGTAAGAGTTCACATGCCGCAACGAAGACCTAGTGCAGCCACATAAACAAGTAAATAAATAAACAGTTAAAAAACAGAAGAATAAATTTTGAGGATGCCAGGAGGCTTCTCTGGATTTCAGTCTTGGTGACTCTCTAAACATCATCTGGGGAAAAAAATGTATGAGTGAGACAGAGAGAGAGACAGAGAGAGACATTGTCTTTGTAGACTAAAGCTGAGCTGAAATTCTAGCACTGCCACTTAACTGCCACATTGCCAGAAACAAGTCACATTCCCTCATCTGTAAAATGGGAATTATAAAAAGAAGATTAAATGTGCTCATGGATGTCAGCACCCTGCACTTTGTAAACGTTGGCTTTGACCTTCTTCTCTGTTTGCTCCTTCTCTTGAGTTTCCAGGCCAGCACTGGTGCCCATGGTCATCCTCGTCAGCCCACCCTGGAGGACTGCCTGCAGCGTGGTGGACAGCTCTGTACATGCCTATGGCAGCTGCATCACTGCCCAGGGCCCGTGTGATTGGCACGTTCGCAGCAGGTCAACAAGGGAAGTGCCTGGCAGTTGACAGCCCCAGGCAGTACCGTCAACCACTGGGAAGATGGGCATTATGGATAAATGTCGCAGCTTCCTGACCCCTTCCTGGGACAGTTCTGAAGTGTCCTCTGCATCATCTCCCAGAGGTCCTCTGTGAGGTTGAGCCCCATTTGCCCACAAAGGTAACCAGCTCATTGACACACCTGCCATTCTCCCTTCCCTGTCTCACCTCCCACTTCCTCATTATCCTTCCCGAGGTTGTTTCCCAGATAAACTACCTGCACCCAGGGAGTAGCAGTCGCTACCTGTCGGCCTTGGATTTTCTCATTTGCTCAGCTTCATCTGCCCATCTTCTAGCTGTTAGCATCTTCATCTTTTTGCATGAGTTTGGTGTTTTTTTTCCTGACTATAGGGGTCAAGCAGGCTAGAAATGCTGAAGAATTACTGCTTCGTCCCTTCTGCCCAGCAGCCGTCAACCTGTGCGTGGAAGGAAGCGGTGTATAAATGCCCCCAGCTCCCTTGTCCTTCAGGTAGAATAACTCTGAGACAGAATAACTCTGTTCTACTCTGGGGGTGGGACGTGGGGTTAAGCTCTAGTTGCCCATAGTAGTAACTGTCTTGATAACTTGTTTAATCCTGGTTGTTCTTCCTTCCCTCCCTCACTTTCTTTTTCCCTATTGGTGTGTCTTTTGCCTTTCAACTAAATTACTTGTCCTTGAATCTTTGTCTCAGGGTCTGCCTCTGGGGAAACCCAAATGACAGTACAAGCTCTACTGTGGGGGGTTTCCAAACTAAGATATCCGTTAGACCCAACTGTAGCTTCTCTTTAAATCTCTGAATAGGAGGGAACATGCTATTGGCCAATTAAACAGCGCTCTTCTAATAATTCCACCTGGAGCCGAAGCAGATGACTCCTATTCACTGAGTGGAAGGACCTCATCTTTCCCGTGGCATTAACAAGCCTCACACCCCACCCTTTGGTACATAGTCGCCCCCTATATTTCACATGAATTCCTCTGTTGGTAGCCCTGGAAATGTCCCTTGAGTCTCCAGTGGGGGGCGTCTCCTGTTCCTATTTATTTAGTTACTTTCTGGGGATAGGCATACATGTTGAATGTTGGCAGCAAACGGTCTGGCTCAATACTTTCATTTGTTTAAAAAAAAAAAATTCAGAGTGGCTGATTGGAAATCCCACAGCAACTACTCCCCCCACTCCCATGACACTTTGTTATTTTTCTAAAAAAATTTCCCCCTATTTTCTTTCTTTTTATAGTGGTGAGTACAAAGGGTGTTTGCTAATTCTGGCCCTGCTCAATGGTTGACGGTACCGCCTGGGGCTGTCAACTCCCAGGCGCTTCCCTTGTTGACCCGCTGTGAGCATGCCAATCACATGGGCCCTGGGCGGTGATGCAGCTGCATAGTATATGCATGGACAGAGCTGTCCACCACGCTGCAGGCAGTCCTCCAGGGTGGGCTGACGAGGATGACCATGGGCCCCAGTGCTGGCCTGGAAACTCAAGAGAAGGAGGAAACAGAAGAAGGTCAAACCAAATTGCATCCTCTCCTGTGCCGAGCACTCAGCGTTTCCGTTGGCAGCACCCCTGATGCAAGTTCTCTGTCCAGGAGGTTCCTGTGACACTCCTCCCAGCAAAGAACATGTGACTTAGCACCAGCCAATCAGAGCAGCTGAAGTACAAGGGCCACCATGCCACGTGGTACAGATTGGTCCAATCAGAATTCATCTCAAGATTTGTTTGGTAGCAGCTGGGAAGCAGGTTTGTCTTGCAGTCCCTTGGGAGTTTAGTGTGGTTGGGTTGCTGACAAACAACTCGGCTTACTGAACATCTCAATTCCAGAGGAACTTCAGATGCTAAAAAAAATTTTTTTTTCACCAAACACTGTTCATTATTGTATTATGTTAAATCTCCCTGGAGAGCAGTTTCCTTACCAGTATTTTTGAGCAGCACCTGTCACTTTCTAGTCAGTTTTGCTTGTTTTAAAAAGCTCAGTCTAAAATAGATCCAAAAAATCTGAGCAAATACCTGATTTGAATCTCGTATTGGTCAGAAGATCCGTCCCGCTGCAGTAAATAAAAGGCAAAATAATTGGCTTAAAAAATGGAAGTTGAATCTTCTCTCATGGACTAGCCCAGCGGTTAGCGTCCAGTTCGCCGTGGTGGCTCCACCTTGTCTGGGGTTCAGACTCTGTCTCATTGCTGGGCACTCTTAACGTGTGACTTCCACTTCCTGGTCTGGGAGGGCTGTTTTAGCTCCTGCCATATTTCCTCCTGCCGGTGGGAAGAGGGAAAAGGGAGGAAGAGGGCCCTCTGTTCCCTCCAAGGGCACAATCCAGAAGGTTGTCGTCACAGAGCTGGGAACGTGAGCCTCCTCCTCCTTCCCTCCAGTCTTTCCCACTCAGCTCTGTGACCCCTGTGTGCAGCATCAAAGGGCTCTCTTGCCCTCTGGCTTCTGGTTGGGTTTGATCGATGAGAGACACTGGCAGGAGACGGGAGGAGAGGAGCAGAATGGGTCTGGTTATTCCCCCAGCTCTCCTGTTGGGATCCTGGGCCACTGTGTTCCTTGACTGAAGGTCACAGGTCCTTCAGACACTGTCTTCAGAGGTCTTCTCTCCAGATCTGGCAACCGCGTCCATCTTTGCCCTTTTCTATTACTGTTACTACCTAAGGGTTGGAATGCACCCCCACCTCACCCTGTTATGACTGCTTAGTGGTAACACCCTCTCTGTTATTAGCCCTGGGGGTGTTGTAGCATCCATCGGGGCTACACCCTGCCCAGTGCCTTGTAAACAGTCCATTCGTAAAACTGCCCTCCTGCTGGGTCTTTGCTGCTGCTGCTGCTACTGCTAAGTCGCTTCAGTCGCGTCTGACTCTGTGCGACCCCATGGACTGCAGCCTACCAGGCTCCTCCATCCATGGGATTTTCCTGGCAAGAGTACTGGAGTGGGGTGCCACTGCCTTCTCCATTGTCTTTGACTGGTGTGAATCCTCCTAACAGTCAAAGGCCATAGACGCCTTTATTATCATCCCTGTTGCATAGATGAGAAACAGAGGGACAGAGCGGTTAAGTGAGCTGCCTAAAGTCACAGAGCTAGTAAATGGTGGCACCAGTGTTTGAACCAGGGTGGTCTGGCTCCAGAAACTGCATTCTTTATCACTACACTGGACTTAGCTTCTTGAAATATGAGGCAGGAAGGACAAGGTTGTGGATTATCCTCCACGTCATCATTAACTTGTTGGGGGCCTCAGTTCCTCGTATTTTTGGTGAAGGAGTGGACTAGTCCAAGAGTTACAGGTCCCAATGCCTGTGGAAGCCAAAAACTGACATAAACAAGGGGCATGGACTGGGTCATTGGCACCAAGAAATATGCTCTCTCTTGCTTTCCTGTAAAGATCTGGCCCTCCTGTCTATCTTTTCTTCCCCACTAGCATAGAGAACCAGGCACACAGAGAAATCATTTAGAAATTGCACTTGGCTGACAGTAACCGCTATCAATACTTGACTGTAGCAGTTTAAACCAATTAGAGGTTTCTTCCTTTTACTTAAAGCCAGTCTGGAAGTCAGCATTCCAAGGAGGTAGCTCCATGGTGTGGACAGAGATTCCGTTTCCTTCCATCTTTAATACAGACCCTCTCTCAGGTCACAACGTGGCTACTTAAGCTCCAGCCATCATGTTTGCATTGCAGGGAAAACTCAGGAGAATGGCAAGGCACCAACAAGCATTCTTGGAAGCCCCACCATCAGCTTTCACTTGCAACGCATGGGCCAGTTGATCTTAGCACGAATGAGAGTTTGGACTGAAGAATTCTCCGTGGTGGGATCTGTCCCGGGCACTGTACTGACAGGATGTTCAGCAGCATCGCCTCCTCTGCTCACTAGATGTCAGTAGTGCTCCCCGCCTCTAGCTGTGACAACCAGAAACATCTCCGGGGACAAAACTTCCTGGATTGGGAAACATTAGAGCACTCTCACATTCAGGAAAAGCTGGAAAATGTGATTTTTGAATATATTACCACCCCCAATAGTGTAGTGGTGTAAGTATGAGGGAAACGGAGCTTAGACATGTGGGTGGCAAACAGCAGTCCTTGCTCCGAGAGATCTCATTCATTTTCCTCTTATTTCTGCTGAAAGAGAAACAGTGACCTAAGGGCAATGATAAACATTGTCAGTATCAGGAGTGATAGAGAATAGTGTGGACTGTGGCAAACTGCAAGCAAAGGTCCCTAGAGGGTGCTTTCCAGCTGCTTCCCAGCGGGTTAGCCTTTGTTATCCAAAAGGGTTATGTGGGCCTTCCCTGGTGCCCCAGTGGCTAAGGCTTTGTGCTCCCAACGCAGGGGGCCCAGCCTTGATCTCTGATCAGGGTGCTAGATCCCACATGCTGCAACGAAGAGTTCGCATGCCACAACTAGAAAGAAAGAGAGCAAGAGAGAGAAGAAGAAAGAAAGGGAGGAAGGGAGGAAGGAAGAAGGAAAAGATCCTGCATGCTGCAACTAAGAAGATCCCACATGCAGCAACTGGGGCTCGGCATAGCCAGATAAATTTATGAATTAAAAAAACAGAAGGATCATGGGACTGGAGTTATGAGAGCTTCTGATTTTTCAAGAAAAACTAGAAACCAAGCCTTTAATTTGCAATCTGCCATTTCTAAACATTGGCAACTGTTCAATTTTTATAAAGATTTTTATGAATAGTGTTTGACCCATAGGATGCTAGTTTGCAGTGAGTGGCCGACAAGATTTAAAAACTTTTTATTTTTAAACATGTAGAAAAAATAGAAACCTAATACTTGGGTATACATCTTCAACAGTTATCCACATTTTGCCAATCTCATTCGGTCATCTTCCTTCAAATTACCCTTTCTTTGCCAGAGTTCTTCTAAAAGCAACTGGTTGGGCTCGTGTCATTTCACCAGTGAATACTTGATAACCACTTTAAAAATTAGGTCATGCTGTTAACCACGCTGTTATCATACCTACTAAAGTTAGCAATGAGACCTTAGACTGGGCCAGATGCTTCTGAAGGGGGCAGCTGGCTTTGCCATTCTAAACTTTAGTGACTGATTCTCCTTCCTGTCTCCTGATCACCCTCGGTCTCTCACCTCTGTCCCTCCTTTTACACACCTAGACAGACACACAGACAGATACACAGATAGATACACACGTGGAAGCACCGACACTGGAGCACACGCAAAGACACAAACACACAGACCAACTCGCAGAACACCCACCCACGCACACATTCCGCACGCGTGAACTCCGCAGCCACTTCTTTAAGAATAAAGCACACGTCCTGAACTGAGACCTGCATGCTTTTCAAACCGGGCTAGAACCACTGCCGGCCCCGTCCCCAACCTCCTGCGTCTCCCTCATGCTGACTAGTTTTTGATGCTGGACTGGTTCACTCACCCAGGCCTTCGGTTTCCTTTGTGCAAAACAGGGACAACAATTCCAACTCTCCCCCAACAATGGGGCAGGGAGGAATGTAATTACAGGATTGCACACTCCTTGTCCAAGTATTAAAGTGCTTAATCATTACTGCCACCGCAGCAGCAATGAGGTGATCAGAAGCCCCAGCGGGAGCAGACAGTAAGCGAAGAAATCCAGACAGGGCTCTGATGGTCTGAGCCTTCCGATTCCAGACAGCTTAAGACCCACGGCCCTTCTGTCCCTGAAGTCTTCCATTCACCTTCTATCAAGTCATGGAGATGTTTTGGCAGCCTGGCAAGAGAAAAGGTTCAAAATCCAAATTCCCAACTCGAGCCGTTAAGGGAGAAAGATATTTTGCAGCTTGGTTCCTAAATTAGAAGATGATTTCTGGATGTTTAAATATCTCCCTTTATCTCTGTGCCACGGACGCGGCTGCTGACACAGCTCTGGGGCCTGGGTGGGGCTTGGGGTCAAGGGGAGGGCGGGTGATGCATTCTTGAGGTGTGCCCTTGGAGGAGATGTCCAAACAGGCCCCTGGTTCCTGCCATGCTCTGCCAAGGACACTCTCAAAATATCCAGGGGACAAATGCTATTTTTGAGGTTCAGCAGCCCAGCTGGTAAAGAATCCGCCTGCAATGCAGGAGCCCCCAGTTCGATTCCTGGGTTGGGGAGATCCACTGGAGAAGGGGTAGGCTACCCTCCAGGGTTCTTGGGCTTCCCTGGTGGCTCAGCTGGTAAAGAATCCGCCTACAGTGTGGGAGGCCTGGGTTCAATCCCTGGGTTGGGAAGATCCCCTAGAAAAGGGAACAGCTACCCACTGCAGTATTCTGGCCTGGAGAATTCCATAGACTGTATTACAGTCCATGTGGTCGCAAAGAGTCAGACACAACTGAGCAGCTTTCACTTTCACTTTAAAGGCTACCATGTCCCCCCCCCACCCCGCACACGCCCCATAATCTGATTTCACTCAGAGTTTGCTTTTAAACAGAACCTGCCTTGCCTTTTGATCTTCCAGGAAATTTGGTTTCTCTTGGGATCACTGGAGTAAAATGTGAATTAGCCTCAGTGCGTCTGGCCTTCTCAGAACTAAACTCTCTTAATGTTTAAAACTTTTTCTCTTAATCTTTTGCTGTTTCTTTCCTATTATCACATAGAGAGGATGCCAGTTAAGTGCCTGATGTTAAAATTTAAGATGCCAGGTCTTTAAATCCAGTTCTTCCTGAAAAGGTTCAAATTTATCATTCCTAAGGTCAGTTTCTGGCCTAGAGTCAACAGAAAGTGAGGAATTTTTGGTTCCTGTTGTTCTGTTTTTTAAATACATATTGGAGGTCAACACCCTTTGAAGATGAATTCATTTGCAAAATATTATAAAGTTGAGAAGTGGCCATTTTAATTTCTGCAAAATGGTCAAGATGATGATGATGTAATGATCATAGTAGCTTAAGAGCGGCTTTAATTTGAGCATTCACTGTGTGCCAGGCGCTGTGCTAAGCTTGTCACTAGCATACCTCATTTATAGTAGATATATAGCATATCTCACGTACAGTAGATATATATAGAGATACATATATCTCATATATGTGAGATATATAGCATATCTCATGTATAGTAGGTACAGCTGTTATTCTGATGCTGACTTTTCCACCTCTTCTAGGAAGCCCTCCCTGACTTTAACCTCATACCCTCACCCCAAGCTGAGTGTTCTGTCCTTTGGACCATTAGACTTAGTGCTCTTTGAAATTACTTGATTTCATGTCCTTGAGAGCAGAGCTCATGTCTTATTCAGCATTTGTATCCTAAGGGGCCAGAGCATGGTAGGTATATAGTTAAGACTTGTTCAATGAATTGAATAAAAAACCTTAGGCAAGTTGCCCAGTTTCTCTGAGCTTCATTTTTCCCCTCTCAAAAACTGGGTTAGCAGCAATAATAACAGCTGATATTTATTGAGTCCCCATGTGGGAGAGATGACTGGCTGCTCTCCTAATATCTATTCCTTATTAATAGACACTGATCTGGGCAGCCATGTGCCTCTCATGCAGCTAGGGGAGAAGCTAGCAGAAGTTGCTGGGTGGAGCTGATGGCTGTCAAGTACATACCTTTCATCCCTCTTCATGCCCTCTTTCTTCGGGCCTAGAATGTGGACACAATGGCTGGCACTCTGGCAACTGTTTTGGTCCTTGAGGCAACCTCAAGGATGGTGGAGCAAAATGATAGAAATCTAGGACCCCGATGATTATCTATTCATCATCCTAACCCTGGATGTCACACCTTTTGATTTCTTAAGTGCATACAGGGAAAGGAGGAATTGGTCAGGGGAGAAAAAGGAAAAGAGCTCTATCTTAAGTCACTTACTTGGGTGTTTTGTTTTATAACGCCAAATCTAATTCTAACTGACAAGACTTGGCCAGGCCCATGTTCAGCGCTTTTATTACGCACCTCAGTTAATCCTCCCAATAGCACTTTTAAACAGGCATCATCATTATCACTTCTATTTCACGAGGAGGCAGAGACTCTGAGGGATTAAGTGACTGGGATTTGAAGCAGGCGGTCGTGTCCAGAGCCAGCACTGCCTTCTGCTGCCTGCTTTACTGTGATCTTATGGGGGCATGTGGAAGTACACAGATACTGCAAATCACTGGATTCATAGTCGCTGTTCATTCACTCATTAATTCATGTATTTAGTCAACAAGCATTTATGGAGAGCCAACTCATAGGCTTTATTAGACTTGGGGCTATGAAAACAAACAAAACGGTTGTCTGCCCTCCAGAAGTGCCCCCACTGGGAGGTTCTTTTATGGTTACTTCCCAGGGGCACATAGTGGGTCAGGGTCCCAAATTTGGTGATGAACTGTGCAGCCTCAGGGACATCATCTACACAGACCTCAGTATGAAGGGTGCCTCCTAGATTTGGGCAGTCCACAACCTGTACAACTGTATGTGGCAGCCAGCCACCAACAGAATCGGGATGCAAAGCCTTGTCTCCAGTCTCCTACTTGGATGCCTTTCCATCTATTCCCTGTAATGTCTTCATCTGTTCCCAGATCCCTCTTACTGTTTGTCAACTCTAGTCTCTGTGTTTTCAGGTTAGAAATGTTTCTAAGATGTCGGGGGCTCTTTACCGCCATTCATGTATGAGAGGGAGGCATAAACAACTCTTTGGAAGCTCCATGTGTTTCTCTGCAATGTGGCTGGGCAGTGAGCCAGCTTTTTCATTCTGGGACCCGAATATCATTATTATCAGTGTTTTTGCCAAGGAGGTTCACTTCTCTGTGGAGGACTCTCCCAGATCCTGCCCAGGAATCCTGCCTGCGCCAGGCTGCCTGTGTTCTGGAAGCCGAAGCAGGGAAGGGAGCTGGATCTAACCATTTTGGCTCCTTGTTTCATCCCCAGCCTCTCCATCTCAGTGTCTCTGGAAAGTAACTCTCAGACCCCCTGCCGAGGGGGTTGGGGCAGTCACCTGGCTACACAATGGGGGGCAGAGGGGATTGAGAACCTTCCACCAGCTTCCAGTTGGGGTTCCTGTGATCATCCCCTCCTGTTCCTTCATCCTCAGGAGCATCTGGCACCACCATGAAATTTTTTAAAATGGTAGGTGTGACTGATTGAATAAAATACTTAAGTTTAATTTTACTTTAATTTGGGACTTCTACTCCCCAACCAGATATAAAGTCTAGTGTGACTTTTATCACTATAAATTAGTTCTGCTGATCAAGGACCCTATATAAATGGAATTATACAGTATGCATTCTTTGCTGTCTGGCTTCAGTTTTTTTTTTTTGTTTTATGCTTTTGGCAGTGAGAAAGGCCTCAGTGGTTTATTGCCAATTTCAGATGGCCGCCCCTCACGGCCACCAGCCAGTCATCCTTTCCTGTCCTGGCTACCGAGCCTGTGTCCAGAAACTGCAGAGGCTCCAGGGGGAATCACGGTGCGGAAGGTGGGAGGCTGGCCACACAGGCCCTGCCTCGGGTGGCACAGACTCAAACCAGATCCCGAAGCAGGAGACGGCAGACCCAGTGGAGATTCTGGGGAGGCCGGGCTGCACCCCGCCTCATGCAGCCGGCATCCCAACAACTCCTGCCTCCGCAGGAACCTCGGCTGGAGCCTCAGGGCGGGGGCAGCCGGCCAGGACTGTGGCCAGCAAGGCCCTTGCTCTGTAGCCCATCCAGGCTTCCGGCAGTGGTGACAGATAAAGGGGGCCCTGGGCGGACACGCCCCTGGGGGGCCTTGGCCTCGAGCAGTTTCAGGCCAGTGTCTACCCCCAGGGGAACGAGGACCTGGGCCCTGTCTGGCGTCTTTAACTCAGGGACAGTGTCTGTGAGATTCACTCAGGTTGTTGGGTATATCCATCTTCATTCTTTTTCATTATTTTAGCTTGTACCTTCTATCCATCTATCTGTCTATTATCTATCTAATTAATCACAATTTATTTATCCACCTGCTGTTGAAGAACACTTGAGCCATTTCCAGATTTGGGCTGTAATGAATAAAGCCGCCATGAACGTTCTTGAACATGACTTTTGGTGGACATATGAACCCAGCTCTCCAGGGTAGGCTTGGGGCTCTAATTTGGAATCCACACAGGATCTGTCCTTGTTATTGTTTACACTGTCTCAGTTCTCATTGGACTCCTCCACTATAGGCTCAAGCACCCGGCCATTTACTTGATGCTGCCACTTGGATGTTTTACTGACCTCTTAACCTTACCATGACTTACCTTGGAGTGCACCCCATCCCCAGCCAACCCCAGTCTGCTTTCCCCAGTCTCCCCAGCTCAGTCGACATTGTCACCCCCCTCACAGTGCCTGAGCCGGAAGTCAGCCTCCAGTCTTCTCTTCATTTGAATCCCTGCTCCTCCTGGTGCCACATCAACCTGTGGATTCCAAGTTCAAACTCTCTTTCAAATCCAACTTCTCCTCCCGGTCTCCACTGCCTCCTCCGGGTCCGACCACCTCATCTCTCTCTTAGATAGCTGCCCAGCCTCCTAATGGGCCTCCCTGTTTCCATCTTGCTTTCCTCTAACAGCTTCTCCAAATGGCAGCAAAATGCTCTTAAAATGTGAATCGGATCATATTCTTCTTTTGAATGTCTTCCCACTGCACTTGGACTCAAGACCAGACTCCTAAAGGGCGGTTTACAAGCATCTGGCCACCACCTGTCACATGTCATCTCTCCCAGGCACTCTCCAAGTCCTTGGGATTTACCACCTCCTCCCACCACCCCACCCCCGCCTTTTTTTTAACCTTGGGGACTTTTGAGTTTGCTGTTCCCTCCACCATTGTGTTATTAGTCCCTTGCATAACCTTTAAAATATCTTTTGCATATAAGCAAATATGAAAATATATTCTTTTCCTTTCCACCCCCGGAAAATGTCACAAATGAGTAAATGCTGAACACATGGTTCGTTACATTTTGTGCGTGTGTGTGTTTTGCTTAAGAAGTCCTGGCATGAACTTTACCTATTCATTCACACAAACCTGCCTCCTTGCTTTTTAAAAAAGATTTTTATTTATTTGTGTATGGCTGTGCTGGGTCTTTGTCGCTGTGTGGGCGTTTTCCTGTAGTTGCGGCGGGCAGGGGTACTCTCCAGTTATACTGCACAGGCTTCTGATCACGATGCCTTCTCTTGTTGCGGAGCGCTCGGGCGCGTGGCCTTTAGCAGCTGTGGCTCTCGGGCTGTGGAGCACAGGCGCAATCATTGTGGCTCATGGGCTTAGTTGCTCTGCATGTGGGATCGTCCCAGATCAGGAATTGAACCCGTGTCTCTTACACTGGCAGGCAGACTCTTTACCACTGAGCCACCAGGGAAGCCCCTGCCTCCTTGTTTCAGACCGCCGAATTTTATTCCACTGTAGCGATGGAATGCCATTTATTCATCCGGTCCTTTGTCAGTAGATACCGTTTTCATTTTTTTTTTTTTGCTATTATAAACAATGTGATAATGAATAACTCTGTATATACTGTTTAGCGTATGTATGAATAAACCTGTAGAATAATTGTCTATTATTTATTTATTGGCCACACTGTGGGCTTGTGGGATCTTAGTTCTCCGACCAGGGATGGATCCTGTACAGTGAACGCCTGGAGTCTTAACCACTGGACGGCTGGGGAATTCTCTGATCATCAGTTTCTACTCACCAACTTAGTAGATTGTCAGACTGGGATTTCTGTTGATTTGATGGGGAGGTAAATGATATCTCTTATTATGCATGATATTGATCATTTCTTCACATACTTAAAAGCCATTTGCTTTTCCTCCTCTTTGAACTACCTCTTTTTGCCTATTTTCCCACTGAATTGTTGATACTTTTCTTTTGATTTGATGAAACATTTTGTATGTTAGGTAAATTAGCCTTTTGTGATTAGCCCAATTTGTCTCTCGGCATTGAATTTAGTACATCTTTTTAACCATAAAGAGTGTTTTTAACGTCTTTATGTTGTCAAACATATTTGTATTTCATTTTAGGACATCTCAGGCTTCCCTGGTGGCTTAGATGGTAAAGAATCTGCCTGCAGTGCAGGAGACCTGGGTTCGATCCCTAGGTCAGGAAGATCCCCTGGAGAAGGGAATGGCAACCCACTCCAGTATTGTTGCCTGGGGAATCCCATGAACAGAAGTCTGGCGAGCCCCAGTCCATGGGGTCACCAAGAGTCAGACACAACTAAGAGACTTCACTTAGGACATTTCAGTTTTGCTTCATTATTCAAAAGGTCTTTCAGAGTCTGAAGTCATAATAGATTTATACCTATCATATTTTACTACATTTGCGGTTTCACTGTATGCATTTAAACCCATGATCTATTTGGAATCTGTCCTGGTTTAGGTGTGAAGGAGGTGTCCAACTAGATTTCCCCTCCCGGTGGCTACCTGAATTGTTTCTTATGTTGACTCTGTTTAAATGTTGCCGCCTCTCTGACTATCCTGTTCCAAGTATTTCCTATCTCAGTCCCTTGCCTGTGTCTTTCATAGAGCTTATTGCAATCTGCAGTTCTAAAAGCGTTTGTTAGCTTGCTCTTTTTGGTCTCTCCCACTATGTCAGTTCCTTGAGGGCTGGGATGGCTCTTTTTCACCATCATATCCCCCACAGCGTGCGCAGCGCCTTGTACATAGCAGGTGTTTGTGGAGGACATGTGATGTTGCTTCTGCCTTCTGGCATCTGCTCTTCCTTCTTCTAGTATTCGCATTCCAATTTTCCTTTGAGAAAACCACACCTCCATTGCTGCCGGTCCGAGTTTGAATAAGGTGGACTCCACCCCCTGGCTTCAGGTGTGGGGCGTGGCCAATCTGTGGTCCACCCCTGGCAACGGTGATTGGTTGAGATGGGCGCATGACCTAAACTCAACCAATGAGATACGATCTCCCACCGGAGAGGTATTGTTGAGAGAGGGTGGGGCATTTCCCATACAGATTTTCCGAGGCCTTTGACTCTGGGACAGAGGGACCAGCCTTCTCACGTAAAAATAAAAGGAAAAAATAAATAAAAAAGGAGTCCTGACAAGGCAACTGTGGTCTCTCTCTTGTTGATCTCTAAAACAAAAAGAATATTGTAATTCTGCATCTGGGGTCTTTTGATGATTCAGTTAAAGAGACGCTTCCATTTCTTTCAATCCAACAAATACTTCTTGAGCGCTTATAAGCTGTGTAAGACTTGAGCTGAATTCTGGGACTGGCCTCAGATCCTAATGGTGATGTTTTCAGATACAGTGGGCTTCTAAAATATTTTTGAAATAAAACAACATATGTCAGAGTTTATAAAATATATAAAATACAAAGGCAAAAAGGCCAAAAGACCTGTACTGACATTAAACAAACAAGTAATACTTGAACGTGGTTAGAAAAGTGAATTTATTCAGAAAGGCTCAAAACATAGCACACAAGTGTAATAAACCACCCCCACATTCAGGGGTTTAAAAATTAACATTTTAAAAAAGCTCACAGGCAAAAAAAATGGCCCTGAGCCTACTCCCCATTAACAGTTTCTTGTGGTTGCTTTTAGAAAACCTTTATACACATATAAGACTATTTATATGTATATACCAAAATATTCAAAAGCAGAGACATTACTTTGCCAACTAAGGTCCGTCTAGTCAAGGCTATGGTTTTTCCTGTGGTCATGTATGGATGTGAGAGTTGGACTGTGAAGAAGGCTGAGCGCCGAAGAATTGATGCTTTTGAACTGTGGTGTTGGAGAAGACTCTTGAGGGTCCCTTGGACTGCAAGGAGATCCAACCAGTCCATTCTGAAGGAGATCAACCCTGGGATTTCTTTGGAAGGAATGATGCTAAAGCTGAAACTCCAGTACTTTGGCCACGTCATGTGAAGAGCTGACTCATTGGAAAAGACTCTGATGCTGGGATGGATTGGGGGCAGGAGAAGAAGGGGACGACCAAGGATGAGATGGCTGAATGGCATCACGGACTCTATGGCCGTGAGTCTGAGTGAACTCCGGGAGTTGGTGATGGACAGGGAGGCCTGGCGTGCTGCGATTCATGGGGTCTCAAAGAGTTGGACACGACTGAGCGACTGAACTGAACCAAAATATTATTCTGCTTTTAATTTACAAAAAATATAATATGCATCCTGTTCTTCCCCTGCATTTTTCATTTAAAAACGTCAGTAGAAAAATGGATGAGGGATATGAACACACAGTTCTCAGAAAAGGAAATACAAACAGCTCATAAATATATGAGAGGATGTTCACCCTCCTTTGTAATAAAAAAAAAAGCAAATTAAAAGTACACACAGAGAGCATTTCTCATCTATCAGATTGGCAAAAATCCAAAGTGTGATAACACTCTGTGCTGGCGAGTCTGCACGAAAAGACACACTCTCGTACCCTGCTGGTGGAAGTGGAAACAAGCAGAGTCCTTCGGAGAGCGATTTGACCACATCTATCACAGTGACGAATGCATATATTCTTTGATGCAACAGCCCTAACCGCTGCAAACAAAACCTTCAGATGGTCTTGCTCAGGCATAAAATGACATACACCTGGGATCATGTTTCAAGTAGACGTTTATTATCAGGGAAGCTCTGAGGGCCAGACCTTGTTGGTCTTGCTCACCTCTGGGGCTCCAGGTCCAAGAACAGTCCCTGAACATAGCAGATCTCACAGGGACAACACTTACTCAGTATCCATTTGCTCTTTTGCCTTCATCACCTTCTTTTGCAATCAGGTTGTAACTATGCTCATTTCTGCCCAAAGGGATGTGCAAAAATCATGGAAACCACTTCCAGCCTAGTCCTTAAAAAAAAATCATGTGACCTTCTAGCTGTCTCTTTGCCTGCCAAGTCCACCTCCAAGACCACCTATTCCACATGGCACAGCAACAAGATGCAGAAGGGCTCTCCCTCTGGGTCATAATGTGAAAGTAAGGAACCAACCTTTCCTGTCTTAAGTCACTGCCACTTGGGAGGTTGTTATGCAGCGTAGCCTGTCTTATTCTGACTAAAATGTAGGTGCTCAGTGTGTGTGTGTGTGTGTGTGTGTGTGTTAGTCGCTTAGTCATGTCTGACTCTTTGTGACCCCATGGACTGTAGTCCACCAGGCTCCTCCATCCATGGGATTCTCCAGGCAAGAGTACTGGAGTGGGTTGCCATTTCCTTCTCCAGGTTCTTAGTAAACACTTTCAAAGAACATTATTGCACACGTAGCTGGATGAATGAGGGCAATCTTAGGCAAAGTTTTTCAGCCACCATGTTTCTGAGTCAAGGCGGACATACTGAACATCTTGGTGCGTGCTCATGCTCAGTCGCTAAGCTGTGTCCGACTCTTTGCAACCCAGTGAACTGTAGCCCACCAGGCTCCTCTGCCCATGGGATTTCCCAAGCAAGAATACTGGAGTGGGTTGTCATTTCTTTCTCCGGGAGATCTTCCCAACCCAGGGATCGAACCGGTGTCTCCTGCATGGGCAGGTGGATTATTTACCGCTGAGCTACCAGGGAAACCCATCGTCTTGGCAGATAGTGCAGATTGTTGTCCTGAGAGTTTGCATTCGTTATAACGGCACCCACTCCAGCACTCTTGCCTGGAGAATCCCATGGACGGAGGAGCCTGGTGGGCTGCAGTCCATGCAGTCGCTAAGAGTCGGGCACGACTGAGTGACTTCATTTTCACTTTTCACTTTCATGCATTGGAGAAGGAAATGGCAACCCAGAGTTCTTGCCTGGAGAATTCCAGGGAAGGGGGAGCCTAGTGGGCTGCCGTCTATGGGGTCGCACAGAGTTGGACACGACTGAAGCGACTCAGCAGCAGCAGCAGCATACCCTTACCAGGACTTCCCTGGTGGTCCAGTGGTTAAAACCATGCTTCTGCTGCGGGGTGTGTGGGTTTGATCCCTGGTTGGGGAACTTATCCTGCATGCTGCTCGATGCGGCCAAGAGGAAAAACAAAATTATACTCCTGCCAACAGGCGTGATGAGAACTAGTGCAGATCTCACGCTGTCCTGGGCACCGCGCTAGGCACTTCACACATGTGGAGCAAGCTCACCCTCACAGCAGCCCTGTCGCGGCTCCTGCTAATACTGTCCTCATTGTTTGGGAGACGAAACGGCAGCACAGGGAAGTGAAGTAACTTGCCCAAGGTCACACAGCTAGTAAGGCAAGCGCACCAGCTATAATTTACCGTCTGTAAATGATAAATTCCTCATCTCCTACTTCTTTGAATGAACTGGCCAAAGCCCAGGAATCTGTATTTTAGAAGGACTCTACATATGCTCCTGATAGTCAGCCAGGTTTGGGAATTCAGAGTCCGGGGGACTTCAGTTAAAGGTGCCAGAGCGGTTTTGTTACCAACCAGGGTTTTTGGCCTCCTACATCAATAGAAATTGATCCGAGGCCAGACAAGACATTCAGGCAAGGCTTTATTGGGGTCCCTGCTACAGCGGGGCAGGGGAGGTGAGAACAAACAGGTTTCCTTGCTTTCTTGCTTGCTGCCTCAGCTGAGGGGGCAGCAAGCTTGTTTCTTATATGGGGTGAGAGGCAGGGCACGTCCGTGGGTCAGGCTGGAGGCGTGGCTTAGGTGTTTTGCCCACCCCCAGGGGGTGGTGTGTATAGGGACATGTTCAGTATCCTGCTTTTGCTCCAGGCTCCTCAAAAATGGCAGCTGGGCTTTTTGGTCTCTTTGCATCTTTGGGGTCCAGGATTTGCCCCAACTGCGCAGGCATGCAGTTATTTTTAGCCCCACACAGTTTCTTTGTATTCTGTTGCTGGAGGAGAGGTGTGTCCAGGCGCAAGCATTGCAGCAAAGTGTCCCAGGTCCCAGCCTGTCTCAGTTTTGTTCAAGCAGCTAAAATATCAGGGCACCCTGGGCAGGGTGTCTTCCTTGACGTAGTCTTCAGTATTTGTAGAACAGGAATAAACTGATAAGAGTGAATCAAAACTGTGTACTTCTTTTTTTTTTCACGGATTTACTCCGTGCATATACTGTACACAATTTTCCAAGTCAGCCCCACTTCCTTAGAAGTGCAGGACTGATGCTGAAGCTGAAGCTCCAATACTTTGGCCACCTAATGTGAAGAACTGACTCATTGGAAAAGACCCTGATGCTGGGAAAGATTGAAGGCAGGAGGCAAAGGGGACGACAGAGGATGAGATGGTTGGACAGCACCACCGAGTCGATGGACATGCGTTTGAGCAAGTTCTGGGTGTTGGTGATGGACAGAGAAGCCTGGCATGCTGCAGTCCATGGGGTCGCAAAGAGTCGGACACAACTGAATGACTGAACAACAACAACAATATTTTGAATATAACTTCATCTGTGGGGTTCAGAGACATAAGAGATGGAAATATGATAAAATCCCCCTTTTGCACAGAAGCCTGAGTTGGGACGGTGACTCTCCACCATGAAGTCGTCGGAGGCTCGGGTCCCATTAGCAGCATGCTGTCCCCATCCCGAAACCCAAGTGGCTGACCACCACGTTTGCTTCCCCTGTTGATACCCCTTTGTCCAGTCCTCAGTCACATGGCCACTTCCCACTGCAAAGGACTCTGGGAAATGTAGTCTTTATTCCAAACAGCCGTACGCTTTTATGGAGCGTCTATCATTATAGGAAGGGGAAGACTGATATTGGGGGACAACTTTCAAACTCTACCACTGAAGAGTATAGACTTTAGATTCTGGAACAAAATAGATTACTCATTCCCAATAACAGCGCTACACCACATGGTTTCAGAATTTCAGCTGACCATGACTGCCAATTTCAGGAGGCCCCACTTGGCTGGTCGCTGGGGTTTGTGGGCTGCCTTATGGTTGTATCATGCAATAAGCACATGTGGCTCCTCAAACTCATCAACAGTAATAGATTAGAGCCAACAATATTTACTTTTACATTTCTTCTCAAGGGTGTCATCCTCAGCATCAGAAGAGAGATTAATATTTTGCTGATGATGTAAGAAGTTGCGTGTAGAAATTGAAGATTTCTTTTGCTTCCCAACTTCTGATGTCTCCCAGCATTATTAATGCCATGGATACACTGGGGTCCAGCTCTGCCTGAATCCCCTGCTCCTTATCCTAGCTCCATCTCTGGTGTTAGCAGAGTTCCCCCTACTTCACCTCCCACCTGTTTTCAGCCTGGTCCCAAATAAGGCTGCTGTTTCACAGAGTGCATGCTAAGTTCCTAGGCACTCAGCTGGGTGAACAATCTACTTTTTGGAGTTTGCCCACCTGACATTTATTTCCTCTTTTTCTGATAAGAGCATCACAGTTTTGTTACAGAACACCCTGTCTCACTCAGTGCATGTAGCTACCAAGAGCTGAGCCTGCTCCTGGCCTTAACTGTGGGCATAGGGTCTCGGCCTGGCCGACCAGTGTTCCATTTCCCTGGCCTGATTGGGTCAGAGAGAGACATGTAACCTGGGGAAGCCAGTGAGATCCAGGTGATCCAAACCATTGGGAATGAGAAGTGCTTTATCAGCTGGACTCAAAGATAGTATGATATTCAGTAAAAAATAAATAAATAAAATTTAAAAATAAATAGGTTCAAGAGGGAGGGGACATATGTATACCTATGGCTGATTCTGTCACTCTGATGAGTGACAGAAACCAACACATCAAGCAATTATCCTTCAATTAAAAATAAATACATTTTTTTAAAAGTAACATAGAAAACATAGGTAAATAGTGGGGAAAAAAGAGATACTATTATGTCCTGGGCTTAAAGCTTCTGGGGTTTACCTTTGCCATCTTTTATTCATCCCTTCATTCAGCAAGTGCTTACTGGGCACCTACTGTGTGCCAGGTGCTGTTGTAGGCACTGGGGCCACTGTAGTGAGCAAACAAAAACTTTGCCTTCGAGGAGCTAACGTTCTAATGGAGGATCCAGATTATAAACAGATATTTAATGCGGTCAGAGAGTCATAGGTGACGGGGAATGAAAAACCAGGATAAAGGGGCAGGAGACTAGAGGGCTGCTGTTTTATACAGCGTGGTCTGAGAAGAACTCTTCAAGAAAGTGATATTTAAGCAGAGACCTCAGGGAGTGAGGAACGGCCGTGCTCCTACCTTTGGGAAGGGCGTTATAATGGGAGGATTTCAAATTTGAAGCAAAGCTCTGAAGCTAGAGTATGCTTGCCTTCTTCAAAGAACTACAAAGAAGTCAGTGTGGCTGGAACCGAGAACATAGTGGGGAGAGAAGATGGGATGAGGGGACAGCCTGGGGAGGCGTGTGGCCGAGATGAAGACCCAGGCCTTCATCCTGAGGGTGCAGGGGAGCCCCCAGAGAGGTTAGGGCGGGGGGGAACCTGGTCAAATGTATGCGCGAGGAAACCCACTCTGGCTGCGTGAGGGGAGGCAAAGCCTGGAGAATTGGAAACGTGAATTGAGAAGTATTTGGGGGGCTCTGAGATGAGCCTTGTGCAAGCTAGAGCAGCAGTTTCCACATTTAAAACTCCACCAGTGGCTCGAGACTCCAGTCATCCAGCCACTACCCTGGTTATGCATGTCCCCTACTGCCTACAGTCTGTCGACCTGTAACGTGCCCCTACTACCTTACTTAGTGTGTTTCTTTAAACAAACATTTATTTTACTAAAGTATATTTATTTTTAAAGGCAATATGTTATTTCTACCGTATCAGCCAACTCAGGCTAGATTCTGCTGCAGTAACGAACAACCCAAGAATCCCAGTGGGCTGTCAACTACAAGGGTTTATTTCTCATTCGTATTTCATGTTGTTTGCAGGTTGGCTGCAGCTCTGGCCCAGGTGTCCTCTGTACTCTGGAATGCAGGTTGAAGAAGCAGCCCACCCCCTGCCATCTGACTCACAGCAGATAAAGAAGAGCAAGTGGCAGGACCACAAGCTGGCTCTTAAAGCTCCTGCTTGGAAGCTTAACTCAGATGCTATTGGTCAAAGGAAGTCACACCGCCAAGGCTGACATCAGTGGGGAGAGTTAGCAGCGAACTGCCAGTAGGAAGGACCAATAAACATCGAAAATAACACAATCCGCTATATCTACTGTGAATGGAAAACCAGCACCACTTGCCTTCGACAAAAGGCGATCACAAAAGTGTAAATATGAAAACATTTAAATTTATTAAATTGTGGCCAAGTAGCTTTGCCTTTTGAAGGCTTTAAGCCTAAGGCCCACTTGCTTTTTGTTCAAAAGGAGGATGGGTAAGCATTGGAAAGGCATTAAAGACATATCAGTATCGAGCTGTTGTTGTTCAGTTGCCCAGTCGTGTCTGACTCTTTGTGGCCCCATGGACTGTAGCACACCAGGCCTCTCTGTTCCTCAGGGTCTCCCGAATTTTGCCCAAGTTCGTGTCCATTGCATAGGTGATGCCATCCAGCCATCTCATCCTCTGATGCCCTCTTCTCCTGCCCTCAATCTTTCCCAGGCATCAATTCTTTGGTGCTCTGCCTTCTTTATGGTCCAGCTCTCACAACCATTGTGTGACCACTCGGAAGTCCATAGCCTTGACTATGTGGACCTTTGTCGACAGAGTAATCTTTCTGTGTCCAGGTCTGTCATAGCTTTCCTGCCAAGAAGCAATTGTCTTCTGATTTCATGACTGCAGTCACCACCAGCAGTGATTTTAGAGCCCAAGAAGAGGAAATCAAACTGTTCAGTTCAGTTCAATCGCTCAGACGTGTCTGACTCTTTGCAACCCCATGAATTGCAGCACGCCAGGCCTCCCTGTCCAGCACCAACTCCTGGAGTTCACTCAGACTCACGCCCATTGAGTCGGTGATGCCATCCAGCCATCTCATCTTCTGTCGTCCCCTTCTCCTCCTGCCCTCAATCCCTCCCAGCATCAGAGTCTTTTCCAATGAGTCAACTCTTCGCATGAGGTGGCCAAAGTACTAGAGCTTCAGCTTTAGCATCGTTCCTCCCAAAGAACACCCAGGACTGATCTCCTTTAGAATGGACTGGTTGGATCTCCTTGCAGTCCAAGGGACTCTCAAGTATTCTCTCCAACACCACAGTTCAAAAGCATCAATTCTTCGGCGCTCAGCTTTCTTCACAGTGCAACTTTCACATCCACACATGACTAACGGAAAAACCATAGCCTTGACTAGACGGACCTTTGTTGGCAAAGTAATGTCTCTGCTTTTCAACATGTTATCTAGGTTGGTCATAACTTTCCTTCCAAGGAGTAAGCGTCTTTTAATTTCATGGCTGCAGTCACCATCTGCAGTGATTTTGGAGCCCAAAATAATAAAGTCTGCCACTGTTTCCACTGTTTCCCCATCTATTTCCCATGAAGTGATGGGACCGGATGCCATTATCTTCGTTTTCTGAATGTTGAGCTTTAAGCCAACTTTTTCACTCTCCTCTTTCACTTTCATCAAGAGGCTTTTTAGTTCCTCTTCACTTTCTGCCATAAGGATGGTGTCATCTGCATATCTGAGGTTATTGATATTTCTCCTGGCAATCTTGATTCCAGCTTGTGTTTCTTCTAGTCCAGCGTTTCTCATGATGTACTCTGCATAGGAGTTAAGTAAGCAGGGTGACAATATACAGCCTTGACGTACTCCTTTTTCTATTTGGCACCAGTCTGTTGTTCCATGTCCACTTCTAACTGTTGCTTCCTGACCTGCATATAGGTTTCTCAAGAGGCAGGTCAGGTGGTCTGGTATTCCCATCTCTCTCAGAATTTTCCACAGTTTATTGTGATCCACATAGTCAAAGGCTTTGGCATAGTCAATCAAGCAGAAATAGATGTTTTTCTGGAACTCTCTTGCTTTTTCCATGATCCAGCGGATGTTGGCAATTTGATCTCTGGTTCTTCTGCCTTTTCTAAAATCAGCTTGGACATCTGGAAGTTCATGGTTCGCGTATAGCTGAAGCCTGGCTTGGAGAATTTTGAGCATTACTTTACTAGCGTGTGAGATGAGTGCAATTGTGCAGTAGTTTGAGCATTCTTTGGCATTGTCCTCTTCCAACAACACAAGAGAAGACTCTACACATGGACATCACCAGATGGTCAATACTGAAATCAGATTGATTATATTCTTTGCAGCCAAAGATGGAGAAGCTCTATACAGTCAGCAAAAACAAGACCGGGAGTTGACTGTGGCTCAGATCATGAACTCCTTATTGCCAAATTCAGACTTAAATTGAAGAAAGCAGGGAAAACCACTAGACCATTCAGGTATGACCTAAATCAAACTGTTACCTAGATGTAACAAGAACATTCAAAAGGAAATGGAGTGTTATTGGATGGAGCAGCCCTGGGCCTACTAAAATCTTCCCGTGAAGCATCACTGGTATTTGGTCTATACTTTGGGAGATTCTGATTTAGACTCACTCTGGAGGACCATGTAGAAGACTAGAAGCTTGAGAGAGTGATCATAGTGACAGCTGCGTTCTCCCAGGTGTTTGCTGTATAGTAGAGCGGCCTGGAGATGATGTCCCTGGATTACCCTATTCACATCTCAGTTCTGCCCTACCACAAAAGCACATTTGTCTCCACTTTACAGCTGAGAAAAATGAGATCCAGAGAGGTTCAGCACCTTGCTCAAGACCACCGGTGGAGGGGACAGGGAGACACTCCCAGGCTAGCAATAAGCCTGAGGCCTGAAGGTGTACTTTTGGTCTTGGCCACTTGGTGTCACTCTTTCCAAGCTGTAGGAAGACTGCCCAGCAGAGATGGGCCAAGTACTGGGGACTCTGGGCAGAGCTACTTACAAACTAATCCTGAAGAAGGCAAAGGGCCCCTATCCTGTCCTTCTCGTGAATGTGCACAATTCCTGCCTGTTTTGTTTTTCTGAAATAAAAACTAGGTCTCACTGAGTCCACCCTGAGCCAGGAGAGGAACTCGACCGGCATCATCTCAGTCAAGTCCACTAGCGGCGCTGCAGTGTTCCCATGTTGTGGACGAGAAAAGTGAGGCCAAGGGAGCTGAACTGATGTGCCCAGCTAATAAGTGACAGATCTGAAGCTGATTCAAGCCCCACTAGCAGTTTTGATGGTACAGAATCCCCCTGTAATGCAGGAGACCGGGGTTCGATCCCTGGGTCGGGAAGATCCCCTGGAGAAGGAAATGGCAACGCCCTCCAGTATTCTTGCCTGGAGAATCCCCTGGACAGAGGAGCCTGGCGGGCAACAGTCACGGGGTCACAAACAGCTGTACGTGACTGAGCGACACACGCCCACAGTAGGATGACTGTATCAATCTTCGCTTTTCGTGGAATGTGGCTCCATGATGTTCTTGGCAGTGACAATAATTGGACTCTTTAGGGGAGTGTACATATTCTGTTGTTGCTTTTCAATGTAGAGGTTAGTTTCCCCCTGGCTAACAAAAGGACACGGAGAGTCTACTTTTAAAGAATTTTTGAAGTTATTAATACCAAATATCCTTTGATAATTATTTTTTAAAAATCAGAAAATCCATCTGAGTAAAAATGAGATAATAAAAGTCACTGCAAATCCCCATCAGTCACCCATAGGTAAGAGCTGCAGACATTTTGGAGCATATCCTTGCGGGCATTTCTCCCTCTCGTCTAATTTAAAGGATGAAAAACTTAAAAAATATTAATAAGAAAACATATTTGCATGAAAAGTAGTTGAAAAGGTACCACAAGATTTACAGTGGATATTCCCTGTCTAATCCTTAACCCCTGTCTTCCCTGGTGGCCCAGTGATAAAGAATCCACCTGCCAATGATCCCTGGGTTGGGAAAGTTCCTTGGAGGAGGAAATGGTAACCCCCTCCAGTATTCTTGCCTGGGAAATCCCATGGACAGAGGGGCCTGGCTAAACAGCAGCAATCCTTTAGCCCTGCTCTCCAGCTCCAAATCTCCAAGAGTCTCTGTCAGGAAGTCATCCTGGCTATCGTTTCTTGGGGATCATTGCAGAGATATCCAGAGTGTAGATAAGCAAATGTGTACACGGATTCCTGTAGCTGTTTCTCTACAGAGAAGTATACTGTACCCCCTGCTCGGCGCTGGTTTTGTTTTTTACTTAATAATGTACCTTGGAGATCTTTCCAGATCAGCACTAGGAGAGCATTCTCCACACATTCCATTGTCTGAATATCATAATTTATCTAACCAGTCCCCGATGATACCGTGTAGCTGATTCCAGTGTTTTGCTGCAGCAAACAATGCTGTGCTTAGTATTCCTTTCACAAGAGTCTTTCCATGTATGCGGATCTATTTCCATAGGGATGAATTCTTAGCCCCTGAACCGCCCAGTCATAGGGCAGGTGCATTTTTAAATTTTAACACTTATTGTCTAAATGCTTTCTGAGGTCATGCCTACCAACTGACATTCAGGGCAGTGACTGACGTGAGCCCTGGTTTCCCCACACTCCAGCCAACGCCAACTATTATCCGACCGCTCCATCTTGGCTTTGCCTATCGGGGAAAAATGTGTTCACCGTGGTTGTAATCCCCATAGTCTTCCTTTAGGTTGGGGAATTAAAAAACATATCTAAAGGCCATTTGTGTCTCTTTTCTGGTAGTAAAGCATTCACATCCTTTGCCCACATTTCTATCGGATAATTGTCTCTTCATCTGCAAGAGCTCTTTATATACTAAGAAAATTAGGTCTTTGTCTCTCACAGATGTTACACATGTATGTATTCTGAAATCCAGATATGTTGCCAGAAATCCCCTTCTGCACCATGTTTTTCAGGCCTGAGGTTATTTGACAATATGTTGTGGATCCCGTTCCGTATTTTAAATGTGCCTTTGAAGCAAAATTATTTTTTAAATTTATTTTTAATTGGAAGACAATTCCTTTATAATGTTGTGCTGATTTCTGTCAACGACAATATGAATCAGCATAAGTACACATATCTCCCTTCCCTCTTGAACCTCCCACCCCCCATCACATCTCACTCCTCTAGCAAAACTATTTGAGAATTATTTTTAAATCATTCTGGGTATATTGGAAGCTCATCCCCATGGCTCTGGATCTAGGTGAACACCCGTGTCAGAGAGGAGGATTATGAAGCATCCAGTAGGCGCCATCTGTTTATGTATGTTACTTAATATAATCCTACCCACAACACTGGTGTAACATCATCCCCATTTTACAGCTGAGGAAACTGAGGTCCAGAGGGGTCATAGATTTGTTCAAGGTCTCCCTGCTGCTCTGTGGGAGAGCTGGGATCCAAACCCATGTCATTTTGTCTCCTAAGCCTTTGCTACCATCTTTCATGACTTTAAATCTCCACATTCCCGCTGAGTCTGGATGCAGATGGCCCTGGGGTCAATCTCTATTCCCCACCACCACCCCGGGCTGGAGAGCTTCATGCAGTTTCGGTATCAAGCCACTGGGAGGCGCTAGGGACACACCCCTTGTCTAACTGGCCGCAGCCTGGAAGGGACGCGCTGTGGCAGCCTAAGGCGTTAGGAATTGCCAAATGGCCCTGAGTCTAGAACCCCTGTTGTACAGGTCACACAAAACAACCAAAGTTAGTCCTGGCTCACACACACAGGGAGTTTCTCATGCGGGAACTCATTAATACCCGGAGGTGGGAACTGACTCCATCTCTGCCTTAGAGACGGGGAAACTGAAGCCCAGAGAGGCTCGGCGGCTTGCCCAAGGCCGCGCAGCCAGCAGCCAGCAGCCCTGGGCCGGGCCGGTCCTCATGCTCCGCACCTGTGCCCTCAGGCGCCGTGGTCTACGGACCCTCAGGAAGGCATGCATTGTGTGCGCATCAGATCCATAGGAACATTCACAAACAAATAACATCTCTCTCAGTTTTCTTTCTACGTGTTTTCATTTCCCTACTTTTGATGGACACCCGGGTACACCAGATGTTTCATTTTCATTGCAATTATACTATGAGAAGATCACCAGCCTGAAGTGCCGTAATAAATGGCAGCCGACACCCAGCCTCAACATCAGAGAGGCGCTGGGGAGCGGTGGAGACTGTGGTCCCAGGTGGCTCGGCCCTGTCAGTCCTGGCCCATTGCTTCCTGGCACGTGAGCTGGCCCAATTTTGCAAGGATCGTATCCTTGCTCAGGTGTGTCCGACTCTTGGCGACCCCATGGGCTGTAGCCCTCCAGGCTCCTCTGTCCATGGGATTCTCCAGGCAAGAATACTGGAGTGTGTTGCCATGCCCTCCTCCAAGGGATCTTCCCAACTCAGGAACTGAACCCAGGTCTCCTGTATTTGCAGGCAGATTCTTCGCCGTCTGAGCCACCAGGGAAGCCCAAGCATACTGGAGTAGGTAGCCTGTCCCTTCTCCAGGGGATCTTCCTGTCCCAGGAATTGAACAGGGGTCTCCTGCGTTGCAGGCAGATTCTTTACCAGCTGAGCTGTCAGGGAAACCAGTGATCCAGATTTCTAATGTGAAATTTCCTAATTTTAAAATAGTGAAATTGAAAGTTGCTCAGTTGTTGCCGACGCTTTGCGACCCCCTGGACTATAGTCCATGGAGTTCTCCAGGCCAGAATACTGGAGTGGGTAGCCTTTCCCTTTTCCAGAATTTTAAAATAAAGACAATTAATTAAAAAATGAAAAACCCTGGGATGGCCAAAACAAAACATGTCTGAAGGCTGATTTGGCTTGAAAGCAGCCTGTCTGCAAGCTTCCTTAACGGTGCATTCAAGGTCCAGGAATAAACAGTCATCCTCTTAGCGCCCTTGGCCTCTCATGATCATTTAATTAATTCTTTTACCTATTCAGCCATACATTCATTCCCTGCATGCATTCCACCCACCCACTCATCCATCGATATCCATGCATCCATCATCCATCCTTTTATTTATTCATTTCACCCACTTACTCACCCATCCATCCATCCATCCATCTATTCATCCTCCATAAGTTAATTCATTTATCCAGCCATCATTATTGTCCTAGACCCTGGCCTCATGTGCTAGACTCTGGCCAAACCCTGGGGACACAGTGAAGCCTGTGCACCCATCCTTTTCCTCTAGAAACTCATCATTTGGTTTCGTAGAAATGAGAAGTAGGAGGCCGATCATAGACAAAGATGGAACCAAGTGGTGATAAATTTAGACGCTGCCATTTTCCAGCTCGACAACCTTGGGCAAATCACTACATCTTTCAAGCCTTGGTTTCCTTCTCTGTGAAGTGAGGCTGACACAGTGACCCCTAGCTGGCTCACAGGCAGGCTGTCAAGACCAGGTGAAGCTAGGTAACGCATGTGAAGAGGGGCAGGGACACGGTGGGGTGACCCCCGTTAGGCCATAGGGACACGTGGGGCTGCGGTGTGACATGGGGTCACCAGCCCAGTCTGGGGTCTGCAGAGGCTCTGGGGCGTGGCAGCGTGCACAGGTCCGCCAGGCCCCATGCTGCAAGAGGGCGGGCTGGGTCATTATCCGCACAACCTCCCCGCGGTCGGCTGACACCTTCCGCCGGCCCGGAGCGCGCTGGGTTTCCCACTCTTGCTTCACTTCTAAAGGGCAGTTCTTTCTCTGACCACGCCGCCCTGCCCCACCCTGCCCCAGTTTGTGGGAAAACTCTATGGAACAGAAAGGGCTTGCGGGCTCCCCTTTGCTAGATTTGTTGTTATTTTTTTCCCTTTTAAATTGAAACCATGCTTATTAAAGAAGATTAGGAAAAAACACATCAAATAAGAAATAAGAAAGATTATTCTTTGTCCCATTCTTCTAATGCAGCCACACTAAACAGCCTGGTTTCCTTTTTTCTCCTTCCTCTTTCTCCTAACCTAAGGTATTTGTGTGTGTGCGTGTGTGTGTGTGTGTGTGTGTGTGTTTGCAAGGTTGTAAGTCATACTGCTCAACTATCTAGTGTTGTGCTTTAAAAAGCTTTTCCATTATATCACAAGCATTTTCCCCCACTGCTCATCTTCATGAACACATTTGAAGGGCTGCATGAATTTATCCAGCAAATGTTAAGTGAGCACCTACTATGGTCTGTGGGAGAGAAATGATGGAATAATGCTGAGCAACATTCTGTGCCAGACACTGCTCTTAGCCTTTCAATTAAACTGCTTCTTCCTCGCAACCATCCTGTGAGGTGGTGCCATCATAATGCCCACTTTCTAGATGAGAAAACTGAGGCCCGAGGTTGTACAGCTAATAGGGGAGCCAGCATGTGAATGCCGGCGGGTCAGATGCACAGCCTGGACTCTGGCTCTGCTGGGTACTTTGTGTCTAGTCGCTCAGTCGTGTTCGGCTCTGCAACCCCATGGACTGCAGCCTGCCAGTCTCCTTTACCCATGGGGATTCTCTAGGCAAGAATGCTGGAGTGGGTTGCCATGCCCTCCTCCAGGGGATCTTCCCGACCCAGGGATTGAACCCGGGTTTCCTGCATTCTTTGCCATCTGAGCTGCTAGGGAAGCCTTTTGGCCACCCACAGATGGTGACCTGAATCCAGAGGAGCTGGAGCTGAGACAGAGAATATACAGGAACATGAGACAGCCCTGAGGAGGCTCCAGACCCATTCTGGGCATCATGGAAGGCTTCCTGGAGGAGGAGGTATCATTTTGGCTGAGAAAGTGGGAGGTGAGAGTGCTACAGACCGAGCGAGCGGCACTTATGAGGGTCTGAGGCAGGAGCAGCATGGGGTGTTGACAAGCTGACAACGAATCTGGCTGAGGTTGGGAAGGTGGTTGGGGCCAGATCGTGCAGGGGCTGTGGGTCCTGGGAATCTTGGGGAGTCCTGGGGAGCCTCAGGGAGTCATCCAGCTGGGATGTGTCGTGACTGGGGAGGCTTTCCCTGCCCTAGGCCAGGCAGGGCCCCTGCTCAGTCCCCACAGGGTGTCTGAGGCCCTCTGGGAGCTCCTGGACAGTTTGCCACCTCCCTGTTATTCTAGATGGAAGAAGGTTCTGGAAGGTGGGATCTGGACTAATTTGTTCACTTCTGTGGCCTGGGACCTAGACGGGTGCGGGCAGGTAAGATTCCTGGAATGAGGTAACAGCTGCCAGCCGGGGGTGATTCTGTGTCAGGGCCGTGCCGCGGCCGGGGAGACTGGGCCCCTCTGTGGCCCCTCAGGCCCCTCAGGTGCACGGCCTCTGGAGATGGGCCCGAGGCCTGAGCTTCGCCAGGACTTTGCTCTCACTTGCCCGCGGTGTCTTGTTTGGTTTCCGAGAGGCCCTGGTAAACAGGTTGACCCTGGTGGGGGCCCTCTCAGAGCTGATCTGAAGGTTGCGAGGAGTCGGTGAGGAGCAGCGTGCGTGCAGCCGCCCCCCCACCCCATCTCCCTCCCTCCCCCGGCCTGGCTGGGACCCAGCACGGCGTCCCCCTCCTCTGCTCAGCTGAGGGCCTCCAAGGTAACTATTTGCTCCCGCCCCCTCCACCAAGCCCACTATCTTATCAGCTCAAACACTTCAGGGTTCAGGCCAAGAAGCCAAAGTCAACTTTGAAAAAGTCTTTAAAAGGCCAAAACACAAACACCGGGGAGGGCATTTGGAGGGGGGTTGGAGAGGAGGGCGGGGAGGGAAGAGTGCTTGGCTTCCTCCAACAGACTCGAGACGACGCTCGTGACTCTCTGGGCCCCCAGAGGTACGTTGGAGGACAGTCACTGTTTTCAGTAGCAAACGCTGGATTCACCCACATCCATCGATCGGGGAATGGATAAATCATGACACGCTCTACAGTCTCTGTAAAGAGCAAAGCCAATTCCTGTGCAGCGATAGGGAAATAGATTATAAAGTGGAAAAAGGGAAAAGCAGGGATACAAAGCTGGTTTGTGAATAATCAATCAGATCCTTTTTGTGTAAATAGAAAAGGTGGGGGTATATCTCCCTACATGCTTGTTGATGTGTGGAAATTTTCTAGAATCATTGCCTGGTGTCTGGAACTGTTAGCTGCTTCTGGATCAGGAGTCGGGGGAGACAAATTTCTCATTTTCCTCTTGGTACCTTCTGAATGACTTAATATCGTGTTAAAGTATTATTCTAGAAATAAGAACTAAATAAGAGCTAATAAGAACATCAGTGATTTTGTTCCAGGCAAATGGCTGTAAAAGGTAAAGTGACTTTTAGCACAGGTCAGATTATTGAAGGTCTAGCTTAAGGGGGAAAACCTAAGCCTAACTAGAGTCCTCCTAGTAACTGACCATATTCAACCAGGGCTTTTAAAGTTCTCTTGTGCTTTATAAACCTGGATGCTTAAAATGTGCTTTCAAGACGTCATCTCCTTGAACATCTCGAATATTCTATACAGTAGGATCAGATCACTGGGTAGATTGATTCATTCATACAACAAATAGTTACTGTTTTAGGTGGTGAGGATGTTAGCAATCAGCAAGACTGGCCAGATCCCTGATTTCAAGACCTTCTGTTGATGGTCCAGTGGCTAAGACTCTGTGCTTCCAATGCAGGGGGATTGGGTTCAACGGTCAGGAAACTAAGGTCTCATAGGTTGCAACTAAAGATCTTGCATGCTGCAGCAAAGATGAAGGATCCCGCTGCTGCGACTATGACCCAGGGAAGCCAAACAAACAAATATTAAAAAAAAACGTCCCTGATTTCATGGAGCCTGTGGGACCAGAGGGAGCGCTGAACAAATAACAAGCAAACAACAGCAATGCAAAAAGCGAGCATGATCATTGCAGGTGGAGGGGCTGGGAGGAGAATGAGACCAGGGAATAGCACTGATGATGGGTGGTGTGGGTAGTGGTCAGCAAAGGGGCTCTCCAGGAGGTGATACTTGAACTGAGACATGAATGAGGAAAAAACACCGATCGCAAGAAAATCAGGGAGAGGAAAGGAGCGGGAGTAGCTAGTGCAAATGCCCTAAGTGGCTCCACTAAGCTTTGCTTGTGGGAGAAACAGAGCAGTGGCCAGCGTGGCTGGTGCTTAGACAGAGAGCCCAAGAGGGCTGGTAGGCCCACCCTGGACAGAGTGGCAAGGGCTGATCCTGGGGGCCTCGTGAACTTGGAATCCAGATGAGAAAACTGAGGCTCAGAAAGGTTATTTGCCCAAGTGAAGGTGAAAGTGTTAGTCACTCAGTCGTGTTTGACTCTTTGCGACCCCATGGACTGTAGCCTCCCAGGCTCCTTCTGTTTGTGGAATTCTCCAGGCAAGAACACTGGAGTGGGCAGCCATTCCTTTCTCCAGAGGATCTTTCCAACCCAGGGATCGAACCTACCTCTCCTGTATTGCAGGCAGATTCTTTACCGTCTGAGCCACCAGGGAAGCCCAATTTGCTCAAGGTGACACAGATATCAGCGGCCAAGCCAGGATTCAGGCCCAGGTTTCCTAGCTTCACATCCAATCCTTTAAAGAGTTGTGTACATCTACATGTAGCAAAAACATGAAGCATGTATTTCCATATGGCACAGCCATGTTCTGAAAACATTGGTGTTTTCTGTTACCTTTTGCACAGAAAAGTGTGCACATCCTACAGAGACTTCTCACCGAGGGACAAACTCATGGAGTCAGCATCCAGAATGTTGCAGAATGAAACAGAACATCCCCAAAGCCCCCTGTATGTCTCCTCCCAGTAAATCCCCCCATGGTTAACGAACCCCTCTGCAGAGTTCTAACCCCAGAGCTTAATTTTACTGCTTCTGGACTTTATATAAATGGAATCACACAGCATGGGCTCTTCCTTGTCTGGTTTCTTTCACTCAGCATTACGACTGGAAGATTCATGGTGTTTCAGTAGACTTTTACTGTGTTACTGCCCAGACCAAGATATCACATGAAGCACGCGAAAGCGTCCCTCCTCCAAAAAACAGGCCATGAGGAAGGAGCTTACGTGGGAAGCCGTTCAAGGCATGTCGTTCCGTGAAGAAGGCAGGGACAAAACAATACGTGTAAAGCAATCCCTGTTTTGTTGGGGAAAAGAGTTTACCTTTTATGTGGAGCCAAAATGATTCTAGAAAATAAGTTAAATTTTCTCTCAGCCATAGTGCACTATGAACTCTCTGTAAATCGAAATAGCCACTGGATGGAGGGACTGCCTCGTATTTGAGGATGTGCTGAAGAAAAGATAGGATCTGCCTGCTGGGCTCACCTGAGCTATTTAGGTCATGTCTGTCTGCCTCCTATCCCCACTTTGGCCCCATGTTCATGGCGAAACTGTCCAGTTAAATGCCTGTATCATGCGACTCAACCCTGGAGTCAAGGTTTCATGGAGATTCTCCCTGCATGCTGGGGATGACAGGTGGATTTTATTTTTCCTTATTTGTCTATTCTAATTTGTGTAGAAAAAATAAGAAATATTGTGTGTTAAATAATAGCCGTGGCAGCGGCAACAATCTGACGGACAGAAAGGAAGCCTTTTCCATCCGTAGTTGATGCTGCTGCCAGAAGGTCAGGCCGAGAAAGGGGATGTCACCTGATGCACCGAGTCAAATGGGACCGGGGATGGAGCCTCGAGCCCCCTCGTCACGGCTGGAGGTGTGGCGGAGCAGCACTCGTGGGGTCATAAGGGAATGACTCTGTCACCAGACAGACTAGGATTTGAACTCTGACCTTGCCCCTTGCTAGCTGGGGAGTTTGGCTGCTACTGCTGCATAACGAACACCCCCAGACTTAGTGGCAGAAGACAGTCTTTTTATTCTTTTGCATTTATATCTCTTGGATCCTGTGGGTCAGGAATTCAGACAAGACACAGAGAGATGTATTTCTCCATTCTGTGATGTTGGCAGTCTCAGCTGGGATGACTTGAAGACGGGGGGTGGGGGTGACTTGGTGCCTAGAGGGCACAGGTATCACGGGAAGAGTCCTCACTCATATGGTTGGTGGCTGGTTCCTCTGCAGGGCTGGCGGGAGAACACCCTGTGCGTTGACTTCTCCAAGCAGTCTCTTCACGTGGGCTGGTTGGGCTTCCATTTAACATGGCGGTGGGGCTCCCAGAGCAAGCATTCCAGGAGATCACGCTGGAAGTGCAGGGTGTGTTAATGATCTGGGCTAAGCTGTCGCCTAGGATCATCTGTGTTGTGTCAGTTGATGCAGTCGTAAAGGTCATCCAAGATCCAAGGGGAAGGGACAGGAGAGGTTGGCGAGACCTCCCTACTCAATGGGAGGGGAGTCAAAGTCACTCTGTAAGAAGAGCCTCAGGAGGATATCCAGAACCTGGAACCTCACACGTGGGTGGTCAGAGTTTAGCATGAGGCAGACATTTTGGAAAACAGTTTGGAAAAGCACTTCCTCAAAAGGTTAAGCATGGAGTTTCACCAGTCATTCTTCTCCTACATAAAATCTACACTCAAGAGAAGTGGAGACATACATCACACAAAAAGAGAAGTCTGTCAGCAGATGAATGGATAAACGAAGTGTGCCATATCCATTCAGTGGAGTATTATTCAACCCTGAAAAGGGACGCAGTGCTGATACAGGCTACATCCTGGGGAAACCACAAAGGCATGCCAAGTGGAAGAAGCCAGGCACCAAACCCCACAGACTGTACGATTCCATTTATACGAAACATCCAGAAGAGGCACGTTCACAGAGACAAAGTGGGTTACTGATAGCCAGAGTCTGGGGCGGGGTGAATGGGGAGTGTCTGCTAACGGACAGGGTTTCTTCCGGGGGCAAGGAAGATGTTCTAAATAGTAGTGATTTTTGTACAATTCTCTGAATATACCAAAATCCACTGGTTTGTACACTTTAAGAGGATCGATTCTGTGGTGTATGAAGTATATCTCAGTAAAGCTGTTTCTCAAAGAAAAAGCAAGGAAAATCATGAGGATGGGAGACATGGCTGTGAACCTCTGTAGACAATACACTGGGTGAACAGGAGCTCATATTCCAATCATCTGTAAAATGGGGCTATTTGATGATCAAATGGGCTCCTAAGATCTTTGGGGGATTAAAGATACAGGCTGCATTGTGCAAGGACAATGCGGCTGGATCAGGGTGAGTGAGGAAAGTTTCTCATACGTGCCCAAAAGAGCCTGGACATACAGTAATTATGACCTGAACCCAGGCTCTTCCCCCACCTCTGTGCCAGCACCCTGATCTGGCCCTCACCTTGTGCCTGGACTACGGCAGTGGGTCTTCACTGCGTCCACGCCTGGGCTCCACCCCACCCTCCTCCCACGCACGCGTGTACACAGTCCCCTCATGCAGCCAGAGGGGCATCTATCAAAGTCTAAGTCCAACCATGTCCCTCTTCTGCCCAGAACCTTTCATGGCTCCCACCTCAGGCAGAGGAAAAGCCGCAGATCCTGTAAAGCCCTCCAAGGTCTGTACCCTGACGCCTCCCTGACCTCACCCCTCCCTCTGGCCCCCTCACCCTCCAGAGGCGCCGGCCTCCTCACTGCTCCTCAGGCGCCCAAGGAATGGTCCTGCCTCGGGGCCTTGGCACTCACTGGTCTTTCCGGCTGGAGCACTCTTTCCACGGATACCTTCAAGGTCCGTTCCCTGCTTCAGGTGCTTCCTCAAATACCACCTTCTCAGCGGGGCCTGCCTCAGCCTCAGCCTCGCAGTCCGTATCCACTTTGGCTGCATTATTTTCCCTGGCATTTCGTGTGTTTTTAACTCCCTTTTCTGCTCATCATCTGTGTTCCCCGCTGGAACAGAAGTTCTGCGAAGTGGGGGATGTTCTTCTGTTTCGTTCACAGCTATAATCCCAGGGCCTGGTGCCTGGTGAGCGCTCAGTAAACACTGCTCGCGTGAATAAAGTGTGAAAACAAGCAGCGAGTGAGGCAGTGCCGACGCAGGGTGGCAGGGAGTGGTGGAGACTGGCACACCGGCAACCCCGGTCGCATCCGCAAGGTGCAGCCAACACTCGGCTCTGTACAGCCCAACGTTTCCACGTGCAGATATGGACTCAGTGTGGCCAAGCGCCGAGTGTTTCGAGGGAAGCCAGAAACTTCTGTATTTATGTGAAATGTCTTGATTTGAAACCATTGAATGGCTGCTGATCAAAAATCAGGTGTGTGCATGCAAGAGTGCTTACTCGCTTGGTCACGTCGAACTCTTTGTGACCCCTCGGACTATAGCCCGCCAGGCTCCTCTGTCCGTGGGATTTTTCAGGCAAGAATACTGGAGTGGATTGCCGTTTCTTCCTCCAGGGGATCTTCCTGACTCAGAGACTGAACTCACATCTCCTGAGGCTCCTGCCTTGCAGGTGGATTCTTTACCGCTGAGCCATCCGGGACCACCCCTCTCTAGGTGGGAAGCTGCCATGTGTGACCTCTGACTTAAGTCACAAATGCATCCAAAGGGGTTTCGCAGAACCCCAGATTTCTGGGAAAGCTGACAGGACTTCTGAGAGCGGCAGCTGAAGAAGTAAACTTGGCCTTTGAGTGTTTCTGTGAAACGAATGGCATTTTCTTATTTAGGTTCTTGAAACAATTTTATTTTAGGGTGAGTTCCTTTCCCTTCTCATAACTCTCAATTCCGCCCTCACATTTATGCTGTGCCCGGGCATCTTTCCGCCACGCTGGAGCAAAGATCAAAAGTAAATATTGGCAGAACATTGGTTTTGCTGTGACCCAGATAAGGAACAGCCTAAAACGGAAATAGCGAGATTTTACTGTTCCTCCCACAACTTCCCTCCTCACCGGATTCCCTCAATATTTACTTATTAATTTCACTTCATACAAAGTCTTGGTGTTAATTTTGTTGCCAACAGGGTGGAGCCTGAACAACTCCAGGAGCTCCAGGCTATAAATAACCCCACGCACAGCGCCCCCTGGAGTTGTGGCATGGCTGCGCACACGTTTATTCCTATCATTGTCTCATTCTTATTGACGGGGCAGAGGAATCCTTTTTGCTTCAGCCAATGTCTCCTGCTTTGTGAAAGTAACATGAGCACACGGAGAAAAATTCACACAGGGTACGAGGTTTGTGGGGCAAACTGTCTTCCTTCTGCCTTCGCCTGATCTTTCCCAGCTCCTGTCTCCAGAAGCTCCAACTGTTGCCCGTTTCTTGTGTGTGCTTTTAACTGTGCATACGAATCTCTCTCACTCTCTCCCTCTTTCCAGCTATATAGCATATCACACACATACACATCCATCCATATATGTAATGTAGTGTCTCTTCCTCCGTTTCCCATGTTTGCCTAACGTTTCTCTTTGTACCAGTGGTTTATACAAGGCATCGGCCAATGACAGTTTTCTCAGGACAGATCTATTCTGCTGCCTGTTTTTGTACAGCCTGCAAGCTAAGAGTGGTTTTTACATTCTCTTACATTTTTAAATGGTTGAAAACAAATCAAAAGAAAGATAATACTTTATGGCCCATGAAAACGATACGAAATTCAAAGCATCCACGAGTAAGGTTGTACTGGGACACTGTCCTGTCTGTGTGTCTGCGTGCCCTTGTGGCTGCTTTCACGCTCAGACGGCGTCCTCGAGGACTTGCAGCAAGGGCTGTGCAGCCCTCAGAGCCCCGAGTGCTTACTACGTGGCCCTCTACAGAGACTGTGTGCTCACCCGCTTCGTGTTGCACCCGTTTTTTTTTTTTTCACGTGACCAGAGCTCCTGGACGCCTTCTGCTCTCAGCACATGCAGAGGGTTCCTGACTCTGTTTAACTTACGCCTTTTTGATTTTACGATAGTGTAAAAGTGATACGCGTTCAGTCAAAACGGTAATTCTGATTTTGAGTTTTGATCTTTTTCCAGGCGCATGATATGCGATCCAGTCCTCTCTCGTGATGCCGGGCAGCACAGTGAGCCATAGCTCCCAGTCGGCCCCCTGGTCACTAGAGTGAACAGCTGATACACTGACAGCCGTTCTGGATCCAGACATCCATCCTGTTCTTCCCCGTCAGCGCGGTATCAATAGGTGACATGCGACATTCAACATTCTGTTGTTGAATAGGCTTTGTGTTAATTGAGTTTGCCCAACTCTAGGCTAATGTAAGTGATCTGAGCACGCTTAAGGTAGGCAAGGTTAAGCTGTGATAATAGGTTAGGTGCATTAAATGTATTTTCTTCTGTTTCTTTTTTCCAAGGCTGACTGCATAGCTTATGGGATCTGACCAGGGACTGGATCCTAGCCACTGGAGGGAATTTCCTTCAGTGCATTTTTAACTTAAATGTTTTCAGCTTACGATGCATTCACTGGGACATAAACTTATTGTAAGTTGGGGACGCTCTGCGTTGATCGACCTCATTCCTTTTAACAAAGGCTCTAGCATCTCTCATGGCATCGCTGGGCCATCATTGACCCAGTGCTTAGGACAGACCCCTGAAATTCTTGTCTAAATGAAAAAAGTCCATGTCTCGGGACAGTTTGAAAATTCCTGACAAGTACAAGAAATCCCAAGTTGTCTCTCTGTTTATAATTTATATCTTGTTCTTTGAGAAATGGGATTTGCGGCAGCTTACAACGGGAGGGGCAGACCCAGTAAAACTGTAAAACTCCTAAAACAGAGGTGAAATACCAGGAAAGGACTGAAGTCGAGAGGCCTGCTCCTCCTGGCTTAGGGAGCCTGGATTATATTTGAGCTCGAAGCTTTATTTGAATCATATTTGCAGATGATGCAGAAATCTTTGTGGATGTTTATTTTCCTCAAGAAGGAGGTCGAAGGCAGAAGGCCTCTGAGAAGCTGGAAAAAATGCCAGTCAGAGTAACAGAAAACAGTGCTTCCTACCCTCACAATTGCCAAATCTTGAAGTAAACGAATTTTTATTAACAATATTTTTCTTTAAGTTACATAATTTGGTAAAAACCTTAAATATGATTGTTTCATCTGGAGGAAAAATACCCGTGAATTCGTGGTTCTGATGAGTTAGTAATATGCGTGCTTTTTCAAATGCATATAAATCCGCAACAAATACTAAAATTTTTTTGAAAGCACAACTTTATCCACGTACCACCTACAATAATCTTGAAAACCAACAGTGGTGCTTGTGCTAAACATTTAAAAATGCTGGGGTGTCAGACACTGGTGGTTACCATGCCAATTGCCATTTCTCCCTTCCTTTCTGCTGACGGGACCCTGTCTTTGTTCTGCTGGTCATGTACCCAGGCCTGGGAAGTAAACCACATTTGATTTAAACCAATTATCACCATCCTATTCTCCTGGACCTGTGATCGGTCTAGAGGTAGTCATTTGACCCAGTTCTGGCCAAAGGGAAACTCTGCTGGGGGCTTCTGGGAAAGGATTTCCTCTCTGATAAGAAAGAGGCATATGAGGTGAGATCTGTTTGCCTCTTTTCTTCCTTTCCTGATTTGGATGTATTTGTGTGAAGAGGTGATGAGTGAGCTGTGGCAACCATCTTGTGACATTAGGTGAACAGCCTAAGGACGAGTTGCTGACTTGCAGGTGAGGGCAAGGAGCGTTGGTCCTTTATGATCTCCCTGAGATTCCAAATACTCCCTAGGGTCTCCAGTCTCCAGAAGTCTTTCAGAAAACAATAAGTGCTGTTATTACCTAAATTGCTATTGTGGAGCCTCTGAAAACTATCTTAAAGGATCCAATTGGCTTTGTCCTTTAGAGCTGGACTCCAACAGCCAACAGATTCAGGGCCATATTCCAGCTCTACCAAGTACTCTGCTATCCTGGCAAGTGGCTTAACTTTTCTAAGCCTTAGTTTTTCTGATCATAAAATATTTATCTTTTGCAGTGACTTTTGAGAAAAAAAATTAAAATTCGCTTAAAGCACTGGGAATATGAAAGTACTGTTGGTATTAGAATCAGTATTATTTCTTTAGTATTCATATTCTCCTCTAAGAAGGTGGGGCAGAGACAGGAGGTTCACAGCACCTAACTAAAGACCACCAGCCTAGCACAAGCAGAGAAGAAGTTGATCTGAGTGTCAGAACTGACCGCAAGCTGCAGATGAGTCAGTTCTTCATGGGACAAGCTTAGTGGAAGCCTTGGGGTCTAGACTACCAGGGTGATAGGCAGATTCCTGGCTGTGAACTTTCTGGTTCAGGATTTGTGACTCACACTTTCCAGGAGCACAGATTCTACGTTTGGTCATCTCATCTTTTTAAAGGATGTGGGAAGCTGTCCTGGGTCCAACGGCTTGGAGGCAGTGGCCTGGGGGCTATTTACGTAAGAGACTGGAAAGATTCAGGGGCAAGGTCGTCACTGCCTTATGTTTGGTTTACAGAGCAGCTGTTGGCCGTGTCTATAGCAGGCTGAATGAAAGGAAATGGACCGGGAGGTATAGCATGAGCTGAAGGAACATTAGATGGTGAGTCAGTAAACTCGTGACTCCAGCGTGTGACCCAAGGAAGTTTCTCCTCAGTTCCAGACCTCAGTATCTCCCTGTGTATCGTGGGGCTCCAGAGCAACCTAAGATCTTATGACAGATAGAAATGCACTTGGCAGCAAGGAGGTGGGAATGCAAGGGTTTATTTTTCCCCATAATAAGAAGTTCAGAGGGAGATCGTTGTTTGTCTTGACTTAGTGGCTCAAGAGAATTGGGGCTCTTGCTGGCATCCCTGCAGTTCTCTTGGCTTCCCCATCATGGTTTCAGGAGAGATGCTCAGTCCTTCTAACGACAAGAAGAGAGGCAGTGCTGTCCACTCTGTCCCCTTTGCCCCAAAGTGAAAGATTTCCCTGCATGCCAGCAACTCCCCTTACATTTCTTTTGACAGATCTGGTCACGTGATGGATCACATGCCTGAGCCAGCTGCCAAGGATGCTGGGAAAGTGAGGGCCTGGTCACTGTTGTGAAGGTGAAAAGAAGAGAATGCACATGGGTTTGCTGAGCACAGGGTCTCAGGGCTGCAAACCCCTGATCCTGGCCCCGAAAGTCTCAGGCGTCCAGAGACACTGTTATCCTCCTACGGCCCTTCCAGCGACAGTGGAAGCTGAGAGAACACGACCTGGATTCGAAACCTCCCTCCGACACTGGCTCTTTGTGGGACCGTGGGAAAGTCCCTGCATGTCTGAGACTTCACGTCTCCAACAGGATGGAATATGAGATCCGGCTCCTCCCCAGGGCTTCAGGGCCCTCTGCAGTCTACCGCACCCCATTCACCAAAGGGCTCCGCCGTTGGACCCAAACTGGGTTTACAGCTCTGCAGCTGCCATTTTGAAATCCTTACTGATTTCAGAACAAGTGCCTGCGTTTTCATTTTACATCTGGTCCTGATAATCTCATAGCAGGTTCTGTACGGTTTGTCAGACCCTGTGTGAATTACCCATTTACCCACTGGTATATAGTCCAGGTCTTTGGGTTGACAATGACAGAAACAAACCCAGCTCAAAAGAGTTTAAGAAGAAAGTGAGTGAGTGTGTGTGTGAGAATGTATAGGTTTATGCAAATGGGACTTCCCTCGTGACTCAGACGATACAAGGTCTGCCTACAATGCTGGAGATCTGGGTTTGATCCATGGGTCAGGAAGATTCTCTGGAGAAGGAAATGGCAACCCACTCCAGTACTCTTGCCTGGTAAGTCCCATGGACAGAGAAGCCTGGTAGGCTACAGTCCATAGGGTCGCAAAGAGTCGGACACGACTGAGCGACTTCATTTTCACTTTATGCAAATTAAAATTCTTGAGATGGGTTCAGCTTCAAGAGTGGCTGGATGCAGATGCGTGCCTGCTCTTTAGGAGCCATGCCCCTTCCAGCTCTCAGCTCTCTTTCCTTCTGTGTCAGTTATGCTCACCCTGTAGCCCCAGGAACGCAGGCTGCCACTCTGCCAGGTCAGCATGCCAAGTGGATAAAAGCTGACTTTCCTACATTTTCCCAGCATCAGTCTGGGGTTGACTCGAGTTGGCCTGGCTTGGGTCCCATTCCCATCCCAGAACCAATCCTTAGGAATGGGGTGGAATATGCTCATTGCCCAGGCCTAATACACCTGTTGCTCTTGTTGGGGAGACAGCCCATTTCCCTTGAGCCACGTGGACTGACAATGGGGAAGGAGTGGTTCCCAGAAGAGGGGAGGGGGATGGACAGTGGTCGGGTACAAACAACAGTTGGCTATTGAACGCCCTCCCCCACCCCCAACGATCCCGGTTCCAAGGCCTCTTTTGTATGTGCTTAGTACTCCATAAACGTTTGTTAAATGAATAAGTGATTATACGAAGTAAACTACTAGAAGAAAAATCCATCTGATTTATCAGGATTCAAGTGCTCTTAGAGATCATTTCTGATTTTCCACGTCCGGCCCATTTTTGCTCTATTCTCCCGGACTGGCATCATTTCAATCTTCAGAACCCTGATTCTGCCTGCTGCAGCGCACAGCGAGGCTGCCTCACAGGGCAGAGTCCCCTGTGGGCCCCCGCCCACCACAGGCCCAGGCAGATGAAGGCTGAATCAAGAGTGGCTCACTCTGCCCTGTGGAAAATGCCCAGGAGGCTTTAGCCCAGCGCAGCGGCTGATAAAGGCAGATATCACTAGGCATTTTTCCTGCCCTTACTGGCTGGCTTCGGCAGGGCACACTCTCATCCAGTTCTCTTTCGCGTTGAGAACTTCCAAAGAATCCTCTCTGTGCCTGAACCACACGCAGGGCCTGGGCAGGTGATGCTGGAGCAGACAGACTTGGAGCCTAGCACACTCAGGGACACACGCTCCACCTAAGGGGGTCTCGAGGACTCAGCTGCCTCCCACTGTGGCTCCATGAAAAATGTGTGAGTGGTGTAGCCAGACCTTATTTTTCAGTAGACTGTTTTAGAGGCTCACAGCAAAATCGAGCAGAAAGTACAGAGAGTTCCCGTATCTCCCTGCTCCCACCCTGTCCCACTCTCAGCCTCACCACCTACCAACAACCCCCACCCGCCCCCTGCCAGAGTGGTGCGCCTGCTGCAATCAATGAGCCTAGCGGACACATCATTAGGGACCCAGTCCGAGTCTGTATTCACATCAGGGCTCAGCCTCGGTGCTGTGCCTTCTATGGGTTTGGACAAATGTGTCCTGGCACGTGTCTCTACTGTCAAAGAACAGTACAGAATCCTTTTACTGCCCTACAAATCTTCTCTGCTTCGCTCAGTCATCTCTCCCTCCCTACTAAGCCCCAGCAATTCCTGATCTTTTTAAAGTCTCCATAAGGTTGGTCTTTTCTAGACCTTTTGATTATCTTATTGCATTTTCTTGCAATACCCAAGGTTTTGGCTGGACTGCCAGCGTCCACTCTGAATGGTAGATGCCCAGGTCAGCCTGGTTAAATATTTTGCATATTATTCCTGGAAATATCCCTTTCTTTAAATGCTGATGATAAATTCTAATTTTATGAAAATATCATGCAGGCCAAATCAAATAGGCTGCAGGCTGCATTGGGCTCGTGGGCCACTAGTCTGAGAACTCAGATATGGGGATGAAGAAGGGCGAAGTTGGAGTTCAAAAGCCCTAGTCTGCTCAGCCGCTTCCGAGCTGTGTGACCTTGGAATCACCTTGGTCTCAGCCCGTCTGTAAAGTGATGGCCTTGAGAATGTGATGAAGAATAGGAAGAGACACAGTCGGTGCCCATCTCTGAGGCTGGATGTTCTGGCATTTTCACAGGCTCGCATGGACTGCAGAGGGTACAAGCCAAGACGCAGATGTACCGCTTTTATAAAATCTGAAGACGGTAAAAACATCAAAAATTCCCAGACACATACAGGCGTTGAGGGTAGGGGGATGTAAGAGAACAGTGAAGGGAGGCTTGTTGCCTGCTTGGCTGGTCAAAGGGAAAATTTCTCTGCCTCCCAGAAACTCTCCATTACAACAACCATCTTGATGAGGGCAAAGTTGATCCAGGGTTAGGAGCCAGGCTGCCTGGGGTCTGCTCCTGGTCTTGCCATGTACTAGCTGTGTGCCCTTGAGAAAGTAGCTTCTCCTCTCTGTGCACTAGAGCGCCAGAGGTGCTGTTCTTCCCATGCTCTGTGCGGTTGGTGCCCCTTGAGCTGGGCAGCACACGGCTGTCTCCAGTGACCCTGAAGTTCTTGTCTGGAAGATCAGGGTCAGATGAATTAACTCACGGAATGTGCAGGAAGTGGTGGGTGCTCAGCACCAAGTAATGGCTCCCTGAGCATCCAGCGAGAGAGGTGTCCTTATCTCTGCTCTGGGCCACACGCTCCACCTGCAACTAGCGCGGCTCTACTGTAATCACCCCATTTTAAAGATGAGAAAACTGAGGCTCAGAAAACAGTCTCAGAGGAGGTGAGCAACTCTCTCAGGGTCACCCAGCTAGAAAGTGGCAGGGAACAATGACAGCAGGAAGCAGCAGGAATGGAGCAAGACTGGAAACAGCGAATTGGGACTCAGCACCCCCTGTCTCAGGCTGGGCCCTTTGCTTTAAGCACATCATCTCAGTGCAGCCCCAACACCTCTGCCCTCCCCCGCCTCCCTGGGCTCCACACCTTAAGAGGGTGTACTTTCCACTGCCCCTAACCTCCACTTCAGAGGAGAGAAGGGCCCCAGTTCAGACAAGGCTGCCAGAGCTGAGTCTAGTTCTCAGGGTTCATGGATGGGTTCCCAGTGGGGTGCTCTGGCCCCGTGACCAGAGCCTCACCTCTTCTCCCCCTTTAATCCTCAGATTTCAAAGCACTTTACATGCAAACTCTAATTAGAGAAGACACCTTCCTGTACTCCTAATAAACTCTCTTGTGGGGCCCCAGGGCATCAGGGCTGCAAACACTACTAATTCTAGGATATACTCACAGGATGTGGCCAGAACAGACTTGACTCAGACTACTTGATTCAAGGTAGCCCCCCTCTTCTCTCTCTCTCTCCTGTACCTGCTGTTTTCGATGTCGCACTGATCAGTTGCTTTAAATTGTGTATTTGTTTAATAGCATATTGACTCAATACCAGCAGCTACATTCATAGAGCGGCCACTACAGGCTGGTCTTGCATTTTGCTCTTACAGTCATCTCTCAGCAGCCACGGGCTTCCCAGCTGGTGGTAAAGAACCCACCTGTCAATGCAGGAGACATAAGAGACACAGGTTCGATCCCTGGGTCAGGAAGACCCCTTGGAGAGGGCATGGCCATCCACTCCAGTCTTCTTTCCTGGAGAATCCCATGGACAGAGGAGCCTGGCGGGCTATGGTCCCTGATGCCACGAAGAGTCAGACACGACTGAAGCAACTGAGCACGCACACGCGCACACACGCTCAGTATCCACAAGGCATTGTTTCCAAGACCCCTACAGATAAGGAAATCTACGGATGCTCACGTCCTCTGTGGAAAATGTCAGGGTATTTGCATATAGCCCACTTTACGTCATCTCTAGAGTTCTTTAAATACCTAATACAATGTAAATGTTATGTTAATCATTGCTGGCATATGGCAAAGTCAAGTTTTGCTTTTTGAAACTTTCTGAAAATGTTTTTTCCAGATAGTTTCGATCCTCAGTGGGTTGAATCCACAGATGGGGAACCCTCCGTGTAAAGGACCGACTGTGTCAACCTCCTGGGGCACAGAGAGGTTAGGTAACCTCTCCAAGGTCTCACAGCTAGTGAGGAAGCTGTATGTAGTTGCTTATTTATTTATCTGGGTGTCTTGTGTTTTTCTCCCAACTCATCCATCCATCCATCCATCCATCCGGTCATCTATCCATTCATTTTTCAAACACATTTCTTTAACGAAAACTATATGTCTGGCTGGGCTTTAGGCCCTGGGGACACGGAAGTGATTATGTTCACTGCTGCGTCCCCAGTGCAAAGACCTGTGGATCTAAACACATATTATCTGGCTCCTTATAGAAAAGGTTTGTTGGCCCCTCATTCAGCTGACTTTTCCATATCTTTTAAGAATGAATTGAAATGCCTCCTCCTCCAGGAAGCATTCTGTGATCTCCCAGGCTGGTTTAAGGGTCTTTACTATGTGTTCCAGTAGTCCTATCTTCCCTCTAAAACAGGGTTACTCAATGTTCCTCCTGCTCTAGGAGCCTTTTTAGACACTTTTTTTCCTAGTTGCCCATCCTCCGTGAAGTTTTAATACACAGATAATCTGTATATCTGTTTTAATAGACAGATAATCTATGTGTCTTTGAAGGGCCATAAACCATGGTAATCTCTAAGTGCTTTTTGCCTCTGTTGAGACTACATGTGAACATAACTCTTACTGCTCTGTATGCATTCAGTTGAACAGACTCTATTGAGCAGCTACTATGCACCAAGCCCTGCTCTAGGCACAGAGGGCGACGAAAGCAAAAATAAACACACGGAACTACATCAAACTAAAAAAAAAAACTTTTGCAGAGCAAAGGAAACCATCAACAAAATGAAAAGACAGCCTACTGAATGCGAGAAGACATTTGCAAATGGTATACCTGATAAGGGGTTAAGATCACAAATATGCAAAGAACTCATACAACTCAACATCAAAAGAGCAAACCAATTAAAAATGGGCAGAGGATCTGAATAGACAGTTTTCCAAAGAGGACGTACAGATGGCCAGCAGACACAGGAAGATACTGAACATCACTAATCATCGGGGAAAGGCAAATGGAAACTACAGTGAGATTTCACCTCACATCTGTCAGAGTGCCTATCGTCAAAAAGACAATGTGGTGCAAGAACTGGTGAGGATGTTGAGAAAAGGTCAGCGCAGTGCAGAATTGGCACAGCTGCTATGGAAAACAGTATGGAGGGTCCCCAAAACGTCACAGACAGAACGACCATATGATCTAGCAATTCCACTTCTGCGTACTTTTCTGAAGAAGACAAAAGCACTTATTTGAAAAGATATATGCCCCTTAACAGGGCTTCCTGGTTAACTCACACAGTAAAGAATCTGCCTGCAATGCGGGACACCTGGGTTCAGTCCCTGGGTCTGGAAGATCTCCTGGAGGAAGGCATGGCAACCCACTCCAATATTCTTGCCTGAAGGATTCCGTGGACAGAGGCGTCTGGCGGGCTAGTCCATGGGGTCACGAAGAATTGGACATGACTGAACCGACACACACAGCTGTACACATGTCTCTTGTTATTGCAGCAATGTTCACAACAGCCAATGTATGGAAGCAACTTATGTGTCCATCAGTGGGTGAAGAACAGGTGGTATATATATGTATATATATAAAACACACACACGTATATATATATTAACCCCTTGCAAATATATCTTTGCAAATATCTTATCAGATATATTGTTTGTGTTTCCCCGATGATTAGTGATGTTCAGTATCTTCAGATACTTCATTCAGAATCTGCCGGCCATCTGTATGTCTTCTTTGGAAAATTGTCTATTCAGATCCTCTGCCCATTTTTTTAATTGGTTTGCTCTTTTGATGTTGAGTTGTATGAATTCTTTGCATATTTGTGATCTTAACCCCTTATCAGATATATCATTTGCATACACACACACACATACTCAATGGAATATTACTCAGTGATAAAAATGAAATTTTGCCATTTGTGACAACATGGATGAACCTAGAAGGTGAAATAAGTCAGAGAATGGCAAACACCACTTGACATCACTGATACATGAAATCTAAAAATCTAAGCAAATGAGCAAACTTGATGAGACAGAAATAGTCTCAGATACAGGCACCACACCGGTGGCTGCAAGGGGGAAGTGTGGGGGAGTGAGTGGAGTAAGTGAGGGAGACTGAGGTGCCGATGTCCAGGTTCTATAAAATACGCCATTAGGGGGTGTGATGCACAGTACGGGGAATGTAGGCCACAATATTGCAATGACTTGGCACGGTGACAGATGGCAACTAGACTTACCATGGTGGCCACTTGGCGACATATAAAAATTTTGGATCACTGTGTGATACACTTAAAACTAGTGTAATATCTTAAGTCCACTATACTTCAGTAACCTTTTTAAAAAAATGATAGGCAAACCTGAAAGACACGAATTCCAAAAAGAAGCTATATAGACCCGCATGTCCACTGCATTTTTATCTCCAATAGCCAAGCCATGGAAATAACGTGAGTGTCCATCAAGAGATGAACAAAAAAGAAAATGTTGAGTGTGATATATACAGATAATATTGGATACATAATAATTGTGTAGTACATACAATATAATATATAAATGATATGATTACATACAATTATATTATATATTGCTATATTATTATTGTTATTATAGAAAATATTGTAACTGTATAATGTTATATATTAATGTATTTTATATACTATATAAAATCATATAAATATATAATTATATATAATATTGAAACATTGTGTTATATATAATAGTATATATATAATTTCCTTTTATTCAGCCATAAAAAAGAATGAAATCTCATTTGTGACAACATGGATGGAAACTGAGGGCATTATGCTAAGTGAAATGTCAGACAGAGAAAGACAAACATCATATGATCTTGCTTATATATGGAATCTAAAACAAAAACAACTTAGCTCATAGGTACAAAGAACAGATTGGTGGTTGTCAGAGGTGTGGGAAGCGGGGGCTAAATAGGCAAAGAGGATCCAAAGGTACACATTTCCAGTTAAAACACAGACACGTCATCAGGCTGTGCCATACAGCCCAGCAGCTGTAATTGATAATACTGTACTGCATATCTGAAAGTTGCTGACTGAGCAGAACTTAAACGTTCTCATCATGACAAAAAATGTGTGTAGCTCTGTATGGTGACAGACATTAACTAGGCTTATTCTGACTATCATTTCACAATATAAGCAGATATCAAATTGTTATATTCTATGCCTGTAACTAATATAATGCTATACGTCAATCGTGCCTCAACCGAAACAAAGAGAAGCCTTGAGCTACAGCTGGTTTGTCCTCCAGCACAGCCTAGGTGTGACCTCTGGGCATTTGCTTGTCTCTCTCCTGTCTAGGCAGTCCTTCCACACCTTTGGCTCAGTTAGTGTCCCATCCCTATTTGCATCACCCTGGTAGCTCAGCTGGTAAAGAATCTGCCTGCAATGCAGGAGACACTGGTTCGATTCCTGGGTTGGGAAGATTCACCTGGAGGAGGGATAAGCTACTCACGCCAGTGTTCTTGGGCTTCCCTGGTGGCTCAGATGGTAAAGAATCTGCCTGCAATGCAGGAGAGCTGGATTCAGTCCCTGGGTTGGGAAGATCCCCTGGAGGAGGGCATGGCAACCCACACCAGTATTCTTGCCTGGAGAATCCCCATGGACAGAGAAGCCTGGCGGTCTACAGTCCATGGGTTTGCAAAGAGTCGGACATGACTGAGCAATTAAGCACAGCACATTTGTATCTCAGCTTCTATATCACCTCCTCAGGGAAGTCTTCCCTGATTTTCCAGACAAGATTCAGTACCTCCCCAACCCTGTCAGCATCCTTACATCATTCAATCATTCACTCATTATTTCCTTCTTTCACTTAAACATTCAACCGCTTCTCCACCAAACATCCATAGAGCACACATTCTGCTCTAGGATTTGTTCCAGGCACCGAGGATACAGTCACTGCTTTCATGGAGCTCACGTTTGGGGATCATTCAATAAACAGGCAAACAGATAAGAGAACATCAGACAAATACATGACATGAAGTAAATGAACAGGGTCTCGTGATAAGAGGGTGACTGGTGGGGCCTGAGGAGGTGATGTTTGAATCAACATTTGAATCAAGAAGAAGGAGCTGGTCATGGAAAGATCTGGGTAAAGCATACCCAGGAGAGGGGGGTGGCAAAGGCATTGAGGCAGGAGCATAACCAGCGCAACTGAGAAGCAGCCAGGAAGCCCCTGTGGCTGCCGCCCAGGGCGAAGAGGTGCGCCTAGAAAGGTCGGGTGGTGGCAGGCTGTGCAGGACCTAAAGACTGTCATACAGACTCTGGATCCTGACCTGGGAGCAGAGGGCAGCTGTCAGAGGGTTTTAACCGGTTCTGTACTTCTGCGCAGTCTCAGCCCTCTTCACCCTTTGCAGTTCTGCTTTTGTGTGACTTTTGGAGTGGTACCTCGCTTTTGACGGTGAGCACCTCGCAGGGGTCCACCACGTCCCCTCTGATCCCCGAATATCTGTCTGACTCATAGTAAGCGCAGGTCTCAGGTTGGGTGCCCCCAGAAGCAGATACTGAGACAGGAATGCAAGTCGTGTATTTGGGAGGTAATCCTAGGAAGTAAGGAAGTGGGGACACCAAATGGGAGCGAAGGCAGTCGGTCTGGGATACGTTTTTGAGCAGGTCACTGCTGTGGCCAGCTGGGGCTCACTCCTGCTGGGGAGCACTGGGATCAGCAGAGAACATCTCGCTGAAGCAGTCCTACCTGGGAGAGAGGAAGTGGGTTTTTATCCACCACTGGTTGAGGGTTGCCACCAGGGCATGAACTCTTGAGCACTTCCGGCCCGGCAGGGGCTTAACGTGCTCTGGTGGCTGGAGAGAACCCTCAGCACAGAGACACAGGTGCCGGTGGTTGGAAGCCACTGGATGGTGAGCGGGGGTGGGCATGGTCTATATTTAAGTAACTCACTGACAGCTGACCAACAGAAGGGACAAGGAAGAAATGCCTCTGAACATGGTAGCGTGGGCTCCACTTCCCCTACAATTTTCAGCCAATCCCCAGAGCTCCTCAGGGGGTTAGCTTTTTTGCTCCAGTCTCTTGGTTTCTGTGTGGCCAGGATAGAAGGTTCTGGAAGCCTGCCCTGCCATCCCAGCAGGCTGGGGCTCACCACATCCTGGGAAACTGAAGAGGAGAAATTTGGATTTTTCTCTAGGAAGCAGTTTCCTCAACAGTCCACAAGGCTTTATCAGTGTTCAGCCCTCTCTTACTGGGCAGGCGGCCCTGGCGGGCTGGGTGCTACATTCCAGGAGCGGAAAAAAAAAAAAAAACCCAACCCTGCCCTTCTCACCCTGCCTGGGAAAACTGGACCGCACTGGGATGGCACCCTGCCCTCCGCCCACCACCCGGAAACTGGCCTGGCTGGCAACGGGGTGGGTAGGGAGGAAGGCAGAGCTGTTTGAACGTGTCTCTCGCTGCCGCAGGAGGGGTGGGAGACGGTAGGGGTGAGCTGCAGAAACGTGATGAGATTATCGTTTCCTCTGGATGCAGATCCCCTAGCCCCATGAGTGGGCCTGTGCAGACAGAGATGGTGAGTGATATAAAGATGCGGTAGGGCAGAGAGACGCCTTTCAAACGAGCAAGTCAAAGAACCCTGCCCATTACCTGGAACCCGGAGGCCTCCTGGTCCATCGTGGGTGGAGGCCAGGGTTGCATCTAAACACCCTACAATGCCCTGGGCCCTAGGTAAGCAGCGGGCATCGTTCCATCAGAGCAGGTTTCCTCAGCCACGGCACTGCTAACATTTGGGGATGGATACTCAGTTCGCTACAGTGGGGGCTGTCCTGAGCATTGTAGGATGTTTAGACGTATCCCTGGCCACTCACGATGGACCAGGAGCAGTTGCCCATTCCCAGTCACGATGATCGAAAAGGATACAGAATTGCCCCTGGTTGAAAACCTCTGCATTAGACCCACACGCACTTACACGAGGGAATATTTTGTTCCTAGCCCTGTGTTCAGTGACTTACGTGTCTCAATGCATTAAGTCACAACCAACTTATCAGGCTGGGGCGGATGTGGCAGCCCCATACTGTCGTGCCCAGGCTGCTAACCTGTCCTCCCCTCCTCACGGTGTTGTCCTGGCCTCATGTACAACATGCTTCCACCCCACATTCATACTGCAGCAGGAAAATGGAGAGGCGGGACCTGGAAGCTGTCCCCATGGCTTAACACCATATCCCATTGGTCAAAACTTGGTCACATGGCCACATCTAACTGCTAGGAAGGCTGGGAAATGTAGTTTTTATGGGGACAGCCCCATCCTCAGCTACAAGTCCCCCATGGACCTGGGGAAGTATCAGTTCAGTTATTCGGTCGTGTCTGACTCTTTCGACCTCATGGACTGCAGCATGCCAGGCCTCCCTGTCCATCACCAACTCCCAGGGTTTACCCAAACCCATGTCCATTGAGTCAGCGATGCCATCCAACCATCTCATCCTCTGTTGTCCCCTTCTCCTCCCACCTTCAATCTTTCCCAGCATCAGGGTTTTTTCCCAGTGAGTCAGTTCTTCTCATCAGGTGGTCAAAGTATTGGAGTTTCAGCTTCAGTATCAGTCCTTCCAATGAATATTCAGGACTGATTTCCTTTAGGATGGACTGGTGGGATCTCCTTGTGGTCCAAGGGACTCTCAAGAATCTTCTCCAACACCACAGTTCAAAAGCATCAATTCTTCAGCACTCCACTTTAGGACAACTGGCAGCCTCAACTATGTTGCGTTTCATAGATGGGGAAATTAAGGCATGGAGTGGTTAAATATTCATCCAAGATCACCCAGAGAATAAGGAAATTAAGAAAAGAAATGGATATAAAGTGTAAGTGCTCCACGCCAGCTTTCTTCCCTCCTGTATCCTTGGAGGGTCCTCCATTGCCCTTTATTGGTTCTAAAGGTCTCCTTTAGCACAGGGTACTGAAAGTTTTCCTACACCTCTAGGACTGAAGAGTTTCCTTTGGCCCCTGAAATCCACACCCTTTAGGTCATCCAGGTGCAATTTTCAAACAACCCAAAGGGGTTAGAGTCATTTATCTAGTGGAGCAAAGACCCCTGTTTCCTGCATGTGCAGGTAGGAGAACTGTTGAGCCAAGCTCCTGGCCAAAGAAGATCCACCTACACAGTACGGGCACTGAGGCCAAGAGAAGGGAAGGGACTGTTTCAAGGCCACACAGCTGGCTCCTGGCAGAGTCAGGGCTAGGGCCCCAGATGAGGAGCCCTGACGAAGCACCGTCCTCCGGTTTCCAAGCCCTGGGCGGCATCACCCCTCCTCCACCTTCTTACTGCCTGTTCTCTGTCCTGAGCATCTGCCCCCTTTCCTGTCTTAATCCCTTTACCACAGTGAGATTTCTGGAAGAAGCTGAGGCTTACACGTTGGTAACACCATTGTTGTCTATCCAACAGCCAGACTCTCCTATCTTCAAAAGCAGAACCTTGATTTTGTTAAGGAGTAGGAGGTGATAAGTCCAGCCCCAGGGGAGGGATTAAGATGGGGCTAACTTAGTCATATTATCCCATTCTTCTTGATTTCAACTTACTTTCCCAGCCTTCTTGCAGGGTAGAACAGACGTATGTCCAGTTCAGTTCAGTTCAGTAGCTCAGTTGTGTCCAACTCTTTGCGACCCCATGAATCTCAGCACACCAGGCCTCCCTGTCCAACACCAACTTCCGGAGTTCACTCAGACTCATGCCCATCGAGTCAGTGATGCCATCCAGCCATCTCATCCTCTGTCGCCTCCTTTCCCAGGTTAAAAGAGCTCAAGGAAAAAGGAGGTTCCCCTCTCCCCTCAGCACTTTCTCCTGTCTCGAACTCTGTTAAGGATGTGATGCTAGGGGTGGTGGCAGCTATCTTGTGGCCACAAGGAGACAAGACTAATGACAAAAAGCCAACACATAGGGTGGCTAAGTGGAAAGGTTGGAAGTGGCTGGATTCTGGATGATACTGTTGAGATGCTGCCTTGACCCTGAAACTATCTATCTCCAGCCTTTTTGTCCTCTGAAAAAATTAAATGCCTTTACTATTTAAGCCACAGTACATCAAGGCTGTATACTGTCACCCTGCTTACTTAACTTCTATGCAGAGTACATCATGAGAAACGCTGGACTGGAAGAAACACAAGCTGGAATCAAGATTGCTGGGAGAAATATCAATCACCTCAGATACGCAGATGACACCACCCTTATGGCAGAAAGTGAAGAGGAACTAAAGAGCCTCTTGAGGAAAGTAAAAGAGGAGAGTGAAAAAGTTGGCTTAAAGCTCAACATTCAGAAAACGAAGATCATGGCATCCGGTCTCATCACGTCATGGGAAATAGATGGGGAAACAGTGGAAACAGTGTCAGCCTTTATTTTTTGGGGCTCCAAAATCACTGCAGATGGTGATTGCAGCCATGAAATTAAAAGACGCTTATTCCTTGGAAGAAAAGTTATGACCAACCTAGATAGTATATTCAAAAGCAGAGACATTACTTTGCCGACTAAGGGCCGTCTAGTCAAGGCTATGATTTTTCCAGTAGTCATGAATGGATGTGAGAGTTGGACTGTGAAGAAGGCTGAGCGCCGAAGAATTGATGCTTTTGAACTGTGGTGTTGGAGAAGACTCTTGAGAGTCCCCTGGACTGCAAGGAGATCCAACCAGTCCATTCTAAAGGAGATCAACCCTGGGATTTCTTTGGAAGGAATGATGCTAAAGCTGAAACTCCAGTACTTTGGCCACGTCATGTGAAGAGTTGACTCATTGGAAAAGGCTCTGATGCTGGGAGGGATTGGGGGCAGGAGGAGATGGGGATGACCGAGGATGAGATGGCTGGATGGCATCACGGACTCGATGGATGCGAGTCTGGGTGAACTCCAAGAGTTGGTGATGGACAGGGAGGCCTGGCGTGCTGCGATTCATGGGGTCACAAGGAGTTGGACACGACTGAGCGACTAAACTGAACTGAACTGAACTGAACTGAGGGCTAAAGAAGGCATTCCTAACTAATATAATTATGCTCAGTCCACCATATTTTGGCCCTGGAGTTTCTACCCAACTCCCAGAGGGTAGGACCATCACTTATTTTTATGAGTGGTAGACACCTCTTTTTTTCCTCCTTGGAAGCTGATGGAGAGTAGCCCATTCAGTTTCAGTCCTTGCAGGATGAATGAGGTATGAAGAAACACGCATACTAATTCTTTGGAGACTTTTGACACTTACTGAAAAGAATGCAACGTTTGCTTATATTGAGGGGGGCGGCTTAGATTCTTTATTATTAGCTCTCAGAGTTTCATAGCATTTGAGAATTTTGGACTTAACGAAATGTCTGTATCAATTAGAAATGCTTGGGTGCTGATAACTGAAGAATCACAATGACCAACAGTTATATGCTGAACTTAACTGGCCAGGCACTTTAATAGGCACTCCTCCTACACTAACTCATTTATTCTTTACAACCCCAGGAGGAGATTTCTCTTCCCTCCACGTAGGGAACGCAGGCACAGAGCTAGGAAGTGACATACCTGAGGTGTGACGCCAGATAGCTGACTCCAGAGGTCATGCTCTTAGCTGCCTCTCTTTAGAGCCAAATAACAGTGACTTCAGCCATAAGAACACCTGTCATTTACTTTAAAAAGAGTTTAGCATGGAGTCCTCTGACCTTGCCCTTTGCCATCCTCAGCACGCTGGCTTTTGCCACCTAATTGGCACAAGATGATGACTGAGGTCAAGCATTCCCAGGTCCCATGGCTGTATCCACAGCAAGCAGAGAAGGCAGTGGCAGCCTTGCCAACCCTCCTTAGTGGAAGAACAGTCTCCCTGGACGTCTCCTCCCGCAAACTGCCTATTGGATCTCATTGGTCAGAACCAGGTCACATGCTCACCTTGGACCAATCAGTAGAAGACTGGCATGGATACGCCACAGTTAGCTGACCAATCACAATTTTCCCCTGGGCAAGGAGTGACTGGCACAAATTGGGGTTCAGATAGAAAAGAAGGGAGATGACTAGTGCGTGCATAGGAGGACGATGGCGTGGATCCCAGTCCCTGACATTCCTGCGTGTGTAGAATGAGCCTGGCTCTGCCTTCAGCTCTTTACACACATATCAAGTCATCACACTATTATTATCCCTGGTAGGATGAAAAATCTGAAGCCCAGAGAACTTCAATTGACTTGTCTTAAATCACCCAGACAGAGAGGAGGAAACTGGATTCAAATGCAAACCCCTTAGAGACCCGCTCTCAACCCCTCTAGATGGGGTTGCCAGATAAAATAAAGGATGACCAGTTAAATTCGAATTTCAGATAAAGAAAGCAAATATTTTAGTTTACATCTGTCCCAATTATTGAATGGGCTATACTTTTACTTAAAAATAAAATCTGTTGTTGATCTGAAGGTCAAATTTAACTGGGCATTCTATATTTTTATATGCTAAATTTGACAATCCTACTTAGGGTCACCGGGTAGAAACCTCAGTACTGGTGTGGGAGCTTAGCCACACTCTGTTTGCATAATAAACACTAAGAAAATTCCACAAAGAAATATGCATTCTCCCATTTTTCTGGAAACCTGATCCCTTTTGGGTTATTATTTGTTTTCTTCTTTTCAAGAAGGGTACAGAGAAAATGTCCCTGCCCTCAGAAAAACAACAGTGTATGTATTGGGATAAATGGCTACTGGCATTTGGCCTCAAGGCCAAGGAGACAGCAGGGAGATGTGGGGAGTGTGAGGCAGGGGGGGTCCTTTCTCATGTGCCCATTCCCAGCTGATTATTGTCAGAAAGAATGTGGACCTAGCTGAGTCCAATCCTCCAATGTTTGAAGGGAAGTAGAAATCTGAGTTTTTATGTAAAAATCTCTTTATTTGTGAACACTGGCTCAAATTTTATTAAAATGCAGCATGCGCCAAAGGAAACATATCTTCAGGCTTGTGGGCAGCCAGGGAAAACTGCTGCTGTTTCACTTGGGGAGATGAGGCTGCAGCTTCTGCAGGCAGGGGAGCAGGGGCCTGGGCTGGCGATAGGAGAGTTCGTGGGGCTAGAACTGCAGCCGGAATGGTCTTGGAATCTCCTCTCTTCCAGATAAGAGCTGTGTGACGGTGGGGAGGCTGCCCAGCCTCTCTGTTTTCCAAACCAATCAGAGGATGTCCTGTACCCCTTGTATTGTGAAGCTGGGAGGATCCCACTGATGGAGCGGATGTAGGTGAGGTGCCCGGCACGTGGTCAGGGTGCACTAATTCCTTTCCCTTCCCTGGAAAGGGCCCACACTTACAAGTCTGATTTGAATGTGACTTGTTCATGCCCTTCCTTCTCTCCTCCCTTCCATCTGCCTTCTTTCCCTCTCTCACTGCCCCTTCTCTTCCTCCTCCTCCTCCTCTTCCTTCTTCTTTTTTAAAAAAATTAAACTGTGTGAAGATTCAGGGCTAGGTGTCAGGAGATGGGGGAGCAGGCTGTGACACTCTTCCAACCTGGAAGGGAGACTGGGGGAAGAAGAGTCTCTTTCTCATAGGGCCTCAGTTCCTCCCTCTGTGAAATGGGCGAGTCTGATTGCAGATGTATTATAGACACTCTTGCAGGGATGCCAGGGTCAGGCAACTCTGTGGCGATGTCTCAGGGAGGGATGGGGGCAGGGATGGGGGCCTTGGGGGTGATGGGAGGCGTTGCCTGGAGGGGGCTCAGTCAGAGGGCACTCTCAGGGCTGGGAGCAAGAGAAGAACACCCCAGCGGGCAGTGCCATGGGAAGGCAGCAACCCCCATCATCAGGGAGCTCATGCACATCCTCGGAGGAGAGCCAGGTCCCTGCCTATCTCGATTTGACCCCGGGCCCATCCCTGGGACTTGGGGTCAGGGCTCTTAACACAGCCTCCTGCCTGGAACCCCGGAAACCCCAAGCCCCTCCTCTGGGCTCTCTGAGACCTGACCTCCGCTCACCTCCCCTCTCAACCTCCTCGCTCTTGCCAGTCCAGCATCTGGTGAGTTTCTCGAATGGGCACTTCTCTTCCTGATCCTCCAGGCCTGGGCACAAGCTATTCCCTCCACCTGGACTCTGGTCTCCCTCCTCTCCAGACCTCCCCAAGATCACGCTTCCTTCTGGTTCAAACATCAGCTCAAAATCACCCCTGTGGGAAGCTCCTGCTGGTTCCCAGGTGATGGTGGGCCCTCCTGGAGCCCCACCCATCTCCTCAGGGTGCCCACAGCCACCTGTGAGCTGCATCTGCTTGTCTGCTCAGTCCTTCTCCTGAGGGTGGGGTCAGTCCTGTTACTACAGCCCACTCATTGAAGGAATAAATGGGCGAGTGAGTGAAGAACAGATGAAGCTCTGCCAAGGATCTGGTATGTTTCCCAGGCTCAGGGGGCTCTGCGTCCTTTCAGAAGGATGTCACAGCAAGTCAGGTGCGTCCTCAACCTCAGCCCTCCTGTATCACCCTGCTGCACAGATAGAAAAAGCCCCACACTCCAGCCAGGGCCTCCCAGTGTCGCCCTGCATCTAGCCCCGTTGACCTCTGTGACCCCACCTCCTCCCCAGCGGGCCCCCAGCCCCATCCCCATCCCATCTCAGCCACGCTGGCCTCCTTCCTGTTTCTTCATCAACCAGGCCCGTTCCTACTTCTGAGCAAGCACTTTCTGTTCCCGGAATGCTCAGCCCCAGGCTGTCTTCTCATTTATATATCAACTGTGTCACTCCAGTCTTCTTGCCTGGGAAATCCCATGGATAGAGGAGCCTGGTGGGCTCCAGGCCACGGGGTCGCAAAAGAGTCGGACACAACCTAGCAACCAAATTACAAGAATGTCACCTCCCAGAGGCCTTCCCCACACACAGCTTCCCGCAGGTCACCCTGTCTTCTCCCTTCCCAGCGTGTATCTTTATCTGAAATGATTTCATCCATTTTCAAGTACTTAATCCACGTTTATCAGAGCTCATCGCCATGCAGAGTAAAGACAGTTTCCCCAGCTTCCCTTGCAGCTGGGTGCAGCCGTATTACCAAGCTCCAACTCCTGGGTTGTAATTGGGAGTATGTGTAGCAGTTTCTGGAAACTTTCCTAGAGATTCAGCTATTGTTTGCCCTCTACTCATTCTCTTTCCTTCTCCACCCTGCCACCTGGAAGGCAGAGGAGAAGGCTGGTGCTGTGGCCTCCGTGTTGGGGCATGAACAAGAAGACCACACCCTGGGAATGGCAGAGTGGTGAACGGGACAGAGGGTGGGACACGTGGATTCCAACTCGTGGAATCTTCAAACCCATCTCGAACTGCCTACATCTGGATGTCATGCATAGGAGAGGAAAATAAGCTCCCCTCGTTATTGCTGATGTTTTCAGATTAAGCTTCATTTATTTTATTATGAGTGCATGTGTTTGGCCAAAGCAGTATAGTCTAATGAAAAATATCAGTTAGAATATAGGCTGGGTCTTTTTATTTTAACATGTGTTCTATAGGGCTTTGTCTAGAATTTTAGCTAGAGTACAGGAAGAGCCCTGGGTCAGAGAAGGGAGGCCACTTTCCTGAGGCCACACAGCAGGGGAGGTGCAGAGCTGAAGTGTGACCCCAGGGCCCCAGATCCTAACCCCTGACTCTTTCTCAGAAGCTCCCAGCTTGAGGTGTTGCTGGACTTCCCCCAGGACCATGGGCGGAGTGGTCTACACTCACCCTGCCTTTTAGGCCATTAGGCCAGGAGGCCCTACCTTATTTCTCAGGGGCCCAGAACATGCTGGGACTGAGGGAGAAGACCCTGAGTGTGCGGTGCAGTGGGGATCAAATCCTGGCCCTACTTCTGGCAAGCTGTGTACCTCCGGGAAGAGCCCAGTCTCACTGAGCTTCAGTTTTATGACAGGTAATGTCCCTGGGCATGACAAGTGCCCTGCAGAGTCCCTCGGGTGCTGCATTTAGAATGTCTGGGGACTGCCCTGATGTCCAGTGGCTAGGACTCCACACTCCCAATGCAGGGGGCCTGGGTTCCATCCCTGGCCAGGGAACTAGGTCCCACATGCCGTGACTAAGAAAGAGTTTGCACGCCACAGCTAAAGATCCCGCATGCTGCAAAAAAGGCTGAGGATCCCCCATGCTACAAGACCTGGCACAGCCAACCGAACAAACACTTTAAAAAGCAGAATGTCTGACGTTCATGAAGGATGGAGTACTACATCCCACAATGTGGAAACTTCTCAAGCACAGTTTGTGTCATTGGTATTAAAAGGAGGTGGGCAACTTAATGCAAACTTTGGAATCAGTTTGGGTTCAAATCCTCGTCCCACACTGAACCGCTGTGTAACCCTGAGCTAGTCACTTCCCTTGTTCTGACTTTTCTTAGCGTCCTTGTCGGAAAACATGGATTCATTCATTCATTCAACACACACGTGCTGAGCACCTCTCAGGCGGGCCGACGCTGGGTGCTGAGATTCAGTGCTAAACAAGTCAGGCCAAGTCCTCCTTGTGGAGCTGATATTGAGCAGGGAAGGGAGTCAGACAGCAAAGAAACAGACACGCATGTAGCGTGACCACAAGACACATGAGGCGAGGCAAAGCAGGAGGAGAAAGAGGTGGAGGGAGGGGTTCTCTAAGACAGGTGGTCAGGGAGGCCTCCCTGAGCATGTGGCAGAGACCTGAATGTGTGAGGTGCGAGGTTCTAGGGTAGCTGAGCCTGGTCTCCCCTATCACCCTGTAACTATTCCTGGGCCTTCTCCAGCTGAATTCTTCCCCAGAGCAGGAACTGCGTGGTGGCCAACTCTGTGTCCTGGGCACTAGCCCAGAGATGACTGGGTGAGCCAGAGACACTGGCTCCCAGCCGCACCCCCCCACCCCCCCGCCCCGCCCCAGTGCTGCATCCAGTCCATCAGCAAGGCTGCCTGTTTGGGTTTCTAAAGTTCTCTTGAATCCACCCACTTCTCTCCGCCCACCCTCATCTCCTGCCTGGACTACTGCAGTAGCCCCCAGCCTTGGCCCCCCAGCTCCCACCCCACTCTCCCCACCTCTGTCTTCCCCATGGCATCTGCATCCGTTTCCCATGGCTGCTGTAGCGAATGATCACAGATTTCGTGGCTTAAGAGCACAAATTTATTTACTTAGAGTTCTGGAGGTCAGAAGTCTGAAATCAGTCTCTGGACTGAAGTCGAGATGCTGGCAGGGCTGGCTCCTGCCGGAGGCTCTGGGGAGAGGCCGTTTCCTGCCTTCTCCAACTTCCAGTGGTGACTCGCATCCCTTGGCTTGTGGCCCCTTCCTCCCTCTTCAACGTGCCTCCTTCCAGTCTGGTCCGTTCATTCTCTCTGCCTTCTCCTCTTCCGTGGTCAAACCTCCTTCAGCCTCCATCTTATAAGGACTCCCATGATCCCGTTGAGCCCACTCAGATCATCCAGGATCATCTTCCCAGCTCAAGATCTTTAACTAAATCATAGTTCCTTATACCATACAAAGTGACGTTCAAAGGTCTGGGGAATTAAGAGGAGGATATTTGGGAAAGGGAGCATCATTCATCCAAAGGGATCTTGTTAGAACCTAAGCTAAGTCTTGTGCCTTTTCTGCTTAAAATCACCCTATAACCCCCAGCTCCCTCAGAGCACATGCAAAGCCCTTACAGTGGCCACAGAGTCCTACACGACTGTGTGCTGGTTACCTCTCTAAGCACCTCTCCAGCCCCGTGCCTGCTCGCTGGGCCTCAACACTCCACGCATGCGCCTGCCTCGGGGCCTTTGCACATGCTGTTCCCTCGGCCTGGAGCCTTTCGCCCTGCCTCTTCCCAAGGGTATTGCTTGTTATCCTTCAGGTCCCACCTCCTCAGAAAGGCCCCCTTGGACTCTACCCTCCCTGTAACAGCCCTTCCCTCTCCCCACAGTCTGAACACACTCTGAAATTGTCTTCGCTGTTTGTTTGTTTTCTTGTTGATTATCCACCATCCCCACGAGACTACTATCTCTTAAAGACCCAGCAGGGCCGGTCTGTCTGGTTCTCTGCCGTGTCACCTGCACCAGAGACAGGGCCTGGCGCCTAGCAGTGCTCAGGAAACCTTTGCCCCACGAATCCCTGTGAGGCCACTTCCCAGTGGTCCCCTGTGCTGTTGTGAGTAAAATGCAAACACAGCTAAGACATTCTGACTGTCTCGGTGACTTTTTGGCCTGATCTCTTTCCTCAGTCAGTGATTAAAACCCCATCTTCACATGCGAAAAAGCAGTGAGGCCTTGTTTATACGAGGCAAGCAAGGGCTTCAAAGGGCCTGGAATAGAGGTTAGTTGAGGTCTCCTAAGGGCAGACGCCATCAGAAGTGGCCTTGGGTCCCGTGAGGGAAGAGCAGGGTCCCGGGGTGGGAGCTGCGGCAGTGGGGCTCTCTGTCTGTGCCTCGGCTTCCACGTCTGCGACTGGAGATTGTAACAGGGTTACTGCAGAGCTCTCACCTGTTCCACTTACAGCGGGGCTCTCGCCTGTCCTCTCCTTGCAGCGGGGCTCTCGCCTGTCCTCTCCTTACAGCGGGGCTCTCGCCTGTCCTCTCCTTAGAGCAGGGCTCTCGCCTGTCCTCCCCTTACAGCGGGGCTTTCGCCTGTCCTCTCCTTACAGCGGGGCTCTCGCCCGTCCTCTCCTTACAGGGGGGCTCTCTCCTGTCCTCTCCTTACAGGGGGGTCTCGCCTGTCCTCTCCTTACAGCGGGCTCTCGCCTGTCCTCTCCTTACAGCGGGCTCTCGCCTGTCCTCCCCTTACAGCGGGCTCTCGCCTGTCCTCCCCTTACAGCGGGGTCTCGCCTGTCCTCTCCTTACAGCGGGCTCTCGCCTGTCCTCTCCTTACAGCGGGGCTCTCGCCTGTCCTCTCCTTACAGCGGGGTCTCGCCTGTCCTCTCCTTACAGCGGGCTCTCGCCTGTCCTCTCCTTACAGCGGGGCTCTCGCCTGTCCTCTCCTTAGAGCAGGGCTCTCGCCTGTCCTCCCCTTACAGCCGGGCTCTCGCCTGTCCTCTCCTTACAGTGGGCTCTCGCCTGTCCTCTCCTTACAGAGGGGCTCTCGCCTGTCCTCTCCTTACAGAGGGGCTCTCGCCTGTCCTCATTTTACAGCGGGGCTCTCGCCTGTCCTCTCCTTACAGGGGGGCTCTCGCCTGTCCTCTCCTTACAGGGGGGCTCTCGCCTGTCCTCTCCTTACAGGGGGGCTCTCGCCTGTCCTCTCCTTACAGAGGGGCTCTCGCCTGTCCTCTCCTTACAGAGGGGCTCTCGCCTGTCCTCATTTTACAGCGGGGCTCTCGCCTGTCCTCTCCTTACAGGGGGGCTCTCGCCTGTCCTCTCCTTACAGGGGGCTCTCGCCTGTCCTCATCTTACAGCGGGGCTCTCGCCTGTCCTCCCCTTACAGCGGGGCTCTTGCCTGTCCTCTCCTTAGAGCAGGGCTCTCGCCTGTCCTCCCCTTACAGCGGGCTCTCGCCTGTCCTCATCTTACAGCGGGCTCTCGCGTGTCCTCTCCTTACAGGGGGGCTCTCGCCTGTCCTCATCTTACAGGGGGGCTCTCGCCTGTCCTCCCCTTACAGCGGGGTCTCGCCTGTCCTCCCATTACAGCGGGGCTCCCGCCTGTCCTCTCCTTACAGCGGGCTCTCACCTGTCCTTTCCTTACAGCGGGCTCTCGCCTGTCCTCTCCTTACAGCGGGGTCTCACCTGTCCTCATCTCACAGCGGGGCTCTTGCGTGTTCCACTTACAGCGGAACTCTCGCCTGTCCTTTCCTTACAGCAGGGCTCTCGCCTGTCCTCTCCTTACAGCGGGGTCTCGCCTGTCCTCTCCTTATAGCGGGGCTCTCGCCTGTCCTCATCTTACAGCGGGGCTCTCGCGTGTTCCACTTACAGCGGAACTCTCGCCTGTCCTCTCCTTATAGCGGGGTCTCGCCTGTCCTGACACAACTGAACCACTCTTATTTACTCACGTTCTCTGCTGTGGGGGCTGCCCTTTGCAGGGCGGGATGCTGAAAGGTATCAGTGACCTCCACCCCTGAGATGCCAGGAGGATGTCCCCAGTTGTGAGAACCCCAAATGACCCCCGATGTAGTTAAAGCCTCCTGAGGGGAAAAAAATCATACTGGGCTGAGAACTGCCACCTCACTTGAAAGAGACAGTGTGGGTAAGGCATCTGGCTCGCGCAGCCTGGCACTCAGCAGCTGCTAAGGTAATGGGGGCTGCTATCCGCTCAACAGGGTGGCCTGGCTGGACGCATGGCTCTGCTGCTTAACAAGTTAGCAGATGGCCTCTAGCTTCCTGAGCCTCAGTTTCTTCATTTGGAAAATAGAATAATAATATCGCTCACTCTCTTGGGACTGTCAGGGGGTCTAGGGACCATGCCCCATACCCAGTAGCTGCTTCAGCTTACTAACTCTGAGGATGAAGATGAAGGTGATGGAGGCTCCTGGGAGAAGTGGGGGCAAGAGAAAGGGCACTTTGCAAGTACAGCCTGGGGTCTCGAGACTGTGTGTGCCCTTGCATGAATGAGGGACACACAGTCACCCCTGCCCACCCCTGGGAGGGCAGCTGGCTCAGACCCTCGGCCCTGCTAGGACGTTTAATAATTAAGCTGGATAAGGGGTGACAGGGCTGGAAGGCCGGCAGTGAGCGGGCCCTGGCCTTGTTTGGCTTTGGTGACGTGATGGCCCTGGGATCATGGCCTTCTCGAGCCCATAAACAGGGGGCTGGGCCCTGAGACAGGCAAGGCCGGGCCAAGGTCTGTGACAGTGGCCTTGTGTCCGAGTCGCGCCGGGGTGGCTGGGGGACGCCCGGCGGCAGCAGGGCAGGGGGTGCTCTGGAGCGGGGGCTCTTTTCCGCGGGGTCAGCTCTCCCCTTTCCCCTTGCTCTCACTATTTCTCTCTCCTGCCTTGCCCACCCCCTCTAGTCGTCACCTCCTGTGTCTGCAGCTCTCATTGCCTGCCTAGTGCTGCCAGAAGGCTCCTGCAGCTGGACTCCCACCATCCCTATTGTAGAGGGGGTCCCCTGCCCCCTCCCCAAATGAGCAAGGCCTGTGACCGGGGGTCCCAGCACCCAGGTCGGGAATCAGAGGCTGGGAGTGCTGAGTCATCAGCCCCCGGGGCAGAGCCACAGTCCCGCCCAGGTCTGGGGTCTCCCAAACTTGCACTTAAACCCCACCCCCCTCTGATCTCTGCTGTCTGTCTGTCCCCCTCACCTGCCCGCAGCTTTCTCTAAACCACTTTCTATTGCTGTTTTTCTGCATCTCTGGGTCTCTCTCAATTTCCACCTCAATTTCCCCTTTCATATCCTGGGTCTCCCCCCACCCCCCACCCCCGCCCCGCCCTCGGGGTGCCTTCTTTCTGGTTCTGTGTTTCTCTTCTCCGCCTCCTCGAGTCTCTGCGTCTTGAACTCTGTCTGTTTCTCCCTTTCCTGTTTGCTCCCCACTTGCCTGTCTCCCCCTGACCGCCCCGCCTCCGGGCCCGTCTCCCTGCAGCCAGCCCTTGTCCCCACGCCAGCACATTATGTCCCTGGTCAGAGCCTGACGTCAGGCGGGGCCTGGCGGGTGGCCACGGCCGCTGCCGGGCAGGCAGAGGGAGCCGCGCTTTCCCGTCCCCAGCGCCCGCCCTGCAGCCTGGGGCTCCGAGTCTCCCCGCCTGGCCTCCACTGGCCAGAGAGTGAACAGCGGTCCTTGGCGGCCACCTGGCCCGGGGACCGGGGACTGCAGTTCACACACCTCTTTCTCCCCTTCAGCCTGATCCCAGGGCCATAAGAGACAGCTCCTAGGCTTGCCGGGTCCCCAAGGGGAGATGCTGCAACCTGAGGACAAGACCAAGGGTTCAGCGCTTACTGTGTGACCTCGGGCAAGTCACCCAGCCTCTTTGAGCCTCGTCTCTCCCCTCGTCTGCGGGGAGGGTCAGCTCCCTCCCTGTTAGAGGGTCAACTCTAACAGGGGGTTTACAGCCTGGGAAGCGCTCAGCCCACTGCGGGAGGTGGTGTCACCACAGGGCGCCCCGCAGCAGTCTTCAATAGGGGAAGCCTCGGGGAGGGATGGGGGTCTGGATGACGCAGGACTGAGGGACACAGCTGGTCTTCAGAGGGCAGGGACCTGCATGGACTGGGTGGGGGGATGGCCAGGCACCATGAAGGAACACCCCACCCAAAGTACAAACAGTGCCCCTGCCGGGAAATCCTGCCCAAGCCCAGTCGGTCTCAGGCCCCATCAGAGCCTGAAGAAGTGGTTTAAAAAATGTCATATTTCTTGTTTGGTTTGTTTGGTTTTCTCCCCCTCTGATTTTCAAAAGCAATGCTAATTTCCGTGAAGGACATCTTGAAGGGCACCTGAGCATCCTGGTTTAAAACAGACTTTGGGGGGTTAGACAAACCTGGGTTCAGTCCAGCTGTGTGACCTCTGGCCAGGGGCCTCATCAGCTGAGCCTCAGTTTCCTCATCTGTCAAATGGGAACAATGAACAGGCACATTAGAGAGTTACTGTGAAAAGCAGGCAGAACAATGCCTTTCGGAGCACAGAGATCTTTTTTCCTTGTCTTTTTTAGTCTTCTAATTTTGAATATAGGAGACATGGAAAAGTAAGGAGATGAAAACAAGAAGGCCCCCCTCCAGAGAGAAGCACACAGCTTTTTTGTGGAAATTTGGCTTAGTTAATTTATTTGTCCTAAGATCCTTCTCTGGCCTTTTTCATTTTTCACAAAAATAAAACCTGATTTGAAGTTTCATTTGAAAGTATCTTTGCTTATTTTTATTATTGTTGTTTGTTTTCTCATTCGTGCATACTCAAACAGCTTAAGGGGCCTCCAGTGAGCTATGAGGTTGTCTCTCCCACCCCAGCCTCTGGCTCCGCTTCCTGGAAGCCAACACAGTTAGCAGATTCTCACATGTCCTTCCTTCCTTTCCTGGGGTTAAATCATCTTTGGACACATGACTTCCAATTCCTCTGTTCACTTTGGTTTTATTTGTGTTTTTCAATTCGCTTAATTATAAAGTATGACATTGCTTAAAAAAAATTAGAACACACAAACGGAAGAAGGGGGAAGATAAGAAAAGTGGGATCTCCTGAAGCTTTACTTCCCCGTTCACATTTTGGAGTACATCCTTTCAGGCTTTTTCCATCACCTGATGTCTCTGTACATTCTTGCCGTCCCAGGTATCTTTTTTTTTTTTTTTTTTAGCTCTGATCAAAGCTTGTGACGATATATTTGTATTCGATGATTAGATATTCTGATCATTATCTGCCTTCTCCACTGTGCAGAAAGTTCCAGGAGGCAGGGAGGGTCATGTCTGCGTCCCCCACAGCCAGCAGGGTGCCAACACAGAGTAGGCCTGTACTGAATATTTTCCAAATGAATGAATGAATGGGTAACTGCCCTAAAGGGTCACATAATATATTACACTGCCCTGTGACCTATTTTTTCCCACTTAACATATCGGGTACATCTTTCCACATCTCCAGCTAGGCAGCAAATCTCCATTTTTCATGTCTGCAGGGAGGCACCACAATAAACATCTTTTTGATGCTGACCAGAGGCTTCTGCCCCGAACTGGGAAATTCTTTTTCAAACGCAGATCCGTTAACGACTTCCACATGAGCCACCCGTGCCCCAGCCCTTTAGCCGTTTACTTTCAGCCTGACGCTTCATTGGTTTCACAGGCCCATTGTTTTTTGGGACAAATCAAGATTTACTGTCTCTCCCTGACATGTTTTTCCAGAGAAGCTTAAGAGTGAAAAACTCATCCCACTCCCATCCCACTGCTTCCGCCAGTTGCCAGTGAAGTGTTCCGTAGATTTGCTGAAGTTGGGAAATTCAGTATAACCCTTCCCTTCCTGGCTGCCTCGGTGCAAACAGCACATATCAAGCTCATTCCTACCTCAGGGCCCTTGCACCAGCTGTTTCCTCTGCCTGGAATACGCTTCTCCTGGCTTGCTTACTTCAGGTCTCTGCTCAAATGTCTTCTTCTAAGACAGGACTTCACAACCACTTTTTTTTTTTTTTTAAATTAGCCTCTCTAAGTTACTTATCCAGTGTTATCTTTCTTCCTAAAGCTTCCTTTCTTCCTAAAACTTCCTAAAGTTTTACCTGGTGGCTCAATAGTAAAGAATCCGCCTTCGATGTAGGAGAACTGGATTTGATCTCTGGGTGGGAAAGATCCCCTGGAGAAGGAAATGGCAACCCACTACAGTATTCTTGCCTGGAAAAATCCCACAGACAGAGGAGCCTGGTAGGCTACAGTCCATGGGGTCGTAAAGGACTGAACAGTGAATATCAGGTCACATTGTGTTTCGTGACATCCATACTTTGGATCATACTCACATTTAGTGTCCAGCCCCACCGACTATGTTTGTTACCTTTCCTACAGTATCCCCAGCACCGAAAACAGAGCCTGGAGTCTTGTTGTTGTACAGTCGTTCAGTCGTGTCCGACTCTGCGAACCCAGGGACTGCGGCGCGCCAGGCTCCCCTGTCCTTCACTGTCTCCCGGAGTTTGCTCAAATTCATGTCCATTGAGTCAGTAATACAATCTAGCCATCTCATCCTCTTCTCCCCCTTCTCTTCCTGTCCTCAGTCTTTCCCAGCATCAGGGTCTTTTCCAATGAGTCAGCCCTTTGCATCAAGGTGGTCAAAGTTTTGGAGCTTCAGCTTTAGCATCAGTCCTTCTAATGACTTATTCAGGGTTGATTTTGGAATTGACTGGTTTGATCTCCTTGCTGTCCAAGGGACTCTCAAGAATCTTCTCCAGCACCACCAGTTAGAAAGTTTTTCAGTGCTCAACCTTCTTTATGGAGCATTGTAGGCGTTCAATATTGGTTGAATCAAGAAATGCTAATTGCAAGATTCCAAGCTTCCTTCCAAGGCTGAGAACTGACTGTCATTATTCATTCATTCAAGATTTATCTGTTGGGCACCCTCTGTGTGCCAGAGCCTGTCTGGGTGCTGGGCAAACAGGCCCTCCCCTTAAGGGGTGTGGTCAGTGGTCAGAGAGACACAACCACAGCTGGAGGAGGACATCCAGGTTGACTTGCTGGCCTCGGGTGGTGGAGAGAGAAAGGGGCCTGTGTCCTGACAGACGTGGATTGCCGGCTCTCACTCAGCTCTTGCAGAGCTGGGTTAACTGTGAGGCTGACACAACCAGGAATCATATCCTTGTCGCCTTTATGGCCTGCTGTTCCTTCATCATAAGTGGAGAAGAAATGGAAAAGTGATGCCAGAAACCTCTCTGCATTCCTCCCACAGGCCCAGCTGGGTCTTTGCTTGTGGAACTAAGCTCTGCCCTACTTTCTGGCTGCCCCGCACGTTGCATCTTCCACGTCAGGGACGTTCCTACCCTAGTGGCCACAGCTCCCCGACAGAGACGCCAGAAGACGCACATTCCCAGCCTCCTTGCAGCTTGGTGCAGGTCTGGGACTTGAGGCTCCACCAGTCAGACGCGCCTGCTAGAGATGTGTAATCAGAGAAGGGCAGGACAAGAGGTGTGGAGAATGGACCTGGTCCTTGAGGATGCTTTGGGAGGGGTCCCAGGAGAGCAAGCAGGCTCCCTTCTGGACAGCCCTTCCAGAAGACCTGGGCCTCGTTTCTGGCTGAATAGCCCTCAGTTCTAACTCTGCGGCCCTCCTGGGATGACAAGTACTAACAGGTTTTAAGAATGTTCATTGGAAGGACTGATGCTGAAGCAGAAGCTCCAATACTTTGGCCACCTGACGCAAAGAGCCAACTCATTGGAAAAGACCCTGATGCTGGGAAACATAGAGGCAGGAGGAGAGCGGGGCAGCAGAGGGTGAGACAGTTGGATAGCATCCCAACTCAGTGGACATGAATTTGAGCAAACTCCGGGAGACAGTGGAACACACAGCAATCTGGTGTGCTGCAGTCCATGGGGTCACGGAGTTAGATGTGACTTAGCAACTGAACAACAACAAGATTATTCATGTTCTTTGACTCCTAAACCCCTCTTCTGGAATTCTAATCTGAGGAGATAATCACAAATAGTGAAAGATGCACAAAGATGTTTGCAGTAGAATTATGTAGAGCAGTGAGGAATCAGAAACTACCTAAATACCCAGTGACCAGGGAACAGTTTCAGTTAATCAGGCAATGATCCTGAAAAGAAGACAAGAACTGATTCCTCCAGCCAAATGCTCGTGGGGCGCTCAGGGTTAAATGTTAGTGGGGCGCTCAGGGTTAAATGCTCGTGGGGCGCTCAGGGTTAAATGCTTGTGGGGGCGCTCAGGGTTAAATGTTAGTGGGGCGCTCAGGGTTAAATGTTAGTGGGGCGCTCAGGGTTAAATGCTCGTGGGACGCTCAGGGTTAAACGCTCATGGGATGCTCAGGGTTAAATGCTTGTGGGACGCTCAGGGTAAGTACACCCTTGAGTGGCCAAAGGAAACCAAAATAACAGGTGAAAGGAAAGTCTGTCTTTCTCTCTGACATGAGAGGAGTGTGGAGGTGTTAGTCCAGGGCTGGCGGGGTGGCTTCATACATTCGTCAGGGATTCTTTTTTTGGGGGTTCTACCATGGCCCAAGATAGCCACTCAGTTCTGGCCACAACTCTGCATTCCAGCCAGTGAGGAGGATGGGAAAAAAGCACAGGCACTCTCTCGGTGAGCACTTGGATATTATACCCCATTGGCCAGAACTTGTCACATGAACACACCTAGCTGCAAGAGAGACCGGGGAGGGACTTGCCTGGTGGTCCAGTGGTTTAGACTCTAAGCTTCTGATGCAGAAGGCACAGGTTTGATCCCTGATTGGGGAACTAATATCCCACATGCCACATGGAATAGCCAAAAAAAAAAAAAAAGGCTGGGGAACGTAGTTTTTTTTCTGGGTGGTCACTTGCCCAGCTAAAATTTGAGATTTCTATTACTAAAGAAGAGGGAGAGATCAGAGAATTAGAGGGAAGCAAGGATCTTTGCCACAATAACAATTAACGTCCAACAGGATTCTGTGATAACATTAAAAAATTGTACAGTTTAGGAAAAGCAAGATTTGAAATTATAGGTAGAGTGTGATTGCAACTGCGCAACAAAATTTCTAAACAGAGGAAGCCACTCCAAGGACAAAATTGTTGGAAAGTTAGCCTTCGTGGGGAGTCCTATCAGGGACGACGTGTTTTCTTTTCTTTCTGTATGTTCCGAATGTCAATAATTGAGGAGACCTAAGTTCCTGAAAGAATCTCTGTGTAGATTGTAGCATCTACCTGAGCCATAGTCCATGTCATGCAAGTTTTTCCCTCGAATGTGCCCAGGTGGCCAGATGGGGAAAGAAGAAGTGAAACGATCTCGAGTCCCAGACAGCACGATTGTGAATGGAGAGAAAGCCAAGGAACCCACAGAAAGCGCCTAGAAAAAGAGGGCCCTGGGAGTTATCACAGGTTCAAGTCACTGCTGTGCTGAAATGCCAGCTCCGTGACCGGGGACAAACCAGCCGCCTCCCCGCGTCTGCATCTGCGCCGGGGAAGGAAGAAGAGCCTACGCCTCTGCGTGTGATGAGGGCCCAGAGGAAGCAGCTCCCGCAGAGTGCAGGCTGCAGGGCTTGGCGTGGAGCAGGCTCTCCACCAGACGCTCTCGGGCGATTCCGTCCTCTCAGGGGACATGTGACAGTGTCGGGAGACCTTTACCACTACTGGAGCAGAGAAGAAGCTACCAGCATCTAGTGGACCAAGGCCAGGGGTGCTGTTAGTATCCTGCAGCGCACAGAGCAGCTTCCCTCCCCAGGGAGTGTGCTGTGTGCTGTGGTCAGTCGCCCAGCTGAGTCCGACTCTTTTCGACTCCATGGACAGCAGTCCGCCAGGCTCCTCTGTCCATGGGATTTCCCAGGCAAGAATACCGGAGTGGGTAGCCAGTCCCTTCTCCAAGGGATCTTCCCGACCCAAGGATTGAACCTGGGTCTCAGGCATTACAGGCAGCTTCTTTGCCATCTGAGCTTCCAGGGAAGCCCCTAGAGAGACTCCCCAGCCCCCACGTCCCTGGTTCTGAGTGAGAAGTGATGCTCTCAGCAGCCCCGGCTGCTCCCACCGTGGGGCTTGTTTCCTGGCTTTCGCGGTCATGAACCTCGCGGCTGTGGTCAGCGGGGTTACACGCCAGTGGACACGTGTTCTCAGCATAGAGTCGCTACAGCAGCCCTGCTCGGCTCTTTCCGAGCCTCCTGAATGCCCCCAAGAGGTCTCCTGCCTCTTATCTCGGGCTCTGAACTAGGGGTTTGGAATGTGTCTGCGCCCAGGGAAGCTAGGAGAAGGTGCAGGACGGACGACAGCCCCCCGCGCAGTGAGGAAACCTACCGCCTCTGCAGGGCGGTTTCCGCCCTGAGCTTCCTACCCTGTGGCTCTGCTCCGCTCCTTGCCTCCACCCGAAACCCCCTGAGGCAGGCGCTGCCATCGCCTCCACGTCAGAGAAGAGGAAACAGGCTGCGAGGCAGAGCAGGAGGCAGCAGCCGGCCCCAAAGGCGGCTCGCTGTCCCCAGACCTGGCTGGTCTGGCCCCCGGGTCCTTGTCCCGACTACACGTCAGAACCATCTGGGGACTGAAAACCCCGGGGTCCCGCGTGGCCCCACTGACCCGATCAGGTCAGGCTTGGGTTTCGGAATCATGCTGACCTTACCTGGACTCTTGGCTCCTCCACTTTCTGGCTATGTGACCTGAGGTCACTGACTTTACCTCTCTGAGCCTCAGGTTTGTGCTCTGAAAAAAAGGGTAGTGTTAGCTGCCCGCTCGGAGGTTGACCACGAGGATTCAGCAAAATGCCCCACGTAGGCACGTGTGTGTGTGTGTGTGTGTGTGTGTGTGTGTTTAAGCTCTTTGATTAATTCTATTGTGCCTGGCTAGTTGGAGAAGGCAATGGCACCCCACTCCAGTACTCTTGCCTGGAAAATCCCATGGACGGAGGAGCCTGGTAGGCTGCAGTCCATGGGGTCGCTAAGAGTTGGACACGACTGAGCGACTTCCCTTTCACTTTTCACTTTCATGCATTGGAGAAGGAAATGGCAACCCACTCCAGTGTTCTTGCCTAGAGAATCCCAGGGATGGGGGAGCCTGGTGGGCTGCCGTCTATGGGGTCGCACAGAGTCGGACACGACTGAAGCAACTTAGCAGCAGCAGCAGCAGCAGTGCCTGGCTAGTTACCTATCAATTCATCCATTATCCATCCAGTCATCTATCCATTCATTTATCCAACACATTTAACACAAACTGTGTGCCTGGCTGGGCTTCAGTCCCTGAGGACACAGAAGTTCCCCTCAGGAAACTGATGATAGCAGTGTTGAGAGAACAGAGTGGAAAATAAATGAATAGATATGTTACATAGAGTCATATGTAAACAGCAGGGGACGGAACTCCTCTTCTGGATGGGGTGAGATGCCCGTGTCTTCTGTCTGCCTTTCCAGAACCCCTCCCCACCCTGCACTGTGTCTCAGGGCAGATCTGTGTGCAGAGCGTCAACCTGGGGAGCCCACGCCTCCCCACGGCAGACACGAGAAATCTCCCTTTCTCAGCCTCTATCGCAGCTTGGGTGCAGGCGTAACAGCTGTGTTTGAGAAACAGCAAGGAGGCCTTGGAGGTAGACGTGGGACTTGAAGTTCAGACGGGCCCAGGGGCTTGTCTGAAACCAAGCAGTGGGGGCGTGGAGGAGGCTGAACTTGAATCCAGATGCCCTGGGTTCGCCAACCCCAGCTCTTCCCTGGTTTATGGTCCTCGCTGCAGGAAGGCTGCGGCACATTGAAAGGCAGGGACTGAAAAGTTAAGAAGTTCGGGCAGCATTGCAAGCTGAGGCCCACCTCGGTGTTTGTCAGTCACATCCAGGCCTGGGCCTTGCATTTCATAAGCACAGGCTGGCAGCAACCCTACAAGGTAGGATGAGCAAATCTGGATTTGGAATCTAGGTTTGGAGACAGGGGTCAAGCAATTTGCTTGAGGCCACACAGAGAAGGAATCGGGAGACAGACCCCCTGTGTATCTCCAAAACCGTTGCTCTTTGGAGTGCACCCAGCTTCCACCAAGAAGACCCACTGCAGACGCAACACCGTTGTGTCTGACTCTGACCACACTCCCAGTCAGGGTCGGCATCTCAGGCTTCTTCCCACTTCACATGAAACCCAGAGGCCCCACATATGGTGAGCGCTCAATAAATAACATGCCAGCACTATAAGAAAGCATAGCCAACTTGCAGGATTTTGCTTGAGAATCTCAGAGGCTCAAAGGCTCTTCCTTCTCACATTATTTTTTTTCCTGCTAAATATCCCTCACGTGAAACCTCTAGCTGACTCATTCTTTGACCTCATTTCAGTCAGTTCAGCCATCCCCCGGAGTTCACTCAGACTCACGTCCATCGAGTCGGTGATGCCATCCAGCCATCTCATCCTCTGTCATCCCCTTCTCCTCCTGCCCCCAATCCCTCCCAGCAACAGAGTCTTTTCCAATGAGTCAACTCTTCGCATGAGGTGGCCAAAGTACTGGAGTTTCAGCTTTAGCATCATTCCTTCCAAAGAAATCCCAGGGTTGATCTCCCTCAGAATGGACTGGTTGGATCTCCTTGCAGTCCAAGGGACTCTCAAGAGTCTTCTCCAACACCACAGTTCAAAAGCATCAATTCTTCGGTGCTCAGCCTTCTTCTTAGTCCAACTCTCACATCCATACACGACCACAGGAAAAACCATAGCCCTGATTAGACGGACCTTAGTTGGCAAAGTAATGTCTCTGCTTTTGAATATACTATCTAGCTTGGTCATAACTTTTCTTCCAAGGAGTAAGCGTCTTTTAATTTCATGGCTGCAATCACCATCTGCAGTGATTTTGGAGCCCCCAAAAATAAAGTCTGACACTGTTTCCACTGTTTCCCCATCTATTTCCCATGAAGTGATGGGACCAGATGCCATGATCTTCGTTTTCTGAATGTTGAACTTTAAGCCAACTTTTTCACTCTCCTCTTTCACTTTCATCAAGAGGCTTTTTAGCTCCTCTTCACTTTCTGCCATAAGGGTGGTGTCATCTGCATATCTGAGGTGATTGATATTTCTCCCAGCAATCTTGATTCCAGCTTGTGTTTCTTCCAGTCCAGCATTTCTCATGATATGCTCTGCATAGAAGTTAAATAAGCAGGGTGACAATATACAGCCTTGACGTACTCCTTTTCCTATTTGGAACCAGTCTGTTGTTCCATGTCCAGTTCTAACTGTTGCTTCCTGACCTGCATATAGATTTCTCAAGAGGAAGGTCAGGTGGTCTGGTATTCCCATCTCTTGAAGAATTTTCCATAGTTTCTTGTGATCCACACAGTCAAAGGCTTTGGCATAGTCAATCAAGCAGAAATAGATGTTTTTCTGGAACTCTCTTGCTTTTTCCATGATCCAGCGGGTGTTGACCTCATTTAGTTCTTCGACAATGGTGACTTTGAGATGGGGCAGTGTAAAGCACTATTTCCCTCCATTCCCAGCCTGGACTGGAGCACTTCTCTGTCCTGCCTTCTGTCTATCCATCTATCTATCTGCAAACAATGCACCCACTCACATATCCATCCACCTGGCCTATTCACTCTCTCCAACCTTCCATTTATTCCTCCACTGATCCATGAATTCCATCGTTCTCCAGTCATCCTTGTACCCAGCAATCCATTCACCCACACTTCTATCCACCTACCCAATTTACTCAACTCTATCCAGCCTTCCATTCACTTCTTCATTGATCCATACATTCAAACATCATCCATCTGTCCATCATCCATATACTCAATAAAAACATACCAACTATCGCCTTTGTGCTGAGCGCTATGCTAGACTCAGAGACACTAGAAACAAGCAAGGCTTTGTGCTTGACCTCAGAGTGCGATGGGATATGAGGGATGACAGATACGAGGGATGGTACAGGAAGAGTCCATCCATTCACTTTCCCACATGTATTCCATGCCTCCTCCTCTGTGTCGAGCAGCAGTAGATGCTGGAGAACAAAGATAAAGGGGACGAGGTCTTAGGCACACGGCCTAGTGATAGAGACAGAAGTAGATGTGAGCCAAGGCAGGAAGTACTTGCTCAGTAATCACTTTCTTGTTCAGCGTGTGTTCGCTGATGCCTCCCACATGCCAGACCTGAGCCCTGGGGACACCAGCATACAGAAGACTTGGCCTTAGCCACTTGGAGCCCAGTCCAGTGGAGGAAACGGTCCAGTGGGGAATTTCAGCAGAACGTGATATGAGCTGCTATGATATGATGAGGGTGAGAGCAGGGGTCCCCAGAAGCGAGGAAGGCGGCCAGTGGAGCTTTCTGGAGGAGCTGGGGCCAGGTCTGAGCCCAGAGGATGATGGGGTCTCCTCAGTTAGCACCACTTTCCCGGGCTCCCCACGACTTTCTTTCCTCCCTTCTTGCAGGACAGGAAGGTCAGACCCAGGGCCCCCCAGGACACCCCCCATCCCACCCAGGCAGCTCATTTGAGGCTAGGACTCAAGTTCTGTCTTGGGACAAGACCCTAGGCAGCTGGCCGGCCAAACCTTGGAGACTGTCCCACAGTGACCAAGGTCCACTGGTGACATTGAGGTTGTTTGTACAAATGCGCTCCATTTGCTAGGCAGTCTTGTTCACAGAAGAAAAACAACGACTCTGCTGGCATGACGTATGGTGGGGTGTTGGGGGGGCTGAGACTGTCTACCATGTATGGTGCCCTGGGGAATGGCGACACGGGTGCCAGTGGGGGGGTGTGGGAAGGACAGAGCAAGGCGGAGAGAGAGGGCGGTAGGGGCTAGAGCATGCAGAGCCTCGCAGGCCTCAGGAGGGACTCAGGGCTTGATCGGAATGGCAACAGGAAGACTTTGAGCTGGATTCAAATGGACTAAGACATAAGATTCAAAACCTCCAGGGAGCGTCACTTTGCTACACAGAAGAAACCAACACAGCATTGTAAAGCGAACCGTCCTCCAATAACAATCAATAATAATAATGACCCTCCAGAGAGCTAGCAGTTAAACCACTGGGGTATTCATTCCTTCCCCCGATAGCTGGGCGCCTACTCTGTTCCAGACACTCTTCCAGGCACTGGAGAGAAACAAAGCGGGATGAATACACAAAACTCGGACTCCGCCTTCCTGGGTCCAGAGGGGACGCAGACTCTACAGCAACAATCATACAGTGAAACACAGACAGTGACAGGGCCACCAGGGTGGGCTTCTCCAGGGTGATGCAAAGGTAGCCGGTGTACCCGGAGCAGCGAGCGTGTCAGAGGCTGCGCTGGGTGCAAGGGGTGCCGCACGAGCCAGGCAGACCCAGTTCCTGCCCTCGGGGCGTAGACAACCAGTGGAGGAGACACACCAACAAGTGGACCGCCCCAGCCTGGTGAAGGAAAGGCAGCTAGGGCACCGTGGGAGCAGGGAGGGCTTCCTGGAGAAGGAGGGTGGGAAGGAGCTGGGCAGGAATTGTGCGTGGGGTGAGGGAGGGGCTGGCAGGGAGTGGCGGCAGGAGACGCTTCAGACTTGGGAGAAGGTTTAGATCCACGGCAAGGAGACCCAAGACCGTGGATGCAGAGCGGCAGGGGTGTCTGCGGGGCTCCCTCGCTCTCTCTGTGGCTCCCCCTCTCTCTGCCTCTCCATCTCTGTCTGAACCTCCTCTTTGTCTCTCTTGTGACCGGCCTCTGTATTGATCCGTCAGTGCCCAACAGCCTCTCCGATTCTCCCCCTGTCTCGGCCTCTCAGCTTCTCTTTCTCTCTGATTCTGTCTTGCCTGCCCTGGTCATCTTCGCGAGATGTCAGTAAGAGACAAGGATACTGGGGGGGAAAGGAAAACAAACAAACGGGCGGGTGGGCAGGAAGCGAGGTCAGGAGCACAAGGACAGCTGAGCACAGGGACGGGCGGTGACTGAATGTTCTGTTTTGGAAAGACAGCTCTGGTCAGGGGCGAAGGTGGCTGACCACGAAACTTGATAACCTGGCCAAACTCGGGTTCTCGCCAGCCCTCCAGCCAGCAGCCCCGTGACCCCGTGGACGCTGCACAGAACCTCCCCAGGGGGAGGGGGAGGCGGGAAAAGGGCCCACAGGCAGTTTCTCCTCTGGCGGGCGAGACTGGCAGGAAGGGGTGGAAATAAGAAACGGTGAATTCTCAAGCGAGCACTCAGCGTGGCTTAGAATGGGAAAGCCCTGCTTATCTCTGTATCCTTTTCCAAGGTTTAGCAGTGTATTAAGCACTGACTGGGCGCCAGGCACTGGGCTGACCCTCTCAAGTGGAGCGTGGTGCCCTAAGACCAAGGGCCATACAGCCAGACCTTGTATAAGTTACCTGACCTCTTTCTTCGCATGTAGAATGGGACCAAAGCAGCACCTGTCTGAACCACTGGAGGTCTAGATTAATATGTGAAGTGCTCAGAATAGCACACGGCACACAATAAGTGCTCAAGAAAAACCGAAGCTATTGTGATCTCAGGTTTGTAATACGAGAGGCAAAGCGGAGGAGTCAGAGTGAAAGAAAGTGAAAGTGTTATTTGCTCAATCGCATCCGACTCTTTGCAACCCCGTGGTTCAGTTCAGTTCAGTCGCTCAGTCATGTCCGACTCTTTGCGACCCCATGAATCGCAGCACGCCTGGCCTCCCTGTCCATCACCAACTCCCGGAGTTCACTCAGATTCACGTCCATCGAGTCCGTGATGCCATCCAGCCATCTCATCCTCTGTCGTCCCCTTCTCCTCCTGCCCCCAATCCCTCCCAGCATCAGAGTCTTTTCCAATGAGTCAACTCTTTGCATGAGGTGGCCAAAGTACTGGAGTTTCAGCTTTAGCAATATTCCTTCCAAAGAAATCCCAGGGCTGATCCTCAGAATGGACTGGTTGGATCTCCTTGTAGTCCAAGGGACTCTCAAGAGTCTTCTCCAACACCACAGTTCAAAAGCATCCATAGAATTCTCCAGGCAAGAATACTGGAGTGGGTTGCCATTTTCTTCTCCAGGGGATCTTCCTGACTCAGGGGTCTAACCAGGGTCTCCTGCATTGAAGGCAGAATTTTTTTTTTTTTTTTTTTTTTACCGTCTGAGCCACCAGGGAAGCCCGGTGAGTCAGGGTTGAATTCCCACTTCATCCCTTTCCAGCTCTGTGACCCTGGTTAGGTCTCATAACTTAACCGGGTGTCAGTTTTCTTATCTGTTCATTGAAGATGATTGTTTTGAAAAATTTGTCTGGCGGCTCCAGGTCTCAGTTGCAGCATGCAAGATTTAGTTTCCTGACCAGGGACTGAACCCGGACCCCCTGCTTAGGGAGCGCAGAATCTTAGCCACTGGACCACCAGGGAAGTCCCCGGCTAAGATGATTGTGATACTCACCTCATCAGGGGTTTGGGAGCTTCTGGGTACGTATGAAATAGAGGGAAAGCATCACTTCACAGGTAAAGAAAGTGACCAAAGCACTTCGTTTTTTGCTCCATTGCCCAGCAGGTTCCGCGTCTCCAGACCATCTGCGATGTGCTTTCTCCTGTGCTGTTCATCCTAAAAAACCACGGCGGCCGGTTAGAGGGGCGCAAAGCACCTCACAAAGTGAGTCCTGGCAACAGTCTTCCGAGGCAGGCATTATCAACCCGTTTCACAGAAGTGGAAGCTAAGTTCTGAAGAGATTAAACAGGCTGCCCAAAGCAGAGGTTCATGAGCACCTGCTGCCCTGGGCTGCTCTCGATGTGAACTCCTGTGACAGCCCCCCTCCGTTTCCTGTGGCGTCAGAGGCAACTAGGGCCTCAACCTCTCTCACACACTCGGCTGTGTGTTCCTGCCTCCATGCCCCCCACCCCAAGCTTGGCCCAGCGCTGGCCTCAGAAACGTTCGTTGCTGTCAGATAGAATCTGCAAGCCCAAAGAGCTGTGCTGTCCCTGAGTCACCTCTCCACATCCTCAGCCTGCTTCTTGATCCTCTGCCAGCCAACCGGAAGGCAACTCAGCATGGCCCTCATACCCCTGAACACCTCCCTCCCTACCAGGGCGAGAGGCAGGTGACATGCACAGGTAGTGTGGACGTGGGGACAGAATGGGGTCTGGAGCCCCAGAACCCTGGGTCCTCATGCTTTGGCTGTGTGACTTTGGACATGGCACTTCCTCTCTCTGCGCCTCAGTTTTCTCATCTGTAGAATGGACACAATCACCATAATACCCACCCCTTCAGTTGATGTGCAGGATAGAGATATAGCATGGGGTAGATGCTGGGAGGGGTGGCTGAGCCCCACCCCTAACCCCAGTCCTCCAGTTTGACTCTTCATGGTCAATGGTGAGCAGCTCATGAGACCGTGGCACGGTTAAGAGCATGAACCCTGGCGTCAAATCCTGCCTCTGCCACTTGTTAGCTGTGTGATCTAAGACTTCAGTGACTTGACCTCTCTGGGCCTTAGTTTCCCCATCCATGAAGTAGATGCAGATAACAGTCCCCACCTCTTTGAACTGCTGTGATGATCAAACGAATTCACAAATGTGAAGAAGAGGACCCTGCCAGGCACACGATGAGGGCTCACAGGGTGAGCGGCTCTTCAGGGTTGAGGGGGAGAGGACACGTGGTGGCTTCTGCACAATGTACAGGAGCTTGTGCCAGGGATGGAATGGGGGGCAGAGGAAGGATCTTCATCTGAACTGGGGGCTGTCAGAAAGCTAGGCCCACATATTGGGGGCAGGGCTTTGCCGAGGTCCCCCGTGGCCCCAGGAAGGGCTGTCCCGCCCACATCCGTCCTCCCCTGGGAGCCAGCACGGCGCTTGCGCCTCCCTAAGGGGGAGGCTCCGTCCTTCCTGCCGCTCAGCCTGAAACCTTGGAGCCGCCCCTGGTTTCTTGATTTCTGCTACGTCTGGTCCAGCAGGGTGGCCTGTCCGCCTCTAGACCAGATCTAGACTGTGAGACCGTGACCTGCCCACACGTCCCCTCCTCCAGTGTCTTCCCCTGGGCCTGGCCACCACGCCCTTCTGCCTGGACCATTGCAGTCACCTCCTCTCTGGTTGCCACCCTTCCTCCCAGGCGCTGACAGTCCATTCTCCACACACAGTCAGGGGGACCCTTCCAGAACCTCGGTCAGACCACGCTAAGCTGCTCAGGACCCTCTGGGGCTCCCGTGGACTCCAGAGGAAAGCTTTGAGCATCTAGGAAGGATTCCAGCTCCCACGCTGCCCTGACCACACTATCTTCCTCCTCGCCCTCACACATGCCCGGCAACGTCCCAGCCTCGAGGCCTCTGCACTTGCTGTTTCCTCTGCCGGGAATGTGCTTCCTCCAGTTATCCGCATTGCCCAATCCCTCATGTCTTTTGAGTCTGTCCTCAAATATTTGCTCAGCGAAGCCTGCTCTGGCCCTGCTCCCACATGTAGAGCTGTACCTCTCTGAGGTGTGCCATCCCCTTCCCCGATGTATTTTTCTTCTTTGCACTGATGCTAAGGAGACGCATCTGGAGTGCGACACACTCAGTTGATCTATCAGCGTGTGTCCCTAACTCCAAAATGTCAGTGGGAGAAGCAGTGTTTGGACACGTTAAGTGGGGGCTGCCCCTGTGCCTGCTGAGGCCTGGACATTCTTCCGGGGACTCGGGACCCAGCAAAGCAAAACACTGATCCCCTGACTCCTTGACACGCTAGCCTCACGGATCTGAATGTTGCCACCAGCTGAGCAGAGAACTCTGAACCAGGGACTGCGTCACTCCCCAGCCTCAGTTTCCCCATCTGTGCACGGGACGATGATCCCTCCCTCTCAAGGCCATCGTGAGGCTCAGCGAGCAGAGGTCTTGGAAGTGCCTGGCACCCAGTGGGCCCTTGATCAGAGCTCAGACCTCCCTGGTCCAGCCCCGCCGGGGCTGGCTGTCCCCCAGGGGACTGTGCTGGGAGCATTATTTTTAACTGTGACTCTGGCGGGCCGGGCACTGGCTCTGAAGGCTGTGGGGAGACCACAGGGAGAGCAACACCCCGGCTCTCGATGCCAGGAGACCGTGGCGAGGAAATGTTAGGAGAGCCGCCCTGTGTTCACGCTCTGTCCTGTAGCCCTTTCTGCGAAATTATGTCACGTCACCCAGCGCTGTTTATACACTTTCCCAAGCTGGGTGCCGGGGGAAGGGGCTGCAGCCCGGTCTCCCCACGGCTCACCGCCCCCGGGAGCTGTTGACGGCCCCTCCTATGAGCCCAGGTTTGCACAGCAAAGTTGGGGGGCTGGCCTCTGGCCAGATGCTGCCCATTTGTTTCAACACCTCCAAGTGCTCGCAGCTGACCAGCCCTGGGTATTTTTAAAACCCTGGTCTGGGCCAACCTCTTTGTCACATTCCGGTCGGGGCTTGGATCGAGTGCATGCCCCAGTTAGGGGAGCTGAGGGTTTGGGATTCGTTTGACAACAAACCTTTCACCAAATTCCAGGGCCTGTGAGCCTACTGTGTGCCAGACCTTGTAGGAGGAATGGAAGCCCCCGGGGGCCAAACTCACAGAGTCTGCCCTCAAGGTAGCCTCAGTCTGGAGGGGACATGGTGACAAGGGCTAGAACAGAGGCTAAGACGGCAATTGTAACTTGGATTTGGGGACTTCCCTGGTGGTCCAGTGGCTGAGATTCCACATTCCCAGAGAAGGGGACTCAGGTTCGATCCCCGGTCAGTGAACTGGATATCACGTGTGTCAACTGAGTTTGCATGCTGCAATTAAAGATCCCGCGTGCTGCAACGAAGACCTGGCACGCCAAATATATAAATAGACTTAGAAAAAAAAAAAGCAACAAACTTGAATATCTAAGGGCCAACAGGGTGTGTAAGTGAATGGAGTGGGCCTGGTGTGAGGCGACAGGGAGGGAGGGGTCCACTGTGAACCGGCAAAGCTCAGGCCCATGAGGAGGCGATGGTCGCTCCCCAGCTCTGACCTCTGTCATCACGAGGGGAGTGCGCCTCGTGTGCTAAGAGCTTCAGAATTTTCAAGAGAGGCTGTAAATCCAGGTCTATGTGGAATTTCATGCAAAAAATCTCATGACTTTTAAATATTGGCAACGAATTTTTTAAAAAATGTTAAAAACATTCTGAGAGCCAAATGAAACCCATTTGTAGGCTGGACTCTGCCCACAGAGTCAAGTTGATGGGGGCAAGCCGTTTGTGCTTGCTGATGGAAACAGATGCATTATAAAATGCTCACCAAATGCGAGCTGAGCACCTACTATGGGCCACTTCTACTGTTCTAGACCCCAGGGAAAGCACAGAAAGCCAGATGGCTGCCATTCCTGCCCTCATGTGGCCTATAGCCCGTGGTGTGCTGGAGCTGGCTTGTCCTGGCCGCCAACTCTGCAAGCTGGCTTTTACACAGCCATCACAAAAACTCCAATTATTCAAACTTACAGTTAATGATAATACAGATAAAGGCAACAGCTACTCAAAAGTCGTCACTTTCTAATTGACATACAGTTTTCTATGTTCTTGAGGTTATTGACAGCTGTTATGACATCATAGACTACCTCTGCACCATCTACCACACTATATGGTGGAAAGAGTATCTGAGGGCAGGACATTGGACATCTCTTCTCGACTCCACCTTCAGGGAAGTCATGCTGGGAGCTTGAGACTGGCCACAGGGGGAGAATCCACACCATAGAAATTGGCAAATGTAAACATCAGAGCTGCCTCCTTGCCAAGAGCTAGTCAAACATTTAGCAGCAAACTATAGGGAAACAAGCATACTGATAGCATGTAATATGTCAAATCGCGACAACTACAATGAAGGAAAATTACGTAGGCTAGAGGTGGGTGGTGAAGGCGCTGGCTACTTTACACGCGCAGGTCATGGACGTTTTCTCTGAGGTGATGCTATCTGAGCAGAGACCTGAATGAAATGACAGAAAGAAGCAGACAGATATCTGGTTGAAGAAGTTTCAGGCAAAGGGAACAGCAAGTTCCTGCCTAGGTTCAGGGACGAGTTTTCTAGCTCAGGAACAGGGAGGAGGTGTGTGTGGCAGGAACAGAGGCGGACAAAGGTCAGACCATACAAGGTCTCATGGGCCTCGGAGAGGAGGATGTTTTTATTCTAAGAGGGAAGAGGAATTCTAGAGAGCTTTGCGCAGGGGTGCGACCTGCCTTAATTTATCTTTGACAAAGGTACTCCTGCTGTGATGGAGCAAAGCTGGAAGCCTGGAGCCGAGGGAGGAGACAGTGGTCACAGTCAAGTGGGTGAGGGTGGCGGCCGCCTGTGCCCTGGTGGTGTTTCTACAACGGCGGCGCAAGAATATGGATTTGGATGTATTGACATTCGGCAGCTGAGCTGACAGGCCTTCTGATGGATGGGATGTGTGGAGTGGGGCAACAGGGAAGCATATAGCTCCCAGGTTTTGTCCTGAACCTCTGGGTGAAGAGCGGCACCGTTTACGGGAGAGGGGAAGATGAGTGGGAAGGGCTGGAGTTTTAGGAGGGGGACGGGAGGTTCTGAGGTTCTCTGTGACGTCTGAGGGGTCTGTGTGACACCCGTGTGGAGGTGACCACTCACCACTTGCACATCAGGATCTTGCCAGTAGGAGCCCAAGGTGGTTCTGGAGGCAGTGTCTCACGGTTGCTATGGCAACCCCCAGGCAGGGGGACAATACTGCGGGGGGGGGGGGGGGGAGGGGAGTTCTGGGAAGGCCCCACAGTGGAGGAATTGTGACGGATAGGGAGAAGCATCTGGCAGGTGGAGAATGGAGGAACGGCCTCCCAGGGGGAGGACGCAGCAGGGCCCAAAGGCGCAGTCTTTCTGGAGGATGGTGTTGGAGGGGGCCTCAGGGTGGGAGAAAAAACTGGAAGGGCCCAGAAGGGCAGCTCTCAAAGAGCTGCTTTTTTTAGCCAAAGGAGGCAGGAGTGTACCCTCGGGGCCTGGGGCAGAGCCTGTCAGCAGGTTCAGGGCACAAAGAACCCCTTAGGAAGGAAACACTGTGTCCACGCTGGCCTTAGGTTGCTCACGCGGAGGATCCCCTGGCCTCCCTCGTCCACGGTCCCCCCGCACCCTGCCTCCAGTGTACACGGCAAAACACCCTTCCTACCCAGCCCAGGGCACTGGCCAATCCAGCCAGTTTCTTGGAGACTATTACCAACGAACCAGGAAAACAAAATAACTCTGAATAGAGGGAGGCAGGTCAAGGGAATATTCTGGAAACTTTGGTTTCTGGATTCCCATCAGGTGGAAGGGCCAGGAGGTCACTTCCCCAGATTGAGGGATGACTGAGGTAAACGCCGCCTGGCAGGGCCTCGGTGTTTACAGGAACTGTGCAGCCGATTTCGGGTATAGTCCTGGGGGCAGGGAGGTGTCCCTGGACTAGGGTCTGCCTTCTCCCCTCTTCTGCAGGTCTGCGTTCAAAGGAAGGTTTTCTGCCACATATTTGCAGTGTGATCTTGGGCACGTCATCTTTCTGAGCTCAATTTTCTTATCTGTACACAGGGGTGACAGTGTCCCAGGCCTCCTGGAGTTGCTGGGGGATGAAATGAGACAAAACAGATCAACAATTTAACCCAGGGGCCTAGCTCACGCCAAACTCCCAGTAAATGTTGGCTGTCAATCATTATTTGCAAATTTATTAATTATCAATCACTTACTGTATAAGTAGGCATTGAGCTGTAGACACTATCTCATTTCAATCCCATTCCTTCCCTGTAAGAACTATCACTGATTCCATTTTACAGACAGGGAAACGGAGCCTCTGAGATTTGACCTGGCTTCCCCGAGGTAAGTTGTCACAGGGGGCGCAGCTAGGATTTATCTAACCCTGCATTTGACCTCATAACCCATGCCTGTATTCGTTCTGGGTTTATTCCGGATTCTGCCTCCTGTGAATGGAATCAGGCGCCAGAATTCTGGGAAACAATAATCCATGTGACCCCCAGGATCCATCCACTCCATCTGGGAATCCTGTCTTTCCTGGAGCCAGCTGGTTCAGGCTGCACCCTGGGCCTGGGGCCTGGTCAGAACGTGGATGCTGGCGGTCCCCCAGCGGGGCGTGCAGGGGTAAAGCCGTGCTAGGCCAGCCTGCGGCTGAGCCTCTGAAATCAGGAGTCCAGCCGGGTACCCATGTCCCATCAATAAACGTGCCCCAAAATAGCTCACAGGGCCTGGCCAGGGCAAGAGGACTGGGACGTCCTGTTCCCACCAGCTCTGGCCAGAGAGTGACTGTGTACTTGGCCTTCCCCTTTGGAGGCTGCTGGGAGGGAGGGCAGAGCTCATCCTGCCTGTGGACTCATGGGAATGAGCTGAGCCCTTGGGCACCAGCACCCCCAACCTGGGGTGCTGAGATGCATCCTAAACGCGCTGCAGGTGGAACCGGGCCAATGGCTTTTATCTCTGTAGAAAATCTGCTGGGGAGGTTAAGAACTTGGTGTGGGTTCAAATTCCTAGCTGTGTGCCTTTGAGCAAGTGATTTCCCGGCTCCGAGCCTTGGTTGTCTCACCTGAAAAATGGGAACAAACATTTCCTGGGATTGCTGTGGTGCTTCAGTGAGAATGGGTTGGAGGCTTGGCAGGTTTATTATCTATTCCTCTTCCTCCCTCGCCCCTGCAGTGTGAATTCCACCAGGCAGGAATCTTCATGGTGCACTGCTGAGCACCAAGGCCCCTGGGAGGTGCCCACGGCCATTTGTTGAACAAATGAATGAGGGCATGAATGCCTGGCAATGCCAGGCACAGAGCAAGTGCTCAGATAGGCCTAGCAATTCTCACAGTTTTAATGTGCCTTTGAAAAAAGAGAAACTCAAGGATCAAATGTGACTCACATCCAGGATCGGTCAAGATGTGGAGAAAGTTCAAGTGAGTCAAGGGGAAGAAAGACAAGGACCAGAGGGAGCTGGAGTGCATGAAGCAGGGCGGGTGGACTGAGGCTGCTGGAAGCAGGGGAACGTGGGGACGGTGGACACTGGTCTGGAGTCCCAAGTCTGGGGTGCTAGGAGCACCAGTCTGTCGGTTTGACGTCCCAGGGAGCAGCACCTCCTCACTTGCTGCCTCCTGAATCACCCCATTAGTGTGAATATGGGGGCTCCAGGGCTTCTGCACCTGAGGATCTGAGTATAAGGGGAAGAATGAGTAGGCTGGGTGGTTCACGTTCATATAATCCCAGCACCCGTGCTGATTCATGGTCGGCCCTTCAGCCTGCCTGCGGCCAGGCACAGGACTTTGCACGTGCCAATGCTCTGAATCTTGCAAACAGCCTTAGGAGATGGGCACCACTCTCCTCACTCCCATTTTACAGATGAGGACACTGAGGCCCAGCTGGTGTGGGCTGCCCCAGGTCACAAGGACAGCGAATGGTCAAGCCTCCTTTGCAGCACTCTGGTCACATGTGACCACAAAGAGTTCCCCGAACACACAGGCTCTTCTATCCCAGGTCCCTCATGTGGAGCACACTCAGCCTTGTCTTTTGGCTGGGCCAGCATCACACTTCCTCAGGCCCCTCTTTGCGCGCCCCTCCCCTGACCTCTCCCCACCCCCAGCTCCTGCTGTCTCTTGTTGAGCTGTGACGGCTGCATTTATTCGTCTGTCCTCAGGGTCTGGGGCTCAGTTGAGGAATCCGCATTTTCTCTGGAGCACACTAGCCAGTGCAGAGTGGGCACTGCTGGACACTGTGGAATAAATGCACCCTGGGGTACAGCTGCGAACCAGGAGTTTTGAGTCTAGAATTGCACCTGGGCCAAGTGGTGGGCGGAGGGGATGCCAAGACCACCGAGTCTCAAGTTACACTCTGGCTCCTGGTCTGTCCACATACAGAGACACCCCTGTCCAGTGGTCAGTGCTCAGGCCCCAGGGCACAATAGCGTGCGTTCAAATACCGGCATAGCAGACTTCCTGGTAGTCCAGTGGCTTAGAATCCACCACTCACTGACCTTGTGACCTGGGGCAGCCAATGCCACCTTTCTGGGCCTCAGTGTCCTCATCTGTAAAATGGGAGTAATGATAGTCATGCCCATCTCCTAAGGCTTCCACAGGATTCAGGACCTGCCAGTGGAGGGGACACAGATTCGATCTCTGGTCCAGGGAGATTCCATATCCCTCGGGGCAACTAAGGCTATATGCCACAGCTACTGAAGGCTTCACCCCTGGAGCCCTGGACTCTGCAACAAGAGATCCCATCACAAAGAGACGCCCACGCACCGCAAGTAGAGAGCAGGTCCCACTCACAGCTGGAGAAAGCCCACGCGCAGTTACAAAGACCCGGTGCGGCTGAAGATAAATAGATAAAACAAATACCGGCATAGCTATCACCCTTTCAAGGGACCCTGGGCAAAGGATTTCACCGGTGGCCTCAATTTTCTCCATCTGAAAACTGGGAAAGCGATAGGGTTAGTGTGACCGTTAAATGAATTGAATATCTCATCAGTGCTTAGAATCATGCCTTTGTGTGCTTGCTACGTTGCTTCAATCGTGTCTGACTCTTTGCTATCCTATGCACTGTAGCCCGCCAGGCTCCTCTGTCCATGGGATTCTCCAGGCAGGAATACTGGGCTGCCATGCCCTCCACCAGGGGATCTTCCCGCCCCAGGGACCGAACCCTGGTCTCATTTCGTCTCCTGTGTGGGCCAGCGGGCTCTTTACCACTAGCGCCAAGAATCAACCCTAGCACATGCCAAATGCTTTACGCGCACTAGCAGCACTATTATCATTAGGCAAGTTGGGTTAAGCCGGGCCAGAAGTAAGAAGTTTGGACTTCATCCTTGAGGGTTGGGTAGCAGTGGCAGATTTCTTCAGCCGGCTCTGAGCTGGTTTCAACAACACGGAGAGAGATGTGAGGGTGATGCTAGAGGGATCGGCACCAGGAGCTGCTGGGCTGCGCTCACGCTTCTCTGCCGTGCCAACGGACCTCTCACGACACCCAGCCGGAGAGCCCTGGGGCCCCCTTTTCAGACAGGGAAATTGTGACTCGGCAGCAACAAGTCACCTGCCCAGGGCATGCTGCTGCTACTGCTAAGTCACTTCAGTTGTGTCCGACTCTGTGCGACCCCATAGACGGCAGCCCACCAGGCTCCCCCGTCCCTATGGCCGATTAAATAGCAGACCAGGATTTGAGCCCAGTTAGAATTTCCCTGTTGCTGCTGCTGCTGCTGCTGCTGCTGCTGCTGCTGCTGCTGCTACGTCGCTTCAGTTGTGTCTGACTCTGTGCGACCCTATGGACAGCAGCCCACCAGGCTCCTCTGTCCACGGATTCTCTAGGCAAGAATACTGGAGTGGGTTGCCGTGTCCTTCTCCATCTCTGTTGCTACTATAACAAATTATGTCAAATTTAGTGGCCTAAGATAACAGACACTCGTTACCTTATGGTCCTGGACGTCAGAAGTCCAACACAGGTCTCCCCAGGCTAAAATCAAGCCCAGGGTTCACTCCTCAGACTCTGTTTCTTGCCTTTTCCAGCTTCGAGATGCCACTCATATTCCTGGCTCACACCACTCCAACCTCGGCTTCCCTCAAACCTCTCCTTCTCTGGCTCTGACCCTCCTGCTTCCCTTTCATTAGGATGCTTGCCATTACATGGAGCCTACTGCATAATCCAGGTTAATCTTCTCATCTCCAGATTATTTTTTTAAAATATATTCTCAGAATTGGATTAGAAATGTCAAGCCTAATTAAACACATTTTTTTAAACTTCTAAGATAATAAACTTTCCGATCTTTTAGCAGTAATATTAGATGCCAGAATACATGGAACTATATCAAGGTTTTCAGTGAATATAAATTAGAAATCTAGCTTTCTATTCGTACGAAGTCAGACAAGCGGAATCAACCATCATGAATTTTTTAGCTAGGCAAAAATTCATAAGTTTTCTAAAATATACATATTATACATACTATATATATATTTGTGTGTGTACAAAAGCTTTTCTACTATGCTTGATAAAGGCTTGAGAAAGAACAATAAAAGAGATGGAGAAATTGGAAAACATGAGCTAGATGAAATGGAAGCACTGAATATGAGAGGGAAACAAACTCGATGAAAGGAGCGCATCCTCATACAGTTCAGTTGGTTTTGAACACGAATGCTCATTAGAAACACAGCCCCATCTCTAGATTCCTTACCACATGGGGTGGCATAATGACCGGTGCTGGGGGTTAGGACACGGGCATCTTTGGAAGAGCCATCCTTCTTCCCTGGGGGCTCAGACAGTAAAGCGACCGCCCGCCATGCAGGAGACCCAGGTTCCATCGCTGGCTGGGGAAGAGGGTGGAGAAAAAATGGCTACCCACTCTAGTCTTCTTGCCAGGAAATCCCATGGACAGAGGAGCCTGGTGGGCTGCAGCCCGTGGGGTCGCATAGAGTTGGACGTGACTGAGCGACTGACACTTTCACGGTCATCTTTGGAGGAGGTGTCACTCTACTTGCCACAAATCTGGAATCCAGGCCCAACCCAGCCTCTGGGGCTTCCCCTGCAAGCACCCTAGGTTTCAGAATCTATAATGCGAGGCAGCCCGGCGTGGTGGTAGGGAGCCTGGGTCTCTCATGCAAGCCTGGGATCTTGATGTAAGGAGGCTCCGAGGAGGGAGGCGGGCCAGGCTTGGACACAGGGTCTGGAGGCCCTCAGAGCACTACCCCAGCTGGCAGAGGAGAGGTGGGCCCCAAGCTGTCAATTTCTAACAGAAGCTGGAAACCCTGGTTTTTATGTGAAATCTCCAGTTTTTAAGTGTTGGCAAATGATTTATAATTGTGAAAAAAAAAAACCCTACACACACAAGTGCATACACCTACGCTGTATATGAGCTTGCACAGAACACATCTGAGGCCAGGTGAGGCCCACAGGTGCTGAGCTCCTGATGGCTGGCCTGCCTGGGAGAGAGCAGAACGTGAGGGCGTGCCGCAGGCAGCGGGTGCTGAATAGTCAACGGAGGAGCCTGGAGGAGACCGAACCGCTTCCCTAGCTCCACTAGGTGGGGGCAGCCTGGACAGGGAGTGGTCGAGAGGGGGCTGGGAGGCTTCAAGGAGATGGAGAAGTAGAGAGAAGTCACACTGAGGCCGGATCAGTCCAGGCCCAAGCCCAGCTGTGACTCCAGGTGGGCAGGCTGCTGTGTGGTCTTGGACAAGTTCCCTGGCCTCTCTGCGCCTTCCTTTCCTCGTGTCCAGTTCCACACATTCTGTGAGCAAACCCCCAATTTGTGCCAGGCACTGTCCAGGTCATGGAGTGGCATGAAGCAGGGCAAGCTCCTGCCTCCAGTGGCCGTGGCCGAGCTGGTGGCATGGAATGGGGCCTGGGCTTAATCACCAAGTGAGAATTGGACAGAGGTCGGTTCGTCTCCCTCCACCAACCCTTGCTTTTGCCACCTTATCCCTAACGTAGCTGTGGCTTGTGACTTTCACTCATTCACTGAGCACTGACTGAAAGCTACATCAGTTCAGTTCAGCTCAGTTGCTCAGTCGTGTCCGACTCTTTGCGACCCCATGAATCGCAGCACGCCAGGCCTCCCTGTCCATCACCAACTCCTGGAGTTCACTCAGACTCACAGCCATCGAGTCAGTGATGCCATCCAGCCATCTCATCCTCTGTCGTCCCCTTCTCCTCCTGCCCCCAATCCCTCCCAGCATCAGAGTCTTTTCCAATGAGTCAACTCTTCGCATGAGGTGGCCAAAGTACTGGAGTTTCAGCTTTAGCGTCATTCCTTCCAAAGAAATCCCAGAGTTGATCTCCCTCAGAATGGATTGGTTGGATCTCCTTGCAGTTCAAGGGACTCTCAAGAGTCTACTTCAACACCACAGTTCAAAAGCATCAATTCTTCGGTGCTCAGCCTTCTTCACAGTCCAACTCTCACATCCATACACGACTACTGGGAAAATCATAGCCTTGACTAGACGGACCTTAGTTGGCAAAGTAATGTCTCTGCTTTTGAATATGTTGTCTAGGTTGGTCATAACTTTTCTTCCAAGGAGTAAGCTACATATTCACCCTCAAAATCTGGAGACTGATGTCACTATGGCTCCCATTTTACAGGTGGAGAAACTGAGGCCAGGATGCATAGATCGCTCAGCGAGGAAGGGGCTGTGGTGGGAAGAAACCCTGACCCCAGAGACTATTCTCGCAGCCCCCCTCTGCCTTAACCTTTAGCTACTTACCAGTCCCTGGGAAGCTTAACGCCATCAGCTGGGGCCTCCTTGGAGGTAACATGGAGGAAATGTCCTCTCTTTGTGCTAAACTCTGTCCGGAATTACCTCTTCCCAACTTCAGATGGGCCCTGGTTCCTGACCTTGTTGACTGCATGGCCCTTGGCACCTTCAGAGGTTTCAAACAACCAATCCTCTTTCATCTTTCTGGACTTGGCATTTTTCTGTCTCTCTGCCTGAGGCTGTTCTGGAACCTTCTAAGCCATTTTACCATAAGTGTCCAGTCACTGGACGCACAATGTGCCAGGTACTTGAGGGGCATGACCTCACTTAACCCTTAACAAGGCGAGTGCCGGGGCTAGGTGGGGTGAAGTCACTTGCCAGAGTCACACACCCGTGAGCGGGATGGCTTCAAAGTCACACTGTGAACCTCTGCACCTCGTGGCTGCTCTCCACCAACTGATGGGAAGGGAGACTTTTCTGCTCTTCCCCAGAAACTTCACCCTCCTTCCAGCAGCCCAGTCTCAATGTCCGAGAATTTCATTTCCCATTAGTCCCCCTGGGAGGGCTCCTTCCTGGGATCGGGGAGCTGGGGTGCTCACACGTTCTGAGGCCTCCTTCCCAGCCCCTTCTCTCATGTCTGGTGTGCGGTTCCCAGGTGGGAAAGTCTCCCCGCTCTTGTCCCCCTCTAGTCTCCATCAGAGGGGCAAGCAAAGAAGGGCATGAAAGGTGGGCGCTGTGGGCAGGGTGCGGGACAGGTTTTAGGGTCCCAGATTCCAGCTACCCAGGGAAAGTCTGGTCAGAAGGGCGGAGTTGCCCAGATCGAATTTGGCTCATTCTTATCAGCTGCAGAGCTCTTCGGGCAGGCAGTGTGGAATCAAAGAGGCCAGGGCTATTTGTTTACTTTCTTTCCTCCTTTTTGGCAAAGGCAGATCAAAGCCGATCCTCTGCTCTGCCCAGCTCCCCCTTCCTCTGATCCTGGTCTCCCTAAAAAGATAAAAGAGCACTAAAACCCCAAAATTTGAGAGGGAGGGTTTGTCCTCCCACCTCATTATCCCTGGCGTGACTCTGCTCCGAGCCCTGGCTCATGCGTTTTACAGGAACAACGGCAACATTCCTGCAGGCGATAAGCAACAAATCTTATTAATCCCCTGGCAGAGGGGGAAACTGAGGCACCCAGAGGGAAAGTCACTCTTCAGAGGTCACTCAAGATTCTGATTCCCTGGTCTAGGCTCTCAAGCCACATCCCTCCTCGGCATCTGTAGTTCCACCAAGAAAAACGACGTGAGCATAAAGGCGGCTGACAGCAGGCATCCAAGTTCCAGTGTTCCCTGAGTCTCTCTGCTGTGCCAGCCCTGAGTTCAGGGGCTACGAACTCCAGTGACTTCAGGGCCCAGACAAGACACATAGATGATGAAGGCGGCCGGGGTGGGGGGCAGCAGGGAGTGAGGGGGACACGGTGAACAAGAAAGCCCTGGAGTTTCAACTCTGCACCCGTCCAAGGCTGCCTCGGGAAAATGAGGGTCTCGTATTTTCAAGGTTTTCAGGCAGAAGTCCAGACATTTTATGTGAAATCTGTGTATTTTTTTTAATATAGTGGAAGATAAGAGTCTTTTCATTTTAGTGATAAATGGAATAAATCAATAATGTCCTATGCTGGCATCCTGGATTCAATATTCCATTTCCCCAGTGAGTTCAGATACCACCTTTGTGATAGTTTTTCCCACCATTCTTTTATTTCATACTTTTCCTTGTAAACTCCAAAACGAATTTATCCAGTTAAAGAAACCCTGCAGGTCACTACTTGAAATAGTGTTCGGTTTATATATATTGGCACAACTGTCATTTGAAAGATGTGAAGTCTTCCCACCTATTTTATTCTCATCTTATTTCCTGCCCTTTGGGAAGATATTTTAGTTTTCTTCCAAAGTCTCCTGATTTTTAAATGATGGCAAAACTCCAAGATGTTGGAACTGCATGGCCTAAGTAACACCTCCCCTGTATGGGCTGCGTCTGGCCCGGGGCCCCCTTTGGCCCCCTGGGATTCTGGCGGCCTCACCCCAGGGGGTTGGGGGTTGGGGTGCTGAACATGCTGTCATTCAAAGATAACCCTGTCCCAGGCGGAGAGATCTCCGCGGCCAGGGAACTCGGAGCAGGCTGGGCTGAGGAGCTCTGGGATGTTCACCCCTTGACACAGCCCGAGGAAAGGCAGGGCACCCACTTCCTTCACGTCCAGCCAGATAAGCCTGCAGAGGCGACACTTCCCTGCAGGGGCTCTGGCCAGCTCACTTTTGACCAGGTCTTAAAATAGCAATTAAAAGTAATCCAGATGGTTTGGTTTTTAAAAAGAAAATTTTTAAAATAAGAAGAAAACACAGGTAGTTGGTCCAGGAGTATCTGTTGAGGCCTGCTGATGCCAGGCGCTGTTCAAGGAGCTGTGGGTGCAGTTCCAGCTTCGTGGGGTTTATGCTCTAGTGGGAAACACGGGCCATGAACCCAGAAACAGATGGAAAACCAAGGTACACGCCAGTGATTATAGGTGCGCGAAGAGATGAAGGTGGTGGGAGGCGGGAGGGTCCCTGTAGACGGGCCCATGGGTAGCCTCTCAGCGGAGGTGCCAACCTGCTGAGACCTGAGTGATGGAAAAGAGACATCAGGGAATCAGTCTCCCTGGAACTTCCAACACCCAGGAGAACCTCTATGACTTCTGGGCGAATCCCCTGCCAAACCATTATTTAAACAGTTAAAAAAAAATTTTTTTTTTTAATTTCCAGTTTACATTTTCTAAAAACCAGAAGTGGCCACATAGTGTTTATAACCACATTCTTTTCCTATTCAAAGTCTCAGTGTCCCATCTACAAACCAGTTGATCTCAGTAGCTACCCCACGTGAGGGTGAAGCAGGTGGCTGTGAAGGTTACTGCCCAAGAAACTGGCTTATGGCAGATGATTGCCATTATTGCCATTGTTTTTTTTTTTAAGTCACTTTTCAAGAGCAGCCCTGAGAGGTGGAGAACATCATTTCCATACTATAGGGGCAAGTGTAAAGGCTGAGATGAGAGCTGGCTGGGGAGAGAGCAGGACGCCATCCCCACCCCCCGCCCCCAGCCCCAGACTCTGCACCCTGAAACCTCAACCAGATAGAGCCCCTTCCTCCCCAGAGAGGAAGTAGAGGCTGAACCCAGGGACTTCTTTTCAGTTGTTTTTTTCCTCTCTGTGATGCTGTTCGTTTTTTATGAACATTGCAGTTATCTGATGTCACAGGTTGGGGGAATCCAGACCACAGACACAAATACGCCCTGTTATTCTTTGAAGGATTGTGCAGCGAGATAAGGGAGCTCGGCGTGGCGGGGCGGTGTTGGGGCCGGGGTCGGGCACGGCATGCAAGGAGGCATGGTTTGTTTTTGCAGAACTAGGAGCGTCAGTGTTTGTTCTAGGGTTTGGAGCCGTCAGCATCTTTGGTGGGAGCTTGGTCACCGGTCGCCGTCACCTGGCCACGTGGGGTGTGCTCGGCGCTCACCCTTCCCCGGTGTTACCAGAATAGCAGGTGGTGGGCACAGGGGAAACCCAGAGGCATCATCAGGACCACAGCCTCAGCATCTCCTGAGAATGCTGCTGAATGGGCTGGTGGCCCAGTGGTGCCTGAGGCTAACACATGCCGCTCCCTGCCATCTTCTGGTAGACTCTGAGTTAACTCGAAAATCCTGTTTGGTTTCCCTGTGCTTTTTGAGACTGTCACTTGAACACCTGAATTCCCTCTCTGACCTAAGCGTCATGAGGCCTGCAAAACCCTGCTTCCTCCCTGGCCCCCATGCGGAGTCCAATCCACACGCAGTCAGTGAGGGCCTGTGAACACTCAAGTCAGGTCATACCCCTCCTCTTCTCAGAGTCCTCCTGCGGCTTCCACCGCACCCAGGGTCGATGCCGAGTGCTCTCGGCAGGCTGCAGGGTTCTGTCTGACTTCCCCTTCCTCCTCATTCCTTCAGCCCTCCCACTCCCTGCACTGGCCTCCACTGTGCCCCTTTGGGCCTCAGGGCCTTTGCACTTACTGCCCCCTTACTTCCTTGACTGCAATACCTTCTTATCAGAGAGACTGTCCTTGACCTCCCACCAAAATGGTGTCCCTTTCCCAAAATATCTACCCCTCATCCAGCTTCATTTTCCTTCCTAGCTCTTTGTCACTGCCTGACACGTCAGATACGTATTCTTTTATTCACTGTCATTGGACCTAAGTTCCTGGGGACGTCTGTCTTTCTCTGGTGCCTAGAAACTTCCTGGCACATTGAGAAAGCTCAATCATTTCTCCTCTTGTGTAAATAAATGCAAGAATCTCGGAGCCACTTGGAACTAAGCCCAGTGTTACGTGGCAGCCTGAATGGGAGGGGATATTGAGGGAGAATAGATACATGTCTATGTATGGCTGAGTCCCTTCACTGTTCTGAAACTATTACAAAATTGTTAATAGGCTATACCCGAATCCAAAATAAAAAGTTAAAAAGAAAAAAAAAAAATCTTGGAGCCGACTACTACAGACCAAAGGGTTTAGCTCAGGGCTCTAGGACAATGAAAATCATAAGAGATTTCGATCTTTTTTTTTTAACTTGGCTTTTAAATTAAAAAAAAAAAATTTTATCTTTTGGCTACACCGTGAAGCATGTGGGATCTTAGTTCCCCAACCAGGGATTGAACCCACATCCCCTGCGTTGCAAGCAGCGTCTTAACCACTGGACCACCAGGGAAGTCCCCATAAAGGATGTTAAAGTGGGAACTTCGATCGATTGGTTTGGGAACGATCTCTGAAGCTTCTAAGAGAGGCAACACGCTCTAACTGTGGGACACACACCTCGGGGGTGTTGCTGGATTGTGTTGGATGAAATATAGACAATACCAGGGCCTCCTTCATCTCAGGGGTTAAATCAGATGACACATGTATGATGCTCAGTCCTGTGCTTGGCACGTGGTTAAGTATTCAGCAAACGGCCATTGTAAGTCCCAACCATAGCACAAAGGAGAACACGGAGTCAGGTTCTTGGATTGAGTGACCGCACGGATGGGCACGCACGAGACCGAGAATAGAGGAGGAAGTGTGGGGCGTGGTTGGGGCCAAGGGTACCAGGGTCTGAGTGGGAAAGAGCTGAGAGTCCGTGAGAAGGCTCAGTGAACATGCCCCCTTGGCAGGCGGACCCAGGAGAAATGCCAGGCCTGAGCGTACAGATCTGGGGATTATCAGTGCAAAGCTGGCAACTGAAGACCCGGGGCTGGCCCTAAGGCAGAGGGCGTGTGCAGAAAAGGAGCGGAGGTAACCAGAGAACCTCAGGGGCCCCCAGCGTCCCTCTTCTGCCCCGGCCTTTGCCCTGAGACCCGACTTAGCTCCTCAGGCTGCAGAGGGAGCTCTCTTCTTGAGAACGTGGAGTGAGAGCCCCCTCAAATTAAAGAGGGTTCTCAGCCAGGCAGGAGAGTTGACGATGGCTCTGGTTGGGCAACGGACAAGGTCTGCCTCACCTCTATTGACCAGAGCTTTTTTTATCCATCCTCTTCTCTCCTCCCCTCACTGCAATCTCATTCCCCTCTCACTGCATGTATTGGTCATCCACAGGTACAAAAATGCTACATAACAAACCACCCCAAACCTTTTGTTCTCTTGAATGTGGAGGGAAGAAGGGATAGAGACAAGAAAACCAGAGGTGAGACTGAAAAAGAGAGGTCAGTGAGGTAGGTAACCAACAAACAGAAATGACATTGGATCTGAGGAATTCTTCACTGTTCCCTGGATCCACGCCTTTTGACCTGTGACCTTGCAGTTCCTCCCACAAAAGTGGTGGAGCATATTCCCTCCCCCTTGACTTGAGCTCAGCCACATGTTTTTTTTTTTTTTTGCCAACAGAATGAGATGAAAGTGACAGTGTATCTGTAGGAGACTAGGCTTTCAGAGACCTTGCGTGTTTCCACCTGGCTTTTATGCCTCTGCCACCACTGTAAAGAATCTGCCTGCAATGCAGAAAACCTGGGTTCGATCCCTGGGTTGGCAAAATCCCCTGGAGAAGAGAAAGGCTACCCACTGCAGTATTCTGACCGGTAGAATTCCAGGGACTGTCTAGTTCCTGGGGTCGCAAAGAGTGGGACAGGACTCAGTGACTTGCACTTTCACTTCACCACTAAGCAGACACACCTGGTAAAGTCTTTGGGTCCCAGAAGAAGGTGAGAGGCGTGTGAGGCAGGGCAGAGTCCCATCTCCCAGGCCAGCCTAGGTCAGCAGACCTCCAGCAGAAGAGCAGGCAGGTGGATGGGGCCAACCAAGATCAGCAGAACCACCCCGACACGCCCACACCAGGCCAGCTGACCTGCAACAACTCCATATTCGAGAGAATAAAACGTTTGGGGTGTTTGCTTTGCAGAATTATCACCGCCGTAGATAATGACACCCGTGAGAACGAAAGGGAGGTTGCAGTGGACTGGAAGAAAAGGGTGGGACTTTAAAAATCCTGATTAATCGAGGTATGGCAGACACTGTTGACTGTTCAGTTACAGCTATTGTCAACTCTTCTTGTTGGCTGAAAGAACCCTCTTTTGTCTGAGGGGGCATCGGCCTGTGTACTTAAGTCAGGGGTCACCCTCCCAGCCTGGGGAGGGAAATCAGGTCTCCGGACAGAAGCCCACACTGACAAGAGTAGAGTAGAAAAGGGGAAAACACGTGTGTCCTGGATAATGTCTTTGAGTCTTTGTATTAACATCCCTTGAACAACTTGTGGTAGTTACTGCTTAGAATCTGCCCAATAGCCACTCTTCCTTTTATCCTAGTTTACAGAACCCTGATTTTATTGGGATGGCAGTCAGCCAGCTAAAAGCTCTCAGCCTCCTAAAGTCCCTGTGACAGCCAGCAGCGGCCATGTGATCCAGGTGTGAGACATGAATATTAAGCAGAATTTGCCAAGTGGGGCCCCTGGGAAAGCTTTTTGAAGAGAGACAAACATAATGGGCACTCTGCTCACCCCTGTCCTCTTCTTCTTGGCTATAGTGTGGATATGAGCTAGAGAGAGAATGGCCATCTTGCAACCACAACCAACCATGAGGACAAAATCCACATGTACAAGAAGGCCAAGTGAAAAAACAGGAAAGAACCTGGGCCCCTAGTGGCGTCATTGAGGCATCCTATCAGCCCAAGATGCTTACTGTTGGACTTAGTAACAGGAGATGATAGAAACTTACCAGTGGTGAGATCTGTGTTACTTGCAGCTGAATGCATGCCTGCTGGATCCACTCCCCTGCCTCTGGATTTCTAAACTCATCAGAAAATACATTTCCTTAATAATTAAGCATTTTGCACTGGGTTTCCTGTCCTTGCAGTTGAATGCATCCTAGAGTATCCTGCATTTTGCAGTGAGGTGACTTCTGATAAATGAGATATGCCTGATCTTGGACTTGATTGACATAGGAGGGGGCAGGGATCCCTCCCACACCTGCTGGAGAATCAGAGGATGAAAGAGAAGACTTCTGATGTCCAGTGCATCTTTCTGCCAGGACCAAAAGGACTAAGGCCTCAGGGTTAACTTTGGCTTCAGATTATCTGCGAAGAGTTCTTACTAACTGATTTGTCAGTTTGCTTATTTGTTTTTGAAGGAAGAAAGCTAAGGTTCAAGGAGACAAATTTACCACCTACGGCTCTCAGTCTGCCTGTCTCTGGGATCATCTTCTATTTTCCCCCTCCTTTCTGGACCCTTGTCTTCCCATCAGTAGGATGAGATTAACTCAAGATCAAAGCTTTTCAAACATTTCATTTCAAAGTGGGCAAAACCTTTTACAGCTGAACTCTTACTTGTTGTCCCACTCATTAAAAAAGATAAAAGAAGCTGCTTGTAGTGCTGTGGGTCAGGAGCCTGCAGCCTCCTCCTCGGGGCCCTGGGTGCACTGGCACCTCACAGCAAACAGCAGCCCAGATTGCCCCGAGGCCTGCAGGAAAACCTGAGTCCAAGAGGGGAGTCTCTGATCTTTCAAACAGTGCTATTATGTATCGTGGAAGACAGTTACGCACACAGCAAAACAAAACCAAAACCAAAAGCTTTCTAACAGTACAAATGGAACAAAAAGTCACCTTCCTCTCTTCTCTGACTTGCCACTCTTCCCCCAAGATACAGGGCCTTGTCCTCTGAGAGATGGTCTGTGTGTCTCCCAATAGATGTATGTACACACATTGTCCCATCTTGCCTTACACACACACACACACACACACACACACACACACACACACACACACACACTGTGGCATCCTGTAACCACTTTGCACCTTACTTTTCTCAGTTAATGTTGCATCATGGCAGTTTTTCCAAATCAGTGCTCAGAGGTCTGCTTCATTCACTTCAGTGGTTACATGATACCAGAATACCATTTCATTTATTTGGCTAAAAAGACCCTTATTCTTGACTAAGACGTTCCAACTACTGTGAAAGCGAAAATGTTAGTCTCTCAGTCGTGTCTGGTTCTTTGTGACCCCATAAGCCTGCCAGGCTCCTCTGTCCTTGGAATTCTCCAGGCAAGATACCGGAGGGAGTTGCCATTTCCTCTTCCAGGGGATTTTCCTCACCCAGAGATCGAATCTGGGCCTCTTGCATTGCAGGCAGATCGTTTACCATCTGATCCACCAGGGAAGCCCTACAATAAGATATAAGGATATATTGTACAGCCAGGGAATATAAACAATATTTGATAACAACTTTAAATGGAGTATAATGTACAGAAATATTGAGTCTCTACATTGTATACCTGAAACTAATGTAATATTGTACATCGACTATATTTTAATTAAAACAAAAATAAGAAAAGGAAAAAACAAAGAAATGGGATACTAAAAACAAACAAAATTTCCTCTTCTTGGATACTCAGGTTGCTTCCAGTCTTTTACTGTGTTAAAGAATCCTGCAATTTAGGTGGGAGGTGGGAGGGAGGTTCAAAAAGGAGGTGGACATGTGTATACCTATGGCGGACTTATGTTGATGTGTGGCAGAAACCAACGCAATATTGTAAAGCAATCATCCTTCAAAAAAAAAACCAATACATTAAAAAAAAGAAACTTGCAATGAAGACCTTTAGTTCTTCATGTATACCTCTTGATACACATGTACTAATTTAGATACTTGTTTTCACACACGCGTGCTCTCTCCTTCCCTCTCTCTCTGCTTTTTTGCTTTTTTGCTTATTTGTGTTTCCCAATTTTTATTCTATGAGCATGTCTCATTTGTGGAATAATTAAAAAGATATGTTTATAGGTCCAGGCCTCAAGCTTCAGCCAAGTTAGATAAACAACCCCACGCATAAGCACAATTGAGAAAGGAAAAAAAAAAAATTCAGCCTCAGCTGCTGAGGCCTGTTTGGCTGGAAGGTTGCATATTTGGAGAGTTGTGTGCCAAGGCGCAGCCCTGCCTGCTGCGACACGTCCTAAGTGTAGGGTCTGGGTTCTGGTTTATGCTGTGTCGTTAACTTGCGGGTGACTCCAGGTGAGCCACTGAGCCCAGCTGCGCTGTCGGAAGAGCGTGTACTTTGTGACAGGCTCTCAGCTAAGTGCGATATTGTGTCTGGTCGGCTGGTATTATTAGCCCTACATCTCAGAGGAAGAAAAGAAACTCGGGGAGATGAAGGCCTTGCCAGTCTCCTCTAGGGCCATCAAGGAACGACCATCCACCCAGCCTGGGAGTCGGTTCCTCCCAGGTCTTGCTTCCTCCCCACTTCCCCTGAAAATATCGGTTCACCTTCAAGGACCATCATCAGCTCTACCTTCAAAATATACGTGTCTCACTGACTCCTCACCACGCAGCTTTCTAGACCCTCTGTGATCTGTGCCCCCTGCCCTCGCCACCTTTCTAGTTTCATCTCCCACCCCTACTCTTGCCTGGCTCTCTCTGTCCCCCTCACACTGGGCTTCACTCCCAAGCTCAGGGCCTTTGGGCTTGCTCTTCTGTGGGTTCTTTTCTATCCCCGCAGGTCCAGGTCTAGGCTGAGGCAAGTGAGATGCTCAGGGTGAAAATGTTAAGGAGGTAACCTCCTGACCTGCCAGCCGGCCCCTGAATGACCCTGAGACCAAGCCCCTACTCTCATTTTGAACCCCGGGTCACTAGTTTATCTCACCGGCTCCTGGCACTGCTTCTCAGACTTGATTCTTTTCATCACTGGGCTTTGCTTTAAATGACCCCCTCCCATCAGAAAGACCCCCTTGATCATCTTGGTTGTGAGTATTGCCATCACCCTCTAGCCCACCACACTGTCTCATTTTCATTGCTCTTCTTATACAATCATTTCTTCTGTGCCTCTCTCTGCCCAGCAGGTGGTAAGCTCTGTGAGGACGGGAATTCACCCTCTGATGCTATCCAGTACATTCTCGATATGTCCCCAGCATCCAGAACAGAGCTAGCATTCAGTTTATAACAGACTCAGTAACTAGCCCTGGGGTGAATGAATGAATGAGCTGGTTACAGGAACAGTCAGGATTCCACTCTGGTTTTCCTGCCTCCAAAGTCAGCCCTCCCATCCGCAGCTGAGACACAAGGTCCGGGGCACCCATGCCAGCGGCTCGTGTCACAGCCTGTCCTGATAGGAAGCCCGAGTCCCAAGGACAGGCTGCAGGGGAAACTTCTAGGTGGGGTGGAGCTTGGCCGCAGTCACGGGGGCCGCCGTCAGCCTCAGGGCTTTGCAAGGCCAGCTGCGCCCCACCCCCCTCGCTCTAGTTTTTATTTTTAGAGGCGAGTTTTTGGGCACAGAGAACTCTCCTTAGGAAAAGCCCAGCAAGAGGACGAGGGAGGAGGTTTTGAAATCCGGTGGGAAAGTAGGTCAGGCCGGGGTGCTGGCGGGTATCCAGACGATAAGGCCTCTGTGGAAGTTTAATAACGTGAGCGGTCGTATCCATGACATAATTCATAACTGAGAGGAAATAGCAATTAAGGGGCAATTGTGCAATGTGGGACAAGCCTCCTTCGCAGCTCATAAAAGCAGGAGGAGAGAGAGGTGACGCTGTCAACTCCGGGGCCGCTGGGGGCTGGGCCGGCAGTCTGCGGGGACTGGGCGCCCAGTTTCTACACTGGGGGGCACACCCGTCTTGCCTCTCCCCGTCAGGCCTCAGGGAGCTAGGAGGCCATGGAAGGCAGAGACTCCCTTCAGCTAGCACCTACCGTGTACCTGGCTAGGCTCAGGGCTGGGGTTAGAGCCGTAAACACGGCATTTTGCTGCGACTGAGAGATGGGGTTGCAGCTGCACTGCTTTGGTGCTGCCTTGTCAAGATGGAAAATCGCTTCATCAAGAGAACTGTACAACAGACACCCTGACACTTCTCCATCATCCCCTCCCCCCTCCAGTTACTATGGATTTTTCCTTTCTCCCTTATTCATTCTCTACTGCTTGATCTTTGCAGGAGCACTCGGCTTTTATAATCAGTTACACACACACCTGCTAAATACTCATTGGTACCTTTTCTCTTTCTTAAATAAGCCAAGCGTGCGCTCACCCCAGGGCCTTTGCACTTGCTGTGCCCTCTGCTAGAATGCTCTCCCCCTAGAAGACCCCATAGTTCACACCTCACCTTCTTCAGATCTTCACTCAAATGTCGCCTTCCCTATGGAGTCTTAGCGGACCAGCGTTTTAAAGCAACAAACCCATCTGTTGTTCTCTATCTGCCTCTCCGACCCTATTTTTGTCTACAGCACATACTACCAATTAGCCCTCCCCATCTGCTGTTCATGTTTTAATGCTTGCTTGGTCCCACTAGTGTGTTAGCACCACCAGCAAGGGGACTTTTGTCCATCTTGCTCTTGTCAGGATCTGTGCCTAGAACACTGTAGGTGCTCAGGAAATATTGCTGGATGAATGAATGATTAAATATTTGCTATGATTAGCGACTGATCAAAAAGGCTGACCATTTGCTGGTTTGGGGGTTGCCTCAGAACGCCTCCTGGGTCAAGCCTTTCTCGGATGCAGCCGATGGGACTAGAGGTTGGGATCGCCAAGGCCGGTTCAGCTAGCCCCGGCATTGGCGACTGGTGCCTGTTCTGATTGGTCAGTGCTCAGCTTAAAGATCACACCTCCTCGCTCCTCATTGGCTCCTTCAAAGTTAAGATTCTAAATGCACTGACCTGCTGACCCCATGCATCCATGAAAATTCTTGTGCAATGGAGCGGAGTTTTGTATGCAAAAGAGGTTTCTTGCAGAATTTTTCACAACAGTGGGCGTGCCTAGTGCGTGTGCATGCACACACACACACAGAGTCAGGAATACACTTGCTCCCAAGCACACATTCAGACACACTCTGTGCTCAAGATGCAGACCTGGAGATACACACACACACACACACACACACACACACACCATGCATATGATTAAAAACACACTCATTTTGTCATTCACACACCCAGACGAATGCTTACATGCCCGAGCATGTTTGTACATTCAGCAATAGACGCGTCTCCTTGTCTGGCACCCTCACTTAGAGCACACAGATCCCTACTCATTCACACCCACACTCAGTCACACACACACATGCACACACATACACAGACTCATTCACCTTCTTAAAGCCATGCATTCACATGCTTACACACCCTTACACAGTAAGCCAAATGCACACACAGTGGACCCCCCACAGACACCCCAAGCCACGCCTCCTGGGGTGCCCACCCTTTCTGAAGGCCAAGGCCCCTGGGAGCCGGACCTCAGCTGTGTTTAGAGGAGTCGAGACGGCCACACACCCCTGTATCTCCCCACTCTGACCCCAAGCAGCCCCGAAGCCTCTTGGCGGGAACAAGCTGAGCCAGGGCCAGCTCCATAAGCAGGGGGTGCGTGATGCCTGCATCGCCCTGACTGTGCCGCCTCAGGGCACGTCTGGCCGGCTCATCTGTGCCCAGGGCACCCGCCCACTTCCTCCCCATCAGAGGGCGGGCCGGCCTGCTGACATCAGGCGGTTTCTGGGCTGGTCTGGCACCTAGAACAGAGGAAGGAAGCAATGTGTTCCAGCCGTGGGGGCCGACCCGAGGAGCCGGGAACATGCCTGGCAGCTTGTGACCCAGCTCTGCTGAGGCTGGGCTGCCCGCCACTCCACCTTCAAGGGTCCCCATGACCCAGGCTGGGACCACCGTTCAGGGGACCGGGCCCTCCGAATTAACGCCCCACCCCCTCCCCTCCCCCTGCAGGTTGCAAGCTCCTTTCCTTCCATCTCTGAAAACAAGGACAGCAATTTTCTGTCCTAACTCGCCATGGATTATCTCTTTAAACCTTCAAAACACCAACCCTATGGCTAGGAGTTATCATCATTCTAGCTTTACAAGTAAAGAAACTGAGGCACAGAGAGGTTAGGGACTACCCCAAGGAGCAGGGTTTGCCCCCCTGCAGCTGTGGCCTGGCTCCAGACCCCTCCCCTCAATCAGCCCACCCTCTCCCAGCTTCTCTGTGTTGTTTCTCTGCTTGTGTTGGTGAGCCTCCAATATCCACGGCCTCTGCACCTCATAACCTGAACTCTGGCAACAATCTCACGAGCCGGGTGCCAGTATTAACTGTTCAGTATTAGTTGGGTACCAGTATTAGTTCCAGTTAACAGATGAGGAAACCAAGGTTTACATGACCAACCTGAGGCAGATAGCAAGGAAGAGGCAGGTTTGTGACCTGGGTCTGAGAGCTCTTTCTGCAATGCCAGGCCATCTCGCTCACGTGCCAGAGGCCTTTGACGGGACCAGAGGCAGGGAAAGGGGGCCGGGGAGGTCTGAATGGCCAAACAGAGGAATAATAATACACTTATGAAATGACAGCAAAAATGTTTCTACCTTTTAAAATAAGTGGGAAATAACGGACATAGAATAAAATGCACAGGTGGTGATGGGGCCTGTTCGATGAGTTCGGACAGATGCACTCGAGAATCAACCACCTAAAACGCGATCCAAGTCTCTCAAAGGCCAAGTTCCCTCGTGCTCCTTTCCAAACCAGCCTCAGCCCCAGACGACCGCAGGTCTCTGCGCTGTCATCCTAGGTCATCCTGTTCCGCATCACAGGTTAGCTTTGTCCCACCAATGGCACCCCACTCCACTACTCTTGCCTGGAAAATCCCATGGGTGGAAGGGCCTGGTAGGCTGCCGTCCAAGGGGTCGCTAAGAGTCGACGCGACTGAGCAACTTCCCTTTCACTTTTCACTCTCGTGCACTGGAGAAGGAAATGGCAACCCACTCCAGTGTTCTTGCCTGGAGAATCCCAGGGACAGGGGAGCCTGGTGGGCTGCCGTCTATGAGGTCGCACAGAGTCAGACACGACTGCAGCGGCTTAGCAGCAGCAGCAGCAGCAGAGTTTCAAATAGAGGAAGTCACACGGTGTGTGCTCCTCCGCACACACTTGCTACACTCAGCGTAACACCTGTGAGATCCGCTGCGCTTCTGCAAGCGTCACTAGTGGGTTCTTTCACGGCTGAGGAGTGTCCCGCTGTGAAAACGCTTTTTTATCCAGCCTCCGGGGGACGCGGCTGTTTCCGGTGGCGGGGCGCGTTTGTGCCCACGGAGCCCCGATGCCGAGCCAGGCACAGTGAGAATCTGGAGTCCTTCACAGGCGCCGCATCTGGTCACCTCCCCCGCCCCAGTCATTATCGCGCTCCCCACCTGGGGGCAGGAGAAACTGCAGGCCCAGGGTGAGAAATCCAAAGACGTGGATGAGCTGCGCTGAGCAAGAGGCGGAGGGAGACGCGGGGATGGCCGGAGGCCCTGGCCTGCGAGCGCGCGCTCAGCAGAAGCCCAGCTGGAGCGCAGCCGTGATGGCAGGGGCCTCCTGCTGGGCTCCCCGGCCTGTTCTAAACACTCTGCGGGAACCAACCCACTCAGTCCTCTGTTACCCTTCTTTACAGTGAGGGAAACTGAGGCGCAAGGTGGCTGCCTCCTGCCTCCAGGGCCCCACGGCTCATGAGGAGTGGGGCTGAGGTTGGATTCGGGTGGCCTAGCGCCGCTGCTTCTCGTCACCGCAAGTCTAAACCAGCTCAGTAGCCCTGCTTCTCTGTACTCGGGGCCCCTAGGCAGGCGGGCTCAGGGCCCGACTCACCCGGAGGCGTTTCCTCTCCTGATCGTCTTGGTGCTCCACCGTGAACCTCCCCGGGTGCTGGGAATGCAGGCGACAGGAGGGACGGTCAAAAGAGGGACCCTAAAGCCAGCCTGTGAATCCCAGCTGCGCCATTTGCTGGCTGTGTGACCTTGGATCAGTCCCCTCCCCTCTCTGAGCTTCCATTTCCTTCTCCATAAAATCAAAGATGGTGACGAAAATAGTGACCTCTCGAGGATTCAGTGGGATGGGTGTGGAATTACTAGGTAGGTCATATGAGCCGCTCAGTCGTGTCTGACTCTTTGCAATCTCATGGACTGTCCTGTAACAAACATTTACCTGTGTTTTCCTATCTGCATGGGACCTCTCAATGCTTATTAACTCAAATTCACAGCAACCTTGCAAAGCAGATGCTGTTTAATCCCCACTTTACAGATGAAGAAACCAAGTCTCTAAATACCATCTCCATGCTAAAAATCTCCAAACGTACACCTCCTGCCAGGATGTCTCACTTGAACTCAGGCCTGAATATCCAGCTGTGACGGCACAGGCCTGATGGATGTCTCAGCCTCCGGGTAAGAAACGGAACCTTTCGCCTCCCTGCACTATCTCACCCCTGCTGCAGTCTTCTTTACTTCAGAAAGAGTCCACCTCTGTCTTTCAAGGGACTCAGGCCCCAAACCTGAGTGTCCTCACCGACTCCTCTTTCTCCAACCCTCTCTGCCCCACTTGGCGTCCACAAGCCTTCAGAAGGCATCCGGGTCTGATCACAGTCCCGCCTCCACAGTCCCACCCCGGCGTGAGTCACCAGAAACTTGCTCGGAGGATTATTCCAGAGTCCTCCAAACTATCTCCTCCATCCTGCCATTTCCCCCTACCCGAAAGAAGTCAGTTCACGTCTCTCCCATGCTCAACACCCTGCCATGGCGTCCACGTCGTCCAGAGTGAAAGACGAGGTCCTGGCGGTGGCCCGTAGGTCCCCGCAGTTGACCCTTGCCTTGCCTTCTGATGACTCCTCTCCGGCCACACCGGCCTGCCCCCTGCTCCGGGAACACATCAAGCACTCTTCAACCCCAGGGCCTTTGCACTTGCTGTTCCCGCTGCCTGGGACTCCCTTCCCAAGGATAATTACATGGCTCCTCTCTCACCACCTCCAGGTCTTTGCTCAGAGGTGAATGTCTCCAGGGCCTTCCTTGACCACCCTGCTTACAGGAACAAGCCCCTTCATGAGCACAGCTTGGCGCCCATCACCATGGCACCCATGATGCCCATGGCGCCCACACCAGCTGGCATGTGGAACCTTATTAATAATTGTTAGTAGTAGTAGGTTGGAATCTCTCTATCCACTGTGCCCGCCAGTGCAGGACTGCTTCTGGGGAGTCACTGCAGCAACCTCATCACCTCTGGGTCTGGTGCACAGCGCTTACTCATTAAAGGTTTACTGAATGAATAAATGGAGATCGGGGGGGATTCACTGACTTCCCTGGGCCACCAGATTAGGACAGGTTGAAACCAGTGTTTGAACCCAGGGGTCTCAGTCCCAGGCTGTGTCGTTAACCTCCCAGGGCCTGGTTCTACGTCAGCACCCCAGAGATGGTGGCTGTCACCGTGATGATTTTTCCGGCAATATGCCGGAAAAACTGCAGGAGAAGGCTGGGGAGGGGGGCGAAAGGGAGAGGTCAGGTCAGCTGTGTGGCCTCCGACCAGTAGGAGATGACTCATCAACCCCATGAGGACAGGTGACATTCCATCCTTGCCCCCAGGGGACTTTGGCCCGAGATAAAGGGAGCACCCTGCTTCTGGGAAGAGGAGGATAAACAAGTGGGAGAGGTGGCCAGGCCACTGCCTGGGGGGGGGTCGCATGTCTGGGCTGGAGGGCCACAGGGTTCAGCCGTGAAGCAGGGGACAGCCAAGAATGACCCCTGAGCCTCCCTTCCGGGGTCAGAGGCACAGCCTGAGCCCTCTTATCAGGCAGATGGAACTTTTTCTGTGCAGTCAGCACCCCCGCCTCCCCCTCAGGCGGGCAGGGGACAGCCTCTTGGTGCACTTCCATTTCCCCTTGGCATTTTTTCCTGGGTCAGAAAAACCAGAGCCAACCAGCAAATGCATTTTGAAAAGGACCATCAAGGGGCCGCAGAGTCTCTAGCCTGATGAACTATGAGTGAGTGAGTGAGTGAGTAAGTGAAGTCGCTCAGTCGTGTCTGACTCTCTGCGACCCCATGGACTATAGCCCGCCAGGCTCCTCTGTCCATGGGATTCTCCAGGCAAGAATACTAGAGTGGGTTGCCATTTCCTCCTCCAGGGGAGCTTCCCAACCCAGGGATCGAACCCAGGTCTCTGGCATTGCAGGCAGACACTTTACCTTCTGAGCCACCAGGGAAGCACCCTATATTTGATTTATATTTTAATTTTAAAAACTCCTAACTTGGGACTTTCCTGGTGGTCCACTGGTTAAGAATCTGTCTTGCAATGCTGGGGACTTGGGTTCGATCTCTGATCAGGGAACTAAGATTTCACTTGCCTCCAGGTAGCTAAGCCCACACACCACAACTGAGACCCGACAGAGCTAAACAAACAGACAAACAAACTATATATATATACACACACATATATACACACATATATACACACACATATATATACACACATATATATACACACACACATATACACACACATATATACACACATATATATACACACACATATATACACACATATATACACACACATATATATACACACATATATATACCTCCCAACTTGATAACGTCAGTTGCGTCCCACTCTGTGTGACCCCATGGACTGTAGCCCGCCAGGCTCCTCTGTCCATGAAATTCTTCAGACAAGAACACTGGAGTGGGTTGCCTTTCCCTTCTTCAGGGGATCTTCTCGACTGGGGTCAAACCTGGGTCTCCTGCATTCCAGGCAGATGCTCTTACCATCTGAGCCACTAGGGAAGCCCCCACAACTTAATAATACTTAAAGATAGCTCTGTTGCAAAAAGATTCAAGCAACACACTCTCTATGGTAAGTTAACTGTATCTCCAGGATTGGGTTTGGCTGCAAGCAACGAGTACCAGACTCCAGTGGCTTTGCTGGCTAGAGATTCTATTTTCCTTGGGTTAAAAAGAAGTCCAGAGGACGACTCGTTCCAGGAAGTCACCAATGACCAGTTTCCCTGTCTCCCACTTTGGTGCGTGACTTTCAAACTCACGGCTACTTGACTGCCTGGCATGCGGTTCTCAGCCCAGGAGGGGGGCAGAGGAGGTGCAGGATCTGGGTCAAATCCTCCTCTTAGATTAAAACCACGGCGGCTTTGTCAGAGCCCCACCTGACTGATCCCTGCTTACATCTCACAGAGTTGGACATGAATGATCGACTGAACTGAACTGACCAGGAGTGGGTCACCTGGCTCCCCGACTGCACCCGCCTGCCTGCAAGGTGGGCTGGAGACGTGATCATTTTGTGTTGGTCCATTGCCGGTCCATTCAGAGCTGGGGGCGTATTCTTCACCTTCCTGTGCGATTTCGAGCCTTAGTCGGGGAGCTCAGATCCCACATGCCTCACAGACAAAGAACCAAAACACAAAGCAGAAGCAATAGTGTTACAGATTCAATGAAGCCTTTAAAAATGGTATGCATGGAAAAAAATCTTTTGGAAAATATTTATTCTTGCCTGGAAAATCCCGTGGACATAGGAGCCTGGCGGGCTACAGTCCATGGGGTCTCAAAGAGTGGGACACAGCTGAGCGACTAAACACATTAGTGAGAAGAAGGGATGATGGATCAGATTTATTTTGTGTGATCTGACTAGAAACAGAGTGTAAATGTGATTTCTCGAGCTTTTTATCACCTAAAATTATGCATTCAGATAATTGTAGGATAGCTGTGACACAGTTTATGTACTTCATCCCATGTTCATGGTATTTAGCTTCCCCTAAATATGTCCACTGTTTGAAACAATGCCTCAGTGAACATCCTCACGAAGGACTTGTCCTGCCCGTCGCCCTTCCCTTCTCCAGGGGATCTTCCCAACCCAGGGATCGAACCCAGGTCTCCCGCATTGCAGGTGGATTCTTTACCAGCTGAGCTACCAGGGAAGCCGGCGCATTTTCTACAAAATGTACTTGAGATTGCGGGCGCGTCCATTTAAAAGGTCAGGAAGTTTTCCCAAATCAACAGAAAGGTTTTGCCAGTTCACACTCGCTCCCGCCGTGTGTGAGAGGATCTGCCTCCCTTACACTCACCAGACAGGATATTATCACTTAAATATTTCCCCCCGTGTGATGGGAAAAACATTATTTGCGTTAAAATGTGCATTTCCCTGACTAGCATTGAGGTGAAGCCCTTATCGTTTATGTATTGCCTGTTTGTATTTTCTGATGTGCTCATTTGCTTTCTAAACTTATCTGGGATTGTCTCTCGCTGATTTGTTTCTTTCCTTTCTGATTGGTAGGAGTCCTTTTCTAGCTGGCTTACGGACTTATGTACAATAAACTGCATCCTTTTAAAGGCGTGTGGGCGGGCTAAGTCAATTCAGTCGTGTCTGACTCTTTGTGACTCTATGGACTGTAGCTGCCAGGCTCCTCCATCCAGGGGATTCTCCGGGCAAGAATACTGGAGTGGGTTGCCTTTTCCTCCTCGAGGGGCTCTTCCCGACCCAGGGATGGAACCCACATCTCCTGTGTCTTCTGTATTGGCAGGCAGGTGCCTTACCACTAGCGCTACCTGGAAAGCCCCCATATAAGGCTGCTGCTGCTGCTAAGTCACTCCGTCGTGTCCGACTCTGTGAGACCCCATAGACATCAGCCCGCCAGGCTCCGCCGTCCCTGGGATTCTCCAGGCAAGAACACAGGAGTGGGTTGCCATTTAAGGCAGGGTGTCTCAATTCTGGTACTACTGACATTTGGGTCAGATCATTCTTTGCTGGGGAGTGGGAGGTGCTGAGTATTGTATTAATAGGATGTTTAGCAGCATCCTTGACCTCTGCCCCTAGAAGCCAGTAGCACATCCCCAGTCATGACAACCACAGAAGTGTCAGGACATTTCCAAGTGTCTCGAGGGCAAAATGATACCCAGTTGAGAGCCTCCCATTTAAAAGTGTACAGTTGATGAGCTTTGATAGATATGTGCACCCAAGAACCTACTAATACCTTCAAGAGTTTTATAATTTAGGTTGTAAATATTTCTCAGTCCGAGGTTTGACTTCAGATCCAACACCTGCCTTTTTCTATTTGAGTGAACTAAGTAAAGTCATTTTTTTTTTCACTCTGAACCTCAGTTTCCCCATCTGTGAAGTGGGGATAACAATCTGACCTAGCAGTGATGTTGTAAGTCTTGAAGGCAATGATGAATGTGGTTGGCAGGTAACAGATGCTCAATAAAAGCTACACCCATCCACCCGCCCTTTCTCACTATGTGTGCGCTCATTTAGTCAACAAATACCAAGCACCTCCTATGTGCCAGGCCCTGTGCTAGGCTCTGGACATAGTGAACAGGACAGACAGGGTCCATGTGCTCCACTGGGAGAGACAGAGAAGAAATGAGCAAATACATGAATGAACAGGACTGATGCGCTTAGTGCTGCTGATTAGGACCGGGAGGTCAAGCAGATGGCCCTGTGTGGTGGACACCTGGGTAGGTGGTGGCTCTTTGGGAGAACGAGGAGGCGGCATATTAGTGGGGAGCAGAAGGAGAAGCCGGAGCAGCAGGGAAGGGAGGCCCAGGCAGAGAGAACAGCAAGCACAGAGGTGGTGCAGCTGATTCCACCAGCCGGACACCTTTAAGGAACAGCAAGGAGCAGGAGTGGCTGGGACAGAGCACTCAGGGGGAGGACAGAGCTGGGACTCAAGGCCAGCGAGGTAAGGACATGGGGCCGACTGCACAGGGCCTTGGCCTTCATGGACAGGAGTGTTCTTCCATTCTAACTTGCAGGGAGAAGTCAGTGGATAGGCTTTAGCCGGGGAGACATGATTCCTCCACTCACGCAACACGGAGGTCCCTGCGCCTCGCCCTGCAGATGGCATGTTTCCCGGCTCACAGTTTGCCCGTTTCTCTGGGTCTCTGTTGACTGCTGCTGCTGCTTAGTCGCCCGGTCGTGTCCAGCTCTGTGCGACCCCATGGACTGCATCCCAGCGGGGATTCTCCAGGCGAGAATACTAGGGAGGGCTGCCATGCCCTCCTCCAGGGGAGCTTCCTAACCCAGGGATCAGACCCAGGTCTCCTGCATTGCAGGCAGGTTCTTTACCACTGAGCCACCAGGGAAGCCCCATCTGCCTGCTGGTACCCTATAAATAACGCTGATCTTAACCACACTAATGACCAACTTTTCTCTACAAGACCTCAGACCTCAGGGCCCCTTCACATCCACTTCCCTACTCGAGTCTTGTACCAACCCTGAGAAGTTAACCTGGGCCCTGGGTGCCCATTATTTCACAGATAGGGAAGCTGCGGTTCGGCCACACAGCTGGAAAGCATCAAGCTGGGACACAAACCCAGGGTTCTTTCAGCTAAGCTTGCTTCTCCTTGATCCCAGGTCAGCTCTTAGGGTGGAGGGTAAGGAGGGAGTTTTCTCTCTTCCTTTCTAAGACTACCCTTAATTCTGGGGTTGAAACCTGCAGTGCTCCTATCAGGCCTTTCCCTTGGCAAGCCTCCTGGGCTGCCCAGAGAGAGGGAAGCCCCGTCCCCAGCCCCCTCTCAGGAGAGGAGGGAAGGCAAGTACTGGGGCTGGGCCCACGGCCAGATGAAGCTGGGGCTGAGCCGGAAGTGCAGTGGTCCAGGGCCACGTGGGGTCAAGATCCACCTGTGGGCATTCGGGGGGCTCTGCCTTCTGGCTGGGGACTCGGCCCTGTTTCTGAACCAGTTCTCTGGGACTCCTCAGCTCCCCCATCAGGTGGGGGTCTTGCAGATCTGGACCCAGTGTTGGTTGGGATGCCACTGGGCCCACTGCACACTGACCACTTAAACCAGGCTGTGAGCCCCCAGGATCTCACATGTAATGGGCACCCGGGAAAACACGTGTGGAACTGAACTAGGGCCTGCCTCAGTTTCCCCAGCTTGCCCTTCGGCCTCTGCGGCTCATCCTCATTTGTCACGCGCCAGCCACACTGCGATTGCTGGAGATGCAACAGCGATCACCTCACACGGCCCCTGTCCTCAGAGAGCTCACAGTCTGGCTGGGCTGGTGGATGAGGAGCCAGATAAGACCGTGCTAGTGTTGAGGGCGAGGGTGGCAGGGACTGCCAGGGTCTACCAACCTCCCTCATCTTTCTCCTCAAAATGCAAGAACCTGGAGGTGCTCCCAGGGCACATGTGGCTGAGAGAGATTATATCTCCCAGCCTATTCTGCAGTTAGCTGTGGTCATATGGCCAAGTCCTAGCCGATGGGATGCAAGTGGAGTGATGTGAAACCACTTCTGGGTCATGCCCTCAGAAGAAATGACCCTTCCTCTCTTCCTGCTGACTGGCATGTAGAGGTGATCGGGGAGCTAAAGCAGCTATTTTGGCGTTCACTGGAAGCTGTGGAATGAAGAGGGCAGAGCAACTGTATAAAAGGAACCAGTTTCGAGAATGAACTCGCAGAAATGAAGCAAACCACCAAACTTGGACCTTCCACATCCGTGCTGGGGAATTAAAATCCTGTCCCATTGAGACCGTGTGGATTCTGCCAGAGCAGCTCAGATGTAGCCTGACTTACACATAGGCATAATAAGCACATGTTGTTGGGGAAGTGTCAGAGATGTTTAACCCAGCCTGGTTGGGGGCAGGGGTGGAGGGCTTCTCGGAGGAGGCAACTTTTAGATGGAAGCTTGACAATGAGAAGGAGGATATTTCTAGACAAAGTTTTCAGACAGACGTGTAGCATATGGGTAAATGTGGAGGTAAGAGGGAATATGGAGCTTTCCAGATACCTAAAGGACCCGAGGGTGGCTGAATCAGGGAGTGAGAGGGGTAGGTGAAAATGGGGCTGGCTGGTTGGCAGGATCTATCTTGAAGGGCCTGGAAAAGCCATGTTAAGCTTTTTGAATTTTGCCATGAGGGTAAATGGGAGCCATTACCTGATTCAAAGAGCCGACTCATTAGAGAAACCTCTGATGCTGGGAAAGATTGAGGGCAAGAGGAGATGGGGGTGGGAGAGGATGTGATGGTTGGATGGCATCACTGACTCAATGGACATGAGTTTGATCAAACTCTAGGGCATAGTGAAGGACAGGGAAGCCTGGTGTGCTGCTGTTCAGGGGGTCGCAGAGTCGGACACAACTTAGCAACTGAACAACAACCAGAGGCTGGAGGCAAGAGGGTGAGGTGATTAGATGTGCTTCTTAGGAAGGTCTCTATGGTTACAGGGTGGGAAATGGATTCATTCTTTTTAAAAAAAAAAGAACACAAGCTATGTATGCTACGTGCCAGGCACTGAGGATTATCAGTGAGCAAAACAGATTCGGCTCCTGTCCATGTGGAATTTGCAACCTGGCAGAGTGAGACATGAGTCAAGTAACCATGTAAATAAGCACGGAACGTGATAAGGCCAATGCAGGGAGGAATGCATGGCTGTGAGTTGATATAAAGTGGGGGTTGACTTGCGGGAGTCAGAGCTTCCCTGGGAAAGGTGATGGAGGGGCAGCGGTGGGAAAGCTTCCAGGACGAGGGGACAGCACAGGTGTAGGATCACCAGAGGCCACAGAGGTGAGGGTCAAAGTGATGGTAAGGTTGGGGAAATGCAAGCATAGTTGGTGAAGGAACCAGGGGGTCTCCAGGGCCAGTCAGTTTCTGGCTTGGCCAAGGTGGACAACAACAGGGAAGGAGTAAGGAAGGGGAGGGAACTGGAAGTAAACCCTGAGTTCAAATATGGTATGTCGGATGAGCCTTCCAAGAGGAGATGGTGAGTGTGTGGTTGGATAAGGGGTCTGCCATGCAGAGGAGCTCCATGGCCAATTGGAGATGTGGTCATCCCACACATGACTCCCAAGCCAGAGCTCCTCCAATGCGGGCCTTTGGGCCACATACCGTATGCCAGGAATTATACCCATGGTAGACACAGTGCTTTCCCACTCTGTCCTCTCAGCCAGTCCAGTTCTGCTGGATGTCCATCTGCCAAGGTGCTCAGGGGCAGTGCCTCTCTTCAGCCTCAGCATGAGTTATTATGGGTCTAAAAACCAGTCAAAGCTATGGTCTTTCCAGTAGTCATGTACAGATGTGAGAGTTGGACCATAAAGAAGGCTGAATGCCTAAGAATTGATGCTTTTGAACTGTGGTGCTGGAGAAGACTCTTGAGAGTCCCTTGAACTGCGAGGAGATCCAACCAGTCCATTCTAAAGGAAATCAGTCCTGAATATTCATTGGAAGGACTGATACTGAAGATGAAACTCCAGTACTCTGGCTACCTGATGTGAAGAGCTGACTCATTAAAAAAGACCCTCAGGCTGGGAAAGATTGAAGGCAGGAAGAGAAGAGGGCAACAGTGGGTGAGATGGCTGGATAGTATCACCAACTCAGTGGACATGAGTTTGAGCAGTCTCCAGGAGATGATGAAGGACAGGGAAGCCTGGCGTGCCACAGTCCATGGGGTTGCAGAGTCAGACACGACTTAGCAACTGAACAACAAGAGCACAGCCAAAGATGGTCATCCTCACTCGACTTGACTGGTTTGGAGTGGGCACATGATGCGGTCTTGATCAACGGGAAGTCTTTGGGGGTCTTCTGGGAACAGTGGTCTCCCTTATGGAAGAGGACACGTGAGGAGAGGTACCTTTCCTCCTCTTGGTGTTCTCATGTCTGTGTGTGATATCTGGAGCTGTAGCACCCATCCTGAAACCACGAGGAGAGACATCAATGAAGTGCTGAGAAGAGCAGAGCAGGAAGATGAAAAGAATGTGAGTTTTATCCACCGCGACAGAGGGGCCTGATGGGCTTCAGTCCATGGGCTTGCCAAGAGTCGGACACGACTGAGCAACTTCACTTTCACCTTCATGCCTTCAAATTAAAAGACCATTATTAGCTGAAATTATGAACCCCTCTCCCCTTTTCCTGCCACCTTCATTTACATTCTAGTCCTGTGGCTAAACACATTCTGACTCAGAAAGCGCTTTATATGTATCATTTTATTTGATCTTCTCAGTAACCCTCTGAGGTTGGTATCACTATTATAGCCATTCTGTAAGTGAAGAAACAGGTTCAGGGCAGGTAAGGGACTTTCCCAAGGTCACAAAGATGGTAAGGTATACAGCTGGCATTTGAGTCAAGGCCGATGTGATTCAAGAGTGCAGCTGGGTGAAAGCCACCATCTTCATTTAAAAGTCTTTCCCTTAACACGTTTTTAGTAGGAAACCATAGCCCTGTTCTTATTTTTCCCTGGAAAACTGTTATTATGGTTGGTGGGAAATTTAGAGTGGGCTGCACTTCTTTGTACACAGTTAATGGCTTTGATTATATGTTTCTGGCTTCTTCATTCTGAGAAAGGCTTCCATTGGTTGTACAATATAATCAAATCATTTCTTATGTAAACAGCCGTCTGGCACAGAGTCAGCGATGGTTCCATCAGCGGGAAGGTGAAAATGAAACTGTGTTCCCAGCTCCGGAAAGCAATCTGCTATTCAGCAGGAAAAGATCAAGGGTTAATGACACGGAGTTGGGCAAAGGCTGCCGCTGGGGTTCTGAGCATTATCAGGAGGCGGGAACAAAGAAGGGTTGTTAAATGGGTTTGTTACAAAAGTTATTTCCTAATGTAATTCATGAAATGCTTGTCAGAACATTAAGCACATCCTTCGAAAGCACAAGAGAACGTTAAAAAAAAAAGAAGAACAAAAACAGAAAGAAAAGAGGCTTCTGAAAGTCAATTATGAAACTCTTAGGAAAGGTGAATATCCTTAATATACAAAGAGTTCCTACAAAACAATAGGAAAAGGTAAAAACCTTATTATAAAGTTGACTATTCACAAGCGAATAGTCAATAGTCACAAGTGAAGAAATATAAGAGGCAGGCCTACATATGAAGCAAGATCTAGCCTGCTGGTAATCAAGGAAATACAAATAAGAGCTATAATGATATAGCATTTTCCACCTATCAGACTGACATAAAATGGCAGTATACTCCACGATGTTCAGTGGGCAGAGATTTTAAAGCACCACAGAAATCTAATTTTGGAGCACTTATCCTAAGGATATAATAAGCCAAGCATTCTCCATGGACGAGGGTGTTCACTGCAGCATTGTTTATCATAGTGAAAAATTAAGGAAAAACCTAGAAATGCCAAACTATGATGATTCATTAAGTCAACAATGGTAAACATAATAAAGCACTATATTAAAATAAAGTTTTGTTAAAATAGTAATTAAAATGGCAATGTAGAGATGTCACAAGATGTTATAGAGAAAAATTATTTTTATATTTTAATTTTTAAAATTTCATACGTTTCTAAATGGAAGGAGAATTGCTTCACAGGATTTTGTTGTTTTCTGCCAAATATCAACATGAAGAGAAAAAATTTTCCTAACTTGTACTCAACTGTAGGTGCACAGGCTCGAATATTAAAGAGAGCATCCTAAAAGATGCTTACCAAAGATGGCAGCAGAGTTTATTTCTAGGTGGCAAGAATTTCATTAGCAATTTTTTACGTTCATGTAAGTCAGTTTTTCAACCCTGACACTATTGACATTTGCTGTTGTTGCTCACTCTCCGGTTGTGCCCGAATCTTTGTGGCCCCATGGACTGTAGCCCCACCAGTCTTCTCTGTCCATGGGGTTTCCCAGGCAAGAACACTGGAGTGGGTTGCTAGTTCTTCTCCAGGGGATCTTCCGGGACCCAGGGATCGAACTCACGTCTCCTGCACCGGCATGCGTACTCTTTACCAATGAGCCATCAGGGATGGGACCAGACATTTTTTTTTTGGGGGGGGGGCTGTCCTGGGCATTGCAGGCTGTTTAGCAGCATCCCTGGCCTCTACCCACCAGATGCGAGTAGCACCCTGACCCCTCTCCCCAGTCATAGCAACCAGAAGTGCATCCAGACATTGCCACATGTCTCCTGGGGGACAAAACCACAGTCGTTTGAGAAGCACTGTTTTAAATACTTTTCTGCATTATTTAAATATTTTAACAACAAGCATGTATTGTTATCATAATCAGAAAAAACAAACACATTAAAAAAATATTCGGTAAAGTCTTTTGCGGCTTTGTGAATTGGTTGTGGTTTCAGTCAATGGAATTCAATCGAAGAGCAGAAAAATGTGCTATCTTCCTGCCTTGGAGACAAGGCTCTGGTGAATGATCTAGACATTTGGCAAAGTTCTCCCAGATTCATCTTTGCTCAAAGAACTTTTTTCCTCCAGATTTTAATATAATTAAACACCAGAGTGGATGTTTTGACTCTCTCGCCATCTCACTCTTTCGTTGGTAGCTGCTCCAGTTTCGGTGGGTGCCACACTTCTCTCTGAGCTTTCCTGGTGGCTCGGATGGTAAAGAATCTGCCTGCAATGCAGGAGACCTGGGTTCCCTCCCTGCATCAGGAAGATCCTCTGGAGAAGGGCATGGCAACCCACTCCAGTATTCTTGCCTGGAAAATTCCATGGACAGAGGAGCCTGGAGGGCTACAGTCCATGGGGTAGCAAAGAGTTGGACACGACTGAGTGACTTCAACGTCAATGTCAATGTCAATGAATCGGTTTGCAGTCAGTCTCCTACGTATATTGTCTACAGTCCCAGACTAGCTGATGCATGCCCTTTGATGACAGCAGTCTCTCCCGAACTCTGCATCCACATCGTATCAGCAAATACATATTAGCCACATGCTGGATGCCTTTTCATACTGGATGCCAGGTCCAATGCCCGATCCTGGAAAAGCGAGATGACACAAACTCGTCCCTGACCAACATGCAGCCTGGTTGGGTGGGGAAAGGGATGAAGAAAGGACAACAAAGAGGCAACATGATCTGTGTGGCGACGGCAGGGACGCAGGCTCCAGTCTAGGCGTGGGGTGGAGAGAAGAAGTCCTGGCTGAGCCAGCCTTGGAGGCAGAGTCGGGAGACGGAACGGAGGTCTGGATGGGGGCGCAGCGTGCTTGCCGGCCCGGACGTTTGAGAGACTGCGGTGGGCTCGGGCTCGGGGCAGGGAACCACCTGGAGAAAGGGAGGAACCGTTGGAGGAGGGGAGGCATGACTCCAGGGCACGTCAGAGCACCCCACACAAAGGGGGCCCGGCAAGGGACTGGGTCCCCAGAAAGAGCACCACAGCTCTGCGGCCTGGACCCTGGCCTCCCCCATTCTTTGATGCAGTCCAGCTGTTGGCAGAGAAGGTAGGAGGTGGGGAGGGGTCACTTGTCGAAGCCCAGCTTTTCCATTCCAAGGCTGGAGAAACTCAGGTATCAGTAGAGATGACACTTCATGACAAATATTCTTTCAGCGGCATTCACTCCACACCAGCCCGACTCTGTTGGAGGGCAACAGTCAACCTGGGCTGTGGTCTAATGGGAGACGGATAATCACCTAATGATTCTAATATGTAAACTGTTGTCAACCGTGCTCTGGAATCCTCTGTTGAGGTGTTTGACATCTCAGAGAAGTCACAGAAGGCTTCCCGAAGGAGGTAGCACTTGAGCTGAGGACTGAAGACTAACAATGAATTAGTTCCTTTGGCAAAGTCAGGAAGGAGAGGGTTTGGGAAGGAGGAAATAGCCTGTGCAAAGGCCCTGTGGCAGGAAGTTACGTATGAGGATGAAGGGCTGATATGAAGGAGTCCTTCCTTAAAAGTCTGAGGACTGTGTTTTTCATGTCAGCAAGCATGTATGGTGACCACGTTGTAAGGTGGGTCTCACTGCGACCATTTTACAGATGAGGAGACAGGCATAGAGAAGCAAAGTCATCTGCCCAAGGACACACAGCCAGTAAGCAGTGGAAGACAGAATTGAACTCACGTTCTTTATCCTACCCTGGCATGTCTCTTTGGAGCGTCACCCAGGAGAGGGTACTTGTCCTTGAGAACTCGGCAGTTCTCAAAGTGTGCTCCAAGACCCTTTCACACAGTTCACAAGATTCTTTGTCTTTTTCACTCTCATTCTCACAGGAGTATAAAGGGTGGGAAACACCATAGGTATTTAGATTCCATGCTGCAACTAACCCTTAAGAAATGACCCCTGGTGAGTTTTCGTGCACCACTGAGGAATATTCACAATATCACAATAGTCTCTGCTTGCGAAGATGTGCCTTTGTGAAGCTGAGGTTTTGTTTTTCAGATATTTCAACCAAAGCAAAATATCACAGCAGATGGAATGCAGAAGCAGATACGTGATCCAGATGTCTTGTATTAGGCTAGTCATTTGAGAGAGGAGCTAAGCTGTAAACAGTGCCACTTTGCTCAGTGTGTGTGTCTGTTCTGAAATGTATAGTTACTTACTATAACAACATGTTAATTATATGAACATGTACTGGAATTAGTGTTATTATCAAGTGAACAAGATAAACATTTTATAAACTTCTTAGTTTTCGTTCCTAACATGAATATCAGTTGATAACTATCCACATAAACAAAAGCTCCTTGGGCTTTTCAATAATTTTAAAAACTGACTTTAAAATCCTGAGACCGAATGTCTGGGAACGCTGCCTTAACTGATAATGCTTCTTCTCCCGCACCCCCGCAGTCCCCGACCCTGACCCCCGGTTTTCTCCCCATCTCCCCTGTCCCCCTCCCTCCTGGAGGGCAGCCCTGGGCCAGTCAGCGCTCAGTGATTCTAGGAATGGGGCTGGGCACCAAATCGTGGAGTCCCAGGAGGCTTCCTGGCTTCAGAGTTTCAGAACCAAGGCGATCAGAAAGAACTCATGCTTGTGGCAAAGCATCTCACAAAGGGCAAGCCTCCCCCATCCAGAGCCAGGGGTGGGGTTCTGGCGGGGAGACCGCCTGGGGTTGAGCGCGAAGAAGCCAGACGCCAGGTAGGAATGGCTTCTCCGGGATGCTCTGGGAAGGCCTCCACCCAGCCAGGGAACAGGGAGCAGCCAGAAAACAGCCAAAGGACCCCAGGACACGGGCAGCACGTGGCCCGGCTGCTGGGAGTGAGCCCGTAGCAGACTCACAGCCCTGCTCTCACTCTGGTCCCCGACACGTCCACCTCACTAAAGCTTGGAAGAGCTGGGAACCCAGGATGGGGAAGTGGTGGGAGGCGGGTGCGGGAATCGACGGTCAGATGGTTTCCACTGGCCTGCCGGAACAATCGCGCAAGATGGAGATTAAGTTCAGCTGTAAAAAAAAAAACAAAATCCACACGGCTCCAGCTGGTGAACTGGGGCCTGAAGCCACTGTGTGTAGAAGCCCTGCTTATCTGGGGTGTGACTCCCTAGCCCGGCCTCTTTCTTTGGGCATCAGAGGCACAGTCACTTGCTTCAGGCTGCACAGCAGGAAGGGGCAGCTGGGATCCGCACTCAGGCTGGGCTCCAGCCCCCACGCCTTTGAACACTGAGCCACGCTGCTAGGGGAGGCTGTCTCCACGGCAGGCAAGCCTCTGCTGGAGTGTGGGGCTCAGAGGCTGGACTGGGCTTACAGCCCCTGCGACTGCAGGCTTGGACCCCCAGGGCCCTCGGTGGCGGGGGGCAGAGGGCTGGCTGTCCAGACCCCCAGGGCCCTCGGCGGTGGGGGGTGGCATGGGGAGGGTGGGCAAAGGGCTGGCCATCAGCGTAGGCGTGAGGAGCTGGGCTCAGCCCCCGGGACTGGAGGTTTGGACCTCCAGGGCCCTCGGAGGGAGGGGGCAGAGGGCTGGCCGTCAGGACCCCCAGGGCTCTCGGTGGCGGGGGGCAGAGGGCTGGCTGTCCAGACCCCCAGGGCCCTCGGCGGTGGGGGGTGGCATGGGGGTGGGGCAGAGGGCTGGCCATCAGCGTAGGCGTGAGGAGCTGGGCTCAGCCCCCGGGACTGGAGGTTTGGACCTCCAGGGCCCTTGGAGGGAGGGGGCAGAGGGCTGGCCGTCAGGACCCCCCAGGGCCCTCGGTGGTGGGGGGTGGTATGGGGGGCAGAGGGCTGGCCGTCAGCGTAGGCACTAGGAGCTGGGCTGGGTGCTCTTGCGCAGGCCCTGCCCCAGGTGCCCCTCTGCCTGTGGAGTACCAGGGAGGGGCGGGTGAGGCTGGCAAGACAGGTTCTGCAAGGTTCTCTGCCTGAGCCAGTGGCTTCCCGCACCCTCAGCTTCCCTTCACCTTCACCTTCCCGCTCTTCCTGGAGAGGAGGCTCTGCAGGTGCTCCAGAAACAGGCCCGGAGAGGCTGAGAACACAGCCAGAAGTCACACAGTGGGCTGTGGGAGAGCCATGGCCACACCTGAGACAGCCTGGAGGGAAGCAGGGCCTGGGGTGGGGGTGGGGGGACTGGGTCCCGGCCCCAGCCTCTCCTCATGAGGGCTCTGGGGGTGCAGATGGGCCCCTGACCCCCTCTCTGGGGGTGCAGATGCGTCCCTGACCCCCTCTCTGGGGGTCAGACGGGCCCCTGACCACCTCTGGGGGTGCAGACGGGCCCCCGACCCCCTCTCTGGGGGTGCAGATGCGTCCCTGACCTCGTCTACCAGCTCACTGTCCTTGATACTCCTTATCTCACCACTACATCCAAACCATTTGATGCCCCAGATTTCTCTGAAATCAGACCACGCCTCCTCACCTCTGTGATCACCCCCTGGGCCAAGCCACCATCCTCGTCCACCTAAACCGCGGCAGCTCTCCTCTCCTCCTCCATCACTCCCGCTGACCGTCCAGAGGGTTCTGACAGAACCCGAGTCACAGCGGGTCCTTCCTCCGCCCACAGCCTGCCGTGGCTCTCAACTCCCTCGGGGAAAGTAGAAATGCCTGGCTGTGGCCACAGGCTCCAGTCTCATCCCCACTGTCTACCACCACCACCACCGGCCCCTCCAAACTGGGACTCCAGCCAGGTGCGACTGTGCTGTTTCTTAATGCCCCACGTTTTGCCCAGAATCATGTCAGATTCTTTTCGGTATCTCTGCCACCTGCCCCTTCTGTGGACTTGGGGTGAGTCTGTTGAGTGACTGTTAGGATGAATGGGGACGGAGAGGCAGAGCAGGGGTGAGGCCGTGTCAAGTGCGGACGGAGCCCCAGCAACTCCATGAGCAGGCGGGCACGGCGCCTGTCCTGGTGGAGATGATGACCGGGGCGGTGGGCGGTGGGGAGGGCGAGCGACCTGACGGTCACAAGACGGTGACGTCAGCTCACTGATGGCGGGTTGTGGGAGCACCTAGAAGACTCCTGACCCCACTGGGAGTGGAAAGGTTGCTTGTGGGTGGCCTGAAAAGGGACTGCCATACAGGGAGGAGCGGGAGGATGAGAGCAGAGGGCTGGGAGGGAGCTCTCAAAAGGAAAAGCAGCATGAACGCACGTCGGACCCCATGGCTCCCTCCCAGGGTGGCTTTGCTCTCCCCAGGGGATGTGGCTGGGCCTGGAGACGTTTCTGGTGGCCCTAGCTGGGGGGTGGCGTCGTGGCAGAGGCCAGGGTGCTGCTGAACGCCACAGCGCACGCTCCCAAGGCCTACAGAAAATTCCCACCCGAGGCTGAGCCACCCCGGCCTGGAGGCTGGCCCTCGGGGGACCTAGAAGTTGGGTCTGCCTGGAGCTACAGTGCAAGGAAAGCTCAGTAAGACGGGGGAGGGAAAGAGAGTCAGCAGCGGCAGGCTTGTGCAGGGATGTGCATTCAGGCATTGCGGGGAGCGGAGGCCCCCCAGAGACAGGATTTAGGCTGGGGGCTGGGGGGCTTGCTCAGATTCAGGTTCGGTGAGACACCTCTGGCTGCAGCGTGGACTGGACTCCGGGGGTCCCAGGGTGGAAGGGGGCAAGGACAGGCTGAACTGCCTGAGATTCTAAGCAGATGCCTCTGGCTACGTCTGGAGAAGGGGTCCCAGGGCAGTCAGGGCAGCTGGATGAACAGTGGTGGGGGCTGGGCCGGGGAGGAGCAGGGAGATGGGCCAAGTTACTTAGGAGGTGAGGGCCCAGGGTAGATGGGGAATGAGAGGCAGAGAGACAGAGAGTTGCTCAGAAGCTTCGTGGGGCCTGGACATGGGTCCCCACGGGTGTTTCTTTTTGTATCATGGCTCCCAAGGTCTGAGAAGAGGGTGTCGCTGGCAAAAGTCCCAAGTTCCCCAGCCATTTCTCAGAAGCATGAGTTTCTTCTGTCTGACGGGCCTGGGCTCCAGTCCCTCCTCTGCCACCACACAGCTGGTGGCCTGGGGTGGGTCCTCTCATTGCTCAGAGCCTCAGGCCCCTCATCAGTCAAGTGGGCATAACAGAGGCTTCCTCAGAAGGCTGCTGTGAATTTTAAAATAGGATAATATGTGGAAAGTCCCTGGCACATAGTAATAGCGTTCAATAATTGCCTGTTAACATTATTATCACTATAGTACTATTATTATTATTACTATTAGAGCACAGAAAATGATCCACGTTAGCTCCCCTCCCCAGTGGGAAGGGCTGGTTTTGGCTTCAGATCACCTGGGGATATCAGAGCCAACACAGACCCACAGACAGAACCCAAGGCCAAGTTCCCAGGAGGATACACCACGGGGACGGTCCAGTCACAATTGACGGTCTGCAAATAAGTTGCGGTTTGGAGGGCGCTGGCATGGAAAGTGGAGGGCTTTGGAGCTGCAGGACCTGAGCACCGACCTGGCTCCCTCACTAAGATGCTGTGGGACCTGGCGCAAGCTCCCCAGCCTCTCAGAGTCCCCTTCCATCGAGTGAGACGTTCTAGCTTCCTGCACAGGTGGCTGGGAGGTGAAATTGCACCCTCTCTGTTCTATTCTTCAGGATGGCGTCTCGGCCCCTTTGAGAGCTGAGGGCTCGTTGGTGCTGGGGACTTGCCGCTGTTATCTCATGGACCCTTACGCCGACCCTCAGTTGTCCTCCCCGCACCAGTAGAGGGTGCAGAAGCTTGGCCGCACAGCGCCGAGGACATGACCAGCTTGCCGCCCTCCCAGCCTAGGTGCCCTTCAGTCTTTAGAGATAGTCACTGGGCCCCATGTTCCAAGCCAGGAAATGGGGGCAGACAGTGGGAGATCCATGGACTCCTGTTGCACGATCAGCTGAGGGTGGAAAACGTGGTTTGGCATTAAACAGAAGAACTGGGGCAGCAGCAGCCACTGCACAGCTGGCTTGGCAGGGGGTAGGGGGGTGCTGCGCCTCGAGCAGCTTGGAATGGTCTGGCCGGGGTGCAAAGGTCCCAGCCCCTGTGTGCCTCCTCCACCCCGCCCAGCCCAGCCTCCGCCAGCTGCCTGCCTAGGGTCTGACCCTTCCTCTCTTCGTGCCTTGGTTTCCCAGCCAGCAGCAAGAGCAGGGCTTGGCCAGCTCTGTCCTGTCAGAGCCCACCCCAGGGCCTTTGCACTGCTTCTCTCCCTGCCTGGGAGGTGGGAGAACCTTCCCACATCTCTCCTCCTTCAGGACAGTCCCCTCTCAGCCACCCTGGCACTGTCCCGTCACCGTGTTCTATTTCTCCAAAGCACCTGTTTACTTGTGTTGAGTCGTCTGCTGTCCATCACCACATTGGAATGTCAGCTCCCAGGAGTCAGGGAGTTTGCGTCTCTGGACACACAGTGTCCAGCTCAGTGCCTGGCCTACAGTAGGTTCTTGATGAGTGAAATAAAAGCCCTGCATCACTTGGTCCCTGTTTATCACACCCTCTTTGCTCCATAGCTAGGAAGCCATTATACAGATGAGGAAAACTGAGGCAGATTAAAGGGGACACACCCTGTCAGGGACAGTCCCCACCAAGAAAGCAGCTGCTACACAACAGCTGCTGAGCCTTAGCGCATAATCCCCAGTTTCTGGGACTCTAAAGGCAGGCGGCCTGGGTTCAAAGCTCTGCCCTGCCACTCTCTGGCTGGGCGGCCTCCAATGAGTGACTGTGCCTCAGTTTCCTCACCTGTAAAAATGTGATGGTTGTACTTAACTTCCAGAGCTGTTACTGAGAATGTTGGATGACAAAGTGGAAGTAAAAGTGGCTCAGCCGTGTCTGACTCTTTGTGACTCCATGGACTATACAGTCTGTGGAATTCTTGAGGCCAGAATGCTGGAGTGAGTAGCCTTTCCCTTCTCCAGGGGATCTTCCCAACCCAGGGATCGAACCCAGGTCTCCCGCATTGGAGGCAGATTCTTTACCACAAGGGAAGCCCAAGAATACTGCAGTGGATAGCGTACCCTGTCTCCAGCAGATCTTCCCAACCCAGGAATCAAACCAGGGTCTCCTGCATTGCAGGCGGATTCTTTACCAACAGAGCTATCAGGGTCAGATGAGTTAATACATAAAAAGTAATGTTGAGGTACCAATACCTGTCAGATAAAATGTTCCATAAGATGTTTGTTGAATTAATGTGGTAATTATCCCATTTCACAGATGGGAATATTGAGGCATAGGGAGGTGAAGCTAGGTGAGGAGTGGAACTGGGTATTGAGTCCATGTCTATTCAACTCTAAAGGCCACCCTTGGGCAAAGGAGGTAACTGGGGGAGAATCTAGGTCTCCAGACTCCCGGGTGGTGGAAAACCAGTGGCTAGAGGGACTTCTCTAGTGATCCAGTCTTTAAGACTGTGCTTCCACCGCAGGAGGGGCACGTTCGGTCTCTGATCCGAGAACGAAGGTCCCACATGCCACAGGGCACAGCTAGAAATTTTTAAAACATAATAAAACCAAATGACTAGAATCGAGGGTCCCACCTGAGGGTGGGGGCAGGCACTGGCGATGACCCCGTCAGAGCCCTGAGAAGCCCCTCGCCACCACTCTCCGCCCATGTGGTCCGAGTGGAGTTGACCTCCTCTCCGGCATTAAGGATGGTCACCTGGCCTTTGTCACAGAGCTGGCTTTGGCCACAGCGTTTGGTTGATTGATGGCCACACAACCCCGCCTAAATGAAAACTGGTCCTGGGACTTTCGTAGGAAATGTTGAGAAACGACACTCACTTCTTCTGAGTTACTGGCCTGATAAGGTAACAATAGCAGCCGTAATAGTAGTAGTAATAAAATAATAGCCAATATTCTAGAGCAGTAGGTGTATTTAGTGCTGTTATAGAGCTTCACAAACATTAATTAATTCAATTCATCTTCCAGAGAGACAAGGAAAACTGACGACACCATTCGAGCACCTGGATCCAGCGGTGTCTGAAGCAAGCTCACCCCTGAAGTGTGTTTCTTTCTTTTAACATGACCCAATAAATCCTCTTTTGCTTAAACCGGTTTGAGCCGGGTTTCTGTCCCTGACTAATCCACCTGCCTTCCGGACATTATCTAAGCTTCCATCTCCCCATCATTACTGTAGCTGCGGCGGCACGCCCATTAACTGTTTCATGCCTGTCGCTGACTCACAGGTTTCCGCTGTAGTTCTTGGTCCCTCCTGCCCATACAGAGGCCCCAGGTCTGCCCCAAGTGGGAGACTGGCTGTGCAGGTGATACACACACCCCAGTTCCAGGAAGGAGCTCTGTGGGGTTTGCTTGGCTCCCAAACAGGCCTCGTTATGAGTGTGATGCCTGTTAATACACAGTCCTGGCTCCCGCGCCAGGCCAGCTGCTTTGCACACATGGTGATCTCATCCGGCCGTCCCGACACCCTGCGAGGCAGGCACTGTCATCCCCGTTTTGAAGACGAGGCAAACGAGGGTCTGAGAAGCAAGGCCTGAGTCACACAGCTCCCAGCTTCTCAGCTGGGCCCCTTCCAGGACACAGGGCTCACGGCTCTCAAGGTCGACTTGGTTTAGAATACCTGTGTTGAGTCTATATGTATGGAAAATGCAGGTCTGCAGGTGTTAGATAGGTGTGGAATCCACATGTGCGTAGAATGTGGGTAAGTCATGTATGTGTAGACACTACATGTGTGTATAGAACATGTCTAGAACTACATGGATGTGGAGTATGTGTGGATATGTATAGAATGTACTTATGTAGAATACATGTATGTGTGCATATAACGTATGAAAGGGTCTATACACACAGGGAATGTATGTGCATATATGTGTAAACTCTCTATGTGTGTGTAATACACATATAAAATGTTTGTGTATGTAGGCTATATTGACACACACACATATGTATATAATAAATGGAAAGGGTCTATATGTGTGTAGAATAGGGCTTCCCTGGTAGCTCAGCTGGTAAAGAATCCACCTGCAATGAAGCAGACCTGGGTTCAATCCCTGGGTTGGGAAGATCCCCTGGAGAAGGGAAAGGCTACCCACTCCAGTATTCTTGGGCTTCCCTGCTGGCTCAGCTGGTAAAGAATCTGCCTGCCATGCGGGAGACCTGGGTTTGATCCCTGGGTTGGGAAGATTCCCCTGAGAAAGGAAAGGCTGCCCACTCCAGTATTCGATATATATATTCTATATATACCCATTAATATATATGGAATAAATGGGAAGGGTCTATAGTGTGTAGAATATATATGTGAAAGTTTTATATGAATGTTAAAATATGTGCGTATGTGTGTATATGTATAAAATCTGTGTGCATGTAGAATACATGGATATGTGTGTGAAATGCAGGTGTGAAATCTCTGTGTATGTAGAATGCGTGTGTGTGTAGGATCTATCTGCATGGAGAGTGTGTGAGAGTGTGTGTGTGTTTGGAACCTCCTGGGCTTGCCTGTCCTGCGTCTCTGGGGAGCAGGCAGGCTGCGCAGTGAGAGGAGACAGTGAGCAGTCTCCCCAGCGCCACCTCTGCTATCCTGGGCCGCGGCCACCTCCACTATCTTGGGCCGCAGCCACCTCCCCTAACCTGGGCCGCGGTCACCTCCCCTATCCTGGGCCGCAGCCACCTCCCCTAACCTGGGCCGCGGTCACCTCCCCTATCCTGGGCCGCGGCCACCTCCCCTAACCTGGGCCGCGGCCACCTCCCCTAACCTGGGCCGCGGTCACCTCCCCTATCCTGGGCCGCGGTCACCTCCCCTATCCTGGGCCGCGGTCACCTCCCCTATCCTGGGCCGAAGGGGTCACCTCCCCTCTGCTCTGCTGCCGTCACCTCCCTCCTGGCTTCCCTGCCTTCTTCCCTCTCCCAGCCCACAGTCCGTTCTCTGCCTTGGACCGCAGGCATCCCGTTAGCGTCTAGACCAGATCAGGGCTCCATGGCTCCCACCTTGGAGTAAGACCGAAATCCTCACTAGAGCCCACAAGGCCCTGCCTGGCCCCTCGGGACATTCCTGGCCTCGTCAGTTTCCCTTCGTGGTCCCAGGAGCAGTGGCCTCGGTCACGCCAGGTGCTTCCCTGCCTCAGGGTCTTTGCACTTACAGTTCCTCTGCCTCAAATATGACTTCTCTCAAGTTTTTAGCTGAAATGCCACCTCCTCATACAGGCCTTCCCTGACCATCCCATCTAAAACCCCACCCTGATTCTCTCTGGTTCCTCATCCTGCGTCGAGGTCCCAAAGATTCTTCCCCTATGGCATTCCGAGCTGGGTATGTGGCTTATCCCTCATCGCCTGTCTCTCCTGCTAGAACTTCAACTCTGGGGTTGCAGAGACTGTGCCTCCCCCGGCCTCGCTGAGCACACTAAGTCCCCAGCCCCTGGTCCACGAGGGAAGGGGCACTAGCCGGTCACAAACCTAGCCAGGATTCAGGTCACATGGCCTCTAGAGCCACTCGGGATTTTCACACCTGGTCTCTTCCCACAACTGTCTTCTCTGCATAGGCCCCTTCTTGACCTGGAGACTGCCTCTCTTGCCCCAAGAAAAGGCTCGAACTTTCTCCTGGGGGCTATTGGTGTCCTTCCTAACTCCTCTGTCCTGGCCTGACTGCTGAGGGGTTCTATCCCTGCAGGTCCACGGGGTCAGAGAGCAATGGCTCCTTGCCCAGCCTGCCCTTCCAGGACCACGGCCGTCTTTTTTGTGCTCACAGGCTTCCAACTCTTCTTCACAGAGGTGAGGGAGGGAGGAGGAAGGGGGCAGGAAAACAGCCCCCACCCTGCCACGCACAGGCACCAGATTCCAGAAACTTCACACACAGACACAGCAGACGGTGCTGGACTCGGCCTGCCGGGCTCTGGAGCTGGTCTGAACCACACGCTCACCTGGCTCTGTTTCCTTCTTGTTTGGGGCTATTGCTGCTGCTAAGTCACTTCAGTCGGGTCCAACTCTGTGTGACCCCATAGATGGCAGCCCACCAGGCTCCCCCGTCCCCGGGATTCTCCAGGCAAGAACACTGGAGTGAGTTGCCATTTCCTTCTCCAGCACATGAAAGTGAAAAGTGAAAGTGAAATCACTCAGTCATGTCCGACTCTTAGCGACCCCTTGGACTGCAGCCTACCAGGCTCCTCCACCCATGGGATTTTCCAGGCAAGAGTACTGGAGTGGGTTGCCATTGCCTTCTCCGTATTTGGGGCTAGAGGTTATCAAACAGAACTTTTCTCGGCTTGCATCTCATTGTTTATTTTTAAAAGGAGCAAAAAGGGAAGTGTCGGGAATAGCACCCTCCACCAGGGCGCCGCTGAGCCCCAGGGGGGAAATTCTGTCTTCTGGGGCAGCCCCAAGCACTCTGCGGGAACCCGGCGTTCCAGGTAGCTGAACATCCGGGCAGCTGAGGCTGACCTCCTCAACCAGGGAGTGGAAGAGCGTGGCTTGTGGTTGGCTCTGAGCTCTATTATGCAAACGCGTTTAAATGTTACCAACTTTGATATATAACACCCATATCATACATGTGCAGTTCAGTGGTTCTGAGCACATCCGTGGTTGGCACAACCATCACCACCATCCATTCTACCTCCCCAACCCGTGAGCAGTCGTTTCCCACTCCCCCTCCCTGCAACCCCTGGCAACTATGGATCAACTTTCTGCTTCAATAGATTTGCTTCTTCTGGATGTTTAATATGAATGGAATCAGACAGTATATGGCCTTCTGTGTCTGACTTCTTTCACTTGGCATCATGTTTGCAAAGTTCGTCCACCGTGAGTCATGAATCGGTGCCTCTGAGTCGGGTCTCAGCTGCGGCAGGATGGCCCTTCGCTGCAGCCTGGGGGATCTTTCATTCCTGCACCCTGGTGTCTCTCTGGTTGCGGGCTCGGCCTGTCTAGTTGTGCCTCACGGGCTCCAGAGCACGCGGACTCACGAACTGTGGTGCAGGGGCTTAGTTGCCCCTCTGCAAGTGGGATCTTAATTCCCTACCCAGGGATCAAACTCGAGTCCCCTGCCTTGGAAGGCAGATTCTGAACCACCGGACCACTAGGGAAGTTCCGCTTCATTCCTTCTTAATGCTAAGTGGTGTCCGTTGTATGGCCGAACCACACTCTGAACCAGTTCTCAGCTGATGGACACCTGGATCATTCCCACCTTTCTGCCTTCTATGAAGAGTCCGGTCATGAATGTTCATGTGCAAGGTTTCGTGTGGATGTGTGTGCCTGCTCAGTCATGCAGTCGTGTCTGACTCTGCGACCCCATGGACTGCAGCCCCCAGGCTCCTCTGTCCATGGGATTTCCCAGGCAAGGATACTGGAGTGAGTTGCCATTTCCTACTGCAGGGGATCTTACCAACCCAGGGATCGAATCCATGTCTCTTGCATCTCCTGCACTGGCAGGTGGATTCTTTGCCACTGCACCACCTGGGAAGCCACACAGGTTTTCAATTCTCTTGGGGATATACCCAGGCGTGGGCTTCCTGGATCATATGGTAACTCTGTGTTTAATCTTTCAAGGAAGCACCAGACTGTTTTCCAATTGGCTGCATCATTTTTACAATCCCTCCAACAGAGTGTGGGGGTTCCGATGGCTCCCTATCCTCGCCAGTGCTTGCTACTGTCTGTCTTTTGGGACTGAAAGGTGCAGGGGAAACAGGCCAATGCTTTCTCTTACTCAGTCAGAAACATCCGAAAGTTGAGAGTCGGCCTAAAGATCTGGATTGCTGACTTCTTTTGAGGACAATGGTTCTCTGGCATGACTGGGGCAAGTTCACCGTGGAAGCTGACTCATGGTCATCCTTCCAGGTCACCATGGTCCTCACCCAGCCACTTCCCTTGGTGCAAGGCTCATGACTTCTCGGCTCATCTGTAATGCTCGTCTGAGTCCAGCTGAGATTTGCAGAGACAGGGAGCTTTCATCATGCAGCCTTTTTTGGAATCACCTTCCCTCAAGCCAACTGGGAGGTAAACTGCAAATGTGTTTTAAGTCACAGTATTCCGCACTGAAGCGTTGTATCCGAATGATGGTCCTGGAAGAATTCTACTATAGAAATATCTGGTTGATGAGTGAATAAACCAATGATACATTTTAAAACAAAAATTGCAGGTTTTTTCTTCCTAATGTTTTCTTTTACAAAAGTGTTCTGTCAAATATCTAACTAATCATGATTGAAGTTCCATACCAGACTACTTAGGCTCACATTGGGGGTCCTCTACCTTTCAGCACGTTACTCACCCTCTCTGGGTTTTGTCTTCCTCATTTCGGAAATAAGTAAGAAATCGACCCCAAAGTTAGTCCACATAGAATGCACTCAGTACACTGTTAGGATTGAGAGCTATCATCATCATCACTTCTGTTTTCATCTGTGAAATGGGCCAGAGGCTTCCAGAACAAGGATAGACAGAGGTGCCATCTCGGGGTGACTCAGGTTCTAGGCTACAAAGTGAAGGGTTCACAGGAAGGGACACGGTTCCTCTGAGAAATGACAAGGAACCAACTGCTTGATGAGTATGAGAGGAAGTGAGTGAACAGTGGTGAGCAGGGGCTGGAAAATGCACGCTTGCTTGAGTTGCTTAATCTATCCAGTGACAGGGAGTCCCTCTGATCCCTGGGGGAGCCAGGTATGGGTCCTGGGGTCAGGAAGGTGCCCAGTGCACAGAGTGGAGAGGCTGGGGAGTCTGCCCAGTGAGGCAGAAGCCCCAGGCCTGAATGCTGGAGGCGCTGGAGAGCATGGAAGGATCCCACAACCTCCAGCACTGGAGGCCTGGAGCAGTGGTGATGACGCAGGGTCTTTGGAAGGAGGCGTGAAGGCTGCCTTGGCCTTTTCTGGCTTAATGCCAGTGTTCTTCCACCTCTCACCTTCCTGAAGCCCTTCTTCCTTCACGTCCAAGGAGAAAGACACTTCTCTGTCAAGCTGGCAATGTGGTGGCTTCCCTGAACCTCAGGAGACTCCCAGGGCCTCATGCTTCTCCTTGAAGTCTCTTTACCTGCTTTGGCAGAATCCTTCCTCTCCACCCCAGTCTCCTCTCTTGAGGCTGCCAGTCTCGTTCTGCACCCGATTCACACTGGGTATGCCCAGGTTCCTCCTTCCCTTGGTCGAAGTAATAACAACAGGAAGGGTTCCCTTCCTATGAACCCTTCACCCTGCAGTCTGGAACCTGAGTCACCCCGTGATGGCACTTCCGTTCACCCTGGTTCTGGAAGCCCCCGGCCTGTTTCACAGATGGAAACAGAAATGACGATGATGATAGCTGCCAGTTCTAACAGTGTCCTGAGCACGTCTTACATGGACTAAGTTTGGGGTAGATTCCTTGCTTATTGTTATTTCCCAAATGAGGGAAGAATAGTGAGTGAGTGATAGCCCACGTTTGCTGAGCACTTAGCGTGCTCCTGGCGTTGCGCCTGTTACTTTACAGAATAGAACTCATCTCATTCATCCTTATAACACCCTGGGAAATTGGAGGCCCCATTACCACCCCCAGCTCACAGATGGGGAAACTGAGGCCCTGAGAGGCCAAGTCTGAACTCCACGGAGGAACTGGAAGCTGGTCTCCTGGAAGGCCTCCTGCCTGAGCCCTGAGTTCATCTCCAGGCCACAGAATATGTCCGGCAGCCAGGTGAGGACCCAGGAGTCCGGTATCTCTAGCAAGAATGAGTCCCTCTGCATTATTTAGGAGGCAGGCGAGAAATGTCAAGAGTGACTTAGAAGCAACAATACATCTTGGGATTTAGCACACTGATCCAGTGCTCTTGGCTACGAGGAGTAAAAATTCAATCAAAAGAGGCTCAAGGATTTCCCTGATGACTCAATGGTAAAGACTCCTCCTGCCAACACAAGAGACATGGGTTCAGTCCCTGATCCGGGACGATCCCACATGCCGTAGAGCTACTAAGCCTGTGTGCCACAACTATTGAGCCTGTGGTCTAAAGCCTGAGCTCCACAATGAGAGAAGCCACTGAGATGAGGAGCCCGCGCTCCAGAACTAGAGAGTAGTCCCCGCTCTCACCAACCAGAGAAAAGCCCGTGCGGCAACCAAGACCCGGCAGAGCCGAAAATAAACACATACTAAAAAAAAGAAAAAAAGGAAGAATATTAAAAAATGAGAGGCTTCAAAAACAAGGAAATGATTATCTTGTAGCTCGGAAGTTTGGAAGTGATGAGGAATCGGGGATTGGTTAGTGCAGCAGTTTAATAACATCAACAAGGACCCACGCCCTAGACTGGGGCTTTGCCCTCCAGCTGCCTCTCCTCATTGGCTCAAGCTGGCTGCAAGCGCCATGGCCTCTCCCCAACCCTAGAGGGACAGAGCCCATTCCTCCCCTTTTTTCCCCTTTATCTAAGAATGTTCATATATTGGGATGGTCAAAAAGTTCATTTGAGTTTTCCATAAAATGGTATGGAAAACTTGCACGAACTTTTTGGCCAACCCAATATAAATTTTTTTTAATGTTGGTATCATTGAGAACTCCACATAATGTTGTTTTATTAGTGCTCTTTTTATTTTAGAGAGAGCATTTAACATAAGACCTATCCATTATTTTGTCAACAAAGGTCTGTCTAGTCAAGGCGATGGTTTTTCCAGTGGTCATGTATGGATGTGAGAGTTGGACTATAAAGAAAGCTGAGCGCCGAAGAATTGATGCTTTTGAACTGTGGTGTTGGAGAAGACTCTTGAGAGTCCCTTGGACTGCAAGGAGATCCAACCAGTCCATTCTGAAGGAGATCAGTCATGAGTATTCATTGGAAGGACTGATGTTGAAGTTGAAACTCCAATGTTTTGGCCACCTGATGCGAAGAGCTGACTCATTTGAAAAGACCCTGATGCTGGAAGGGACTGAAGGCAGGAAGAGAAGGGGATGACAGAGGATGAGATGGTTGGATGGCATCACCGACTCAATGAACATGGGTTTGGGTGGACTCCAGGAGTTGGTGATGGACAGGGAGGCCTGGCGTGCTGCGGTTCATGGGGTCACAAAGAGTCGGACACAACTGAGCGACTGAACTGAACTGAGCTATCCTTTTATCAAACTTCTCAGTGTACAACACAGTGCGGTTACCTATAGACACCCTGAGGTGGAGCAAATCTCAAGAACTGAACTCCTCCTAGACAACCGAAACTTCACACCTGTTGAATAGCAACTGCCCACGTGCCCCTCCTTCCAGACCTGGTCAGCCACCACTCTACTCTGCTTCTACGAGTTCCACCAGTCTAAATGCTCAGGTAAGTGGACTCTTACGGCGCTCGCCCTTCTGTGACTCGCTCAGTTCACTTAGCATAATGACAACGGTCCAGCACTCCCGCTACTTTGAATTTATCCAAAAGAATTGAAATCAGGATCTCCAAGAGGTATCTGCGCGCCTTCGTTCTTCGCCGCGTTATTCACGATAGCCAAGATGTGAAAATAACCACACGTCCATTGACAGAGGAATGCATAAAGGAAATGGGGCATACACACACCACGGGATATTAGTAAACCGTATAACGGAAGGGACTCCTGTCTTGTGCCAAGTGAAATGCCCCTCTGTCTCTTTCGACAAGCAAGGAAGCCTTTCCCAGAAGCTCCCAGCAGATTTCCCGGCATGTATCATCGACCAGAATCATGTCCCTTGCCCTACCCTGAGTCCCTGAGATGCGGGGATTTCCTGGGCAAAATGAGGGTCTGTTAGGAAGGCTGACATGAGGATTAGCTGGTTGTTGCTACCAGCACCTCTTCCTCGAACTACCTGCTTTCTTACACCTGCCTTCATTTCTGTGCTATTCTGACCTCATTCTCCCCTTTCCTCATAAATTCCATAAACTCACAATGTTTCTCCACCAAATCCCCTTCCTGCTTAACTTGGTCCGACCTGACCCTGACTGAGATGCCTGAATTTCCTCAGCGATCACCGGCCCCGTTGTCATGCATTATCGTTGCTGGTACTTACTGAGTGCTTGCTCCGTGTGAGGGCCTATGCAAAGCTCTTTGCCTCCACCAGCAGTTCTCAACCAAGGGTTATTTGCCCCGCAGGGGATGTTTGGCAATGTCCAAAGACACCTGTGATTGTCACAACGTGGGGCAGGGATTGCCACTTGCATCTAGTGGGCAGAGAAGTGAGGGGAGCTTCTGATCTAACTTGCCATGGCCTCAAGGGCAGAGGGTGAGCCGGCCCCAGACGCCAGCAGTCAGCAGGCTGGGAAAGCCCCTCTTTACCAGTTCTGGAGGGAGGACTCCTCATTATAATATTTCAGAGAGGAGTTCTGGTTCAGAATGTCCATCACACCCAGACTGAAGACCCTCCCCTTACACTGTCGAGCAGAGAATGGCCGAGAAACATTGCTGTGTGCCCAGCACCACGCTGAGCGGCTGTGGGGCCAGAGGCTCAGCCTTAAGCCTCAGGGTTCAAGCCCATTTTCCTTCTTTATCCTGTTTGCCCCCTGCCATGTTCCGAAAGTTGCTTGAGGCAGCTAGAGCCTGGGATCATTATCCAGGAGAGATAAAACGGACGAATACTGTATCAGCTCTGTAAGCAAATATTCAAAGCAGTTCCTCAACAAGGGAATTTCACTTGGGATCATGAAGGGACGGGCAGTGAGATGGCAAGAGATTTATACAGAAGAAAGTTCGTGTATTTCTCAGGAATTCTTACAGCTGTAAGCAATGGAAATCCAATACGAAGTTCATTTTAAAGAGAGAAGTAGAAAGGACTTCCCTGTGGCTCAGTTGTAAAGTGTCTGCCTGCAATGTGGGAGACCTGGGTTCAATCCTCGGGTCAGGAAGATCTCCTGGAGAAGGAAATGGCAACCCACTCCAGGATTCTTGCCTGGGAAATCCCATGGACGGAGGAGCCTGGTGGGCTACAGACCATGGGGTTGCAAAGAATCAGACATGACTGAACGACTTCACTCACTCACTCAGAAAGAAAAACAAATTGACTTATATAACTGAGTCAACTTTGGCCACCTCATGCGAAGAGTTGACTCATTGGAAAAGACTCTGATGCTGGGAGGGATTGGGGGCAGGAGGAGAAGGGGACGACAGAGGGTGAGATGGCTGGATGGCATCACGGACTCGATGGCTGTGAGTCTGAGTGAACTCCGGGAGTCGGTGATGGACAGGGAGGCCTGGCGTGCTGCGATTCATGGGGTTGCAAAGAGTCGGACACGACTGAGCGACTGAACTGAACTGAGTTCAGGGCTATTCCAGCTTCAGATATGGCTGGATCCAGGCGTACCCATGTTGCTTTTAGGACTCAGGCTGGCCCCACCTTGCACCTTGCCGTGTTGGCCGTATTTCCAGGCAGTCTTTTCTCTCACGGTGGCTCAGGGGCCATGGCTCCACCAGGCTAAGATCCCACTAGCTCAGCCACTTCAAGCAACCATTTCTTCTCTTCTGTTCCACAGAATTGAGTTCTGTTGGCTTTGACTAGATCACGTGCCTACCCCTGAACCAATGGAAGTAGCAGGGGCCTGGGAAGCTTCGATTGGCCAGGTCTGGACCACCAGTCTACCCCTGGGGCTGGGGCCAGCTCAGCTGATGGGATGGTGCACCCCAGGGGGGACATCAGTGTATTCTCCAAGAGGAGGAGAAACAGGAACTGGGTGGGCCCAGACCACGGGGAACGCAGCATCTTCAGCTGTCCACACACCAAATCTGACAAGGACCCATGTTGAGCCTGGCATCAAGCCCAGAAATAAATCTGGCGCCTTTCTGCCATCTGGGAGGAGAGAAAGAGTTAAGCAAGTATAATTCAGTGCACCGTGAGGGGCTTCCCTGGTGGCTCAGTGGTAAAGAACCTGCCTGCTTACATAGGAGACACGGGTTCTATCCCTCATCCAGAAGGATCCCGCAGGTCATGGAGCAACCAAGCGCAGTGGGCCACAGCCATCGAGCCCGAGCTCGAGAGCCCTGGAGCTGCAGCTACTGAGCCCGCCTGCTGCAACAACTGAAGCCCACACGTCCTACAGGCTGCACTCCGCAACAGGGGAGTCACCACGATGAGCAGCTGCACACCGCGACTAGAGACAGCCCGCGCAAGGCAGCGGCGACCCAGCACAGCCACAGATCAGTCCAGTTCAGTTCAGTCGCTCAGTCGTGTCCGACTCTTTGCGACCCCATGAATCGCAGCACGCCAGGCCTCCCTGTCCATCACCATCTCCCGGAGTTCACTCAGACTCACGTCCATCGAGTCAGTGATGCCATCCAGCCATCTCATCCGCGGTCGTCCCCTTCTCCTCCTGGCCTCAATCCCCCCCCAGCATCAGAGTCTTTTCCAATGAGTCGACTCTTCACATGAGGTGTCCAAAGTACTGGAGCTTCAGCTTTAGCATCGTTTCTTCCAAAGAAATCCCAGGGCTGATCTCCTTCAGAATGGACTGGTTGGATCTCCTTGCAGTCCAAGGGACTCTCAAGAGTCTTCTCCAACACCGCAGTTCAAAAGCATCAATTCTTCGGCGCTCAGCCTTCTTCACAGTCCAACTCTGACATCCATACATGACCACAGGAAAAACCAAAGCCTTGACTAGATACATGAAACTAAAGTTATTTTTAAAAGGCACTGTGTGATATGTCCCAGGAGAAAGAAATGAACAAAGGGCTACAGACATAGGAGGCAAGACCTTTACACTCATCCCTGAGGAGAGAAGCGGTACTCAGCTGGCGGGAACAGCTTCGGTAAGGCTGAGGAGGTGGGACAGGACGAGGTGTGTTTGAGGAACCAAGAGCCATCCACTTGATTTCCACATAGGGGACGAAGCTGCAGAAGTCAGGGTAGATGGGTCAACCCAACTGAAGCTTTTGGACTTTATCCAGGTGGCAGTGGGGAGCCATTGATAGTTCTAGAGCAGAGACGTGATCCAGAGTTGCGCTTTCTTTTTATTTTTAATGTTTACTCATTTAAACATTAGACTGGGCTGTGCCCGGTCTTAGTTGCAGCATGCAGGACCTTCGGTGGGACTTTTCTGTTGCATCACACGAATCCCCTGGAGGAGGAAATGGCAACCCACTCCACTATTCTTGCCTGGAGAAGTCCATGGACAAAGGAGCCTGGTGGGGTATAGCCACAGGGTCACAAAGAGTCAGACATGAATGAGTGACTCTCTCTCTCTCTCTCACACACACACACACACACACACACACACACACGGTCTCTCTAGTTGTGGCACACAGGCTCTGGAGCATGCGGATTCAGTTTTCCGAGGCATAAAGTAAAAGTCGCTCAGTTGTGTCTGACTCTTTGTGACCCCATGGACTGTATGGATTCTCCAGGCCAGAATACTGGAGTGGGTAGCCTTTCCCTTCTCCAGGGGATCTTCCCAACCCAGGGATTGAACCCAGATCTCCCACATTGGAGGCAGATTCTTTACCACAAGGGAAGCCCAAGAATACTGGAGTGGATAGCGTACCCCGTCTCCAGCAGATCTTCCCAACCCAGGAATCGAATCAGGGTCTCCTGCATTGCAGGCAAGACTTTACCAGCTGAGCCACCAGGGAAGCTCTGATGCATGTGGGATCTTAATTCACCCACTAGGGATCGAACCTGGGTCCCCGGCACTGCAGGGCAGATTCTTAACCACGGCACCACCTGGGGAGTTCCAGAGTTGTGCTTCCTGAAGATGAACTATGGAGCAGGGAGGAACCTTGGGTGGCTGTCACAATTGTCCTGGTGCAGGTACCGGGCACTGGGGCGGGACAAAGGCCTCGGAGAGGTGGCAGGCCGTGGCTTTCCTCACTCATCTGCCCACAAAGCTCCTCAACTCAGTCATGTTCCCTAAACCGACAGCAGTATCTGCTCCCGCCTCCCGGGAACGGAAAATGGTCCCTCCAGCCTCCCAGTTACTTGGACCAGAAAGCCTAGAGCTGGCCTGCTAGCCTCTCTTTGCTCTGTGACCCCTACAGCCCTTGCAGGCAGTGCCGTTGGCTCTGACTTTCAAAATACACCCTGAATGCCACTTCTCACCACCCCTGTGCCCATCACCCTGGGTGGTGTTACCCCCCAACCCCCATCTGCACCCTGTCTCTCCCACCCCACCCCCGTGTATTCTCTCAGAGCAGCCTGGCGGATCCTTCAAAAAGACAAAGCCCCTTTTGTTACAGGAATTGAAAGGCACTTCCGGCACTGTCCTGCCCGGAGCCCTCCAGGGGGACTTCATCGCCCCAGAAGGAAACCCAAAATTCCCTGGCCTGGAGGCCCTGTACCCTTTGACCCCGTGACCCCTTTGACCTCCTCCCTCAGCTCTCCCGGGCTCACTCAGCTCCAGCCCCACCACCCTCCGCTGCATTCTGCAAACATTCTGTACTCGAGGCCTTTTCACGGTCCCCAGGGAAGATGGCACATAGTAGGGTGCTTAGCAGACGAGGGGGTGTGAATGGAGAACCGTGAGATAGAGGCCTGAACCCTGATGGGGCCTGAGGATAGGATGGGGGCCCGTGGGCGGACCCCAAGCTATCCAGTTAGGCTGAGCAGGGCCCCAGCTTGTCCCCGAGGAAGGGACCGTGGCCACCCCAGCCAGCCCCACACCCCACTTCTATTGACCTGCGTGGTGCCCACCGAGTGCCCCGGGCCAGGAGTCAGGACAAACGTGGAAGGCAAGGCAGGAACGGGCCTGGTCCCTTCTCCAGCTCCCGGACCCCTCTCCAGCTCTGGTCCCCTCTCCAGCCCCCGCTCCCCTCTCCAGCCCCCGCTCCCCTCTCCAGCCCCCGCTCCCCTCTCCAGCTCCTGGGCCCCACTCCAGCTCCTGGCCCTCCTCAGGATGCAGGGACGCTGAGTGCACCGCTGAGTGCGGTGGCAGGGGGCTGGACACGATGACCTTGAGAGGTCACTATGTCATCCATTTGGTCTTGGCGGTCTCCCTTCATTCTTGCCTCGACAGACTGAAAGATCACGAAGCCATCTCTTCGACAAAGCATGTGGACTTGACAAATAGTTGCCCAGCGGCTCTTTGTGCCAGGAGCGCGGTCAGGGGACATTTTCGCCACAGCTGCCAGCTGGCTTACCCCGCTTTCCCGCGAACCAGAGGGCTCTGCTTGGTGTTACCCAGAGGGGAACAGGGGTCCTGGGAAGTGGGGTGGTGGGGCTCCAATACTCGGGGATGTTCACCAGCGCCCGATACCCGCAGGAGCCAACCCACTGCGAGCCGTGGGTACTAAAGACAGAAAATATCCGACTTGCTTGGTGGCCCAGCGGTTGAGACGCCGTACTTCCACTGCAGAGGGCACAAGCTTGATCCTTGGTCGGGGAACTGGGATCCCACAAGCTGTGTGGTGTGGCAAAAAAAAAAAAAAAAGACAGGAACTACTGGGTTCAGCAGATCAGATGTGCAGGACAAATGGCAGAAAAGAGACTGGGACCCTAATTCCTAGGTACACTGCCTGGGTTTCTGTGCTTCCAAATACCCATGTCCAAGCCCATTCCCAAGTTAATAATTACAGCTACACTCATGTTCCACCCATGTGCCAGGCCCTAGTCCAGTATCTCATACCAATTACCTGGCTTCATTCATTTGACAAAAGTTCACTGAGCACCAACAGTGTTCTGGTTATTAGTAATGACCCAAACACCCAAACCTCCTGCTTTCCTGGAAATGACACTCTAGTGCCGTGACAAATTAATATAACATGTCCTGTGTGCAGCTTCCCTGGTGGCTCAGATGGTGATGAACTGTCTGCAGTGCAGGAGACCTGGGTTTGATCCCTGGGTCGGGGAGATCCCCTGGAGAAGGAAATGGCAACCCACTCCAGTATTCTTGCCTGGAGAATTCCATGGAGTCAAGGAGCCTGGCGGGTCACAGTCCGTGGGGTTGCAAAGAGTCGAACGTAACTGAGTGGCTAACACATTTTCATGTGTATTAGAAGGTGATAAGTAGCTTGGAGAAAAACTAAGTAGAGAGGGATCCTGTAATGGGGAGGGTCATCAGTGGCATCACACTTTACAGGTGAGTGCTGTCATCACCCGCATTTTGCAGATGAGGAAACTGGGGCCCAGAGAGGCTGTGCGACTTGCCCAAGGTCACACAGCTCTTAAGCGTCAGAGATAGGATTTGAACCCAAGCCCGGTGGCTCCAGAGTCCTGGCTCCTGAGATGATGAGGAGCCTAGTCCCCTGCCTTTAGCACAGGCACCCGCATAGCCATGGGACAGGAAGGGGCTCAGGGAGGAAAGGCCGCCAAGACCAGCTCCCAGATGTGCAGCCTTGGAAGGTATTTCTCCTGCCTGGGCCTCACTTTGCACTTCTGCAAAACGGGGAGCTGCAATTCCTTTTTTTTTTTTAATTAATTTATGTTTTATTGAAGGATAATTGCTTTACAGAATTTTGCTGTTTTCTGTCAAACCTCAGCATGAATCAGCCATAGGTATACATATATCCCCTCCCTTTCGAACCTCCCTCCCATCTTCCTCCCCATCCTGCCCCTCTAGGTTGATCCAGAGTCCTCGTTTGAGTTTCCTGAGACCTACAGCAAATTCCCATTGGCTGTTTATTTTACATATGGTGATGTGAGTTTCCATGTTCCTCTTTCCGTGCATCTCGCCCTCTCCACCCCTCTCCCCATGTCCATAAGTCTATTCTCGATGTCTGTTTCTCCACTGCTGCCCTGTAAATAAATTCTTCAGTTCCACTGGAGCTGCAGTTCTTGCCTAGAGTGGGGGCACCCCAGGGTGACCCCCAGCAGCTTTCATACTTGCCCTGCAATCTATCCTCTACCAGGGGCACCTCCATAATAGACCTCGTCACTCCCCAGCACGAACACCCTGATGGCTCCACTGCACTAGGAACAAAGTTCCAGCTGCTCTCCCTGCTGGGGTGCTCTCTGCTCGCTCTCCCTGCTGCGGCGCCCTGGCCGCCAGCTGCTTCTGCCCATGCCCTGGTGCAGGCCTGCCTCCGGCTCTTCGCCTGCATCCCCTTTGCCTGGAACCCCATTCCGCACAGATGGGCAACAAACAGGACTCGGCCCTCACCTGAAAGCCAGAGCTCTGCTGTCCCCTTGGCATCGAGATGCAAAGACACCCAGATGGAGACGGAGACGCTGACAGAGGAGGCAGCCTCTCTCGACACACACCAGATAGACGGCGCCAGGGACGCAGCCAGAGGCGGATGCTCACCCTGCTGCAGACACACCCAGGAAGGCACGCTGGGCCGCGGCAGACGCAGGGAGCCGCAAGCCTGCTCAGACACAGCGCCTCAGCGTGCAAGGCATGCCTGTGCGCACTCAGCGACGGTGTCAGGCACACGTGCCCCTCTGTGCACACACTCACGCTCCACCAGCACACACACACACACACAGGTGCGGGCACACATCTCCCTCAGGTGCCCGGAACAGCCCTGTGCCAAGTGTCCTGGGCCGGGGACTGCCCACAGCCAGCCCTGGCAGCAAGGTGTCCCCGAGAACAATGGTGCCCCTCCCCTCCCGCCGCGCAGACACAAGGAGCCATTGTCAGGCCGCCGCACACGACGGGCAGACTCTCCACAGCCCTCCCAGCGGCTGCGCCCGAGTGTGGGGGCGGAAGGCTGGCGGCTCCCCAGGCCCACCTGCTCCCATCCGCCCACCCCGGACCCCACCTCCTCCAGAGCCTCCAGCCCAGTCCTACAGACCCCAAGGGGCCTAACCCTCCGGCCCACCTCCCCTGTGGGTCTCATTAACCCTCCTCAGGGGGGAGTCAGGGTTACCAGGGGCAGGGCTTGGTGGCCCAAAGTGTGGAACGTAGATTGAACACCCATGCCGTGTGACCCCAGGTGAGTCACTCCGCCTCACTGAGCTCCCGTGCCTCATCCATAAGGTGGGATAATGCCACCAGCTGCCTCATAGGGTTGGGAGGATAGCAAATGGAGGCAGAGCATACAGAATGCCAAGGCAGGGGGTGCAGCCTAGGAACCGGGAGGCCTGGGCTCCAGGACCAGCCCTGCGGCTTCCTGGCTACAAGGCCTTGGGCGATCAGCGTCCCCTCCAGACCTCAGCCTTCTCACCACGGAGTGGGGATGATCACGGTCCCTTCCACCGAGCTGGTGTCCACTCCAGCTGGGGGTGGGTCTGGCACACAGCAGGCACCGAATCAGTGCTGGCCACGATCCATTATCTTACATGGACGAGGGCTCCTTTATTCATTGGTACCTTCCTTTCATTTGTTTGACACTATTTCCTGTGGACCTACTATGTGCTCCTGAGCTTGCTGGGCCACATGGGCCTCGTAGATGTTTACTGACTGCCTGAATGAAAACTGTGGTGTCAGAGAAGACTCTTAAGAGTCTCTTGGACAGCAAGGAGATCGAACCAGTCCATCCTAAAGGAAATCAGTCCTAAGTGTTCATTGGAAGGACTGATGCTGAAGCTGAAACTCCAATACTTAGGCCACCTGGTGCGAAGAACTGACTCATTTGAAAAGACCCTGATGCTGGGAAAGATTCAGGGCAGGAGGAGAAAGGGACAACAGAGGACGAGATGGTTGGATGGCATCACCGACTCAATGAACATGAGTTTGAGTAAGCTCCAGGAGTTGGTGAAGGACAGGGAAGCCTGGCGTGCTACAGTTCATGGAGTCACAAAGAGTCAGACACGACTGAGTGACTGAACTGACTCAATGAATGAACGAAAGAAGGCAATTCAGTGCCCATGATGCCCTCCAGGCACTCCAAGGACACCAGCTCAGAGTGGTCGGGTGGCCTGGGCCAGCCTCTTAGAGGCTTGTGACATCCAGCCAGGGTCCTTTGTTGGTAAAGTGGCAACCGGACCACTGACCCCAGCCCCAGAAGTGAGGCTAAGGTGACAAGCAGCGCGGAAAGGGGAGGAGCTGTCGCTCAGGGAGCAACTACCATCTGGGGTCACCCTGCTGGGGGCACCCCGATCTTTTCAGGACCTGCTCCTTCTCATCCTTAGGTCTCTGTGCAAACAGATCCTCCCCTAGGCAGCCGTATACCCACCTCCTGATCCCTACTGCCGCAATCTGATCAGTTTCATCAGAAAACTTTCAGCACCACCTGACTTCAGGTGATGTGTTCCTTGGCTCGTTTAGTTTACTATTTCCCTCTAAACCAGGGTTTCTCAGTCTTGGCACTCTGGACATTTGAGGTCAAATCATTCTTTGCTGTGAAGCGGTGTCCTGGGCGTGCCATGATTGGTTCAGCAGCACCCCTGGCCTCTCTCCGCTGATGGCAGTAGCATCCCCTCCCCCCACCCACATTTGTTATGACACCACAAAGGCCTCAAACATTGCCAAGCGTCCCTGGGTGACATAATAGTACCCAGCTGAGAGCTGCTGTCTGCAGTAATGAGCTCAAAGTGGGCAGGGATCCTTATCTAGTCAGTTTCCTGCTCTATGCCCCAAAGTGTACAGTAAGTATTCAATACATTCTTATTGGGTGAATCTTAAAGAGATATATCGCAAAGACATGCTCTTCTTTTTCTCAGAATGCTTTTCCACACCTTTGTCTGGTGAACTCCTACTCATACTTCAAGACCCTGGTAGGCAATGTGTATGAGAAAAGTGGGCTGAGCAGGGACTGGGAGGAAGAAGAAAATATCTGCTCTGTGCTGCTCTGAAAGGGGAACCATGACCCCCTCCAGCTTCTCCACGCCCTGCAGGAAAGCGGACCCCGCACAGCCTGAGATTCCTGTTTCTTAAGAGAAGTCAGAAAAATGGATTTTACATCAACTTTCCTGGTATCTTGAATGTTGGTAACTGATTCACATTTTTTTAAATTACATCAAGGGCCAAACCAAACATATTCCTGGGCTGGATAGGGCCTGTGGGTGGCAGCAAGGTTTGCCCTGAGGGGTTTGGGGGTCTGGCCACCTCTGGGTACCCTGAAGGGTCAGAAGACAGTTCTTGCTCGTGTCTCACTTGCATCCGCTTTGCTGTAGTAGTGTGGAAGGGGTCCTCATAGGGCAAGGCAGCTCTGACGAGCAGAAGTGAAACTGCCAGCAGAAGACGGGGTTCACAGGCAATTGCTCAGCCCACCCTAGGCTGGCTACAGGCCCAGTTCAACCCAGAGCCCAGGGTGGAGGTCCAGGTCGGTGGCGGGGGGTCACATCCTAGGGCCTGTGCCAAGCCAGTCTGTGGCTCTGAAATTTCCACACGGTGGGCCTAGTGTTGGGGCTGTTCACCCCAGATTCCTCGGCCTCTCTAAGAAATAAAAACAGGGAAACAAAGGCGGGGGCGGGGCCTCACTGAGAGTTTGGCCTGTAGTCTCGTGGGCAGGCACAGGAGGGGTAGGAGGTGGACTTCTCTGGAAAGTCCCTCTGCTTCGGGAACTGGCTGGATGCCGGGGAGAGAAGACACCCGGAGGCTCCGAGTCTCTGAGGCTCCAGCCGTATCCAACAGCTCCTCTGACATCTGCCCTTCCTGGGACAGAACTTTCCAGAAACGGAAAATTGAAAAAGCCCCTCTCTGGAAACCCTGGGCCCCCTTGATGGGAACTAGGGGGCTACAGGGAAAGGGCATGGGCATGAACCCCAGGCCCAGGGCTCGATGTCCCTTGAAGCCACAGCCAGCCTCTCCTGTGCCCACAGCCCTTTTGGGGGTCTAAAGAGCCCCCCAGCCATTTCCCTCAGCCAGGCCCAGGTCACAGCAGACCCTGTCACCACCGTCCAGGAGGCTGCAGCCCCTGGACCACACCTCAGAGTACCCCCCCCAGGCAGTGGGCCTGGCCTCTCCAGTGTGGGTTCTGTATCTGCAACAGGCATCCTTTTGTGATGGGAAGTCAAGCATGTAGCACGTGATTGGTGCTGGGAAGGGAGAAAAGGAAGTAACGCTTTAGTGAGCAAGGACTCTGCTGGTCAGAACCGTCTCTACACTCAGCCTTCAGCCTCACCACATAACCCTGCCTGGGTGCAGTCAACAAACATTTGGTGAGCAACTGCTGTGAGCCAGGCCCTCAGGGTTTAAAACAGAATAACACAGAATTGAGCTCTGTCCCCTTGGAGCATATAGTCTGGAGGACAGGAATTAATAAAGTCCCCAAATCATGTCAAGCAGTTGGAGGGACATTAACACAGGGCAAAGGGGTAATGAATCTGCCTATAATACAGGAGACCCGGCTTCAATCCCTGGGTCAGGAAAATCCCCTGAAGAAGGAAATGGCACCCCACTCCAGTACTCTTGCTGGAGAATTCCACGGACAGAGGAGCTTGCTGGTCCACATGGTCCCGAAGAGTTGAACATGACTGAGCAACTAACACTTTTGAAGGGTTAAAGAGTAATGGGGAGCAACTTAAAAGGTCAGAGCTGCCTCCTGAGGGCATTTCAGTAGAGACCCCAATAGGGTAAGGAGGGGTATCTGGAGGAAGGATCTTGCAGGCAGAGGAAACAGTGAGTACAAAGGCCCTGGGGCAGGAGTGTATTTAGCCTGCTGGCAGAACACAAGTTGCCCAGTGTGGCTGGAGGGGAGGGAAGGAGAGAAAATAGAAGAAGATGAGCTTGAGGGGGAGCAGAGGGGCAGTTATGCAAGCCCTGGGAACCACAGGAAGACTGGCTTTTCTGCCAAGTGAGGTGGGAGCCACATGAGGATTCCGAGCAGAGGAGGGTCATGACCCGACTTCCTATTATTCGCCCCATGTTAGAGATGAGGAAACTGAGGTTCAGAGAGGTGAAATCACTGGCCCAAGGTCACACAGCCAGTGAACATCCCTGGTGGAATTTGAACCAGCATTCCTGTGACTCTCCATCTTTCCATTTCCTGACAGTTCCTGGTTTGGGGGAACCTTCTAAGGTGGCACAGTGGTAAAGAACCTGCCTGCAATGCAGGAGACATGGGTTCAATCCCTGGGTCGGGAAGATCCCCTGGAGGAGGGCATGGCAACCCACTCCAGTCTTCTTGTCTGGAGAATCCCATGGACACAGGAGCCTGGCGGGGTGCAGTCCATGGGGTTGCAAAGCGTCAGACACAACTGAGCATGCTCCTGCACATCTGGTTCTGGTGCAAGTCAGGAGGCCAGATCGGGGCAGAGAAGGGACTTGGAGCTGCTGTTTACAGCTCCTTCCTCTGCCCAGCACCACACCTCCTCCCTCACCCCCACCATCCTCCAACTGCCTGCACCACGGATGAGCTCCTAACCTTTCAGACCATCCCCTCCCCGGTACAGACCGGCCCTCCCCAGTACAGACCGGCTCTCCAATAACAGACCAGAGGGGCCATTCGAAGGACCCAGCGCACATGGCAGGGCGCCAGCTGAGGACCTGGAGCGCCTGGGGCCGCTGCGGCTCTGCCCCTGCTGTGCAGAGTGGCCAGGGCAAGTCCCCAGCCTCCAAAGTCAGGCTTGTTTCGAGGACAATCACTTTCTTTTTCTTGTAAAAAGAAGAGAAATGGTCAGCCCTTCAGTTTCACTCTGAGCCTGTCAATGTCTTTCCAGTAACTGCAGGGCAGGGGGCTGGGCCACTCCTGGAGGCGGCCTGTGGACGCGTGGGGCACTGTGGTTGATGCCACCTGGCCCCCCTTGCATCACCCCACTCCCCACTCCCACACCCCTCCCGCCTCCTCCAATAACTGCGGTCTTCGGTTTCCCTTTAACACCAAACGCAAAACTCTGCTGGAGGTAAGGCAGAAGGGAATCTGTGTGAGTCTGAATTGTGGTTGAGTAGAGATATTCTTAGGCGCCTGCTTGCAAGGGTGGTGAACTTTTGGTGCTAAAAGCAGAATTGCTTTTCAGTAAATGTTATTACTCAAAAGGAAGTTGTCACCGCCACCGCCACCCTGAGCCTCCTCCAACTGCCACACTCTCTGTCAGGCCCAAGGTGGTGGGGGGAGGGTCTCTGCATAGCTCCCAGGACCCCACCAAGCCCCCACGGGAAGCTCTGGCCGTCTCAGCTGACCCCAGCCAGCCAAAGCTGACATGAAAATGCCCACAGGCTGCCCTGGCATCATACCTCAAGGTACCAACTCTTTGCTTACTCAGCATTTACGTCTCCGAGCTTGAGTCTCGGAGGAGCTGAGCCCGAGCTGAGGGCGGGGCTGAAGGAAGAGCTGTCAGTTGATTGCTTCTTCAAGAGCTGTAGTCCATCTGGGCAACTCACCCTTCTTAATCCTTGTTTCCTCTTCTCTAAAGTGGGGAGGGGGTGATGATGCCCCAAAGCAAAGAGCTAAGCATCCCAACTGGTTATGGTAGATGTTTAACAAATAAAAAGAAAGTGAAAGTGAAGTCGCTCAGTCATGTCCGACTCTTTGCGACCCCGTGGACTGTAGCCTATCAGGCTCCTCCGTCCATGGGATTTTCCAGGCAAGAGTGCTGGAGTGGATTGCCGTTTCCTTCTCCAGGGGATCTTCCCGACCCAGGAATCAAACCCGGGTCTCCTGCATTGCAGGCAGACGCTTTACCGTCTGAGCCACCAGGGAAGCCCTTAATAAATAAGGTTATTAATAATAATCAAAATGACACTAAATTGAAATCAGACTAGGGCTCAGCTCCACCATAACCTTGGACAAGTCCAGCTCCACCATAACCTTGGACAAGTCCACTCCTCTCTCAGCCTCAGCTTTCTCCTGCATAAAGTAGAAATAGTAATAATACCTATTGTGCAAGACTTGTTGGGAGACTTTGACGAGCTGGAGCATGTAAGTCATGAGGCACACAGTAGGTAGGCAGTCAGCATTCCTTCCATCCCTTCTCTTTGGTGCCTCAGAGAGGCTAACCCCTGGGCTCGTGGTCCCCTGGAGAGGCCCAGCCCACGGAAACCGCCTGTGTTCTTCCTTCACTGAGAAAGGTCCTTGAGAGTGTGCTCCAGAGCCCAGAGGGGAGACAAGAACCCATCAGACCAACCTCAGGGCAGCCGTTTAGCACACAGCCCTTAGTGAGAAAGGAGTCAGAACAAACCTCTGATGGGGGGTCACCATCCCAAGCTAGGGAGCCAGCCGAGGATGCCCGAAGGTCCGATCGCCCGCCTGTCGCGGCCTTGAAGTAACGAGGAATTTACAGAGCAGCAGGCGCACTGGAGCGCTGGCCCCGTGTGAATCTCGAGTCACCTCTTGGAGTCTCTACCAAGCCCTCGAGGCAGGGCCTCCCGCTGCTTAGCCGCTTGCAGGGGTGGAAGCCAAGGCTCAGGTCGGTGAGAGGACTGCCTGGCTGCGATTTGAACCCAGCCGGTGCCATCGGCAAACCACACACTTAACCACTGCACGACATCCGCTGCTTGAGATTCTGATAGTGCCTCCATGTTACCAAAGATACAGTTGTGTTCAGAAGTGGCTAGGTAGAAAAAACTTGGATTTGTATTCTCCGTCAAATTTCTTTCGTTGAGATTGGTGTAGATTCAGGGGCAGTCTCAGGAAACAGAGATTCCTACTTACCCTCTCCTCCATTTCCCCCATGACAGCATCTTTTAAACGACGGCACGGCCAGATTGCTGACACTGATCCAGCCGAGATGCAGAATGTCTCCATCCCCGTAAAGACCCTTACCGCTCCTCTTCCACAGCCCCAGCCACCTCCTACCCCCAACTCTGTCCTTTCTGCTGGCCACCACTAATCTCGTTTCCATCCCTACAACTGTATGAGTGTAAGAATACTATGTAAACGGATTTCCACGGTGGTACCGTGGATAAGAATCTGCCTGCCAGTGCAGGAGACACCAGTTCAATCCCTGGTCCGGGAAGATCCCACATGGTGAGGAGTAACTGAGCTGCCCACCACAGATACTGTGCCCACGTTCTGCCACGATTGAAGCCCCTGAGCCCAGAGCCTGTGCCCAGAGCCTGTGCCCTGCAACAGGAGAGACTACCGCGGCGAGACGCCTGCCTCCTGCAACCAGAGAGCAACCCCCACTCACCGCAACTAGAGAAAGCCCTAGCACAAGGGAGACCCAGTGCAACTAAAATAAATACATAATTTTAAAAAAGAATACAATATAAATATTCCTAAAGAAAATCAATCGTGAACACTCATTGGAAGGACTGATGCTGAAGCTGACGCTCCAATACTTTGGCCACCTGATGTGAAGAGCTGACTCATTGGAAGAGACCCTAATACTGGGAAAGATTGAAGGCAGGAGGAGAAGGGGACAACAGAGGATGAGATGGTTGGATGGCATCACTGACTTGATGGACATGAGTTTGAGCAAACTCTGGGAGTAAGCCTGGCGTGTTGCAATTCCATGGGGTTGCAAAGAGTCGGACACGACTGAGCAACTGAGCAACAAGGTGAAGGGAATCATATGGTTTGTAACCCTTTGGGACTGACTTATTATTTTTTTTGCTCACATAATTCCCTACAGATTCATCCAAACTGTTGCACGTGTCAATATTTTGTTCCTTTCTATGCTGAGTAGAATTCCAAGGTATGGATACACCAGTTTCTTTAACTGTTCATTATTGCAGGGCGTCTGGGTTACTTCCATGCTTTCCCTATTGTAAGTCAAACTGCTATGAACATATGTGTACAGGTTTTTGTGTGAATCTAAGTTTTCATTGCTGTATTCAGGAGCACGATGGCTAGATCATCTGGTAGTTTTTAAGGCATTGCCTAACTGTTTTCCAGAATACTGTGCCGTTTTACATTTCCACTAGGAATGCGTGAGTGATCCAGTTTCTCCAGGCTTCGCCAGCATTTAGTGTTCCCATCACTTTTCACTTTAGTCATTTCGATGGGTGGGTAGTAATACCTCATTGTGGTCTTAATTTGCATTTCCCTACTGGCCAGTGACGTTAAACATCGTTTCATGTGTTTATTTGCATCTGTGAATCCTATTCCATAAAATGTCTGTTCCTGTCTTTTGTCATTTTCTAATTGGATTTCTTTCTCATTGCTGAGTTTTGAGTGTTCTTGATACATTCTCAATACTGGTCCTTTGCCAGATACATGGTTTTCAAATATTTTCTCCTGGTCTGTAGCTTGTCTTTTCATCCTCTTTGACAGAGCAAAAAAAAAATTTAATTTTGATGAGGTACAATGTATCACTTTTTCATCTTAGGAATTGTGTTTTTGGTGTTCAGGTGTAACAATTCTTTGCCTGGCCCTAGATCCTGAAAACCACTTTTCTCCTACTTTAAAAGAAATGAATGTTTTATAGTTTCATGTTTTAGTTTAAGTCCATGACCCATTTAATCTTTGTTATAAGGTGTGAGATTTGGGTCAAAGTCAAAGATCTTTTCTTTTTGCCTATGGATGTCCAGTTGCTCCCGCACTATTTACAGTAAGTCCCCTACATACGAACCTTCAAGCTGCAAACTTTCAAAGATGTGAACATGTGTTTCATCAGTATCAGGTGTGAGTGGCACTGCAGCTTGCCCCCCCAATCTCCTCTTGCTGACAGTCCTTCATCTCAACCATCCCCCTCCTCCCCTCCCTCCTCCATAGTAACTCTTCTTGCCCTTGATACCAGCCCCTGTATGCCAGCTGTTGTACTCTGCTGCTGCTGCTGCTGCTAAGTCGCTTCAGTCATGTCCGACTCTGTGCAACCCCATAGACGGCAGCCCACCAGGCTCCTCCGTCCCTGGGATTCTCCAGGCAAGAACACTGGAGTGGGTTGCCATTTCCTTCTCCAACGCATGAAAGTGAAAAGTGAAAGTGAAGTCGCTCAGTCGTGTCTGACTCTTAGTGACCCCATGGACTGCAGCCCACCAGGCTCCTCCGTCCATGGGATTTTCCAGGCAAGAGTACTGGAGTGGGGTGCCATTGCCTTCTCCGACTACTGTACTTTTTAAGGTACTACACTGTGAGATTAAAAATGTTTTCTGTTTTTTTGTGTGTGTTTTTTAAAATTTATTATTAAAAAATGGTGTGCTGCAGTCCATGGGGCCATGAAAAGTTGGACACGACTGAGCAACCGAACTGAATTGATTATTTGTGTGAAAAGAATTATAAACCTGTTAAAGATGGTACTGTAGAAACAATTGTGTTAGTTGGGTACCTAGGCTAACTTTGTTGGACTTAACAAACTGGACTTACAAACATGTTCTCGGAACGGAACTCAGTCATATGTAGGGGACTTACTGTATTAGAAAGGTTATCCTACTGAATCGCTTTCACAGTTTTATCACAAATCAGCTGGAGAGGTTTGTGTGGGTCTAAGTCCTTTCTTTACTCCATGGATGGCATGTCTCTTCCTCTGCAAACACTACTCTCTCCTGTGTGGTTAACTTTAATATGGGGGAGAATGATTCCTCCCACTTTGTAGAAAATATATTGTGTTTTATCTCTTTGATAAATGGGGTGGCCAAGCTCTGTTTCTCAATTCACTTTTTAAAAATAGACTATTGATGCAGACATGGCTGAGGCTCCAGAGAGATGTGTGCGCCTCCTCTGAAGTGTGCAGCTGTAGACAAGAAGCTGCCCAGCCAGGAGACTACATTTCCCGATTGCCTTCGTGTCTGGGTGGACCCGTGTGACTAGTTCTGGACAGAGAAGCGTGGCAGGGCAGGGTGGGGAGAGGGTACATATGTACATCACTCAGGCTGACGGGTTCCTTCTCCACCATCTCCTCTCTCGCTGGATCTTGATCCCCAGGGTGACGTTGAACACGGCAGAGCCTCCAGCAGTTGGGATACCTAAGTGACTGTGTGAATCAGGGGTCCTCCTCCCTGTGACCATCCCAAAGAACAAAAACAGCAGCATAAATGAAATACTGCAGCACTGTTAAATTTTAAAAGTTAAAGTAACACAATAAAACTTGTAAAATGTCCATCCATGTACAATTTACAACCGTTTCCCACAGCTCTGGCATATTCACAGTTTGGGAGACATATATCCTAACCCTGTTTTAGAAATCCGTCCACATTCCTTCTACAACTAGGAAAACAGAGGCCCAGAGAGGGAAGGGGTTCGCCTAAGGTCACAGAGCAAACCCAGGGCTGAGCCCAAGTAATTCCACTTGATATACATAACTGATTTCCATGAACCTTTGATTCCTTCTCTTAAAGGGTGGACAAGTCTGAGCATGTGTCATCCGAGGCTCCAAGTGGATGATTATAAAAACAAATCATAATTAATAATTCCTTAGGAGGCAGGTCAGAGAGCTTCCGGGGCAGGGTGGCGCCTCTGAGGGCTGATTTGGAGGAGAAGCAATTTTAAGAATCCCGCCTTTCATCGGGGGAAGGGGAAGCAATTTAAAATAAGCCTAATAAACATGGCCCATGCAGTGTTGACCCGTGGAATGACGCTCTCGCCTCCAGAAGCTGCTTCGGCCTTTGTGATGTGGGATTTGTCTGTGTGCTGAGGTTAAAGAAGAAGGGTGGGAAAAAGGCCATGAGGGATTTATTGGGGAAAAACAACATCAACAATAATTTATTGCAGAACTGAGTGGGTCAATGCCTGTGGGTTGCTGAACTGGTGGGTCAAAGGGCATCAGAAAGAGCAACTTTGGAGGACGCAGGAGGAGAGAGGGCAAGCGCTCTGGGGTCAGGTTCACAGACCCTGGTTCAAGCCTGATCGGCTGCTGAACAGCCGTGAATCCTCAGCCACGGACTTCACTACCCTGTGCCTCAGTTTTCCCATCTACGAAATGCGGAGTACAACAGAACCTCCCACCGACGGCTACCTGGGACTAAAGTGAGGCAATGAGCGTGAAGCTTCCAGCACAGTGCCTCTCACACAGCAGGCCCTCGACTCGTGCGTACCCGCGTTCCATCATTGCCGGGTAAGTGAGTCCTGACGTCAGTGCAGACATCGAACCAAGGCACTCGTACTCCGGCGCTCCACGATCCTCCACCCGGGCTTCACATTCTTATAATATCGGTTCCCGGGACCCACCCCAGAGACCCTGCCGCAGCAGCTCCTCAGGCAGGAGGGAGAACGGCCCCCGTGGGCCAGCACGGTTTCACGCACACCATGCAGGATGGACCGTCAGTCCGCTTTTTCCCCTTCCGCCCGGCGCTGCGCCGTGTCTCGGCTCTAGCCACACGGCTGCGTGTGTGCCTAGTCCGTTGCCTCTCATTTCTGATTTCTGCATCCTCCCTACTTCTTGAGCCCCTTCTTCTAGCACAGACTCCGGGTTGCTCCTCCCTCCCCTCTCCACATTCGTGATGAACTTTCTCCATGAGCACCCCTGAAGTGGGGGAAATGTCTCTGAGGCTCCCTATTATCATTGAAGTTTAACCTAGTAGCTCCAGTGACTGAAATCGGAAATCTCCAGAGTGGGGCCTCAGACCTTGAAGTTTTCTAAATGCTCTCCAGGAGTGATTCTGAGAAGCAATAACACAGATGGAGACTCACTTGCTTACCAAAATCTCCAGAATCAAAATACCAAACATCCTGGAAAGAAGAAATGTCAGTGAGTTAAAAATGGAATTTCAATTCCTTTGCCAGTTTACCGAGGGCCCATAACAGCCAGGTCCTGGGGACACAGAGTTGGTGACCAGAGTTAGCTTCAGAGTGGTCAAGAGACTGGCACTCAGGAGTTCACAACAGCAAACAGCACATTCTACATCCCAAGATGTGGTCCCTGCCCTCAAGTTGTTCACTCCCTAGTGGGACAAGCAAAGGTTTTAAAGGGTAATTACAACCCTCTGTGAGAAAGGCTAATATTAGATGTGCATACAAGGAATGGGGTGAAGTAATTGATTTAAAAGGGTTAGGGAAATCTCCCTTGGGAGAGTGAAGGATGGGTTTTAAAGGATGAATAGGAGTCTGCTAGAAAAAGATCAGGAACCAATAAACACTTGTAGCAAATGCTGTTGGTGCCCACCCAAATCCCCTGTATGACCACTCCCGCTTGCTGCAAATACCTGTGTTTACTCTCTCTACTTGAGAACTTTGGTCTGGCTGTGGGCATGTGCATAACCAGAAGTTCCAGAAAGTTGATGGCCTGGAATGAGCCCTCAGCTGACCACTGATGGAGAGTTGGCGGATACACGGCTGGTTTCCTCTCCCCTTGGCTGGAAAAAGTCTGGGATCCATGCTCTACACCGGCTCCCTGCGTGGGTTTGAGATCCCCTTGGATGTTGCTTGCTGATAACCACGTGTCCTATTTGCTTCCTTTCCTGTCTTGCTCATCCACCCTGCTATGGGGACTTCCCAGAATCACTTTCCGAATATACGTCTTGAACTTGAATCCTGTCTCAGGGTCTGTTTCTGGAAGAACTCAGACCAGGACAGCATGCTCTATGCAAGAGACCGCACGGGCAAAGGCAGAGGCTGGAAGGCACATGGTTTGTGTGGACGAGTCCCAGCACCTACTGCGCAGGGCGCTGTACGGAGAGGAGGTCGAGAAGTGTCGTGGATGGATCTCAACTGCCACGCTAGGACCCCGGCTTCTTCCCACTTTTTCTGCTCAGGAAGTGGGACCCCATTCCAGAGCAGGCAGGGAAGTGAGCTGTTTAAATTCCTCAATGGTGTGCTAGTGAGGCTGGTGAGCTAAGGGTGCCAGGCTCTCTAGTCACTGCGTCCACGATCCACTGGCTTTGGGGTTCATTTGAACATGATTCAAATCTGACCTGGACAAAGACAGGAAGAAACTGGCCAAAGGCCACTGTCTTTGGTTAGCAGAGACAGCCCAGCTGGGTAATTACTGCCCATCCAGTTTGGCTTTCAACAGGGCACACTAACTATCTCTCTGGGCCTGAGTTTCCTCCTCTGTGCCATGGGTACTCTGATGGCACCACCCTCATGGGACCACTGCAGCACCACGTGAGGCTCCCTTCTCTTGCCCCTCTGCCCTGTGGGGGCAGCTCTGAGGGACAAGAGGAAACATCGTCCTGAGCTGTCAGTAGAGAGCCCAGGGCCAGCTTCATCTTGTAACTCCCCCACCCACCTCCCCCAAATCAAGGTCTCCAGGAGTCTCTCGGGCCCACCCAGGTAGGAATCATCTCTGGGGTGTGCCCACAGTGCCCCCATCACATCCCCTTTATGCCCAGCACCAGTGTGGACCACAGGACCCCCTGGGCCCAGCTTGACAGGTTAAGCCTCAAAATTTAGTTGTGGCAAAGTTGAGTCGCTGACTTGCCAGCAGCTTCCCACCCTGGGCTCTAGGGGGGGCCAGGCCGGGGAGGGAGAACAAAGGCTTTTGTTTGCCCAGCCGCAGAGGAGGATGAGAAACAGCAACTCCTGCCTGATCCTGTGGAAGCCCCCACAGCTGCCGGCTCAGGCCTGGAGCCAAAGGAGACAAGTTAGAACAGCCAAGTGGGAGACCCGGAGCCCAGGGTTGGGAAATCATGTTGGGGGAACTGTCCACCCATCCCCCCTCCATTCATCCTTCCACCGCCTATGTGTCTATGAATCTGTCTGTCTACCCATTACCTACCAGTGCCTCCATCTGTTACCCATCTCTCACCCACCCATCCATCCATCTGCCCATCCTTTCCACAAGCACATACTGAGCATTATGGAGGCCCAGGCCCTGCGTTGGGTACTGGGAAAACAGCTGTGAATAAAGTCCCTACCCTTAAGGGGTTGATATTCTAGGAAGGGAGATGAGTCATAAGTAATATATTTAATAAAATGACTGAGGGGTAAAAAAAAAAAAGCTAAGCCACAAAATAAGGCAAAATAGGAGGAGTGAGCGCAGGACTATTGTCCATGGAGTGGGAAAGAAAGGCAAGAAAGAAACGACGGACCAGATCTGGTAGGGGAGCCGCAAGTGCAAAGGCCCTGAGGCACGATTGAGATCGGAATACCGGAAGAACAGCCTAGAGGCAGTCTGCGTGCGTGCTAAGTCGCTCCGACGTGTCCAGCTCTGCAAACCCATGAACTGTAGCCCGTCAGGCTCCTCTGTCCATGGGATTCTTCAGGCAAGAGTACTAGAGTGGGTTGCCATGCCCTCCTCCAGGGGGTCTTCCTAACCCAGGGATCAGACCTGGGTCTCCTGCAATGTAGGCAGATTCTTTACCATCTAAGCCACTAGGCAAGCCCTAGAGGCCAGTCTAACCATCACTGAAAGAAGGAAGGAAGGTAGAGGGCAATAGGGGGTAAAACTGCAAGGGCCCTGCGGGCAGAGAGGCCCAGCTCCCGCTCTGGCTCTGAATAGTCAGGGAATGGTTCCCTTTTCTCCCCAGACCTTGGAATTTCCACCTATATAAAGAAAGCCTAGATGGGACTGTCCTTTCCCATCCAGGGCTCTGTCATTTACAAAAGAAAAAAACAGAAAGATGGCCTTGCTCTTGCCTGAGAGCCAGAAGAGTCGGGTTCTAGACTGCAAGAGTGAAGAAAGCAGACCCTGGGGTCAGGGGTTTTAATCTCTCTGTGCCTCGGTGTTTGGGGCCGTAAAATGGGAATAATACTAATACCTTCCACCCCTTGGGGCTCTTACCAGGAGCCCCAGGGATGGTGCAGGGAAAGCATCTCTTTGGTTACCTTCCTCGTCCCTGTTACACTATGATTCGATGAGACAGGGATGGTGGATCTTGCTGACCCTCCTGTTCCAAGGCAGAGAGGGTGAAGCCCTGGGACGTCCCTCTGGATGCTGCCGGCCTGGGCTGGCTTGGCGAGGCCTGAGGGCGGGATCTTCAGAGCTAGGGTCTAATCCTACAGGGATTGCTGGAGCAACGTGGGGATAAGGCCCGGCGTGCAGCTCAGAGACCTCCCCCTCCCCCAAACAGGCAGCTCGGCTTCGGCACAGAGCTCATCTTGGGACAGGCAGCAGAGCCCCTCAGGGCTCCACCACACCCACCACTGGGCCTGCTCTCAGCCTCCCTTTCCAAACGCACTGCCCAGGTTCTCGTGCCTCGTCTGACCCTTCCCTGCCTTAGAACCTTCACACCTGTGGGGCTGGCCACCCGCTCTGCCCCTTCCAAGCCAGCTCCTTCCCCTCCCGCAGGACTCAAAGGTCACCTTAGAGAGGCCTTCTCTGAACATCAGGGCAACACAGCCCCACACCTCCATTCATTCTTCCTCTCTACGCTGGTTGCCTTTCCTGCAGAGCCTTCCTAAACACTCTCTGAAGTTCCTTGCCAAGTTCTTTGTTTCTCCACTGCCTGACTCCTCCGCTCTGATGTCAGCGCCGCAGGACAGAGGCTGCCCATCCTGCCCTCTGTATCACCAGCAATGGGCACACAGCAGGTGCTTAGTCCATTTTTGCTGAATGAATAATGGGAACGTAATGATTCCTTTATTTTTTGAAAACTGTTTTCCCACTTAAAAATTAACTTTAATTTCATAATGGACACTATTATACTCTTTAATATTTTTCTTCACTGTTACTGTTAATGGTTAAAATTCCCTCTGACCTTCAATCCGGACACTCCCTGAGGTGGTCATGTAACTGGTTTGGCAGTGTCCTCCCAGACTTACTCTTGTACACGTACACACATAGAAATGCACAACATTGCCGCTGATATTGTGTGTGTGCAAGCATGCGTGCGTGTGTGTGTGTGTGTTTATGTAAATGGTGAACCAGATTGGGCTCCCAAGTTGCAAACAACGTAAACAACTCTGAGTAATTGGACGTTTAAATTTTATGTGTCGACTTAGCTAGGTTATTGTGCCAGTTGTTCGGTCAAATATTAGTTTCACCGTTGCTGGGAAGGTATTCTGTAGGTGTGGTTAGCATCTACACTCAGTTGATTTTAAGTAAAGGCAAGTATCCTCCATAATGTGGGTGGGCCTACCAGTGAAAGGCCTTGAGAGTGAAAATGGAGGTGTCCTGGAGAAGAAGGAATTCTGTCTCTGGATTATAATATAGAAATCCTCCCCGTGTTTGTGGCCTGCCAGGCTGCCTACAAATTTCAGGCTTGCCACCCTCCATAACTGCATTCCTAAAGCTAGATGATAGACAGACAGAGAGGTCAATGATAGATAGCTCATCTCCTATTGATCTTCTTTTCCTGCAAAACCCTGCCTGTTACAGTAATTTAAAGAGACACAGGGGACTTTCTTGGTGGTCCAGTGGCTAGGACTCCATGCTCCCAGGGCAGGGGGCCTAGGTTCAATCCCTGGCCAGGGAACTAGATCCCACACACCTCAACTAAGAGTTAGCAGGCTGCGTCTCAGAGTTCAGATGCTGCAACTAAAGATCGCGCATGCCACAACTAAGACTAAGAGACACAGTCTCTTACAAGTAATTTAGGGGAAAAGAAAAGAACAATCAATCAAATAGACACAAAAGACAGGGTCAAGGAGACATTTCACAAAGGAGATGCAAAATGCCCAGTAGAATGACACAGAGGGGCTTAACATCACTGATTGTCAGGGAAATGCAATGTAAAACCACAGAGGGATACCACTTAGGATGGTTAAAAAGAAAAATACAGAAAATACCAAGAGTTGATGAGGAAGTGGAACATCCAGAAGAAACTCATACATGACTGGAAGAAACACAAAATGGTGCAGACGCTTTGGAAAGCTGGTGATTTCTAATCAAATGAGACATGCCTTCACCACATGACCTAGCAATAGGTCTATTACTCAACAGCAATGTAGACAGATGTTCGCCCAAAGATGTACACAGGAATGTTCAGAGCAGCCTTATTCATAAACAGCCTCTACCTAGAAAATAGCCACGTGCCCATCCGCAGTAGAGGGAATGAATGAACTGAGCCACATCCAGACGATGGCTTCTTGCCCAGCAATAATGATGAATGACCCGCAACCACATGCAACAACATAGATGGGTCTCAGAGATGTCAACATTAAGAGACGGAGCCAGACACAAAAACATGTCATTTAATTCTATTTAAGTAAAGGGCTAGAAACAGACACACTACCCTTGGTTACCTTTGGGGAAGTCATCACTGGCAGAGGGAGTAGGGGAGCTTCTGGGGAACAGGAACACTCTGTTTCTTGATGTGGGCTTGATGTGCTCACTTAGGAAGATTCGTCACGCTGTCACTTATGACCTGTGCCTTTTTCTGTATGTATTCTACACTTGAGGAAAAAGCTCACATCAGGGAGGGGACACGTGTATACCTGTGGCTGACTCATGTTGATGTTTGGCAGAAACCAACACAATTCTGTCAAGCAATTATCCTTCAATTAAAAAATAAAATTTTTTAAAAACTCAAATTAAAATCAGGGGTTGGGAGAGTCTAAGAGAGTTGAAGAACCAGGGCCAGTGCCCCAGCCACAGGACTAGATCGGGTAAGACCTCTCTGCAGCCTCTGGACTACCCCTCATTCCAAGTTTGGGTAGGTGTGTCTGATTGGTTAAGTCCAGGTCATGTGACCACCCCATAACTGCAAAGGAGACTGGGAAATGTGAACAGCCAGCAGGTTCACCATCAATGGTGGAAGTGGGTAGGGTCTGCCTCAAAAGATGGGGAGTCCTCAGGCCACTGCAAGGTACTCGACTCTTCCCCTGCCAGCAGCTATTCAGGTCGTTTCCAGTAACCATTTTGGCACATGTCCCTTGTGCCTGACGTTTCTCTAAAGGAGACGCCAAACAACGGAATTCCTGGGTTCTAAAAAAGATGAAATTACAGTTTGACTGTTTACTGTAAAGGTATCTTTCTGAGAGACTGTTCCACTTCATACTTGGACCAGAAGAATATGCGTGGCCATTTCCCCCGGCCTCCTGAGTACTTTACACTTTAGTCTTTTATTTGTGGCAAACAGAGGACTCAGAAACCTTGTCTAATTTTTGTTAGTTTATATTTGCCTGACTACCAGCAAGGCTGGATGTCTCGCATGCCTATTTGCCATATGGATTTCTGTTTCTGTACGTTGCCTGTTTCCATCTACTTACGCTGTTATTCTATGGGTTTTTCTCTTATTGCTCTGCAGGGATTCTTTAGCTACTATGGAAATAAATCATTTGTTTACATTGACGTTGCAAATATTTTTACCCAAGTTGTCATTGGTCTTTTAACTTGGAAGTGAACACAAGTTGTTTCTCACAACTTTTCTGAGGCTGGGAAATCAACACTGAGGCAAAGGGGGTGGGGATAAAGAGGAAAGGGGATCTTTCTGACCTTACCCGGTTTGGTTCCCACTAGCTCTGAGGACATTTTGTAATCTCTCTACCAGTCATCCTTTCATTTCCTTGTTCTTGTCACCAATAGGAAATCGTATTAGAGCCGCAGTCATAGGACTACTTAACTTCTACTTTACTCTTTTTTTTTTTTAAGCCAGAAGTTTACAAAACTTGGTGTGGAGAAGAGTAACTCCCATGCCCTTTGGTATTCTCAGAGTCCCTAGTGGGGAGTCAGCCAGGCTGACCACCTCTTAAGACTGTTGACTGCATGAATAAAGGAATTAGATTAATGCCAAAATTTTGCAAATTCCTTCAGAAGCTGCCGCTAGCTGACAAAGGGGCAAATGTTGTATAGGGCATATGTGAGCAAATGGTCTGGAGGTGGAACTGAGCAATGATTTAAAGTACCCTTGAAAATCTTTCGTTGTTCATAAAAAGGCAAGAGCACACGGTTTGGTGACTACAGATTCATTTTAAATGCACAAAGTCAGCAGTTGGCAGACTATAGCCCTTGGGCCAAATCCGGCCCTCCGCCTGTTTTTGTAAATAAAGTTTTATTGGCACACAGCCACATCCATTAGTTTCATATTGTCTGTGGCTGCTTTCCAGCTACCACAGCAGAGTTGAGTAGTTGCAACAGAGACCATATGGTCCACAGAGTCCAAAACATTTATTATGCACTAGCTTTATAGAAAAAGATTACCAACCCCTGAACTAAGCAATTAAAAAGACCTAACAAGTTATAGTTTCACAGTATTTTTAGATAAATAAAACAGAAAAGATGAAAAAATGATTTTTAAAAAGTGTTTGGCCAATCTTATATGGCTACATCTTTCTAAGCTAAATGCATAGAAGGCGTAATCCACTGCATAAAATGGTGAAGAGTAAGTCCAGATTATTATTATTATTATTTTAATTTTAGCAGCTGAGTAATTTCTTTCAAATTACTTTAAGCCTCTCAACCTCAACTTTCTCACCTGAAAAATGGTAGTGATGATAGCAGCAACATCATAGGGTTGTGTATTTAGTGGGATTCTTAGAACAGTGCCTTGCTGCTGCTGCTGCTGCTGCTGCTGCTAAGTCACTTCAGTCGTGTCCAACTCTGTGCGACCCCATAGACGGCAGCCCACCAGGCTCCGCCGTCCCTGGGATTCTCCAGGCAAGAACACTGGAGTGGGTTGCCATTTCCTTCTCCAATGCGTGAAAGTGAAAAGTGAAAGTGAAATCACTCAGTTGTGTCTGACTCTTAGCGACCCCATGGATGGTAGCCCACCAGGCTCCTCCATCCATGGGATTTTCCAGGCAAGAGTACTGGAGTGGGGTGCCATTGCCTTCTCCGAGAACAGTGCCTTAGAATCTAGTGAATGCTATATAATTATGTGCTATTATTACCATCATTGCTGCACACAGACAGGTTGATGTCCTGACTGTGCTACTTCCCAGCCCTATGGCCTTGAGCACATGGATGTCCCTCCCCAAGCCTTAGTCTCCCCGTCCTTAAATGGGATCATAGTTTCCATCACATGGAGTTTCTGTAAGAACTATGCTTAACACAGCATCTGGCATACCGTAGGCATTCCACACTTGTGGGATGTTATTGCCACTGTCCATTATTCTGACTTCTTTCTGACCCCAGAGCCTCCACACACTCTGGAGCTCAGCCCTCCTCCTGCCGTGCAAGGCAGGCCATGACTCTGGACCCGCTCTGTACCAGCACAGACTGTTTCCACCCAGCAGTGGTTTATTTAACTGTCCTCTTAAGTAACTCTCCAGCCATCAAAGGGCTGTTTACAAACCCCACAATTAGCTTTCCTGGAACAGCAAATAAACAGAAGCCTAATTAGGTATGTTTCTCCTGGCTCAAGGCACAGTGATCTGAAGGCTTGGGCATAGTAGCCATCAGTTAAATAAACATCTGTGGGATGTATGGATGTAGAGACGGATGCATGATTAGAAGAATAGATGGGTGACGGATGGACAGATACTGTTTAAGATGATGGAGAGGCAGACGAATGGAAGGACAGACAGACAGAAGGTGAAAGGGACAGAAAAACGGACAGAAGGATAGGCGGATGCAAGTGTGGATGGATGGCTGGAGGCTGACGGAAGGGACAGACGACAACGGAAGGGTGGCTGGATGGGCAGGTGCTTGGAAGGTAGATGAGTGGGTAGATGAGTAGGCGGGTGGATGGATGGATGAAAGGGTGGATGTAAGGGTGGGTGGATAGATAAGTGAGTGGAAGATGGGTGGGTGGATGGCAGATGAGTGAATGAGTGGGTGGACTTTAGTGAGATACTGGAGCAAGAGGGCAACACGAACAGAAGTTCTGGGCTCTTTCTGACCTCTGGGCCCTGCCCTGCTCCTCGCTGAGACGCCATGTCACCGCTCGGCAGAAGGGACTCAGGCCTTACGGTATCAGAACAATCCTGGGTTTAAATCCAATATCCTAGCTCTGTGATCTTGAGCAAATCTTATTGCTCTCTGGGCCTGAGTCTCCTCCTCCTCCATAAAACGGATGCTCGTAACTGCCCCCACTGCTTGCAGCTCCTGAGAGGCTAATGGGTCAAGTGTCCGGGCCATAGTCCTTGCTCTGTACATGTGAATGCCTTTCCTGCCACTGCCGGTGCATTGCCCAGACCCGTGTTCCAAGGATTCACCCTGACGGAGGGAACAAAGACCACCCGTACCCTGAAGAGCAGGGCCTGTTCCCACTGTGGGGGAGGGGCAACTGAGACCGAGCCCAGAAGTTGGACCTCCTTCCTCCCCAGCTCCCTCAGGGGTCTCCGCGTGGTCTTCCAGGTCTGGGAGATGAGAATGATGGTGTGAGAGCCAGACTCCTGAGATCGAATCGCTCTCCTCCCACTTTCCAGCTGGTCACTTCAGGCAAATTACTAACCACTCTGTGCATTGGGAAAATGAAAGTCCCTACCCCAGAAGATTATTGTGAAGGTTGAGTGAATTAATACAATGAAGTATTTCCTACAGTGCCTCGCACAGCGAAAGCGTGACTAGTTACTGTTATTACTGTATAATAGTTATTATTATTATTACTATTATCATTACCACCTCTCTCACGACCCCTTCACTTTCCTGGCCAGAAGAATCTCTGGCGTTCCCCACCAGAAGATGGCCTTCAGGCTGGGCTCGGAGGAACAGAAGACTCCCGGTTAAAGGGCACTGCCAACCAGGGCACTGCTGGGGCAAAGGCGTGGAGAGGAACGCTCCCCGGGAGCGAAGCTGGAGCGTCTTTGGCCAGAGGGGGGTGTGACTCCCAGTGGCAGAGGCTGGGTGGGGTGCCGTGAGTCAGGGTTTGGCCCAGCCAGGCCCTGGGAGCGCCATTTCCCATCAAGGGCCCGGGCGGAGTGGCTGCGGCTCCCTCTGGCCAAGGGTGAGGGTCTGAGTCAGCCCTTGTCAGGTAAGAGGAGGAGGACGCGGGACTTTCCCACCTGCCCTGGAAGCCCGTGTGAGCTGGGCAGGGTGCCTCCCATGGAGAGCAGGCAGGCAGGGACCTCTGCACCAGGTACGGTTGGTGCTGCCCACCTCCACGGCTGACCCTGGAGCCCCGAGTCCAGAGAGTGGCCTGGGAGCTTCTCCTCTCCCGACACATGGGCTGGGACCCAGGACCCCAGCCAGGGGCTTTTCCTAAGGGAGGAAGAGAGCTTTGGTGTCCAGTGAGGTCTGGGAAGCCAGGGAAAATCTCCCTTAACAGGAATAGTTATTTGAACCAAGACCTGAAGGATGGGAGGAAGTGGGCAATATATCTGGGGAAGAGTGTCCTCAAGAAAGAGAACAGCAGGTGCAAAAGTCCAGCAGTGGAGGCTGGGGTTTTAGGGGGGCAGGGAAGGGACTGCCAGGCCACGCAGGCCCTGGCGGCCCACGAGGAGCGCTTCAGACTTTAGGTGAGAGGAGCGCCCCAGGACGGCTCAGAGCAGGAGCGGGACTGGCCGACTTAGGTTCCGATGAGACCTCTGGCTGCACGTAGAGAACAGATGGGGGTGAGGAGTAGAGCACACGGCCAGGTGGCCGCAATGGTCCAGGTGAGTGAGGACGGGAGCTCGACGGGGGGTGGGGTCGGGGGGGACCCTGCAGGTGGGCAGAAGAGGCAGGTTTTGAGGAATCCCTTCGGGCATCAATCAACACATCCTTCCTGAAGACTTATGCCTGAGCCCTGTGTGGGAACTGTGGATACAAGGATGACAAAGACTGCGCCCTTGCTTCATGAATCAATATGATGTGACCAGTGCTCAAAGCCAGGGGTGAGCCAAGGGCATCCACACTGTACCAGGCCCCGTCTGCTGGCTTTCTACATAGGCTTAACTCAACCTGGTGAGATAAGAACAACCGTGAGCCCCCATTTTACAGATGAGGAAACTGAGGCCCTCTTGGGAGGGTTAAGTAAGCAGTGTGTCCAAAGTTAGGAGACTCCTCCCCACTAATAGGATTTGCACCAAGGACTGCACAGCTGCAGGACTGGCCCAGCTGACCGCTCTGATCCCCGGCCCGGCCCGTGTAATCAGGGAGGGCTTCCTGCAGAGCTGAGGCTACAGCTTGGTTCCCAGGGATGGGCAGCATTCCATCAGTGCACAGAGGGGGCATTCCACACTTGGGCACGGCAGGGGCCATGGTCTGGGGGTGAGGTCAGCTCCCTCAGCCAGTGTCTCTTAAACCTCGCTGAAAAGTCATCTTTAAAGTCATTCACACTTTTTATGAATGATTTTGTTTTCCTTTGCTTGGTTGGTTTTTAAAAAATCATTTACTAAGGTAAAATTCACATAACATCCATTAGCCACTTTAAAGTGAACAATTCATGTGCTAGTCACAGTGGTATTCGCAGTGTTACGCAACCACCGCCTCTCACTAGCTGCAAAACATTTTCATCACCCCAGAAGGAAACCCGGTACCCATTAAGCAGCTGCTCCCCACTCTTGAGCCCTGCACCCCAGTCCTGAGCAGCTACCATTCTGCTTTCTGTCTCCGTGGACTTATCTATTCTACGTGTTTAACAGGGATTCACGCCACAGGTGACCTTCAGGATCTGAATTCTTTCACTCGGCATGATGTTATGGAGGTTCATCCTCTTCGTAGCACATGTCAGTAACGTGAACTTTTTTCAAGGAAATTTTCAAGGAAAATTTGTACAGTTATTGTTCTACAGACAAAACATAATCTTAAAAGCAATGATCACAAAGAAATATTATTAAACTCTAGCTGGATTCTGTGGCTGGCTGAGGGCTCCAGGCTGAGATTTGCTCTGCCTCCTAAAAGGAGATGAGCAAGCTTTGGAGACCTGGGAAAGGGCGGCCAGCACCCACGTGCGGCTGTCTCTGTGGGTTAATCAGAAGAATCAAAGAGAACTCCAAAGGGAACAATGCCCTGGAGGCTCCTGAGATTCCCAGGGCAGACACAGGGAGCGTGTGGTCCACGAGGATGTCTCCCCAGGGCCTCGGCAGGGGGACCCCAGGGAAACGCCGCCGACGGGAGCCTGCTGGGGAGCCAGTGCCCCAGCCCAGACCCAATTCAGAGAACTCCACGCTAAATGCTGTCTCCCCTTTCCCAAACCCTTTCACATCCCTCAGCAGGACAAGTGACACCTGGGCTAGTTACTGGACTCTGTTCCAGTCCCTTGATGTATTTGCCCACTTCTATGCCAATACCAGCCTTCCCAGGAGGCGCTAGTGGTAAAGAACCCGCCTGCCAATGCAGGAGACATAAGAGATGCAGGTTTGATCCCAGAAGATCCCCTGGAGGAGGGCATGGCAACCCACTCCAGTGTTCTTGCCTGGAGAATCCCACGGACAGAAGAGCCTGGCAGGCTATAGTCCATGGGGTCGCAGAGTCGGACACTACTGAACTGACCTAGCAGGCACATAGAATTTTACTTTTTAAACCTCTGCCATAGATCCCATAGACTTCCCTGGTGGCTCAGATGGTAAAGCATCTGCCTGCAATGCAGGAGACCCGGGTTCGAACCCTGGTTGGGAAGATCCTCTGGAGAAGGAAATGGCAACCCACTCCAGTACTCTTGCCTGGAGAATCCCATGGACAGAGGAGCCTGGCAGGCTACAGTCCACGGGGATCGCAGAGTCAGACACGACTGAGCGACTTCACTTTCACTTTCATAGAGCCCAAAGCCTGGACGGACAGGTCCTCCATCTTAGTTCTTTGGCTTCAGAGTTGTCTTGGCTGTTTTTACACATTTCTTCTTTCACGTGACTTTAGAAACTACCCTTTTCATGGACAAGCCTAGAGATATTAAGGGACAGACCCCAAGCCAAAGGGCTTCAAGCCTCACGGCTCATTTCCAAGATTCCCAGGAATTCATAGCAGTTTTGGGGTGGGTGTGCTGTGAGGAGAGGCTGGTCTCTGTATCCCCATCTGGCTGGGTCACCAAGGAGAAACGTCTGCTTGTTAAAGGCTTTACAAGTATCAGTCGCTCAGTCGTGTCCGACGCTGGGACTCCATGGACTGTAGCCCACCAGGCTCCTCTGTCCATGGGATTTTCCAGAATACTACAGTGGGTTGCCATTCCCTTCTCCAGGGGATCTTCCTGACCCAGGGCTCGAACCCGGATGTTCTTTACTGTCTGAGCCACCAGGGAAGTTAAAGGCTTTAAACGCCTTTAGAAGTGGCAGTGTTTGCCACAGTCATATTTCCCCCGTACACTATTTACTCTTTCTCTTTAAGCCGACTCATGTTTTCAACTTTTATTTAAACTTCATTTTAAAGGAAACATTTGATCTCTGCTTTATCTGAGAAACCAGCATCAAGTACGAGGCATTTGCTGTTGGTGCCTCGCCCAGCTCCCCTCCTGCTTACTTCCCATGAACATAAACCAGATTCCAGCTGCCAGCACCTACCCCCTTTACCCATGGGCTCTGCCCACCTGCAGGAGGCCAGAAGTTCTGGGAATTAACAGGCCAGGGAGCTGCCCCCAACCAAGGGGGGCATGCCCAAGGGGGTATCCATGCCTCAGCTCCCTGACCGCGCCCACCGCCCCCCACCCCCGCTGGAAAATCCCAAGGCTGTCGGCACCTTCTGTACCATTTCTCAGAGTTCTGCATCAGGTGGAGCCCCAGGTGCCCACAGGGGTTCCTTGCTCGACAATATTCCCTGCACTGGAGGCCTACCCCCCACCACCTCCTAGGCTCACTTTCCCACACCTCCATCAGAGTTTTCTGGGATCATCTCACAAATAAACTACTTGGCTTTGAATTATTTTCTTGGGGATCTGCTTCTAGGGGGACCCAACCTAAGGCATTTGCTATAAATTGAAATATTCCGCATATTACACAAAGTGGTAAAGAACCCACCTGCCAATGCAGGTAGACATGAGAGATGCGAGTTCGATCCCTGGGTGGGAAGATCCTGTTGGAGGACGGTATGGCTACGCCCTCTTGTCTGGAGAATCCCATGGACAGAGGAGCCTGGTGAGCTACAGTCCACGGGGTTACAAAGAGTCGGACACGACTGAAGTGTCTGAGCTCGCACACACACACTGTTTCTTAAAACAAAAGAAGACATATTAGGAAATGAGAAAGACACACAGGCCTCAAGTAGAGCCTGCCTTCTAGAGCCTGACAGAACCAGGAGGACAGAAAGGAGCTGGAATGACTCGCAGGGAGCTGGTGTGATTCGGAGCCCACAGAGCTGGCTCCGGCCCCTCCCACAGTCCACAGTGGGTGAGGCCCTGAGGACCACCTTCCAACAGGACAGCTCCAAGATGGTGGAATGCCCCAGCTGGCAGGACACAAGCCTGGTGGACCCAGTAGGCAGTGCTCAGCACTGGGCCAGCTGCAGGGGCCTGATGGAGACCAGGAGGAAGAGGAAGACATGGTCCACCCTGAAGGTCCACCATGAAGAAGCACCGAGAGCCATCAGCCTGTCACATGGGCTAAGGGACTCAGTTTTGCTTGAGTGCACCTCAAAGGAGACATCATTCATTCATTCAACAAAAGTTTATTGAGCTTCTACTGTATTCTGGGCACTGTACCAGGCACTGGGGAGACAGGGAAGGACAGATCAAAATCCCCCACAGCACTGATGCTCTAATGGAGGACACAGGCAAGAAATAAGTGAACACACAAGTAAACTCTGAAATGAGAGCCCTTGGTGCTACAAAGAAAATAAACAGAATTACAGGATGCAATCATAGCTTGTGAGAGTTGGACTATAAAGAAAGCTGAGCACTAAAGAATTGATGCTTTTAAACTGTGGTGTTGGAGAAGACTCTTGAGAGTCCCTTGGACTGCAAGGAGATCCAACCAGTCCATCCTAAAGGAAATCAGTCCTGAATATTCATTGGAAGGGCTGATGCTGAAGCTGAAACTCCAATACTCTGGCCACCTGATGCAGAGAACTGACCCATTGGGAAAGACCCTGATGCTGGGAAAGATTGAAGGCAGGAGGAGAAGGGGAAAACAGAGGATAAAATGGTTGGATGGCATCACCAACTCAATGGACAAGAGTTTGCGCAAGCTCTAGGAGTTGGTGATGGACAGAGAGGGCTGGCGTGCTGCAGTCCATGGGGTCACAAAGAGTCGGACACAACTGAGCAACTGAACTGAACTGATAGGATAAAATGTAGACGTGAGGGAGGCTTTTGATAGTGTGGCCTGGGAGGGCCTCTGGGGAGGGAGTAGTTTAAACTCAGAACTGAATGTGGAGAAGGAGCCGGTCATGCAAACAGCTGGAAAAAAGGGGTCTCAGACAGAGGGAACAGCAAGTGCAAAGTCCCAGAGCTGGGAATGAGCTTGGTGTGCCGGAGGAGCAGAAGTAGGCTGCTGTGCTGGAGTGGAGAAGCGGGAGGAAGGGTGGTGGGAGCCAGGGTGAAGCGGTCCCTGGAGCCAAGTCAGACAAAGAGATGCCTGGTGAGTGTTTGTGGGATCATGAGTACCAGGGAAGACATCCACGGGTACTGGATGGGGAGCAAGGAGGGGAGCTGAAGGCATCGAGTTTGGGAGGCTTCTTCTCTTGATGTCTTTGCCAGTGGAAGGGAAGGCCAAGGAGAATGACCTTGGTTTGCATAGCACCAGCTCAGACTGCAGCGGGGAGGGGCTTCAGGCCACATCTGGGCGCATCTGGGTGGAACAGGGTAACTTCAGTTATTAAAATCAACAAACCCATCTTTGGCATCTCATAATAGCATCTACTCCATGAGATGCTGTTCATTGAGAACCTAAGCATCAGACTCTATGCAACCTGCTCAGAGGCTGCCAGATATATCCCCTTTCCAGAAAGAAGTTCACAGAAGCAGAAAATTGCAGTATGAAGTGGTGAGTGTTCCAGGGAATGTTAAACAGAGGAAGGGTCATTCAAGTCGGCTTTTGAAGGATGAAGAGGAGCTCGCTGGAGAGAAACCATCAACAGAAGGGCAACGCTCTTCCTTTTGTCCTCATGCACATCCCAGCACCTGAGACAGAGCATGGAGCATAGTAGGTGCTCCATCCGTGTTTGCTGGTGAAATGAATCAGACCTGCCCACACCTCAGTTATTCAAGTACCCGGCCTCACTATTTTTCTGCTGTCTGCTTTCCACTATTTCTACCAGTGAACCAGGGAAGCCGCTCAGTCATGTCCGATTCTGCGATCCCATGGACTGTAGCCTACCAGGCTTCTCCATCCATGGAATTTTCCAGGCAAGAGTACTGGAGTGGGTTGCCATTTCCTTCTCCAGGGGATCTTCCTGACCCAGGGATCGAACCCAGGTCTCCTGCACTGCAGGCAGAAAAGCCTATTGCTTAATATTTTCCTTCAAGTTGAATTACCTTTCTATCTAAGTGAATTTATTTTAAGAGGAGACATTTGATACGATCACTAGATTTGAAAAGAACAAAGAATATTTGCCATAAATCAAAGATAGCCAGAAAAACCACCACAATGAAAACAGAACAGTGTTATTGAAGTCTGCCTGTTGAGAGAATAAAAAGGCAGGCCGCAGACTGAAAGGAAGTATTTGCAAATCACATATCTACAAAGGACTGACTCGTCTCCAGAATATAGAAAGAACTCTCCAAACCCATTAATCAGAAAACAATCTGATTTTCTAAATGGGCAAAAATTTGAACAGCCACTACACCAAAAAAAAAAAAAAAACAAACCCAGATGGCAAATAAGCACATAAAAAGATGCTTAACATCATTAGTCATTAGGGAAAGGCAGATTAACACAATGACGTTCCAGAGCACACCTATTAGAATGGCTAAAATTAAAAACAGAAAACAGACGATATTAAGTGCTGGTGAGGATGGGAAGCAACTAAAACTTTGATGCAATGGTGATGGGAATACTAAATGCACAGACACTTTGGAAAACTGTTCAGCAGTTTCTGATTAAGTCAAACGTACAGTTACCATGGGACCCAGCAATTCTACTCCTAGAAATTTCCCCAAGATAAATAAAATGTTATGGTCACATAAAAACCTATTTGCAAAAGTTTTTAAGTGGCTACACTTATAGTCACTGAATCTGGAAACAGCCCACATTTCCCTCACCTGGTGAGTGGGTAAACAGTCAGTGGTATGTCCATATAATGGAGTACTGTTGGAGAAGACTCTTGAGAGTCCCTTGGACTGCAAGGAGATCCAGCCAGTCCATTCTGAAGGAGATCAGCCCTGGGATTTCTTTGGAAGGAATGATGCTAACGCTGACACTCCACTACTTTGGCCACCTCATGCGAAGAGTTGACTCATTGGAAAAGACTCTGACGCTGGGAGGGATTGGGGGCAGGAGGAGAAGGGGACGACAGAGGATGAGATGGCTGGATGGCATCACTGACTCGATGGACGTGAACTCCGGGAGTTGGTGATGGACAGGGAGGCCTGGCGTGCTGTGATTCATGGGGTCTCGAAGAGTCGGACACGACTGAGCGACTGAACTGAACTGATCCAGCAATAATAAGGATCAATGTACGGATAACATGCAATGAAATGAACGTGTCTCAAATGCGAGGTGCTGACGGTAAGAAAAACCAGTCTCAAAAACCAATGCACTATAGGATTCCACTTATATGACGTTCTGGAAAGGGCAAATTTATAGAAAGAGAAAAGGATCAAAGTTCAAGAGCAAGTGGCACTGACCTATGGTCATAGGAGCCAGGAGAGCAATGCTCAGAGGAAGGGAAGAGGCAGAGGAGAGGGAGGGCTCTGGCCCTATTTGTTTAGGTGCTAATTCAGAGAAGATGATGGCACCCCTCTCCAGCACTCTCGCCTGGAAAATTCCATGGACGGAGGAGCCTGGAGGCTGCAGTCCATGGGGTGGTGAAGAGTCAGACACGACCGAGCAACTTCACTTTCACTTTTCACTTTCATGCATTGGAGAAGGAAATGGCAACCCACTCCAGTGTTCTTGCCTAGAGAATCCCAGGGATGGGGGAGCCCGGTGGGCTGCCGTCTATGGGGTCACACAGAGTCGGACACGACTGAAGCGACTTAGCAGCAGCAGCAGCAGTTACTCGGCTGTGAAAACTCAAGCCGAGCACGTCTTTCCATACGTCATGCTCGGTCACTTCAGTCATGTCCGACTCTTCGCGACCCCATGGACTGTAGCTTACCGGCTCCTCTGTCCATGGGATTTTCCAGGCAAGAGTACTGGAGTGGGTTGCCAGTTCCTTCTCCCGCATATGTCATAGCTGAGTACAAAGTTTTTAAAAGTTTAGCTAGAGAGAACTGTATGCCAGAGGTATGACGTCTGAGACTTGCTCATTTTCACCAAGGGAGATAAGCAAGGATTGAGTGTTAGAGACAGGTTAGCATCTGCTCTTCATGATGTAAAGGAAGAACTATAGAAAGGTCTGCAAAGGGAATGACTCTCTCTATGACACAATGTGAACTGACGCTCTGCACCCTAGAAAATGACACAATGGGAACTGACGCTCTGCACCCTAGAAAACGAAGCTGGGTGGCCCCGAAGGTGCCCAATTGTATCAACAAAGAGAACGTGCATCTGAGACAGCATGCTGGAAGGGTGCGATGGCTCAGCTCTGAAAGCACAAGAGCCCACATTTGGCCAGAGCCGTTAAGAAGTAGCTGGATTCGATTTCGCGTTTTTCACCTCCGTGTTCCCTGGCACCCAACACAAACCCAGTACGTGGTTAGTCTTCACTGGCTGGTCGCCCCTCCGAGCGTTCTCATCGGTTGTTCCCTCTGCTTGGAGACGCTCCCTTCTCCCACCCTGACCACCTGAGACACTCCTGACCTCACCTTGGGGATGACTCTCTTTGCCCTGTTACTTGAATATCCCCTAGCATTGCTGCTTCAGGGTCACGACACATGCTGTTTCCTCGGTTTGGAATCACTTCCTTCTCCCTTCGCCTGGGTCAGTTATCCCCTTTTGTGTGCAAGTGATGGAAAACCAAACTGTTTTCAGCCAAAAACAGGAAATGTAGTGGCTCATAAAACGAAAACATTCAAGTGTGTCTAATTTCAGGTATGGCTGGAGCCAGGGGATCCAACCCTGTCTAGCTCTGTCTTGATCTCTCTCAGGCAGGTTTTTCTCTTATGAAGTCCCCGATGCTCCAAGCTTTCACTTGCTCACTCTCCATCCAATGGAAAAACTGCAAGCCTTTTCGCCAATAATTCCCAGCAACCAAAGTCCCAGGATCAAGTTTCATTGGGCAGGCTTAGTTACATGCCCATCCCTGGATGGATCACACGGAGCCAGACCTGGTCACATGTCCACCTTTGGAGACAGGGTCCTAGGACACCCCACCCAAATCTCATGGAATGAGATGAGGGAAGAGGAGGTTCTCCAGTAGGAAATTGGGGTGCTATTACCCCAATACAGGAGAAACCAGGAGATGGATACTGATCCCATCTTCTCTTGGAAAACTCTAGCGCTTCCCAGCATGCTGTGTGACCTCAGGCCAACCGCTTTCCCTCTCTGGTCCTCATGTGCCTCTTCTGAAAAATGGGCAGGAGGCTGTTTGAATTCCAACATTCCAGAATTCTGGGACAGCTTCCAGGACTGGCGGCTGCTCCTGAAATCCCAGGAACGTTCCAGTACTTCTGGGGACGGAAGTGGAGCATCAGCCAGAGCCGTCCCTGGCCCCCTTGGCCTGGGAACATGCTTAGAGGATGACAATTGGGCTCCCTTCAGCCGAAATTCCACTCCCTTGGGGGCCTTGCCAAGGAAAACAAGCCCAAGAACTGGGCATTGAAGGTGAGCATATTTGACAAGTTTTAAGACGACAATTTATTTACACAGGTGTGGGAACCGTCCCCTCGCACCCTGCTTTCTTTTCTTTCTCTTCCTCCCCTTTCCAAATTCTTTCCCCCAAGGGTGCTGACAGACATGCCAAGGGAGGGGGTGGCTGGCTTGGGGATCAGCCTGGAGTGAGTCCATGAGCCCGAGGCAGCAGGGGAGGGGTGAGGTGTCTGTTCCGGGGGTGGCCCTTCTCCCTTCACCTTCCTTCTTGCTCTCAAGCTACGAGACTGAGGTCCTGGATTTCAAAGCAACCTGAGACCTTCAAGAGAGTGGAGCTCGGCCCATCCTCAGTTGACAAGGAGTAGCTGACCCTGGAGCGAGCCAGGCAAGAGGTGAAGAAAGCAAAAATCATTTCTTAAACACCTACTGTGTCCCTAAAGCTGAGCTGAGCCTTAAGAGCACATCGTGAATGACCCAGATGGAAATCTCTGCCCTGGTGGAGCTCATGAGGAAACAAACATAGGAAATGATGAGTTACCTTCACAAGCACTTTAAGAAAGTAAAATAGAGCAAGGGGTTGGGGCAGGGCAGGGGGGCGGAGAGACTCTAGGTTTAGGAAGTGACGTTTGAGCTGAGAAAGCAGAGAAGGTGCCTGCTAGGCAGAGATCTGAAGGAAGGACATTTTGGGCAGATGGCTCTGCACATGCGAAGGCCCTGAGGTTGAAGGCGACTTGGGTGTCCAAAGAGCACGGAGGAGGCCCGTGTGGCCAGAGCCGGGCGGGGAATGGAGCTTGACCAGAGCTCTGCTCTGTGATTTCTGCTCAGGGAAACAAAGACACAATGTGGGGCTGGTTATCCCCACTTTACCAAGGAGGAAACTGAGGCTCAGAGCAGGGCAGTGACTTGCCCAGGGTCACACAGCAGAGGCAGACCCCAGCCCCTTCCACCTGGTCCCAAGCCCATGCCTATTGCTTCTGAGAGGCGAGAGGGCAGGAACAAGGAGTATCCAAGACCTGCCAAGTCTCTCATCTGCAGCTCGGCCCCCAGGGGAAGGGGTGTCTGGAGGGTAAGCCCTCTTGCTTCCTGTGGGAAGGAAGTGGAGACTGATTGAGCTGCTGAGTCATAGGGGTACCACAGGCTCCTAGGCCTCAATGAGCCCTGCCTCAGTTTACCCATCTGTAAAAAAAATGGGTATAATAACATGTCTGCCTCCAGTACCAACTTCAGAGGGGTGCTAGGAGGGTTAATTACTGCCTGGCAATTCCAGGAGCTGTGATGAAAGGTGGTGGGAAGTGGGCACTATTAACCCGGGCAAATAATTACTCCCAGCCCGGGGGAGGAAGAAGAGGGGTCGCACCTGGTCTGATTCGGCCTCCATCCGGTTTCCTTTCCAGATGTGTAGGAGCGCAGCAGTCATGGGCATCTGGCTCTGACAGCCGTCCTGCCCCAAGACGCCCAGTGCCAGGAGGACATGGGGCTGTGAGTGGGCACGAGCCACACAGACCAGTCAGTCTTGAGACTGCTTCTCTGCCCCTCCCTGATGGGGCGACCAGGGCAGCACCCCTCCCCTGTCAGGGCCTCGGTTTCTTTATGTGCACAACAGGGGGCAAGAAGCCTGCCTTCCCCACAGGCATTGTGGTTTTCACAAACACACAGACACGTTCCATCTCCCTGGCTGCATGTCAGGCCCCAGCCTCCCATGCCAATAGCCATCCTGACTGCCACGGCCTGATGGGAAATGGTAAAAAAAGAAAAAAAGAGAGAGAAAAAAAATTCTAGAAATAACAAAATAATAATTTTTAAAACACTCTTCAGGGGACTTCCCTAGGGGTCCAGTGGTTAAGACTCTGTGCTTCCAATGTAGGAGGCACAGGTTTGATCCCTGGTCAAGGAACTAAGATCCCACATGCTGCTTGGCACGGCCAAAAAATAAAAAATAAAATAAAACACTCTTCGGAATGCTGATTAGGCCTCATGTTGCCCCCAACTCTTGGGCCCCAGAAGCAAGCTCCAGCTGCCCTCTGCCCCTGGAATCCCAGCCTCTTGCCTGGCTTGGGGAGGGGAAACAGGGACAGATCCCAGAGCAAGCCCTCTCTTCCTCCTTTCAGTTATTTATTTTTTATATTATTTTCTTAAATTGAGGTAATACCGACATAGCATTATATAAGTTTCGTGTGCACAACATCTTGTTTCTACTTCTGCACACCCGACACTGTGCGTGCGTGCTGAGGCGCTTCAGTCGTGTCCGACTCTGCGACCCCATGAACGATAGCCCACCAGTCTCCTCGATGCATGGGAATTCTCCAGGCCAGAACACTGGAGCGGGTTGCCATGCCCTCCTCCAGGGGGTCTTGCCAACCCAGGGATCGAGCCCAGGTCTCTTATGTCTGCTGCCTGGGCAGGCAGGTTCTTTACCACGAGTGCCATCTGGTAAGCCCACCCAACAGTGTGTTCACCACTGAAAGTTCATTTTCCATCTACCCCCAACTGGCGGGGCCCCTGTATCCGTTTTGCCCACCCCCTTGCCCTGCCTCACCTTCCCTCCTGGTAGCCGCAACTTTCTCCTCTGTATCTATGTGTTGGTTTTTTGTTCCTTTAGTAGTTTTCTATAGTCCACACACGAGTGAAATCACATGGTATCGATACTTGTCTTTCTCTGTCTGATTTATTTCACTGGGCATAACACCCTCAAGGTTCATCCTCGTTGTCGCAAACGACAAGGCCTCATTTTTTTCCTGGGTGAGTAGTATTCCACTGCATACATCCCTCTATGTGGCAACATTGTGCCCATCTCACGGAAGGGGACACTGAGGCTCTGAGATGCAAAGGTCAAAGCCCTAGGCTAGGAAGAGGCAGATTTCAGCCCTCCACTTTCCCCTGAGGCTGTCTGAGTCCCAGCTGAAGCCTCATTGTAGATGCCCGATCCTAAATGGTGACCCCAGAGATGAGGCTTTTCCATGTGAGTGGGCTGCTCCTGGGCTTGGGGACCCCAGAGAGGAGGGAGCCAGGCCCTTGCCAAGTGGCCGCCCCTGCAAGCACAGGGCAGGCCCCAGGCAGCTCACTTTCAGGAGGAGCCCAGGGCTCAGAGTGCTGGTGCAGGCAGGGCGTCTGTGCCCCGCCGACCCCCGCACGCTTACTTGGTCCCCCTCTTACCCGCAGGTCCCCCGCTCCAGCCACACTGGCCCAGGTGATCTCCAAACACACCTTGGCTCCCACCAGCGCATCTTTGCACCTGCAGTCCCCTCTGCCCAGAGCAATTTCCCCACACACACTCCTTCCCACGCTGGCTTCTTTTTATCCAATCTCTCTTCAAAGGTCACCTCCTCAGAGAATCACTCTTGGGCTGTCTCCATCACAGCTCCTGCTTTATTTCCTGGACAGCCCTCATCCCTCTCTGAAATGACCTGAAATTTCTGATGCCCTCACTACAGTATAGACTCTGTGAGAACAGAGGGGCTTGTTTTTATTTCTTCTTTTTTTTTTTTTTCTTTTTTATTCACTGCTGTATTTCCAGGACCCGGTAGAACACAGCAGTGCTCAACAGATATTTATTGATGTAATAAAGACATTTTTGAAAATAAGAATCATTTGGGTCACGAGGAGAGGGGTGGGTGTTCTAGGGGGCAGGGAGTGGGGATGGCTCACCCAAGGACTGAATGATTTCTCTGGAGCCTTTCAAAGTCCTGGGGAACTCTGACATCACAACAGCGACAGTCCTGCTTGTCGGGCGCTGACTGTGCTCAGCACTGTGCATGGATCATCTCATTTAATCCTCGCACTGGCCCCGTGAGGTCAGTCCTGTGATTATGCCCATCCTTCAGATCAGGAAACTGTAGCTTAGCCAAAGGGATGCATTCCCGGTCACCAGTCTCCCCCACGCCCTACCTCCCGCCCTCCAGAGCCCCAGGGTCCCCTAGAGACAGCCCCACCCCTTGATTCCCAGCGCAGCCTGGAGAGGTCACGTGCCCTGCCCGACGCCCCCCGCAGCTGGTTGGCGGTCCGGAGGGACGATCCCTGGCTCCCTGCAGCCACTCGCCCGTGGGGAGGGAAGACTGGCTTGGCGGCCGGCCGGTCCTGGGGACGCCGGGCAGCCAGGAGTTTCTCTCCCCGGACTTACTGTACATGATTCAGCGCCAGCCCCGGTTGTGAAATCTGGGAATCTTGTGGGCAAGGCCAGGCCCGGGGGATGGCTGTCTGGGAAAACGAGGCCGGGAAGGGGTTAAGGGGGGCAGCAGGCCACCCCCCCACACACACCCCGGGGGGGAGGCACCACGCCAGGCCAGCAGAGAGCTCACCGTTCGCACTGGGCTGGCCACCGCCTGCGGCCTGTCGCTGACATCACAGCTGCGTCAGTCCAGCCTGCCCAGCCCCCCCGACTTCCTTCCCTCCCGCAGCGGCATCTCCAGCCACGTCTCCAACTGTCCTCTCCTGGGCTGAGGGGGCAGCCTGTGCCCAACCTCCCCTCCTGGGAGGGAGGGGGAGATGATAAACAGTCCTCTGCACACAGGAGGCACTCCATAAGCCACAGTTGTGATGGATGTGAGCCAAACCATAATCCCGCAGGTTAAAGGTTCTCATACCCATTGCAGAGAAGAAAAGACCGAGGGTCCAAGAAGAGTAGGGACTTGCCCAAGGTCTTCCAACTGCACGCTCGTAATTACTCGAAATGTTAATATAATCCTTGGCTTTTTATTAGTAGCACATGTATCTCTCATTGCCCATTGGATTGCAATGACTATCCCGAGGCTGGGGATTTTCTTTCTTATCTCATTTGTTTGCTTAAATTCAATTAAACCAAATAGGCGTTTGTTTGACTAGAGAGATAATAAAAAGGTTTCATAGGAACCATTTGCAGATCAGTGATGACTTCTGGTACTGTATTAAATGAATTCTATCCTTGAAATTTTCAAAAACCCACTGAGGACCTGCTCTGCTCGACACCACTTGTGCTTATTAGACTCAACCCCTACAGGGTGGCAGTGCAATTAATCTCACAGATGAGAAAACTGAGGCGTAGGGAGCCCCCATAGCTGGTAAACAGCAGTCATAACAAAAAATAATACCATAAAAATAATAACTGACATAGATTAGGTACTTACTCCACGTGCCGAGGGTAATATTTACATCATCTCACTGGCTTCTCTCACGACTCTAGGACATAAGTGCTGTTAGTTTTCCCACTTCACAGATGAGAAGCTGAGAGGTTAACTCACCTAGATAATAAAGCTGCTAAGTGGCAGAGTTGGGATTTGAACCCAGGTCTTCTGTCCCTGCGTGCATGCTTGCTAAGTCACTTCCATCGTGTCCAACTCTGCGACCCTATGGACTGTAGCCTACCAGGCTTCTCTGTCCATGGGAATTCTCCAGGCGAGAATACTGGAGTGGGTTGCCCTGCGCACCTCCAGGGGATCTTCCTGACCCAGGGATTGAACCCTTGTCTCTTATGTCTCCGGCATTGGCAGATGGGTTCTTTACCACTGGCACCAGCTGGGAAGCCCCTTAGTGCCTACTCAGAACTGGGCTGGACACACAGTGGCTGCTTAGGTAACTCAAGGACAACCAAGCTGGAGAACCCTGGGGCTGCCAAGGGATCCATCCCCCAAGATAGCCCTGGCATCAGCTCGAGGCCACCGGTGTGGGCCTGGTCCAGCTGGAAAAAGACATGTGCTCGTATCTTCTCCCAGAATGCCATCTCGCCCACAGAGGCAACAGCCCCCGAGCTCACAGCCACCGTGTCCACCCACCTATGAGGAAGTTCATTATTTTCTCCATGTACCGGGCAGAGAAAGCAAAGCTCAGAGAGGGCGTGTGGCTTGCTCAAGGTCACACAGCAGGCTCCAGCCCCACTTCTACCTCCCAATCCTGCTCTTAGCTGGCAGAGGCCTGGGGTGTGTGTGAGGAGGGGGAAGATAAGGTCTGTGCCCACCAGCCCACCCTGCACCTTGGGATGAGGACTTCCTCTCCCCCTCCTGCCTTCCTGAACCCCAGCTGAGAGTTAGTGGGAGTTGGTGGGAGCCATCCGTGAGCTGCCTCACAAAGCTAGGACAGGAAGGGTGTTCCTGGCCGAGCGACCAGCGCAGGAGAAGGAGGCGCAGCTCATTGAACAGTGGGGGACACATGTCCAGCGAGGCTGAGGGGGAGAGAAGAGGGCTGGGGGCAGGAGGCCAGCCGGCGTAGCAGGAGCCTTGAACGCCGCACTGAGCTCGGGCTCTCTCCAGGGGCAACGAGGAGCCAAGAAGGCTGCAGAGCAGGGGCTGAGCATGATCCGCAAACAGAGGACTGAGCGCTCTGGACCTCCCCTGTTCTTCCTGCTTTCCTCCCGGCCTCTGCAGTCCGTTTTCCACTCGCCGCCAGAGGGGTCCTGTGAAACCGCAAGTCAGACTGCGTCCCGCCTCTGCTCGGAATCCTCCGTGGTGCCCGCCTCCTGCGGAGAAGCCACGACAGAGGGTCCTGGTGGCCCGCCCCGCCCCTGCCCCCAGCCCTGCTCAGACACGCCGGCCTCCTCCCTGCCGCACCACCTCAGGGCCTTTGCACTGCGTGCTCCTCCCGCGTCGTGAAAACCTCTTCCTCCTGCTGGTTCCCTCCCTCCACTCACAGGTTGTTGCTCAGAAGTTCCCTGCTTAATGAGGCTGTCCCTGACCCACCTCTAGAAACCTCCAGCTCAGCCGACCTCCTTTCCCCACTATTTCTCCCTGCAGCCCTGGTCCTTTCAAATACGATGTGTGCGCGTATGTGTGCGCGCGTATGTGCGCGCGCATGTGCGCGCGTATGTGCGCGCGTATGTGTGCGCGTATGTGCGCGCGTATGTATGCGCACACTCAGTCATGTCCAACTCTTTGTGACCCCGTGGACTGTAGCCCGCTGGGCTCCCCTGTCCGTGGAATTTTCCAGACAAAAATACTGGAGTGGGTTGGTATTTTCTACGATTTGGGATCTTCTCGACCCGGGGATCAAGCCCGAGTCTCTTGGGTCTCCTGCACTGGCAGACAGCTTCTTGACCACTGCACCACCTGGGAAACACTTCAGATACAATATACAACTTATTTATCTTGTTTGTTCCACCAAAGTGTGAACTCCATGGGGGCAGAGACCTCTGACTGTCTCGTGTCCTGCTTTGACCCCAGCGCCTGACACACAGGAAATGCTCAATAAATATTTGTTGAGTGAATGAGTTCTCTTTTCCCTCAGATTAATTTTCTGAGGGTTTAGAGCTTATGACCTTTGCTCCCAACTCCAGATACACAAGTGACTTGCCCAGGGTCACTCAGCCCACAAGTGGTCAGTTGATCTGACCCCCAAAAGTCTGTGATATTTTTTCCTTCATTCCGGGCTGCCCCTCTGGGATTTAGGCTGATGCCATGTTACCACTTCTGAGGGCTCTCCTTGGCTCCACCTTACACTGGAGGCTCAGAGAGGTGAAGCAACTTGGCCAAGGTCACACAGCAACCAAGGGTGTGAATTCAGGTCTTTCTGCCTCTGTGTTTTGGGCATTTTCCACTAAAGCAGCTCTGTCTCTCTCCCCTCCTCCTTCCCTCTTTTCAGCCAGTGTGTCTGCCGCTGAAATATCAAGCCTGCCGTGTGCAGCCTGGACATACACCATGTCTCGGGCCGGGCCCCACCCGCCACCCCGGCCGGGCCGCAAGCACAGCGCTGGTCCCACATGCCTCTGGGATGAGCTGCAGAGAGTGTGACCAGGCCCAGCTGACACATCTCAGAACAGATGTGGGCCCGCCTCCCACGGGCCCCGCGGAGCCCAGCCAAGTCTCAGCCCAGCATCCACCCTCAGGGCGTGGTGCCGGGCCTTGGAGGGGGCGAGGGCAGAGAAGACCAGCGACCCTGGAGCGTTCACGTGAGGCAGAGATTAAGGGGCTCCAGGCTCGAATCCGGGCCCAGGCCTCGGTGGTTATGGAGGGAAAAGAGACAATTTTTCAGGGCTTAAAATCTGATGGGATTTTAAATGACTGAAGTGGGCCAGAGTTAAGATGATAAAGAGTTATTTTTCCCTGGCCTCAGCTTCAGAGAGACTAGAGGGAGTGGAGGGGACCAGGGCACGCACCCTGTCTAAAGCCCAGTGTGGCCCCTTGGGGATGGGGACCCAGTGCGATCAGAATTTCAGGTCCTCTGATTTTCCAGAAACACAGGTTTTTATCCAACATCTGCAGATTCTTTAATGTTGTCTCCTTTCATTTAAAAATTCTGTTTGGACTGAACACAGCCAACCTAAGGGCCAGATTCGGTCTCTCGGGCCTCTGGTTTGTAACCTCTGCTTGGCCAAAGAGGATAGCCAGAGAAGGAGCGGACCAGGTCCTGACCAGGACTGGAAGGTCGGGACGGTGGCCAGAGCTCGGCGCCAGCAGCTCCAAGGCGCTGCGGAAAAGGTCCCTGTCATCTGGTCCCCCTCCTCCGTCTCCTGGGTGAGGCTTCCTGGCCTGCCCGCCCGCCGCAGCTGGCCGTGGGGTGGAAGGGGGCCCACATGGGACACAGCCGTGGCTGTGTTTTCCAGACAGATCCTCATTTTCCTCTCCTGTCCCCCACGGCCCTGCCACCCCAGGAAGTAGGTGACCCTGTGCCCCACCAGGTCACCCCCCCAAACCATGCCCTCATCAGCCTGCTTTTTACATGCCAGCTCCACGCCCCGCATGCTTCAAGCCACACGGCTCCACCGCCGTCCCTCTGAATCTCGGCCGCATCCTTTCACAGCCAATGTTCAGATAAGGAAACTGAGGCTCGGGGAGAGGGAGAGACTGGCCCAGGGCCCTACCACAAGCACGCAGAGGAGCTGGACCCGAGCTCAGGCCTCACGTGCTGGGTCACGGGGGCCTCACCTCCTCTCCTCCTGCTGGAACCCAGCCCGTCCTCCGAGGTTCGGCCCTAGAACTTCCTCCCGTAGTGTTTAAGCAGCAGCCAGGGACTTCCCTGGTGGTCTAGCGGTTAGGACTCTGCGCTTCCAATGCACGGGGACTAGTATCCCACGTGCCTCGTGGTGTGGCCAACAAAACAAAACAAGACAGAAAAAACAAGCAGCCAGGTCCTAGGCCAGGAGCTGGGTATTCAGAAATGAAGAGGTAGGGTTTGTCTCAGGCTCCCCCACAGTGTTTGTTGGATGAACATTTCACTCGCTTCCTGGGAATCTCCTTTTCCCTACGCCATAGGCTTCTATCCAGTCTGTCTCAGCCTCAGCATCGTGTGCCTCGGGCCACTTGTCTACACACTTCCCAGATGTCACCCCTGCGTGGCCCCCAGGCATCCTTCAAACCAACGCCCCCAGGTGAACTCTCCAGCCTCCCCACACTGGCCCTCTGCCTCCAGTTTCCTGCTCTTAGAAGGCCCACCTTTGCCCAGTGGACAAAGCCAGAGGCCCGAGCGCTGTCCTCAATACCTCGCCCCCTACACCCTCAGCCCAGCTGGTCACCGAGGCCAGGGAGTCTTGTCCTCAGCGTCCCCTGAATCCGTCTGCCGCTCCGCTCCTCCTTGGCTGACCTCACTCTCCTCCTCCCTGTGTACCCCTCGTAGGAACACCCTCCTTTCCAAATCAAGCTTCCCACAGCAGCTGGCTGACGTTTGCCATTTCCTACAGCCGCCAGCTGTATGTAGCTCCCCACCACAGAAGGTAGTTCCATCACAGAAGGTAGTTCAAACACCTTGGCCAGCCTTAAAACCCTGGATCAGTCCAGTGACCTCGCCCCATCCGTACACATTCTGGCCTCAGCCAACCCGAACCCCTCTCACTGTTCCAGCACGCTGTGCTTTCTCTCATCTCTGAGCCTTTGCCAGGCTGTTCCTTCTGCCTGGAGGGTTCTTCCCCACCAACCCCATCTCTTGTCTGACTACTCCACGAATGCCCTGCAGGACTCAACCAAGGTGCCATGGGCTTCATACAACGTCCGCTATCCCCTAAGCCTGGTTTAGGTACCCACCGAGGTCCTACCCCGCCCCCGTGTGAATCAGATTACAGCGGCAGGAACCAGAATCCCTCCAGTGTTTTGTTTTTTTGTTTGTTTGTTTTAACACAGAAATGATGGAATACAGGGATGTGGGCCCTCACAAAATTGCTAGACAGCCTAGAGGGGCTCCAGAATGGCACAGCGGAGCTTGCCCACTGGGGAAGCTGCCACCACAGCCAGTCCCGATGCTAGGGAACCAGCAGACCACCACAGGGACTGCTGGCTTTCAGAACACCTCACTGTAGCAGTGACCTGGATGTTAGGAGGTCACTACCGCTACCTCTGAGGAGCTCCCCGGGTGGTGCTAGCGGTAAAGAACCTGCCTGGCCAGTACGAAAGATGTAAAAATGCAGGTTCGATCCCTGGGTCAGGAAGATCCCCTGGAGGAGGGCATGGTAATCCCCTCCAGTATCCCTCCCGGGAGAAGCCCATGGACAGAGGAGCCTGGGGGGCTACAGTCCACAGAGTCGCAAAGAGTCGGATATGACCGAAGCTATTTAGCACGCACCGCAGCTTCTGAATCCCTGAAAGTGGTGAGCAGGCAAAGTATGCGGCTACCAAAGGAAAACCCAGCCATGACCAAGGTTATCAGCAGAAAGAGAGCGAAGGCAAAAACCAGATGGGCTGTACTTTCTGAATCTCGTGGGAGAGCATCTGAGTGGCCGAACCTAAGGAGCATACAGAACCCTGTCTGCACAGGAGACTGGGAAATGCGGCCTGCAACGCTCCAGCCTCTGCACCCTCTAGATAGAAGGAGACAGTGACGTAAGTGGAGACTGGGTACCAGTGGACCCTAAAGGTGACGGCTCAGAATCCCCTCCACAGCCCCAGTCAGCCTGTGGTTTACTTGCTTTTCTTTCCTGCCAGACTACGGTCACTTTAAGGGACTTGACAGGGCCTTAGCTACTGCGGGTTCACCAGCATTTATTGAGCACTTACTATGCCCTGAGCACCAGGCTATGTGCATTGCACACTTGTTTACATGTTTGTACCCCATAGGGTAGGGATTATCGCTATCCCTATTTTAGATCTGAAGAGGAGGCCCAGAAAGATGAAGTAATTTTCCTAAGATGACCCAACCAGTAAGTATTAGAGAGGAGATTAAAAATGAAAACTGCTTGACTTTACTCTTTAAACACTGTGAGAGACAATTTTATCTTTTCACAGCCATCTCCCAAGCATCCAGAAAAGTCACAGCAATGCCGTGTGACGGACAAATGAATCCACAGGTGACCCTTCCACTGGGATGCTCCCTGTCGCCATCTCAGCCACCTTCATCCCTCTGGGCCTGGGTTCCTCCCCGAGGACAGGCCTTGAGAAACAGAAACTCACTGTGCAGGGCCGGAGCTCCCCAGCCCAGCTCTGTAGATGGCCGCGAGGCTTGATGGCCACCGCTGCATTAAAGCTGCTTACACGTTGCATCTAGGAGTCGTTTTTGGGAGATAGGGGTCATAGCTTTCATTAAACTCTCAAGCTCCCAAAATTCGACAGACTGGTACCCCAGGGAGGGATGCAGGGATCTTCCCGCCATCCTGGCCTCAGTGCAGACCTTTGACATTGGTATGTATTCGCTTGCCCATGTATCCATTCATTTCCCTATCCATCCACTCCCCCATCCACCCATTCATATACTTACTCCACCACGCATCCACTTATCCATCCACGCATCCACCCACCCATCCATCCATCCACCCACCCACCCATCCATCCACCCACCCATCCCTCCCTCCATCCATTCTCTGACCCATCTGTCCATCCGCTTTCTCATTTATCCATCTCATCTAACCATTCATTGTTTCCCTGGTGGCTCAGTGGTAAAGAATCCACCTGCCAGTGCCAGAGACACAGGAGATGTGGGTTCAGTCCCTGGGTGGGGAAGATCCCTTGGAGAAGGAAATGGCAACCCACTCCAATATTCTTGCCTGGAAAATTCCATGGTCAGAGGAGCCTGGTGGGCGACAGTCCATGGAGTTACAAAGAGTCAGACACAACTTAGTGACTAAACAACAGCAAAACCATTCATCAATCTGCCCAACCATTCATTCATGAGGTCACTACTTATCAATTCATCTATCCATGTATTCCTTTATGTGTTTATTTATCTAGCCATCTATTAATGTGTCCATCATTTCATTTATTTATTTACTCATTAATTACACGTTTACTCATTCACCATTGATAATTCAGTGTTCAACTGTGAAATCATCTATACTACCCATCTCTTAACTTATCCATTATCCATTTGTTTATTCAACCATCCATCATCCGTCTATCCATTTACATGCTAACTTCTTTATCCATCCATCCTTCCATCCTTCCATTAAGTCAGTTCATCATTTCAGTCATTGATTCTTCTACTCTCTCATCCATCTATCTCTTCATCCATCTCAGCCATCCACCCTCAGCCATCCACCCACGTACCCAGCCATAAACCATCCATTCGACCATCCACCCATCCATCAAAGCATCACTCATCCTTCCACCCATTGACTTCTCCATCCACTCATTCTGGTCTGTTCCCTGTCCCAAAACCAAAAGATGAATCAGAACTGGTCCCTCCCTTGAGAAGCTGACAGTCTAGTAGCAGGAACAGATGGTTACAACTCAACATGGAAACTATTAGGAGGCTAAAGGGGGCTCGAGGCAGGTGCCTCCACTGGAGGGGACTGGGTCTATCTGGGGATTCAGAGAATGTTCCTTGGAAGAGGTGGCATGTAAACCATGATTCATAGACAGGAAAACAGTGATCAGCTTCCCTTAGATACATCAGAGGGTGGCTTACAGAACACCCATTTACGTGATGCCCACCGAGTTTGTGAAGACTTTAAAGACTCTGAGAGGCCCTGCAGCAAATGTTAACATTGTTAAACACAGTGATCCTCAAGTTCTTTGGATCATAAACCCTTTTGCCCACTTTACTGCTATTAATATCCCAGAGAATCTGTGTCCCTTAGAAGCTCATTTGGGAAATGCTAGTCTGGTCCAGCTCTGGACAGGGAAACCTGGTGTGCTGCAGCTCATGGGGCTGCAGAGTTGGATGCGACTTAGCGACTTGAAGAACAACAGTCTGGTCTAAACGTCTTATCTCCACAATAAAGGAAAACAAGGTTTCATTAAACAGTCTCTGTCTCCATAGTTTTTCCATCAGGAGACAAGATGCAGTCCACAATATACACCCAGGACTTTTTATTTTTTATCCCTAGGCTGAGCACAGTAAGTGTTCAATCAGCATTTGTGAAAAAATGTTGTTATTGAAAGAGTCACTCCAAAACTGACCCCTGGTTCTTGAGCTCTCCCCATTTTCAGTGACCCCTATATGACCTCAGCCAGCTCCACAGCTCCCAGACTCAGTGTTTTGGCCTGAGAAAGGGCCAATAAAGTCCCCTCCAGGTGGGGACTGATGCAGAAAGCTTGTGCTTACACACAGCCCTTGCTGCAGGCCCGGCCTCAGGGTGTAGCCCTGACCACCCACACCACCTTCGCATATGGGCAAGTTGAGTTGCCAGCCAGCCATGAGAACTCTGGGCCTGGCTGAGCCTTCACGGCTGAGCCTGGAACATACCTGGAAATTGCCTGAGTAATCCCACGGCGTCCCTGCCCAGCCTGGTGGGGCATGAACTGGAAATTCCCTATAATATTGCTAATTAAATGATTCCTCCACCCTCCTTCTCCTGTGCCCTGGCCTCCCGCTCTCCCTTACTCAGCTCCCCGAAGCGCCTCCAGAAACCTCTGCAAAGGAGTCCGACTGGTTTGGGGAGGGCTGGGCAGCCACTTCCCCTTCCCACCGCCTACCTGCCCGCCCACTGCCCGGAGCCCAGGCCATGCGGGAGGTGCAGGCAGCACGGCTCCAGGGAATGGAGCCAAACGCCCACCCCAGATACAGGGGCCTCTGAGTGCCCCCTCGGCCCAAGCCCGACCCTCTGCACAATTCAAGTCCTGTTCCGCGGAGACTGTCCCAGGGAGGGGCCAGACTCATGTAAGTGTGACTCTAGAAGGCGTGCTACTCATTGCATGTCTCTTAAACCTCAGTGCGTGCTGAGTCGCTTCAGTCGTGTCCAACTCTGTGCGACCCTATGCACTGTAGCCCACCAGGCTCCTCTGTCCATGGGATTCTCCAGGCAAGGATACTAGAGTGGGTTGCCATGCCCTCCTCCAGGGGATCTTTTCCAACCCAGGGATGGAAACCAGGTCTCTCTTGTTTCCTGCATTGGCAGGTGGGTTCTTTACCATTAGCACCACCTGGGAAGCCCGTTAAACCTCACTCGATAAAGCTGCTTTAAAAGAAAGTTGTGCGGCAGTGTGACCAGTGCAACAACAGGGAAACTCAGGAGGGGCATGGGAGAAGCATTGGGAGGGTAGTCAGGGAAGGCTTCCTGGAGGAGGAGACAGTGGGTCAAAGTTTCGAAGATGAAAATGAGTCTCATCAGGAAAGAAGAAAAGAGAGTGGTGTCAAGTTCCAGATGCCCTGAGTTCAAATTCTGACTCCTCTGCTTACAGGCTGTGTGGCTTTCAGCATTGACTCAACTCAGACTCAGTTTCCTCCTCTGTAAAATTGATTCCATTATAGTATTAATATCAGTATTGATCTTATAGGGCTGGTGGGAGATACAAAATACAGAAAGCGCTTGGCCTAGCATCCATTAGTCGCAGCTTATGCAAAAGCCCCAAGGCAGGAAGGGACAGTGATCCGAATGATGGTGAGAAAGTTCAAGTGGATTCATTAGAGAGAGAAGCAAGGAGACGTCCAGGGGCCAGGGCTGTAGGACACGTGGGCCATGGTGAGGGACGGAGCTGTCTCCTGAGGACTGGGGAACCAAGGAAGAGCTAGAAGCAGGGCAGTTTCATCATCAAGTCTGTCCTCTTAGCAAAGCCATTCTGGTTATTAAAAAAAAGCAAACAAAAAATTACAGTCGGGAAACCGAGGCTTAAACAGAGAAAGATTGGGCCAAGTTCCAGTGGAATTACAAAGCTTAAAAGGAAGTGGTCTCTCATTCATTCAAACCCTTGTAAGCAGATGAAGAACTGTTATTGTCTTCTTACATGCCTCTAATGATGGGGAACTTACTGTCTAAACTGCTGGGCAGTTCATCCTGTAGGGCCCAACAGAGAGGCCTCCCAAATTGCCCCTAGTTTTTCCCTCCAACTCTGCTCAGATGCCAACTGCTCCTCTGGCCAGAGTCACGCTGAGAGGAGCCCAGCAGACAGGACAGGAAGTGGGAAGCAATGTGAGTTATGACAGAGACTTCCTGGGTGCCGCCACCAGCTCCCTGCCATGAGGCCCTGGGCCATACCCTCTCCTCTGGGCTTCAGCGTTTCTAAATGGAAACGCTCACTGCTCCGCAATCTACTTCCAGTTCTTAGAAACTGACTGGGCCTCACACAGGTGCCCCGGTGGGGGCTGGGGCAGTCACAGGGGGTTCACCAGTCCCGCCCACCCACTCCCATCTCGGGAGGCCAGAGCTGACCTCGGGGCAGGCGGGGCAGGCAGGCCTGTCTGGGGATAAAGGCAGGAGCCCCAGGGTACAGCCAGCTTAATAACAGGCTCCCAGATCCAGGGGGTTTGAACACAGGGGAATAGGTTCAAACACAAATCGAGCAGCCCACATTCCTGCCTGCAGCTCTGAGAGCCAATGGTTCCCATACCCAGTGGGCTTGGCCTGCACTCTCTCCAAGCCCATCCTTCCCGGTGGGGAGGTGCCCCCTTCTCTGTGCTCACCATGTGCCAAGCTTCTCACTGTACTCAGAATAAGATCCACACCCCTGGCCCTGGCCCGGCCCACACCTGACTTCTCCTCCTACCTCCTCCTCTCAGTCATTTCTGTACCGGGGGCCTCCCCAGTGCTCCACAGGCAGGCCACGCTGGTGCTGCCTCTGGGCCTTTGCACTGCCTGTTCCTCCTGCCCAGAACACTCTTCCTCCAGATCTTGCCTTGGCAGCTCATCCTTCAGGCCACAACTCCAAGGTCACCTCCCCAGAGAGGCCCTCCCTGACCCCATCCAGTTGCTCTGTCTCACCATCCTGCCTTATTTCCTCCACCGAAGGCTTCGTGGGGATGTCTTATTCCCCCAGGTTTGGTGTCTGCCTCTCCCAGGGTTTGGAGCCTTAGATGGCGGAGCTGACGACTGGCCCAGTGTTGGATCTGATGTCACCAGGCACAGCCTGGCACCCACCCATCAGTATAGGTTAAATGAACAAGTGAAATGGATGTTGGAGATGCTGAGCCCATTCTGGGGGCGGTCAGTGCTTCACCAGCTTAGACCCTCTCACCTCTGCACGGATGGGCTGGAAGAATCCCTGTATTTACACAGAGACTCACTGTGCCCCCAAACACACCTGCACATATATGCGCGCACACACACCCCCCACCCCACCACGCCACCCCCTGCCTCCGTACCTTGACACCCAAACAGCTCAGCGCGCCTTCCTTTCTCCAGGCTCCAGCTGGCCCCACGCCCGCTCTTCTCCCCAGCCTGCCCCCCTGCCCTGGGCACCAGACTCATAAAGGACGAGGAAGGGCCTCGGGTGGGCTGGCCAGGTGCCATGCGAATGCAGCCCCTGGGGCCCTCGCCTCCCCCTGCGCTGCCAGACACCTGCGTAATGAGTGTCATTACTGGGGACCCGCTGGGCAGGCCCCGGCTCGCCCTAGCCACCCAGGCTGTGAACAAAGCTGGGGATGGGGTTCGGGGAACACGGGGCTGTGGGGATGGTGGGGATGCCTCTCTCCTCCCTGGCCCCAAAGCTCAGCCCTGGATTTCTGGAGCCGCAGAGACAGCCTCTCATCTCCCACACAGACTCCCAAACCTCAGGTTCCTCTCCTAGCTCGGCTCAGGTGGAGACAAAGCAGGGGACACACTCACTGAGTACCTATGCGTGCCCGCGTGGTGCCAAGAGCTGGTATTGCCACTTCCCACTTTAGACACCGCCGCGTCTGTCCACCTGATCACCTACTGTCTCTCTCCTCCTTTTGAGCACAAAATGTGGAGAACATTTATTGAGTATGTACTGTGTGCCTTGTGCTAAATACACGTATTAATGCCTGTGTTCTTAGAACAGCCCCACGAGGTGGGTACTGTAAGTTATTCCATTTGACAGAAAAGGCTCAGAGAGGTAAGGCAAAGTCACACAGTTGATGAGAGGCAGGCCAGGAGCAAAGCCAGGACTTCTGGCTCAGAGTCCGTGTTCTTCACCGCTTGCCACGCCGCGCCACCTCTCCCATCACAGCGGGCAGCTTCGTCCGAGCTGTGCCGTCCCCAGTGCTCGGTCTGGTGCCTGGCACATAGTAGGTCCTCATAAAAAAGCAGTGAATGAGTGAGTGAGAGAATAATCTCGCTGAGTTCTGACACTGTCTTTCCAAGTGACATCTACAAATGAGAAAACCAAGGCTCAGAGAGGTCAGGTGACTTGCCACAGGTCACACAGGGACGGCACCCCGCAAACTGAGATTTGCCCTTCAGGTGTCTTCTGTCGAAGCCAGGGTGGGAGCTCACGCCCCGTGCCCCTCCTGGCCCCTCGTGGCCCTGACCCCTCTCTGGGCTCGACCAGGAGGCCCAGGAGGGTGAACGTGTGTCTGTCCAGCCGGGGCACACAGTCGACCTGCAGACTGAAACTGCAGCTTCTCCTGGAGGCTCTGAGGACGGTCTCGCTGGACCAGATTCTGACCAGTCCCCCCGCCCCGTCCTCTCTCCTAGCTCCTGAGCCATGAGGAGATTCCCAGATCCACCCTGCTCTCCCTTGCCTCTGGGCTTCCCCCTACCAGCACTCTTCCAGACACTGCCCCAGCCTCAGCTTAAAGGGCACCTCCTCTGCCAGGAAGCGCCCAGCACTCAGGGCTCTGCGAGGGCGCCCGCGTTGCTGACCCTGGGCCATCGACTCCTCAGCCCGCGTCTGACTTCCTTCTTCTCAGGGGCAGTCGGCCTGAACTTTCTGTCCAGCCACCTCAGTTTCATCCCCACCCTTCCCTTGACCTAACTTCTGGGTGAACTTGACCATCGTTAGCTCATCTGTCAGAGGTGTAGGAAATTTAAGTCAAAATAGTGAGTGAAGGCCTCTACTCAGATCCCATGAAGGGCACTCCACCCAGAGCCCACTGCATGGTCTGACTCCTACCAACTCCTCTGACATCCCCTTTCCCCTCCCTCACTCCCCGCAGCCACCTGGCCTCCCCACCTTTCCCAGGACACTCCAAGCCCCAACCCACCCCAGGGCCTTTGCCCTGGCTGTTACCCCTAGTGCAGCCCCTTCCCCCAGGCTCTGCTCCTTCTCCTCCTTCCCACGTCTCTCCAGGTCACCTCTTCAGAGAAGCCCTCTCTGATCCATGAAGCTCCCGAACACCCCTGTGTGTTTTGGTCATGGGGCTTCTCCCCCGCTGAAATGATCTTCTCTGTTCCTGGGCTTGCTCAACTGATCTTGTCTCTTCCACCAGAATGCAGAAGGAGACCTCGCTGGGTCTCCTAGAGCCTGGTATACAGTAGGTGCTCGAGCAACAGGCATGGAATGAAGAGAAGACATCAAAGTGCTGGCCGTCCCTGCCTCGTTCCTGCACCACCCACCCCTGACCCGAGCGGCCCCCAGCCCAAAGTTCAGGAGCTGGGAACCAGGCAGCCGCACTGCCGCCGCCGGCAGGCCCCTCTGAGCCCCAGAGCCTGTCTGGTTCCCAGCCTCATAAAAACCTCCGCCCTCACTGTGCCCTTGGGCGGCACAGGGAGTGGGAGGTGGCCGTGGGGCCCAGAGGCTGACCCTAACCCAGCTCCGGAGAAGATATAGATGCCCAAGTTGGCATCCATGGAGCCGGGCGGCCAGGTGTCACTTCAGCTCCACGGCACAGCCTCAAGGGCTGCCCTGCCAGGTCAGGACCACCACAATCACCCTCCACCAGGGAGGCCACCGAGTGCAGCAGGGTGCAGCCATGTGCTGGGCCCAGGCCATGGTGTCGCCAGAGAAAGGCACAGTAGGCATTCGAACACAGCTCCAAGGGATGCCTGCGTGAGCTCCAAGGGATGCCCGCGTGAGCTCCAGGGGATGCCCACATGAGCGCCCACCTGGGCTGGTCAGTGCACAGACATGAAGTGCGCCCTAGTGATGCGCCCGATGCATCCGGCTCCAAGCAAGGATCCTGGAGGCAGAGCACTGAGCCCTCGGGCAGGGGACCCAGCCCCTCTGTGCCTCGGTTTCCCCACTGGGAAATAGACGCCACCGTCTCTCCCTCGCCAGGGTGTTGAGGAAATGAAAGGAGATCCTGCAGGGTCCAACAGAGCTGCTCAGATTCCTTGCTGCCCCACCCTGCTGCACACCCTCTGGGCCTCAGTTTCCCCATCTAGCATGTTGGGTTGTGGCGAGGGTAGAATAAAATATTTGCCCAATGCCTCGCACACACTAAGCGCCTCATAAGTGCTTGCTGTTATTTACTCCAGGCCTCTGGGGCTCACTTTCCCTGTCTGTAACTCCAGAGGGCAGTCCTGATCACCCAAGACTTCTTCTAGGTCACTGGGGCAAAGGTCCAGGGGTCCTAAAGTGGCCCTGGCAGGGGAGGGGGACCTGGGGCTGGGGGAGGGCGGCAGGGTGGCGGGATCGGGAAGCCGCCGGAGGCTGCAGTGACTCACCGGCCAGCTGGCCTCCAGGGGGCTGGGCTGTGGCCCCCCACGCACCCCTCTGGGCCCTGCCTTGCGCCCAAAAGTGCTGTGTCATGCTCTGTCATGTGGCTCCGGGTCATTAATACCCGAGTTCTGGGAAGCTTGGGCCGAGTTCCCGGAAGGGGTCAGCCAGTTCAGTAAACAGATTGGCTGGTTGGTCGTCACGGCTGAGCCGGGCGGGCCTGCAGCTCGGGAGGCAGGAGGTGGGGACTGGTGGCCAAAGGGGGCCCAGGAGCCGCCCTGATCCCTGTGCAAGGCTGGCACCTCCCAGGGCAGCGTGGCCCAGGCTCTGCCGACGCAAGGCCAACCTGAGGCTCAGAAAAGGCAAGGCACTTGCCAGAGGCCGCACAGCAGGGCCAGGGCTCCGGGTCAGGATTCTGGACTCACTGTCTAGGGCTCTCAGTGCCCCTCTGACTAACAGGCAGGAAACTCTGCATCCTCTTCGCCTCCAGATCCTGCCCCGGACTCTGGCCAGTTGGTCGGATGAAGAGACAAGCTCGTGGGAGAAGGCAGGTTGGGAAGGGAGCAGGTTTGGCTGGCTGTGAGGCTGTCCCCATGGTGGGTCCTCTAAAAGTGATAATACATATTCTAGCAGTTTGTGAGCACATGCAACGCACCCTTAGACACGAAGTGGTACTTGGGCTCCACTCTAAGTGCCTGCTGTGAATTCACTCATTTAATGTGCAGCCACGTTTGCACAATAATCACAGCCATCATCTTTAAAGCACCTACTATCCACTAGGCACTGAGCTGATCCTCATGTGGACCCCATGAGGTGGACATTATCCTCATAGAGGCCCAGAAAGACAAGCAGCTATATTACTTGGTGGAAGGAAAGTAGGCTCCAGGCTCAACTGGATCCAAGAATTCAAACCTTGACTTTGCCCCTTCCGACTGCACGACCTCATGCAAGTGCCTCCATCTCTCAGAGCCTCAGTTTACCCCTCTGACAAACGTGATGATTGTATTCAAATCACTCAGAGCCAGACCTGGCGGGAGCACGTAAGAAGCAAGGGAGGACAAGGACTGTGGGCTTGGACTGCTCTGGGCCCCAGTTCCGCTCTGCTGCTTCCTAGCTGTGTGACCTTCGGTGTGATGTTTAACCTCTCTGGGCCTCCACGTCCTCTGTACGATGGGGATTGTGGAAACACCTCCCTCATACCCCTGACAGCAGGGACGAGTGAGCTGACACCCCAGCAGCCCTCCACGCAGTGCTGGGCATTCCACAGGCACCAACACAAGTGACTCGTTCTTGCATCTCACCTAAGATGACTCTTCTGGGATGAGGGGAAAAGGCAGCAGGTAGTGGGCAGGACAGGACACTCACAAGCACCCTTCTGTACCCGCAAGTGATTTGCACAGAGGAGGTCAGCTCCCCGTTCCTCTTCACATGCTATTTTCTCAGCCCTGGCTGTGCCCCTGGCCTCTGTTCTTTGGTTCTCACGCTGCTGTCCACCATCACTAGCCCAGCCCCCAACCCTTTCCTCCAAACTCTCCTCTCATTATCCCCACCTTCACACGTCTGCACAGTTGGGGCCCCCCTCCAGGCAGGCTCCCACTCCCCTAACCCAAGGGCCTGGTCTACATTCCCCCCATCCTCTGCCACTCAGAGTCAAAACCGCCTCCTCCAGGGAGCCCGCTCTGATCCACCCCTCGAAAGCAAACTCTCCTGGACTCTCTCTAAACCTTACTTACCCCTTTCTATCATTGCACATCAGCTATTTTCGCACATGCCACCTCAAATTTTGGCTGCTGCGAGGTGGAAAATTTGCAAGGGAGATTGGGGGGAAAAATTGTCTTGCCTCTAAAACACTTGAAGAAACTTGCTAAATAGAAATTAATAAGTCCTTTCATGAATCTACTCTAACTTCACAATTCATTATTAAATTTCTAATTTAGTACTTAATGAAAATTTTTATGGCGTTTGAAAATAATCTGCGAACGAGAATGTTCCTTGTTGGGCAAACACTCCCTGGTGTACATGGGGATTGCCAAGAACCCAGAGCCCGTGGTGAAAAAATGAGCTGCTCATTGCCAAACAATTTCGGAAGTGAAATTATTAATATCATTAAAATCCTTTGGTGATTTTTCCAGCCAGGCTTTTGGCCTGGCCCCTTCCTGTATTTCCCAGCACCTCCCCCCCATAATCACACCCCCTTCCCTGATTCCCTGGTTCCATCTCTCCTTACCTCCCTCACCCTCAAAAACAGTCTGCATACCACCCCCAACACCTCCATGCCCTTGCTCACACTCCTCCACCTCCTGGAATGCCCTCTCCTCTTTTGTTTTTTTTTTTTTGCTAGAATCTGACCCTTTTTCAGAGCCGAGTCCAAGCTCCTCCTCCCTCCCGCCCGGTGCCCTGCCTCACCCTAACCCCCTCGCTGGAGCACACCTACACTTGTGACTCCCCATCGGCAAAAGAGAGGGGATGGCTCAGCAGGTGAAGAATCTGTCTGCCATGCAGGAGATACAGGAGAGGCGGGTTCAATCCCTGGGTCGGGAAGATTCCCTGGAGAAACAAATGGCAACCCACTCCAGTATTCTTGCCTGAAAAATCCTGTGGACGGAGAAGCCTGGCAGGCTACAGCCCAATCGGTCTCCAAGAGTCGGATATGACTGACACCCAAGCACACAGAGGGGAAGAGAGGCACCAAACTCATGGCCCTCAGGCCAAGTCTGGCCTGTACATTTATAGATTAGCTCCAATATTGAATAATCAGTCCAGACGTACAGTTTCCATGAGAAACTGAAAGCCCTCACCTTGGAGACATTGGGCTGAAACTGAGTGGCGCCCATTCTTCAGATAAGCCTGTCCCTCTCACCAGCCAGTTCTCCGCGTGTGCTATTTTCCTGGCCCTGGAGGTACCTGAGTTTGTAACCCTTACCCTGGAGTGGAAGTCCTATGGCTTCCTTCAGTCTCAGCGCCCCTTCCTGAAACATCTTCGGTAGAATCTCCAGCTCTGGTTGAAATGAGGGACCCCCTGCCCACTTGACCGTGTCCTCACTCCCGGAAGAGACACCCCCATGCCTGCCATCCAGGTGCGTCCTCTGGACACTTCAGTTCTTTGAAGCAGAGTTTGGAAACCTCAGCATCACTTCGGGCCAGGTTGGGACCCATCTCGGACCTACTGAACTGGCACCCGAGAAGAGAAACTTCCTGATGCAGCCCCCCTAAAATCAGGCCCCCACTCAGCAAGACGCACCTTTACTGACCCTTGCTTGGGCCAACAAATCCTGCTGAGTTCGCCTTCAGAACAGAACCAGAGGGACTTCTCCAGGGGCCCAGGGGTTAAGACTCCCCGCTCCCAGGGTGGGGAGGGGTGGGGTGGGTGGGGCTGGGTCTGGTCCCTGGTCGGGAACTGGATCCCGTATGCTGCAACTAAAGATCCTGCATGCGGCACAACTAAGCCCAGTGCGGTCAAATAAACAAATAAAAATAAATAAATATTTTTAAAAATTAAATCCAGAATCCAACCGCTCCTCCAGCCCCCCTCCCTCCCCCATCCCGGAATCCCTGCCCAGCCAGAGGGATCCTGTTAGACCAGTAGTTCTCAATTCAGGGCTGATTTTGGGGGCCCCAGGGTGCATTTGACAATGTCTGGAGATATTTTTTAGCTCTCAGGACTGGGTGGGAGAGGGGGCGCCCCTGACATCCAGGACGGGGAGGCCAGAGGCGCTGCTCTGAGCCCTGTGATGCACAGGACAGCTCCACAACAGAGGGTCATTGGCCTGAGTATTGACAGGCCCAGCGTCAGAAACCTGTGATCCAACCTGAGTCGGGCCCTGTGCTCGCTCAGAACCCTCCGGGGAATCCCACTTCACTTGCAGTCAGCCTCCGCCTCCTCCTGTCGCCCACAGGGCCCTGGGTGATCCCGACCCTGACAGCGTCTCATCTCCCCCCAAACCTCCCACTGGCTCACTCAGCCAGGTCACTCTCCTTATCTTGCCCCCACCATGCGAGAATTTTCTCCCTGAGGGCACTTGCATCTGCCGTTCCCAGCATCTGAACCCTCTGCCCCAGACATCTGCAGAGCCGGCCCCTCACTTCCCTCCAGCCTCCTGGCCCGTCAGTGGTGGCCTGAGTGACACCACAGCCCCCTACTCCCGCCCCCACCCCGCACTTGCCCGTTGTTTCGCTGTCTGACACACTCCATCTCGTTTGTTTCCTGACTATCTCCCGGGCTCAAGTATAAGCGTCAGGGAAGCAGAGAGCTCACCCATCGTTTAGTCCGTTTTGTCCGCTGTCGTCCCCCCAGTGCTTAGCCCAAAATGTTGTTTCTGTTTAGTCTCCAAGTCATCTCCAACTCTTTTGCAACACTATGGACTGTAGCCTGCCAGTCTCCTCTGTCCAAGGGGTTCTCCAGGCAAGAATCCTGGAGCAGGTTGCCATTTCCCTACTCCAGGGGATCCTTCTGACCCAGAGATCAAAGCTGCATCTCCTGCCTGGCAGGCAGATTCTTTACCCCCAAGCCACTTGAGAAGCCCTTAGCGCATAATAGATGTTCAATAAATGCTTACTGAGAGAACATATGACTCGGTATACCAGGCCCCCAGTGTGTTAGAATTCTAGAATTGCAGAGGCTTAGTCAATTGAGGGCCTTCCCTGGTGGCTCAGATGGTAAAGAATCCACCTGCAATGCAGGAGACCTGGGTTCGATCCATGGGTTGGGAAGATCCCCTGGAGAAGAGAATGGGTCACCCACTCCAGTATGCTTGCCTGGAGAATCCCATGGGCAGAGGAGCTTGGTAGGCTATGGCCCATGGGGTCGCAAAGAGTGGACATAGCTGATCAACTAACACTTTCTTACTTTCCATCCATTGAAAGCCGGTGAGCTGGTGACACCTTTGTCCTGACTGGAACAGTTCTACAGACATGGACTCCATGGTCTTAAGCATCCATCAGGCTTCCATTCCAGGCCAGAGCACCACCAAAGAGACACCTAAGTCCTAGCTTAGAGAAAGACAGAAAGGTAATAGAGAAAGGGAGGCAAAGGCTGGGCCAGGCGAGGAGGCTGAAGCCACAGGTGGTGGTAATATGAGATAGGCCCCAGCCTAGGAGGGGTCCCCGGGCTGCCCAGCCCCTGGAGACCCTGGTCCCCCTCACAGAACAAGAGCTCCACCTGGGAGTGTGGAGGAGGGCACTCCTGGAGACCCCGGGCAGGAGCTCAGAAGAGAAAGGTGGACAATTTGTTCTAAGGAAAAGCCATGTAATGTGAGTTCACTGAGAACCAGGCCAAAATCTTAGAAAAAAAGATAAATAGAGAAATTTGCCTAGAATCTGTCTTGCAAACTAAAAAAAAAAAAAGTGAAAATAAATTGGTTTTTCTCCTTGACCTACCATGATAACATAATTATACAAATTCTTAGGATAATCAAAGTGAAGGGAATGTTGATATATTTAAATAAATATAAACAAAATAAAATAAAATGGCATTACAGCAACATATCTTTTTCGTTGCATGTGACCAACCTGACATAATCATGCAGAGAGTTATTCAGTCTGCTCTGTGGCCACCCCCGGGGCCCCTGGTCCCTGCTCCCATAGCTGGCCAGCCCACTGCAGACTCTGGAAACCTGGAGGACGCTGAGGCCCTGCTCACCCGGGATGGACTCCCGTGTACCACTCCCACCACCTGCAGTTTTGATCCAGAAGACGGGCCCAGATGCACCTGATTGGCGGGTGCTGGCCACGTGGCTGTGACCACACCTCCGGGGAGCAGCCCCACTGGGGTCCTGCCTTCCTTCCCTCCAAAGTCCCTATCCCTCAGACCCTCACTGGCTCCTGCAGCCCGTTCCACATCCCAAGAGGGACGAGTCCAGCACCTGCAGTTTTTGAATAACTAAAGGATTATTGTGTCCCACTTCAGGAACAAATGAGAAACCAGGAAAACATATTTTTACAATCTTTAACAGTGAAGGAGCTAATTTTCCCATTACAAAGATGGTCTCAAATAAACAAGACAAACGCTCCATGGAGAAAATGGTAACACCATAAAAATGAAAGTAGCTTGGGTATCCACTAGGCACCAGATGCCAGGGATACAAAAGTGGACGAAGGCTGCTTCCTCCTGAGCTCACTGTCTGTGGGAAAAATGACTAAGAGGCTGGTCCGAACCCCACAGGGACCAGGGGCATCTAGGGAGCAGGGGAACGACAGGGACACGCCCACGTGAAGGGGTGGGTGGTGAGCTGAGAAGGGGACAGAGTGCCCCAGGAAGAAGGCGCTGCTCAGGCAAAATCGTGGCAGGAGGAAGAACGCCAGCCACAGCTTCTACAACCTTCCAAACCAGAGGTGTCCACCAACTTGCGTTCTGTCTGTTGTTTTTAATGTGATTTTTTGGTCCAGCATTTAAAACTCCAGACTTTTCACAGACAACCTCAGGTTTCTGGCTTCTCTTGATAAATGGAAAGACCTGGGTCTCGTGCCGGCTAAGAAGCAGCTGAGAAGGGCTTATTCTCTCCAGTCCACGGGCAGCCACCACCCAGCCCACCCCTCTCTTCACATCGCCAAGCTATCTGAGTTTTTTGACTCCCTGTTTTAAAGGTTGCCAGGGAGGATGCTGGGGAATCAGGCCCAGAGAGCTTAAGCCACTCTCCCAAAGTCACACAGCACGCAAAACAGGGCTACAGCCTGAGGACTCGGGACAGGAACCACCTCCTCCCCGGAGCCCCACGGACCCCCACCTCAGTCCTCCAGGAGCCGCTAACCCTGGCCCTGGGCCCCCGGAGAACCAGGAGGCCGGGCCGGGGAAGGCCCTGTCCTGTTTAGGTTTTGTGGTCTCGTGAGTAACTGAGTGGAAAAAAACAAGCTTGAAAAGATAACAATTACAACGAAAATTAAATCAAATCGGGCCCGTGACTCATTTATGGAGCCGTAAAAACAGAAAACAAAAACAAGCTGGTTCTGGAGGAGGGAGGCCGGGCCGAGGAGGGGAGAAGCCGGAGAAGGGAAAAAGTAAAGCATTAACAGCCTCTGGGGCCATCAGTTACCCCAACAAAGAGGTGACGATGCCAGGCCCCTGAATGGGGCGAGGGCCTCGGGGGCGCAGGAGCCGGGGGGGCCCATGGAAGGGATCAGATCCTAGATTCCGGTGGGGTGGCTGGTCTTGTCTTCCCAAATGTCCCTGTGCGCTGGGTGCCACTCATGTGCTTCCTTCTACAGACGAGGAAACTGAGGCTCAGAAGGGCCCAGTGACCAGCCTCAGGTCACACAGCCAGGAGGCGGGAGGCTGAGAGCCAAGCCTGGCCCCAAAGCCCATCTGAGGTTCAGTCTTGCCATCTGGAAAACAGGCTCTTGAGCCCCAGCCCTGTTCCAGGGTTCTGGAAGCTTCCCTGGACATTTCGGAAGCCCTGAAGTCTAGCCCCCTGACGTGATGGGCCCCTCTCCAGCCTCCCCGTCTCCGTTTACGCAATCACGGGGTCACCCCGGGCGATGACAGAGGCAGGCCCAGGAGCTTGGTGGGTCTGACCCGAGGGAGCTTCAAAGCGATGCCCTGCCCGCTTCCCAGAAGCCTCTGCCCCCAGGGGGATGAGAGCGGAGCCAGAGGCAGAGCCCGAGGGCGCCCGCCCCGCAGGCCTGCGATTCCCCGAGGTCGCCCTGACCCAGGAACCAGGCCGTGCGGGTGGCCGAGAGCTGGGCCGGGGAGCCGAGCTGGGCAGAGAGCTCAGGAGCACCGGGAGGCGAGCACGGGGCCTGAGGGGGCTGGGGGAAGGGGCCCTGGAAAGCTAAAAATAACACCGCTCACCAGGCTAGGACATGGGGTGTGGAGTGCTTACTGTGGGCAGGGCACAATGCCAAGCACCTTACATTCACTCATTCATCCACTCTGTAAGTCTCTCTCGGGCGTCTTCTTGGGCCAGGTGCCATGTTGGGGGCTGGGAACCTCACGATGATCAAGAGAGTCACAAGTGGAGCTGCCATCCTGAACACTGCAGACAGACAAGGAGAAACCAGGCTGTATCGGAACGTGGTAGGAGCTCCAGAGACAAATGAAGCTGGGAAGAGGGCGTCAGGCATTAGCGGCGGCCTGGCTGAATTGTGACGATTAAGCAGGGACCTGAAGGAGCAAGAGCAGGCCGCCCTCAGGAATGGCGTTCCAGGCAGAGGGAACAGCCAGTGCGAAGGCCCTGGGGTACGCACACGCCTGGTGTGTGTGAGGACCAGCCAGAGGGCCCGTGGGGCCGGGGCAGAGAAAATCCTCCCAACAGGCAGGAGGGCGGGTACTGCTGTCATCTCCTCTTACGGAAGAGGAAATTGAGGCTCAGAGGCGGGAAGTGACTTGCCCAGAGGCACAGAGTCAGGAAATGGCAGAGAGAGCACAAGTCGGGCTGTGTGGGGAGGCGGGAGCGTGAGCCCCAGGCTGCAGGGCCCGAGGGCGACCCCCAGAGTGCATGCGCCTCCTGCCTTGGTGACAGCCACGGACGCTGTGATCATGCAAGATTCCGGTGCAGGGGCCCCAGCCTGCCTTCACCCCGCCTCCCAGGCCCCCTGGGTCGAAGGGGCATCAGGTGGCCGAGAATCCTGGGAGCTCGTTGGGGCGAAGCAATGAGTGACTGCGAGGAGCTCCTGGCTTATCCCTGTCCCTGAGGACTGAAGCAGCTTTGCAGCCTCAGTTTCCCCGTGTGTCAAATAATGGGTCCACTTCGGTGGTCTCCAGTAGCAGCGGTGTAGCGCTTCCGTGGTGGCTCAGCAGTAGAGAATCCATCTGCAGTGCGGGAGATGTGGGTTTGATCCCCGGGTGGGGAAGATCCTCCTGGAGAAGGAAATGGCAAGCCACTCCAGTGTTCTTGCCTGGGAAATCCCACGGACAGAGGAGGCTGGCGGGTTACCGTTCATGGGGTCACAAGTGACTCGGACACGAGTGAGCGACTAAACAACAACAACGATGGCAGTTGTGGATTCTCGGGTCCAGAGAGAGGCATGGCGTCTTGAGGTCACACAGCCAGGGAGTGGCAGAGCCGGGGTGAACTGGGAGCCTGGCGGCTGGCCCAGAGCACGTCTTCCTCCTCCCTGGATGAGGCTTCACCCTGGATCTCAGCCGCCTGAGCCGCTCACCCTGCCCTGATGTCTTCACCCTTCTCCCCTTCAGCCAGCACCCTGCACCCCTCACCCTGTTCATGCTTCCGGGCCTTGGCACGTGTTGGGGGCCGGGAACATAATAACGATCAGGAGAGACTCGAGTGGGGCTGCCCTCCCGAACACTCCTCTTCTTGGGAGTTTCTCTCTCTTCCTTCCCCTGGGCCTTCTCCTCCTCTCGTAAAGGGAAAATAAAGCAGGGTCAGAGTACAGAGAGAGAGGTCAGGAGGTGGAGGGTGTTTCAGCTGGTGAGGGCGAGCACTCAGAGAAGGCTCCTCGGAGGGGTGACATCTGAGCTGTGACCTGAAGCGACTGAGGGAGGGAGACATGGGAATACAGGGTCCATGAGGGTTCCAGAGAAGGAAGAGCACATGCAAAGGCCCAGAGGTAGAATGATCCATGGATTGTTAGAGGAACAGCAAGGAAGCCATCTGTCCAGAAGGGAGTAAGCCAGGAGGAAAGTGGAGGAGACAAGGTCATCAAGAGGGATAGGGTTTGCTGGGGTCGGAGGCCACACAGGGCATGGTGGGCCCTGGGGAGGACTTTGACTTTGACTCTGAGTGAGGTGGGAGCCTTGAGAGGTCTCTGAGCAGCGGGGGGCAGGGGGGACCGGCTCTGCCTTAAGTCCTAAGGGCTTCCCTCTGGCTGTGTGCGGAGGTCAGACGGTAGAGCGGGAGGTCCCCAGCGGGTGACGCTGCTGCCATGGGCCGCGGAGGGAGGAGTGGAGCCGGGCAGAGGCAGGTGCTTCCAGACGCAGAGGTGAAGCTGAGAGGAGGCGGCAAGCTGTCAGCCGTCAGGGTGAGAACAAGGCAGAGAGGACAGCCCCTGCGTTTGGGGAGCTCCTGGAGCACAGGGGCGCGGTTTGCTGCGGTGGGGCGGTTGCAGGTAGACCCGGAGACCGGCCCACTCACAGAGCTTGGCTGAGTCTGGGGCTCCTGTCAGTCACCTCAGTGACAACTGGGAGGAGTGAGTGGACACTTGTGTCAGCGCAAGCATCCGGGCTGGAGATCACTAGCGTTTAGGTGAGGACAAGAGCTGTGACTCTGGCACCTCTGTTCCCCTCGCCCCAGTGCCTTAGCGGGCCTTTACGAAGCATCCAAGAGACCCTTGAATAAACCCCAGAGCACGTGTCCTGAGTGCCCACCACGGTCGGGGCCATGCCAAGAACTTCTTCCCACTGACCTATTTCATTCTCACAATTTCTGACGGGGTGGGTACCACCACAGCCCGCTTGCAGAGCCGAGGGTGAAGGAATTTTGCCCAAGGTGTCAGCTAGCGCTGAGAAAATAAATTTCTGGATTAATTCATCCTAGGAGACTGCTCAAGTCAAGGGTACAGCTAGCAGCAGTCGCGGTCATCAGGGGAGTTGCAGCTGTTCTCAGCAGAGTCTCACCGTGACGCCTGGCCCTGGGCCTGGGGAAGCTGGAGGTTCCTGAGTAACCTCCTCCAGGCAGTGGGAAGGATGGCCTCTTGGTGACTCTAGGTCCCCTGGAAAAAGGTGGAGGGCAAACCTAGAGTTCCCCAAGGCTAGCAGAAGGGAGACTGGGAAAGCAGCTCAGAGGAGATGAGGGAGCTACAGTCAAGGACCAGACTGAAGCCTCAAGCCAGGTGAGGAACTCTGAGACTTTAGGGCAGACTTCGGCATCAGTGAGACCCCCACCACAAGCGAGCCCCCCCACCTAAGGAGCCCACAAGCGTTCTTCATCAGCCGCCTCACGCTCATCATTCACAGCAGCCACAGCAACCCGCTGGATGGAGCCGGGAGAAAGGCTGAGGCAGGGGTGTTTTTCTGCGTGTCGTTTCGGGGTGGGCCATTCCGGTTTGTCCTTCTGTGTGTGGGACCATGTCTGTTATTTGTATACTGTATGTGTGTGAATCAGTATTTGCACTGTGGGGTTCGATTTGTCCGCTCAACATCCCCTAAAGGTCAGGAGAAGAAGAATAAGACTCAGATAGGGTTTGTTGAGATCCAACCTTGTGAGAGCCACTGGACAAAGTTTCTAATATGTAAAATCAGAGTTGTGATCCCTTTTTCCTCCCAGGGCTGTGATAGGTTAATCTAGGGCTTGGAAAACTTATTCTGTAAAGAACCAGATAGTAAATACTTTTACTTTTGAGGATCATATGTTCTCTCTCACAACTACTCAACATGTGGTTGAGGGTGCAAGCTTTAGAGATAATAGTAAATGAATGGGCATGCTGTGTGCCAATAAAACTTTATTTACAAAAACAAGCTGTAGGCCAGATTTAGCCCATGGACCATGGTTTGCCAACCCTTGGGATAATGCATGCAAACCAGAACACCTGGCACAGAGTAGGCACTCAATAGTATTTGATGAATGAGTGAAAGGAGTCTGAATTTCACTTTCTTCACTTCCTAAGAAAAAATAATTACAGGGACTTCCCTGGTGGCTCAGATGGTAAAGAATCTCCCTGAAATGCGGAAGACCCAGATTTGATCCCTGGGTTGGGAAGATCCCCTGGAAAAGGGCATGGCTACCCTCTCCGGTATTCTGGCCTGGAGAATCCCACGGACAGAGGGGCTGCAGTCCATGGGGTCTAAAAGAGTTGGATAAACTGAGCAGCTAACACTCTCCGCTGGTCCAGTGGTTAGGACTTTGCCTTCCAGCGCAGATGGTGTGAGTTCAGTCCCTTGTTGGGGAGCGAAGATCCCATTTGGGTCATGGCCAAAAATCCTTATTACTTGAGGCTTCAGAAAGGTAGGAATGGTGACAATAATAATCACCAAAAACCTGATGAGACAGAGATTCGATAGTCCCGTTTTACAGAAAGCGAGGCTAAGTGAACAAGGCCATAGAACGGGGAGAGGACGAAGTTGGGATTCCAACCCGGATCTTCTGAACCTGGGCCTGGGGCTCTCTCTACTCTGAAGTCTGGAGGCTGAGACTGAGACCCTGGGGCCCACACTGGGTCTGCAGTGGGGTCTGGCTCTAGATCCTCAGCTTCTTCCCCCCGACAGCCAGGGGTCTGCTGCCCATACTCCCTCCAGAGCAGTGGGTCACAAGCACAAGGGAGGGAGACACAGAGACAGAGGCACAGGCAAAGATCGAGACGGTGGGTCCTGGGAGACGGAAAGAGAGACAGAGGCGCAAAGAGAGGTGGAACTCAAGGCGGGGGATGCCTCCCATCCCTCCTTCCCGCCCTAGGGCCCCCTCAACGGCCCCGCCATGCTCTCCATCACCAACTCTTTCCATGGAAAAGTCGATCCATGCCCCACACAGTCCTGGGTTGGAATCCTGGCTCAGAAGATAGCTGCTGTGTGACGTTAAACAAGGGACTCCCCGTCTCTGACCCTCGTTCTCTCCGTCTGTGAAATGAAGACGATGCTGACTTGGACCGCTCACCGCCTGCTGGACCAGGTGGAGCATGTGGTCATGGTTGACTGATACCAACACGCACCCAAGGTACCCCACCCCCTCCCTGGGCTAGGGAAGGAGGCTAAGGACACTTTCAGAGCTCAGGGCTTGTATCCCCAAGGGGTCACTATTTACTTATTCAGTCTTTCCACACTGATTGAGCACCTGCTGTCTGCCAGATCCTGTGCTGGTCTACAGGGATGCGGCAGTGAAGAAGGCCAATAAAATTCCCTGCCCTGGAGGGACTGATGTCCTAGGTGGGAAGGCAGCTGAGAAACCAGCATGCCCGTGGACACAAAGTACCAGGTGGTGAGGAGGGCAAGGGGAGAAATAACTCAGGGACATGGGGGTGGAAAATGCCTCCAGGGGTGGGTGGCTAATTACTGAGTAGTTTCCTGAGTGCAAGGCACTTCCATTGACTTTAATCCCACTGAATCTCCTCAGCAAGCCCAAGAGATAGGTGCTCTCATAGGCCGCAATTCTCAGATAAGGAAATGGGCTCAGAGGATGAGTGACCTGTCCAAGTTCCCACAGCTGTAAAGGAGCAGAACAATGCAAACAGGCCCTGGAGTCCTGGGGCCAGTCGGAGGGGTTTAATCCAAGGTGGGATGAGTCGGTGGCAGTCGGTACTTGCTTTGCAAGTTAGCAGAGCAGGAGCTTGAATGGGGGACAGTCAGGCGGAGAACAAGACTTGCGTCAGAGGCCTCAGCAGCCAATAGGTTAAGCCCCTAGGAATCCGGGTCCCCGGGCTCCCTGGCAGTGCTCCAGCTCCAGCTCCGGCTCTCGCCACCACCAGGCCCCAGATAGGGTGACGGCCACACCCAGGCTCAGCCTCTGGCCCGCGCCGCCTGCTGGGAACACACAGTCCTTGGGACTAGGAGGCTCAAAATAGAAAGCTCAGAACCTGGGATGGAGCCTGGAATGCCCGGCAGGCAGGCCGGCCGGGACTCCTGGCCCGGCCCGAGCACTGCCCGGCCTGCTGGGGCGGCAGAATCAACAGCATCTCCCGCCAGGGCCTCCATCCCAACTGCTATCCTCTCAAAGCAGGTTCCAGGAGGCTGGCTCCAGGGTCTGATGAGCCTGGGCCCCTGTCTGGGCTTCAGCTGGGCCTAGCCTTGTGGCCTTGGGCAGGTCACCTACCCAGAGGGACCTGAGTGTCCTTGGTGTTGTTACTGTTTAGTCACTTAGGCATGTCTTTACGGCACCATGGACTGGAGCCCACCAGGCTCCTACGTCTGTGGAATTTTCCAGGCAGGAATACTGGAGGGGGGTGCCATTTCCTTCTCCAGGGGATCTTCCTGACCCAGAGACTAGAACCCAGGTTTCCTACGTCTCCTGCATGGCAGGCGAGCTCTTCACCACTGCACCGTTTGGGTGACTTAGGGTCTTTATCTCCCAACAGCTCACAGAGTTGCTCATTCAGTCATTCTTCAGCTGGCAAGCACCTGTCGCGTTCCCGGCCCTGTGCTGAGCACTGGAGACCCAACAGAGAACAAAAGAAATAAAAAGCATTGCCTCTGTGGATAAGTCAAGTCCACAGTGTGTCGGAAGGGCTTCCCCACCGGCTCAGAGGTAGTGAATCTGCCTGCCATTCAGGAAACATAGGCAGGAGACCTGGGTTCAATCCCTGGGTTGGGAAGATCCCCTGGAGAAGAAAATGGCAACCCAGTCCAGTATGCTTGCCTGGAGAATCCAATCCATGGGGTCACGAAAGAGTCAGACTTGACTAAACAACAACAGAAACAATGGTGCATTAGGCCTGGTGGGACTCTTTGCGACCCCGTGGACTCTAGCCCACCAGGTGCCTCTGTCCACTGGATTCTTCGAGCAAGAATAGGAGGCCCCAGTGGTAAAGAACTTGCCTGACAATGCAGGAGCCAGAGGAGACGTGGGTTTGATCCCGTGGGTCGGGAAGATCCCCTGGAGGAGGTCTTGGCAACCTTCTCCGGTTTTCTCACCTGGGGAATTCCATGCACAGAGGAGCCTGATGGACCATAGTCCATGGGGTTGGAAAGAGTCAGAAGGTGACACTCTCAGGGAAACATGAAGCAGGGACAGGGACATGGAATATTAGGTGAGGAGGGGAGGTGGAGGGGGGGCCTGTGGACAGTTGGGGAAAAGTGTTTCAGACCGGGGGAGCAGCCAGTGCAAAGGCCCTGGGGCAGCATGAACTTGGGTCATTTCAGAGACACAGGGCAGCCAAGGCATCTGGAGGGGTGAGAGGGGAGGGGGCGGGGGGGGGGAGGTCTCTCTGATACGGGCCTTGTGAGCCAAAGGACGAGCTCAGGCTCGATCCTCCTTGGAGCGCTGGGGATGTGGCTCAGCGGGAGAGCAAGGCGGGCTGATGCTCAGTTGTACAGGACCGTCTGGCTGAGGGTGGAGAGGGACGTCCTGGAGGGACGGGATGCAGACTTCTGTACCAGCGCAGGTGAGAGGTGACAGCAGAGGAGGAGGCAGAAGGAAGGATGTGGAGACCCCTCTGGGCCTCAGGAAACCCAGCAGGAAGTTGGCCAGCCGGAGGCCCAGCCTGGGAGGCTGACTGGTTTGTCCAGCCTGGAGCCTGCGACCCCCACCCCCAGCCCGTGCTGAGTGTGCCTGGAGTGTCTGCCATGAGGCCTGGGCCAGACAGTGCCCGTGGGACCTGCCGGGAGGCTAGGCGGGTACACTGGCCACAGGCCTGCCCACGTGTGGAAACTCTCAAGCCCACTGAGTGGAGTGAGTGGTAATTACAGGGCCTGGAGCAGAGGGACGGGGACCGTAGACCGGAGCCTCCCCAACAGCCAGCCCCACTCCTGTTTGCTGATCACCTGTTATGTACGGAACCCTCACCACACACCAGCTCAGCCCGCCGGCACCTCAACCCTGTGCCCCTGGGACCTTCACATGACCCGACTTTCAGACGAGGAAGTTAAGTTGCCCACAGTCTCACAGGATGAAACAAGACAAGAAGGAGCTGAGGCGCACACCGAGGACCCCAAATTTGGCCTTCCTTCTTTGTGGCTCCACTAGCAACAAAGTGCTGCAGAGATCAAGGTGAGTCCAGAGAAGGAGCACGGGACTTTGAACCCCATGGGGCTTTCTCTGGGCTTTAGCCCCCTGCTGTGTCAAGGAACTAGTCATTCATTCATTCACAAGGCTTTACTGGGCACCTGCTCTGCACAGGCACTGCGCTGGGGGCTGGAGGCAGAGCCAGGAGCAATGGACAACACTCTCCCCTTGACGATGGTGATGTTCCAGTGGAAGAAGACAGACGAGGGTTATGAACAAGCAAGGTAATCTTCTAGGATAAGCTCTAAGTCCTAGGAAGAAAATAAAAGAGCCTGAGGTGACAGAAATGAGGGGCTGAGCAAGGAGGGCCCCTCTGAGCTGAGGCCTGGGGACAGCTGATGGAGGAGAGTTCTCTATTCCAGAGGAAACAGCAAGTGCAAAGGCCCTGAGGCAGCAGCAGTTTGTGGCACAAGGAGGAGGTCAGCGTGGCTACAGTTGAGCAGAAAATGGGAGAGAGCACGTGGGCTGGGATGGGGGAAGGAAGGGATGTTAGAGGGGGCTAGGAGGTGACAGGGTGGAGTGACTGCCCCCCCCCCAAGCCTTGTGGGGGACTGTGAGGACTTTGGCCTCTGCTCTGAGAGCAGCGGGAACCTTGGAGTGTTCTGAGCAGAGGAGGGCCAGGACCTGTCTTGGGTTCCAAGGGGATCCCTCTGGCTTAGGAGGCAAGAGTAGAGGCAGGAAGACCCCTGAGGAGGCAGCTGCAAAAGTCCCAGTGGAGAAGGCAGTGCTGGACAAGGTGGGCAGTGGAGATGGACCCTCAGACATTCGGGCAAGCTCACTGGTGGACTAGCCAGGGTGAAACTCAGGTCTGGAGCCTGGGCAGCCAGGTGCTGGGGTGCCATCACCACAGTGGGGAATACCCCAGGTCTTTGCTAGAGGATGGGGGCCCTTCTGGGCATGAGGAACCACCCAGAGTAAAAGGGGGTACCTAGGACTTCCCAGGAGGCTCATGGTAAAGAATCTGCCTGGCAATGCAGGAGACACACTTTGATCCCTGGGTTGGAAAGATCCCCTGGGGTAGGAAATGACAACCCACTCCAGTATTCGTGCCTGGGAGATTCCATGGACAGAGGAGCCTGGTGGGCTACAGTCCATGGCGTTGCAGAGTTGAACACAACTTAGCCACTGAGCAAGGTCCACCACAGCCCTGCCTCAAGCAGACTCAGTGAAGAGACCCCATGGACAGGTAGCCCTGGCATCTGAGACCCCAGAGAGGAGATGCTCTCCCTGGTGAGAGCCATGCAGATACAGTGCACCCTTGACCCACCGACCTCTCACCCCATAATAAGTGAATTCACTGCTCTTTGCTGTGCCCAAGCATCCCACTGGGCTCCCTGGAATCCCAGGAGGCAGCAGAGATGGGATGGAGCAGGCTGTCTCCATCCTCCACGGTCCCCTCCACCCGCCTCCCCTGCCAGCCAAACAGGGCTGAGAACTCACGGCCAGCTCTTTCCCCACACCTCTGTCCAGCCTGGTCCCCTTCCCCTCTTTCCCTGCCCGCACCGCCGCCGGCCCCTACTCATCCCAACCCCGAAGCCTTCAGAGATGATGCCCAGCATCACCTGTGGGCCCTGCAGCTGGGAACTTGGCTCTAGCTCCCATCATCTCACACTCCATCTCGTCATAACTCATCTGCGGTACTAAGTTCCCATTTCACTGATGGAAGAACTGAGGTTCTGAGAGAGGGGGCCAGTTCCCAAGGTCACAGGCAAGGTCAGCAGTGCTAGGATTCAAACTCAGGTCTTGATTCCTGATCTCTCAACCTCAGAGTGGTACAGCTGGCTGCTCAGCTGGGCAAAATCTACACAAGATGAAGACTAGGGTGCAAGCTGCATATTTGGGAAGATGACCCCAGAAACATCAGTAGGGAGTGCGGAAGTGGGATAAGGAAAGGGTGAGCGGGTTTTCTGTGAGCTCAGCCCCTGGGAAGCTGGAGGAGAAAGCGCATTTATGCACCCGGTACTCACACAACTGTTCCCACCTCTGTGGGTGAGGGTTTCACCCTTCTGCCCGGCACTCCACAGCCCCGGGAAGCCCTCAGGCAGAAAGAGTGAGGACAGTGACCACACCTGAACTCCCAGGTGGGCACTGCGAGGACCTGGGTCTGTGCCCCCCCAGAGGGGTCTTCAGGTCCTCCCTCTTCCCCACGCCGCCCACTCTGGCCCTGCTGCAGCCCTTCTGACCCACAAACATAAGCCCAAGAGACCAGAGCTGGTACCAGTGGGAAAACGGAGGCTGACAGAGACTCCCCGCATGCCTCAGACTGCTCAGGGGGGAGCGGCTGAATGCCCCTCCCTTGTGGGTCTCCCGACTTCTGGAACGCGGCTGGCACCGGGATGCAGACGGTGACGTGCAGTGGAATGCAGCTGAGTTACGTGACCACCGGCAAGTCCCTCCACCTCTCAGAGCCTCCGTTTCCTCATCTGAAGAAGGGGATCTTTAAAATAAAAAGGCCAACTCGCAGGATTTTCTGCAGGGATTCAAGGGGACAGAAAGATATAAAGGGCTTAATACAGCACCTGCAAGAAGCAGGAGGCGCTTCTATAAACATGTGCATTTCTCTGAGAGAGGCCTGCGTCTCTGGCGTTCAGTAGACGGAAGCCACTATTATTGTCCTTGTCGTAGTGGTTGGGGACCCTCTCCCTGAGGAACCACGCCCAGGCCTCTTCTGTTGAGACGAGATATGGCTGGGTCAGACCTCCTGGGTCCCCCAGCCTCTTGCTCAAGGCTGCCTGAACTTAGGGGAAACAGAGGAGGAGGAGGAAGGGGTGGGAGCTTGGCCAGGCCGGCTGGCGGTAACCGCGGACACTGACCCTGCCCGAGAGGCCCGTCCTCGCCCGTCCACCCCTCCGCCAGAGCCGCCTGCCCCTTCACGCCCGGGACGCCTCATCTTACACAAGACAGGAAGTGGGAGGCCCGGAGCGGGGGGCAGCCGGTGACGCCAGGACCCCGTGTCCACCCGGCTGCAGACGGGATGGGCAAGGGAGGCCCCCGCCAGGCTTCCTGTGTGCTGAGCACACTGGGCAGAAAGGAGAAGTGAGGCCCAGGGTCACAGGGAGATCCAGGCAGCATCTTCCCCCACCCTGGCCCAACTGTTCCGCCTGCCCTCCCTGACTCAGGGGCCCTGAGTTCAAATCTCAGCCCGGCCATCTCCCAGCTGCATGACTCTGGACAAGGCAGCGCTCAGCACCTCTGTTTCCCATCATTGCTGGGGAGCAGAGACGCCTCTCCTCTAACCCTCCCACCTCGAGGGTATTGTCACCATCCCCATTTCACAGATGAGGAGAGCAAGTCCATGAGGTTTTTTCAAGCAGCATCAATATACTTGGATATTTAGGGGCATGATGGGAGAGGGTAAGCCTGAAGACCTACTGCATGCTGGCGACACAAAGACAAGGCCAACAAGACCCCTAGACTCCATCCTTAATCCACACGGCACTGTTGTTGTTATTCAGTGGCTAAGTCGTGTCCAACTCTTTGCGACCCCGTGAACTGCAGCACGCCAGGCCTCCCTGTCCATCACCATCTCCTGGAGTTTGATCAAATTCATGTCCATTGAGTCAGTGATGCCATCCAGCCATCTCATCCTCTGTCGTCCCCGTCTCTTCCTGCCCTCAATCTTTCCCAGCATCAGGGTCTTTTCTAATGAGTTGGCTCTTTGCATCAGGTGGCCAAAGTATTGGGGCGTCAGCATCTGTCCTTCCAATGAAAATCCAGGGTAGATCTCCTTTGGGACTGACTGGTTTGATCTGCATGCTGTCCAGGACTCTCAAGAGGTTTTTTCCAGCATCGATAGGCATTACTAATCAATTATGATTCTCCCTCCTAGGAGCCCAGATGCAGCCTCAGACAGCTCTCCAGCCACTGCCAATCCAAGCCCCTAAGGCCTGAGTAAGTAGGGAAAGAAAGTCTGCTCCCCCAACTCAGCAACAGTCTGGATCAGAGGAAAACTTTCTCAAGAAAGAGGCTTCCCTCTGGCAAGCTGTCTTTGGGTATTTCTCTGCGATCAGGGACCCTGGAATATATCTATACCTATCAGCCCAGATTCTGAGGGCTCTTCCTAGAGCGGCATATTGAGGGGACCACTGGCAAAGTCTGGGCTTTGAGGGAGACGTTAACATAGTAACTGGGTCAGGGCTTGCCCTTGGAGAGGAGGGTTTGGGGTCCAGGGCTGGGCAAGGAGGGGGCCAGGAGGAAGAGAAGGCCAGATCGCCAGCATGCTGTGGACTCTCAGCCACGCTCGGGAAAGTCCAGTGACCCACAGCCCTAGGGAGGATCGTGTAAGAAGGAAAAATGAAATCGAATGCAGAGCCCTGGGCCTCCGGCCAGCCCTGGCCATCTAGCCCTGTGTTCACTGCCATCACGCTGGTCCAAGCCGCCATCAACACTCGCCTGGACATCTGCGGTTGTTTCCAACCTGCTCTCCTTGCTTCACCTTTGTCCCCTACACAACCTTCCCACATGGCAGCTGGAGGGATCAGAAATAAAACCCCGAGCAAGCCACACCCCTGCTTCAACCCCCCAGTGACTGCCCTTCACATTTAGGATAAAATCCAGATGCCAGATCCTGGCCCCCAAGCCCCAGGTGCCTGGTCCCTTCCTCTTTTCAACACTATCTCCTGCTTCTTTCCCCATCTCTGACACTGCCCAGGAACCCCCAGGAAAACTTGCTACTCCTTAAGAACCCAAGCTGATTCCACCTCAGGCCTTCGTTCCCTCGGGTCCCTCCACCTGTAACACAGTTCCTCCTTATCTCTGCTTGGTGGGTGCATCTCAGGAATCAGGTCTCCGGAAATGCCGCCGCCCCCCACCTCTCCAGGCTGCCCTTGCCGTCTCCTCTGACTGTGTTCCTCCGGTCATATCATTGGAGCACCGCCCCAGGCCTGGAGGTTTGTGTAACTCAACCGTGTCTGACTCTTTGCGACCCTGTGGAGTGTAGCCCACCAGGCTCCTCCATCCATGAAATTCTCCAGGCAAGCATACTGGAGTGGGTTGCCATTTCCTCCTCCAGGGGATCTTCCTGACCCAGGGACTAAGCCCACATCTCCTGCGTCTTCTGCACGGGCAGGCAAGTTCTTTACCCCTGGGCCACCCGGGAAGCCCCGAAACTGTCTACTTACTGGTGTCCTTGTCTGCCTGCCTCACCAGCATGCCAGCAGACAAGCACTGTGCCCACCCTGGTCACTGTGTCCCCAGCACCCAGCACACGGTAGGTGTTTAATAGATATTTCTTGAAATTGAGAGGAAATAGCATAAATTGCCTAGGGGAATTCTCACTGGGATCTTCCGAGCCCCCACTCACGGTCCGTCCCTGGCAATGACAAGGTGGTCCCTTAAGTGCCATCCACCAGAGGGTGTACATGGCTGGGTGAAATTCTGATTTCACTGGGAAGGTGATGGGTTAGTGATGTGTGCCACAGAGCAGGCACAGTGGGGCGTCTGCATGCGTCTGTGTCTGGTCTGCTCAATGCTATCTCCACAACACCCAGGACAACCCCCTGCTCAAGAAACATCGTGGAAGTTCAAATACATGGGTACTTTGTCTAACTGGCTACTTTTTTCAGATAGAAAAACACTGCTAGCTCTTCTAACTAACAACTGTTGGCCAGACGTTCAGCCAGTCCCCAAGGTGTGCTAAACCTGAGAACAGTCTTGGGAGAGACTCCGATCCTCTGTTTACAGAGGAGGAAGCCAAGATGACAAGATTTGACTGAGGTCACCCGGCTGGGTTTGCTTGACCCCAAAGTTCTCCCAGAACTTAGTCTTGCAGCCCAGCCCGGGGTTGGTCGGGGGGAACGGAGACCTCACCCAGGCTCCTGCCCTCCCCCAGGGAATCCCTAGCCCCCTCCCTCGGGCACAGGGGGTGCAGAGAGGCGGCCTCTGCTTCCCTTTTGAGGCATGTCACACGGCTGTGGTTAAACGGAAGCAGGGCCCCTGCCCATCCCGGGTGTGGACCTCCAAGGGCCCCACCCTCTCCATTCCCAGCTCAGACTCTTTCCAGCTGACCACGGGGGTGTCTGTTCCCTGTTCCTCTTTTCTCTGGACGGGAGGAAGTGGGTGGGGCCATGAGACAATGCAGAGACTCAGTTTCCTCATCTGGCAAGTGGGCTCAACCCCGGACACCTCCAGGAGTTGGTCTGTGGTGATTTAAGAAAATTCGTGAAAGATAACAGGCCAGGCTGTGAAAGGCGGTCAAGCAGGAGGGCAGAAGTGGGCAGAAGGGCCTCTGGACCCCATCCCCCTCTTACCCTAAGAACAGCCTCTCCATCACCCGCATTGGAAGGCTCCATCACCCGCATTGGAAGGCGGATTCTTAACCACTGGACCACCAGGAAAGCCCCTACATGGTCTTTTTAGACTCCCTTATTCAGTCTGCTTTGCCTCACCACAGGGCCTTTGCACATGCTGGGCCCAGTGCTGAAGCATGTGTTCCTCCCTTCCTCAGGTCCTTGGCCCCTGCTCAAGCTCCAGTTCCCAGGTCAGTTCTTTTCAAGGTTCCTGACCTCCCTCCCCAGTCATGTTTCAACCCTCCTGCCCCATTGTGTGCTCAGCTGCTCAGTCATGAGCGACTCTTTGTGACCCCCATGGACTGTAGCCTTCCAGGCTCCTCTGTCCATGGGGATTCTCCAGGCAAGAATTACTGGGGTGGGTTGCCATGCCCTCCTCCAGAGGATCTCCCCAACCCAGGGCTCCCACATTGCAGGCGGATATTTTTTTACCATCTGAGCCACCAGGGAAGCCCAAGAATAATCGAATGGGTAGCCTGTCCCTTCTCCAGGGGATCTTCCTGACCCAGGAATCGAACCCTGGTCTCCTGCATTGCAGGTGGAGTCTTTACCAGCTGAGCCACCAGGGAAGCCCCATTACAGGCCCTCAAGTCACCTCAGGCTTGCCAGTCATAAACGGACATTTCCGACGGTGATCTGATGAGCATCCAGCTCCCATACTGGGCTGTGAGCTCCCTGTGGGCAGTGCTCATTTTCTCCCCGACACCTGGCACAGAGTAGGCCTTTATGTCTGTTGGACAAATGAATGAATAAATGGCAAATGCAGAATGAATGGAGCAACAGACAAGCGTGCCCTCCAGACGCCCTCTCCTGCCTCCCGCTCTGGCTGTGGGCCCAGCCCCACCACTGCCCTGCCCAGAGCCCCTCTCCCAGGAAGGCTGCTTCAGCCCCCACCCCCACCTGTCCCCTCCCTCAGCTCTCAGCAGAGAGAGAGAGAGACTTCCTTTCCTGGACAGAAACCAAAGGGATGGACCTCAGTCGTGGGCTTTCAGACTGGCTTCCCCTGAGCCTGATATTCTAGGGCCGAGCCTTGGAGCCAGCCTCCAACAGAGGTCAAGGCTGGGAGGTCTCCCATCCCTGACTTCAAGCAGAACAGACCTCCCCCTTTTACTCATGTTCTATTCAGGGCAATCCCAACTTAGGCACTTTAACAGGAATTCAACCATACATGCTCAGCAGAAAAATCAAGCCTCAGAGCAAGAGGAGCTGATCACCCAGTAGGCGTGCCAGGACGGGGAGACGTGGGTTAGCAGTGCCGCCAGGGTCTGAGTCTGCTCAGACGTGGCCCTGCTCCCCCACTGCAGCCCCCAAACACCAGCCCGGCCTCCCCCGGGGGGGACCTAGTGCTGGGAAGATGGCACGGAGTGCGTACATCCGCCTCGGTCGGGGAGGGTTGTGTCCTTCCTGTGGAATCCCCAAGGGGAACTTGGCCGTGGCCGATTTCCACCTTACGGGCCAGAGTTTGAGCCCGTCCATGGGCGATGCGGGCCACCGCCATGGGATCTTCTTTCGAACAGTGGGTACCATGGCTCAGAAAAAAAGGAAAAGAAAAGGAAACCATCGAACAAGATGTTCCCAAAGGGAGCCCGGAGGGTGAACGGAACATTCCTAAATTCCATTCCTGCCGAGTGTCATGGCCCAGGCTACGATAAGTTCTGGGTTCTGTTGCCCTTTGCTTTGGGCAGAAGGGAGGCTCAGGGGTGCTTGCCCCACCTCTTGGACCCCTCCCTCCCTGCCCCCCCAACCCTGACAGGTCTAGGCAGTGCCCCTGGGTTGAGAGGGACCCATCAGCTCTCAGCCGGCAGTTACCTTGGCCCCAGGGACCCCACAAGCTGCATCACTGAGGAGCTGCCAGGACTGTTGACAAGCACAGTATTCTGGGACTTCCCTGGTGGCCCAGGGGTTAAGCCTCTGCACTGCCAATGCAGGGGCTGCGGCTTCAATCCCTGGTCAGGGAACTAAGAGCTCACTTGCCGTATGGTATGGTTAAATGTTTTTTTAATAATAATAAAATTAAAACAAAAATTTAAAAAAAAAAAACCAGTGTTTTGTGCACCTACTGTGTGCCAGGCTCCATGTGAATAAGACAGCATTCCCACTTGCTAGAGCTCACCTTCAGAGTGAGTTCAGGGTGGGCAGAAAACACTGAGCAAATGACCAGCTGAGAGAGAGAGGATGGCAAGCTCACCAGAAAAATGAATCAGAGTCAGGGACAGAGCAGGGTGGGGGGGCTGCCGCGGCGGGTGAACTGGGAGGACCCTCGTGGGAGCACAGGCCTGAGTGAGGAGGGGAGCAGGTCACAGAAAGGTCCAGAAGGACAGTGTCCCAGAGTGAGCTGCAGCAAGGGCAAAGGCAGGGCCTGGCTGGGGAAAGCTTGGTGTGTTTAAGGAGGTGCATGCGAAAGTCCCTGTGGCCAGAGGGGAGGCGGCAGGAGGCAAGGTCTTCGGGGCAGGGAGGGAGGCGGGGGCCTGGGAGGGCTGTGAGAGGCAGCAGTGAGCTGATGGAAGTTCTGACTGGGTCCTTCTGGAAGGTGGCAGCAGGGAGGCGGGGATGAGGAGGGGCCAGGTGCTGGCCGAGGAAGGGAGAGACTGCCGGAGTCTGGGTCCAGCCAGGAGGCAGAGCCGGTGGGATTTCTGATGGAGTGGATGTAGGGTGAGAGCGAGCTGAGAGTGAATCCAGGGTCTGAGAGCTGATCCCCTCCTGGGTTAGGGGCAGTGCCGTTTTCTGAGCCGGGGAAGATGCAGGGAGTTAAATGACATCCGCGTCTCTGATTTGGGAACCTGAGCAAGACAGAGACCCGGGAGGAGGAAGAAGCTGGTCTCAGGCAGACCGAGTGGCCTGAGCCACCGATGGACATGCGGACAGGGACTGGGGAGACCTGGTCAAGGACAAGGGGCCCTGTGCGCTAAGCTCGAGGCATGGGGTCAGGTGAAGGCAGGAGAGAGTTCCGCGCCACCTCAAGGGCCATTTATGAGGCCTGAGAAAGAACAGGCGGGGAGGACAGAAGAGAACCAGAGAGACCAGCCTCTGCAGCCCTGGGAAGATGATGCCAAGGGGCAGGGAGTGACTTAAGGGACAAGTAAGAGACGTCCCGGCAAACCCAGCCCATCTATGCAGCCTTGATGTGGGATGTCTGTGAGACTGGAATTGGCGGCCAGCCCAGATGAGCCCCCATCACCTTTAGAGCCCAGAATTCTCTGGGGCAGATGGAAAGACTGTGTTCTGATTGGTTTAAAGCCAGCCACAGGCATTCTTTCCTGGCTTAAAGGCAAACATGTGACTCCACTGTAACATGGGACACTAGGGGAAGTCTTCTGGGACATTTAGACAATATTCTCCTGTTTGATAAAAGAGTGAAATTCTAGATGAGAAAGATCTCTTTCCCGCCCAGCCCCCTTCCCTTCCTGGTGAGGATGTGGTCATGTGGGATGTGATGTTTGGTGCCACAGCAGCCACAAGGGCCCATGAGGAAAAAAAGAAGGGAAGAGAAATTAAGCTAGAGCCCAGACTCTTGTTATAATGTTTAGCTAAATGTCTTTACTTTTCCAGGCATGGAAGGTCTCACCGGGATAAGAGGAAAATGAGAAGGACCCCTGAGATGGGAGAAAATAGGGAGGAGATGTGAGAAGGCCTTAAAAGAGTCTTTTAGAGGATTTCATTTAGGGCAGCATTTTTCTCTGGTCCCTGGGAGAGAAAAAAGCCAGCCTCACAGATACTTAAACCTTCACCTAGGATGACACTTAAAACTTCATTCTAGAAGTCCAGGATGACATGGGTAGACATATCTAATGGTACAGATTGGGGAACCAAGGCCCAGGGAACTTAGCAGCTGCCCGCGGCCACACAGCAGAGAAACACCAGCTCCTGCACCTAGCCACGCTGCCTGCCTCCCATGTCCTCATCCGCCAACAGGGGTAACAGCAGCAGATATCAGGACTTCCCTGGTGGCCCGGTGGTAAAAAAAATCCACTTTGCCACACAGGAGATGCAGGTTCCATCCCCGATCAGGGAACTAAGATCCCACACATGAGGCAAGTAAGCCCGCATGTCACAACTACTGAGCCCCCACGGTCTGGAGCCCGCGAGCCGTAACTAGAGAGCCTCCATGGATTGGGTGTGGGGTTAAGGCAAAAAACGAAGGATCCCACATGATGCATGATCCCGCGTACCACAACGAAGACTGGACCCAGCCACACAGACAAATATTAAAAAGAAAATACAGCAGGTGTCCCTCTGACGTGTCGAGTCTCCAGAATCCATGAGCATCAGCACAGTGGCTGAGATACAGGGAGCGCTCAACAATGCCAGGACACAGGGCCTGGTCCGTGGCAGGCTCCGTGAGCGTGAGCAACTGTTTCTGCAAGCAGCAGGTGGTCTATGAAGGACGCGCCCATCCACCGAGCACCTCCTGCATACCAGGCACGTTTCTAATCCAGAGCACCCGGGAATTTGCTTCATCCCCCACAACAAACAGCTCGAGAGGCTTCATTCGCTCCCCAGCTTAGAGCTTCCCTGGCCCCACGTACTCCCCTCCAAGTCCTCACTGACCCCCACTGAGTTCCCTTCGCCCCTGTTTGCATGCCTCCTGGGGCAGGCAGCTCACTCCTGAGGACCCCACTTTCCAAAGTTCTTGGTCCCTGGGTGGCCCCAGGCAAGCATCGAGGGCCACTCTGGGCCTCAGCTTCCACACCCGTGGAAGGGCGTGAATCCCAGTCACAGCCCCTGGCTGGTAGGGAGCCCCAGGACGGCCCTCGGCACAGCGCCTGGCCTGCAGCTAGCGCTCAGTCAACACGAGTGTGTGGGCATCAGCCATCCCCGCTGCACGGGGCCCGCCCGGCCTCTCGTATCCTGCCTCCTGCTGGAGCCCTGGGTCTGTCCAGGTGTGGGTGCCAAGGGGCCTGGAGTGACCCCTGTCCTGACCCAGGAGCTGGAGGAAGGGAAGGGAGGTGCTGAGTTTCCCAGGCCCGCCCCCTGCCGTGCCCCGCGGGGTGGGGGGGACCCCGGCTCCAGCTCCCGCCTGACCCAGGGCCACCCCCATCGTTCCCTTCTGACTCAACTCTGGGGCCCTGGGCCTGCCGAGGCTCCCACTTCCCTCCCGGATCCTCCACCATCCCCAGGGCCGAGACCTCCATCAAGGGCCCCAGATGAGGTGCCAGGTGCGGCAGCAACTCAGCCGTGGGGGCACGAGCTCAAACCCCAGCTCCGCTGCTCCCCAGCTGCAGGGCCTCGGGCCCTCTGCCTCTCGCAGCCTCGGTTTCCTCCTCTGTTCAGAGAGGGGTGACAAGGCCTCACTGCACTGCAGAGGCACGTCCAGAGCCTCAGGAAGCACCAGCCCCACTTCCTCTGCTCTCCGCAGACCTGGAAGACGGAGTCAGGAAGAAGCAGATGCAGGGGCCGGGAGGGGGTGACCGGCCCTGAAGCTGGAGGCTGGGGACTGTGAGCAGAGCACTGGATGAGGAGCCCACGGCCAGGTCCTGGCTCCAACCCTGCTGTGTGATCTTGGACAGTCGATGGACATCTCTGGGCCCCAGAATGCGGGAAAGAAAAGGCTGAGATCCTCTCTCCCTGGGAAGCAAAGCAGTGGGGAGGAGCCAAGTTTTCTTTTCATTTTTTTATTTTCAGCACAAAGGGCTTGAATGAAAACCAGCTGCACAGACAGAGAATCCTATTGTGAAGGCACCCGAGACTCCAGGGCAGGCGGAAGAGGCAGCTCTTGGGTGTTGGGCTGGGTAAACAGAGGCTGGGGTATTGGCCAGACACATGAACAGGCAGGGGACAGCTTCCCCCTCCTTTAGAGTACTAACCCTGGAGGCTGGGGCGTTCCCTTGCACGCCTCCAGCTGAGCCACCATCTCTGCTTCCAGACACGGGCCAGCCCTTTCGCTTCTCAGAACCTCTGTTTCCTCATCTGCAAAATGGGTACAGCCATCAGCACTTCTCTTTTTAATAGTGGAAGGTGTGTTGTAATAAGCTCAGGACGGTCTCCTCAGGCAAACAGCGTTGGTCTAATCCTGGCTCTGCCACTCACTGACTGTGTGACTTGGGGTTTCCACCTTCACCTCTCTGTGCCTCAGTTCCCCCGTCTATGAGATGAGCACAAGAGCAGTACCAAGCCCCTGGGAAGATGAACATTTATTATGATCTGGGATCATAATAAGTAATGATAATAAATAATGATCCTGGATAATAATAAATTACAATTATTATTTTCTTCTTATTTTGATCGTCTCATGAGCTCAATCTGCTAAGGCCCCATCCTCAGGAAGTCTTCTTTCCTCTGAGTGACAGTTCATCTCAGCACTTCCATCACATAATCCTGGAGTGCTTACTATGCACCAGTCTTGGCAAAGCCAGCATTCCGGAAGAAAGATGTTAAAAGCCGGACTCGTGTGTGAAGGGTTCGGCACGCAACAGGTGCTCGGTGATGTCATTCACCCAACACCTGGCCCCCATGGCCGCCCTGTGCTGGGTTCTTGCCGGCCTCTGGAGATATAGCCCTCTTTTGGGTCCCAGTCAGGGGGTCCAGCTTGGGATGAGAGATTAGCATGTGAAAGAGGCAACATTCTTCAACAAAGGAAGTCCAGGTCACCTCAAGAGCCAGAGGAGGTCAGGGTGGGCTTCCTGGAGGAAGTGAAAAAAAATAGCATCTATTAAGAATTACCTTATGTGGCACATAGTGCTCAACAGCTGGGCCCTGTTCTCTTTAGCCCTCTGAGCAAGGTTTTCCTCCTCACACACCTATTCTACGGGTAAGAGACTGACACCTGAGAGGTCCAGTGACCTGCCAGAAGTCACACAGCAAAGATGCAAAGGAGCTGAAATTCAAGTTCCACGGTCTAACTTAGCCCCTGCGGCGCTCTCTAGACTGTCTCTCGGATCTGGCTGCTGCTTCTGCCCAGACCAGACTCTCACCATCTCCTCCCTGGCAAAAATTGCCCCAGTGCAGCCTCCTCTGAAGCCTCCCCTCACTCTCTGCATGCCGTCTGTTGGCCTTGACACACACGGAAAGAGGTGGCGGGTGAGGAACAGGGCGTTCCTGGGATGAACTCCCGAAAGTCTGGCCCTCCTTCATTCTGGTAAAAAGGAAGGAAGAGAAGGGGCATCTTCTGCATCCTCCCTGCGTGGCCAATCAATTTCACAACAACTCGATGAGGTCAGGTGATTCGCATTTTCTAGAAGAGAACACAGAGGCAACTCTGCACCCCCTCACCCCGATGTTGCTGAGGGGTGAGGGGAGTGACCCCCAGGCGAGCTGGGGGCTCCGAAGCGTCTCCGAGCCCCTATTTGCCTATTTGGGGCCTGGGACCTACCTCTCAGGGCTGCAAGAGAAACGAGGCACGCGGCCTTGTTCACCTGGGGCCTGGCCGGCAGGAAGCACTCCACAGGCTGGTGTGATCACTCTGCTCATGTTATTACTGTCACAGGGACACCCCCCCCCCCCCCCAAGCCTGGAAGTCCTGGACCTGCAGTCCTTCCTGTAATGAAACCCTCCTGCCAAGGCCTCAGCCAGGGGCCCTGATCACTCATTTAATTATAATCTTTGGGGGAAAGCACACACCCCCACGAGCTACTAGGGGAGCCGACTGTGTGGCAGGGGTAACCTGACGCCCCTAGTCGACCAGCCCCCAGGCCTTTGTCTGAGTCCTGGCCAGATCACGCTCCTATTTTTCTAACCCCAAACCTGGGCTGGCATGAACTCAGTGCTCTGCGTTGTCCTGGGACCAGGCCCCCCAGGCTCACAGGGCCTGGCCTCGTCCTTCCTCCACCTGGAGATCCGGCCCCCAGGAGGCGTCTCTGGGGAAATCAGAAACCCAGCAGGGCCCACTGGGCGGCCTCCTGTGTGTGCCCAGCCCTGGGCTTCCTGCACGTCACTTCACCAAACCTTCACAACTTCCCTGTACGGAGAGGCTCACACTACACCCATTTTCCAGGTGGAGAAACTGAGTCCTGGAGCATCAAATCGTCCCCCAAGTTGACACAGGGGAAAGTGGCAGAGCCTTTCCCAGGAGGCGGGCAGGGTACCCTGGACCCTCAGCTGGAGCCAGGCATCACATCCTGTGAGCAGGAGGTTCTCCTGGGAACCTCACAGAGTAGAGAAGGAAGAAGCCTCAACCGTGGGGCAGAGGATGTCATGGCTAAGGGCTGGGATTTCCCCAACAACTGCTCCAAGTTCAAGTCCAGCTCCGGCCCGGCCTTACACAAAACCCTGCTGTTCTCCACACCTTGGTGAGGAGACGATTCAGGTTATCAGCTGTGTAAAACACTCCTCAGCAGGTTAAGTGCTCAACTACCAGGTGCTTAAAAAACCAGAGTTTGAAAATGACAAAGGTTACCAGCAGGCACGTAGCAGCTGCAAAAAGGGAATTAAGTGTAAGGGCTGCCCCCTCAGCCACAACACCCATCACATCCCAGGGGCCAGAACTGAAATCAGAGCAACACCAGGGGCTAGCGCAGATGGGGTGGGGGTGTAAAGTGATGCACACGCCTCTTTTATTTTTTTGGCCATGCTGCGTGGCGCGTAGGATCCTAGTTCCCTGAACAGGGATCGAACCCGTGCCCCCTGCAGTAGAAGCATGGAGCCCTAACCGCTGTGTCGCCAGGCATTCAGCACATGTCTTCTTTCATTCCTTCTGATGGGCGCCTTTCCCATCTCAATACGTGTCTGGAAAGCACGTGAATGCCACCAACCCCACTCTCAGCTTCCTGGGGGGTTCCCAGAATGCAGGAACCATCAGAGACCCAGCGGGGAGGGCAAGGGCGGTGTGGAGACAGCTCCCCTCCATGCAGGCTGTCCTTCTGGAAGGTCTCACTCCTGCCAGTACCCTTTCAGTGCAGCAAGCATCAGCTCGCCATTGCGGCCAGTCCCACACCGCACCTTTCCTCACGAATTCCCTTAATCCTGCCTGAAAAGTCTCTTTTGTAAGCCCTCCCTAGGGTGCTCCATTCCAGAAGGGTCTGTTTCCTGCCAGCCCCTGAGTGTTACAGACATGAAATAAACATGGCCCAGTGCTGAGATGTGAGGAAGCCAGGTGACCGGGGCCTGGGGCTCATTAGACTATCTCTTACGAAGTTCTGGGCAGTTGATATATATTTTCTAAAGAAAAAATGAGACACCAGAGAGAAAGCAAACTCAGCAGGCAGGAAGCCCAGCCCATCCGGGGTCCTGAGGGCGCGCCCTGAGGTCAGCGGAGGTCAGAGGGTCCACACTCACTGCTCACTCCTTCTGGGCTCCTTCCCTCTTTCTCTTTGGCTTGAACCTCCCTGCAGGAAGTGGGGACTGCATGGGGGATCACTGCAGAGGGGCCCCCAAGCAGGACTGCTGTGTGCCTCTGGGACCCCCCAGTCAGAGAGCAGGCTGCACTGAGGGAATCTGGCTCCAATGGGTCCTCACAATCCGGGGGTGGGCAGGGGAAATGGGGGACACCCTCCGGAGAGCAGGCTCCTGGAGGTACTCCCTCCTCTTTGGTTCCTCATCTTCCCAGGCCCCTGTCCAACCCTTTTTGCACAGAATCCTTGGAGGGGTGCGGGGTTGGTGTTTTATTTTGTGTGTGTTTTTAATACTAACACACACGATGACTCAGTGGGTAACTTGTCACACATGCCTAAATGGAATTATTTTGTGTATACTGTTTTGGTTTGGCATCTAGCCGGGTTTTTGTTTTTTTTTTTCTTTGCTTTTCCTTTTCTGCAGAAGCCCTCTCTCTCACCATGTTGACAGTTGAGAATGGGATCCTACGTATTCTTCTCTGAGCATCAAAATCCTATGCAGGCTCCGGCCGGACAAAGGATTTCTTTATCTGTCCTTTTTTTTTTTTTTTTAACAAATGGGGATCACGTTGTTTGTCGGCCTCTTGCTTTTCTCATTCAGGAAGACACAAAACAAGGACTCAGCGCTCGGGTGTTCTTAGCAGTGTTATTCATGATCGCCAAAAGGTGAAAGCACCTAAATGTCCATCAGCAGACGGATGGGTAGACATACCGTGGTATGTCCACACAACAGAGCATTATTTGGCCACGAAAAGGCATGAAGAACTGATGCATGTTACAGGAGCCTCAGAAAGATTACACTGATTGAAAAGCCAGACACGAAAAGTCATGTATTGTATGACTTCGTTTGTATGAAATATCCAGAATAGATTAAGCCATAGAGACAGAAAGCAGAGCAGAGGTCGCCAGGGCTGGGAGCAGGCTGGGATGAGGAGTGACCTGCTGAACGGGTAGGGTCTCTCTTTTGGGGGGCGATGAAAGTGTCTTGCAACTACATACAGAAGATGTTGCTCAACACGGTGAAGGTACCACTGCATTGGTACATTTCACCAATGCAGTGAAATGCCACTGCATTGCACACTCAAAATCGTTAGCTAATGATTACACGATGGAGCGACTTCACTTTCACTTTTCATTTTCATGCACTGGAGAAGGAAATGGCAACCCACTCCAGTGTTCTTGCCTGGAGAATCCCAGGGACGGGGGAGCCTGGTGGGCTGCCGTCTATGGGGCCGCACAAAGGCGGACACGACTGAAGTGACTTAGCAGCAGCAGCAGCAAAATAACCTGGAGAAGGAAATGGCAACCCACTCCAGTGTTCTTGCCTGGAAAATCTCATGGAGAGGAGCCTGGTGGGGTTCATGGCGGGGTTCATAAGTCAGTTCATGGGGTCACAAGAGCTGGACATGACTTAGTGACTAAACCACCAAATGACTTATGTTTTGTGAATTTCATTGTAATTTTTTTAACTATAAAAACTATGAATGTCTATATTCCTCCTCTTGAGAACAAAGGTAGGGGTAAAAATCCGCCTGCCAATGCAGGAGTCGTGGGTTCCATCCCTGGGCCTAGAAGACCCCCTGGAGAAGGAATTGGCAACTCACTCCAGTATTCTTACCTGAAGAATCCCATGGACAGAGGACCCTAGCAGGCTACAGTCCACGGGGCCACAAAAAGTTGGATACAACTGTGTGATTAAGCAATGACAAGAATACTGGATACACTGTATTTTTCCTTGAAAATTTTCAGTTAAAAAATAAACCCTAGCGGGGGAAATCCCTGTGTAACTAAGAATGTTTAAAAACCAACAGAAAAGATTAAGCACACAAGGCACCTGGGAAAACCATGAGTCATTCTTTTTAACGGCTGCGTAATAGTCCACGGTGTAGCCAGACCATGAGTGAGTGGTCTCACCCATTTCTCCAAAATGATGAACAATGAGTTTTCATTTTCATTCTTCTTTTCCCTCCTTTTTTTCCCCCTCACACACAGGATTTTATTTCACCCTCACTCCAATTCTAAGCTTTTGTTCCCATTCCTCAGGTGAGAAAACCAAGACCCAGAAAGAAGAAAGTCAAGAAGTGACTGAGCCAGAACTTGAAACCAGGACTGTCTGGCTCCAAAGCCACATAGCCCTGGGCCCACTGCTTGCTGGGGTTACAACAGGGAACAATACTGACCAAGGACCTGCCCGCTGAGAGCTGGCAGCTCCCTCACTCTAACGAGGGAGAGAGATGAGAAATAAGACGGACTGGCGACCTATGTGCCCTGTCCCAGGTGTCAAGATTATAGGAGGAAAAAAGGGAGGGACGGGGGAAGGGAACAGTGTAGTCAGGAAAGGCCTCGCTGGGAAGATACATCTGGGCAAAGGCCTGAAGCAGGTCAGAGAGAGAGAGAGCCTTGCAGCTCTCATCCATTTAGGGGAACAGTGTTCAAACTGCAGGGAACAGCAAGTGCAAAGATCTGGAGACAGGGAGCAACAAGGGGCTGGGTATTGCTGGTGCGTGAAGGGAAAGAAGCAAGGTCAGGCCACAGAGGGCTTGTAGACCCACTGAGGAGGCTGGACTTTATTCTGGGAGTCATGGAAGATTTCGTAGCAAGACAGATTGGAGGTTAAATCTGGCTTGTGAAAAGCTCCCTCTGGCCTCTCTGGGGGGAGCAGGAAGACCAGGAGAGCGTGTCAACGGTGGCTCAGGCAGGGAGGGGTTGTCATGGAGATGTTGCTGCTGCTGCTGCTGCTAAGTCACTTCAGTCGTGTCTGACTCTGTGCGACCCCATAGACGGCAGCCCACCAGGCTTCCCCATCCCTGGGATTCTCCAGGCAAGAACACTGGAGTGGGTTGCCATTTCCTTCTCCAGTCGTGGAGATGATGGTGGAGAAAAGCTGTCTGGGGCTAAGTGACTGGTCCAGCAGCTGGGGAGAGGCTCTGTCCACCTCCCCTCTACTTATGCATCCTTGAACTTAATCCCCCTTGGAGGAAGCCAGCTCCCTATCTCCCCAGAGAAAGTGCCAAGAGAGGAAGAATTTTGCTGACTCACGGGCAGGGGCCTCCCAACTTCCCATGGGGAAGGATGGACGGAGGAATCTAAGTGCAGATGGTGGGGTGGGGAGCCTTGTGGGGGCTGAAAGCAAATAAATAATTACAACTGTGCTAAGTGACAGGGTTAACAGGGTGACCTGGCTTGTGGGGGGGGGGGGTGTCATCAGGGAGGACTTCCTAGAGGAGGCAGTTGTCTGGGAAAGAATCAGAAGAGGTAGTAGTTTAACTAGGCCAAGGATAGAAGGAAAAGCATCCCAAACAGATGAAACTGCTAAGAGACTGGAGGCAGCCTAGTGAGTTCATGTTCCTGAAAGGAGGCCTGGCGGGGCAGAAACAGCCCTTCGTGCTGAGCCCAGGACAGACAGCGGCGTAAGCCAGGGAACATACCCAACCTGGTGCCACATGTGGTCAGCTCCCGGCAAAGGACTTCTCCTTCTGCCGTGGAAACCATGCGGGTAAAGATCTGCCCGCCATAAACTTCTCTGAGCATCACTGCAAGCCAATAAAAGAAGAAGATTGGAAGACCAGTAAAAGAAGTCCCTGAAATTGTTCTCTTCGGAGAGACAAGAAGAACAGGGCCCAGGGAAGAGCCAGGTTGTCGCCTTTGACGAGTCACTTGGTGAGAAGGTTGCTGCGAGCTTCCCCGCCCGGCACCAGCCTTCCTGACTCCCCTATGCGCCTCGCAGGACCGCGGGACAGACCAGCCTTGTCACCCTTGTGGGGCGGGGGGGTGGGGGGCCCTTGGTGGGGCAGATGGCAGCTGGAAAAGTGGGGAAGCAACCTGCAGCAGGAGCTGGCTTGCTGCCCGAGGAGGGGGAGCTTCAGAGAGGACAGACAGAGATACCGAGAGAGAGACAGAGGGCAGAGACAGAACAGACAGAGAGAAGACGGGCGAAGAGAGGGAGCGGAGGGGAGGAGAGGAAAGAGGAGGCAGAGGGCAGAGAGAGACAGAGAGAGGGGGCGATGAGACCAGGGAGAGACCGAGAGGAGGAGAGAGGCGGCGGGAGGGAGGGGAATGAGACAGAGGCAGGCAGACACTGAGACAAGCGACAAAGAGGAAGACCCAGGGGCGGAGGGAGACAGAGAGGGGCCCGCCGAGCCGGGCTTGGGGAAGGGGGCAGGTGCACTCCAGAGCCCCTGAGTCTCCGTGCCTCTGGGTCTCCAGCTCTCCACTGCGGGAGAGATTTTAAGAACCTTGCAAAGACCGCATGGTCCGATTTTGCAGCACTAACGCTCACTCATTCGCCAAACACCCACTGAGCCCCTACTGTATGCTGCGTGCCAAAAACCGTGCCAGGCACTGGGGTACAGCCCCCAGGCCCAGCTCCCCTCCTGGAGCGGACACCCTGAGGGGATACAGGCAGATCCGTGGCTGTGTTTCTCCAAACTGAGATAAAGGGCTTGGAGGGTGGAGACAGGGAGCCGTGGGCAGGGCAGGCGGCTGGCGGCCAGCTGGCCCCCAGAGAGAGGGCAAGAACCAGCCCTGTGTTTGGGGAGGGTGAAGAGGTCAGAGAGCTGGAGCAGGAGTTCTTCCTGGAGCCCCAAGGAGGCGAGGTGGGGATGGCAGTGGGGGAGGCCTGCTCAGAGTGGCAAAGCGACCCCGTCACACCAGGCCTCAGGTGACCTGGTGGAGCCTCCTAGCGAGGTGGGGTCCTGGGAGAGCGCTGAGTAGGGCAGGGACACAGACTGCCTCGGTTGCAAGGGGCACCTCTGGCTGCAGGTAGAGAACCAACCAAGGGGCCCAGGGTGGAAGCAAGGCACCCAGGGAAGGGGCGATCACCACAATCAGGGCAGGAGAGGAGGGGATGTGAGTCTGTGGAGGTAAGGAGACGGGAAGGAGCCTGGTAGTCCTGCCCTGGTGATGCAGGAGGGACTGCAGTGGGGACCGGGAGGCTGTTTTAGGGCTCAGCCTCAAGCGCCCTGAGAACCCCCTTTTTCTGATGCAATGAGCTGCTCCTCCCGTATCACACTGCCCCAACCCGTATCACACACACCAGAGGACTCACACTTTCTCAGTGTCCCTGAAACAAGACCTTGGGAATCTGGGTGCTTCCTTCTTCTGAAGAGTCTGCAGATGGAAAGAAGCGGGGTGGTTAGGGGGGCGGGGAAGAGAAGGAAGCGGCACCTGCCCTCATCACAGACCCATGGACGCCCACCCCACACACCTTCCAGAATCCCTAAGAATGATGGGGAAGGGACTTGCCTGGCGGTCCAGTGGCTAAGACTCCACACTTCCGTCGCAGAAGGTGTGGATTTGATCCCTGGGGAACTAAGATCCCGTATGCCACTCTAAGCAACCAAAGAGGGGAAAACAACAACCAGAAAGAATGATGAGGCAGAAGAAAGGCCTCCACTGGAGGTGTGAGCTGAGCCTCTGGTGGCAATCATTTTGAGATCTCTAAGTATATCCAATCAACACATGAAAGTCACTCAGTCGTGTCCGACTCTTGGAGACCCCAGGACTGTGGCCCTCCAGGCTCCTCTGGTGAATCAACACGTGAATCGACACGTGGTTCACCTTAAATTTACCCGGTGTTATGGGTCAATGACACCGCAATGAAGCTGGAAAGAGAAAAGAAGAAGAAAGGCATGCCAGAGCGGGACAAGGGCTCCAGGGTCCATTGCCTCTTTAGGAAACTTCAGGAGTAAGTGATTCATTCCTACCAGAAATGAGAAGAAGACATGATAATAATAGCAGTCACTGTTCCTGCATTGGCTTCCCAGATACTACTTCTATTTTTATAAATTATTGTGTATTTGGATTACAAAACTGAGAGACTCACTATTTTAAAAAAAATGAGAGAGGAGGAAGGGAAGGAAAGGAGGAAGAGAGGAGAGGAGGAATTTGCATATCACGTAAACATGTACCTCTCTGTCCTCTAGTCACACTGGCCTTCTCACTGCCCTGCAAGCACCCCAGGCCTGTGCCTGCCCCGGGGCCTTCGCACTTGCTCTTCTCTCTGTCTGGAATGCTCTTGAGTCAGAGAGCCAGGCACACAGCTCTCAACCTCCCTGCCCACAGCAGCGCCTCCATCGTGCCTACCATTCTTCATAGAACTCGTTGCTGCCTGACCCCGTATTGCTTCACGGTCCCTGAGCGACCACCAGAATGCCAGCGCCACACCAGCAGGGACTTTTTCTGTTTTGTTCGCTGCTGAGTCCTCTCTCTTCTGAATAACTCCTGGCACACTGTAGGTGTTCAATAAACAGCATTTGCGGTACAGGTGGATGAATTAGTAAATGGATGTGCACATGAATGAAACAGCTCTCTCTTCGGCTAGGCCAGGAAGAGGAGCTCTCTGAGGGCAGCAACCAGAGCTCGTGCATCCAGCACCCAGTAGGCATTTGTGGATTGAACAGGTGGTGCATGGAGTCATTGGGAAATGGGAAGAAGGAAGAAAAGGAAGTATTTATCCAGGCTCCCTGAGAGCCTACCCCGTCCTAAGCCCACCCCATATGTTAGTTCACTTCACTTATTGAATTATAACTCAAAGTATAAATGAAATAAATAGCCAGGAGTCCATGCTGAAATGACTGAATAAACCGATATGTAAAAGAGAACAGACAGATGTGGGCAGAAGAACTCTGAATCACTTGTACAGCAGAGAGTAACTGCCTACTCCTTGGGTGGAGGCTAACAGAGTGACTTCCTTCTTCCCTTTCTTCCCAGGTGGCTCAGTGGTTAAAGAATCCACCTGCCAATGCAGGAGACGCTGAAACACGGGTTCAGTCCCTGGGTCGGGGAGATCCCCTGGAGGAGGAAATGGTAGCCCACTCCAGCATTCTTGCCTGGGAAAATCCCATGGACAGAGGAGCCCGGCGGGCTACAGTCCCTGGGGTGGCCAAAGAGTTGGACTTGGCTGAGAGCAAGCAGGACTACTTCCTCTCCAAGAGCACGATGTCGAGGAGGGCAGGGCAGGGAGAAGCGTGGCATCACAGCGGAGAAACCTGGCGAGCACTGCCTGAGCCCGGTGATCAAGGTCAACATCAGCAGCGAAAGATCCTGTTGACAGAGTGCACTCTTGATGTGATATGATAAAAATGGCACTTTACTGCTGAGAGCTTCCTCCTCAAAACCCATCACCCCCACCTAGCTGCGACAAAAACAGCCGGCCAGTTCTGCCAATAACGGAGCAGCCTACAGAAGAAACGTCACAGCCATCCCTCAGAACTGTCTTCACCGAAAAGAAAGCACGTCTGAGAAACCGTCACACCCATGAGGAGCCTAAAGGACGTCACAACAAAATGTGATGTGGACTGCTAAATGGGATTCTCAAACAGAGGGGGAAAAAAAGACACTGGGTAAAAAGATTTTACAAGCCTGAATAAATCGCAGACTTTCACTGTAACAAATGTTACTAGTAGGTAGACAGATGTTAAAGTGTTCATCGTTGGAGAGGCTAGGTGCAGGGTGCTATCTTTTTCATTTTTCTTTCAATCTACAACGGTTGTAAAAAAATAAAGTCATCCTTAAAAACTAGCATCTTTTTCCAATATGCTGTCTTATACATTCTTTTTAAAAATATTTGTTTATTTATTTGGCTGGGCCACATCTTAGCCGGGGCAGGCAGGATCTTTAGCTGCCGTGTGTGCAATCGTAGTTACCCCTACCAGGGATCGAACCCAGGCCCCTGAATTGAGATCATAGAGTCTTAACCACTGGACCACCAGGGAAGTCCCTTATACACTCGTCTAGGTCATGGAATGACTTTGTCCAAACCCAACTGACGCGTCTTCTATACCAGAAGCTTTATTTTTCTATTTTACTATCTAACCTGTGAGCTTCAGAACTCATGTTTCCAGAACACGGCCTGTTCATCTCCACGTGACACCCTTTCTGTCTGGAAATTGTGCCTGAAACCAAAGGACCTGTCCTCCTGACCCCGGAGAAGTTCTTTGGTTAATTCATCCTGTTTATGTCTGTTGTTTAACCTGAATGCTCTGCAAATGCCGCTGTGGGCCGAACCCTCAGGAGTCATCACTAACTCCGAGTTAAACTGCTTTCTCTCCTCCCTCCTTCCAGTCTCTATGACCTTGCGAGGCCCTCCCAGGACTCTGTGTCCAGCTGAGAAGTGGTCTGAAGTCTCCACTCGGGACGTTCCCCACGACAGAGAATGGGTGAAGCAGAATGACCTGCTTCAAATGCCAGTGGTGCTGCGGATGAGAAGCTCTGTGATTGAGTAAGGGTGGGCCCTGAGCCCCGACCCCAGACCTCCGACCCCCGACCCCTCTGGACCTCTGCTCCCAGGGTCCCCCTCCCCTGCTCCCAGCGACCCCCTGGCCCCGAGGGCAGCTGACACTGTCTGGGAGGAAAGAGCAAAGGGGAAGCCCCTGGCAAGACACCCATTTCTCAGAAGTGCTGGGTTGGAAGTCAGGGGGCCTGGGTTCAAGTCCAGCGTCTGCCTCTGACTCATAGCGTCACCTTTGGCCACTCACTTCCCCTCGTCTGGACCTCAGGTTCCTCATCGGGGAGTCAGGGGGTGGACCAGCTGGTCTGCCGAGCCTTCCCCATTTGACAGGCGCTGTTGAAATTGGGGCAGGTGATACCATTCCCCTTCCCAGCACCCCTCCTCCGGACTCTCCCAATAAGCGCCGAAGTCCAGAGACATTCCCAGCTGACAAACTCACATTCCCATCTAACAGACTGCGATGACCTGTCCCCTTTGTATTTCTCGAAAACAGAAACGCTCAGGGAGGGGTGGGCAGGTGCTTTTTTTAAGGTGCCAGTTCCAGAGGGCCCAGGCTCCGGGCTGGAAGTGAATCACCATGAGTTTGCACTTTGTACACTGTAGTCACTCATAACTGTAGCCTTTGTTTATAATAATCACCGTTGGAATGAAATTCAGAGTCCTCCTGCCTCCGAGGCCCTGAAGGGCCCACCCGCTCCCTCTTTCTCCGACCCTCTCTCTTTCCCTCGCTCTGACGCACCTTCCTGTACTTGGAGCCCCTAACTTGTTCCCACCTTAGGGCCCTGGCCTCTGGGGTTTCCTTCACCATCAATAGCCCTCTTTCAGGTCACAGCTGCTTCTCGGGAGACACTCTCCGACCACCCTACTTCAGGAAGCCCCTGGCCACTCTCCGTCACACCACCCTGCAGTGTTTCTCCTAAATGGGCACCAGGGTCTGAAATGATGCTGTTTGCTCACTCGCGCACTGTCTGTCCAAAGGCGGGGATTGTTTTGTTTGTTCTGGGATCAGACCTCGACCTCCTGCCCAGGACCTGGTGCGCAGTAGGGTCTCAGTACATCCTGGTGGAACTCATGAGCGAATGAAACCCAAGTCATAGAACTCGTCAGCAGCGGAGTCTGCAGTCCAAAGAGCCGGCATTTGGTGAGCGTCTACTGAAGCGCCAATACTTTGGCCACCTGATGCAAAGAACTGACTCCTTGGAAAAGACCCTGACGCTGCGAAAGATTGAAGGCAAGAGCAGAAGGGGACGAGGGAAGATGAGATGGTTAGATGCCATCACCAACTTGATGGACATGGGTTTGAACAAGCTCCCAGAGATGGTGATGGACAGGGAGGCCTGGCATGCTGCAGTCCATGGGGTCGCAAAGAGCTGGACACGACTGAGCAACTGAACTGAACTGTGTGCCAGTCACCACACTGCTGTCTCATCCTCCCAGACGGTGGCTTTACAGTTTGCCCATTTTGCAGTTAAGATCAGGAGTCCCAGGCTTCAGGGCCTTCAAAAGGACAGAGCTGGCCTTGAGCTCAGCCTGGGGCCTCCAGCGCCTGGGCTCCGTCCTCCCCACTTGGCTCCCCACTGGTGAGAGAGCTGGGGGAGGCGACCAGAGCCCCGCCCTGCACACACACTCCTTGTCTCAGACCGAGCCTCCTGAGGGCCTTGCTGTCCCTGCCACCTGGTGGGGCCCCGGGGACCAAGCTGGGAGCCAGGTGTGCGGGCAGCCTGGCCTTACGCCCATCAGTGCTGGGAACCAGCTAGGGGAGCAAAGAGTCTGGACCCGTCCCAGGGCCACTGAAGGCGGGCCACTGGCCCCAGGTGAGCTCCCGGGGGTCCCTGGGGCTCGGACGGCAGCAATGGGCACAGGGTGCTTCTGGGGGCCCAGAGGCTCGGGTCCCACCTGCCTTCCTCTGAGGGCAGAGCTAACCTCTGGGGTTCTGAGCGGAGGAGGGCAGGTAAACAGTGGCTGGCAGGCAGCCTGTAAATCCCCAGTGTGGACCCCCACTTCAGCACTTGCTAGCTGAGTGTCCTTGGGCAGGTCTCTTCACCTCTCTGGACCTCCACCTCTGGAGGGCGGGTGGTGCAGCTGATTCTAATGGAGCCGCTGTATTTAAGGTCTGCTCGGGCAACAGGGAGGAGAGAAGACAGCTGAGGGGTTGGAGGACAGTCTCCTGCTCAGGTCGAGGAAGCCCCCCCTCCCAGTCCACCTCCCACCCCCGGAGGAGGTGTCTGCCCAGCCAGACCTGGAACAGGGAGTGGGAGTTTGGCGCAGAGAAGTAGAGAGAAGGGCGCTCCGGGCAGAAGGCACAGCCTGGGCAGACAGCGGGCGTTCTGCCCGGGGAGCCTCCTTCCTTGCTCAGGTCTCAGCTCAAACACCACCTCCTCAGAGGGGCCTCCTTCTGCCTCCAAGGGAGGGAGCCTAACCGCCTGCCTGCCATCAAAGTAGCTTCCTTTCCTCCTCGCACTCAGGGCCATCTCAAGCGTTAGTTTATCACTTGTCTGCCCTGCCAACTCCCCCAGGGCAGGGACGCGTCTGTCCTGCTTGCTGCTCTGCCCAGGGGTCCAGCACAGCAGCTGGCGCACGGCAGACACCGGCCCCTGCTCCGTGCCTTGCTCTCCTTGCCCATGAAATGAGCGCCATGACAGGGCACCCCTCACTGCGGGGTTGTAAGAGCTCAATAGCTCGCATTTGTGGAGCCCTTAGAAAATCCAGGCCCCCAGGAGGTGCTCTGCATAAGTGTATAAATAAAAAATACCATCACTGCCTTAAGACAATCAGGGATGTGTAGATTAGAAAGTCATAATACTGCCGATCCCCAAAGCTGTATAACCCAATATGCTACAGTTTATGCTTACATTTCAATCTCTATTTTACCTTTTGCCCACCTTTTTATTTTGACAAATTTTAAATGCATAGAAAATAGATAAATAAATAAAAAGAAAACGTGGGGCCGTGAAAGCCTACAATCTCACCAGTCAATTGACCTGGCTCAGACGGTAATGAATCCACCCACAATGTGGGAGACACGGGTTCAATCCCTGGGTCAGGAAGATCCCCTGGAGGAGGGCATGGCAACCCACTCCAGTATCCTTGCCTGGAGAATCCCATGAACAGAAGAGCCTGGTGGGCTACAGTCCATGGGGTCACAAAGAGTCGGGCACAACTGAGTGGTTAACGCTTTCAACACTGACTTTTAGCTTCGTGTGCTTCCCTCTCTCTAGATAAAACAAGAAAGATGGATATTTATACTTTTATTTTCTTGTCTTATTCTTCCTTTCTGACCCATGTGGGAGCCAGTTGAAGACACCAAGATAATTTATCCCTAAATTCTTCAGCTGTTTGGGGTTTTTCTTTTTAAATCTCTTGCTCAAAGAATGTATGAATTCTCTGGAACCAATTCTAACCAATTCCCTTACATATCTGTAATTCTACAAACCTGCTAACATGTGAATCCCTGAACCTGGGAACATTTGCTTCTAGAAACCATCATCTGCGGCTTCTTGGAGTCCACTCATGCTTGAGGCTCTACCTCTCACTCCCCTGGGATTCCCGGAGCCCTGCCGCTGTGGTTCAGGAAGTCTACAAGGCATCTGATGCCTCTGAAGCCAGATTCCCACTTCCCAGAAGCCAATGCCTGGGACTAAACAAGGGGAAAACCCAGCCAGCCCCGATACGATGCCAAGCCCCGGGGATGTCAAGTGGTACAAGGGCCTGGGTCACAAGCCCAGGGGTGAGACCCTGGCCTGGCCGCACCCACTAGCCCTGCAGGGCCTCCCCAGGGTGCTCAGGCCTCCTCGGGCCAGCCTGGTGAGGGGCAGATGGGCGGCCCCCACCCCCGCCCTGCTCATGGAGCAATCTTCTGAGTCACCCCCACCTCATGACTGGCCTGCCCGCCACCACAGAGGCCTGTAATTAGCCTCCTCCGAGGCTGGGTCTTATCAGCCCATCGGGGCAGACCAGGGAGGGGACGCCCCAGAAGTCCCTGCAGACGCGGCCTGTCCCGGGGCTTGGTGGCACGCAATCCGGGTGTCAGCCAGTTCCACGTCCAGAGGCCCACTTTGGGCTCCCAGCATACCCCCCGTCTGTTCCCCAAAACTTGGCCTCAAATTCCACCATTCAAGCCACGTTCCTGCAAAATGTAAACCAATCACTCACGTGTCAGAGTGATTTTGCCAAAGCCCACCTAGAGAACCAGCGCCGTTAAGCACCTGAGGGGTCAAGGAAGACCCGGTAGGGAGCCGCCTGTGGTTGTGACTGTCAGGCAGCCTTTGCAGGGGGTGCTGGAGAAGAGAGGAAAGAAAGGATGTCTCCTTCCCTCCTCCCCTGATTGGAGGACCTAACCCTGGTGCCCATTCTACAGATGAGGAGACTGAGGTCCAGAGACAATCCAGACCAACTCCCATCTGCCAGGATGTGCTAATGTTGAGGGAGTGGATAGGGGCCTCTTCCAGGGAAGGGGGAGCCCTCTACTCCCAGCAGAGGGCACAGCGAGGGCAGTCAGGCTGCGACCCAGCACGCTGAGTTCAAATCTACTTAAACCTTTGCACCTCCGTTTCTTCAACAGCGTCAGCTGCAGATAAAAACACCATCCTCCTCATGTGACGCGGTGAGAATTAAATCTGGCGCAGACTGAGGTGCCTCCTGAACACCCAGAGTGGGCTTTTTCCTGCCTCCTCTTGATACTGGCAGACTCCTCCTAACTGGGGTTGAAGGGAAGCTGGGAGGCCACAGTGTCGCTCAACCTGGGGATGCTAACTCTGTGTCCCCCATCACCTCACCTCCCACACACAGGTCCCCGAGAAGCTGCAGCTGATCCCCAGACTGTCCCCCACTTCAGGATGGGGCTCCCTAGAATTAGCACCCCAGCCCCACACCTGCACAGACACACACAGACACATCTCCAGGCCTGCAGTAGGGCAGGTTGCTTTGCGATTATTAATAATTTCCTCCCTCCATCCCTCCCCCAGACCTGCTCAACCAGTCTCCCCACAGGCAGCAGAGCTGGCCTGACATTTGAACCGACTATTATTCTCTCACTTGTGGGAGAAGCCAGAGGGAACATGGGCGCTGTGTCCTGAATCCTGGGGTGGGGGAGCACCCAGGCCATCCACAGATACCCCTCCACCCCGAGGTCCTGGGCACAGCATTCAAGCTCCCCAGGGCAAGGGGTTCATTGACCCTGAAGACCAGGTAAGATAGAGAGATTAAGCCCCTGGCAAGGGGCAGACTGGAAAACCCTCTTGAACGGGGCCAGGAATGTGGTGTGGTTAAGAGTCAAACTCAGCATCTGGATTCACATCCTGGCTCTGCCTTTGACTTGCTGTGTGGCCTGAGACAAGTCACTTGCACGCTCTGATCCTGCTTTCTCCTTTGTGAAATAGGGATGGTGAATCCCCACATTGCAGGGTCAGTGAAATTTACAAAGCCCCAGGCCCAGTGCCCAGCTGGTTCCCTGGGGCCAGGGTCTGCTCACTGTCTTTCTTCCTGGGAGCCCAGGGAGGCTGTGCCCAAGTGTGGCCCCTGAGACAGAGCCCTGGGGCCTGGAGCCACTAAGACCTTGAGGTCTAGGCCCATTTCCACCCACCTCTCAACTCCATCAGTGGGAACAGGCCAGGGTACGTGTCCCCCTGACGACTCCCTTGCTCCATAATTAGCGTTCGTGGCTTCTTCCTGATAGTTAGGCAGCGCCTGCAGAACCCAGCACACCGGGCCAGACCCAGCAAGGCCCTGTGCTGCCCACGGCACCCACGCTGGCCGGAAGAACAGAGGATGGCTCGGCACAGTGAGTCCTGGGGCCATGGGGAACCACTGGAGGCCTCGAGGAGGGGCAAGACCTGAGCTGGGAGGGTCAGACGGTCGAAGCTGAAAATTCAGGGCCTCCCAGCTGTTCCTCTCACCCTATGGAATAGCAGAATAGCCAAGGGTGCAAGCTGCTTGGATTCAAATCCAGACTCAATACCTGGAGCTTCGCGGCCATGAGCAAGTCACGGTGCCTGCACCTCCGTTTCCATCAGTCAGAGAGGGGTGATAACGACCTAGAGGTGGGGGAGTTTATATGCAGCAATGACTCATGAGCACACGTAGTAGGTGATCAATAAATAGAAGCTAGGCGTTGTTTCTGTATCTAGCCAGTGTCTCTCTTCACGTTGTTCCCTCTGCCTGGGAGGCCCTTCTCCATTTGTCTCATATGAACTCCCATGCATCCCTATGGCCCCATCTAAATATTGCCTCCTCAGAGGAGCCATCCCTGACCCCCTATACTCACACACGTGCGCACGCGCACACGCACGAACGCATGCACACGCATCGGAAGTCCTCTCTTCTGGGCTCTCTGGTGCCACATTTGGTGCCTCCTTCAGCAGCTTGGCCACACTCCGGGTAGATGAGCTGATGCTCTGGGGTTCACCAGGGATCACCATCGCCTGGCATGCAGGGATTGTGGGTGGAAGGAGTCCTCTCTTTCTCTCTCTCTCATTCACTCTCTCTCTCCCTCTCTTCTTATTTCTTTTATAATTTCAATCAAAACAGACTCAAAAAAATCCCTGCAGATATGGGAAAAGCTTATAGTTTCCAGGCAAACTGAAAAACTTTTCTCTGACCAATTCCAGAGAAAAGGAGAGCAAAGATTCCAAAAAGGTAAATTCGAGATTGAAAAGCCCTTTAATGAAATGTGTTATAGATTTGAAAAAAAAAATAAGAAATACCATGTGGAAAGATAAGAAGAATAGAGTAGATCTGTGTGTGCCGATCTGGAACAGGGTCCAAGATAAGCTGTTGAATAAAACAAAAATAAAAACAAGGGGCAGACTGAGGTATGAAAGACATTGGCTACCATCCGTGTGGGTAGCAGGGACACAGGAAAGGACAATTTATAAATTTGTTTGTATTATGTAAATTAGCTCGGGGGGAATTTGGTAAATAGAGGCTGCTGCTTGGGGGAGAAAGTTGGAGACTGGGGATCAGGAAGAGCAGAGACTTATTTTTCACTCCATATTCTTTTGTACTTTCTGGAGTTTGTCCCCTTCACTCACAGGAGCTATTCAAACATAAGCATGTGAGTAAAGTTTTGGGCTTTGGAAACACACACTCCAGCGCCAGGCCCCAGCTGATGCAGGAACACTCTTCAGCACCCCTGACAGGCTCTCCTGCCTTGAATGCTCCCAGTCATGGGGAGCTCAGTAACTCACTAGCCAGTCAATCCATCCTGGGGTGGCTTGGAAGGGTGGGGTTGGGCTCAAGGAGAGAAGGCAGGAATGTGCATCTGGGGCTGCAGATAGATGCCTCTCCCGTGTCCCCGACAGTGGATAGAAATGTGACTTTCTGATTTAGGGACCTGCTCCGAGGGCCCGTCTGTCCTGAGGCCCAGGCAGGAGGTGGGCAGAGTGGCAGGGCGTGCTCTACTGTGACTCAGGCCCCACGGGTGCCCGGGGCACAGACAGCTTCCCAGGGCACAGGGCTGTGACTCAGGGCCACACAGCAGGGCCAGCCCAGGTGGCAGCTGGCAGGCCACCAGCACGCCCGCACCCTTCTCAGCCTTGAACCCCAGCAGGGCCTCTGTCCCCAGGCACTCGGCACCTGGCTCGACGCTGGCCCCGGCAGAGGGTGGGATAGGGAGAAGGTTCTGGCACCAGGCGGCCTGGGTTTAAACCCCTGCCTCAGTTTCTCCTTCTGTACAGGAGAGAGCCCCATTGCCCTGCCTCCTCACGAGGCTAGTACAGAGATGCTCTGAATCCATCACGTCTGCGCCGGGAGCAGCCCCAGCATGGAGCCGGCACTCAGCAAACGTCTGCCATTGCTGCTGCGGGTTCCCAGACTGTCGTGAGGGTCACTGACCCTGGAGCTTCTCAGGGAAGCCTGGGCACCCCAAGGTCACCTTGCATGGCCCGGTGAGCAAGCCCCGAAGGCGCAGGCCTCCAGGGGCACCCAGCAGCCCTGAGGGACTCCTAGGTCCTCCCCCACAGATTGTCAGTCTGAGGAGGGCAGAAGTTTCCTCTTTCCTCAGCTGTGCCCCATGCTTGGAGTGGTATCTGGCACACAGTCAGGGTGGGCTTCATGGGCGTGCGACCAGGCCCGTCACACGGGGTCCCACGTTCAGACCCTCCCTTGCTGGTACCATCTTGAAATTCTTCCTTTTGAATAAGAGGCACTGCACTTAATTTTGCACGGGCCTCCCTCCCCGTCCCCGCAAATCCTGTGACTAGTCACGTACATAGTCGACACCCAGTGTGGGTGCAAAAGAGGGTAAAGAGTCTGCCTGCAATGCAGAAGACCCGGGCTTGATCCCTGGGTTCAGACGATCCCCTGGAGGAGGAAATGGCAGCCCACTCCAGCATTCTTGCCTGGAGAATTCCATGGGCAGAGGAGCCTGGCGGGCTACGGTCCATGGAGTCGCAAAGAGTCAGACAAGACTGGGCAACTAACACAGCAGCGTGGACTTCTGAGTAAACGAACGGCCAGATGGATGTTGCCCGTGGCATCTCCTTGTACCTTTCACCCCGAGAGTCGTGGATTCCAAGGCTCCTTTTACTGACAGAGAAACAGGCTAATGGAAGTGAAGAGACGCACCCCAAACCACCCAGAACTAGAACCCTAAAGCCCTGGTGCCCACGGCCACCTTAAGCGTGGCAGGCTGGGTGATGGAAGGACAGAGCCCCGAGGATCTCGGGGGAAACTGAGGCCTGGCTCAAGGTGGGAGCTGGCCCTGCTTGGCGCGAGTGCCTGCCCGGGAGGCAGCCTGGCCGGGTGCCTGGTCAGGAGGCGGGAACCTCTGTGAATCGCTCCTCAGTCCCCGCGACCACAAGCGGGTTGGGTGAAAGGCGGTGGCTCCCCGCCCGCTTCCCCGCCGACGTGGGCCCAGACAATGGGCCTTTGTGCCCGGCGTGGGCGGGTTGTCAAGGTGCGCGGCCCTGGCCCAGAGCCCTGGCCTCAGCCTCCACGCGGGCCAGGGGGCCGGAAAATCCAGGAGACAAGGAAGCAAGGCCTCTCCCCGAGACAATCACAGCCAAGGAGATGGGGGCACAGAGCAGGTGTGCCAGCCCTCCAGGGCCACACAGTGCACGGGTGTCAGAGGCCAGGCATCAGCCTGCAATGCCAGCCTCCCGGTCATGTGGCCGGAGGGTGCCCACCCTGCAGCCGGGGCTTGGACAGCCCTGCTGCTCAAACCCACCCTCGGAGGGTCGGCAGAGCCGGGACCCCCTCCCTCTCTCCTCTCACTGCCCCTCTCACATCCCCATCCTGAAGGAGCTCAACTGGAAGTGACAAGCCCCCCTGGGAGCTCCCCCCCAGACTGCCACAGCCACAGCCCTGCTAGGAAATCGTGACCCCTGGGGGCTCCATCAGACTTGCTCTAGAGCTCTTTCTCCTTTTGAGACCACATGCCTGGTGGGAAACTGCCTGGTGCGCCCAGCACTGCCAGGAGCTCCACTTTACAAGAGAAAACAGAGGCTCTGAGATGGGGCTGAGCCCTCCCAAGGGCCCCCAGGATACAGCGGTAACGTGTAGCTGGACTCCAAATATTTCCGCTGGCCTCCAGAGAAAAATGGGGGCGAAAGATGGCAGCCTGGCCCTCCCAGCACCTACCAACTGGTGGGAAAGACAGAAGTCAACAAGAGGGACAGTGATAATGAAGAGTAGCTACCGGTTATCGAGCATTCAACACGTGCTTTATGCACAGAATCACATTTCACTGTTGCAAAATCACGGGGAGGCAGGTATTATTCTTGTCCCCATTTTACAGATGAGGAAACTGAGAGGCTCAGAAGAGGCAATTTACCCAAAGTCAGTCAGCTAACGGATGGATCCGAACCCTGACCCCTGAATGTCTCTGCTCATTCATCCCCTGCCAGGCAGAGTGAATTGTGCCAAATTACCGAGGAGGACGCTGAGGCTCTGGGCAGCAAAGTGACATGCCCAAGGTCACACAGCCAGCAAGTGGGAGGGGGGGCTTCAACCCCGGGCCTCTGGCCCCCAGAATCCAGGTCTGGGTTCCTTCCTCCTCTACCTCAACTGGGTCTGTGAAACGTCCCTCGGAGCCATCTGCACCAGCGGCCCCTCCTCCTCATCTCCCACCTGATTGGATGCAGCCGCCCCTCCGCCCCCATCCCCGCTGGCCTCTCCCAACACACAGCAGATGCTTATGAAAATCCGGAAGAGAATCCCAGTCAGAAGCAAGCTAAACGTCCATGCGGAGAGCTTGCAGGAGAGCGCTGTGGTCTGATCCTACACCAAAAATAAATAGATGCGCCCGAGCTGCTGTACCGATGGCAGCGGATCTTGAGAACAGAACACTGAGTGGGGAAAAAAGGCAAGTTGCCGAAGCAAAAGTACCAGTGACACCATCTGTTGAGTCACACCCACAACCAAAACAGCACCCCAGGTCTCCAAGGGGGGGCGGGTGTATAAACCACTTTGGGAAATTGGCCATAGCTACAAGGACTAAATATGTGCCTCATAACCTCACTCTTGAACATACACTAAAAGAACTGTGTTCTTAGGTCTGCCAAAAGATATGCCTAAGAATGTTCATAACAGCGCTATTTGAAATACTGGAAACCAGAAATTAAATGTACGTCTCCACGGACAGTACGGCGATTATATGAGCTGTGGTCTGTTTAACCAGTGGACTACTACACAGCAGTGCGAAGGAATGAGCCACCGAAGAAACGCGGTCAATCCCACCAGGTTGAGAGGAAGCGCCAGATACAGAAGAGCACTCACAGAACGGCCCCCATTTGCACGCAGTTCGAGAATGGCAAAACCAAAGGCTCAGAGTGGCCCGTGACTGGATCCGGGTAGTGATCCCATGGGCCATCAAATTACACAATTGAGATTGGTGCACTGAGCTGTGTATACGTTATACCTCCATCAAACAAGCAACAGAAGGACAAAGTCATCGGTGGAATCACGAGCACCGAGCCAGGCCCGCAGTAGCTTCGAGGAGAAGTGCAACCGGGAAGAGGCAGGGGCCAGGGGCGCCGTCTCTACTGGGCTGTTTTCTTCTTAAGCCGAGTGACGGCTGCATGAAAGCTGACTATGTGATCTTTTAAATGTTTTTCTGAATGTCTGAAATATAGCACTGAAAAAGCAAACCAAAACCAAAAACCATTTCCAAGGCGTCTGCTGCTCCGGAAGGCACGCTGGTTCCCCACTGCCTACAGGTTGAGGCCCACCCTCATTTTGCATGCCATTCAAGGTCTCATCCTGGGCCTTAACCTGTCTTTCCAGCCTCCTCTCTCACTCCTCCCCACCAGCCAAGCTGGTCTCTGCACTCTTCCCCTAACACACCTTAAACATTCCCAGCTCCACGCCTTTCCTCCCACCTGGAATGCCCTCCCCATTCCTGTACCAATTATGCTGAGTGCTTTAAGCTATTAACTCCTGAAATCAGAGGCTGAGCCCTGGGGAGGTTGGAGCACTGCTTTCAGCCCAAAACAATCTCCATTGTCACCCCCCAAAAGCGATCCCAGAGAACCCAAGCACAAAGAGTGGTCCTGCTGTGCCACGGTTTCCAGACAAATTCTCCCACACCCCATTTCCGGAGACCCCCACACACCAATAGAGGAATTCTGGCCTTCACTCTTCCCTAAGGGCTGGGTCTGTATCATTCTCATTTTACGCTGGGGGAAACAAAGGCTCAGAGTGGGCAAGTGACTCGTTCAAAACACTCAGCAAAGACTGTCTGGTTCCTGAGACCTTGGCATCCCCTGAAAGCTTGTAATCGTGACTGGCTCCAAGCTTGTTCCTGCCTCATGACCTCTACGTGTGCCGTTCCCGCTTCTGGAATGCCCTTTCCCTAGATCTTCCTGTGCCCAGCTCCTTCTCATCATTCTGGTTCATGAATTCAGAGCAGCCTTTTGAGATCCCACTCCCACCGACCAGGGCAAAGTACAAGCATGCTAAGTCACTTCAGTCGCGTCTGACTCTTTGTGACCCTGTAGACTGTAGCCCGCCAGGCTCCTCTGTCCATGGAATTCTCCAGGCGAGAATACTGGAGTGGGTAGACATTCCCTTCTCTGGGGGATCTTCCCGATCCAAGGATAGAACCCGCGTCTCTGGCGTCTCCTGCACTGGCAGGCAGGTTCTTTACTGCTAGCGCCACCCAGGAAGCCCCGGGGCAAAGCAGTCCACCCTTATTTTATTCTAGTCCCATCACTCACATGATCTGAAATTGCTCTGAGTATTTACTCACTCCTGTTTTATCTGCCACACGCACAGCCCCTAGGATATAAGCGCCACAAGGCAGGGTTTCTGTCATTCAGTGCGGCTCACCGGGGTCTGGCACAGTAGGCGCTCAGTGAATGGGCGAGACCACCCTCCCTGACTGATGGTGCCCGCCGGGATCACACAGTGAGAATGCCACGGAGAAGGGGCTCCGTGACCGCGTAGGACCAGAATCTCTGCTCCTCGGCACTCGGCTCTACCTAGGGCCAAGGCCGCATAGGGGCCAAAGAGACGGGAAAGAAAGGTGACGATGCTCTGGGCCAGGCATCCTGGCAGACCCCGTCCCAACCACCAAGCAGGCTGAAGGGCCCCACGTCCCACTGAAAGCATGTATGTTTTGCTCTTGATATTTGTGACTTTGTTTAATGGTATGATTTTGCCCTTATATTGTTAATTTTTAGTCTGGGGTTTCTTCTTTGTCTTGTAGCCCCATTTCCCCAGGTTTTTAGCATTTTCATAGTTGCTTATATAGCCTGTATGGCCCCCACAGGGTAAAGATAAAAAGAGAGAAACAGTAAGAAATGAGGAGAAAGAGGCAGAAATGAAAGATGGGACACAGAGGCAGAATAAAGAGAAATAGGTGGACATGGAGAGACAGGTACAGAGAAAGAGAGAAGGATGAGAGAGGCAGAGAGGAGAGACCAAGAGGAAGATGGCGCGAGGCCTGCCGCCCACATCTCCTCTGCAGGACGTGCACCTCGCCGACTATGACAGCGTTTACTGGATGCTTCCCGCCTGCAAGCACATGCTTCACGCGTGACAACTCGTGTTGGAGTCTCATTCACCGCGAGGTGAGTGTTACCCTCATTCCTGTTGTAAAGATGGGACACAGAGGGGTCCCCAGCTCACGCCCGGTCACACAGCCAGCCAATGTGAAGCCAGCTTTAAGCGTCAGGTCTGCCCCACGCCGAAGGCCGAGCCACTTCCTCTAGTAATGGGTCTTGGGGTTTCTAGATTTGTTTTAGGGCAGCTCTTCTCAAATTCGGCTGCACCAGCCAAAGACGACATGAGTCCTGATTCGGCAGGGCCGGGGCAGCGCCCAAGACAGCATTTCTTTCAGCCTCTTGGGTGGGCCCGGCTGACACTGTGGACCCCAGATCACACTCGACCAGCACAAGTGCAGAGGCCTCTGTGAACCTGAGGATCTGATCGGCAGCCTCGGATCCCCATCCCCAGCCACAGGCCCTGGGGCTCCCTCGGCCCCTTTGGGTCACTTCTGTTCTCAGCACTTCCTGTTGCTCTGCCTTCAGATGCCTGGGAATTCCCCATAACCCAACTGCTGCGGCACACAAAGACAGCTGCACAAAGATGTCCATTGTGGCGTCGCTTATGGGAAAGACAAACTGGAACCACCTAAATGTCCACCAGTTGGGGACTGTTAAATTACACCGGGATTCATGCAGCCATTGAAAACGGGGGCAGAGCAAAGCTGAAAACATGCATGACACCTGACCCACAGTTCCACTTCTAGGAATACATCCTCCAGGCCTGCACATGGGCACACAGAGGCTTGCATAAGCCTATCTGTTGCAATTTGTAGTGGTGAAAGCCTACAAGCAACTTGATATCCCTGAATAAGGAACTGGTTCACCAAACAGTTCATTTCTATAAGGGCCTACCACATGGGCTTAAAAGAAAAAAAAAAAAAGCAAAAAGGACAGTCCTTTATGCACCTATGTGGACCTCCTCCAAGGTCTACTGTTTGGTGAAAATAACAAGACATAGAAACAGTGTGTAGGGTCTTCCAATATCTATAAGGAAAACAAGAAGAAAGAAATTGTATGTTTTTGTTTATCTATGCATAGGACTCTTCTGGAAACCAAAACAAGAAGACATCTCGGGGAAGAACTGAGGGAACAGGGACAGGCGGGAGACAGGCTTTACTGTACACTACTTGTACCTCTGGAATCTGGCACCATATAAATGCATCATCGATCAACAAAAATTAATAAAGAAGTTTAAATGAAAGAAGAGCGCTACATTTGGGGATGTGGGGAAATGCTTCTGATGAACTGTTGAGGGAAGAAAAAGGAGACGACCCAATCTTTCTAATGCAGTGTTCACATATACCCATGCATGCAGGTGCAGAGAGAGGTGTCCGTCAGGAAACTGTTCACAAGCAGAGTCGCTGCTGTCAGCGTGCTCTGTTAATTCATTAATCCTCACAAAGGTGGGGGGACGAGGATAGGCTGATGTTGACCCCATTTCACAGGGGGGGAGACTGAGGCCCAAGAGGGGTCATCTCCTGGCCAAGGTCTCACGGTCAGGGCAGGCAGAGCGAGATGAGAGCCATGGTCACTGGGCCACAGGGCCCCCTCAGTTCCACTTGGGTGATTTTTAATTTTTGCTTTGAATTTTTCAGCATTGCTGGGCTCTAACACAATGAATCTGCTTATCTGTCTATCTCTCTCTTTCTCTCCCTCCCTCCCTTCCTCTCCTTTTAAACAAAGTTTTAAAGAAAAGGCCTTCAGAACATCCATGTTCCCACATCCGCCATCCCCCTCACCTAGCACTCATGTACCCCTGGGACTTGCCTTTGAGCCCCAGGTATGAAGAATCCTGGGGACAGCTTTTAAGAAGAGTACATTTCAGGACGTCCCTGGCAGTCATATTAGGGCTTCCCTGATAACTCAGTTGGTAAAGAGTCCGCCTGCAATGCGGGAGACCCCAGTTTGATTCCTGGGTCAGGAAGATCCCCTGGAGAAGGGATAGGCTACCCACTCCAGTGTTCTTGGGCTTTCCTTGTGGCTCAGCTGGTAAAGAATCCGCCTGCAATGTGGGACATCAGGGTTCAATCCCTGGGTTTGGAAGATCCCCTGGAGAGGGGCAAGGCTACCCACTCCAGTGTTCTGGCCTGGAGAATCCCATGGACAGTCCATGGGGTCACAAAGAGTCAGACCCGACTGAGCGACTTTCACTTTCACTCACTGGTGGTCCAGAGGATGGGGAGTCTGCCTGCCAATGCAGGAGACACAGATTCAATCCCTGGTCCAGGAGGATTCCACACACTGCGGAACCACTAAAGCCTGTGGGCTGCAACTACTGAGCCCGCAGGCTGCACCCCCTGAGGCCCGAGCACCGAGCGCCTGTGCTCCACCCGAGAGAAGCCACCACCGTGAGAAACCCACTCACCGCAACAAGGAGCAGCCCCGCTCGCTGAGACTAGAGAAAGCCCGTGTGGAGGAAGGAAGACCCCGTGCAATCAAAAAAAATTTAAGTATATTATATATCAAGCCAGGGCAGAGAGAATGTTCTGGATAAAAGGAGCCCAACGAGATCCTATCAAATGCAGGGACTGATCCTTGACTAAAGTCCAGACAAGAAAAATAAACACACACACACAGAGCTGTCGAGGACACTTTGGAGCAACCTCAGTAATTTAGACACAGATTGGATACTAGGTAACGTGACCAGATCAATGCTAACTTTCTTGGATGTGATCATGGCGTTGGGGTTGGGCCTGGGAATGCCTACGCTCTTCAGAGGTGCTTGCTGAAGTATTTGGGGTGAAGGGTCAGGATGTGTGCAACCTACAAACATGTCAGCAAAAAATCATGCACAGAGAGACCAAGAATGCCCATGGGGCCAAGTGTTGAGTGCTGACAGTTGGGGCATCTGGATAAAGGCACTATAGCAGTTCCGTGTAAGGTTTATGCACATTTCTAGAAAGACTGGAAATCTTCCAAATAAAAATCTGGGAGAGATCACTGGTTTTCCACACATGGTGGTATCGAAAGAGACTGACCACAAAGGCGCACCAAGGAACCTTCTGGAGTGATGGAAATCTGTGCCTTGATCACGGCGGTGGTTATGCAACGAAATTCACAGAGCTGTGCACCAAAAAAAGAGTGACCTCTATTGTAAGTTAATAAAGTGACCTTCATTGAATTATACTTCCCAAAAGGTGACTTTAAAAAAGAAAAGTTGGAGAAGACAAACAGCCAGCCAGGCCCCAACCCACACAGGCTCTGGGAACACAGTGGGTCCTGCCTTGAGGCAGCCAGGCCTGAGCATGTTCCACTGTGGACCCCAGGGGTTCAGCAATGCACAGAGGCTGGCTCTCCAGATACTGGGACCTGCAGCCTGGCCTCGAGGAGCACCCAGGCACCAGTTAGATACCTCCTGCCTCGCCGCCTCGGCCTGACTGCAGGGCCTCAGTCTCCCCAGGACCAGCAGGGACATACTGAATAACTAACTCCCTGTGTGTCCCAGAGAAAGCGGGTCTGGGTGCCCCTCATAGGAGTGAGTGACCACTCATCTTCATCCCTTGGTCCACCCCGCCATCACTGGGGACAGCTGGATCTGCAGGGGCCCAGAGGAGGGAAGCAACTTGCCCAAAGTCACACAGCAAGTCAGGTCACTCTGTCTGGGATAGATCACTCCTAAAGCTTTGAGCCTGAGGTCATCACATCCAAGCACCCCCATTTCTCAGATTGGAGGCCCGAGGCCCGAGACAGTGTCAGCAGGCAGGTGAGCCATCTCTTGGGAATCCCAGACCCTGCTGCCCCGGCCCTATTTGGTGTGGTTCCCACAGGCAGGCTCTTCGCGGGGTTGCTAGGGAGGTAGGGTGTGAGTCTCCGGTCCTGACCACCATCCTCTGCCATTCCTGCCGTCCCTTCCTGGGCATCCTCTGCCCCCACCCCACAGGGGCAGAGAGAGGAGGCAGGGGTCCCATGCCTGCCCCCCACCGCCCCAGGGAGCGCCCACATGGCAGAGGGCCACAGATTCTGCCCAGCCCACGAAACTCACCTCACCCAGAACCTGTTTCAACTCCTCCAGCTCTGCTTGGCAGCTGTGGAGGCCTCATTAAGTGATGCCAGTGCCTCCCACACACACCTGAAGAAGGGGAGGGGGCACACACCACGACGGAGCCCTAGGGCACCTTCCTCAGAGACCCCCGGGCCCCCAGAGGGCAGAGATGGCCCAGCACCCTGCCAGCCAGGGCCTGGGTATCAGCGGCCTCGCTACAAAATGGTCAGGCCGCCTTCTCCCCAGGCAGGCCTATGTGGGTCCTCTGAGCTGTTTAACCTTCTTAATTAACCGGCAGTGATTAAGAGGCCACCTTGGAAGGCCCCCAGGGCTTCGGGGAAGGCTGGGGCCAGGGCCCCTCAGCCATGGCAGACTCGGAGGCTCCCCACTCAGCAAAACAGAGAAGAAGCCCCCATCCCACACCAGAGAGCTGGGGGCAAAATAGCCCATCCCCACCCCCCCACCCCCGCATCAGCTGTGTGATGCTGAGAAAGTGGCCTCGCTTCTCTGGGCCTCGGTTTCCACTGAGAGGAAGGCAGGGTGGCGGTGAGACCTGATTAATGACTGTTTGTGAAAAGGCCCCAGTGATGCTGCTGATAACAGGCCCAGCTATTATTCTGGGAAAGGCATCGAGGAGTGTCTGAGCCCATAATTACTGAGAGGATGAAAACAGTAAGGAACGAGGAGGCCTCGCCCAGTCCTGCCTGCCCCTCATGCCTGCCCTCCTGCCTCGGCAGGGCTCCTCCCAGTACACGGGGACCTTGGGAATGGAGCTGTCAGACCCCAGCCTGGGCCCTGAGACTTCTGTTCCTCTTCTCAGCACCGAGAGTACTCAACTGTGTCCATCCATTTCTTCACTCATTCATTCGTTCACAAATGTTTATCAAGGAGGGCATGGCAACCCACTCCAGTATCCTTGCCTGGAGAATCCCCTGGGCTGAGGAGCCTGGCAGGCTAGAGTCCCCGGGTGGCAGGGTCAGACACAACTGAAGCGGCTTAGCACACGAGCACACAGATGTTAGTCAGTACAGCAGCAAATGAGATAGACGTGGTCATGCCCACATGAGCGCATTCTACTAGAGGAAATGAGTGATAAACAAGTAAGGATCCATCAGAGGAGCAGGGCATTTTTTAAGCTGATGTGATAGAGAACAACTGATCTCAAGGGCTTAAGGAGGACTTCTCTGGAGAGGTGAAACATTAGCGCTGAAAACCAAAGAATGAGATGGAGCTGCCACGGGAAGAGAGTTCCAAGCAGAGGGCAGTGCATGTGTAAAGGCCCTGGGGTGAGAAACTGGCCTGTTGGAGGAAGCTAGAGCAGGGAGGAAGAAGGGGAGAGTGGTGGGAGGTGAGGTCAGAGGGGCGGGCAGGGTGGGGAGCGGACCAGGCAGGCCGTGATGCAAGCGTGAGCCTGGATTGCATCCTCAGGTCAGCGGGCAGCTGCGGGAGAAGTTTAAGACGGAGAGGGACGGAGTGGGATCAGCTCACCACGCAACGTGCAGGGCCTGCTCAGTGCACACATGCTGTGAAGAAAGCATCCAGATGGCTGAAGACCCCGATGATGATCACCTTGCCCGTCTGTAGAACCATTTCCCACTGGGGAGTCAAAGCTTGGCTCTACCACTCCTTGGCTCTGCGACCCCAGGCCTCAGTTTCCTGTGAAACAAAGATAACAGGTTCTTCCTTTGAAATGGGGACGGGCCGCTCCCCCCCCCAACTCACATGGAGAGGATGATCTAAATCCCCAGACACTGACACAGCATGAGTTTCCTGAGCACCTACTATGTGGAGTGAGAATCTGCAGGGTGGATCTGCCAGGAGAACTTGGAAGGGGACACTCAGTCCTCCTGAGGGCTCTGAAGCATCAATGCCTGATTCAGATCCCAGCTGTGCCCCTGAGAAGCTGTGTGTCCAGCTTCCCTGGGGGCTCAGTGGACAGGAATCTGCCTGACAATGAAGGGGACATGGGTTCGCTCCCTGGTCCAGGAAGATCTCACATGCCACAGAGCAACGAAGCCCATGCCACAACTACTGAGCCCGTGTGCCTAAAGCCTGTGCTCCATGACAAGAGAAGCTGCTGCAACGACAAGGCCATGCCCTGCAGCGAAGAGCAGCCCCCACTCACCCCAACCCGAGAAAGCCAGCGCACAGCAGTGAAGACCCAGTGCAACGAAAAATAAACATTATAAGCAAGAGGGCTCCTTTAAAAAAGAAGAAGAAGCTGTGTGCCTTGGACAAACATCTTGACCTCTCTGAGCCTCAGTTTCCTCACCTATAAAATAAAGTTAATAATAGTAATAGCGGTTGTTGGAAGGATTAAATCAGTTAATATGTATCATATATTGGGCTCAGCAGGTAAAGAGTCCACCTGCAGTGCAGGAGACACCGGAGATGTGGGTTCAATCCCCGGGTCGGGAAGATCCCCTAAAAGAGGAAATGGCAACCCACTCCAGTATTCTCGCCTGAAAAACTCCCATGAAGAGAGGAGCCTGGGGGCTAGAGCCCACAGTGTCACCAAGAGTCGGACACAACTAAGCAAACAATTGTGTATTATCCATTTCTTAAGGCCTTCTATAAGTGAGCTCCCCACCGCTTCGCCCCCCACCAACTTCCCCATGCTGAATTTCTTAGCTCAGTCACTGCCCAGCACGTCCAGTCTCACCTCTAGACTGTGTCCTTCCAGCGACAGGAGGGATCCTTTAAATCACATTCCTCAGAGGAGCTCCTCGGTGCCACTGTGGCTCCCCACTGCCCCCAGGCCAGGGTACCTCAAGCAGATCGTGCCACCGCTTAGCCCACCCTCATCTTCCCATCATGCCCCCAGCCTGAGCAACTTCCGGTTCTCTGAATGCCCTGCCTCCGGCCCTTTGCACATACTGTGCCTTTTGCTGGAATGTCCTTCCTCCCAGTATTCTGCCAGAACCAACTCTTCCTCCTAAGGGAAGGCATCTGAGGCTCCCAGGGGCTGCCACATGCTGCTCGCTTAGCACCCCATGCTCTCCCATCAGAGCACCTGTCGAGGGACATGTCAGCTAGACTGGGAGGATGCTGGCAGCCAGAACCGAGTCTGGGGCCTCTCTCTTCTTCGAGGCCGGAAGGCTATCTGTGAAGGGGGGCGTGGCAAGTGGAGTGAGTGAGTGAGGTGACTGAGGTGGGTGACCTGAGCCAAACTGAGCTGAGGGGAGTTAAACCAAGTTTCGACAAGGTGAGTTGAGGAAATGAGGTGAAGCTGAGCTGAGTTGAGCATTAAATTGAGTTGAATTGACTTGAGTGAATTGAAGTGGGTGAAACTGAGGTGAACTGAAGTAAATTAAACTGAGTTGACCTGCGAGAAACGGAACTGAGTTGAGGTAAGGGGAGTTAAGTTAGGATGAGTTGAGTTAAATCTAATTCAAGTGGGTTTTAACCTGAGTTGAGGAGCACAGAGCTAATGTACGTTGAGTCAAAATGAATTGAGATGAGAGGAATTAAACTGTGTGAGTTTAGACTGCAGTGAGTTTTGCTGAGTTGAGTTGAGGAGTTCAGTCAAATCAAGTTTAGGTGAGTTTTAAACTGAATTGAGTTAAACCAAAGTTAATCAACTCTTTTTAATTGCTGCCCCTAACAGCATGTGTATCGACTTCCCAGATGGCTCAGCAGGTGAAGAATCAGCCTGTAATGCAGGAGACTCGGGTTCGATCTTCGGGTCATGAAGATTCCCTGGAGGAGGAAATGACAAGCCATCCCAGTATTCTTGCCTGAAAAATCCTATGGACAGAAGAGCCTGGCAGGCTACAGTCTATGGGGTCTCAAAGAGTTGGACACGACTGAGTGCTTAAGCATGCTTTCATGCATGCAAGGAGCATGTTTAGACAGTTTTTTTTTTTCCTATCTCCCTGTGAAGTTTTGATGCCTGTCTTCTAATTTACCATTGTATATCTGGGATGTTGTTGTTGTTGTTTTTGGTATGCATATCTGTGCTTTAGACTTAAAAACATTAAGAGATTTTCACCCCACAAGAATCAATTTCCATCCTCTTGGGGGCAGTATCATCCCCATCACTGCCACCCCATTGCCCTTGAGAATGTTAAGTTAGGCTGAGCTGAGGCGAACACAGTTGCAGCTCTTGGAAAGGCTCCATCTTGTCTTCCTGAAGGTAGAAGTTTCTGGGACAAGGGTTGAGACTCCTGCAAGACTGAGGCAGAGGCCAGGCCAACCTCCGTCCCAACTCCCCTTCCACCCTGCCTAGTTCCCTTCAGCCCATTCCCTCAGCTGTGTAAAAGAAGGGAAAGGAAGCACACGGTCCTGAAGCAGGGATGAGCTCAAAGTGTTGAGCTTAGCTGAGAGAGGCCCATGTAACTGGAGAAGTGAGGAGGAGATGGCTCGGGAGTGGTGAGGTTCTTGTGGGACATTGGGATAATTGTGACTTTTATCCTAAGGCAATGGGGAGCCATGGTAGATTCTGAGCAGGAGAGAGACTTGACCTGCCTGGAACTAGAGTCTCTGGATAGAGGCAGAATGGACCCCCTCTGGGTCCAGGATGGTGCATCTGATTGGCCGAGACCAGTCACATGTCCATGCTCTAGCTGCAAGGGAGGCTGGAAACCTAGCTTCATATTCCCAGCATCCTTTGTGGAAAGTAGAATCTGCTCATAGAGCCGTGAATTCTCCAAACATTAGAAGGAGATTCAGATTCTGGACAGTTGAAAAAAGTGGCCCAAAATGACCAATAGTGACAAAATAAATAATTAGAGTGCTATGAGGCTTGTTGGGTGGGAGGCGAAAGGTCAGGCTAAACCTGGTAGGAGCTGTCCCTGTCCCAAGACCCTGAGCCAGCCCTCATATACACAAAGCTGCTTCCTGGTCCCCAGCCTGAGACAATGACCCTGGGAACACACTGCTGGATCTCAGAATCTTGGGCCAAGAGTTGCTACTTGCACTGTTTTATTTAGCTTTTGAAGGCTGTTCCATCTGTAGCCATGGTGGCCCTAAGGGGCCCAGTGGGGCATACACCAGTAATGCCTGCTCCCAGAGACACCCCCACTTACAAAAAGATAGGCTCCAGAGCTGAGCAGCCTGAGGGTCCAATCTCTGGCTAACAACTTTACGTCCCTGAGTCTCAGTTTCCTCACTGTGAGAGCAATAGGAACATCCCACCTCACAAGGGAAGTCACTTCCCACCCAGGATGTCAGGATGGTCTCACACTGGGCATCGGGCATGCAAAGATCCTAATTTCATTCCCCCTGACCACGCACCTTCTAAGTGCCAAGAGCCAGACTGGACATCTCACACCTCCAGTCCTAAGCCCCACAGCAAGCCACAGAGGCAGGTCGGAGACTCAGACCCAGGGCTGCGGAGCCCTGCATCCGCACTACCAAGTCTGTGCTTCCGCTGTGTGCCTGGCCCTGCTCTAGACGCTTAATCTCACTTAGTCCTCGCCACCCTCGATGAGTGGAATGCTATGATTATTATCTCACTTTCTAAATGAGGCTCAGAGACAGACGCGAACTTGACCACGTTCACCTACTGGGAAAGGGGGCAGAGAGGAGATTCAAGCCCAGCTGAGCTGACCCCAAGAACCAGCCCTTCTTCTCCCCTCTGAACACCTGGCTCAACACACACCTTCTCCACGAAGTGTCTCCAAACCCAGTCGCCCCCATCACCACCACCCAGCTTGCCCGCATCACTCCATGCCCGCTGGCACTCAAACCCAGTTGCCGCCCCCCCTCCTTGCCCCCATCATTGCATGCCTGCTGGCACTCAGTATGGCTTTTCCTGTAGTTGTTTGCCATGACTGTGAGTGCCATCGTTCCTAGAATTTTTCCCTTGACATCCCCCCTCCACCCCAGGTCCCCCCCAGCCTACCCCCACACCCCACACAGGGGGCCTTGGGCCAGCCAGAGCCCCACCTGCTTCATAATAATTAATGAAACCCCAAACTGTGACCTGCACTCTTGGTCCAAGCCTCGTGCCTAGTGATCTCAGCTGGCGTGGTGAGGGTGGGAGGGATGAGGAAGCAGCGGAAACATTCGTGGGATGAAGGGGTCTCCCTGCCCCGCTCGCCACTCCCTGAGAGGACCTTTGGCAATCAGACAAGGCAGTAGGTTTACCAAGAAAAGGAGGAAGAAGAAAATGCAGGCAGAAGGCAAGAAGCGCATGGCATGGGTGATTCAACACCCAGTGGGCGGTGGGTGCCTGGATACCAGACTCTGGGGAGTGGCTGACCGAAGAGGGGGTCCACAGCCCAGGAGGAGGGCCAAAGTCAAAAGGACCCAAGCAGAGAGAGGAGGGGTCCATGAGCTCTGAGCACCATGTGTGGCTGTTATCCACTCAGACCTCCGTAACTCCACCCAGCAGCCCTGCAAGGCAGGTATCCACACCCCCATTTAATGTAGCAAGACACAGAAGATCAGAAAGGTAAAGTGACTTGCCCCAGGTCACACAGCATCTAAGTGGTGGAGCTGAGACTCAACCAATGTTGACGGCTCAGAAAAGGAGTTAAAAGCCTTCGTCGTCATACCTGGATTCCAGTGTGGGCTCCCCTGCTTGTGACTGTGTGGCTTTGGACATGTCACACCTCCTCTCTAGGTCTCGACTTCTCAGCACAATGGGCAACACCCCAACCTCATTCATTGTCGGATGACATCTGTGAGCTGGCACAAAGTCTGTCTCAAATCAGAGACAGGTACTGTGGGGCTGGTGGTGTGCACCCTATTTGAATGCCCCCATTACTGGGGAGCCCAGTCCCTTACAGAAGTGATTTTCCCTTTAAAACTTCTCCTTATTTTGAGCTAAATAAAACATGCCTTTCCCAGGACCATCCCAGGCTGGCTGTGGGGCCCTCACTACCCTCCGCTCCTCCTTTGACAAAATGAAACGAGACTGCTGACCTTGCAGAGAGGGCTCAGTCACTTGACAAGCATTTGCTGGGCTCCTACTGTGTGCCAAGCCTTGGTCTTGGCACTAGGGGCACAGAAGTAAACAAGACCGAGAAAGTCTCTGATATCACGGGGCTGGTGTTCTATGGAGAAGAGACAGACACTAACCCTAGGAACCCTCAGGAAATACAACCACTGGATCAGTATTCGTTGGGGAAATCTAAAGACAAGAAGCATCCAAACAACAGAGAACATTTCGAATTTATTATTCTGATCGCCCAATTTTTAAACGACGTCATTGTATGAATGAGATGATATTCCTTCTTGGCTCAAAACATTTCTGTGGCTCCCACCGTCTTCAGGGTCGAGTCTAGACGCTGCACATGCAACAGATAGGGTTCCAAATGATCTGGCCCCGGGACCTCTCTGGTTTTACCCCCTTGCTTACTCCACTCAAGCCATACTAGGCTTCTCCCTGCTCCTGGAATGTGCCAAGCTCTTTCAGCTCTCAGAGCTGCCGCGAGCAGCAAGCTGTCCCCTCCACCTGAAGCTCTGCCTCTCCTTCTCCAACAGTTGCCATCTCGCACCCCAGGGAGACGGATCTGGGTCCAGTCTTGCCTCTGTTTGGTTCACTTGGCCTCCCTCCCCCTGCCCCTACGAAAATCCACGCAAAACGGAAAGAAAAATAGCCAGGAAAGAGCGTGAGTCATTTGTTTACAGGCTAATTAATTACTAAGCTCAAAAACTTGATTTCCATTCTTCCCTTTTTTCCCCTCTCTGCCCTTTGAGAATGTTTGGAATCCACATTGTTTCCCAACGCAAAAGTATGTCAAGTTTATTTTTAGCAAACGCACATGATGGCTGGGACTGTTATTCATCCCCCCCGCCCCGCGTCAGTAAGAAGCCACTCCACAGAGCGTGCGGGCAGCTGAACGCTCTTCACATGTGGCTTCTGGGAGGCCAGCAGGTCCGCCATAGCCTTGATGGCCCTGGGCTCAGTGAGACCCGAGCAGGGTCTGAGGGGCTGGGGATAGACGTTCCCGGCTGCAGTTTCTCCTCCTGACCAGGGCTGGCGCTGTGGTGTTGGGGTGGGAGGAGTGATGTCTCCCAAGCTGGCTGAGCAAACGCCTTTTTCCTGGACCGCCAAGTGGCATAACTTGGGTATTCCGGTGACTTGTCCTTCCACATTTTGTCTTTTGGAAGGGAGTGGGAGAAGCCTGATTGATTGACCTTTGGTTCAGTCAGGATGGACAAGCCCTCCGATTCTGTCTAGCTGATTCTCCTGTGCCTTCTCTGCCCACTTCCCCACCACACACCCTCACTCCCACCCTCCATGCCTGTCAGCCGACCCTGTCACCCCCTCCTGCGCTCTGAGAGCCCAGACTGGAAAGTAGGGGTGGCCTTGTCATGGGAACTCTTCCAAGGGTTTCCTTCCAAGATGGCTGCTTCCACTTCCTGTCCCAAGATGGAGTCCAGCAGCTATGAAAAATCTACTTCCAGCTACTTCAAGGGAATGAGAAAGGACCTGTCTCCAACAGATACCATTACCCAGCAATAAAGATGGCATTATGGCCGTGGAGAGCAGGAGAGTGTTACTTCTAGAAGGCGGGATGATATTTACCACACTCGCGCTGTGTGTGTCCCTGGGCCTGGCATACAGTAGGAAAGACTTAGTAAAGGATTGCGACCTGAGTTCTGGGCTCACCGTGCAATATTAGTTAAGTCACGCACTCTTTCTGAGCCTCAGTGTCTTCCAAATGGGTAACTGACCTCTAACCCTACAGCTGGGGTCGCAAACTCAGCTGCCCACAAGAGTCAGGGAGGGACACAAAAGTGAAACAGGTAGGGGGCGGCTGTGGCCGGGTAGGGCCCTTGGCGGCCGCCATTCCTCAGCTCCAACACACAGCAGTTACGAACCCGGGGCCCCTGGATCCTCTCGTTTCTCAAGGGAAGCCAGAAGTGTGGATGTTTCTGTGCAACATCCTTAATGTTCAGGGTTGGCAACTCATTTTCACTTTCAGCAAAAGCACTGCAAGGGCCAAACCCAACGTGCCTCGAGGCCAAGCAGGCCCACGGGCCACCAGCTTGAGCCCTTGGTGGTTAGCACTCGTGGTTCAGGAGGCCTTGAACAGGCCTGTCCCGCCCAAGCCTGGGACAAGGGTTTGGGATGGAGGAGGCGGTGGAAGCCTCGCCCCGTGTGGGAGTAGCTATTATCCCGGCTTATGGGAGGGCTGGGCTGGACTTGGTGGTGCTGGGGCTGTGGGCATTGCCTGCAGAGCTCTGCCTTCCACTTAATTAAGGAAGCTGATAATAATCTAGGTGGAGCGTGGAGATAGGTCAAGAATGAGTTAGCAAACTACAGTCGGTTGATTGTATCTATTGTAAAAAGCCCAGATATAATATCAGATTAGTACACTTTGTGTGCCGTTTATAACACCGTGTCATTATGGGACAGACGTGTTATAATTAAGGCCCCAGCGGGCCCCCTTCTCTCCCTGACTTTGCAGGTCCGGGCACCGTGTCTCCGCTTAACTCCTTCCTGGCCAGTGGGCTCTGCTGGCGGGTTTGTAACACAAATCTGGATCAGCCAGGCCCTGACACATCCCACAGGGTGCCAGACTCCTTGCTGGGCACTGGGGGGCAGCGGGAGAACCAAGGCAGCCGTGGGTCTGTTGTCACAGAGCTCCGAGGCTGGGGGAAGGAGGGCTGAGAGTAGATATAGACACAAACAAAACAAGTCAAGTTCATGGTGAGTGCTGTCAGGGAGCTGGATAGGGGGCCCTCGGGGGAGTCGGGCAGTCGAGGGACCATCTGACAGGCTGGCCAGGAAAATGTCTCCAAATACAAGCTAAAGAGGGCAAAGCACGTTCACTGGCCCTGGTGAGGTTCACTGAGGTGTAATCTAGGCCGACATGGCCCTTCCTGCCCACTCATGCCCTGATTCAGCAAAACTTTGTGGCACACCTACTGTGTGCCAGGAGCTTCCCAGGTGGCTCAGTGGTAAACAGTCTGCCCACCAATGCAGGAGATGCAGTTTCGATCCCTGCATTGGGAAGATGCCCTGGAGGAGGAAACAGCAGCCCACCCTGGTATTCTTGCCTGGAGAAGGAGGACAAGAAGAGACATGGACAGAGGAGGCTGGTGGGCTGCAGTCCATGGGGTCACAAAGAGTCAGACATGACTGCACACACACGCACACACTCGCTATGGGCCAGGCCTGGGCTGAGCACCAGGGAAGGACTGTGAACAGAACAGACAACAGTCCCTGCCCTGAGGAAGGAGACACATATTAAACAAATAAACAAATATGTAATATGATGGCGAGTCAGGAAGAAAGAAGGGCTGAGGGTGATACTGGAGGTGACGCTTCAGCAGGGTAGCCAGGGAAGGCGTCCTGGAGGCAGTGACATTGAGATGAGGTCTGAATGACACGCGGGATCCAGCTATGAGGTAGAGCTGGGGGAAGAGCGCTCCAGACACATGGAACAGCAAGGCAAAGCCCTGGGGTGAGACCACACCTGGTGTGTTGGAGAGCTCGCAAGGAGGCAATCGGAGTGGAGAAAAGTGAGCTAGGAAGAGAGAGTAGTGATGAGGAGGTCAGAAAGGCAATGGGGCCAGATGAGGCAGGGCCCTGTGGGCCTTGGGAAGACTTTGGCTTGTGTTCTGGACGTGAGCCACGGAGGGTTCTAAGCAGAAGGACAAGATCTGACTTAGGATCCACCTGGGTTTAGCAGGACCCTTTGGGCTGTGTGGAGAATGGCGAGATCAGCAACGAGGTGCTTTGAATCCAGGTGTGGAAGTGAAGGGGGGCAACCCGGTTGGGTCTGGATGTATTTCAAGGGTAGGGCTGACAGAATCTCCTACCAACTATCGGATGTGGGACAAGAGGTGGATCGAGTGACCCCAAGGTTTGAGCCTGAGCACCTGGAAGGGTGGAGCCGTCATTTCCTGAGAGTGGAGAGCTGTGGGTGGGCCCAGGGCCCAGGTGTGCCCTCTGCCCACTCCCTGAAAGCCCCCTGCTGACTCCCAGCCCACCCCAGCCTCTGCTGGGTCAGGACAGGAGGGAGAGAGTGAAAACTCAGCTCCACCCAGGCCTCCAGGCAGGAAAGGGGCACCCAGGGCCTGGCCGCAGGGTGACACAACATTTAATAATTTTGCCGCTGAGAGTTTTGCAATGGGCGCTCTTTATCGACTGCTAAAGAGAGTGGGATTTTGCAACCATCCCAACGGGTGATACGACTAATGCCAAGCCAGAGGGACATGGGACCAAGCCACGGGCATCTCCTTGACCCACAGGGACTGACACTCCAACAGGCAGTCCAGAGCTGAGCCATCACGGCGCCACGAAGTGCCGGCAGCAAGCTCTGGCCTCTGGATCACGAGATTCCAATCTCAGCTCATCCACTTGGCCGGGGACCTTGGGCAAGTCACTTCCCCTCTCTGGACCTCAGCTCTTCCTCTGTAAAAAGGAGAGCAATTAAAGGGATTGTTTTCAAATTACTTTAAAACTATTACCCAACCTACCATTTAACCTTTATTGAACATTGACTGTGTACCAGGACCCATGCTTAGGCGTTTTCTCTACATCATCTCATTTAATCCTCATGTCTTTTAAATCTTTTAAACTGCTGTTTTCCTATTTTATAAATGGGGAAACTGAGGCTGAGAGAAAGGAGGTGCTGCCCCCAGGTCAGCCAGCCTGTGAGGAGCAGGGACTCAGACCCAGGTCTGTCTGAGTCCAAACCCCGGCTCTGTCTTAGGAAGTCACTGCGGGTCTCTGAGGCTGTTTCCTCATCAGCATACTAGGAAGTACAAAATGAGTAGAATCGAGCAGCTTTGCCCTCAGCGGGTTGGTGTCCAGTACTTGGGCCACCCTGCGAGCACAGGGGCCATTGGCTTTATCACCAGGACTGCTGTGAGCACCACCCTTCAGAGTGCCCAACAGCTGGGATGCCCCTCCTCCCTGCTCCATTCAGCCCTGCGGGGCACAGACAGGGCACAGGCTTTAGAATCATGGCCAAGATCCCTCCTGCCCTCTTGCTGTGACCCTGGGCACATCCCCCCTGTCCCCTGGGGCAAGAATTCCCAACCATTCCAGGCCACTTACAGGCCAAAAGAGGCCACTGAGGCAATGATAATCCCGGTGTGCTGGGCCTGCTGAGCAGTCCTATGGAAAGGGGTCGTTTACCCTATCCAGCAGAGGAGGACACCAAAGCTTAGGCTGGCACACAACTGGCCCAGGACAGCAGTGCAAGGAGAAGGGGCAGAGATGCTGCTCCACCATGACAGGGCCTCTGCCTACTAAGGCGCTGACGCAGAAGCCTTCCTGCGAAGTCTCTCTTTGTTTCTCTCCCCTTCTGTGTCTCCCTGCCTTTCTCTTTCCTCTGTCTCTCCCTCAGTGTCTCTGTCTCTCCCCCATGTCTGTCTCTCTCCCTGTCTCTCTGTCTCTCTCAGTGTCTCTGTCTCTCCCTCAGTGTCTCTGACTCACCCTCAATGTCTTCTCTCTCTCTCCCTCTGTCTCTTCCCATGTCCCGGTCTCTCCCCATGTCTCTGTCTCCCCCCATCTCTCTGTCTCTCCCTCTGTCTCTCTGTCTCTCCCTCTGTCTCTCTGTCTCTCCCCCATGTCTCTGTCTGTCCCCTATGTCTCTGTCTCTCCCCCTGTCTCTCTGTCTCTCCCTCATATCTATCTCTCCCTCTATCTCTGTCTCTCCCCCGTCTCTCTGTCTCTCGCAATCTCTGTCTCTCCCCCATATCTCTGTCTCCCCCATCTCTCTGTCTCTCCCTCTGTCTCTCTGTCTCTCCCTCTGTCTCTCTGTCTCTCCCCCATGTCTCTATCTCTCCCTCATATCTCTCTGTCTCTTCCCCATGTCTCTCTGTCTCTCGCTCAGTGTCTCCACCTCTCCATCGTTTCTCTCTGGCCCTCCCTCAGTATCTCTGGCCCAGGCTCCCTCTTCCCTACATTAGCTCTGGGCCCGCCCACCTCCACTCCATTTCTGGCTCTATCAATATTTATTGAGGAGAAGGCCTCTGGCCATCTAATTTGCCTGACACCCTCACCCAGCCGTACCTTTCCTCTCACAGACACCACCCAAGGGTTCCCTAGAGAAGGAAGGCAGGGTGGGGGACCCACAGCCTCAGTGGTGCTCAGAATGTCCCCAGTTCAGGGTCCACAGCCCTGGCCCCAGACCTGGCCCCAGCTGGATTCTCTCTTATAAGTCAAGGGCAGACTCTGCCCACAGTGCCCTGGGGGCGAATGCTAACTGACCCCAGCCAAACGTGGCCCTCTCTCTCCCCTTGCACTGATTGGCTGAGGTTAGACGTGGAGTGTATCTGTGGCCAGTGAGATGGGGAATTCTGCCAAAGGACGTCTGGGAACAATTTCTTCATTCTTAGGAGGACATATGAAGGCCTTTGCCTGCCTTGACCATAGCCACGTGAGGAAGAGATGGCAGGAGATTTGGCAGCCATCATGGAGCTATAAGGAACGGGGCTGAGAAGACAGAACCACGAGGTGGGAAGAACCTGAGCTTTCAGTGACGTCCAGCCCACCCCAACCTCCAGCTCACCAAACCATTCTTCATCCACGCATTCGACAAATCTTTATGTTACACCTGGTGTGTGTCAAGCCCTGTGCTGGGCACGGCAATAGAGCTGGAAACAGAACTGGCGTGGTTCCTGCCTCGCATTCCGGAGCAGGGACTAGACCTCCACTGAGTCATCGACTGAGCAAGTGCGGCCATATGGCCATAATGACGGCTGCAAGGAGAGATCCACGGAGACGAGACCCGCAGGGGGCAGGGAGGAAAGCGCCCCAGCAGAGCACCTGAGAGGGAGAGTGGCAGGAGCCTGGCGGGGAACTTCAGGCAGCACCTTCGGGCTGTGACTAGGAGGCTGAGCCTTATTCTGAGGGCAGTGGGAACCACGCAGACTGTTGAGCGAAGTTGCTGCATGGGGATCCTGCTTATGTTTCCTAAGGCTCCATCGGACAGCACGTAGGGAGGAGATGTAGGGGTGAGACGGAGCAGGAGAGCGATCGTCCAGGCTGAACGGTGTGGGGGTGGGAACCCCTGAGCAGTGGGGACCGGAAAAGGCAAGACTTCGGGGGTGGCAGTAACGGTCCTTATTGATTGCTTCCCACCGTCAGGCACGGTTCCAAGTGCCTCACAGACAGTATCCCATGTAAGCACGTCCCTGTGAAGTGGAAACTCTTACGGTCCCTGCTTTACAAGGAGGAAACTGAGGCCATCGTGGGATCAGTGCCCAAGAAGTAGCTCAGAGCCTCATTTGCCAGCACGTTCTGCCTCCACTCCAGTGGGCCTCAGGACACTGTAAACCTGGGGCATCCAGGGTTCCTTTGGGCTGTCAGTCACCCCGGACTCTCCCTGCCCCCATGGGGGACACATGGGAATCTCATCATGTGTCAGCCCTTTCCTATTTCACTCTCCTTGAGAAGTCACTTCTATCACATCCAAGGTCTCCCAGCCACAGACTCCACGTCCCCTGCACCCGCCACTCTCTTCTATGGGGCAGGACCCCACCCCCCATGACTTGGGAACCCAGAGGAAGGCAGGGACTTGCCTGAGGCCACCTAGCATGTCCCTGGTGCAGGTGCCTCAGCTGAGGTGAGGCCAGCAGGGCCTGTGCAGTTATCTGCGGCCAGAGGCCCAGTGGGATGGCTGGGGCGCCTGATACGGTGGCCTGTGGTCCCAGCCCCCTCGATGTCAAGTAGGCCAGGCACAGCCCAGAGATAATCAGGACTGGATTCTGGCCAGTGATTCATTACAACATCACACCCAGGGCCACCCCACAGCTGTGAGGACTCAGAGGCAGGATCTTCTGAGGCTGGGACTGCAGGAGGGGTGGGGATGGTGCGGGGAGACCCAGGGGTTCCTCTCAGATCCCTTCCTAGGAGGAATCCACACAGCAGAAATGTCCAGGCCGCTTCTTGACGGTCACAGGCTGGCTCACGGCGGGACACAGTGGTGATCAGGCAGAGCTGGTGCCTATCCTCAGAAAACTGACGCTTGCGTGGAGGAAGCAGGCCTCAGAGCTGGAGTCCCATTAAAAGGAAGGAAGAAGAGGGACTTCCCTGGTGTCCCCGTAGTTAACACTCTATGCTTCCAATGCAGGGGCCGTGGGTTCAATCCCTGGTCAGGGAACTAAGATCCCACACACCGTGTGGCTCGGCCAAAAGAGTCAAAAAAAAAAAAAAAAAAAAAAACAGAAGAAGAAAAGGAAGGAGAAGGGCAGGAGAGGCCTCCTAGTGAGGTGACTTTGAGCTGAGGGCTGAAGCATACATAGGACAGAGCTCTGGGAAGAGGAAGAGAATCCCGGGAGCATATGCAAAGGTCCTGTGGTGGCCCAGTGTGGACTATCTGGGGTAAAAGCATAGAAAGGGAGGATCAGGGTAATGAGGCAGGAGCAGAAACAGATCAACAGGCACCCCTAGACCAAGGTGAGGGGCTGGGATTTTAGTTTATGGGCCACTGGGAGCCATGGAAGGCTGCAGGCAGGGCTTAGGACAGATGCGTTCAGACTGGGAGTCCAGGGCATCAGATCTGCAGGACGGCCTGGGGGGTGCTGAGCAATGTCAGGTTCTCAGACCTGAGGCTCCAGGCCCCTGGAGCCCTCCTCGGTCCAACATTCGGGGCTCTGGCAGCCAGCATCGGAGGCCCAATGGAGCCATCCCGGGGACCCATAGGCAGTTCCAGGCAGCAATTATCTGTTTTGAGCACTAGTAAGTCCAGTTTCACCTCAGGCCTCCCAGCTCTGCTCTGAGAGGGGCCCATGGAGAGGCAGCCTCCAGGTACAAGGTCCCAAGGGAATGCTGGAGGGGCAAGAGAAGGGGCCCCCCTGAGCCCGTTCCTAGGAACACGCAGAACTTCAACTGCCACCCCGAGGCGTGGAGACAGCCCTGCTGGTGAGGCCTGCAGCAGGCTCTGCCCCGTGCCCACACCCTCCCGCCCCCAAGCTCCCTGTACCTCAGGCGGCCCCAGGATCCTGGCCGCCCCAACTCCTGCCCCGAGATCCCCACTGTCTCTCCTGCTGTCTCTGGTTCTTCACCTCTCTCAGCTGCACCTGGCTCTGTGTGTGTGTGTGTGTGTGTGTGTGTGTGTGTGTGTCTCCTGCTCTCCATCCTCTCTCTCTGTCTCTCTCCTTGCCCTCTAGCCCCAGCTTAAAGCCCAGGCACTCTCCCCTTCCCCGCTGGTCTCCAGCCCAAAGCCCCAGGTCTAGAGAAGCCCTTCGGGTCCAGCCCATCAGGGGCGCAGGGTGGGAATGAGTGACGCTGAGAGGCCCCAGGCAGAGGAGTAAAGACCGTGTCTGCCCTGACTGCTCCAACCCTGCCGGTTTTTCCAGCTCAGCTCCGCCCTGCACGGGGCCACCCCCTCCCCAGGTACCCACTCTCCTTGCTCCAAGTGGGGCCTGACCCGGAGCGTCCTGGAAAACAGAAGGGGAGGCAGGATCAGCTCGCCTGGGCCCTCCAGCCAGCCCAGGCTAGGGCTGGAAACTTACAACTCTATAAGCAAGTGGGGGAAACTGAGACTCAGAGAGGGCTTAGGGCCACACAGCTGAATAGGGTCAGACTTTGAACCCAGGACCCAGGAAGGGATGCAGATATAAATAAAGGTCCCCCTCTTGCTCCTGGACCCCAGGTCTCCTTCCCCAGAGGTCACCCTGCTCCCAGTTTCTTGTGTGTCCTTCCAGAATCATCCAGGCATATCCATATGTCTCTTCTTTTATGAATGCTTTAACACAAGCGGTGGAACGACACTGTTCTGCACCTGCTTTTTCACTTAGCCGTATCTTGGAGATCTTGTCTTATCAAAACCTTCTTCCTTATTTCTGACGCCTGCTGTGTCCTCCAGGGAGTAGACCAGCCCCAACAAACTTGCCCAGCCCCACTAATGGACATCCTGGTTGTTTCCAGTCCTTTTGCATCCTCCCAACACACACGTGTATCCACTCAGGTTCACACACTTGCTGGGCTGCTGACCTGTAGGATCCAATTGTCTAGGAAGGTGGCAGTGACTGTAACCCAGGGATAAGCTCAGAAATCATCACAATTGCCGGCTTCTGGATGCTCCAAAGCACCCAAAGTGGGAGCTTGGGTGAAGGACCCTTAGAATCTGCGTGTTTAGCAAACACCTCCCAGAGAAGAGGGACTCGTCGAGCTGAGAGGCTGTGGCAAAACAGTGGACTGTCTAGCTGTGTTTTCCAGCCGTGTTTGCAGCTCGCAGGGCCCAGGGGACGCCCTGCCCTCCATCCCAGAGTCTCCCTTTCGTTCCATTCATGTGAGGCTCTGGAAACACTGGCGGGGGTGGTAAAAAGGACTCTGCACGGTGAAACGTAAGCAATAATGAAGCTGAAAAAAATGAAGCAATCAAAGGGGAAACAGAGGCAAAGAGAGGCGACTGGACAAGGCTGAGATTCCACGGGCCCTGGTGTTGATATGCAGCCAGGCTGAACTTGAACCGAGGTCTCCTAACTCTTAGGCCACGAGTTTTCTGTTGCACGCCACACACCCTGGCCCAATCTCCTGTCAGTTAGCCAGCACTGATCCCCCCACCCACCAGCGATCTGCCTACTAGCCCACCCCTCCTCATCCTGTTCGCTGTTCACATCATCACGCAGCCCACCCTACCCATCCAAATCCATCCATCCATCTATTCATCTAGGTCCTTGTTCACAGACCCTCATCCAACCATCCACCCCCCAACCTCCACGCAGGATTCGGAGCACCTACCAAGTACCAGGTGCCGTTCTAAACCCTGGGAGCCCAGGATCTATGAGACAAACCGGTTCCTGCCCCAGGATCTCAGCGCCTACAGAAGAGAGTGACCGCAGATAGAGAATCACACACATCCAGACCCTGAACAGGGTCCTGGCTGTGAAGACCACGCACAGGGGTGGAAGCGAGCACGTGGAGGGTCAGGGAAGTCCTCTTTGGGTGAGGACCCTCTCCAGTGAGGGCTAAGTCAGGAGTAGGCATGAACCCGGGGGAGAGGGGAGGGAAAGGCATTTGTCGACGAGGCAGCAGCATGGGCAGAGCAGGAGACAGAGGAGCAGGAGCTGGGGGCTGGACGAGTGGCCCTCCAAAGAGGAGGGAGGGCGGGAGGTGAGGAGGGGCGAGGCGGAGGTGTGAGCAGGACGTGCTGGCCAGGGAGGACGAAGCTGATGGGGGAGCCAGCTACGGCGCGTGCGGGAGAGGGATGCTGGGAGACCTGGGAGGCCTGGGGTAGGAGCCACAGAGCAGAGGCCACCAGCCAGGAATCAGACTCCCCGGAAGCCGTACAGAAGAGGCCTCGGGGAGCTGTGGGGCGCTTCGGGGGACACGGTCTGCTTCCTGCCTCTCCCGCCAGAGAACCAGTCCCCGCGCCCCCACCAGCTCCCGGCGCCCTGGCAGCCCCGGCCTGGCCCCTCCTTCTGCTCACCGGCCAGTCCTGCCGCACTGCAGGGGGTCTTCCCCTGCCTCTCCCCCACCCAGTTCATCAGGGGGCTCCAAGCCTTCCGTAAGGGGTCCCCTCGGGCCTCACCCAACCTGCAAGGCCTCCATTAAAGCTTAGCAGGTCACTCCATTCAAAGCCTCCACAGTACCGTGATGCTATTTATTGAGTGCCTACTGTGTACCAGGCCCTGGACTCAGCACTTTCCACCGTTCTTTCTTTCCAGTCTCTCCTCTCCCTGGCTGCCACCACCCATAACCCTGGGGGGAGAAATCAAATCATATCCCCCTCTGCTCAGAATGCCACCCCTCCATGACTGCATCCACACACCGCCTTCTAGCGCCTCTCCTGCTTGTCCCCCTCACTCCCAGCAGCCCCCAAGCAGCTCCCCGACAGGGGAGGCCTGACCCCACCACAGGGCCTTTGCTCGTGCTGGTCCCTGTCCCACTCTCCCTCCTCCTCCAGGCCTTTGCTTAAACACAGCCTCTCTCACTGAGGCCCTTCCTGACCTCTGTAGTTAAATGCAACATCACACACACAAGCACACACACACACACACACATACACACACACACCAGCATTCCTTCTTTCTTTTTATAATCAAAGTGTTGGGTTTTTTTTTTTTAATTATTTTGGCCACACTGCAAGGCTTTCAGGATCTTAGTTCCTGGATCAAACCCAGGCCCTTGGCAATGAAAGCATGGAGCCTCAAACCCTGGACCGCCAGAGAATTCCCTCTCCTTCCTCTTCTGTGGACTTCCCCAGTGGCTCAGGCAATGTGGGAGACCCGGGTTCGATCCCTGGGTTGGGAAGACCCCCTGGAGGAGGGCGTGGCAACACACTCCAGTACTCTTGCCTGGAGAGTCCCCATGGACAGAGGAGCCCCGAGGGCTGCAGGCTCTCCTTTATTTCTCTTCACAGCGCTCACCGTCTGACTGGCTGTACCTCCCTCCATGAGGGTGCAAGCGCCATGAAGACACGGTTTGGGGCTGTCTTGCTCTCTGCTGTATGCGGGGACTTAGGCCAGGTTGTTCTCATTCCTGGAGCACATCCTTGAGAGGCTTCTGTGCGCTGGACGCAGGGTCACAGACATCGCAGACAGCAACAGGGAAACGTGGAAAGTGGCATCAGAGGCTTTGGGCTCAGGACGCCATGCGGTCACTTCCCAGTTGTGGGACCTCCGAAGAATACTGGAGCCCTGAGGTTCAGTGATCCCAGAGACTGGTGCCCCCCCACCCAACGCCATCCCGTCAGCTCCTCCAGGGACCCTGTGACACCCTCAGTGTTCTTCTCTGGAAAACGCTCCGCTCAGGTACCAGATGGTCTGTGCTTCCACAGCTTTCACGACAGATGCCAGCTAACCAAGAGCCGCCTCGCCGGGGCCCTCAGTGACCCAGAGCTGGGTTTTGCTGATGTTTCTTTTTTCCCTTTGTTTCCGTGAGTTCATCTACCAGCCACTTACTTATTGGGCACCAAGTGGGTGGCTATCATGGAGGATCACAGATGCTCCACTTACAGACAGGACTAATAGACGGGGACTCAGGAACAGAGAGATGGGTTAGAAAATGGGGAGGAGGTGGGAAGCCACAAGAGGACATGCCCACATAGTGGGCTTTGGGTGGATGAGGCTGGTGAAAATGTACCCAGGTTACACTTCCATAAAAGACTCACCTTTTAAAAAGTATAACAGGAGAAAAGGAAGGAAGGAAAAGACACATCGTGAAAGCGTAAGCTGCTCAGATGTGTCTGACCTTTTGTGATCCCATGGACTGCAACCCACCAGGCTCCTCTGTCCATGGAATCCTCCAGACAAGAATACCGGAGTGGGTAGCCATTCCCATTTCCAGGGATTCCCAACCCAAGGATCAAACCCAAGTCTCCTGCATTGCAGGCAGATTCTCTACCCTCTGAGCCATGAGGGAAGCCCAAAAGTGAAAGTGTTAGTCGCTCAGCTGTGTCCAACTCTTTGTGACCCCATGGACGGTAGCGCACCAGGCTCCTCTGTCCGTGGAATAAAAGGCACACTGGCACACACCTTTTTTTTTTTTTTTGGCCGCACCACACAGCATGCAGGATCTTAGTTCCCCAACCAGGGATAGAACCTGCACCCCCTGCAGTGGAAATTAACCAGTGGGCTGCCGGGGAGGTCCACACTGGCACACAGATCAAAGTGATGCATAGACCAGGGTCCGGAAGTTTGCACCCCCAAATCATAAAACCCTCCAAGGAGGGTGAGGAAGGGATTGGCTCTGGGGCAAGCGAGCCTCATCAGAAATGTTTTCACATCTTAAGAGAATGAATGCATGTCTTACTAGCATCATTTGAAATAAAAGGCAAAGAGGTCACTCAAGGCATCAGTGAGCAACTTGTATCTATTAAGCACCTACTGTGTGCTCCAGGGGCACATGGTTAGCCCCACAAAGGCCTAATCTTCCTGAGTTTCACCTTAGCTCAGCCCACTGATGGCAGCTGGGAACCAGAAAACAGAGTTCCTCTCCTGTCTCCCTTAGCCCTGCACAAAGTACTTCTTCCTTCTTCCCAGGTGAGGAAAACCGAGGTCAGCAAGGTTAGTGATGGTGATACCTACACTCAGAGAATGTACCTGAAAGTCTAAGGAGAAACCCTGGTGAAAGTGCTCAGTGACCTTGCTGGACGCCACAAGCCCGGCTCCAAGAAAATGAGGAGACTCGGGTTCTGAAACCACTAAGAATCTCAAAACGCAACAGCAGAGCATTAACCCAAGTACGGAGCCCTCCCGATCACAGGGACCTGAGCGCCTGCCCGGGGGGCAGGCTGGTGAAGCCCGTGCGGGTCTCACCTTAGCTTACCAAGAACTTCCTCAAAACTCAGAGTGATTCATCCACTTGTACAGAGTGAAGTAAGTCAGAAAGAGAAAAACAAATTTTGTAGATTAATGCATATATAAGGAATCTAGAAAAATGGTACTGATTAACCTATTTGCAGGGCAGGAATGGAGACGCTGACATAGAGAACAGGCTTGTGAACTCATCAGGGGAAGCAGAGGGTGGGACAAACTGAGCAGGAGCATTGAAATATATATATATATATATATATATATATATATATATATATATATATATATATATTTCCACACGTGAATAGAGCTGCTGGGAAGTTAGTATATAACAGTGCTCCCCGGTAGCTCAGCTGGTAAAGAATCCGCCTGCAATGCAGGAGACCCCAGTTTGATTCCTGGGTTGGGAAGATCCACTGGAGAAGGGATAGGTTCCCCACTCCAGTGTTCTTGGGCTTCCCTGATAGCTCAGATGGTAAAGAATCTGCTTGCGATGTGAGAGACCTGGGTTCGATTCCTGGGTGGGGAAGATTCCCTGGAGGAGGGCATGGCAACCCACTCCAGTATTCTTGCCTGGAAAATCCCCTGGCGGGCTCCAGTCCATGGGGTCGCAGAGAGTCAGACACGACTGAGCGACTAAGCAGAGCACAGTGACAACCTAGAGGGGTGGGATGGAGGCCGGATGAGATGAGGGTGGAAGGGAGGGGATATATGGATATTTTTGGCTGATTGACATTGTTGTATGGCAAAAACCAACACAGCATGGTAAAGCAATTATCCTCTAATTAACAATAAAATTTTTTTAAAGCCTCAGAGTGGGAAATAAGTGAGTTTTCTGAGTAATCTTCAGACAGTCTGAATCAAGCTCCTTTCTCCAGAACTTTCCATCCCATGCCAGCTGCCTTACCACACTGGTGTTCCTAGGTCTAAGGGCAACACAGACTCCCTCCTTCCTGCAAGTAGCAATAACACCACCAACTGCGGCTCCTATGATTGTGTGCTTGGGACGGGCGGGCGTGGTATTGAGATCTACACACACTGAACTCCTTGAGTCTGCTCATCGGCGCTGTATTAGCTAGATGCCCTCGTGGGCAGGCTCTGGAAGTGGAAACTGAGGCACAAAGTAGGGAGCTGCTCTGCCCAGGTCACACCAGCAGATGAGGGCAGAGCTGGGATTGGCACCAGAGCCCACACACTGGCTCAGGAAGGAAGGCAAAGGCCGGCAGGACGCGGGTGGAGATTGGCAGGGCTGCCACGGGCCAGAAAACCAGGATCCCGGCATGGGAGGTGCAGGCGGGGCCGCCCTCTGCCCCACTGCCTCCCCTCCACACTTGGAGCCCTGAGCCAGAGCTCTGGGCTGGAACAGGTTTCATCATCCCCCGCCAGGCCCCCGGGGAGCCTGTGGGAGCCCAGCACGGCTGTCCAGCCCACTGAATCCAGGCCAGAGCACTGGGTAAGGAGCATACTCCAGGGCCCCCCTAGACCCGGGTTCAAATCCTGCCTCTGCCACACCCACCAGGCAAGGACGTCTCCACCTCTGAGCTCGTGTGGATTTTTTTGGCTGTTGTTTTTCCTTTTGAACCTCAAGGACCAAAAAGGCCAGGTTATCTGAGCGGACTCCTCAGTTCACAGCGGTGTCTTCATTGTCCACACAAGGCTCCTCTCTGGTTTCATTTTTTATTCCCCTTAACCCCACTCTCCACTCCCTGCCCATCTCATTCTCCTATGTCCAATATTCGTCTTTAATTTTTTTATTCTTTTACTTTTGAGTTTAACTTACGTAGGATAACGTGCAGAAAAGGAACTTCTCTCAACAAACTTTTGTCAATGAATTTTTATCACAGCGCCTATTTATTTATGTATAAATGCATGTGACCACCAGCCAGATCAAGACATAGAACTTCTGCAGCAGCCGGGAAGGCTGATCCATGCCCCTTCTCAGACGCTACCTCTGCCCACAAAAGGAACCAATATTTTGACTTCTAGATTTGTCTGACCAATTCTCGAACTTTGTATCGGAGGAATCACACACAGGACGTGGGCTTCTGTGTCTGCCTTGCTTCCCTCCACAAGATTCTTTTAAGATTCATCCATAACGTGCATGAATCCACAGCTCACTCCATATCATTGCTGAATAACATTCCATTTATAGGTGGATTACAATTTGTTGCTCTTCTCACTTGCTAAAAAGCATCTCAGTTGTTTCCAGTCTGGGGCTCCTATAAACAAAACTGCTGGGAATATGCTTACAGGTTTTTTTTTTTTTGGACATGTATTTTCATTTCTCTCGTGTATACTGAAGGTCAGCTCTTTATATTTGTTTTTAAACTTATTTTGGTGTGACCTTTCAACTCATTAAAAATGACAAGAGTTACAGGGACTTTTCAGTCAAGCTACAACATCCTTCACCCAGATTGTTTATATTTTGTCCCACTTACTTTATCACTTCCCCTCTATTCATATTTCTCTCTTATCCTGTGTCATTTGAGAGCCAGTTGTAGGCATTGTTGTTTAGTCACTAAGTCATGTCCAACTCTTTCACGACCCCCTGGACTGTAACCCGCCAGGCCCCTCTGTGCATGGGATTCTCCAGGCAAGCATACTGGAGTGGGCTGCCATTTCCTCCTCCAGGGGATCTTCCCGACCCAGGGATGGAACCCATGTCTCCTGCGTCTTCTGCGTTGGCAGGAGGATTCTTTACCACTGCGCTATCAGAGAAACCCAATTATAGACATGCTGTCCTTTTATTCCTAAACCCTCCAGCCATATCTCCTAACCCTCTCCTCCCTCATTACACAGCCAGTACTACTATCAGGTTCAGGACAGAGCATCAGTGCAGCATGGCTATCAAACCCACACAGCAACCCAATATGCTGTGATCATCCTCATGAGAGTCTCTATGGTTCTTTTCTGGTCCGGAAGGATTCCTCGATTCCCTCAGGTGTACACAGGCTCTTTCAACAGTCCCTCGGCTTCTCCGGGTTGTTCTCATCCTGCTTTTGAGGATGACAGGCTAACTCTTTTGTAACATGTCCTTCACTCTGGATTTGCTCTATGCTCCCTCCTAGTTAGATTCAGGCTATGCATCTTTGCAGGGAGATAATATAAGTGATGCTGTGTTCTTCCTGTGTGTCCTGTTAAGCAGCACACAATCGTGATTTGTCCTATTGCTGGAAAATAAAGATAATAAAAATTCCCACCGCCTAGAGGTATTGAAAGGATTAAAGGAGACACAACCTAAGGCCTGATTTTATAATTATTATCTCTCCTGCCACTGGAGGGAGGGCCAGACATGGCCTAGAAGAACAAGCACAGGGCTATCCCCAGGCTGTCTCCCAGGCTCTAACCCTCACCTTACCTCCTGGAACTTGCAACCCAGATGCACAGAGAGATGGGAGTACCCAGGAGCCCAGAGTTCTAGTCAGACCAGACTGGAGGCCCCTTTGTGCTGGTTCAGCCTGATCCCCTGATGGGATGGGACCCAAGGCCCTGAGTGGGCAGAGGACTTCTCCAATGTCACACGGCAAGCCAGTGGGGACTCAGCCCAGCCTCTGCACCCTCCAAACCAGGGGCTTTAACCCTGAGTGGTTTTGCCCCCCACCCAAGGGACACTTGGCAATGTCTGGAGACATTTTTGGTTGTCACAGCTGGGGGCAGGGATGCTACTAGGCACCTAGTGGGTGGAGGCCAGGGATACTGCAATACCCAAGACAATGCCCCACAACAAAGAATGATCCCGCTTCACATGCCAAAAGTGCCAAGGTTGAGAAACCCTGGTCCACACTCAACTCGTGGCATCAGGTACCAAGTGAGCCCTGGCCAACTTATGCTGCCTACTTTCTCCCAGGGACTGCAAAGAAAGGGCAGTTTGGACCCTCAGCTATGTCTAGGGCTTAAAAAGAGGAGTTCCCATTGCACAAATGAAGGTTTGCTGCCTGAGTCTGATTTTCCCTGAGTTCACAAGGGTTCCAGCTTCCCAGGTGGCACTAGAGATAAAGAATCTGCCTGCCAATGCAGGAGCTGTAAGAGACCCAGGTTCGACCCCTGGGTCCAGAAAATCCCTTGGAGAAGGAAATGGCAACCCACTCCAGTATTCTTGCCTGGAGAATCCCATGGACAGAGGAGCCTGGCAGGCTACAGTCCATGGACTCACAAAAGAGTCGGACATAACTTAGCATCTGAGCAACACGAGGGTGCAGATCAGTGCTGTTGGAGAAGGTTTGAGGCTGTCACAGCCTCTGAGGAGCTGGGTGGTGGGGGCTTACAGGACATCAGCCAGATTGCTAGGCGGGGGTGGTTACACCCTGAGATCATGTCATCATTTCTGGGCTCTGATTTTATAGACTCTGAGGCTCCAGGTGGCTCTAGTTGTTGGCAGAAAGAGACAACTAACCCTGGCATGTAGCAGATTCTCAGTAAATGATTTGTTGGAAAAATTACTTGTGATAATAACTGATCTTTATTGAACAGGTCCTACGTGCACTGCTCTAAGCAGTTTGCCTGTATCATCTCATTTAATGTCACCGAGCCTAGGTACTATTATTCCCATTTTACAGAAGAAAAAACTGAGGCACAGAGAAGTTAAGTCACTTGTCCAAAGTCACAAGTTGTTAAAAGAAACATAAATGAATGAATGGGTGAATGAATAAAATGAGTACCCATCCCCATCTAGATTAGCACTTTTGCTTCAAACATTACCAAATTGAAAGTCTGGTTACAACACTTCTTGGCATCATAACAACCCCAGTTCAACACCCCTGACTCCCTGGTCCTCCCCTTCTCACTGCCTTGAGGGACTGTGTCCCCAGATCTGAGCCTGAGGTAGAGATTTGTGCCACAAAGATCTGGGGACCCTAATTTAAGGGGACCCTTTTGTTTATCAAGGGCTTACTTTCCACAAAGCCTCATGCTACACAACAGTCAGGAATGTGAGAGACACATCACACGCATGAGGAAACTGAGGCTTAGAAGGGGGAGGTCATTCATTCCAGGTCAAACATCTAAGTGACAAACACCTAGTGAGCCATACCCACCTGACTTGTGCGCCCCACAGGGAGTCAGAAGGAGAAAGGGCAGTGAGGAGAAACTGGCAGTGGCAAGGGAACCATGGAGGGTCAGCCTCAGTTCACACTAGTTTCCACAGAGTCCCAGCCTGCCTCCCTAGGTCCCCAGAGGCTCGCCCCTCTCCAGATTATTTGAGAAATAACCCAACTGTATTGAGTTCATCTTTCTTCTCCCCCCTGAATAAAGTCAACAGTTATAGCACACACACACACACACACACACAAAATCCCTTGATCAGTCTCCCCAAACTCCATCTCAGCATTCAGACAATCCAACCTGCACAAAGGCACATTCAATGACATCGTTACAGTGTTTGTGGCTTCGGGGACTTGGAAGCCGTGTCAGTGTCCATCATAAGGGGGAGGGCACATGAAAATACAGCAGACACACCACAAGAATGGTGTGCATCTGAGCAAAAGGCAGTAGAGGCGCCAGAGCAGCATGGAGACATCTCTAAGGCATCATCTGCCGGGAACAGATTGGAAATGGTTGTCCGCTGAAGTATCGTCTGAGCTAGAGAAAGGTGGAGACGACTTAAATCTCCATCAAAAGAGGACAGGCTGCGTGATTGTGGTACATCCATGCAATGGAGTACTGTGTGATCACTAAAAAGATCGAGGCAGCTCTGCAGTGGTGATATGACACAGAGCTGGAAGAGAAAAGCAAAGCACAGACCACAACGGCAAGCGGTATGATAAGAAGCGTGATGTAAATACGGGGTGCGCTCCAGTTCACACAGACCGTCTAAAACAAGAAACACTGCTGTGAGCTGCAGTGGCCTCTGGGGAAGGGAGTTGAGAGTGCGAGGGCTGAAGTGGAAGGAGGACCAGCTCTTCACTGCAAACTTGTCCATATTCTTTGAATAATGAGCATATGTTATACATTCAGAGTAAATAAAAATTAAAAAGAAAAATGCATAAAGACCATGAGGGAATGGAACTGAAACCATCCACAAGAGAGATGACACAGTGCAGGGGCCGGAGGAGGCATCCAGCTGGGGCATGTTGGGGGGGTCAGGGGAGGGCGGTGTGCAGAGATAGGAAATCGGTGACATGCAGGGGACCGTCAAATGAGGAGATATACTGAGGGTAATGGGAGCCAATTTTCTCCCTGTTGAAAAGAGAGTTCCCAATTTGGACAGAGAGACAAACAGAATCAGTGTTGGGGTGCTGGAGTGGGCCTCGAGTTATCAGCTGGAAACTCATAGTCTTCTAATAGATGATGGCCAATGATGATGATAGACAGGTGCAGAAGTAGCGATAATGTGTATGTAAACGTATGTCTAGATACATAAGTATGTAAATATACATATATGTGTGTGCATATTTATAGACACACAGTCCTAAGACAGCCTGGGAGTAGACAGACTCCAGCAGCGATAAGCACACTTCCTGCCAAGATATCGGCTTCTACTGTTCTCTAGGGAAAGGAGCCCAGGATCCTTGGAGAAATGGCTGATTCCAGGGCTGGAGCAAGGAAAGCACTATCTGAACCCGAAACACCTCCTGCTACAAGGCTGGGGAAGTGCTTAAAGAATGGTGGCAACATGTCAAAAGGCCAAGAAACTAACAAAAATAAATTAGTAATTGAAAGCTTGATGAGCAATGGGATAGTTACATGGTTTCAAAGTACCTCCCCTCAAACAATTATCTATTGCAAAGGGGAAAAAAAGTAACTTCACAGACATTCATGACAGATAATCTCTTCCAGTGATGGAAGTAACACCACCATCCTCACCACAAGGAAAAAAATGGTATAACCATGTGAGGGGAGGGGTGTTAACTTACTGTAGTGATCACTTTATAATACATGTATCAAATGCATGTATCAAATCATTCTATTGTACACCTTTAACTTCAGTTCAGTCGCTCAGTTGTGTCCGACTCTTTGCAACCCCATGGACTGCAGCACGCCAGGCTTCCCTGTCCATCACCAACTTCTGGAGCTTACTCAAACTCATGTCCATCGAGTTGGTGATGCCATTCAACCATCTCATCCTCTGTTGTCCCCTTTTCCTCCCGCCTTCAATCTTTCCCAGCGTCGGGGTCTTTTCCAATGAGTCAGCTCTTCGCATCAGGTAGCCAAAGTATTGGAGCTTCAGCTTCAGCATCAGTCCTTGCAATGAATATTCAGGGTTGATTTCCTTTAGGATTGACTGGTTGGATCTCTTTGCAATCCAAGGGACTCTCAAGAGTCTTCTCCAACACCACAGTTCAAAAGCATCAAACCTTTAACTCATACAATGCTATACATCAATTATTTCTCGGTAAAACTGGGGGCAAGGGGAGGGAGTAAACACCATCAACAACAGGACAAAGAAAAGAACACAGCATCACTACTGTGATTTATCTGCATGGTATGAAGAGGCATGACCTGAATCTAACCACAAGGAAACAAGAGACAAACCCAAGGTGAGGGATACACTACAAAACAGCTGGCCTGTCAACCTCAAGAGGGTCAAGGTCACGAGAATCGAGAAAAGACTGAGGAGCTGTTCCAGGTTAAAGGAGACTAGAGAGACATGGCAGCTCAATACAGCGTGTGCTCTGAGCTGCATCCTTTTACCGGGCGTTATTAGGGCATCTGGTGAAAACTGAATGCGTCTCAGGGCCTGGCAGTAATGCAGAATGTTAATTTCCTAATTTTGATGGTTAGATGGTGGTTACATAGAAATACCCTGTTTGTAGGAAGTATACATCAAAGTATCAAGGGGTGATCAGGCAATAGGTCAACAATCAATTCTCAAATAATTCAGGGGGCAAAAAATGTTCTTTTACCATATTTAGAACTTTTCTATAAACGTGAGATCTTTTTTCAAAGTAAAAAGTGCTATAAATTCATGCATGGAAATAACCCAACATGCAGGTATTTAGACAGAGGGTCTTGGGGAGGTGATTAGGTCCCTTTAGGAATGAGATTAGCACCTGTGAGGACCCACCATCTAGGAATCAGGACCTCACCAGACACCAAATCTGCCGGCAACTTGAACTTCTCAGCATCCAGAACTGTGAGAGAGAGATTTCTCCTGTTTAGAGGTCATTCAGCCTATGGTATTCTGTTATGGCAACCAAACTGACCAAGACAGAAAGTATTTTTAAAACATTAAAAAAAAAAAAGAGTTGAAATGGAATAAGATCTAGGACTGAATATGACTACCAGGAATTAAAGCACATACTCATAGCATTTGCTATGACTCAGCAAGGAACTCCTGGGTATATGCCCAGCTGAAATATGCACATATGGTCACCAAAAGACGTGTATTCTACAGTGTTCTCCACAGCCTCAACTCTGAAGACCTAAAAGCTGGAAACAACCCCAATGTCCCTCAGCAACAAAACGGGTAAAGACATTGTGGTATTTGGCGTCCATGCAGTAATGAAAAGGGACAAATGCTAATACACAGGAAATCGGATGAAGTCAGACACTGGGGCTTCCCTGGCGGCTCAGCGACAGGGAAAGAATCCACCTGCCAATGCAGGAGACACCGCTCTGGTGTCTGATCCAGGAAAATACTACATGCCGAGGACCAGCTAAGCCCGTGCGCCACAACTATGGTGGCTGAGCTTGGCCACGAGAGAAGCCACCACAGTAAGAAGCCCGCGCATCACAACTGGAGAGTTGCCGCCACTCGGCACAGCTGGAGAAGAGCCCGCACAGCAGCGAAGACCCAGCACAGCCCAGAATAAATGAGCAAACTGCTTAAAAAGAAATCAGACACACACACACACACACACACACACACACAGAAAGAAGTCAAACGCAAAAGAAGGCATATTGTGTGATCCCGCTTATATAAAGTGCAGAAGCAGGCAAAATTAACGTTTGCTGTTCGAGATCAGGACAATGATTACCCACAGGTAGCGGAGGTGACGGGAGTTCTGGGGGTCTCGATGGTGGTTACACACACGGGAAAGTCCACTGAGCTGTGAACCTATGTTGTGTGTACTTTCCCGTTTGTGTGTATTTCACTAGGAAGAAAAGACATGAGACGATGAGATGCATGAATAAGGATAGATATTAACCACATTAGTGGGGGGGTGAGGTGAGAAGTGGGTAGAATGGATGTGGGGAGCCAGGATGGAGGCAGAAAATGAAACAAAATGCCCTGCACATCTTGAAGGGGCTGATGGCAATTTCATCCCAAGAACCGGGAAGCGTGACTAGCTAATATGCTACACCGGAGTTTGAAGACGAAAGGAAAGATATCACCTGCGTGTCCCTCCTCAACCGGCAAGCGATCTTGGCGACCGGCCCTGTTTGGCAGAAAAGGCCCGAGGCCTGGCTTGGGTAAGGCGGCCCAGGCGGCCCGACTCCTTGCCCAGTTCTGTCTCCTCCACAGCCTACTGACCACCACCCACCGGTTTCTCCAGGGGGCTCGCCTCCTCCCCGGCCACCTCCCACCTCCAGGGCTCCGCAGGCCAGGGCCCGTGAGGCAGGAGTCTGGGGCCAGCTGCAGAAGTCAAAGCTCACCCGCCCAGCTCCCTGGCCTGTGGACTCACCTCGCAGAGACCCCAGCCGGGCCGGCCCTGGGCGGGCTGGCTGAGGTGCCTCTCGGCCCTGGCGGGCCACAGGCTCAGAGCGGCAGGCGGCGGCGGCCGCTTGGGGCGGAGGGGTTGTTTGGGGTGGTGTGGGGTGTCTGGCCCCAGTACAGCTGCCAGCAGGCTCTGTGAGCTGCAGCTGGGGGGCGGGCCCTCTCCGTTTCCAAACTGAGGGCCTCCCCAGTGGCTCACGTGAGGACAGTGTGGAGCGGGGTGTGAGCTCACTGGGGTCAGCGGAAGAGACACTGTCCATTCCCAGGTCCCGATTCAAGCCTGTCCGAACAGGCGCTGGATTCGAGTCTCAGAGGAGGCACCTGAGGATGGAAAACACTTTCCTGACCGATTCCCTCGTGGGTTACTTCTGCAACTGAAATGGATGGAAAGAAATCCTGCCACCCCATTGTTTCTTGTTTAGTCGCTAAGGCATATCCAGCATTTTTTGTGACCCCATGGGCAGTAGCCCCGCCAGGCTCCTCTGTCCATAGGACTTCCCAGGCAAGAATACTGGAGTGGGTTGCCATTTCCTTCTCCAGGGGATCTTCCTGTCTCAGGGACTGAACCTGTATCTCCAGCATTAGCAGGGATTCTTTACCACTGAACCACTTAAGAAGCCCCACAATTCAGGAAAGTGCAGTTTATTCTATTCCAGTTATAAACCAATAAAGCTGTTAAGACAGAAAATGGTTCCACATAAAAATCCGGACTGCCCATTTCTTTGGGAAAATCAGCCAGTGCTATATTGACACAACCATCTCCCACTTTCCATGCCTTGGTAGGGTCAAACTTGCCGCAGCAGCACCTAAAACTGGAGAACAATTAAGACCATGCCTACCCTAACACTGGCTGGGCCACAAGACCTATCCAAGACTACAGAGAATCCACCACATTGCATGGAAATTATTCTTTCTAAGCAAAGAGCAACCTCCTCACGTTGAGCTCATGTGCAATAGGACATTCTCAGACAAGGAAGCACCGGGGCATCACTAAGAAATGCAGGTCACAAAACAGCCCACACAGGTTGATTCCGTTTGGGCAAATGTATCAGTTAGAAATAGATCCAGCTGCTGGTAATGGGAAGCCAAAATGTCAAGGACCTCAATAAGCACAGATTTATTTTCCAATCATGTAAACAAGTCCAGAGTGAGGCAGGCAAGGACTGGTGTGGTTGTTGCATTACAATCAAGAACCCAGATGCCATTTATCTTTTGGTTTCACCACTCTAAGCATGTGTCTTCCAGGCTTCAATGTTTGCCTCATGTTCAAAGTGGTCCTTGAAGCTCCAGCCATCACATCTGAGCAGAAAGAAATGGGAGTTGGAGGCAAAAGGGAAGATGTCTCACAGCTGAGTCAGCCCACTTTAAGTCTTCCTGGAAACCTCACCCACGATCTCTGTTTATATCTTATTGGTCGTCCCTAACTGCAAAAGAAGCTGGGAAATGTAGTCTTAGTAAGGCCACTTGCCCCTAGCAATAGAGAGGTCCCACTGTTAGGGAAGAAAGGGAGGTGGTGTGCATCAAACAGACATTTGCTATATTGAAGAAAAAATACACACAGAACAAAAATTCTGGAAGAAAATAACTCCTGCTTACAGAAGTCTCTATCTACTATCACCCTGCACAAATGAACCTGTTAAAACTTTATAAAATGCTATAAAGAATATTATCCTCTTGTGACAGATGGGGAAACAGACACAGCGAGATACAGTCACTTGCTCCAAGTCACACAACCAGGAAATGGTGATTTTGGAACTAGAATTTTGTTGTTGTTCAGTCACAAAGTCACATCCGACTCTGTGACCTCATAGACTGCAGCACGCCAGGTCCTCTGTCCTCCACTATCTCCCACAGCTTGCTCAGATTCATGTCCATTGAGTCAGTGATGCCATCCAACCATCTCATCCTCTGCCACCCCCTTCTCCTTTTGCCTCCAGTTTTTTCCAGCATCAGGGTCTTTTCCAGTGAGTTGACTCTTGGTCTCAGATGGCCAAAGTATTGGAGCTTCAGCTTCAGCATCTGTCCTTCCAATGAATATTCAGGGTTGATTTCCTTTAAGATTGACTGGTTAGTCAATTAATTGACTCCTTGCAGCCCAAGGGACTCTTAAGAGTCTTCTCCAGCACCACAGTTTGAAAGCATCAATTCTTCAGTGCTCAGCCTTCTTTATGGTCCAAATCTCACATCCATACATGACAACTGGAAAAACCATAGCTTGACTAGACAGATGTTTGTCAGCAAAGTAATGTCTCTGCTTTTTTAATAAGCTGTCTAGGTTCGTTATAGCGTTTCTTCCAAGGAGCAAGCGTCTTTTAATTTCATGGCTGCAGTCACCATCCACAGTGATTTTGGAGCCCTAGAAAATAAAGCCTGTCACTGCTTCCACTTTTCCCCTTCTATTTGCCATGAAATGATGGGACCAGATGCCATGACCTTAGGTTTCTTAATGTTGAATTTCAAGCCAGCTTTTTCACTCTTCTCTTTCACCCTCATCAAGAGGCTCTTTAGTTCCTCTTCACTTTCTGCCATAAGAGTGGTGTCATCTGCATACCTGATGTTGTTGATATTTCTCCCCACCATCTTGATTCCAGCTGTGATTCATCCAGTCTGGCATTTTGCATGATATAGTCTGCATATAAGTTAAATGAGCAGGGTGACAAGATACAGCCTTGTCATACTCCTTCCCCGATTTCCAACCAGTCAGTTGTTCCATGTCCAGTTCTAACCTCTGCTTCTTGACCTGCACACATGCTTTTCAGGAGACAGGTCAGGGGGTCTGGGCTTCCCTGGTGGCTCAGACGGTAAAGCGTCTGCCTGCAATGCGGGAGACCTGGGTTCAAGCCCTGGGTCAGGAAGATCCCCTGGAGAAAGGAAATGGCACCCCACTCCAGTCAATACTCTGGCCTGGAAAATCCCATGGACAGAGGAGCCTGGCAGGCTGCAGTCCATGAGGTTGCAAGGAGTTGGACACGACTAAGGGACTTCACAAGGGGTCTGGTACTCCGAACTAGAATATAGGGGCCAAATTCTAGCATCTGGGCTCTTCACCCACCGAGACAGTAATGATGTTATAAATCATTGTTATTGTTAGTGATGATGGCTATTTCTGACTGCGTGCTGGTACTGTTCTAAATATGCTGCGTGGATTAACTCATTTAACTCTCACAACAACTTTACGTGACAGGTACTATTATTATTCTGTTCTATAAACAAGAAAACAGGCTCAGAGAGGTAAACTAAATTCCCCAAGGCCACACAGCAAGTGTTAAGAAGGTTTGTATTTCTGGGTAGGAGAATGACAGGTGCTTTGTATTCCCTTCTCCTATTGATACCCTGTGTGCTCCAACCCTCCTACCACGACCGTACGCTATTTAGGAAAAAATCAAGTAAGAAAACACTCCTCCTGGAGTCCAGCTCTCGCTTCCCCTCCGACCGCCTACTGCCCCCCCAGGCTGCTGGGAGGCCTGCCCACCCCCCATCAGCGCCCTCTGCCCTGCTCCCACTGCTTCCCAGAGAACTCTCCCTCTCTTGGCTGCCTGCCTCCACTCCTCCCAAGCCCCACTCCTGGCATGGCCTTCCCCTCATTCCTGCCTGCTGAACAGCTCCCCGTGGCTTCAGGCCCTGGGTCAGAGGCTCCGCACCAGCAAGGTCTCCCGGGCCCCGGCACGCAGCCTCTGTGTGCCCTTCACCCACTGCACGTTGCCTCACCGAGAGGCCGAGGGACATGTCTCATCCCACCAACAAACTTGTCAAGAGCTTTCCAGGTGCCAGGCCCTGATGGGAACATCTAGCCGTTCATCCCCAGACAAGCCCTCTGAGCCTCACTCCACAGCGCTGCGTGAGGAACCCAGCCACCCCCGTCTTCCTCCCCCACCACACCCCTGGCTGCCTCGATGCCAGCCATACAGGCTGGTCACTGTTTCCCTAACACACTGAGCTCAGGGCCTTTGCACCTGTGCTCCTTCTGCCTGGAATGCCCTGTAAACTCTCCCCAGTCACCTTCTACCACTTTCCCCCAGGTCTTCATCATGCTCTGAAATTAGCCTGCTAATCCATCAACCAACTCCCCCAGCAGAAGATCAGCCCCAGGGGCACAGGGCCTGCCTTGGGCTCACTGGGGGCCAGCTAAGTAGGTGAACCACGCTGGTACTACTCTATGTTCATGGGGGAGGAGGCCCCAGCCCACAATGGTTGAGGATCTTGCAGGAGGTCATCCAGAAAATAAGGGACAAAACTCGGAGGCTTTTTCCTCCCCCTGCCTCTTACTCAAAGATGGGCTAAAGAGTGCAAAACCAAGGTCTGGCCATCTGTTCCCCCACATGCAGCAACTAACTCACCACAAAGTGGCTTAGCCTGGGTCTCAGACATGGATTCAAACTCTAACTTTGCTGCTTTCTGGGCAAGTGATGTCCCTTCTCAAAGCGTCAGCTCCCCAGTCTTTGACATAGGAGTCCTACCTCTTGGCCTCAGTGGGCACCTGGGAGGGGCTCAAACTGCAGCAGGCTGGAGCCCCCGGAACCTCCCGATTCCCCAGCCCTCTCTAGCCTCCATCACCCCACTATACATGGCTGTGGTCAGTACAAGGTTGAAAACCCCCAAGGAGGGGCAGCTAGCAAGCTAGCCAGCTGGGACCACTGGGACTCCACCACTGGTCATCCAGGTGGTCAGCCAGGCTGAGAGAGGACTAAGTTTGTGGCGAGGGGGCGGGTGTCAGAAGAAAAGAGCAGAGGAAAGGTTTGGGGCAGGGAGACAGAAGCAGGAGAAGGCTTCGTGCTATCACTCCCCAGCCACGGGGCCGGTGCCTTCGCCTCTCTGGGCCTGTTTGTCCAACTAGGGAAGGGGGTGTTAAACAGCACCCAAGTCGTTGGATTATCGCAGATAAAAGGCACACGTGGTGACATAGGGCGAGGGCTCTGAAAACCGAGGCTCTTCCCGGCCCCCATGCCTCACCTGACCCTGGCCTCTGCGGATGCCTCCTCCTAGGAGAGGCCTTCCCGGATGCCCCCACGCCACCCTGCCCTACCTGCCTGCCCTCCGAGCCCTTGTCCCCATCTGTCATTATCTTGTCCTCACTGTCTGCTGCCTGTCCCCAAAACTCATCATCTCTGTTTTGGGAATGTGTCCCCAGCACCCAGCATAGGGCCTGGCACAGAGCAGGTGCTCAATAAATGCTTAAGGAATAAGTGAAAACAAAAAACAAAAAAAAAAAACAACACCTGGTATCTCAGAAACAGGGACAAAACAGTCCCAGAGAGATCTAGATAGGATTTAGGGAGAGGACCCATTCCTTAGGTGTTTAGATGGGGAAGTCCCCCTTCTCTTTCTCATCCTGACTGTCACGACCCTTAGCTGTGCAACCTGGGACAGGTCGCCTCCCCTCTTTGAGCCGGCTTGATTGGCAGGAAAATGCCAATAACAAAAGCCAGGGTCTCCGAGAGGCTGATAAGCCAGTACGTGGTGAGCACAGGGTCTGGCGCCCAGCAGTGTCTCCAGCTTCAATTTCTGACACTCACTTCTATCCCTGGTAAAAATCGCCAGGCTGTGGGGCAACTGCCTAAGATTATGAGGTGTCAGTGTGTTCTGTCAACTCTCCTGTCCCAAGCAAACATTGGTCAGGGTTCCCAGCTAGCCTCACTGGTCAACCCCACTAAATGGGTCGGTGGTTAACATGACCAGGCAGCTGGGAGAGACCAGCAAATCCATCTGTGCGAAGGTCTTGCTCACTGTAAGTGCTGAGTGTGCATCCACCGTGATTCCCGCTCTTTGAGGCACACCCCTGGCCTCCTCCTGCTTCACCCCGTCCTGTTCTCTCTCCCTCTCTCTCTCTCTCTCTCTCTCTCTCTCTCTCTCGTTTCCCAGCTTTTGAACACACCCTCCCTCTTCCCTGCGAGCCTGCAGCCTGCCGATGCATATGCCTACAGTGGGTGTCCCGCCATTTATGACATTTCCCCAAGTCCTCTGGGCACAGCTCTGTCCACAGTGCCCCCACATGCCGCCTGGAGCACCATCAGAGCCCTCAACCTGTTAACTATTTCTCCAAGCCCTCTTCAGGGGCCATCAGATGGGCTCAGGCTTAAATTCCTTTAATGCTGCTTCCAAACTGTGAAACCATAAGCATGTCACTTAACTCCGAGGTGCCTGAGCTGGGGGGCAAGGATTCCTCCAGGCAGGGCCCAGGACGTGGGTGAGGGCTGGGGTTACCAATCAGGCTTTCAGCACCAAGCTTTCCCCAGAGACTTCAGAGCCGAACTTGGCTAACTGGCTCCACCCTTGTTCTTCCTGAGCAGTAACCCCGCTATCGTGGGCCTCAGTTTACTTTTGTCAAACCGGTGTAGCCCCTTCCCTGGGTGCCTATGTCGATTACAGGAGGGTCTGAGCGTGTGAACAGTGACGCTCCACACTCACTGTGCAGCAGCGCTCAGGAAACAGGAGCTTAGGGCCACTCTCTGCCTAGACTTCTCGCCTCTCCCCTCCTTTGCATCCTCTGGTGACAAAAAGTGGGTGAGAAGCGGCAGTCACCAGCCAACTCTTCACGACTGAAGGAGCAGGGACTAGGGAGGTTCCCTCCTAAATGGTGACTCCCTCCCCCCACCCCCTGACCCAAAGACTGAGCTACCTCACTCCCGAGGTCAGCCCCCCCACCCACTCTGCCCCTCAGCAGGTAAATCCCAGAGGCACTTGAGCTGATGCGCTGGTGCTGGTACTGAACGGACTTTGACATTGCAGCTTCCCATCAGTCTTCCGACCGCCCAGGGCCCAGGTTATGTGTGCCCAGGGCCCAGGCCACAAATGGGGTTAGGGAGGTGGCATTTGCCTTGGTCCTCAGCTCCGTAACGGTGGGGGCTGAGTGTCTGTTTCCCACAGGCTTCCACGGGGCGGGGGGCAGAGGGGGGCGGGGGGCAGAGGGGGGCGGGGAACATCCAGGCACCCAAAGGGCAAGGGAGAGGAAGCACACTGCCCCTTCTCAAACCACAGTATCAGCAACCGCTCCCAAGATCCCAGGCCATCCCAGGTCCTCAGCAAACTCATCTACGAAGCCCCCTATTCCACCCTCCCTCCATCCCTGAATTCCTAAAGCAGGGCTCCCCCTACAAACATAGTTCTCACTCTTAAGGGTGCGACAGCCAAAAGCAGATTCACAGCTCTCCAAGCAGGCCACATAATGGCAGCAGCCTCTTTGAAGGTGGTTGAGATTTAGATGAGATGGGCAGGTCCAGGGCTTACTGGACACTGGCCCCTGGCGAGCGCTGGCCACACTCGCGCTGCGCTGGAGATTCAAGTGCCAAATGCCAGGAGCCTCCCAGCGAAAAATAATAACAAGAGCAAACGCTTATATAACACCTCCTGCGTGCCAGGCACCGTGGGACGCTGTACGGGTATCCACAAACCCCTCCGTCTACATCCTCAACTCTCAGGAATGCCGTCCAGGGCTGGAACGGGGGTGGAAGAGCCATGCAAAGGGGCAGGCAGGAGTGTAGCAGGGGACGGGGAACACGCAGCCTTGCCCAGGGCCACTTCTGTCACAGGGAGTCAGGGATGGCAGGCCCGGGTTCACACCTGGGCTCAGCGTCCTTGAGCAGGTGAGCCTGGGCCTCAGTGTCCACAGTAGGTACAAGCAGGACAAGTGGTACTAGGAAAGGAGTGAACGTATAGGAACCCTTCCCCCGCCTCCCCAACCGAGCCCAGATTCTGGATTCTCCCCTCCCTCTGGCCAGAACACACAAACACAAGCTCACCCACACACCCAGGCTACTCTCTTAAAAATATACATACGCACACACACTATTTTCTAAACACCATGCCCTGCTTCACTTTTCAAAACAGTCTGCTCCGATTTGGGCTCAGTAGGACCAAGACCTGTACCCCTTCTTTTTCAGAGTCACAGTCCCATGGGCTGGGTCCCCACGCGCTGTGCAGAGATCAGAACCCGCAAAGCCCCTCCAAACCCAAGCCCCGGACTCAGGACCAGCCAGAGGCCCTGCAGGCCCTCCCCAAGCAGGGCTCCTAGTCACTCCTCCCCAGCACTCAGCCGCACTGAGTCACCCTCAAAGCCTGACCCAGCACTCCTCTGCCCCTCCCCCGCGCCAGGCCTGATACCCCCATCTCCAAGCACAGGCCCTGGGGGTGGGGTTGAGGGGGGGAGTAGCAGAGGAGAATAAGCAGCTGCAACACCCCCACCCAACCACCTAAAATGCCAAAAATAACAGCAGCTCTCACTCACACACACACACACACAACAACAACCCCCCACACACCAGAAAGGCAAATATAAATCCAAAATAAAGGGGAAGAAAAAAAAAATCAAAGCCAACTACTGCCCCCAAAAGGCTTTTTAAACATTCTCAAAAAAAAAAAAAGTTTATTAAAAGTGTTCTTAATGCTCGAAACGGAAAAGATTCCCAAATATACAGATGCCTCTTTTTTCATAGAAATAGATTTTTTTTTTATAATACAAAAAAAAAGGCCAAAAAAAAAAAACACCAACAAAAACAAAAAACAACATCAACAGCAACAACCCCGTAGGAACATCTTTAAGCGATTACTCAGGGCCCGGCTGACAGTTACACGTGGGTTGCGTCAGTCCCGTGTACACACGCGTTCAGCCATGTTTAAACCGATTGCATCAACTTCGAAACCGGCCCGCCCGCCGGCGCCCAGAGAGGGGGGGTGGGCAGAATGAGAGGCAAGAGTTTATCATTCATCTGTACACATAGACATCTCTTCTTTAAATAACACCACGGGCGGGCGCCCCGTCTGCACGTGCGGCTGGTGTGGACAAAAATATAGATAGATATATATAATAAAATATTAAAATTACCGACGCGCTCCCCGCGCTGCCCAGTGCCCCAGTGCCAAAGTTCTGCCGGCGCCGCCAGGGGCGCGGGCGGGCGCGCGGGCGCTCCCCGGAGTCTCGGCGGCCGCGGCGCGCCCGGCAGCGCGGGGGCCGGCCGGCCGGCCGCGGGGGACGCGCACGGGGGCCGCGCTAGCAGTGGCCGGAGGAGGCGAGCAGGGGCTCGGGCAGCTGCTTGAACAAGTTCCGCAGGGTGCTGAGCTCGCGCGACAGCTGCTCCACCTTCTTCTGGAGCCGCTCGTTCTCGGCCGTGAGCTCCAGGACCTTGTGCTGCGTCTCCAGGTTGCGCATCTTGGCCTTGTCGCGGCTTTTGCGCACCGCGATGTTGTTGCGCTCCCGCCGGATCTTGTACTCGTCGCTGTGCTTGTCCACCGTCTTCTTGGCCTTGCTCTTGACCTGCGAGGGCGCCGGCGCCGCCCCCGCGTAGCAGGCGGCGGCGGCCGGGGGTGCCTTGGCGTCGGCGGGGCTCGGCGTGCCGGGCGGGCTGGACGACGAGGACGTGGACAGGCTCCCGCTGCTGCCGCTCGGCACCGCCTGGTAGCCGAGGTAGGCGCGCAGCGCGTACGGGAAGCCGGCCGCCATGCCCGCGGCGCCGCCGCCCGGAGCTCCGGCCTCCTCCTTCCGCTTGCAGTCCGCGGGCTCGAAGCCCGGCTCCGCCTTGAGCTCCGCCGGCGGCGGCGGCGGCGGCGGCGGCGGCGGGTGCAGGGGTGCGAAGCAGCCCGGGTGCAGCGCGCCCTTGGCGGCCCCCAGGCGGCCCAGGCTCACGTAGCCGTACTCGGCCGCCTTCTTGCAGTTCTTGCCCCCGTAGTCGTCGGAGAAGAGGTCGGAGAGGAAGTCGTGGTGCTGCCCGGAGGAGGCGGGCGCGGGGGCGGGCGCGGGCGGAGCCGCCTCGAAGGTGTCCGTGGCCGTGGTGGGTGCCGGGGCCTGCGGCGCGCCCAGCGGCTCCAGGTAGGGGCTGAAGTCGATGGCGCGCTCGTGCTCTCCGATGCTACCCAGCTCGCCGGCGGGGGGGCGCGGCCCGGGTCTGGCCGCCGGGGGCGCCGCGGGGGCCGCCTTGCCGCCGTACGCAGCAGCCAAGCAGTCCGCCTCGTAGTAGAAGTTGGCCACTTCCATGGATTTAAAGGCGGGCGGCGGCGGCGGCAGGGGGAGACATGCTGGGTCCCAGGCCACCAGGCGTTGCATGAACGCGGGTGCCCGGGGAGGGGGCCTGGGGCTGCCCGCGCCGGCCGGCCCGCAGGTGGCGCGGCCTCCCGGCTCCGAACAGTCGCTGCTGTGTCGCCGCCGCTGCTGCTGCTGCTGCCGCCGCCGCTGCTCCGGGGTGGCCGCTATCAGTGCGGGGGGCTGCCGGCCGGACCCTCGGGTGGGTCCCCTTCCCGGTCCCGTGCGCGGCTCTGACTCGCTAAAGTTTCTCCCGAGCCCGTTTATTTATAAAGGCGGGCCATAGCAACGGCTGCGTCACGCCCGGCGGCGGCCCCTCCCTCCCCAGGCACGCAGAGGACACGCCGCGGCCGCCCGGGACCCCCGGCCGGGCGCCGGCGGGCCGGCCTGGAGACCCGGAGCGCGCCCCCGGGGGTCCCCCGGCCTGCGGGGCCGGGGTGGGGGGCGGCCTCAGGCCCCCGCCCTGTCCACTCCCACCCGGCGGCCCCGAGATGGCGAGCGCGGAGAGGCGCGAGCCCGCCCCCGGACCGCCCCCTCTGGGCCGGCCGGCGGACGAGAAGGGAGGGGGAACCCGGGGAGGGGGCCGGGCGGCCGTCTGCTCCCACCCTGAACGCGGCCGCCGCCCGCCCCCTGCTGGAGGAGGCGCTGGCCTTCGGGAGCCGCGGCCGCCGGACCTGGCTCTCCAGGGAGGGGGCGCGCCCCTCTCCCCCCAGCCAGGGATGCTGGAGACCCCAACCCCCTCCAGCTCGGACTCCCGGAGGGGTGAGCCGCCTCCACAGCCCTCCCCCGAGTGCGGCCTCGCCGCTAAACTGGCACCCCTCCCCAGATCTGGACAGGAGGGACTCACACCTGCGGTGACTCCCCTTCTGAAATAGGAAGACCTGGGGTTGGGGGCTTGGGGAGGTGCAAACAAGGGGGCGAGCGCCCCTCCCCCGGCCCCGCCCCCCGCACCTGCCTGCTCCCTCCCCCTCGGACCACACCTGGGTCTTCTCCAGCCCCACCCCGCCCTGACCTGGGGCCCCCTCCCCGGAGGGTGGAACGGGGGTGGGGTGCCCCCCGACCACACGCTGTGTGACCTTGGACTAGTCACTTGGCTTCTCCAAGTTTAAGTCTGCGAGGGTGTCCTTACTGTTATCTTTATTAGTTGTATTAACTGTCTCCAACGCAGACTCCCAAACGCTCACCGCTCTGGGACACACATCAGAAAGAAGGGCCTCCTCCCAGTACAAAGAGGCCCAGAGGCCCACAGCACACCCAAGATCACACAGCTTCATGTTCCCCACTGTTCTCAAAAGAAAAGCCCTTATCCAGGCACCCTCAGAGCTGTTCGTCATCCCCCTCCCAAAGCACCTGTATCTGAGGCTGGTGGGTGGGGGTCCAGGCAGGACCCAGGGGGCCATGCAGAAGGGAGGAAGGAGTTCTCCTCTTTTAGCAGGCCCCTGCTGTGTGGTGAGAGGGGTCTGGACCCAGAGCTTGCTTTTTCACCCTGCCAGGAGGATGCCCTCGCGGCCCTTGGTTCACAGAGAGGGAGACGAGATGGCCCACCAGGATGGGAACGCCGGCCCCAGGCCCTCCCTGCTGAGTGGGTGCCAGCCGCCCTGGCCCTCTCCTGCACCATTCCAAGGCCATTTCGGCAGCCCCTTGGGCCTACCCTTCTGCCACTCCCAGACCCCGGCACCCCAGGCAGGAGCTCCCAGCCTGCCTGGTGCTGACCCCCGACCCACTGACCCCAGCCCTGGCCCTGGCGGGCAGGCGGGCATTGCTCAACCTTCAGCGTTATCTGCTGAGCTGGGGTGACCTCCGCTCCGGAGAGCTGGAGAAATGACATCTCTGAGTGCCCTTGGGGGTGGGGGGCAGGGAGGGACAGAGTGAAACACTGGCCCAGCCTGCTGGCTTTCTGGGCCTTCCCAGCAGCCTCTGGGCCAGGGAGGGACCTAAGGCCCTGGGGCCACCCAGCCAGGACTCCCAAGCTGCAAAATGGGACACTCAGGGCTGAGCTGAAGCGCCACTGCCCCCAGAGGCCCTCCCAGCCCCACCTGCTGGCAAACTTCCTTCCTAGCCCTTATCTCCAGCCACCAAGATCCTCGTCTTGTCTGCCTCAGTCCCCCTCCAGACTACCCGCTCTCAAATATGGGAAATCGTGGGTCAAGCATGCTCAAAATGTACTGGGGAACAGGATGCATTTGCACCTCTGGACCAAGAACAGGCTTTCCCCAGCCCTGCCCAAGGCAGCTAGCTCTGCAGGGCTCAGCCCGCAGGTGGCCTCCTCTGAAAGCCCTCCCTGACTTCCGGGAGGGATTGCTCTGTTTTGCTCACTGCTGTTCCCCCAGTGCCTGGAATAGTGCCTGGCACAGGAAGGGCTCAATAAATGAAGATGGAGGAGATGGTGAGGTTCCCCCCACACCCCATTAACTGGACTGTGTGACCTCTCTGAGACTCAGCACCCGCCCCGGCCTCTCGGGGTTCTGGGGAGATGCAGTGAGATGTGGGGAGTCTGCAGCTAATCGAAGGATTCGTGTGTGATCTCCAGTCAGTCTTTCACCCTCCCTGAACCGTATTTTAAGCCCTTTGCATCTACTAGTCCGACACAACTGAGCGACTGAACTGAACTGAGCTGAACTCATTTCATCCTCCTAATCATTGGTAAGAAGCAGGTCCTATTATCATCCCCACTTTACAGATGAGGAAACTGAGGCCACGCAGAGCTCAGGGTGTCTGTTCAAGGTCACATCCCTGGGGATGGGAAAGATTAATGTCTTCCCAGCCCAGCCTTCCCTTTTGGGTTTGTAATAAATCATAATGGGTCTGATGTGAGCCCCATTTTTCGAGTGGAAAAACTGAGGCTCAGAAAAGGGCAGCTGGGGGTTACACAATGAGCCAAGGGGCCACCCAGGCCCTCAGGACCAGCCCCCAAGGACAGATTCAGTCCCATCGGGGTCTTGCCGTCACCTACCAAACACTGAGCCCCTGGCTTCCCACCCTGCCACCCCCAACGCTGGAGTCAGTGGCGATTCCCACCCCAGCGCCTCCGCAGGTGTCCTGCAGGGAGGCTGCCTGCCCGGGTGACGTAAGCCCTTGTTTTCACAAGGCTGGTTGCTCAACAGGCCCTGCCTGCTGCCCTGCCACTAGCGCTCAGCCTTTCCCCGAGGAGGGGGGTGATGTGACCGAACCACTATGGTCCAGAGCGCTGGAGCACGCCCCAGCGGCCCTGCAGGCAGCGAGGGCTCAGAAAGCGGGGCCCACCTGTCACCTCCCGCGGCGACCTCTCCCAGGTACCGGTGGCGTAGGCGTCCCTAGGAACCCAGGGCGCGGAAGGGTCTCAAGGCGGCAGCCGGCGCCCAGATCCAACCTAGAGACGCGGTCGGCTTGACCCCCGCCCCGGTGATTCGCTTCAGATTTTTTTCTGTCTCGTTTTTTAATGACTGTGTTGCCAACATTTCACAAAATCAAGACATGTCACATCAAAATTCGAAATTCTAGCTTCACTTTTAAAACCGGAAGCTGAGGGCTGGGCCCGTGTGGCTGCGAATGGTGGGCAGGAGCCAGTGGGCGACTGGGGAAGAACAGGCCCTTTCCTGCCTCGGTCCGTGCCCTCCTCTGCCCCCAGACTGCTTTCAGGATTCCTTCTCCCGGTCTCTGCCGCTTTTCTTTAGCCCTGTTTCCAGGAAGAGGAAACCAAAGGTGTCCATTGGTGCTTCTTTGACAGACAGTGGTCAAGGAGTTCTCAGCAGAGCTCAGAAGTCAGCCAGCAGGTCGAAAAATAAGGCTGAAGGAGGAAGCATCAGAGAGGTTCCGGAGAGACGGTCTCTGGAGGCTTTGGACCTGGGATGCTGTGGGGCTGGCCTTCTGTTCCTGCTCTTACCCTCCAGGCCATGGCACTCTGGGGTCCCCTCTAGACCTCAGTCCCTCATCTGGTCAACTGGGGAAACGCCACTCCCTCTCTCGTGGGCATTCTGGGCCTACGGCACCCCCTCACACAGGCCCACCTCAGCACATGAGAGTGAAGGGCCTCCCCTGAGCCCCGCAAAGCACCTGACCCTGCATGTCCCGGAAACCTCCCAAAGCAGGCAGGCCTGCAGGCCTAGGGCTGGTTAGGACTGCGCCTGGCAACACAGGGAACTTGGTGCAAAAGCCAGATCGGTCCTGATTCCTGTGTCCGACGTCTGCCCCCACCACTCCTCCTCTGCCAGGCCTCACTTTCCCCATCTGCCTAGATTAGATCCCAGACAGCTTCCAGGTCCAATGTCCCAGGATCCGCAATTTTGGAATTGGTGGGAGACCCTCGGGGCTGCTAGTGAAACTTGCCTGAGCGCATGCTGCCACCACGTGGCCAGCTCTGGAAATGCAGTCAGTTCAGTTCAGTTGCTCAGTCGTGTCTGTCTTTGCAACCCCATGAACCGCAGCACGCCAGGCCTCCCTGTCCATCACCAACTCTCGGAGTCCACCCAAACCCATGTCCATCGAGTCGATGATGCCATCCAACCATCTCATCCTCTGTCGTCCCCTTCTCCTCTTGCCTTCAATCTTTCCCAGCATCAGGGTCTTTTCCAATGAGTTAGTTCTGGAAATGCAAGAGTGATTTAAATGAATCTTTGATGAAGGATCTACTGGGTACTTGGGCTTATGGGCACTGTGGATACTAATAGATGTTCACATGGCATGAGCAAGCCACCACTGAAAGAAATAAAAATGTCCAACAAGCAGACAAAGGGTACTTTCCTTTAGTCCTCCATCAGATTTTTTTTTTTTTGGAACCTACCATGTCTCATGTCCTAGAGATGTATTCACGAACAAGACAGAAGTGATCCCTGTTCCCATGAAGCTGATATTCCTTTTGGGGAAGATAAACAGTAAACAAGGTAAATGAGTTAAGCATACAGTGTGTTATATTCTGGGAAGTTCCATGGAGAAGAATACAGCAGAGGATGGGGATGGGGAGCGCTGGGGGATTTTACTTTAACTTGAGAGTGGTCAAATAACGGTGCCACATACCCAGTTGTGTCCAACTCTTTGCAACCCCGTGACTGTAGCCCGCCAGGCTCCTCTGTCCATGGAGTTTTCCTGGCAAGAATGGGTTGCCATTTCCTTCTCCAGGGGATCTTTCTAACCCAAGGATCGAACCCATGTCTCCTACGGGTCCTGCATTTGGATTCTTCACCTGCTGAGCCACTGGGGAAGCCCGTTACAGTTACTAAGTTTTTAGAATGGCCAGGGGAGGCCTCATTGAGGTGACAGGTGAGCAAAAACAGGAATGCAGTGAGGGAGTGGGCCGTGCAGACAGCAGCAAGGAAAACGGCACACACAAAGGCCCTGAGTAGGAGCATACCTGGCTCATGTAAGCAGCAGGAAATGATCTTGTAGAAATAGTGGGGGCCGTGTCTCATAAGGCTTTGGAGCTCCCCTGCTGGCTCAGTGGTCAAGAACTCGCCTCCAGTGCAGGAGATGCAGGAGACACGGGTTCAATCCCTGGGCTAGAAAGATCCCCTGGAGAAGGAAATGGCAACCCACTCCGAATATTGCCGGGAAAATCCCATGGAGCCTGGCAGGCTACAGTCCATAGGGCAGCACAGAGTCAGACCTGACTGAGCATGTAACGACTTTGGCTTTTACTTGGGATTAGGGGGAGCAAAGGTGAGTTCTGAGCAGGGGAGGGACAGGAGCTGACTTAGGTTCTGATAGAATCCGTGGGCTGCCTATGGGGGATGGACTGTCCTGGAGGTAAGGGAGGAAGCAGGGAGCCCAGCGAGGAGGTGAGCAGAGTCACGCAGCCAGCTAACCGTGGACTCCACCAAGCCATGGAGGCTGCGAGAAAGAGAGAGTGAATCCACTTTCAGGATTTGCTGACAGATCCAGTTACAAAACAACCACACAATGACCCATTCTATAGCCATTTAAAGGGACAAGGTGAAGTGAAGTGAGGTCGCTCAGTCGTGTCCGACTCTTTGCAACCCCATGGACCGTAGCCTACAAGGCTCCTCTTTCCATGGAATTTTCCAGGCAAGAGTACTGGAGTAGGTTGCCATTTCCTTCTCCAAAAGGGACAAGGTATATGACATCAAAAGCCCTAGCAACCAACAGGGAAAAAAGTAGATATATTTGATGCATCAAAATTTAAAACTTCTGGGCAGTAAAGGACCAAATCAACAGAGTAGAATGATGGTGTACAAGACAGGAGACAATATTTGCAGGTCACATTTCTGGTATTGAAGCTGAATCTCCAATACTGACCACCTGATGCGAAGAGCCAACTCATTGGAAAAGACCCTGATTCTGGGAAAGACTGAAGGCGGGAGGAGAAGGGGACGACAGAGGAAGAGACGGTTGGATGGCATCACCGACTCAATGGACATGAGTTTGAGCAAGCTCCAGGAGATGGTGAAAGAGAGAAGCCTGGCATGCTGCATTCTATGGGGTCGCAAAGAGTCAGACACGACTTAGTGACTGAATAGCATCTGAAAAGAGGTTAATATCCAGAAAATATAAAGAACTACAACTGAACAGAAAAGTTACTCAATTAAAAACAAGCAGAGGCTTAAAATAGACATTTCTCCAAAGAGGACGTGTGGATGACCAACAGGCACACGAGAAGATGTTCAAAATTACTAATTATTTGGGAAACGCAAATCAAAACCACAATGAGAGACTACTCCACACCCGCTGCTGCCCCTGCTGCTGCTGAGTCACTTCAGTCGTGCCCGACTCTGTGCGACCCCAGAGACAGCAGCCCACCAGGCTCCCCCGTCCCTGGGATTCTCCAGGCAAGAACACTGGAGTGGGTTGCCACTTCCTTCTCCAACGCATGAAAGTGAAAAGTGAAAATGAAGTCACTCAGTCGTATCAGACTCTTAGCAACCCCATGGACTGCAGCCCACCAGGCTCCTGCATCCATGGGATTTTCCAGGCAAGAGTACTGGAGTGGGGTGCCATTGCCTTCTCTGCCACACCCACTGACTACTGTTGAAAAAAAAGAAAAGAAAGAAACAAGTGTTGGTGATGATATGGAGAAATTGGAACCCTTTTGTGTTGCTGGTGGGAATGTCAAATGGTACAAGCACTGTTAGGAACATTAAGGTACTTCCTCAAAAAATTAAAAAGGGAATTACCATATGATCCAGCAATTCCACTTCTAGGCATATGCCCCAAAGAACTGAAAGCAGGGTTTTGAAAATATATTTAACACCCATATTCACAGCAGCAATTATTCACAATAGCCAAAAGGTGGAGGCAGCACAAATATCCACTGATATAAGAATAAATAAACAAAACGTGGTCTATACATATGAGGGAATACTATTCGGCCTTTAAATAGAAGGAAATTCCGACACAGCCTGCAACATGGATGAAGCTGGAGGACATGATTCTAAATGAAATAGGGAGGACACGAAAGGACAAACACCGTCTAATCCTACTTACACGCGGTGCCTAGGTCAGTCAGACTCAGAGACAGACAGTAGAATGGTGGTTGGGGAGAGGGGAGTCGTTTATCAGGTACAGCGTTTCAGCTCGGGAAGATGAGACAGTCCCAGAGATGGATGGCGGTGTTGCTTGTACAACTGTAAATACACTTGATGTCCCTGAACTGTAGTTGTGTGTGTGTGTGTGTGTGTGCACACAGTCGCTTCAGTCGTGTCCGACTCTGCGACCCTGCGGACTGCAGCCCGCCAGGCTCCTCTGCCCATGGGCGTCTCCAGGCAAGAATACTGGAGTGGGTTGCCATGCCCTCCTCCAGGGGATCTTCCTGACCCAGGGATTGAACCCAAGTCTCCTGTGTCTCCTGCATTGGCAGGCGGGTTCTTTGCCACTAGCGCCACCTGGAAGCCCAAACTGCAGTTAAGATGGTTCATTTTTTTGAACTTTTTAAAAATTGCTGGTTAATTTTAACTATTTACCTGGTAACAATTTTCGGTTTCTAGAAGAGCTGCAAAGTCAGTACAGCATTCCCATGAAGTCTTTGTACAGCCTCCTCTAATACTAACATCTTACTAGACATGACACATTTATCAGAACTACGGGATTATAAGATGGTCAACTTCATAGAGCTACCATATGACCCAGCAGCCCCATTCCTGGACATGTGTCCAGAAAAGACGAAAGCCTCGGGACTTCCCTGGCGGTCAAGTGGCTAAGAATTGGCCTTCCAGTGCAGCGGACATGGGTTTGATCCCAGGCTGGGGAACTAAAATCCCACATGCTGTTGAGCAACCAAACCTGTGTGCTGCAATCAAGACCAGTGCAGTCTAAATAAATAGATAAAGTTTTTTTTTTTTTTTAAGTCAAAAACCTCATTCGCAAAGATTCAGGCAGGCACCTCACTAGTCATAGCAGCGCTGTTCACAAAGGCTAAGACAGGGGAGCAGCCTAAATGTCGGTCGACATGGATGGATAGAGAAGAGGTCGGAGATAAATATTTATGTGTGTATATACAATGACTCTGCCGGCAAAAAAGAACGAAGCAATGCTATTTGTGGCAATGCGGCTGGACCTAGAGAATATTACACTTAGTGAAGTAAGTCAGACAAAAAGGCAAATACTACACAGTGTCACTTAACAATACCAATAAACCTATACACAGAACACAAATAGACCCGCAGACATAGAAAACAAACTTACGGTTACCAAAGGGGACAGGGACAAGGGGTAAATCAGGAGTATGGGGTTAACAGATACAAACTACTGTGTGTAAAACAGATGAGCAATAAGGATTCACTATATAGCCCAGGGAACTATAGTCAGTATGTTTTAACATACTGGTAACAGAAAACCTGACACTATATACGTATATATACCTGAATCACTTTGCTGTCCACATGAAATTAACACAATATTGCAAATCAACTCTACTTCTGTTTTTTTTTTTTTTTAGTGATGGCAAACTTTATGCTATGTGAATTTTATAATAGCACACTTTTTTTAAAGGACAAGGTAGCTTTTCATGTCAGCATGGAGAGACACCCAATGGGATTGTTGAGTGAAAGAAGAGCCTAGCAGAGCAGCTTCCTGGTAGAGTCTTGATTGTTGTGAAAACCTTCACCATTAGTTAAAAAAAAAAAAAAATCTGAATTCCACATGTGTTGATGAAGCAGCTTTGGGAAAACAAACAGGCTTACGAGCTTTTAGTGGCTTTGCAAAGGGGCTCAACGTCTAGTACCCTGGCCATAGCTATCAAAATGGAAGACTTCATCGGGCCCAGAAGTGGTGGGCATTTATCCTACTGCACAAAGACGAATGGGCTCTGCAATAGCAAGTCTTGCGCTCTGGTGTCAGTATTTCCAGGAAAGACTCTGCAGCTGCTAAAAATCACAGCGCAGTGCTATGGGGGGTGGGGGGAATCCAGACCAGCACTGCCCTGCAGGACTCCCTGGGCTGGGGGGAATAGCCTACATCTCTGCTCTGCCACGTGGGAGTGAGCTGCCAGCTGCAGGAGGCCGCTGAGTCCCTGAGAGGCGGCTGGTGTGACTGGGAACTCAGTGTTTTTATTTCATCCAATTTCACTCCCATGGCTAGTAGCTACCGTATGAACCGCACGCATCTAGGACCATCCCTAAGGTCTAGGTTAAGAGAAAAAGGCCAGGGACTTCCCTGGTGGTTCAGTGGTTAAGAATCTGCCTGCCGGTGGAGGAGAAACGGGTTTGTTCCCTGATACAGGGAGATTCCACATGTCGGGACGGGGGCAGGCAACCAAAGCTGGGCACCTCAATTCCTGAAGCCAGTGTGGCCTGGAACCCACACTCCCCGACAAGAAAAGCCACCGCAATGAAAAACCCGAGCATCACGGCTAGAGAAAGGCAGCGCAGTCGTAAGGAATCGATTTTTTAAAAAAGAATGTCAATAAACAAGCGAATGACTTTTAAAAAGAGAGAGAAAGAGAAGGGCCAGGCCAGGAAGTGTGGTGCACGAACCCCCACCTGAAGGCGGACAGACACGGAAATGCACTCTCGTGTGTCTGTGTGAGGATGTGGTCTCCTGCTGGGAGGGCCGGAAGAAACTCGAGGTGCTCGGAATGACGTGAAATAACTCACCCCACAACTTAGCAGCCTGCCACCAACCCCCATCTGGTTTGCTGACACCCCTGTGGGTCAGGACTTTGGACAAGGCGCAGGTGGGGGCAGCTTGTCCCCGCTACAGGGCTCATCCCCGCGTGTGGGGCCACCGCTGGCTTGGCCTGAACGGCGGCTGGCTGCAGGAGCCAGCTGCCCCGAGTCCTTGGTCCCCACTCTCCATAACGCAGTTCCCCCTCCACCCGTGGCCTCTTCCACTGGCCTGTGGACATGTCCGTGATCATCACGGGGCCTTCTCACTGGCCCCTGCACAGGTCTAGCTCCCTGCTGGAATGCTCTCCCGTGGCCCCCAGGTGGCTCCTCCCCGCGGGCTCGCTGCCACAGTGGCCGTGCTCCCAAGCGCAGAAGTGAGAGCTGCTGGGTCTTCTCAGGCGGAAGCCCCACACTGTCCTGCTGGACGGGCCAGGCGCAAGGCCAGGGGGCTGCACAAGGGCGTGCCTTCCAGGAAGCTGGTTCTTGGGGAGCCAGCCCCAGAGGACGTCTGCTACGGCGGGCTGGGGTCCTGAGGTGCGAGAAGAGGGGGAAACCACGTCCTCTTCTAACTTGAAAATGGGCACCATAGATAGGCATTGTTTCTGCTGCTTAGCCTCTCGGTTGTGTCCGACTCTTTGTGACCCCACGGACTATGGCCCACCAGGCTCCTCTGTCCGTGGGATTTCCCAGGCAAGAATATTGGAGTGCATTGCCATTTCCTCTCCAGGGGATCTTCCCCACCCCGCGATTGAACCCCTGTCTCTTGCAATGAAGGCAGGTTCTTTCCCGCTGAGCCACCTGGGAAGCCCTGGCCGCGTGCTGCCTTGTTGCTATTTGTGTCTAGAAAGCCGCACCGGGCATGGTCCCGCACCACGCCTGTGGCTCCCTCTGCTTCTAACACACCTCTCTGCCTCCAGCCAAGAAATGCCCCGAGAAACTCCCCCTGAATGCCCAAGTTCTCTCTGCTGCCTCTGTGCTCCCTCCACCTGCTGACTCCAGGATCTTATTCTGACTCTACTGGAGTTAGTTTCGTGTAACCTCCCTCTCCTTCTGTTCAGTTCCGCCGCTCAGTTGTGACCGACTCTTTGCGACCTCATGGACTGCAGCACACCAGGCCTCCCTGTCCATCACCAACTCCCGGAGCCCACCCAAACTCATGTCCATTGAGTCGGTGACACCATCCAACCATCTCATCCTCTGTCGTCCCCTTCTCCTCCTGCCTTCAATCTTTCCCAGCTTCAAGGTTTTTTCCAATGAGTCAGCTCTTCATATCAGGTGGCCAAAGTACTGGAGCTTCAGCATCAGTCCCTCTCCTTGGACCCCTCACAGTTAGCCTAATGTAGGTCATCTCTGTATACACACACTCACACAGGACTCAGGCAGGTGCTGAATAGGTACTCAGTGATTCAGAGGCACAACCCTGGAAAAGACACAGTGATCTGACCCCCAATCTCCCCACCCAGCTGGGCGCAGGGCTGGCATCACTGACTGCACTTATCTAGAATTACCACCAGGTGGCGAAAGAGCCTAGCCTCCAACTTGCCCCGTTGAGCCCAGACAAGAAAGCAGGTGTAGTGGCGAACTTGAAAAGTCAGACATTCCAGGACAGGAGGCTCCAAGCCCAGCTTCGAAAAGAAATTTCCCATCCTAATTGCCTACCCCACCCCCTCCTCCTCCTCAACTTCAAATTTTGCTTTCCCCTCAAGCAAACTGACTTTAATCAGAGGTGTGCCAACCTAGGTGCAACCACCTGATCAAACTATTCAATCCTAAAGGAAACCAATCCTGAATGTTCATTGGAGGCACTGATGCTGAAGCTGAAGATCCAATACTTTGGCCACTGGATGTGAAGAGCTGACTCATTAGAAAAGACCCTAATGCTGGGAAAGATTGAAGGCAGGAGGAGAAGGGGATGACAGAGGATGAGATGGTTGGATGGCCTCACCGACTCAATGGATATGAGTCTGAGCAAACTCCGGGAGTTGGTGATGACCTGGCGTGCTGTGGTCCATGGGGTTGCAAAGAGTCAGACACAACTGAACAACAACAAACCACTTGGCTATCTCTAAAATCTTGTGCCAAGTGAAAAACACCAACACGAAAGAATACATCCTGCCTGATTCCACTTACATGAAGCTGTAGAACAAGAAACATTAATCTATGCTGGAGAAGCATGATTTCCTCTTCTGAAGGGTGGGCAGGATTTTGTAGGAAGGCAGGAGGGTACTTTCGGGGGTGATGGTAAATGTTCCATATCAGTTTTCCCAGGCTGTCATCACAAAGCATCACAAACCAGGGCACATAAAACAACATGCATTTACTCTCCACCAGTTCTGGCAGCCGGCAGTCTGAAATCAGCCACGCTGGTGCAGTCTCTAGCGCTACTTGCCTTGCAGCCACATCACACCATACTCTGTCTCCCTCTTGATGGGGACTTCTTTCCCTTGGGCATGTCTATATCTCCATCTCCTCCTTTCTCTTATAAAGACACCAGTCAGTGGGTTGAGGGCCCACCCTCATCCAGTATGAGCTCTTCTTAATTTGGTTACATCTGCAAAACCTTGTTTCAGAAATAACCCAAAGTATACCTAAGATCTGTACCCTTCACTGAATGTCAGTTTTACAGACAAGAAATATTTCATCTATCCCAAAGGAAAGATCTTTGGGGTGCATATTAGGTATGTTAAGATCAGAAGAGCAATGGCGCCTGAATGGATCACAATGAAACAATCTGGCAGTCAGAAGTGCTTTACAAAGGAGAGGAACACTCTGATAATGAACATGTCCGGAGCAGCTCCCTTGGACTTGACGCCTCCAGTTCTAATTTCCCCTACAGGAGCCCTGGAGAAGGAAATGGCAGCCCCACTCCAGTATTCTTGCTTGGAGAATGTCATGGACAGAGGAGCCTGATGGGCTACAGTCCATGGGATCGGAAGGAGTCACACACGACTGAGTGACTAACATTTATTTGTTGAACTCCAGCTTCCGGTGTCCATGCTGAAGTATTTAGGGGTGAGGTGTCCTGGTGTCTGCAACTCACTCTGCATTCCATTGCCCTATCTCTTTGGTGTCTGGGAAACAGTCCCTGGGTCTGTCTTTCCTAAAAATTGATGACCTTGACGCTTTTGAAGAGGCCTGTTATTTCACAGAACGTCCCTCCTGTGGTCCTGTCCGAAGCCTCCTCACGGTTGAACTCAAGCTGTGCACCTTCATCAGAAGCTGCCCAAGTGGTGTGAGTCCCTTTCGGTGTCCCCACCAGGAGGACCTGGTAGCTACGTGTGCCCTTATTGGTGATGCTAATATCGATCACTTGGCCGAGTGACGTCGGCCAGGTTTCACCGCTGCCAGAGAACTGTATTTTCTCTTTGTAATGAATAAGCATCTCATGGGAAGATATTTTAAAACTACTTCAATATCCTATTATTCCTTCAGTCTTCACTCATTTTTTCACAATTTCACTACCTTTAGCATCCATTATGATGCTCGCCTCAATCAGTCTATTGCTATCTGTATAATGACCCCAACACTTAGCAGCTTAAAGTAATAATCATTCATTTTCTCACTGGTTTTTGAGAATGGTTTTCTCACTGGTCAGGAATTCAGCATTGTTTGGCCCGAAGGTTCTCCTTAGAACCTCTCAGAAGACTGAAGTCAGGCTGTTGCCTGGGGACCTCCCTGGTGGTCCAGTGGTTATGAGTCCGCCTGAAATGCAGGAGACACAGGTTCGGTCCCTGGTCTGGGAAGACGCCACATGCCTCGGAGTGAGGAAGCCCGTGTGCCACAGCCCCTGAAGCCCGCACCTAAAACCCGAGCTCTGTCCACGACAAAGAGTAGCCCCCGCTCGGCATAACTGGCCAGAGACGAGCTGCAGCGCTGACCAGCGCTGCCAAAGACAAATGAATAAAGAAACCTTTTAAAAAAAGAAAAGAAAAAAAAACACGTTGGCTAGGACTAGAATTATTTGAAGGTTCGGCTGGGGCTAAAGCATCGATGTCCAGCGGGAAGAGCAGAATGAGAGCCATATGGAAACCCCATGGTTAATGATTGATTTTAGTGATATATTTTACCAAGCCCACTATATCTAAAATCTTATCATTTCAACATATTGTCAATATAAAAAGTTGTTAATGAGATATTTGACATCTTTTTTTTTTTCCCGGCTTCTTTGAAATTCAGTGTGTATTTAACAAAGCACATTCCAATTTGGGCCAGTTACACTCAAGCCTTGAACAGCCCGTTGTGGCTGGTGGGTGTCACAGTGGACAGCTCAGTGCTGAGGGATCTGCTTCCAAATGCCTCTCTTACGTGGCCCTTGGTGGCCTCAGCTCCCAGCATGGGCCGATTGCTAGGGCTGCTTGAGTGTCCTTGTGACGTGGAGGTTGTCCTCCCCCAGGCAGAAACTATCACAGCCTGGCTGGGAAGTTCTCATTCATCCACCATATTCCCCAGACATTGCACCTTCAGGTTACCATTTATTTCAGTCTTTACAAAATTCTCTTACTGGGGAAAAAAAAATTCAATTCCCTGGAAGACTGTAAAAGGCACCCGGAACAGTTCTTTGTTCAAAAAGAAAAAGATTTGGGACAATGGAATTACGAAGTTGCCTGGAAAAGTGGCAGAAGATAGTGGAACACAATGGTGAATGAAAGAAAGAAAGTGAAGTTGCTCAGTCGTTTCCAACTCTTTGAGACCATGGACTGTAGGCTACCAGGCTCCTCTGTCCATGGAATTTTCCAGGCAAGAGTACCGGAGTGGGTTGCCATTTCCTTCTCCAGGGGATCTTCCTGACCCAGGGAAGATGCTGCATTGCAGGCAGACGCTTTACCATCTGAGCTGCCAAGGAAGCCCACAATGGTGAATACATCGTTCAACATGAAAAGGGGTGAAAATGAAAAATGTGTCTTTCATTTTTACTTAAAGACCAAAGGCACTTTTTGGCCAACCTAATGTTACCGAGTTTCCCAATAGTTTCCCTTCTGCCGTATTCTGTTTGTTAGAATTGAATCGCTGGGTCCAGCCCCTACTCAGGAGGAGGTGCATTTGGCTCCGCCCGTTGAAGAGTGGCAAAGAGCTGGCTGTTGTTGCTGCTGTTCTTCAGTCACCCAGTTGCGCCCAGCTCTTTGCAGCCCCATGGATTGGGATTTTCCAGGCAAGCATACAGGAAAGAGTTGCCATTTTCTTTCTCCCGGGGAGAAAGAGCCCTTCCCAAACCAGAGGTCGAACTCAAATCTCCCGCCTGCATCTCTGTACTGTAGACAGGTTCTTTACCACTGAGCCAGCAGGGAAGCCCGAAGAGTTGGCAGCCATATCTTCAAATCACCTCACCCCCAATTATCTGTTTATTCGCTTACGTCAATATGGACGCGTGGATTTTATTTTATTCCATTTTTATTGTCTGCCATCATTACTATTATTTGATCTGGTGCTCAGACGGGCCCTGGTCTGGCTTCTGTCAGCCCCTTTCAGCTGGCTCCTGTGTCTTTTTATCACATCCTCATTATTCTTGGAGCATGACGTTATTTTCTGACACAGCGATTTCTGATTTTCTTATCCCAGCCTCGATCCTTTCGGGGGCGAAAATCCGGGAGCCGTCCAACTTGAATTCTGACTGAGGTACTGTGGCAGCTCTTCTTTGGGTTTCCTCTTGCCTGTGAGCCTGGGCCTTCCTCCCATGCTTGCGGTTTTCCTCTTCTGCAAATTGATCTTCCTGTCCCTTGCTCTTTTTCCATTGGGGCTGCCGTCTTCTCTGCCGTTGTTTCCAGAAGTTTCTCGTACGTTCCAAGCACTGCAGTTTTAGACACTGTGATTTGTTCACACTCAACAACTTTGTCCATAGGGTTCTTTGGACAGAATTCCTTCATTTGGACATAATCAAAATAAATTTTATTGGGTTTTTTTTTTTTTGCCTTTATACATCATGTTTTTTTATTCTGGTAAAATATAGATAATATTAAACTAACCATTTTAGTCATTTTGAGGGTACATTCATCATGTTGTACAACCACTATCATTGCCCACATCCAGAGCTTTTTCATCCCAAACAGAAACTCTCTCCGCACTGAACTCTACCCCTCCTCCCATCCTCTCCCCAGCAGCCCCTGGAAACCGCTGATTTGCTTTCTATCTCTATGAAATTGACTATTCTAGGCATCAGAGAAGTCGTACATTTCCCTTTTTTGTGACAGGCTTACTCCACTTAGCGTACTGTTTTCAAGGTCCGTCCACATGGTAGCACGTGTCAAAATGTAATTTCTCTTTATGGCAGAATACTATTCCATTGTGTATATATAACTTCTAATTTTTCTAATTTTGCACTTCATATTGTCTTTAATCCATCTAGAACCCATCTTTGTCTTTGGTATGAATGAAAGATCTGGCTTTAGGGACCTGCCTGGTGGTCCGGTGGCTAAGACTCTGTGTTCCCAGTGCAGGGGGCCTGGGTTCAATCCCTGCTCAGGGACCTGGATCCCGCATGCTGCAACTAAGGGTTTGCCAGCCTCAATGAAGATCGAAGATCCTGCCGCAACTGAGACCCTTTACAGCCAAATAAATATTGGTTTGTTTTTTTAAAAAAAAGGTCCAGTTTCATTGGGGGCCACTTGCCCAACACCATCTTCTGAACAATTTCTCCTCTCCTCACCGGGCTGTGGGGCTACTGTCCTTGTGTCTTTATTTCTCGTATCCGCACAAGATAAACTCTCATATATCCACGAGCTCCCCTCTCCCTGCTGGCCGGTGGTCCTTGCACCAGCAGCCCCATGGCCTCTGTTATGATGGCTACACATCTTCTAACTGCTGATGGGGACGTCTCCTCTTTACCCCTCGTTTTTAAGGTTGTGGCTAAGCTCTTTCCACATCACATCTCGTCAAATCCTCAAAACGCCCTGTGTCAATGGGTTCCACCCTGATCCTCACGTGACAGGTGAGGAGCCGGAGGCCTCAGGGAGGGCGCGTGGCCTGATGGAGTTTACAGAGCTGACAAAGGGCAGAATTAGGCCAGAGAGAAGCTCACCTGACTCTAGGGCCACCCTGTGGTCCCCGGAGCCCAGCTGCCTCCCCTGATGCAGTCTGCCGGGTTCTTATCTGTAAAAAGGGGGAAGGCACTGGAAAGGCTGCTGGGCGGGCCACTTGCCAGCCTGCTTTCATATCAGGATGGGAAACCACTGAGCATTTAAGCAGAGCCTTTCCAACTGGGAACAGGTTACAAAGATGATGCAGGAGCCCAGAAGCCAAGCAGGAAGTGGCTTAGAACTCACAGCTCCCCCTCCTCCCCGCCCGGCCGCTGCCTCCTTCCCCCCACCCCGGGCCCCCTCTCTACGGGGATAATACAGTCGCCTTCGAGGATGCCCCAGTACAGGACATGCCTGTGAGTACCTTATTGAAACATTCAATGACAGTTCACATAAGAAGCTCTTCAATGTACCTACGCGGAAGCACCAAGAACGGAGTCATGAACAGTCCACTGACTGGAGTTGCTGACCAGGGCGTGGTTTGCCCTGGCTTGCGCACCTGCCCTCTTGGCGGACCTCTGCAGGCGCCTGATCGGAATCAAACCTTTCACTGAAGCCTCAGAAGAGTGAACTTGGCGGAACCCCAGGGTATTGGATGAAGCCCTGACTCTACTGACAACTGAGTAACTTTCTCAACCAGGCCAGTGAAAGAAAGACCTATTTGGAAGATTGAGTTAGATCATTCTTTTCCAACTTTTCAGTGAAAAGAGAAATTAAATGCCTAAGCTACTGTAGTTTTGGAGGGAGGTTTTCCTCAACGTTGGGTGTTTTATTTTTTTCTTCTTGCATTGGTTAAGAAGATTGCTTTTGATTTTTCTATAAATTTTGATGGGGTAAGTGTTCTGGACTAGCAGTATTTTCATGTATATTGTGAGAAGATTAAGGTATTTCAGAGTGTATTTTGGAGAAGATCCCTATCTTAGAATTAGGTTGCCGTTTAAAAATAAACATTTCACCAAAAAGACACCAATAAGAAAAGAATTCACAGCAGCGGAAGGTCATTGCCATCTCTAAGCTGGAGGGACCAAAGGAGGAGGTGATATGACAGTAGTCCAGGGCCTGTGGTCACTCAGCAAAGCTGGAAACACAGAGGACTGTCCTGTGGGAGCTCGAGCTGTGGGGGAGACTCAGCTTGGAGATGCAGCCCAAGGTGTGAGGAGACAGGGGAAAATACCCTGGCTTCCCCTTCCTCAAACCGCCAATCTGCCCCCCAAGACCTCCCGTTGGCCAATGAGAAGTCTGCAGACCTGGAGTCTGGGAAGTGCAGCCTGCAGAAGTCAGCCCCTCTGCAACTCAGAGCAGAGCCAGGGAAGGGCAGCACAGGGATCTGAGGGCAAAGAGGACTGATCCCTCCCCAGCAGGACCTCCCTTCCTGGTCCCAGTTCCTCCCAGCAGTCCCCACCCATCACGGCTCCAGCCCTGGCTTCTTGGATCTAGAGATTCCACATGCCCCTGTGTCTCCCCGCCCTCCAGCTGTAGCTCAGCCCGGGAAGCCTCCTCCTGCCTGTTTAGCATCTCAGCTCTTCCATCATCTGTATAAGCAACTCCTTGTTTTGATATCTCACCTTCTGTGGGAAACGCCTTAGAGTGGTCTCCATTTTCCAGACCGGACCCTCGCTAATACAGCCATGCCACATTTCACGGAATGGCCACAGTGCTACCTGCTAAGTCTCTGGATCAACTGACTAATGAGCCAGATGGGAGGGCAGAAATCCAATGAGCTGAGTCCTGGAGGCAGGGCCCATCCCAGTCACCGCATGGACCTGGCTGCGGAGGAACCGCAGCAATCCCACAGCCGACTTTGGTTTCTACCAAGATGCCGGGATTCACAAGTCAGGACTCGGGCACGGCTGAGAGGCTCTGCGTGGCTCTGGGCCAAGCGAATCAGCTTCTGTTAAGGGCCTCAGGGTGCCTGTCTGTATTCATATATCACCCTGTGTTTGCTTGCCAGGGCTCCCCAAACAAAGCACCACAGACTGGGCCTTCTAAACCACAGAAACATCTTTTGTCACAGTTCTGGAGGCTGGAAGTCTGAAAGCAAGGTGTCCTCAGGGCCGTTTCCTCCTGAGGCCCTCTCTCGGCTCATAGATGGCCGTCTTCTTCCCTCTGTGCATTCTATGTGTCGTAATCCCCTCTTCTTATAAGGTCCTATTGGATTAGGACTCACCCTGTTGACCTTGTTTTAACTTCATAATCTCTTTAAAGACCTCATCTCCAAATAGAGTTCCATTCTGAGATACTGGGGGCCAAGACTTCAACATATGACTCAGGGCCTGGAGAGGGAGGGGAGCGGTAGGTTTACAATTCAGTCCATGACAACCCCAGTCTCACAAGGTGGACATTTTCAGCCCCATTTTCCAGATGAGGCGGTGGAGGCCCAGACAGCTATCTGCCCAGGGCCACCTAGAGCTGGGTCAGCTCTCCATCTGTTGGGCCCCACACACACTTCTTTCACTCTCTCTGATGGCCTCAGACCCTGGGAAATGCATTCCAGTCTCCCCTTTAACTCCTTTGTGTCATAAGACAGTGGTCCACCATGCACTGAGCATGTATTGTGGACCAGGCTCTTCCACTGGAATTTTGTACGTCTTCCATGAACACAAGATGCCCTTTCTGCTGGCCTCTGCTCAGACTTCCTCAGACACGCCACCCCCCCCAACCCCGGAGCCCCTCATTTGTAATAGCGCCATCTCCCACAGATCCATCTGCTGCCTTATTTTCCCTTACAGTGTCATCTGTACCTGAAAGTATCCTGCATGTGTGGGTTTTGTGGGGGTTTGAGGGCAGGATCCAGGTCCTGGCATATCTTTATTGCCTGAGTGAGATTCATCACAGTCGCTTAATGTTGGCTCAGTAAATAATGAGTGATCAGTAAAGATGAGAGCCGTAGGATTCTCACTTTATTGAGGAGGAAACTAACCTCAGAGAAGATCCCAAGCTCACTCAGGCAATAGGTAGTGAAGCTGGAATTTGAACCAGGTCTGTATTCTCAACCTCCCCAGCCAGGCCAACCTCCTTGTCTTGGCCTTCCTTCTAAATCGCTCCTTGCTCTGTGGCTTCCCAAATGACCATCACGGATGAACCTCTTCTGGAAATTCCCAAATCTTCACTGAGCTGAGCTGCAGTATCATTTTGTGCCAGCAGGTGTCATAAAAGAAGTCATCATGGCCACAAGCAGCTGTCCAGAACTCCCCAGCAGGAACCTGTCAGAGCTTATTTAATCACCTTTAAGGACAAACATCTATTTCTGCTTTATTGACTATGCCAAAGCCTTTGACTGTGTGGATCACAGTAAACTGTGGAAAATTTTGAAAGAGAGAGGAATACCAGACCACCTGACCTGCCTCTTGAGAAACCTATACGCAGGTCAGGAAGCAACAGTTAGAACTGGACATGGAACAACAGACTGGTTCCAAATAGGAAAAGGAGTGCGTCAAGGCTGTATATTGTCACCCTGCTTATTTAATTTATATGCAGAGTACATCATGAGAAACACTGGGCTGGAAGAAGCACAAGCTGGAATCAAGATTACCAGGAGAAATATCAATAACCTCAGATATGCAGATGACACCACCCTTATGGCAGAAAGTGAAGAGGAACTAAAAAGGCTCTTGAGGAGAGTGAAAGAGGAGAGTGAAACAGTTGGCTTAAAGCTCAACATTCAGAAAACAAAGATCAAGGCATCCGATCCCATCACTTCATGGGAAACAGATGGGGAAACAGTGGAAACAGTGTCAGACTTTATTTTTGGGGGGCTCCAAATCACTGCAGATGGTGACTGCAGCCATGAAATTAACAGACGCTTACTCCTTGGAAGAAAAGTTATCACCAACTTAGATGCGTAGTGAAAAACAGAGACATCACTTTGCCAACAAAGGTCCGTCTGGTCAAGGCTATGGTTTTTCCAGTGGTCATGTATGGATGTGAGAGTTGGACTGTGAAGAAAGCTAAGCACTGAAGAATTGATGCTTTTGAACTGTGGTGTTGAAGAAGACTCTTGAGAGTCCCTTGGACTGCAAGGAGATCCAACCAGTCCATTCTGAAGGAGATCAGCCCTGGGTGTTCTTTGGAAGGACTGATGCTGAAGCTTAAACTCCAGTACTTTGGCCACCTCATGCAAAGAATTGACTCATTGGAAAAGACTCTGATGCTGGGAGGGATTGGGGGCAGGAGGAGAAGGGGACAACAGAGGATGAGATGGCTGGATGGCGTCACTGACTCGATGGACATGAGTCTGAGTGAATTCCGGGAGATGGTGATGGACAGGGAGGCCTGGCGTGCTGCAATTCATGGGGTCGCAAAGAGTTGGACACAACTGAGAGACTGAAGTGAACTGAACTGAAGGACAAACTTTTGCTCCATAATCAGTCTGCAGCTACATCCTTACACCTGTGTTTATGGGCTGTCAGGTGAGAATTTCTCTGGGAATAGATTCCTAAAAAATGGAATTCCACAGAGCTATGAACCCTTTTAAACTGCATAGATTCTATGCAAAGCCAGGAACTTAGAGTCTGGTTTACAAGCCAGGAATGCGGGGCCCAGAGAAGGCATGTGGGTTATCCAGGGGCACACAGCAAGCTAGCACAAGGGCCAGGCTTGGAGTTGGCTCCACTGGCTTCCACCTAGGCTCAAACGCCATCTTTGTGCATCTTTCTATGTTTGTGGGCCTAGATCTGGCTACCCCTTCTGTCATTCAATCATCCATTTGTGCATTTAACAAATGCGTCGGTGAGATACAGGCTCAAATAACAAATGTCTCCTGGACAAGAAAAAATAGTTTATTTTCTGCTCTCACATCAATCTGAACAAAAGCTGTTCAGAGCTGGATGATGCCTTTATGGTTTTAGAGGCTCAGACTCTTTCCAGCAGTTTCCATCTCATGGTCCAAGATGGCTGCCCTAGCACTGCCATCACATCTACATTACTGCTAGTAGGTAGCAGAGAAAAAGCAACAAAAGTCAACCTCTTTAAGGGCACAAACCAGGGTATTTTGTGCCACTTTCATTCTCATCCTATTGGCTGAAACTAGTCATATGTCCTCGGAGAAGGTGATGGCACCCCACTCCAATACTCTTACCTAGAAAATCCCATGGACGGAGGAGCTTCTGGGCTGCAGTCCATGGGGTTGCGAAGAGTCGGACATGACTGAGCGACTTCCCTTTCACTTTTCACTTTCATGCATTGGAGAAGGAAATGGCAACCCACTCCAGTGTTCTTGTTCAGGGATGGGGGAGCCTGGTGGGCTGCTGTCTATGGGGTCACACAGAGTCGGACACGACGGAAGCGACTCAGCAGCAGCAGCAGTCATATGTCCTATACTGCTGCAAGGGAGACCACGAACAGCAGTCATTAGCTAACACAGCTAGGCAGCCATCATGTTTTATTCTAAAACTCAGGGCTCTATTTCCAATGAATTATGCTGTCCTTTCTCTGCCACTCACACATTTTCTGAGTGCCTACCGTGTGTGGAGAAGGTACAGCAGACTGGAAATAACACAGACTTTGGAATCTTACTCCTCTTGTTTGAATCCCAATTTTGCCTTTCCCTGCTGTGTGGCATGACCTCTCTGAGCCTGTTTCCTCATTTAAAAAACGGAGACAGGAAAGTGAGTGTGCTAATCCCATGCGGGAGTCTTGTGAGAGTCACAGTATAGGCTTAGCGTTGAACCTGGTCTATACTTGGCACTAAGAAAACAGCAGCTGCCACAATGTGTACTGTATGCTTGCAGTATATCTCAATTCGGACTACCACATTTCAAGTGCCCAGTAACCACTCATACTATTCCTAAGGTCTAAACCAGCAAACAAAAGGATAAATGTTTTGAAAGAAAAAAGGAAAAGAAATGGCAGCTGCTTTTAAAATGAGTCATACCCAGAGCCAGCCTCCCACGACCAGAGGTGACTCAGCAGAGGCCCTGCCCTCCATTCCAGTGGGGAGACGTTCCAGGGCAGCCTCCTGTCAATAAAAGCTTGGAGACATGTACACGCATAATCCCAATACATCAATCATGCATGAGTCAGACAGTGATGCCCATAGTCACAAAGCAGCAGCTGGGCCCAGGATTCCTGGCATCCTTCCACGCCCAGAAAGCTTCCCTGGTAGCTCAGCTGGTATAGAATCTGCCCGCAATGCAGGAGACCTGGGTTCCACCCCTGGGTTGGGAAGATCCCCTGGAGAATGGAACAGCTACCCACTCCAGTATTCTCGCCTGGAGAATTTCATGGACAGAGGGGCCTGGTGGGCTACAGTCCATGAGATCACAAAGAGTTGAACATGACTGCGTGACTTTGATTTTCCAAGCCCATCTCCCCAACCCCATTTTACAGAGAAGCAAACAGAACCAAGGGCTTTTCAGGTGGCGCTAGTGGTAAAGACACTTTCTGCCAGTGCAGGAGACGTAAGAGACACAGGTTAGTTCCCTGGGTGGGAAGACCCCCTGGAGTAGGGCATGGCAATCCACTCCAGTATCCTTGCCTGGAGAACCCCATGGACAGAGGAGCCTGGCAGGCTACAGTCCATGGGGTCGCACAGAGTCGGACACGAGTGAAGTGACTTAGCATGCACGCAAACAGAGCCAAAGGAAGCACCATGTGACTACACCGTTTATCAGTCTCCTCCTAATGGGCCATGGGGGCTGGTTCCAATTTGAAGCCATCGCAAACAGACTTGGCTGACCCTTCCTATGCCTATAGGAGCAGAGTTTTCCAGGGTAGCTGGGGAGAGAGAATTGCTGGGGTAAACTGTAGATCTGGAGGGTACTCCAATTACAACTGAGGGAGGCTTCTATCCCCAGTTTACCCATAGGTCACAGTTTCTCAATCTCAGCCCTACTGACATTTTGGGCCAGAGAATTCTCTGTTCTGTGCCTGGTAGGGTTCGGCAGCATTCCAAACCTCTACTCATGAAATGCCAGCAGCGTATCACCACGCCAAGGTGTGACAGCCACAAGTGCTCCAAGGCATTACCAAATGCCCCCTGGGGAGCAAAATCATCCCAGTTGAGAAGCACTGCTCTCCACGCACAGAGCCTATAAGCAGGGTTTATGAGCACAGATTCTTTCAGCAGATCCATGGCTGTCATTGATTTTCTTCTCTTTGGACAGGTGCACGTTTTATCTCTTTGGAAGAGATCCATGACCTTGGTAATCACTAGTGTAAGAAAAAGGATTTCAGATAGATAACTAGTAGGAAGTTGCTGTATAACATGGGGAGCTCAACTCTGGGCTCTGTGACAACCTAGAGGGGTGGAATGGCGGGAGGGAGGGAGTTTCAAAAGGGAAGAGATATATGTATACTCATGACTGGTTCACGTTGTTGTACAGCAGAAACCAACACAACATTGTAAAGCAATTATCCTCCCATTAAAAGTAAATTTTAAAAAAAGAGTAAGGATTTCAGGTCTTATTGGGATAATTGGTGGAATTTGAATATGGACAGTAAGAATGGTGCTATAAGACTGTATCAACATTAAACGTCCTGATTTTGGAAACGATATGGCGGTCCCGTAAGAGAATGTCCTTGTTCTTAGGAGATGTGCACTGAAGTAATTAGCAGTAAAAGGACACTGTATCTTGTTTATGTAACTGACTCTCAAATGGTTTAGAAAAATTACACAGAAAGAGAAAAAATGATAAATGCAGTAAAGAGTTGACAATTGAGGGATATGGATGAAGGTGATATACAGAAATTTATTGTACTGTTTTTGTAACTTTTCTGTAAATTTTAAATTATTTTTTAGAAATTATTATTTTTAAATTTTTTTTAAATCATCGATGCTTTACTCTAGTTTTTAAAATATAGTTTTCATCTGCTATTCCCACCTGCTCCCAGGGAAGGGAGGCAAGATTATGCCTAGGAACTGGGCCCCAGGAATCTCCCAGAAAGGGTTCTATTTGCTTTTATTGGTGTCTGTAAAACGCCCAGCAGGGGGATGACCATGGGAGGCGACAAGAAGCGCGGCTGGAGAGTCAGCACGGCCTTGAGAGCCAGGAGAGGGTGTGGACCTCACCCCAGCACCCTCATAACCACATGCAACAAACGTTTCTGCCAAGAACCCCACCTCTCACGGCGCTCACTGGGAACCTTACAACACACCTATCAAGTGCTATTCTTCCCATTTCGAGGAAGGAAAATGGACCTACAGAGGCTCAGAAACACAGCTGTGAGACTCCAAGCTTCAAAGACCAGGCTTCTTCCACTGCCCGTCGCTGCCCCTGGCCTTCGTCCCCATCTTAGGTGTGTAATTCTGTGTCTTCCCTCGTTTCTGGCTTTGCTCTAACTTGATGACCAAAATCATGTGTCATTCTCTAGGTCAGAAATAACCACTTGATGCCGCCGGACATCACTACTTGGGTGGCTCAGGCTAGAAACCTGAGAGTCATCTTTGACCTCTCTCCCTCACCCCCCACGACATCAACCAGCAGGTCCTGGCCACTCCACCTTCAAAATGCATCCAGAACCCACCACTTCTCCCACCTCCACAGTCACTCTAGTCTGACCTTTCAACTCCTCCTACTTGGGACTACTGCAGTCACCTCCTCTCTGGTCTCCTGATTTTCCTCAGTCTCTGAGCCCACCTCCCACAAACAGCCCAAGGATCCTACTAAAATGTAAGGTCAAGGTCACTGTACAATTCTTTACTAAAATTTGCCCAATAGAACTTTCTGCAATAGTGGAAATGTTCTATACCTGCACTAATTCATTAGCCTCCAGCCACGTGTAACTATAGAGCACTTGAAATGTGCTAAGTATAACTGGACTGAAATTTTAATCTTAACTTAATTAGCCACCCTCTCTTGGCAAGACTGTGGGAAACAGGCATGCTTGAACACAGCTAGTGGGAATATAAATTACTTATATGATTCCAATGGCAATATCTGCTTACCTACCTACCAATCAGTTCAGTTCAGTCGCTCAGTCATGTCCGACTCTTTGCGACCCCATGAATCGCAGCACGCCAGGCCTCCCTGTCCATCGCCAACTTCGAGTTCACTCAGACTCACATCCACTTAGCGCAGGTGGCTGCGACCGGCACACTTAGCGCGGCCGAGAGGAGCTACCCCACATCCGAGATCAGGGGCAGAAGCCGGGGGGACCCCACGCCTGAGGGGCGGCGGCCAAGAGGAGTTACCCCACGTCCGAGGCCAGGGGCGGCGGCCGGGAGGAGCAACCCCATGTCCAAGGAGTGGCGGCTGTGCTCCACGGGCCCAGGAGGGACTAGAAGAGCTATTCCACATTGAAGGTCAGGAGGGGCAGCAGTGAGGAGATACCCCTCGTCCAAGGTAAGGAGCAGCGGCTGCGCTTTGCTGGAGCAGCCGTGAAGAGATACCCCATGCCCAAGGTAAGAGAAACCCAAATAAGATGTTAGGTGTTGCAAGAGGGCATCAGAGGGCAGACACACTGAAACCATACTCACAGAAAACTAGTCAATATAATCACACTAGGACCACAACCTTGTCTAACTCAAGGAAACTAAGCCATGCCCGTGAGGCCACCCAAGATGGGCGGGTCATGGTGGAGAGGTCTGACAGAATGTGGTCCACTGGAGAAGGGAACTGCAAACCACTTCAGTATTCTTGCCTTGAGAACCCCATGAAAAGTATGAAAAGGCAAAATGATAGGATACTGAAAGAGGAACTCCCCAGGTCAGTAGGTGCCCAGTATGCTACCGGAGATCAGTGCAGAAATAACTCCAGAAAGAATGAAGGGATGGAGCCAAAGCAAAAACAATACCCAGCTGTGGATGTGACTGGTGATAGAAGCAAGGTCCGATGCTATTTAAAGAGCAATATTGCATAGGAACCTGGAATGTCAGGTCTATGAATCAAGGCAAATTGGAAGTGGTCAAACAGGAGATGGCAAGAGTGAACATCGACATTCTAGGAATCAGCAAACTAAAATGGACTGGATTGGGTGAATTTAACTCAGATGACGATTATATCTACTACTGTGGGCAGGAATCCCTCAGAAGAAATGGAGCAGCCATCCTGTTCAACAAAAGAGTCTGAAATGCAGTACTTGGATGCAATCTCAAAAACGACAGAATGATCTCTGTTTATTTCCAAGGCAAACCATTCAATATCACAGTAATCCAAGTCGATGCCCCAACCAGTAACGCTGAAGAACCTGAAGTTGAACGGTTCTATGAAGACCTACAAGACCTTTTAGAACTAAAACCCAAAAAAGATGTCCTTTTCATTATAGGGGACTGGAATGCAAAAGTAGGAAGTCAAGAAACACCTGGAATAACAGGCAAATTTGGCCTTGGAATACCTACCAATAGGTTTATCTATATCTACCAAAATGGCTAAGCAGTTAACATTTGTCAAAGCAATCCCACTTCAGGAGTGAATTCAATAGACCTACCTTTACATGCCAAAATGACATTAAGCAAAATGTCTATAACATTCAAAGACAGGAAATGACCCGTGTCCATCAAAAATAACTAGTTAAATTAATTATGATCTAGCCACACAATGGAAAACGATGAAGTTATTTTAAAAATGAGGAAATAATGACCCCTAAAGCACAAAGAAAAAAGTAGGTAAGACTTCATCAAGAGTAAAAATATTTTGTTTATCAAAGGACACCACCAAGAAAGTGAAAAGACAATCACAGAATGAGAGAAAATATGACAGTCATATTCCCTGCTCTTTCCCTGCAGCAACCTGGGTCAGGTTGGTGCCTAACAAATGTGTTCCCTGAGGAAATGAATAACCTGTCTGTCCATCACCCATCTTGTGCTGGCCACTAGGGGAGCTCCCGACACCAGCAGGAACCAGCCTGGGACACAGGCAGAGCTTGGAAGGGTGTGTCCCTGAAATCTGAGATTGAGCCGATCCCAACACAAGGCACCTGAATCTCCTGGATTGAAAATTTGAACTGTGTAAAGTACAAGAAGGCAAAGCCAGTCAGTTTTGCCAGAATTCAGCAGGAGGTGAATTGCATACTGCAATCTCTCCCTGCCAAGGAAGCACGCTTTTCTTTCCTGGGAGGTGGTATATACAAAGAAACAGAAAAGGGGCGTGGGTCTGGCAGGGATTGTAGCCGCCCAGGGTGGGAACGCCCAGGAAACACTCCTGGGGTGACTGACTTTTCCTAGCACCCGGACAATCCAGGGCTTAAACCTTGAGAACAAGGATGGAGCCTCCAAGAGACAGAATGGGGTCTTAACCTCCCCTCCCTGTTCCCCCACCTCTTGAACACTCTTAGCTCCCATTTGGCGGGGGACGCGGTGTGGAATTTATGTGAGCAATTACTGCGTACTTTGTAGTCGGTTAGACCGGCCGAGTTCCTGCTGAGGTAATAAATTCATTTGAGACTTAATTCACTCCATAAGCATTTCCTCGAGCCCTTTGGGAAGATCCCCTTGGGGAAGGAGAAAGCTACCCACTCCAGTATCCCGGCCTGGAGAATTCCATGGACTGTATAGTCCATGCGGGTCTCAAAGAGTCGGACACGACTGAGGGACTTCCACTTCACTTCACTTAGGCTGATAGGGACGTGGGAGAACGGCTGTGATCTCAGCAAGTCTTAGCCCTGGGGAGCTTGCTTTCTGGGGAGGGGGGAGCCTGGCACCGTCCGTTCCGACGAGCACTGGGAAGGCGAGGTGATGTCACAGTGACCGGAGAAGGGGGCACCTCCGGGCGCTGCGGTGACAGGGGCCTCTGAGGAGGCCACCCAGCTCCGGACTGTGAGTAAAAAACACCCTGCGGTCGAGCTCTTGGCCCGGCGCCCAACAGATAGTCAGCGCTCACCAAATCTGACAGAGACTCTTATCACTTTCCTGTCTCCTCCCTCCGAGGGACACTGCCCCCACCCCCTGGTCAGGCTTGTCCCCGGGGGCACCGCGCGAGCGGGGCCCACGGTGAGGGGCGACGCTCGGGGTCTTCGGAGACCCTGAAACCGGCCCCGGCCAGGGACCCTCCAAACGGGGCCTCCCCTCCCCGGCCAGGGGACCCTCCCCGCGCGTCCCCTGCCCGTCACAGACGCCGGCCTGGGAGTGCCCAAGAGACGGCCGCTCAGACCTCGGCCCTCGGCACCGGGGGCACCGCGGGGGTAAACACAGCCCTCCCGGGGCCGTCAGCGCGCTCGGACCCACAGTGCGGCGGCGACGTGCAGAGAAGTGCGAGCAGCCGAGACGCGCCGCAGCCCGGCTCTTCCGTACGCTGCGGACCCGCCCCTCGCGCGCCGCGGTTGGCTGCGGCTCGGCGGCCGCTGATTGGCTGGCGCTGCCCCCGGCGCGCGCCCCCATTGGCTGTGACGCCCGGCCGGGCGAGACCCCCGTCGGCGCCGCGGCCGCGCCCGGGGCCGGGCCGTCATTGGGCGGCGTGATCTCGCCGCGGTTCCGCGGCCCTGCCGCCGCCGCCAGCGGAGCGCACCGGGCTGGCCGGGCGAGGGGCCATGGCGGGCGCCGAAGACGGGCCGGGCCAGCAGCCAGAGCTCGAAGACGATGAGGCGGCGTCCTGCCGGCGCTGGGGCGCGCAGCACGCCGGGGCCCGCGAGCTGGCCGCGCTCTACTCCCCAGGTAGGACCTCCGGCCCCCTCTCCCGGCCCGCAGTCACCAGCCAGCCTGGGCTGCGGGGCCGCGATCCTGGGTCCCCTGGATCGGAACCCCAGCCTCAGCCCCCAGTGCAGAGCTCCAGGCGCGGCTCCTAACTTGCAAGTAGCGCCCCTAAGTCTTGGGACCCCACCCCAGCGCCCCTTCCAAGCGCAAACCAGAACCCCAGCCACGGGGCTTTCTGGATGCAAAGACAGCCCCCCGGATCAAGGAGCTGCCATATCAACTCCTCTGGCTACGGACAGCTCCCATCACGCTGTCGGATCCCAATCCTAGCCCGGGGTCCCCGCGGCTGTAAAGAGCCCCTAGCCTTGGGGACCCACCACGCCAGGACCCCAAGCCGAAGGCACCCCCCCCCTCAGTGACATGTACTGGCCCCCCTCCTAAGAGTTACACCCTATCCCAGGTTCCCCAGATACAGATTTGACACCCTAGGGCCCTATCTGCACCCCTGCCAGGGCCCTGGGCTGTAGTGACTTCACCCCCCAAATCTGAGCATATCAGGTCTGCTCTGGGAACCTCAACTCAGGGGGCCCCACGTACCGAGTGCCCCAGACGCCCTTCCTCCAAAGCCCCATCCTAGATTTATAGCTTCAGTTTATAGACCCTCACCCCTTCCCCCGCACCCCGCGAATTAACTCTCACCCTGTATTTTGAAATCCTGGGTGGTGAGGGCCTCCCTGCACACCTTCCAGTTTAAGCTTTCTCTCAAAATTTAAGCCCCAGTCCCAGCCACTTCCTCTCCCCCATGTAGATGTTTATATTAACCTCCTCCATAAGGACTTGGGGGTGTCCACAGACCAGACCGCAAACTTAGAGACCCTTGCTCTGCTTCTGCCCCCCGACAAGGTCCCGGTGTCTGCCTGCTGGGCCTACCGTTTCTGCTCTAGCAAGCAATGACCTCCACCCCCTTCTCTGACTTCCACTTGAGCCTCAGGAATCTCATTGCCAGGCCCCAGCAGAGCCAAGTGTCCCCAGGGGTAAAGAAATTGCCTTTGAGAACTCCAGAGTCAGGTGACTGGGAGGCCCCTTTGCTTGGGTGTCGCCAGCTCATCCAGCTTTATTTATTTGTCAAACATTGTGACATCTTTCCTTTTACCCCGGGGAGGGGGAGGGGGCCACCACGCATAGATATCCCTTGCCTGAGGTGAGAACGACTCTGCCACCACCTTTGGCTTTCTGCCCTGACTGGCCAGGGTTTGCATACCATCTCTGCCATAGCTGCCTGTATGACCTGAGCTGTAGATCACCAGAGGCTTTCTGGATTTGCAGTTTCATGTTCTGAGTCTTTTTTTTTTTTTCATACCTAACTTGGGCACCTGGCCCATGATGCCATAGTGCCTTTAACCTGTTCTCCCAGCACCCAGCTTGTGGACCTAAAACCTCTGGTGCTGCCTGGGGCAGCCTGGACTTAGCATCCTGACTCTGCTTCTTAACTATGTGACCTGGGCCAAGGTGCCGGCCCTCTCTGAGCCTCAGTTTCCTCACCTCTAAAATGGGTACATGATAAAGCTTATCGGTTCCTTAGTGTCACTGGGAAGGGGAAATGAGATCATCCATCTAGTGCAGTGCCTAGCATACAATAGGGAATCCCTGTTATTAATGCCATAGCCCAACCTCTCCTGTGAGTCTTGGGGTACACTGCCTCATCTCTTTGGTCCTCAGGCTCACCACCTGGAAATCCAGGGTAAGATTCAAAGGCCCCTTCCTTTGGTGTCCAGCTCCACCCACTCAAGTAAACCCTACAGACCTTGAAATCAGAAGGGTGTTCTGAGCCTCCCCTGTGAACTCCGCTTCTCATTCCACCATGATTGCATCTTTGTCCAGTTCTGGTTTCCCCAAGTGCCCCTCACCGTCTAAAGGACAGCCCCTCAGGGATTTAAGGGAGCAGACAGTCTCCCGGTCCCCCAAACCTGCAATCAGAGGCCTTGCCTCCTCCCAACTTGGAGTTTGGGTGGGGCAAGGGGAGAGCCTGGGGAGGAGGAGTGAAGCAGAAAGAGACTGGCTTCTCTAAATTCCATAGGCCTCCCTCTGCCTGCCTCTGTCCCTTGACGTTGGGGAAGTACCTCCATCTCTCCGGGCCTGGCCTATGACGTAAGGGACCAGGGACACATGCTGAGCACTGGGACCCTTGTCCCAGTGCCTGTTCTAACCCTTGGGGGAACAGTGGTGAACAAAACAGGGAAAACAGAGTTGGGCTTTTGCAAACCCAGTAAATAAGGGAAATAGCTTACTTGCCCAGTGGTGGCAAGTACTGCGGAACAAATAGCCAAAAAGGGAGAAGTTGGGGACAGTCACGTTTTAGGGGGGGCAGTTAAGGCCTCCCTGAACAGGTGACATTTGACCCAGGACCAGAAGGGAGGGACGCCTGAAGATATTTGAGGAAGGATGGGTCCAGGCCAGGGACACTGCAAGTGCAGAGGCCCTGAGGTTAGGAGCGAGCCTGAAGTGTTTGCGGGAGACTGAGGCGGCCCGCGGGCTGGAGCAGAGGGAGCCAGGGCTGAGTCGGGAAGGGTTCTGAGTTCTGGGACTGGATTCCTGAGATTCACGGGTACAGAGGTAGGTTGGTACCGTGACAGCTGGCAGCAATAATGAGGCAGTTAACATAGTTGACATTTATTGGTCCCTGGCTGTGTGCTGGGCGTTTCCTTCCTATGCTCTCATTTCAGCCTCCCTGCAGTTGTCTCAGGAGTATCCTGGTATCAACTCCATTTTACAGGGGAGGAAACGGAGACCCCTGTAGCCTCCTCATAGCCCACCCCCTACACGTGTTCTTCCCAGTGCTTGTCCTGCCTGGGACTTGGCTTGCTTCTGCTCACCAGAGGGGAAGGTCAGCCTCGCCAGGGACACCATATGTTTGGCTGGCCTGGAGTGGCTGCACCCTGTCCATCTTTAAGACCTTCCGTGAGGCTTAGCAAAGAGTGATGATCACGGTCACACAGAGAGTTAGCAGGGCCAGAACCTGAACACTGTTCTGGGGTGTTCTGGGTTCTGTGTTCCGAATCTTTGCTGTGGAAGTGAGCCTGCCGAGGGTGGGGGTGCGGGAGGGGGCCCATGTTCCAGGGCGGCCGGGCAGCATGCCTGCAGGGCTGGCGGCAGACACGGTGGGCCTCGTGTCGGCTGAGAGCTGTGAGGGGTCTGATGGGGCCGCTTGGGTTGAAGAGCCTCAGCCCAATCTCCTGGACCCTGAGAGTCTGCCCCAAGGACGCGCCTGGGGCCTGGGAGCCATAGAGGGTCCAAGTTTGGGTTTTGCAGACCCTCTGCCAGGTGCAGCCCTTGTGACTGGTGGGCAGGCTGGGCAGGCCTCCCCCAGCCTCACGGGCAGGCCCAGAGGCGAGGTGGGTGTCCCACATCCTGGCAGGTACCAGCTGACCTCTGGCTATGTGGATACGCCGGCTCCAGGGGTGGATCTTGGCAGGTTCCCGGAGCCCCTGTTCAACCCCCAGCCTGTGGGACACAGGCACTCAGCGTGGGTGGGGGGGTGAGGTGAAGGGTGTCAGGAGTGCCAGGTGGGGGTCCTGGCCTACCATCCTGGAGCTGAGCTGGGCTTTGTCCCCAGAGGGCCTCCCGAGGCCCCTTCCTGGCCAGGCTGGTCCATCACACCCCTGGCCCGGGTTTCTGTCTCCCTCGTTTCCATGTCTTTGTCTCTCCCTCTCTCTGGCTACACTCATTCTCTCCATCTCCGTGTATGTAGAGACCCCCCATCTCTCTCTTTCCTCCTTTTCTCCCTGTCTCTCACCTCTCTGTGTCTCTGATGCCATTCTCTCCCATCTGTCTCTCTTCCTCTGTGTCTCTCTGGTCCCTGCCTCCCCGCTACCTCCTGTCCCCCCACCTCCCTGAGGCCGAGGGTCTCCTAGTGGCCCCGGACCCACCTTAAGGGCAGGTTCCAGGGCTTGTCTGACTGAAACAAGAGGCGGGCCCAGTGCCAGGCCTCCGGCTGTGACCTGTCCCCAGGAAAGCAGAGATGCCCCCCGCCCCGCCCCTGCACAGCCACCATACGCCAGCTTAGCCCTTCTGCAGGCCAGCAGGCATCACCTCTGTCCCTCGGCTCCGATCATGGTCAGGCCAGGGGCTGGCTCAGGGAAGCAAGGCCCAGTGCTGTGCTGGAGGTGGCCCGAGCCCTCTATGCGGATGAAAGGCCTTCCCCTCCCCGGCCTCAGTCTGGCCATCTGTGATGTGACCCCATTTAGACCCCTTGACTGTGCGGTCCCGGCCTGGCTCACTGTCCATGTTGACTTTGGTGACTCTCGAGGGACTTCGGATACCTCCTCTCTCCAGGCCTAGTTTCCCCCTCTGAAGGTCGGGGCAGATAGCCCCCAGCTTTTGGTGTACGGCAGGCCGGGCTGGCTGGGATCCTCCCTGGCAGTGTAGCTGGTATGGAAGAGGTGCTCTGTGAAAGCTTATTATAATAGATGCGTTTTTTCTGGGTCATAGTTGAGGCACTTGTTCTGCAGAAGACTCCAGAGCCTAGAGGACAGTTTAGATGGGAAAATATTCAGATTTCGGGATGTTGTCCATGGCAAGGGGAGAGAGTTGGGCTACCTTTGGAATCAAGACAGTCCCAAACGTCCAGGCTAAAGTCTCCCATTTACAGGCACAGGATCCAAACCCAGCTCTTGGTTTTTACCTGCTGAGCCTCAGTTTCTTCATCCAGGAAGTGCGATCACACAGTTCCTCCCTCGAGGCACTGAGACTTGAATGAAATACTGTGCCTCATCTTTGAAAACCCAGATAACTGCAGGGGCCTGGCCAGCACTGCCACCAGTGGAAGCCCCCCAGGATGAGGCCTCAGGGAGGAGAGAGGGCTGGGGTAAGCCAGGAGCTCTGCCCCCATCTGAGGGGGGCTCAGACCTGGGGTGGCCAGAGCCTGTTCTTAAAGGAAGCAGGAAAATAGGAATTTAGGGTTGTTTTTTTTTTTAAGTGTAGCTCCTTTTTTAAAAAAAACTAAGAGCAAAATATGGCAGAGGGGGGGACTTCCCTGGTATTACAGTGGTAAAGAATCTGTCTGCCGATGCAGGGGACGTGGGTTCGATCCCTGCTCCGGGAAGATCCCACATGCCACAGGGCAGCTAAGCCCACACCCCACAACCAGAGAAAGCCTGTGTGTCGCCAAGAAGACCCAGTGCAGCCGTTTGCTGTTCAGTCGCTCAGTGGTCGCCGACTCTGCAACCCCACAGACTGCAGCACACCAGGCTTCCCTGTCCTTCACCACCTCCCAGGAGCTTGCTCAGACTCATGTCCATTGAATCAGTGATGCGAAGCCATCCAGCCATCTCATGCTTCAAAAGACCCTGATGCTGGGAAGGACTGAAGTGCAGCTATAGATGGATAAATGAGACAAGACAGAGGGAGTAGGTCTGCAGAGTCTGTGGCGTGGGCTGCACGCTGTGCCCAGCCCGCGATCGGCCTGGTTATCGTTCCTGTCACTTAATCTCATTGCTGGCGCTGCAGGCCGGGGGGCGGCAGATCATACTGAGGAATCTCCTGTCCCTGACCACCGGCCCTCCCGGCTTCCTGCTTCTGAGCCCCGAATCCTGGCCGCAGACCAGAGCCACAGAAGGGAAGGCCCTTCAGGGCCCTATCATGGTGACCCCAGGTTGGGGCGCTGGGGTGGCAGGGCCCCGGGGTGCCAAGGAAGCAGTCCCTGACTGCGGAGTGGGCGGCGAGGGGCTTCTGCACCTGCCTCCATGTGAGGCCTGGAGGGTCCTGGCCCTGTCTGGGTCCCAAGGTCCTCGTCTGTACGCGGGATACGACCCTGGGCATGTCCTTCGCCCACTCGGAGCCTTGGTCTTCTCACAGGGTGGAAGTTCTGGCTCTGGCTTGGAGTGCAGTCTGCTTTGTGCAGCCGGGACAAGGCCCGTTCTCTCTCTGAGCCTGGTCCTTGTCACACCGCTTCAGAGAAAGGTGCCCAGAAGCAAAGCCTGGCGGTTTTCCTCTAGGATCGTGGTTAGGAATTTGTTATTCCACAAGCATTTATTAAGCACCAACACGTGCCAGGGCCCTGCTGTGCAGGGCAGGCACAGTCCTAGGCCTCCTGAGTTGACATTTAGGGAGAGGAGGATGGAGGTTATGCAGGCAGAGTTTCTCATGATGGGCCCCATGGTCAGGGAGCCCAGGCGTTAAAGGAGGAATAGTGGATGGCTTCCTGGAGGTGGAGGTTCCACAGAGAGACCTGCAAGAGGAGATCTGTCCTTGAGACCAGCTGCCTGAGAAAACAGTGTTCCTGGGGACCATGTCACATGCACCCAGGTGGTGCTTTTATTTCCTTTTGCGTTTTTAAATTTTAATTTATAATTATGAGATTTTTGCTAAGATATCACATTCATAAATTTTAAATTCAAAAGGAGGTGAAAAGACAGTCTTAACTCTACAGTTGTTTGGTTGTCTTTTCTCTCTTTTTTTATGTAAATGGATGTTTGGCACTTTGCTGTTTGCACTTACCAGTTTGTCCTGAATATCCAGTCCCTCCGTCAGCCACATAGGAACAGTCACCCAGGCTTTTTGCCTAGCAACAGAGACGCTGTAAACCAAGTTAACTTGTCTGATTCCCCAAGCAGTGGACACTGAGGTTATTCTCAGTGTTTCGATACAGTCAACAAAGCTGCAGTTGAGTGAATCAGCCTGTCCCAGCCCACAGGATATTAAAAATACGTGCCAAAATTATATAGATGGTTTCATACCTGCATCCTGATTTCTGGCTCGTCTTGAGAATTAGAGCCTCTGACCTGCCTGGGCCCACACTCCCTGTCCTGGCAGTGGTCAGCCAGTTAGTGCCTCCCGCTCTAGGAGGGGCACTTGTGCTGCGGTGTCCCACTGCTCCCACCCAGCCCACCTCACTGCTTCTAACCGTCTCTCCAGCCCCTGGCAATGTTGAGCTTGAGACCTCCTCATCGGCCCTGTGGCTGAAGCCATGGAAGTGATAACTGTGGTTGGTTTCTCCTGAATTCCTGACTCATTGCCTGGAGCCCCGCTTGATGGACGTGGGACAGGGTCTGAACGTGCATAATTAAAAGCTGTTTGTGGGGCTTCCAAATAATTGCCTACCAGATGGGGGCAGGTGATAGGATAATGAGAATTAAAAAAAGAAGCTCATTAAAATTCCTTCAGGGGTCTCCAGAGAGAGCCCAAAGGGGCCCACAAGATCAACGTTCTAGTCCTGTCTGCCAAAGACTCGGCACATGTAACGCCAGCCTCGTGGGCAGCAGGCCTGTGTGCAGGAGGGTTTGGTTTAACACAGCCGGCCTGGAGTATATGACATTGGACAGACCTGTCCCAGTCTCTAGGCCTCAGGGACACTCTGTGAAATGGGCATGCATTCAGCCTGCAGTCTGCACTGCGGACTCATGGAACACAGTCAGAGAGCCGTCCCTAGACCGGCCCCGCCTGGCTCTGATCCTTGATCCCGTGGCCTTGGCCCGCCGCCCTGCACTCACTCTCGCCCCTTCTCCCCGCAGGCAAGCGCTTCCAGGAGTGGTGCTGCGTGGTTCTGTGCTTCAGCCTCATCGCCCACAATGTGGTCCACCTCCTGCTGTTGGCCCGCTGGGAGCAAACGCCCCTCGTGATGCTGGGCGTGGGTGAGTGCCCACAGCCCCGCTGCCTGCCTTGGTTTCCCCAGGGGTCAGGGACCTACCTACTGTCTGCGCCACGCTGATGGCGACTCACACATCGTGCGTGCACAGGAATGGGGTTCGGGCTGTGGGGACCCTGTCGCCCATCGCACACACGTGGCAGCTGTGTCCGTGCTTGGCCCAGAGACCTGGGCGTCATCCTGAATTCCTCCCCTCTGTCACTCCACATCCACACCATCAGCGAGTCTCCTGGCTCTGCTTCTGAATTGTATCCAGCATCCACCATCCCCTCCCTGGTCCAGCACCATCCTCCAGGCTGGACTGTGGCAGAGGCCTCCTCCATGGTCTCCCCACCTCCACCTCAGCCCTCCACTGTCCACAGGCAGCTGGGAGGATCCCATCGGATCCCACATGAGGTCACACCACTGGTCTGTTGTCCCCAGTCTACTTAGAACAAAACACAAGCTCCTTGGCACAGCCCCCAGCCCTCCTTCTATCACTTCCCTCCTCCTGTCGGCTCATCCCGCTTCTGCCACACCAGCCTCCCCACTGTGCCTCCCTGGGCACCGTCAGACACGCTGCTAGCTCAGGGCCTTTGCACGTGCTCTTCCTGAGCTTGAACTCTTCCCACGGAGCCCTGCGTGGTTCACTGCCTCGTCCCCCTCAGGGAGCTCCTCCCTTACAACAGCAGTCCTGCCGTGTGCCCCGCACCCCACTCTGTCCTATGTTCTGTTTGTTTGTCCCCTGCCTCCCCCAGTCACACATCCGCTCCCTGAGAGTCAGGACTTGTGCGTCTTCGCTGCTGTGTCCCCTGACGCGATGCCTCACACAGTAGGTGCTCTGTAAACGCTCACCAAAGCGGTGAGTGAATGAATGGACAACCTGCACCCATCGGTGCCTGCCAAGCGGTTTCCGCCGGTCTGTCCTCAGGCTTCCACGGCCTGGGCGACAGGCACTGCCATTGTTGGCATCGTTACACAGAGCAGGAGACTGAGCCTCAGAGCGGGGACCGGCCGGAGTCACCCCTCAAAATGGAAAGCACTACACGATTTCTAATTCATTGTCTCCACGCCCAGGTCCTGGAGTGACGTCATTCCTTCCTGCCTGCCCTCTGCCCCTCCGCTCTCCCTCTAATTCCAGTGCTTGTCGCTCTGACCCCAGGGTCGGTGGCCGCTGTGCCCTTGGTCCAGCCGGCCAGCCCGAAGTGTTCAGCCTCCACAGTCTCATTAAAAGCATTCTGGCCGCTCAGGCCAGTAGCACTTGGGCCTGCTAATTGAGCCATCAGGGTTTGCGGTAGGAGTGGGTATGTGCTGGGGGGCTGGACCAACTGGAAGGGAAAGAGGGTAACGCATTAGTGCTGAGGAGCCAGGCCCTGCCCACAGAGCCGGACATGCCCCCTCTCTCCAGGGGCAAGAAGGACCTGCACCCCCGGGCTCTCTGCCTCGGAGCAGCACATTCAAGGGCGGGGGTGTTGACAGTGTGAGCCCCGACACCCGTCTGGGGGCGATCACAAGCAGACTGCTGTATCCTGGACTCACATCAGCTCTGCCACTCCTGGGCTCTGTAGCCTTGGGCAAGTGTCATTACACCCCTGAGCCTCTCTGCCACATCTGGAAAGTGAGGCTGCTTGTAGTACCTGCTGGCTGGGGCCACTGTGAGGGCCAGATGCATCCCTGCTGAGAAGGCAGCGGCTGGGTCGAGGTAGGGAGGGGGCACTGCCCAACATTCCCCTCCCCGGGGCTCAGACCTTGCCTCTCAGTGGTCAGTTTAACTGTGGATATTTCCGGAGACTGCTGCATGCCAAGGGCTTCCCAGGTGGCACGAGTGGTAAAGAACCTGCCTGCCAGTACAGGAGACCTAAGAGCCGCGGATACGGTCCCTGGGTCCAGAAGATCCCCTGCAGGAGGAAATGGTAACCCACTCCTGTGTTCTTCCCGGGGAAATTCCATGGACAGAGGAGCCTGGGGGACTGCCGTCCATGAGGTTGCTAGAGTCGGACACGACTGAACGACTATACAACAACAAACACCACCATGTGCCAAGCCCCATCCTGGGCTCTCTGCACTGTAGGCGGCAACCGAGCGAGAGTTTCGGGCACCTGCTCTCGGACCCGGGTGGTTTCCCTGTCGGGCAGCAGCAGGGTCTGGGATGGTGTATCCAGACCTGCCCATCTCCTAAACTGCAGACTCCCTGACTAGGGACTGTATGGCCTCCACTAGGAGGGAGAGTGTGTTCTCAGCAGCGGGCCCACTCTGGGCAAAGGACCCATAGCACCAGAGCCCCCGTGTGGGTTGAGTGAGCCAAGAGGTTGGACACCCCAGGTAGGTCACCACCTCCCTCCCCCGACTGGGGCCAGATCTTCCAGCCCTGGGGTCAGGAGATTTCTCACCTGCTTATCAGCCAAGCTCTTCCACCAAACACCTTTGCCTCTGGACTGATAACAGCCTACAATCCTCTGATAGCAGTGTTTGCACAGTTCCTGATCGATTTAAGTAGTCACCCTGATTTCTGTGTTGACACACCGGAAGGAAGGGTACTGTGCCAGCCTACAGAGGCCACCCCTAGCCTGCTGCTATCTCCCAGGCATTCTGGTGCCCCTGGCAGGCCCCCAGAAATCCAAGGAGCCAGAAGCCTTGAAAAGGTGTCCAGTTAATAAATACAGATAGATGATGCCATCCTGGGTGGCAAAGTCAAGATTGGCAGAAACAGGCAGGGAAGATGAGAGGTAAGAGGTCAGGAAAGGTCTCTCTGGAAAAGTGGCATTTGCACGGAGACCTGAAGGCAGTGAGGGAGCTGGCCAGGTGGTTCTCTCTGGGGTATTCCAGGCAAAGTGAGCAGCAGGGGCAAAGCCCTCGAGTCTGGGGCAAGCCCCACACACTTGGAGAAGAGAAAGGAGGCCAGTGTGGCTGGAGAAAATTGACCAAAAGAACAGTAGTCGGAGGCAGATCAGAGACCCGTGGGGACCAGCCGCACAGGGCTTTAAAGACCATGGTCTGAACTTGGAGTTTTATTCTGCAAGCCGTGAGAAGGCACTGGCGATTATCCCCTTGGAGCCAGTTCAGTTCAGTTGTTCAGTCGTGTCTGACTCTTTGCGACCCCATGGACTGCAGCACACCAGGCCTCCCTGCCCATCACCAACTCCCAGAGCTTACTCAAACTCATGTCCATTGAGTCAGTGATGCCATCCAACCATATCATCCTCTGTTGTCCCCTTCTCCCGCCCTCAATCTTTCCCAGCATCAGGGTCTTTTCCAAGGAGTTAGTTCTTTGAATCAAGTGGCCAAAGTACTGGAGTTTCAGCTTCAGCATCGGTCCTTCCAATGAATATTCAGGACTGATCTCCTTTAGGATGTACTGGTTGAATCTCCTTTCAGTCCAAAGGAATCTATAGTCTTCTCCAACACCACAGTTCAAAAGCATCAATTCTTTGGCACTCAGCTTTCTTTATAGTACAACTCTCACATCTATACATGACCACTGGAAAAACCATAGCCTTGACTGGATGGACCTTTGTTGGCAAAATAATGTCTCGGCTTTTTTAATATGCTTTCTGGGTTGGTCATAACTTTTCTTCCAAGGAGTAAGCGTCTTTTAATGTCATGGCTGCAGTCATCATCTGCAGTGATTTTGGAGCCCAAAAAAATAAAGTCTGCCACAGTTTCCCCATCTATTTCCCATGAAGTGATGGGACTGGATGCCATGATCTTCGTTTTCTGAATGTTGAGCTTTAAGCCAACTTTTTAGGCTCTTTAGTTCTTCACTTTCTGCCATAAGGGTGGTGTCATCTGCATATCTGAGGTTATTGGTATTTCTCCCGGCAATCTTGATTCCAGCTTGTGTTTCATCCAGCCCAGCATTCCTCATGATGTACTCTGCATATAAGTTAAACAGGCAGGCTAACAATATACAGCCTTGACATACTCCTTTTCCTATATGGAACCAGTCCATTGTTCCATATCCAGTTCTAACTGTTGCTTCCTAACCTGCATAGAGATTTCTCAGGAGGCAGGTCAGGTGGTCTGGTATTCCCATCTCTCAGAATTTTCCACAGTTTGTTGTGATCCACACAGTCAAAGGCTTTGGCATAGTCAATAAAGCAGAAATAGGTGTTTTTCTGGAACTCTTGCTTTTTCCATGATCCAGTGGATGTTGGCAATTTGATCTCTGGTTCCTTTTCTGGTGCCTTTTCTAAAATCAGCTTGTACATCTGGAAGTTCACGGTTCATGTACTGTTGAAGCCTGGCTTGGAGAATGTTGAGCATCACGTTACTAGTGTGTAAGTTGAGTGCGATTGTGCGGTTGTTTTGAACATCCTTTGGCATTGCCTTTCTTTGGGATTGGAATGAAAACTGACCTTTTCCCGTTGGAGCCTGTTGGAGCCGACATCATCTGATGCAGCAGGGTGGGCGGGTGGGAACGGAGAGGTCTGGAGGAGAGGCGAAGGTGGTGGCCCAGACCCCAGAAGGGCAGCGGAGGTGTTGAGAAGTGGTAAGAGCCCGGTGCGCTGTGAAGGGTGAGCTGTCAGAAGGTGCTGACAGGTTGGCTGTGGCGGTGAGAGGGAGACGGGTCAGCGGCCTGAGGGAAGTGACCGCCAACAGCCGGGAGGGAAGTGGAGGAGCCGAGAGAAAGGAGCTGCCTGGGGAAGCAGGAAACCTGAACCGGAAATCCCAGTGTCCCGGGAGGAGAGACGCTGTTTGAAGCCTTGGTGCTGGCGGAGGGCCCCCAGGAGTGCTCTGTGCGAACAGAGAAGAGGCCTGAGACCCCCCGAGTTTCCAGAGCGGGAAGAGGAAGAAGAGCCAGCCAAGAGGGAAGATGGGGACCTGAAACACGAGAAGACTTGGGGGTCAGCGAGGAGCACCCACCAAGCAGAGCAGCAAGACGGGGCCACGAGGGACCGTCGGAGTTGTCCCCCTGGAGGTCTTCAGCGGCCCGCACAAGGACGGCGTTGGCCACAGCGGATGAGTGACCCAGAGATGACCGCGGGAGCCCTGAGCTGTTTGCTGCACTTGGGGAAAGGGCAGGGAAAATGGGGGGGGGTGGTGAGCTGGTGCCCGAAGGAGGGACTAGAAATTCCTGGCAGAGGAAGGGGGGCGGTTCCAGATGGAAGGCACAGTGAGTGCAGAGGTCAGCAGTGATCCCACAGTCACAGGGCCTCGGGTCGTGGTGGCCTCTCAGGTCAGGAGTCTGGCCTGGAGGAGGAGTCTTAGCTGGATTTGAGCTGAAAGGTGGTAAAGACAGGATTTGGCCCCAGGACCGGAGGGACCTGGGCTTCCCTGATGGCTCAGCAGGGAAAGAATTTGCCTGCATTGCAGGAGACGCAAGTTCAATCCGTGGAGGAGGAAATGGCAGTGCACTCCAGTATTTTTGCCTGGAAAAGTCCATGGACAGAGGAGCCTAGTGGGCTACAGTCCATGGGGTCACCGAGGGTCGGACACAACTGAGCGACTAAACACACACGCTGCTACACCGTAGGGACCAGCCCTCTGCAGTGTCTGTTTCTGTCTCAGCCCCATCTCCACACCAGGCCTCAGGGTGGGCGGGGCGGAGAAGTCCCAGCGCGTGGCCTGTCGGGAAGTGGAGGCCCCAGGGAGCGGTCTCAGGGTCTCAGGGTGGCTGGGGTGAGTCGTCATGGTCTCCTAGCCTGGCCCCGTGTCCTGCAGGCAGGGTGGTGACCAGGCTCAGGCCGCCCCCAGGGTGAGCCAGCCACCAGGCGCTGACACCAGCCCTGGGACAAAGAAGCTTCTGTGTGCCCGCCTCTGCCAGCCCTGCTCCCGTTAAAGAGGACTCGGGCAGCAGGCCTGGAGGCCTGGACTCACAGTCTGGAAACGGCCTTGGCCCATAGATTAGAGCCATTTCCTCCCGGCAGGGGGCGGGAAGGACTCTTTTCTCTCCAAAAATAATTCCTGGCATCTCTGTAAAGCCCACGTTCCTCCTCCTTGCTGGGCAGCCAGAAGAGGCCAGGGGCTGGTCACTGGACAGATGACACCACAGAGGCTCCGAGAGGGGAGCGATATTTAACTACTAACTGTGGCTGCACTGGGGGACCGCTCACTGTGTCCCACGGGCCTGCGCTGTGCCCTCGTTCGCTCCTTTGTGTCTGACTTTTTTCAACCCCACGGACTGCAGCCCGCCAGGCTCCTCTGTCCATGGGATTTCCCAGGCAAGAATGCTGGAGTGGGTTGCCATTTCCTTCTCCAGGGGATCTACCCACCCCAGGGATGGAACCTGCGTCTCTTGTGTCTCCTGCACTGGCAGGCGGATTCTTTACCACTGCGTCACCTGGGAAGCCCTTAGGACCTGCATTCGCCTGTTACTAGCTAATGGTATTTAAGCGACGTAAATACCGTTCCTGTCTCAGACCTGGACATGGAGGCTCAGCATCATCATGAACAGCCCTCTCTGGTCCCTGGCCACCGACCAGCAGCTCTGACCCCTCCTTACCCTCCAGGTCTCATTTCTTCCTCTGGCAGGTGGGATGTGGTGGGGCCTATCACAGTGGACATGAAGTGAGATGATACACTTTTTTTTTAATGGACTTTCTTTTTTTAGGACAGCTTTAGATTTACAGGAAATGAGCAGATAGACAGTACAGCAAGTTCACATATAAGCCCTGGCCCCAGTTCCCCTTATTAGTAACACCTCATATTGGTATCATATGTGTGTTACAGTGAATGCACCAATATGCATACATTATTATGAAGTAAAGTCCATAGTTTATCAGAGGTCCTTAAGTTTTTTTCAGTTTTTAACATTTTTTTAGGTAACAGCTTTGTTGTCATATCGTTTCACACAATATTGCATTCACCCATACAAAGAGCACAATTGAGTAGTTTTTAGTAAATTTATCAAGTTACCTAATCATCACCACGCTCAATTTTAGAACACTTTCGTCACCCTGCAAAGAAACTCTGTACCTCTTAACCATTAAGTCCTAACTGATCTCCGTTCCGTATCAGTAGATTTTCATATTTTGGATACCTCATGTAAATGGAACCCTGAACGGTGTGGTCTCGGGTGTTTTTGTTTGGTTGGTTGGTTGTGTCTTAACTTCTTGTTTTATGCTGGAGGATAGCCAGTTGCCAGCTTTGTGATGGTTTCAGGTGTGCAGCAGAATGGCTCAGCCACAGAGATCATCCTTCTCCCCCAGACTCCCCTCCATCCAGGCTACCGCTTATTGAACAGAGTTATCCGCACTGTGCAGTAGGTCCTTATTGGTTATCCATTTTAAATGTAGCAGCATATACAGATGTCCTTAATTTTTAGTTACTGCCCTTTTTCTATCCCAGGATCCCATCCACGATCCCACATCACATTTAGTTGTCATGTCCATTGAGGTTCCTGAGCTGTGAGTTTCTTGGATCTTCCTTGTTTTCAGTGACCTGGACAGCTTGGAGGAGTGCTGGTGTCTTGTGGGATGCTCGTCTGCTGAGATTTGTCTAGTGTTTTTGTTAGTGGGCTGTGTGTCTTGGGGAGGAAGAGCCCAGAGGTCAAGTGCCATTTTCATCAGCATCTATAGCAAGGATATGTACTATCAGCATGACTGATCCCTGTGACATTGACCTTGACCACCAGGCTCAAGTGGTGTTTGTCAGGTTCCTTTAAGGTTACTCTCACCACCTCCCTTTCGTATTGTTATTCCCCTGGTAGAGAAGTCACTGCACAGCACACGTTTAATCTGTGGGGATTATATTCCCAATAATACACTTTTTTAACACCTTTGACAAAGGACCCAGCACACGGGAAGCACCCTAGTGTTAACTGTAATTATAAAACATTTTTCTAGTATTGTTTTTATTATCATTATCATCTGTAAGGAGTTTCTTAGGTGGCGCTAGTGGTAAAGAACCCGCCTGCCAATGCAGGAGACATAAGAGACGCAGGTCTGATCCCTGAGCTGGGAAGATTTCCTGGAGGGGAGGGTATGGCAACCCACTCCAGTATCCTTGCCTGGAGAATCCCATGGACAGAGGAGCCTGGCGGGCTATAGTCCGTGGGGTCGCAAAGAGTGGGATATGACTGAAGCGACTTAGCACGCACACATCATCTGTAAGGATTAAGTGCTTAGGACGATTAAGGAGATGAGATCTGTAACCGGCTTAGGACTGGCCTTGGTACAGTTTAGGGATTAAGAGAGATAAAACATTTAAGGTGCTGGCACAGGGCCTGGTAACTATAGTGCTCAATAAATATCAAGTAAAACTAAATAAGCAAGTGGGTGGGTAGATGGATAGGTGGGCAGATGGCTGACATCTTTACCCAAAAAAGATGAGGGCATATGTCCTCACACAGGCTTGTGGATGACAGTTCACAGGAGCTGAGTCGTTCCAGCCCCAACCTGGAAACAGCCTCGTTGTCCACCAGCAAAATGGATAAATGTACTGTGGTACATCCAGGTGGTGGAATACTATTTGGCACTGAAAAGGATGAACTCCTGAGACAACCACATGGATGCCTCTGGAAGCATTATGCTAGGGAAGGAAGCTAAACCCAAAAAAGCACATCCCATAAGGATCCATCTATGTGAAGTTCCAGAATTGGCAAAACCAGTGTATAATTATGGGAAGCAGATTGGTGGTTGCATGGAACAAAGGTGAGGAGGAAAACGGCACCATAAGGGAGCCTGCTGGAGGGCTGTGTTCTCCTGAGGCAGCCTTAGCTCAGGCTGACGGGACAGGGGCTCAAGAGGCACCTCCGCCGACCCTTCGCTGGCAAAGGGAAGATGCTGAGGCCCAGAGCAGGCAAAGAGTTGGCCCAGGGTCACACAGCAGTGCCTCCAACTCTTGATCTAGCTCCCCCTTCGCTTGGCCCCAATGCCACGATTCCCTCGTGGTAGACACAAGGCAGTGTGTACACAGCATCCTGCGTATGCAGCAGGAGCTCTATTAATGCCCCTACACTGGTAGACTAACCTCAAACCAGGTCTGCCACTCAGGGAGGTGGTTCAGCCTCCCTGAGCCCCTTTCCACATCCGAGGAGTGGGGAAAATAAACGAGGCTGTCCCCTCAGATGGTGACCAGTGCTGTGAAAGAAACAAAGCAAGGAGACGTGACCAAGAGCACCGGCCTGGGAGGATGGCTTTAGCCGGGGGCTTCGTGATGTTTACCCTGAGCTAGAAGACGGAGGAGGAGCCAGCCCTTCAGGGGTCTCAGGGAGGGGGTGGGGCGTCAGATAGAGGAGTAGCAAGTGCAAAAGCCCTGGGCTTCCCAGCCTTCGCCAGCCTCTTCCCTAGCCCAGCCCGCCCTCCCTGCACCGCCCTGAGGAGCACGACTGCCCAGCCCTGTGCACCAGCCTTAGAGCCCCAGCACGGCCTGCCCCTCCCCAGCGTGGCCCCCAGGCAGCATCACCCCTTCCTCACCCTGTGTTTTTTTTTTTCCTTTTTCTGGCTGCCCTGGGTCCTCACTGTTGTGCGCAGGCGGGCTTTCTCTAGTTGTGGTGAGCAGGGGCTACTCTCTGCTTGTGCCCTGCGATATGTGGGATCTTCCCAGACCAGGGACCAAACCCGTGTCCCCTGCACTGGTAGGCAGATTCCTCTCCACTGTACCCCCTGGCAAATCCTCCTGCCCCTTATTTCTCTGTCCCAATAACATGAGCTCAGCCAATGTCCAATGCATCTCTGGCTCTAGTGCAGGGCACACAGTAGGTCCCTGGCAGAATGTCGCCTTTATGGACTAAATGAACAACAGCAAAGATAATAACAGTATTGAGGGCTCCCTCTGCACTACAGATTGTACTTAGCGCTTCCCATCGATTCACTCAACACATGTACCGACCCATATTGTGTGCCGAGAAGTGGGATGCAGCCATAAACGAAAGGCGAAAATTCCTGACTTTGTGGAGCTGACATTTTTATAGGGGAAGACAGTAAACAGAAATGAAGTCCAAGGTGATAGGTGCTTGGAGAAGAAAAGAGGCAGGAAATGCTGGGAGATGGGGGTGCTTACGGTTTTAGATTAGGTATCCTCCGGGGAACTTTGAGGCAAAGATCTGAAGGAAGTGAGGGAGTGAGCTGCGTTACATTTTGGGAAAGAATGTTCCAGCAGGGTGAAGAGCAAGTGCAGAGACCCAGAGGCTTGTAAGGGGGTGTAAGGGAAGGGGAATATGCCAGCAGGGCTGAGACGCAGGTGGTGGGGAGCAGGATGGGGGTGGTACTGGGGAGCAGGATGGGGGTGGTACTGGGGAGCAGGATGGGGGTGGTACTGGGGAGTCACCTTGGGCAGCGGGCTGGCCGCTCTGCCTTGGTCTCCCCGTGTGGACATTGTCGTGGTGCATCCTACCGAGATACTTGGACCCCAAGGTAGCTTAAGAGCCTGGCTCTGCCACTGGCCATGTATGCGACCTCAGTCTAGTTAGTTCTGTTCTCCAAGCCTCAGTTTCCACCTCTATGAAGTAAAAATAAAGATCATACCAGCTTCTAATAGATGGTGAGAATTCGTGAAGATCGAACGTGTCTGGCACTGAGAAAGTATTCAGTAAATGGTAGCTGCAGTGTTCTTTTTTAATCCTCCTCATTCTCATCTGGCTAGAGGAAACTGGGGCACAGAGAGGTTAGGGAACATGCCCAGTGTCACACAGCTGGCGAGTGACAGCTGGCATGTGAGTCCAGGCGTAACAGCACTTACCCTCTGGATTATACTGAACCCTCAAGTAAGCATGTGGTTTCGGGGCTGAGGGGTCTTTGTTCCGAAAAGGCTACTGGGGGCCCAGTGATCACATTGACTGTTGGTAAAAGCTGGGTTGCAGGGCTGTGGCTTCTGTCTGGACCTTGGGTCCTTCCTGACACCAAACCCCAGAATGACCTTGCCATCTATCACCAGTAGCACTGGAGTAGAGCAGGGCAACTGTGGGTCAGAGAGCAAGTGCCAGCCGGCTCCTAACAGGGAAAGGCCGGGCAATCTGAGCCCAGTTTACTCTTCCAGACTCAGCTAGGAAGTGAGGCCCCGCGTGTCCCTGGGGATGATCAAGTAAAGGGACAGACTGCAGCTCCATTCACAGGGAGAGAAGGGAGCACCCTAACCTGAATGACTGAGCGAATGACTTCCTGAGTTGGGGCGGGGAGTGGGCAGGGATGTGCCCTCGACCCCCCATCCCCACCTCCAGCTCACCCTCCTCTTGTCCACAGTGGCAGGGGCTCTCCTTGCTGACTTCCTGTCCGGCCTGGTGCACTGGGGAGCCGACACCTGGGGTTCCGTGGAGCTGCCCGTCGTGGGGAAGGTACGTGTGTTGGCCCAGCCCTGAAGCCCAGCCCGTCTCCTCCAGGAGAAGGTGGGGCTGTCTGACCTGAGCTGAGTCCCCTTTCCTCTCTGAGCCCATTTTCCTATCTGTAACGTGGAAACCGTGGTTCCAGTCTGACCCCCGCTCCCCCGCCTTCAAGACCCCTGTGATTTCCTGGAAGCAAAAGCATCAGGCCTGGGACAGAGAGCTCTGATACATGTCCACCTCACTGGACCCCCTTGAACTTGGGGGCCATACCACATCTTGTTCTCCTCTGCCTTCCCTGCTGCACCTCACTGTTCGTTAACATTGAACTTTATCTGGTGTCAGTCAGACGTTTTGATTGCGATAGAAAATCTGGTACACACTTAACCACAGAAAGGTACCGCTTTGTGTACTAAAAATTTTAGAAGCCACGTTAGGGCGTGGTTGGGTCCAGTAGGACAAACGGACTGTATTCTCTGGACCCCGTCCCTCTCCAATCCTGTCTCTGCTTTCCCCTCCGCTGGCTCCACACTCATGCGGGCTCTCGCCTGGTAAGGTGGCCGGGATGACCATCCACTGCCTCAAGGTCCATCCTCCCAGCTCAGCTCTCCACGGAGACCGCCCCCTTTCCCATAGTTAGTACCCAAGTCCCACGGCTCATCCCCATTGGCCTCACTTGGGTCACGTGGCCGTCACACAGCCAGTCACTGTGGCCAGAGGAATTGGATGCTCTGATTGGCCAGGCCAGGGTCCGAGGAGGCAGCCTGATAGGAGCAGCTGGTGCTAAGAGAAGAAGCAGAGGCTCTTACCAGAAGGAAGGGTTGGATACTGGAAAAAATAAAAGGGTCCTGCCTGTCAGTGTGAGGGGTCTCTTCAGTTGCCTCAGGGTAGGAGAGGAGGATGGAGGTTGTCACCAACCCCCCCTCCATAGCCCAGGTCTGGAGACTGAGGCCGACAGAGGGGCAAGCAGCCGGAGGTCCCACCAGGTCATTTCCACTCATCTGCTAAAGCTGCTAGACCCGGAGCCTGACCCACAGCAGTGCCGTGCTGGGGCAGCATGCCAGAGACAAGGAGGCGCTCCCGCGCGGAGTGTGTGTGCAGGAGGTCAGGGAGAGGGGCTGACTGGTCGGCTGTGTCCCCTCTCCCATCCCCCCACCTCACCTAGGCTTTCATCCGGCCATTCCGGGAGCATCACATCGACCCAACAGCCATCACCCGGCACGACTTCATCGAGACCAACGGGGACAACTGCCTGCTGACGCTGCTGCCACTGTTAAACATGGCCTACAAGTTCTGCACCCGGAGCCCAGGTAAGCATGCCAGCTGGTGGCGGGGGAACCTCCAGGGAGCCCTGGGACAAGCACACCACGCACCCCCCCCCCCAACCACGAGCCTCCCATAGCTTGTGTGGCTGTTTCGCCCCTCAGTGTTATAAAAGTTTAGTTGCCCTCATGTAAAATTGGGATATTTGACATAAAGATCTGTTTCCAACGTCTCTTGAACAATCCAACCTGGCCACCTGTGTCCTGGCTCCCATTTGGCTGCACTGGGCCGGAGCTGAGCTGTGGGGTCCCCCTGACACAAGATGCATGCTCTGCAGTTTGCCACAGTCCCCGCTGCTCCCTGCAGTCCTAATCTCCGCCCCCTCCCTACCCCTGCCCCCCACCTTGTTCATTTGAATTCACCTGCCTGGTCCTAGGGGCTTTTGATCTTGCTGCCTGGGCTTAGTGGAAAGAGTATGTATTGCCTGATCCAAACTCACTCCTGAGTTCAGATCTCTGCCCTGCCTATGTGGGGAAGGGAACTTGTCCCAAGGCGAGTCCCATCACCTCTCTGAGCCTCAGTGACCTCAGTACGGGGGAAGCCTTCCTCTGAGCCAGCTCTTGTTCTAACAGCTTGACACCTTGCTGGTCTTCAGAGCAGCCCCTTGTGGGGAGATGGGCTGTGTGTGTGTGGTGTCTGACCACATCCTCTCCCTGCTGCTCTGAGTGGCTGTGAGCTCCCTTCTGAGAACTGCCAGCACAGGTCCCGCCCCTCCCCTTGGGATAAGCCTGAAGTCAGTGACCCAAAACGGCGGCAAAAGACCAGCCCCCTGCCTCTGAGTGGGACCAACTCTGTGGAGTCATCAGCATTTCAGAATCCACCCTCCGCGCCCACCCACCCCCCCCCCACCGCCAATCAGGCTGAGACAAGACTCCCCCCATCCCATCTTTGCTTAACTCTTCCCCTGCCCTGTCCTGCTTTCCTCACTCCCTTGGGTGTTTTTCAGAAGATTCCCCTCCCCAGTCAGATAAATCACGTGCACATGAGTCCTTGTCTCAGAGAGGCTCTGCTTCTAGGGAATCTGGACCAAGATTTATTCCCATTTCATTGATGAGGAAGTTGAGATGTAAAGAGGTAGAGTCGCTGACCCAAGTTCACACAGTCAAGAAATGTCACAGCAGGGACTTGCACCCAGCCCTGCCTCACTCCAAAGCCCACAGTCTCAACCATTATTTCTGCTTATTCCTATTCTGGCTACTGAGCAGAAGGGAAGACTGAGGCCACAGGAGAGTCTGAGCCTGCCAGAGGCCATGTGGGAGGTTAGAAGGAGCCCAGGGTGCCTGCCATCCCGGGAAGTTTGCCGCCCAGGGGCAAGGGGTGAGGGCCAGGCTGGCAGTGGGCCCCTGCCCTATGTGACAGCTGTTTGGGGCCCATGGGCACCCACCCTCTCCCCACCCTGCAGAAGTCCTGGAGCAGCTGTACCCCTGGGAGTGCTTCGTCTTCTGCCTGATCATCTTTAGCACCTTCACCAACCAGATCCACAAGTGGTCGCACACGTACTTCGGGCTGCCACGCTGGGTCATCTTCCTGCAGGACTGGCACATCATCCTGCCCCGCAAACACCATCGCATCCACCACGTCTCCCCCCACGAGACCTACTTCTGCATCACCACGGGTGCGTTCACAGGATAGCAGGGGCGGGCTGCCCCCACTCCAACTGCTGCTTCATCCTTAGGGTTGGGGGCAGAGGTCACAGGGGGAAGCGGCACAGTCCTAGAGGAACTTTCTCTCAGAACACACATTTCTTGGGTACCTACTATGTGCCACGCACCCTTCTAGGTGCCAGGGACACAGCCATAAATAAGATAGACACTCAGACACCCTCTTCGTAGAGTTGTGATGCCAGCCACCCATCATCTAGCAGATATTTATTGAGTGCCTACTGTGTGCCATGGCACTGAACAAAACACAAAAATCCCTACCTTTATAGCATTCTAAGAGGGGACAGCCCAGGCGATAAGTACTACATCTGACAGTCCTAACTGCCAAGGAAGAAAATAACACAGAAGACGGTAGCAGAGGGAAATAGGGAGCTTTGCCCCTTTAAATGAGTTGGTCAGGGAAGGCCTCCTGGAGAAGGTGGCATTTGAACTGAGGGAGAGTCATGAGACCTGGAGGGAAGAGCTCTCCAGGCAGCAGGAGCAATAGGTGACGGAGGCAGGAACACACACGCCTGGTTTGTTTCAGGAGCAGCGAGGAGGCCAGTGTGGAGTTGAGGGCCAGGATAGGGGAGCTGGCAAGCTCCAGGTGGGAGAGATGCCATGGGGACAGACAAAGCAGGGCGAAGAGCAGAGGATCGGGGGAGATCAGAAATCTGAAAACTGTGAGAGGGGCCCTGCGGATAAATGACAGATCAGTCCAAGCAGAGGGAATAGCGAGGACAAAGGCCTTGAGGCCAGAACATGTGCCCCGGGGGCAGTCGGGAGGCCCACATGCGGAGCCAGTGAGCCAGTGCCAAGGAGGTGAGGCAAGTAGGTTTTCCGGGGTCCGTGGGTATCTTTTTAAGGTTAAGTGTATCACGGGTGCTGTTAAGTCAGGCCAACTTGGGTAACCTTCAACTCCTCCATATGCAACTTTCAGAGGCTCACAAGCCTCCCTGGTTATCAGTTTTCTCATTCACAAGATGAGGCTACAGCCGCTCCTTCACAGACCACCTGCCAGGGCTGCGGTATGAATGGTCAGACGGCAGATGCAAAGTGCCTGGCACGTAGCAGGTACTCAGTAAGCTACACGTATGGGTTTGGAGGAAGGGTTGGGTTTTGCTTTGGTTTGGTTTGGTCAAGTATTTTGTAGGGTTTTTTGTTTTTGCCTTTCTGAAAGCAGAACTGAGAGCCACAGAAAATATTTTTTTGTACATCCTAAAGTCAAGGGTAAATTTTAGGCTCTTCTGGAGATCACTTAATTGTTAAGCCAGGGCTGGGGTCAGTCTTGGTTTGGCCAGGTACTAACTGGGAGACTGCCCTCCAAGACAGTCTTCTCATGTGGAAAATTGGACTCATAGTAATACCTAGTTCAAGGTTCAGGTGGGAGACTGTAATACAGATTAAATAAGATTATGAGACTTATTTAATGGAAATAAGACTATTCACTTAGCTACCATGCCAGGCATCATCCTAGGCCCTGGGATCCAACAGGATCAACAGTGAAAGAACATGGGGTTATGGTTGGGAGCTGGAGATCAAAACCAACACTAAACAGGGAAGTGACAAATTAATGAGGATGGTTACAGGTTATCATGAAGGCTGTAAAGAAATAAGGATGGGTGATGCGACAGGCCTGGAGGGCTGCTAAGTGGTAGTCAGGGAAGGCTTCCTGGAAGAGGTGGCGTTAGAGCCAAATGATAGGAAACACTGCCTCCGTGTCTGGCATATAGTAAGAGCTCAGTAAGAAGGTGAGTGAAGGGATGAAGGTGTATGTCTGAGCAGCCCCTCAGCCCATTGATGGGGAGCCCCCATCCCCAGATTCCTTGGTCAGCCCTTTTCCCCTGCCCTCTGCAGACCCTACTTACTCCCAGTCCCTCTGCTACCCAAGGCGGGGCCAGCTGTCTCTCTGCTCTTACTGTTGCTCTCCCGTTCAACCCCTCCTCACACCCCCCTGCCCTGTCTCTGCTGCAGGCTGGCTCAACTACCCTCTGGAGAGGATGGGCTTCTGGCGACGCCTGGAGGACATTATCCAGGCCCTGACAGGCGAGAAGCCTCGGGCAGATGACATGAAATGGGCGCAGAAGATCAAATAACTCCTCCAGGCACCACCTCGTTGCCAACCTTCCCCAGCTCCCCAAAACTGAAGCCATCTGCCAAATTCCAGCTGCCTCGCGCTGGCCACTCCAGGTGGAGAGGACACCTCCTGGGCTGGGCCCGGGCACCTCTAGCCCACCCCCACCCCTTGTGACACAATACTTGAGCCACTGGTTTTTTTCATTTCCTTCATTTTTTTTCCCCTTGGCCCCTCCCTAGCCACCTGAGCTGCTCTGTCTGCCAAGCCTGACTGCAAAAAAAAAAAAGAGCCCCACCCTTTCAGCCATCCCTTGGGTTTAGGACAAGCTCACCAACTCCCCACACACCCACCACCCCCTACCCCACTGGGCAGCCCTTCAGCATGGCTGGTATCGGAGCACTGAGTCATCTTACCTGTTCCTGTCTGTCTGCCCGCAGGGCTCTAGGAGCCCCCAGGCACAGCTGAGTGTCCCTGGACCGTCACCCCGCTATGGCCCTGCAGACTTGACTCCAAAGGCCTCGGTGAACAGCCTGCCCAGTCACCACCTTCAGCCTAGCTTGTCCACCCAAGGGCGGCAAAGTGCAGCAAGGGTCTGGGGGCAGCTGGCCAGATGAAGCCGAAATTTCCTGATCGAGTGGACTCTGTGCTCCCCAACCCTTCCCCCATCTGCCTGTGTGATTCCACCCAGAGCTGACGTTTCTAACTGGAGAATGTCTTCGAAGGGCACAGCCCCTGCAAAGGGTCTTGGTCATTGGAAAGGGACACTGTGTCTCCTCTGACTTGAGGGTATGTCAGAGAAGGAAGAGTGGGGCTTTTTTGTTTCGGTTATTTTTTTTTAACGGTGCTTGCTTGTTTAATGTAAATAATAGAAAGCCTTAATATCTTTTCTGTAACACGGAGTAATATTTTAATGTCATGTTTTGGATGTACATAATATATTTATAACAAAGCAGCAAGAGTCTACTTAACCTGGGCTGAATCGGTGAATCGGTGTTGATATCTGCTCCAGACCCTTTTGGAAGGGGGCCCCATGATTCCGTGAGGAATTTTCATGTCAGAGATCATGGGGTAGAGACATGGAGGCAGAACCCTACTGAGGAATCCCTTCTGCAAAGATTTACTGGCACCAAGCGTGGAAATGAGCCAACAAACAAGGACCTCCCTGGTGGAGTCGACTTCCTGGGGAGAGACAATAAACATACATAAATGCACACGGACATTCAGATGGTGATTTGTAAAGAAAATGAAATGCTTGGGATGACATTGGAAAAGCGGGGTGAGGCTGCTTTGGCAGGTCAAGGAGGGCCTCTCTGAGCAGGTGACATTTGAGCTGAGACCTGGAGGAGGAGATGGAGCCAGTTGGGGAAAGAACTGTGGGAAAAGCCCTCCTGGCCAGACAGTAGTGCAAAGGCGCTGAGGCAGGAACATGCCTGGGGTTTTTAAAAGAATGTGGCTGGACTGGAGTGAGCAAGGGGACAGTGGAAGATGAGGTTTGAAAAATAGGGACCAACTATATGGACAGCTAAATGGGGAGACTGGACATGTTAAACAAGTATCTTGCTCATTTATTCATTGAACAAATACAAGGTACCTCCTATATGCCAGGCGCTGGGATCCAGCAGTGAACACATAGGCATTTACAATTAATCTAGTCTGGGCTAAATAGTTTCTATAATGTTAATAAGGAAAAACAAAAACCTTTTGGGGACAGAGAATGATAAAACTCTAGAGCAGTCACAGATAGAGTTTTTTTAATGTGACCCATAACTTTATTTTCCTTAAACTTTGGCCACCACTAGACTTTTTTAAAAAGTTTTTATTTTGAGATAACTAGATTCTCCTGTAGTTCTAAGAAAACCACCAGTGTAGACTTTTGATTTGAGACTATCTGAGAGGACCACAAAAGGAAGGGGTGTTAGAATTTATCAACTCTAAATGACAGAAACTATAACTGTCAGGCAAAAATGAGTAGTGAAAATAATTCATGTAACTGAAAAGTTTAGAGGTGTTTCTGACTTAAGGTTTGGTGGGACCCCGGGGTACACATGATTCATCAGAACTCGGTCTCTCTGTCTAGCTCTGTTTTCTGTCAAGCGAGTCGAGGTTGACATTGGACCAGCTCCATATCTCAGTAGAAAATGTTTTCCTTCCCAGCAGATGCAGCCAAAGTCCCAGGGCAGGCTCTTACTGGCCTGGATTGGGTCAACCAACCACGTTGGAGTGGGATGGTAAAGTGTTCTGATTGGCTAGGGCTGAAATACCCACCTAGAGTTGAAGAAGTGGGATCAACATTTCCCAACCACAGGATGAGAGGAGGGAAGGATGGTTGCTGAAAGAAAAGGTGTTAACCAGTGGAGGTGATGGAATTCCAGTAGAGCTATTTCAAATCCTAAAAGATGATGCTGTGAAAGTGCTGCACTCAATCTGCCAGCAAATTTGGAAAACTCAGCAGTGGCCACAGGACTGGAAAAGGTCAGTTTTCATTCCAATCCCAAAGAAAGGCAATGCAAAAGAATGCTCAAACTACTGAACAATTGCACTCATCTCACACGCTAGTAGAGTAATGCTCAAAATTCTCCAAGCCAGACTTCAACAATATGTGAACCGTGAACTTCCTGATGTTCAAGTTGGTTTTAGAAAAGGCAGAGGAACCAGAGATCAAATTGCCAGCATCCGCTGGATCATGGAAAAAGCAAGAGAGTTCCAGAAAAACATCTATTTCTGCTTTATTGACTATGCCAAAGTCTTTGACTGTGTGGTTCACAATAAACTGGAAAATTCTGAGAGAGATGGGAATACCAGACCTCCTGAGCTGCCTCTTGAGAAATCTGTATGCAGGTCAGGAAGCAACAGTTAGAAGCGGACGTGGAACAACAGACTGGTTCCAAATAGGAAAAGGAGTGCATCAAGGCTGTATATTGTCACCCTGCTTATTTAACTTATATGCAGAGTACATCATGAGAAACACTGGGCTGGAAGAAACACAAGCTGGAATCAAGATTGCTGGGAGAAATATCAATAACCTCAGATATGCAGATGACACCACCCTTATGGCAGAAAGTGAAGAGGAACTAAAAAGCCTCTTGATGAAAGTGAAAGAGGAGAGTGAAAAAGTTGGCTTAAAGCTCAACATTCAGAAAACGAAGATCAAGGCATCTGGTCCCATCACTTCATGGGAACTAGATGGGGAAACAGTGGAAACAGTGTCAGACTTTGTTTCTTTGGGCTCCAAAATCACTGCAGATGGTGACTGCAACCATGAAATTAAAAGATGCTTACTCCTTGGAAGAAAAGTTATGACCAACCTAGATAGCATCTTCAAAAGCAGAGACATTACTTTGTCAACAAAGGTCCATCTAGTCAACGCTATTGTTTTCCAGTAGTCTTGTATGGATGTGAGAGTTAGACTGGAAAGAAAGCTGAACGCTGAAGAATTGATGCTTTTGAACTGTGGTGTTGAAGAAGACTCTTGAGAGTCCCTTGGACTGCAAGGAGATCCAACCAGTCCATTCTGAAGGAGATCAGCCCTGGGATTTCTTTGGAAGGAATGATGCTAAAGCTGAAACTCCAGGACTTTGGCCACTTCATGCGAAGAGTTGACTCACTGGAAAAGACTCTGATGCTGGGAGGGATTGGGGGCAGGAGGAGAAGGGGACGACTGAGGATGAGATGGCTGGATGGCGTCACTGACTCGATGGACATGAGTCTGAGTGAACTCGGGAGTTGGTGATGGACAGGGAGGCCTGGCGTGCTGCGATTCATGGGGTCTCAAAGAGTTGGACACTACTGAGCGACTGAACTGAACTGAACTGAGTGGGTGGGGCAGAGAGCCAAAATCAGGGCCAGATAAGCAGCCTTGGGGCTACAGGGCTTGCTTTCCTATTCCCTGCACCAATCACTGCAGATGGTGCAGTGCAGACAATGCAGATGGTCACTGTAGGCGGTGACTGCAGCCATGAAATTAAAAGACGCTTACTCCTTGGAAGGAAAGTTATGAACAACCTAGACAGTATATTAAAAAGCAGAGACATTACTTTGTCAACAAAGGTCCATCTAGTCAACGCTATTGTTTTCCAGTAGTCTTGTATGGATGTGAGAGTTAGACTGGAAAGAAAGCTGAGCGCCAAAGAATTGATGCTTTTGAACTGTGGTTTTGGAGAAGACTCTTGAGAGTCCCTTGGACTGCAAGGAGATCTAATGAGTCCATCCTAAAGGAGATCCTAAAGGAGTCCTTCCTTCCAGTGAAGGGCTGATGCTGAAGCTGAAACTCCAATCCTTTGGCCACCTGATGCAAAGAGCTGACTCACTGGGAAAGACCCTGATGCTGGGGAAGATTGAGGGCAGGAGGAGAAGGGGACGACAGAGGATGAAATGGTTAGATGGCATCACCGACTCAATGGACATGAGTTTGGGTAAACTCCAGGAGTTGGTGATGGACAGGGAAGCCTGGCATGCTGTGGTTCATGGGGTCACAAAGAGTCGGACACGACTGAGCTACTGAACTGAACTAATTCCTATTCCCAGGCCCTGCAGGCAGTATATTTCTAGAGCCTCCCAGAAGCCAGCAAGAACAAACACCCGAGTTCAGAGAGTGAAGTGGCTTGCCCGAGACCACACAGCTAGTAAGACACAGCCAGGCCTCAGACTCAGATGGTCTCGCTGCTCCTGAATCCCAAGGACTGGAAACATATTTTTCTAAACCAGAGTGAAGTATGTTTTGTGTCACGTCTGGGAAAGCTGGGGTCATTTGTGAGATGGGAGTTTTTCCACAAGTTCCCACTGAGAAACGGGGCAGGAAATGCTGACTAATACCCACTGCACACTTAGCATAGGCCAGAGGCGGAGAGCCCCGAGTGAGAGTCCCTTTGGGCGGTCCCTGCAGCTCTGAGAGGTCTGTACACTTAGCCCCATTTTTTTGCAGATGAGGAAACTGAGGCACAGAGTCAAATAACATATCAATGTCACACAGATGGTCGATGGCGGGACTGGAATCTGAGCCCTGGTCTGATGCTGAGCTCTGGCAGGTTTCACACACACCTGCAGCCCCGGTGGAGGCAGGGAGGTGGGAAGGCAGGGTTTCCAGTGTGTCTTCCATGGGAAACCAGCAACATCGCAGGATGAGAAACAGCCGCTGACACCGAAGAGTGGGGTGCCCCGGAGACATGAGACCCCAGAGGGCAACGACCACTCACATCAATTGATTAAAGAAGAGCCAGAAAATCCAGATGCTTTAAAATGCTGGCTCCATTACCATGGGCAAAATAAAACAGGTGTCTAGGTGAACGTCTGCCCACAACTTCCCAGCTGGTGGGTGCCCAGTTGCTCAGTCGTGTCCGACACTTGGTGATCCCAGGGACTGTACCCCCCCAGACTCCTCTGTCCATGGCATTTTGCTGGCAGGAATGCTGGAGTGGGTACCATTTCCTCCTCCTGGCTGGTGCAGGCACCACCGCCTGACTTTAGTTGGGTGTGTGCTGCTATCTGGTGGTGAACCGGGGCAGGTGGCAGCGCCAACGACGGGTTCCCAGCTCCACTGGGAAATGTTATGCATTCCCCTATGCTGACTTGTCTTTAGAGGGGTTCTGGGCACCGTGTCTGCCCCCAACATTAACTTCACCCCCTTCCGATAAACCTAACAATTTGGAGCTACCCTTTTAAACATAATTTTGTAATGGGTAAGCTATGAATAAGGTAAAGAGTAATAGGGGACTTTCCTGGTGGTCCAATGGTCAAGACTCCACACTACCAATTCAGGGGGCCTGGCTTCAGTCCCTGGCCAGGGAACTAGATGCCACATGCCAGCAACTGAAAGATACTGTATGCTGCACCAAAGATTCCACGCGCCTCAACCAAGACATGGCGCGCATGCTCAGTCTCTCGCTCACGCCCGGCTCTCTGCGACCCCATGGGCTGTAGCCCGCCAGGCTCCTCTCTCCGTGCGATTTCCCAGGCAAGAATGCTGCAGTGGGTTGCTATTTCCTTCTCCACCAAGACCCAGCACAGCCAAATAAATAAATATAGGGGTTTTTTTTTAAGAGTAATGAACAATACAGGGGTCAGGTGACTATGGCCAGTAGGCTAAATCTGGCCCACCTGTTTTTCTGTTGTCCCCATGAGCACTTTTTTTTTTTAAATAGTGGGGGCAATAAAGAATATTTTCCTAACAAATGACATTCAAATTCGGCGTCAGTCATAAAGTTTTCTTTGACACACAGTCACACCCATCATTTGCATATTGTCTATGGCCGTTTTTTCAATACAGCAGCAGAGTCAAGAGACCAAATGACCCACAAAACCTAAAATACTATCTGGCCCTTTTTAGAGAAAAATGGACCAACTCCAGATCCAGAGTGCTCCCCACTCATGCTCCCCCAAGCCCTCAGTTCTCCCCAGAGCCCACCATTTGGATGAGACACTTGCAAGTCCTTTCCACGTCACAGAGGCGTGGCTGGCCCCCACTCTTCACACAGTGGGTAGAATATTACATACACAGCTCTGCACCCTGCCTGTTTCATGCAATATGTTTTGGAAATAATATCAACCACTTCCATATTTCCTTTCTTATTTCTTTCTACAGCTGTATAACATTCCAACCTCAGGATGGCCCTTTCTTTTATAACGAATCACCTGTTAAATTTTGAGGTCATTTTCAGTCTTGGGTAATACAAATTGCTGTGGTGTGCACTGAAGGACTTAAGTCTTTGCTCATGAGGGCCAGTAGACCTGAGGGGTCAATTCCTGGGGATCAAATGGCTGGGCTAGGGATATCTGCGAGTTACCTTCCGATCCATCATGCCAAAATTGCCTTTGACCAAGGCCATGCGCATTTAAACTCTCAGAACTTTTGAGAGCGCCAGTTTCCTCACACCCTTGCCAACACAGGGTGTTATCGAGTGTTTTGTTCTTTGCCAATCTGATAGGTGGTTTTAATTTGCATTTCTCTTACTGTATTTCACTGAATCTAAGATATCATTGATTGTACCATGCACCTGATTTCAGAAATGTTTGAATATAAAATTTGCCTCTCAAAACACTCTCAGACATAAATCACAGCAGGATCCTCTATGACCCACCTCCCAGAATTCTGGAAATAAAAGCAAAAATAAACAAATGGGATCTAATTAAAATTAAAAGCTTCTGCACAACAAAGGAAAATATAAGCAAGGTGAAAAGACAGCCTTCTGAATGGGAGAAAATAATAGCAAATGAAGCAACTGACAAACAACTAATCTCAAAAATATACAAGCAACTTATGCAGCTCGATTCTAGAAAAATAAACGACCCAATCAAAAAATGGGCCAAAGAACTAAATAGACATTTCTCCAAAGAAGACATACGGATGGCTAACAAACACATGAAAAGATGCTCAACATCACTCATTATTAGAGAAATGCAAATCAAAACCACAATGAGGTACCACTTCACACCAGTCAGAATGTCTGCGATCCAAAAATCTGCAAGCAATAAATGCTGGAGAGGGTGTGGAGAAAAGGGAACACTCCTACACTGTTGGTGGGAATGCAAACTAGTACAGCCACTATGGAGAACAGTGTGGAGATTCCTTAAAAAATTGCAAATAGAACTACCTTATGACCCAGCAATCCCACTGCTGGGCATACATACTGAGGAAACCAGAATTGAAAGAGACACATGTACCCCAATGTTCATCACAGCACTGTTTATAATAGTCAGGACATGGAAACAACCTAGATGTCCATCAGCAGATGAATGGATAAGAAAGCTGTGGTACATATACACAATGGAGTATTACTCAGCCGTAAAAAAGAATTCATTTGAATCAGTTCTGATGAGATGGATGAAACTGGAGCCGATCATACAGAGTGAAGTAAGCCAGAAAGAAAAACACCAATACAGTATACTAACACATATATATGGAATTTAGGAAGATGGCAATGACAACCCTGTATGCAAGACAGGAAAAAAGACACAGATGTGTATAACGGACTTTTGGACTCAGAGGGAGAGGGAGAGGGTGGGATGATTTGGGACAATGGCATTCTAACATGTATACTATCAAGTAAGAATTGAATCGCCAGTCTATGTCTGACGCCGGATACAGCATGCTTGGGGCTGGTGCATGGGGATGACCCAGAGAGATGTTATGGGGAGGGAGGTGGGAGGGGGGTGCATGTTTGGGAACGCATGTAAGAATTAAAGATTTTAAAATAAATAAATAAATAAATAAATAAATAAAAATAAAAAAAATTTTAAAAAAATAAATAAATAAATAAAATTTGCCTCTTAGAATCACTGAAATAGAATATGTTGAGTGGGATTGGCTATTTTATTGCATTTTCTTACTCTGTATGTGTTCTATTCTTTTTTTGCCGGATGGGGGGGGCGGAGCGTGATGGGTGAGGGTGGGGAGGCAGGACAGTGGTGGTTAAGAGCCTAGAGTTCAAATCCCAGCTCTGCCCCTTACAAGTGTGATTCTTTGCACAGGTTACTTAATCTTTTCTGTGTTTCAGTTTCCTCATCTGTACGGTGAGTAACTATGTCATAGGGTCGTTGTGAAAGTGAAGTGAAAGTCACTCAGTCGTGTCCGACTCTTTGCAACACCATGGACTATATGGTCCATGGAATTCTCCAGGCCAGAATACTGAAGTGGGTAGCCTTTTCCTTCTCCAGGGGATCTTCCGAACCCAGGGATTGAACCGGGGTCTCCTGCATTGCAGGCGGATTCTTTACCAGCTGAGCTACCAGGGAAGGATTGTTATGACGGTATCAGCTCCACTAGCTTTGTTTGTAGTGATACTTCCTAAGGCCCACTTGACTTCACATTCCAGGATGTCTGGCTCTAGGTGAGTGATCACACCATCATGGTTATCTGGGTCATGAAGATCTTCTTTGTATAGGCCTTCTGTGTATTCTCACGTCTTCCTAATAGCTCCTGCTTCTGTTAGGTGCATACCATTTCTGTCCTTTATTAAGCCCATCTTTGCATGAAATATTCCCTTGGTATCTCTAATTTTCTTGAAGAGATCTCTAGTCTTTCCCATTCTATTGTTTTCCTCTATTTCCTCTATTTGCATTGATTATGGAGGAAGGCTTTCTTTTCTCTCCTTGCTATTCTCTGGAAATCTGCATTCAAATGTGTATATCTTTCCTTTTCTCCTTTGCTTTAACGTCTCTTCTTTTCACAGCTATTTGTAAGGCTCCTCAGACAACCATTTTGCCTTTCTTTTTCTTGGTCTTGATCACTGCCTGAAGAGAAGAGTGGAGAAGTAACTCCAGAAAGAATGAAGAGATGGAGCCAAAGCAAAAACAACACCCAGTTGTGGACGTGACGGGTAATGGAAGTAAAATCCAATGCTGTAAAGAACAATACTGCATAGGAACCTGGAATGTTAGGTCCATGAATCAAGGCAAATTGGAAGTGGTCAAACAGGAGATAGCAAGAGTGAACATCATCATTTTAGGAATCAGCGAACTAAAATGGACCAGAATGGGTGAGTTTAACTCAGATGGCCATTATATCTACTACTGTGGGCAAGAACCCCTTAGAAGAAATGGAGTAGCCATCATGGTCAACAAAAGAGTCCAAAATGCAGTACTTGGATGCAATCTCAGAAACAACAGAATAATCTCTCTTCATTTCCAAGGCAAATCATTCAGTATCACAGTAACCCAAGTCTATGCCCTGACCAGTAATGCTGAAGAAGCTGAAGTTAACAGTTCTATGAAGACCTATAAGACCTTCTAGATTCATGTCAATGTATGGCAAAACCAATACAGTATTGTAAAGTAAAAAAATAATAATAATTAATTTAAAAATTTTTTTAAATAAAAAAATAAAAAAGACCTTCTAGAACTAACACCCAAAAAAGACATCTTCTTCATTATAGGGGTCTGGAATGCAAAAGTAGGAAGTTGAGAGCTACCTGGAGTACAGGCAAATTTGGCCTTGGAGTACAAAACGAAGCAGGTCAAAGGCTAATGGAGTTTTGCCAAGAGAACGCACTGGTCGTAGCAAACACCCTCTTCCAACAACACAAGAGAAGACTCTACACATGGACATCACCAGATGGTCAATACTGAAATCAGATTGATTATATTCTTTGCAGCCAAAGATGGAGAAGCTCTATATAGTCAGCAAAAACAAGACTGGGAGCTGACTATGGCTCAGATCATGAACTCCTTATTGCCAAATTCAGACTTAAATTGAAGAAAGTAGGGAAAACCACTAGACCATTCAGGTATGACCTAAATCAAAACACATGTCTTAAGAACCCTATAGGTAGGCAGCTCTGAGATTTGTTCAACTGCTCAACTACATCATCCAGGTCCTACCTAGCTCTTGCCATTTTTCTGTGCTGGCATCTTTGGTGTGTTGGCTTTTCAGCATCAGGCTTGTGCCTCATGGTATCTCAATGAGTGTCACAGCTCCAACCATCACAACATCATATTATATGGAAAAAAAGGGGGGGACAAAAAAGGCTTTCTCCCCAGCTATTTTCATGAGAGGAAACTTTCAAACATGCCTTCTCCCCAGTTTACTGGTCAGAAAGATCTAAGTCATAGGCACACCCCTGGACCAACCACTGGCAAGAGGAAATGGCAGTGCCTGTGACTGGCTTGGGTTCACACCTGGAAGCTGAACCTTCGGCCTCCTAAACAAAACCAGGCTTCTGAAGGACAGAAGGACACGACTGGCCTGGTACACCTCCTCTCTGAACCTCTCACCTCCAGTCTTGCTGCAGCCCGATTCAATTTCCTTGAGGCAGCCAGGCTGCACTCTGTTAAAATGCAAACCTGCCCACGTCATTTCTCATTTCGCTTAAAGCTTCCCAGGCTTCAGCTCCCTCACCGCAGAGGGAACACCGAGCGCCCCAGGGTTAAAAGAACTGGATTCCAAACCTGATTTTACTTCTCTTGTTGCCTGACCTGGGGAAGCCATCTTACTCCACCGAATCTCAGTTTCCAAGTCTGACAAATGTGGAGATAACCGCCAACTTTGCAAAGGTCATCGAGGAAATAAATACTGACAGCCAATCCTTCTGTAGCCCTTCCACTGTGTCAAGCTGTTTTCTAAATTCTTTAGCTGTATTACCCATTTTCACCTTCCCACGCATCCGATAAAACGGGACTCCCAACGGAATCAGCTGAAGCTACCAGCTCAAACGCAAGGAGAGGCTGGGGCGCAGGCGCAAGAGCGATGCGGCTCTGGGGACTGGCTGTGACTCCGAGAGCGCTTTAGCACGCGGAGGACTACAACTCCCAATAGGCTCCGCCGCGCCGCTGGACTACAACAACCAGCATGCCCCGGGCTGTCGCCCTTCACTTAGTCCTGCCAGGCGGACTGTGCCGAAATTCTCTTTCTGGTCAGTTTCGCTTGACAGACATTCCCCACGGGAACCAAGGAATCTATGCGGGTAAACACACATGCGCATCATGAATAAGGGGCTTTTGTTCTAACCCTAATTCCTCCACCTGTTAGCTCTGCGTCTGTTTCCTCATCTCTAAAATGAGGATATTCCTAGGAGCTGTCGTGTCATTGAGCTGTGCGGATTAAAAGCTGGATTTGACAGCTTGGTAGATGTCCCCTCCTCTTTGGGTGCCCAAGCGTTTATCAGCGCATTTTATCTCCATAGCAATCCCATGAGATTGGTATCCTTATCACCCTTTTCAGAAGGGGAAATTGATGCCAGGAGAGGTTCAAGTCTCTTGCCTCAAGTCACACAGCCAAGTGAGTGGCGAACTCGAACCCAGAACATTTCACTCCAGAGATGAGTCCACTTTAGGAACCCAAATGCTTCCCATCTGTTATTTAACATTGTACAGTGACTGAAAGAAAGTCCAGGGCAAATATTTTGTGTGCCCTTCAAGGTAAATTTGAATCACTTGATACAGGGTATAATGTCAAGATGACTGCATGTGACCAGTAGTGGGAAGGGGCTTCCCTGGTGGCTCAGACAGTAAAGAGTCTGCCCACAATGTGGGAGATCTGGATTCCATCCCTGGGTCAGGAAGATCTCCTGGAGAAAGAAATAGCAACCCATCCCCTGGGTGGGGAAGATCCCCTGGAGAAGGGGATGGCTGTCCACTCCAATATTCTCTCCTGGAGAATTCCATGGACAGAGGAGCCTGGCGGGCTACCATCAGACACGATTGAGCACCTGGGCAGACTCAGGCTGTCATAAGGAGAATGGAACAGGGGGGCAAGAATGGAGGCTGCTGGGATCCTCCACGTGGGAGACAAGGGGAGCCTAGACGTGGATGGGGTAGAGAGATGCTTAGGAGGCACTGCTGTCAGAACCAGGTGACTTGGGTGCAGGTGTCCAGCTTCCTTGTTCCTTTGTACTGAAAGTTCTGGTCCTTTCTCTGCCAGTGTGTAGCTGTGCCACCATGAAGCAAACCTTTCCTCTCTTCCAGCCTCAGTCTTTACGTCCACATAAGGGTTTCTCAGACCACTTATGCTAGAGGAGTCAACTTCTTGAATTTAACATTTGCCAATATATGTTTCCTGGGCCTTTGCACATGTCACTCCCACCATCTGCTTCCCATCGTTCAGGTGTCTGTTGAAATGTGACTTCCATAAGAGGCCTGACCACTCCTCCCTTGGTTTATTTCCTATCCTATTATAGTTAGGTTCTTCCCTATTTGTTTACTTTCTTCCTGCCTCCAACTAAAATGTAAGCCCATGAGAGCAGGAGCTTGCTTCTTCAGGGATGTATATCCATCCACAGCACCTATGAAAGTGTCTGGCACATAGTAGATGCTTAGTAAATATTTGAGTGAATTAGTGAATGTTTTCACTGCCATATATATATATATGCCCCGGAATCCTTTAACCGCCCTGCTTCAAGCCCCTTCTGACCTGGAAGCATTGATCTGGGAAGCAAGACATATGGCCTGGGTTCAAATTCTGACTCAATTACTTAAGGGCTGAGTTTATATAAATATCTTAACCCCTCTCGCCCTCATTTTTCACTTTAACCCAAACCTCACAGAGGAAAAAGCGCAGGGCAAGATAAGTGCTTTTAAACAATATTATAAATTTGCATCTATTTGCTTATTTTTATTGAAGTATAGTTAACTTACAATATGGTGTTAGTTTCAGGTGTACAGCATAGTGATTCAGGTTTTGGGGTTTTGGTGGGTTGTTTATTTTTTCTTCAGATTACATTGTATTATAGATTATGACAACAGGCGCTCTTTTAAAGCTTTCTTGTCTTTTAATCACACCCTTCCCAGTCTGATCACCCTTGCCTCACCAAGCACCTCAATACCTGCCTCGCACCAGAGTCTGGAGGGCCTTGCAGGTTGCTGGGCCCTCACGCACGCAAATGTTTCCTCGCTCTAAAAGGGCAGGGGAAAAAAAACCTTCCATGCAACGGGTCGAGCGGCCCGCGGAGCAGGCGTCAGAGAGGCGTCCGCGCCTGCGCACGCGCCTGCGCAGAAAAGCCCGGGGACGGTGGGGGGTGAAGAAGGGGCCGGCCTTTGAGCGACAGCGACGCAAGATGGCAGCCACCACGGGCTCGGGTGAGCGGGGGCGCCGGGCCCAGCCGGCCGAGGGGGCATGGGCTTGGGCCGGGGGCCGGAGACCCGCACAGGCCCCTGCTGCGGGGCCAGGGCCTCTGCAGGGCCGCTGTCCGCTCGGCCCCGCGGCGGCGACGCGGGCGGCCGGAGCGGGGAGGAGGAGCAGGCGGTGGCCGGAAGCACGGGCGGGGGCCTGAGGGGCCTGTGGGCGGCGCGGTGAGGCCGAGGCTCCCCCGGGCGGCGTGAGGGCCCTGCGGAGAGGAAGGGCCCGGCCCTGCGGCGCTGCAGAACGGCCGGAGCGGGCGAGGGGGACCCAGGGCCACTCCGGAGGAGTCGGGGGCTGCCGGCTCCTTAGACGAGATCGGGGGGTCCCCTAGAGGACAAGGAGGCGCCCCTAAAGAGATGGAAGTCCTTTATTGGATGCTGGGTGTCTGAGCGGGGGGAGGAGCCTTGGGGATGTCCGTTTGGCCCTGACTTCAGAGAAGCCCCTGAGGAAGAATGAGGGAAGGAAACGGGATCCTGAGGGGTGAGTGATAGGATGCCCCGTTGTTTAAGGGCATGATCCGTGTAAGTTGAGGGGATTGGGTTAACTGAGAAAATTTTTACGCTGATTAGAAAGGGGGCGTCTTGGGATGGCAGCTTTTGCGGTGGGGGAGCTGGGATTAAGGGCATCTCCACAGGATACGTGAGAAGGGGAGAGGGATTTCTCAGATTCCAGAGGGATTTGGTTGGAGCAGCTGAAAGTGCAATGGCCCCATCATTACCAGGCCCCTATTTGAGGAGATAGATGTTAGGTTTTAGGAGGCGAGCTCTGAGTAGGGCGGTCAGTGGAAGCTTGCGATCCTGGGTGAAGAACAGATGAGTTGGGAGCTCTGGAGGTGTGTGTTAGGGGAAGGGTCGACTGAGGGAAGCCCCATGCAGTGAGTGAGACTGGAAATCAGGTTTCAGAGATGTTCTTCTTAGAGAAGAAACATCTCTTTTATTTGGGTGAGGGACACATACCTTAGGAGTGTCTCATATGGAGACTGTCTCTCTTACACTCTTTCAGGTATTGGTAACATATGGGGGTTCAGGTCAGAAGTTCCCCAATGGTTGGATGGTCATGGGGAGAGGAATAAATGAAATGGGAACTGGAGAAGAAAGTCGAGATGCAAGAGGGATTGAGGGGGCTGCACTCTGGGCCAGGGGGAGTTCTTCCAGACTCTGGTAGGTAAAGGGAAGCAGCATTTATTTTGCATTCCTTGCTCTGTACTCCCCTAAGATGCTCCAGAGGGTCAAGTCCTAAAGGAATCTGTTTCAGAGTGAACATTCACAGCTGGGGAGCAGGGGATGGATTCAGGTGACCTTCTGGAGGAGACAGGGTGATGATTGGGGAAGGTCCCCCAGAGGGGCCAGTGAGGCAAGAGAGTCAGATTCTGGAAGTGCAGGATTTGGGAGTGACGGAGTGTCTCCCTTTTGGCGAGCAGGGTGTCCCCTGAGGTGTCTGGCAGTGAAATTGGCCAAAGAAGTCCTCCCAAATGAGGTGACCGTGGGCGGCCTCTGAGGGGGAAAACAAACAGGACCACCGGGCTGGGCACTGGAATCCTCCAGCTGTATAAGGCCGCAGCAGCACTGGTAGGAAAGGTTGGTGACCAGAAGTGAGCAGGGTGAGGGAGTCTGTCTTCCCCGCATGTGACTCCTCTAGTGTCCTGAGGGGCCGTCTTTGTCTGGTTGTTAGATGGGCATGGAAGGAGTTGGACGTCGGGGGTCTGACCGGAGTCACCTACCACAAGCTGTCTTTTACACTGAAAGCCATGGGGTCTTCCTGAAGGATAGAGGAAACCACACCTCCCTTTCCTGGATTTGGATTCAGTTGGAACAGTGCTGAGTCAATTCATTTACCAAGAGACTGCCACGGACATTCTCAGAAGAGGGGCTGAGTCAGGCCAGACTGCCGTGAGGCTCCTCTCAGCGGAGTAACACCCGGCCAGGTTGCTGTGGACCGGGGAGGCTGTTCACACGGCTGTGCCCATAGCCGCCGTCCTTACGGTGGTATTGCCGCTCAGCTCCTTGGCAGTGACTGGAGATTGGCTATCTATAATCCGGTTTAACAGCTACTTAATTCTAACTTCTTGAGATCCTCCCAGTTGAAGAGTGCTTCCTAAATGCTGTGGTCATCAGATAAAACATCGTCAGCTGCTGTCTAGTGGCATACAAGAGCACTTGGCATGGTTTAGGTAACAGGGAACAGGTTTTGAGATGCCCTGGAACTGGACTTCCGAGAACTCCTTTGTCTGTGCGTTCAACAGATATTTGTTAAGAATTTACTGTGCCCCTTTATGGAGAGTGAACAGGGTGGACATAACCCGTGTCCTCAAAGAGCTTCTAATCTAGTCAAGGAGAAGCCCATTAAAGGAATACATAATTAAGATTTCAGATAGCAGTAAACGCTGTGAAGGAAGCTGTGTGATATGGTGCTGTCCGGAGAGGTGGTCAGGGAAGGCTTCTCCAAGAGTAGGTATTTGGACTCAAGCAGATGATGGAAGGAGCTGGCGGTGTGTGTCACAGGCCGGAGTTGGGGGACAGTGAGTGGAATGGCCTTGTGACAGGAATCCGCTTGGCAGATTGAAAGAACCGAAGACTTCAGTGTGTAAGGGAGGCTTGTTAAAGAGATAGGTTAGAGAGAGAGGGCTTTGGATTTTATTCAGTGTGAAAGGAAGCCATTGAACAAGCACCTGGTCTGAAGTAGGCATTCAGTAAATATTTGGTGAGTGAATGAATGAGGGTCTTAAAAAGAGAAGAATGGCAGGATCTGACCTCTCCTCCCAGGCAGTAAGAGGAGTGTAGAGCGCTGAAGTGGGAAGCAGAAAGATTGTATTGCTATGACTTGGGGCAGGCTGCTGGGTTAGACTGAAACAAGTGCACAGGCCCCTCTGCTTTCTAACCCTGAGAAGTCCTTCAGGTGTGGTCAGGGGCCCCGAGGCCTTCCGGAGGCAGCTTTAGAACAAGCCTCTTGATGAGTCTGGGCCCCTGGGTCCCAGGAAACAGCTGTGAAGCCTCCGAGTTCCTGTGAGGGCTGAGCTCCATTTTCCGTGGCCACTGCTTTCAGCGCTTGGTGACAGCACCTTTCTGCCTCTTTTGCTTCTGCAGTGTGTGATTTCCGCATAAATCTTAGAGGGTGGAACTGTGAAAACCCCACCCGAGTCCTCAGGATGCTTGTGTTAGGACAGGTTACTTCCTCCTGCCTTGACCAAGATTGCAGGGCCTCAAAGAGTAACCCTTGGCGGCCAGGTCTTTCCTCTGACCCAGCATCCCACAGGCTACCCTGATGTTAACCAAAAGCATAGTGCCAGGAGAGTAAGCCCGTTACATTTTAAACCCACATGTTTTGGAGCGGCCTCATGCACACAGCCCTCTTATGAACATGTCACCACATGGGCGGTGGAGCTTACGGTCTTGCGTTCCGTTCAAGAGTGTTCCCCAGAAAGCTGGAGCTGGCAGATGAGAACCTGTAATCTCTTAGCTTGTCTCCTTCCCGTGTGTCTCACTGTGTGAGCATCTTCTTATGCCGCTTGTAGGTAGGTGCCTTTTGTACAACAGGGACTCTGCTTTCAAGAGAACATCACGTGGTGCTCAGCTGAAGAAGTACCAGTCTGCCCCAGTGATGGAAGGAAACGCTGTGTTGGGCCAGAACAACCTATGGTTCCTCTTAGGGACTGCCAGGGTGTGATGGCCATGATTTCCCCCTTCACAGGAACTTTAAAACCACCCTCTTCCCCCAACTGTATTCTCTTTCTCTCGCCCTCACTCAAGTCTCTAATTCTGAAAGTCCCCAGGGAAGTACAGAGCAGCACATTGGGTGATGGAGAGATGTTAAAACTATTTCTTTCACATTGCATACAGTGTTTTAGAGGTTTCCTCATGCTTCAACTTACCTGTTATATCATCTCATTCAACTCTCCACAACTCGTGTGCTCTCCAGGGGAGGTGTTGGCCCCATAGCATTCCCGAGGGAGATTGGTGGCTGGCCGAGGCGTGGTGACACTCAAGATTAGAGCCAGGGGTTTTGACTCCGATTCCTTCCCCAGCTTACTCCAGCACCTTCGGAAGGAAATGGAAAGGCGTGGATTTGCCCGTGTGCTCTTCCTTGGTCTTGACGTGTTTAATCTTGGTGAGAATGGGCTTTAATGAGAAGTTAGTGCCACCTGTAGCAGGAACTCTTCATAGCATCCCTGACCACTTCTTATCCCATTCTGGGTTGTGTGCTGTCTGATGAGAGTGAAGGCCACTGCTTGCTCTTGCTTATACTTCACACTCAGTAACTCACACTCGTTGGGGCTCCGTGATGTCGTCAGTCCTGGTCCTCAGTTACATGCAGGCCTTTCAGATTTCTTTTTAAATGGCACTTCTAGGGCTAACTGTGTGCTAGACGCTATATTAAATACATCATCTTGTTTCTGACAGTAACCCTTTGAAGCAGGTATCTATTGTGAAGATGAGGAAACTGAGGCCCAGAGAAGAGAAATGACTTGCCTGAAGCCCAGAGCCAGGGCGGGGGATCCAGGGTGCAGAACTGGGACAGCTCTGCTCCAGGGCATGCGGTTTGGCGATGGCAGCGTTTTTCCAGCCCCCGTTGCCTGTTCTCCAGCTGGGCATCTCAAGTTCCTTCAGCCGTTGGCAGGTCTGTTGACATTCCTGCCTTGGCAGATTGGTTCCTTCGTGGGTGGTAATAATAACACCGAGTAGGGTTCTTTCTTCATTGTCGCTTTCACCCTGTGCAAATCCATAGGTGTAACCCCAGAATAGAGGCCAGATCCTCCTCCCCTCTCTCGGCATTACTGCCACCAAGACAGTGGTTCCTACCAGAACCACCTTCCTTTCGCCTAGAAGACAGCAAAGGCCTCCTGCTTGCAGTCATGCCTTTTTCCAATCCATTCTCTATAGAGGAAGTAGAATGACTTCTCACAGACGAGAAAACAGAAACTGCCACTCCCAGCAGAAAGCCCTTCGTGCTGCGCTTAGAATAAAATCCGTCTCTCTCCCATGGCCCTTAGGGCCCGCCATGGTCTTGGCCTTGCCTGCTGTGACCTCACGTGATACGGCACCTCTGCTCCTGCCCTTCTGCTTTGGGAAGCTTGGCCTGCATGTGACTGACTGCTTGCTTCTCCTCCTCCAGGTCTCAGCTCTCCAGAAAAGCCGTCCTTCCCACCCTTTTCAGCCTGGTCTTCTCACGCATCACAGCTCTGTTCTGTTCTCTTCTAAACCTTGCTTAACCTTGTCTGAAGGTTTCTCGGGGTGTTTCTGTTTGTTTGAGAGTGTTTTTTTCTAAGCATATTTTCTGGGCCTCTCCAGTAGGACAGGATTCTGCCTTGCTCTTTGCTGTGTCCCTAGCACTTGTGTGGTCCCTAGCAAATAGCAGGTGCTCAACAGACACTGCGTGTCACAGTGAACTAATCCAGAAGGATAGAAGCGAAAATGCCTGTTCAACCTTTCAAAAAGGAAAGCTCTTGCCCTGATGAGTTGGTACTTCCAGAGGGACTTTAGAATAGCATTTGCTCTGTCCTCTCCTTCCCTAGTGTCCTGAGACACCACGTTATTCTTTGTCTTCACCCCTTTCAGAGGAAATGCAGTTTCTGGCCTTCATCACCCCAGCAGAGAGACATGGGGCCTTGCATTTTGTCACCAGCTATTTGTTGTCACATCGCCTGGACTCTAAAGGATGATAAAAGGGGGGATGTTTCTTCCCCTAGATGCTGCTAAGTGGCTTCAGTCGTGTCCGACTCTGTGACCCCATAGACGGCAGCCCACCAGGCTCCCCTGTTCCTGGGATTCTCCAGGCAATCACACTGGAGTGGGTTGCCATTTCCTTCTCCAGTGCATGAAAGTGAAAAGTGAAAGTGAAGTCGCTCAGTCGTGTCCAACTCCTAGTGACCCCATGGACTGCAGCCCACCAGGCTCCTCTGTCCCTGGGATTTTCCAAGCAAGAGTACTGGAGTGGGGTGCCATCGCCTTCTTCGATTCTCAAACTGGAACATTTTAGAATCACCTGGAGGGCTTGTTAGGTTGCTGGGCTCTACCCTCAGTTTTTGGTCGGATAATTCTGTGCTGTAGCGTAGTGTTCTGGTGTCTGGCCTGAGAATTCACACTTCTAGTGGGTTCGCAGGTGATGTGAAGGCTGTGGGTTTGGGGACCATACTTGGGAGAATCATTGCTATAGAGAAGGAGAGAAGAAACATCCTCCTTGGGACAGGTCCTAAGTAGGCACCCAGACTTCACATGCTGGTTGCTCAGAAATAAAAGTTACCTGCCCCCTCACTTTATGTCAGGAGCATTTAATCCAGGTGCTTCACCTTCCAGGTATCCTTATTTTCCCAGATGGTAGCACCACCAAACTCCTAGCTCAGTTCACTGTCTTCCCTGAATGGGCACCCAAGTCAGTTTCAGCTGGTGGCTTTCTTTCCAGAGAGACCTGTGAGGCGCTGCCATTTTAAATCAAGACCCAAGCCAGGCCAGGGTTTTCCAGGGTTGACCTGCTGAGATACCTGCCACTTGTTTTAAAGGGCTTCAAAATTCTTTTTTTACCAGAAATATTTTAATATGCTACTGTGTCTCATGTTACTGCGCTAAATGTTTTACTAGGACGTGATGTGAAACCCAGTCAATTATTCATGCTTTTCTAACCTGGTTGTCATCTTTTCTTCGTGATATCCTGCAGCTGCTGACTTTCCAGTTTATATTTAGCCAAGAGAATAACTGGCTGACTGTTAATACTGACACAGATCCAGGAAAAATCCTTCTGGAAAGAAGAATTCTGAAGTAACAGTAACAAATGTTTTCTTTTTATAAATCTTGGATTGCTGTGTTATTTTAGCACCTTGATAAAGTTATCTTAACATTTTCATAGTTAACCTTTGAATAGTTACAGTTTATTAAGATTAACAAGAGTCCATTTTTACATACTCTTGTAAAGGTATTGTCTCTTGAAGCTGTTGTTTCAGCTGCCTTTTAGGAGATTTTAGAAATTTTAGGAATCTTAAAATTTAGGTTAATTCAGTAGATTGAGTGCCAGAGGAAGAAAATATGTTAGTGTTCCTGAGTTTTTCTAACCTGTTAATACTTCTGGGTTTTGACATATATGGATTTAATTTTTAGTATATTCACTGAAGTCTTTTGTTTAAAGTAACGTATCGTGATTTTGAACCTATTCTCTCTCATTGGGATGGGATGAAGTCCCCCTGTGACTGATACACTCACAGGGTCTGTAGGATCTCTAACAAGTATTTGGATTTTTATCCCTGGAGTTGCCCCTGAGGTTCTAGAAGAAGGGTGTTGTCAGGCCATTCAGAGCTAAATGCTCTTGTTTTGTAGAAAATATTGGTGTATTAACTTTGTAAGCAGTTTCTAAATGGTTTGAAATATCAGTAACATGCTTTCATATATATTTAATGAAGCAAAGTTCAATTTGTAAAGAATCCTTAACTTGTGTGGTCTGGGGAGAGAAACAGTTTTCCCTCTTTTAAAAAAAAAGGGGGTTCTCTAAAAGTCTTGATCACACTTCATTAAAAAATAAAACTACTTACCGAATTTTAATTACCTCAAAATAAAGAACCTTTGGTATCTCACTTACATAGTATCAGTATTCAGTGTTTTGGCCACAGCATACCATATTAGAGGCTATGATAGGAGAGGAAGAGGTGCTGCCTTTTCTTGAGTCAGGAAGCATTAATTGAGCACCATTGCATACCAGGGAGCGCACCGGATCCTGGGGAGGGGAAGTGGAGTGAGTCACGGCTCTTAGCTTGAGAAGCTGTGAGAGTGAGTCAGACAATGAAAAGGAAAGAAGATGAAATTTAAAGAAAAAGAAAAGGTGCAGCACAGTCATTGTGTGAAGGACCATGGGGTAGGGGGCAGGCGGCTCTCAGAGGCCCGCTACAGACTGCCCAGCTCCTCGCTGAAGAGTGGTGTTTCTTCTTCATATCCTCACATTCAAAATTTAACGTATAACTTTCCTGGGTGACTTAAAATCCATATTAGTCCCTTGGATAATCTTTATAATGTTAGATTCCCTTTTAATAGTGCTGTGAATATTTCCCTGCCATGTTTTCAAAAATAAACCAGAGTTAGAATTTTGTGACATGAACATTATTCATTCTCAGACAAAATCCGTAGCTAACACCCAGCTACCCATTCAGTCATTCAGCAGGCATTTGAGTACATCCTTTGGCAGAGCACTCTGACGCATTGGAAATTCAGTAGGGAACAAAACAGAAGTTTTACTCTCAGGGAATTTATGTTCAGATGGGAGAGACAGACAATAAACAACTAATGACGTGGAAATGAATACTGTACATTTAAATGTCGAGTGGTAATGGTGCTGTGAAGAAAAATAAAGCATGATAAGGGAATGGGAAGGTAGACTTTAGATGAAGAAAAAGGGAGCCCGCCACCATGCCCAGCTCTGGGGCAGAGAATTCTGGGGTGAGCAAGCGTCCAGTGCAAAGCAACATCAGATGGCCTGTTCAGAAAGCTCAGGGAGGCTGGTGTGGCTGGAGGAGGGCGAGGAGCAAGGGGAGGGAGGCAGGAAATGGTGTTAGGGAAGTCAGCGGGGCTCTGTGGGTGAGCTCAGGAGTTTGGGGCTAGTTGGAAGGGGCAGCTGTGGCGTCTGAGTTACCTTTAAAGAGCTTGCTGTAGAGAATGGCCAGTAGACAGAAACCGGGGGGGCTGAGGCGGCGTGTGCTGCGGTGCTTGCGGTCCGGATGGTGAAGACAGTCGTGCTGGGGATATATTTGGAAATGGGTTAAATATGGGGTTACAAGGGAAAGATTTCTTACCGTAACTCCAGGGTCTCTAGTCTGGGAAATCTGTGCCATACACTGAGATTGAGGGGTGGGTAGTTTTTGTTTTTTGGGGAGTGCAAGGGAGTTTTGTCTGGAATCAAGTTGGAGAGGCCTGTTAGGCATCTAAATGGAGATGGCTAGCAGGCAGTTAATGCGAAATATAAATTCAGTTCAGTCGCTCAGTCGTGTCCGACTCTTTGTGACCCCATCAACCGCAGCATGCCAGGTGTCCCTGTCCATCACCAACTCCCGGAGAACATCCAAACCCCTGTCCATTGAGTCAGTGATGCCATCCAACCATCTCATCCTCTGTCATCCCCTTCTCCTCCTGCCCTCAGTCTTTCCCAGCATTAGGGTCTTTTCCAATGAATCAGCTCTTCGCATCAGGTGGCCAAAGGATTGGAGTTTCAGCTTCAACATCAGTCCTTCCAGTGAACACCTAGGACTGATCTCCTTTAGGATGGACTGGTTGGATCTCCTTGCAGTCCAAGGGACTCTCAAGAGTCCTCTCCAACACCACAGTTCAAAAGCATCAATTCTTCGGCACCCAGCTTTCTTTATAGTCCAACTCTCACATCCATACGTGACTACTGGAAAAACCATAGCCTTGACTAGATGGACTTTTGTTGGCAAAGTAATGTCTCCTCTGCCTTTGATACGCTGTCTAGCTTGGTCATAACTTTGCTTCCAAGGAGTAAGCGTCTTTTAATTTCATGGCTGCAATCACCATCTGCAGTGATTTCGGAGCCCAGAAAAATAAAGTCTGACACTGTTTCCACTGTTTCCCCATCTATTTCCCATGAAGTGATGGGACCAGATGCCATGATCTTAGTTTTCTGAATGTTGAGCTTTAAGCAAACTTTTTCACTCTCCTCTTTCACTTTCATCAAGAGGCTCTTTAGTTCTTCACTTTCTGCCATAAGGGTGGTGTCTTCTGCATATCTGAGGTTATTGATATTTCTCCCAGCAATCTTGATTCCAGCTTGTGCTTCCTCCAGCCCAGCGTTTCTCATGATGTACTCTGCATGTAAGTTAAATAAGCAGGGTGACAATATACAGCCTTGACGTACTCCTTTTCCTATTTGGAACCAGTCTGTTGTTCCATGTCCAGTTCTAACTGTTGCTTCCTGACCTGCATATAGGTTTCTCAAGAGGCAGGTCAGGTGGTCTGGGATTCCCATCTCTCTCAGAATTTTCCACAGTTTATTGTGATCCTCACAGTCAAAGGCTTTGGCAGAGTCAAGAAAGCAGAAAGAGATGTTTTTCTGGAACTCTCTTGCTTTGTCCATGATCCAGCGGATGTTGGCAATTTGATCTCTGGTTCCTCTGCCTTTTCTAAAACCAGCTTGAACATCTGGAAGTTCACAGTTCACGTATTACTGAAGCCTGGCTTGGAGAATTTTGAGCATTACTTTTACTAGCTTGAGAGATGAGTGCAATTGTGCGGTAGTCCGCACGTTCTTTGGCATTGCGTTTGTTTAGGACTATAAACAAAGGAATGAAAACTTACCTTTTCCAGTCCTGAGGCCACTGCTGAGTTTTCCATATTTGCTGGCACATTGAGTGTAGCACTTTCACACCGTCATCTTTCAGGATTTGAAATAGCTCAGCTGGAATTCTGTCACCGCCACTAGCTTTCTTTGTAGTGATGCTACCTAAGGCCCACTTGACCTCACATTCCAGGATGTCTGGCTCTAGGTGAGTGATCACACCATCGTAATTATCTGGGTTGTGAAGATCTTTTTTGTACAGTTCTTCTGTGTATTCTTGCCACCTCTTATTGGAGAGTTATTAGCATCCTTGATCTGGGTAAGATCACTTGGGGAGTCAAGTAGACAGAAAAACAGCGATCAGTGAGCTGTGCACTGAGGCCGGGCAGCCAGTGGCAGGAGGTCAGGGCGATGAGGCTCCTCTGTGCGTGAGGTTGCAGAGAGCCCGAGGCTTAGGGAGGAGTCACAGGACCAGCGGGGGGGGGGGGGGGGGGGGGGGGGGCGCTGCCGGCGCTCCAGATCGGGAGGTGGGGACTGAGCGTCCGCCACAGGGCTTGGCTAGGGGCCTCGCGCCCTGGGGAGCAGTTTGGGTGAGTGACTCGCTAGAGAACCTTGAGTGGAGTAGGTGCAGGTCAGGTGAAAAACTGCAGACAAGGAGTCAAGACAGCCCTCTTGAGGGTTTTTTGCTAAAAACAACAATGCGCTAGTAGCTAGAAGGGGATATGGGATCAAGTGAGGGTTTTTACACTGTGATGGTGTGCCGGCGGAGGGGACTCAGGCTCTGCGCCTGGTATAACACCAAGTGCTTTATAGGTTTCAGCGCATTGATTCTTCCTCACCTCCCGCAGAAGCAAGGAGTATCGGCACCCCTGTTGTGCTGAGGTTCAAGGTAACTTGCACGGTCCCTCAACTAGATTGCTAGTAAGTGGCAGAGTGTGGACCTGAGCTTAGGTCCGTGCTCTTAGTCCTCTGCTGAGAGATTGTAGAGTTTTCTCTGAAGTTAGGTTCTGATTCTTGCTTGTGGGAGGCCACTTCGCCATGACTCTGAGCAGCCTTTTCAGAATAGAGTGGTAACCAGATACCCTTCCGCTTGTGATTCTGCTTCCACGGCTTCCCCGGTGGCTCAGGGGGTAAAGAACCTGCCCCCATTGCCGGAGACCCAGGCTCGATCCCTGGGGCGGGAAGATTCCATGGAGTAGGAAGTGGCAACTTACTCCAGTATGCTTGCCTGGAGAATTCCACGGATGGAGGAGCTTGGCAGGCTACAGTCCATGGGTTCACAAAGAGTCGGACAAGACTGAGCGACTAACACTTTCATTTTTTTCACTTCCATGGCATCGAAAGATAATTTATGTGAGTATACACGTGTAAGGGGCTTCCCCGACGGCCCCGAGGAAAAGAACCCGCCTTCACTGCAGGAGACGCAGGAGACATGGGCTCGACCCCTGGGTCGGGGAGACATGTAGGGATGCATGGGTTGATTTTGTGTTTATCTTTTATAAAATGGATTGTACATACCTTTTTATTTTTCACTCAGTTTTTTTTTAATTGTCAACAAATATTCATCTAAAGCCTACCATGTAAAGGCCAGTGTTTTAATATCTCTTTATAAAAATCAGAACCACCACCACAGTCATACAAATTAATATGTGCTACCTTAAATCTCTTAACATCCCACCTACCTCAGCCTGTAAGTCGTTTGATGACCTGTTCTGTTGTCCCAATATTTGCTCCAAGCAGATGCTTCTGCCTTTGTATCCTGAGATGTTCAGAGTAACACATCCCTAACCTGACCTCTAATCCTTCAGCACATCCTGAACATTACCGCAGAGATTTGCCTTATCTCTTGCCCTGCTCAGAGCCTGTTGTAGCTCCCCACTAATTACCTTCAGGATAAAGTCTAGTCCCTCTTAGAAACACAGCCCCACCTCTTTAGGTTTCGTCATATTCCGAGGGGTCTGTGACCTTCTCAAAGGTTAAAGAAACGTTGTCTTGTGATTATATTTCTCTTGTATGTTTTAATAGCTTTGTTTTATTGGACTTCATGTGTGTGTGTCTTGTGTCCATAGTGAGACTTCATGCTCTGATTGGGAGGCCCCTGTTTTGTCTTTCATTCATAGCCCTTGTAAGGTCTAGCATAGGGTGAGTGTTTGGTCATCATTGTACTGAAAAGTGTGTGTACATATATATTACTGACCAGTTTATGGGTAGGGGAGTGTTGAGAAACAGTTAAAAAGCCTCGCCAACTTTCAAAATTGCTGTCCTAAATGTGAGGATTTTGCTTGTGAACATGGAGTGAGCTCAGTTTTAGACGCATAGAACATGGAACCCTAGATGGTTCTTTACTAGATCAGTTCAGTTCAGTCGCTCACTCATGTCCAACTCTTTGCGACCCCATGAGCTGCAGCACGCCAGGCCTCCCTGTCCATCACCAGCTCCCAGAGTTCACTCAGACTCACGTCCATTGAGTCAGTGATGCCATCCAGCCACCTCATCTTGTGTCATCCCCTTCTCCCGCCTTATGGAGTTCAGTATACCAGCTAACCAGGCACTCATCAGCCGCTTCTCTTTAGATGAGAAGCAGCTGAGTGAATCTCTGCATACTTGTGTGTGTTCTCAGTTCCTGATTTCTGCTGGCTGTTCTTCCCCAGGCTTTTAGTCAGTTTTCGAGTGAAAATACCTTTATGGCTTAAGGAAGATTAAGAAGTAACAGCCCTCTTAAAAAGCTGTCCACTTTGTGGACTTAAATTCTTCAAGATTTAGCTAAATAAAGGTTAACTGAGTACATAACTGCCCAATGCCAGATACATCCTTTATCAGTCTTTACGTATTCTTACCCTTAGAGGGTTAAAATATCCTCTGAGGTACACCTTGGGTGTTAAGGCTCAAAGGGATTTTTGAGAACAATTAGGTGACCTCAGATGTTGCAGAATGGCAGCTCATAAACAGAATGCGAACCACAGACGCTTGGCCAGAGCAAAGGAGTGGCTGTGCCCTTCAGACGGGACATGTGTTCTCCGGTTCTCCACACTCCTATTGTTTTGAGCCAGACATTTTAAAGAAAGTTGCAAAGCCATACCACTCTTCTAACCAGTTTATTTTTACTCTTTGGAAAATATAGTTGTCCGTTGTTTATCTTAACACATAGTGGTTTGTTGTGGTTAGTTATTAAGTGAGTTAAATATTTTTACAATTTCTCAGTTTAATTCTCTAATTTGATAAATAACAGTAGCTAGAACCCGCATAAACAACAGCTCTTTGAAATCTTCAGTAATTTTTAAGAGTATAAAAGGGTCTTGAGACCAAAAAAGTTGAGAACTGCAATTCAAATAGAATAAATGCTTACTGTAATTAATCAGTATATATTACAGTTATTCTGATATTTATATGTATATTCCAACTCCTGCTTGGACTATTTCTAGACTGCCTGGTAGATACTGGCCAATCCAAATTTTGTCATTTATTAAGCTGTTTTAATGCCTGTTTCATAATTGACTCAAACTGAATCATCCTATAATGTCAGTCTGGAAGCAACAAAAGCTGACTTTGTCCTCTGTGGTGCTCAGTTACTGTTCCAAATGCTAACCTAAAATAAATTTAACTGCCTCATTTTTTGTTGTTGTTCAGTTGTGTATGTGGACTTCGCACGCTTTAAGTAATTGAATGTCTGCTCCAGTGGAGGTACTTGGAAGTACAAGATTCTTTACTGATATAATATTTTTCCCTACTTCACCCGTTAAAAAAAAAATGAAGCATCAGAAAGATATAACTTGAATTCACTACCTGCTTCGAAACTAATAGCAACGAGCTTGTGATATTTGGATGAAGATTTCCTAATCAGGGAGCCCTCCTTGGTGGTCCAGCAGTTAAGACTCTGCTTCCCCCGCAGGGGGCTCAGGTTCAGTCCCTGGTTGGGAACTAGGATCCCACATGCCGAGTGGTGTAGCAAAAAAATTTGTTTTACAAAAAGGATTTCCTAATTAGACCTGGTTGTTAGATGAAGAGGGAACATTTACAGCCATAAGGATATTCTTTGCTAAAGTTTATACGAGGAACAGTTACACCTAAAGTAATTAATCCAACCTGACTTTAAAGATCTGACACCAAAAAATAGCACAGTTTTTCTGGAATTTCTTCCCGCTCCAGTGGTTAAGACCTGGTGCTTTCTGGGACCTTCCTTGGCTCCAGTCTCTATGGTCCTGCAAACTGGCACAGCTCCCCCCCACCAAAAAAAAACCGCCCATTTTTTATCTTGCCAAAGAGAGTAAGTTGAAATAGAGATCACATGTATAACTTCATTCAGTGATGAAGGGCTTAGCCATGGGAACTACTGGACTTTGCTGTTGATCATTGTACTTGAACAGGTTTTGGTAACACTAAGAAACACAGTCCACTTAGAGTTAGTCTCTTAGGGAATACCATTAGGTGAGACTCCCCCTCTCAGGAAATCCTCAGTCCTCACTTCAGTCAGGTGCCCTGTAACTAAAGGCTTGGAGAAGGTGAGGGAGCGTGACCCATGTGACTCACCTGGGGGAGGCGTGCGAGCAAAGCAGATCGCAAATGCGCTTTGGTTGACATGGTTCCTAAGTGTTTTCTTGATCAAATACCACAATCGTGGTTTTGGGTTTTTTTAAATCATAAAATATAGAAAGGGGGTTGGAGTCACCCATAATTCTTGCACCCAGAGATAACCCCTGTCACTATCTTAGTTTCCTTTCCAAATTTCTTAAGATGTCACTTAGCATCTGTGTTAGTTTGCGAGGGCTGCCAGAACAGAGTGCCACAGACTGCGTTGCTAAAATAATGGAAATTCAGAATTCTGGAGGCTGGAAGTCCAAGATCAGGGTGTCAGCAGGTTCGACTTCCTTGGCTTCCAGGTGGTCGCTTTCTCACTGGGTCCTCGTGTGGTCTTTACCCCGTACAGGTGTGCGTGCCTGTTGGGCACCTGGGCTTCCTCTTAGAAGGACACCAGGCAGACTGAAGGAGGGCCCACCCTCGTGGCCTCATTTCCACTTAATCACCTTCTGGAAGGCTGTTTGCAGACATGGGCACATTCTGAGATGCCAGGAGCTAGGGCTCAGTGTATGAATTTGAGGGGACACAAGTCAGCCCATCACCCCATCTGTGAACAGCTACCTCAGATATTCATCAGTCTCCCTGTCAGTGCAACTCCGTGCTGTTGGAATATTCGTTTTTATTGGAGAGGGTTATATACCAGCCAGTGTAATAGCGGTGGCAACACGCAGTGAGTTTTCTCCCTGAGCCAAATTAGGATTGTTAACGATTTCACTCTTTCTAAACAAGAGGCATTCTATTGTCTGGCTTCTTGCTTATAATATCAAACACCTCCCTTAGTTTTATGTGTGCTGGAGGAGACTTAATTATTCACTGTAGCTGAATAATCCAGTTGGCTAGTCTGTGGATGAAAAATGCTAGTGTTTTCCAAATGGACCATTCAAGAATGCTTTCAGGACTTTTCTGTTAAGTTTCAAGTACCATCTGTGCTGTTTAATATTTTTCTTCAGTCAGCTGACTCTTTTGCTTATATTCTTAAAAGGAAAATTTTATCATTATCATAAGTGAAAAATTAGTATAATGTTACGTGCCCTAAATAGGCTATTCTCAAAAATAAATGCATGACTGTACAGTGAAGTGTTCACTCATGTACCATCTTCAAAAAGCTGGGGGGCCATAGACTCTTTTTTCTGTCACACTTCGCAGGCAGCCTGACAGCACATCTCACCACTCAGGCCTCTGAAATAGCAAAGCTTCTCACCACCTTCACTGCCATCCCCTGCGAGCTTCTGCTGGAATTATTGCCAGAGCCTCCTGCTCCTGCCCTAGCTCCCTTCTCTGTGTTCTTCATACAGCAGCCAGAGGGATCCTGTTAAAAGCAGGCTGGATCCTGTCACTCCTCTGCTCACAACTCCAGTGTTTTTTTTCACAGTTGAAGCCCCTGATTTCCTACTAATCTTCCATCTCACTGACTTGGTTTTAGCTAAACTGGTATCTTTGCTGTTCTTTGACACTCTGGGCAAGGTTGTGCTTCAGGACCTTTTCCCCTGCCTGGAAGACTCTCCTTTCAGCTATCAATAAATCCTACTCCCTATTTAAAATTGTAACTTCTCCCATCAGTACTCTCTGCTCCAGAACACCACCATCTGTCATATTAACAATTTGCATGTATTTCCTTCTAGAATGTAAGCTCCGTGAGGGCAGGCATTTTTGTGTTGTTCACAGCTTATTTCCTGGTGCCTGGAAAAGTATCTGATGTCCTCAGATATTTATTCCAGTCGAATTAATAGTAGTGGGTTCTGCACTTTGGAAAATACTAAAATATACTGGAAACACCTCCCACAGCTTTGAGTCCTTCCAAGTGGGTCTTTCTTCACAATCATCCGTGAAGTGCTGCTTGGCTGTGAGAGTCTGGCCTTGGGGGCTCAGTAAAGAAAGCTAGTAACTTGCCTGGATCCCGAGTTTTTCCCAAAGGAAATAGTCTGAGTCCCAGGGGAGGTGGGGGGCAGGTGGGCAGGCCTGGTTGGGAGAGGAGCACGCCCACCTGGCCCCAGCACCTAGGCTCTGTTCTGGAAGACACCCCGCAGCAGTGCGCGCCTCAGCCTGAACTTGGGCCCAGTGGTGTGAACCTGGACAGGTGCCTGTGTGCCTGCTTCCCTGAGCTGCTTGCCCAGGCTTGGGGGATTCTAGAAACAGGTAAAGCAGAGAACTGGCTACCCTCCTTTAGCTTTTTCACGAGAGAGAAACTGTGACTTAAATATTTGAAAATTTTCATCCGTTGCCTTCACTTGACTCTTAAGTTGATGAAGGGGACACTGTTGTTACGGGCCCGGAGTAGGGCAGCTGTTCCCTCTAAGGTAGTTTTAAGAGTCATTCCAGCAAAGGAGCACACCCTTAGAGATGTAGAACAAGAGTAAAACAAAAGAAATAGCCTCTGTTCTTCCAAGGCGCTTGTATCAACATTTATTTATGGTTTTCATGTCAAACTCAGGGGCCCAAATGAACGTTTGGACTCGTAAAGCCTTTGTGAAGTCTGTCAGTGCTCCAGGGGCGGGGGCGGGGCACTTTCTAGGTTCCGTCACCGAGCCATGGTTTAGTCGTCACTGCACCGGTAAGGAACCCCGTGCCCCCCTCTTGTGCCCGTCAGCACCGAGAGCTCCGTAAGCGGCAAGCTTGAGGCAAGCTCGAGGCGCAGCGGCTCCCGCAGGTTCTGCATGTGAGCATCTTTATCGTCAGGTAGTGATGATGAGCGACCAGCTCTAGGCTTGCAAGTTCCCCTGGAGTTGCTAGTATCTTGAATCTCTTTCCATTTATTTTAGGAGTAAAAGTCCCTCGCAATTTCCGACTGTTGGAAGAACTCGAAGAAGGCCAGAAAGGAGTAGGAGATGGCACAGTTAGCTGGGGTCTAGAAGATGACGAAGACATGACACTTACAAGATGGACAGGGATGATAATTGGGCCTCCAAGAGTAAGCGTCGAGCTACGGCTATAAATGTCAATGTCTTACATTCACTGTGCCTCCTTTTAAAAACTGTTAGCCTTGTCACGGGAAAAGCTCACCAATGGTGTATTTTCTGAAATGTGGCTATTCTTTTCTGACCAGTTTCAGTTTATATATTTGAACCTCCTCTGATGCTGTTTAATCCCTCTAAATGGTAAGCAAAAACCTGTTCAGAGTCATAGTGTGATTTACATGACAATGCAGACAGTGAGGTTTGAGGTAATTGTACCTTTAGGTGTAGTTTAGAACAGATTCTTGGCCTTACAAATAACAAGGCTGCAGATAGAGCCGGCATTCCTGAAGGCAGGGTCTAGATGGGCTGTGGAAAGTCTTCTGGGTTGTGGGTTTTATTCATCGTGTCCCAGTCCTGTCACGTGTCTGTGTCCCGGTTCGTTGGGCCACTCAGCAAAGGGTCATTGCCTGCGTGGTCTGCTCTGGTCTGTTCCAGGCACTGTTGAGCCCAGAGACCTTTGCAAACAAGACAGAGACAGTGGGGACGAGGAATGTGACCTCTCTTAAGCTGCGTAATTAGCAAGAGTTCCCAGTCTTCGTAATGCCAGCTAACCTTTTTTTATGGCATGTAGTCAACTCCCCAGAAACATCATTTAATTCTCCCAAGAGCCCGCTGTTAGGACGCTCTTGTTGGGTAGTTGCATTCCACTGTACAGAAGCCAACTTGGAGAAGTCTGCACAGTTACTTAGCTGATAATTCCCAAACCGGGTCTCACCCAGAGCTTGTATTCCTAACTACTAGCCTGTATTGTTTCCTTCCTATTTACATTTTGAGTTTTCAGCTGTTCCCATTATAAAGTTTTCTAGTGTTAAGTAATAATTTGATGTGGGAGTAAAGAGATAGATTCCAGTAATGTGACACTCGTTTCAGACGAGCTGTAGGAGATTTTAAGCGTAGCAGGCCCTTTCCTGTGTCTGCTTGTGCTTGAGGATAGTCAGTCATTCTGTTCATCTCGTGCAAGGCTCTGCACTAGTTCTGGGAGGTAGAAAGACAGGTGGATGTGGCCCTGGCTGAGAAGGAAAGAGTGTGGGGCCCAATCACTGCAGGACAATCTGTTGTTCATCTTAGATTGATGCTCAGGGTGAATGACTGGCTTTGCCACTTACTTTTCTGAGTCTTTTTTTTTTTGACCCTGTAGTTTTGTTTACGGGGGGTGAGGGTGGTTGAAAAATGTGCAGTCTGCTTTTACTCATTTTTTGATCTGTTTTTTTTTTAATCTGTGAAAATCAGGATTTTCTGAATCTCCTAAGTACTAGGGAAAACCTGATGCAGAAGGCTTTTTTGTCTTCACACAGATCATCTCTTGCTGTCTCTGCAAGCCCTTTGTATAGTGATGGTTTCCTTCACTGCGTTTCTTCTCTTCTTAAGAATGGTTTAGGTTTTTTGAAGATGAAAACTATTCTTCCCTCCTCTTTACTCTCCGGAACACCTAGAAATGACTCAGAATGAGGTAGTTGTTCAATAGATTTGTTAATCAACAGACCGATTTTCAGACTTTAACGTGGTAAGGATGAACCAGTGTGCCACAGTGAATACACTAAATTATTCCATGATTGAGTGTGTTGAGTGAATACGCTCAGTGGTACCACTGAGTTATATACTTACACGAACACGTGAACAGATAAAATGAGCACTCAGCTCTGTTAAAGATATCCTGTTCCATCTGAGACACTGTAGATTACCCTGAATTTCAATTGACCTTTCCAAAGGAAGCTGTTAGTGAGCAGCTGCAGTCTGCAAGGTACTTCCCATATATCCTTCACATCTTTTTTTTTGTTTTTAATTGAGACATAATTCACAATGGAGAATTCGCTTCCATAGAATATACTTTTAAAGTGTTCAGTTCAGTGGGTTTTTTAAATCATGTTCAGCATTGTGCAGCTGTCGTTAACTTGAGGGCATGTTCACTACCCAAGAGAGAAACGCCATGCCCATCGGCAGGCACTCCCATTCTGCCCTCTACCCTCGCATTCCTCACCCTTGACAATCTGATGTGATTGGGATCAATATGTGGCCTTAATGACTGGCTTTTACGTATCATGGTGTTTTCAAGGTTCATCCATGTTATACCACTTACCAGTAGTTTTTTCCTTTTTATGGCTGAATAATATTCTTTTTTAGTGGATATACCAAGTTTTGTTTATCCATTAATTGATGGACATTTGAATTTTTTTCACTTTTTCCTACTAGGAATAATACTGCTATGAATATTTGTGTATAGGCTTTTATGGGGACAGATGTTTTCACTTCTCTTAAGTGTATACATAGGAGTGGAATTGTTAGATCATATGACAACTTTGTTTAGCATTTCAAGCAACTGCCAAACTGTCTCCCAGAGTAGCTGCACCATTTTACCCTCCTGCCAGGAGTGCACGGGGTATGCGTTTCCCTCCATCTTTACCAGTTCTTAGTATCGGGCCTTTTTACTCTTACAGTTTCTGTTCCCTAAGGTTAAAAGCAAAGACATAAAAGGAACTGCCTGCTTCTAGGTGCTTCCTGTGACCAGTCTATTTTGTGGTTAACATATAAGGTATATGCTGTGCAACTGAAGAGCCAGCCTCATTATTAAAGCTTCTAAATAGAGCCTGAGGAGCTCCTCTCCCTGTTGTATTTTTGCTGTGTTACTCAACAGAATCCTCCACTAGTATTTAAAAAGCGTGTGCCAAAATGATGCAGCAGTTCTACTAGGAATCTGCCCCTCTCCTCTTGAATGTGCTGCCCCCAATCCTGTATGTACAAAATTACCTCGTGCATTATTTTCAGTACTAGCAAAATACTGGATACCACCTCAGTGTCTTTCAGTAGACCATAGAATGTACTGTTTAGCTTTTCAAAGGAATGAGACAGATTTATGTGTGCTGAAATGGAATGATCTCCGTGATACTTAAGTGGGAAAAAGGTACAAAGGCAGTATGCAGAACGTGCTGTCACTTGGGGTCGGGCTGGATGAGGGCGGAGGAGGAGGTGGACACGCTTGTGCTTCTGTGTGCTGAGAACACTTCGGAAAACATAGAAGAAGCTGATGTCGGTGGTTGTGTTCTTCAAAAGGAATCACTCGCTAGGGCTGCGGCCAGGGAGACTTATTCCTAATACCTTTTTGTACTCTTTGAGTGTGCTTTAATCATATGAGTATGTTAGCTATTTGAAAATAGATGTGTATATATATTTTTTCTTTTTGTAAAGCAAATTTTCCAAACCTAAAAGCAAAGCTTCCTGTCCAAGTGCCCTTGCAAAATTCGGCAAACATGTCTGTCCACAGCATTCCATATAGAGGATCTGTGCTTTGGCCGTGGGGTGGTAATGGCAGCCGGGTTCTGGAGCAGTTTCTCAGCCTTGGCACTGCTGGCATCTTGGGCTGGGTGGCTGTTAGCTTTGGAGCTGTCCTGTCACTAGGCAGGTGTTGAGCAGCACCCCCGGGGCTGCAGCAGTCGTAAAGGCCTCCAGGTGCAGCCTGCTTCCCGCCACTTCGGGGGCGGGACAGGGACGGGGGTCGCCCTGGCTGAACAGCACTGTCACACCTCTGGAGTTCTCCATGATGATGCTTTTATGGCTGGGTTAGAGCCTAGCTGTGTGTTTATACACATACTTATCTAAAAGTATTCTGTGCACACTTAGGAACAAACAGAATTACAGGAGTGTGTGAAGTGATCCATTCCCCGCTTCATTACGCACTCCACAGAATAAACACTGGTCACGTGGCGTGTGGTGTGTTTCTCCTGGCATTTACTGTGGGTACGCAAACCTAAATACATAACCATTTTAATAAAAATGAGACCTTGCTGTGCTTAATGTTTTGCAGCTTTTTTTTTTTTTTTACCTTAACAGACGGTGGACATCTTTCCATATCAGTATACCTGTCTCCTTCTTAAAAGCTTTCGGTTACATGTCTGATACATGAGTGTATTCTCATAAAGGTTTTCAGATAATACAGATTAAGCAGTTCTCTTTGTACCATTTAATTCTTTGTGTCAGTCAGGAAAAGAGAAACCGTGCTAAGTGTTATTTCAACAGAGATAATTTAATATAGAAAGTTGATCAAATAGGTGTTGGGCTGAAAAAAAGCCTACTAGGGGAATACACGGAGAAGGCAATGGCAGCCCACTCCAGTATTCTTGCCTAGAAAATCCATGGGCGGAGGAGCCTGGTGGGCTGCAGTCCATGGGGTCGCTAGGAGTTGGACACCACTGAGCGACTTCACTTTCACTTTTCACTTTCATGCATTGGAGAAGGAAATGGCAACCCACTCCAGTGTTCTTGCCTGGAGAATCCCAGGGACGGGGAACCTGGTGGGCCGCCATCTGTGGGGTCGCACAGGGTCGGACACAACTGAAGCGACTTAGCAGCAGCAGCAGGGGAACACAGATAACACAAAAATAACTACGGCCTGGGTCTGGAAGGCTGAGTCAGGGGACGCTAGGACCACTGAAACCTATCACTTGGAAGACAGGCACCCTCTGCTGTTGGTCCCTGTGGGGCCCACAGAGCTGGTTGGAGGAGCCCCGAAAGGCCAGGGGCTTAGCCCAGAGACAGCTCTCACTGCCAAGACGGGGCCTCGGGCCAGAGTGACCCTGATGGGAACAGAAAGCAAAGGGGAAGGAAAGAGGGCCTCCTTTTGCCTTTTTATTTTTTATTGCGATTGTGCAGTCGGCTCAGCAACTTAAGTCTTCAGCTGCACGGTATTCAGGTGGCACTGTGATTGCCTTCAGCTGCGCGGCATTCAGGTGGCACTGTGATTGAAGTCAAGAAATGAACAATTAGCGCTGCCGTCCGAGGGCCTGTGGCTCGTGTAGATGCCCTGACTGACAGGAACAGAGTTTTTGTGCAGAGGAAGTCTGTCTTGCCTGGTCCGGAGTGGGCCGGGCAGGTGCTGGGTAGTGAGCTCCAAGCCCACCGTCCCTGCTCAGCTCTGGATCCTGGCACTGGCATCTGTGAGCTGCATGTTTCCTCTGTCAGCCGGCTTCCTGTCGGGCGCCAGGGGAGGATGCAGCAGAGAGCCTGAGAGGCAGAGAGGAAGCCTTGTTCCTTCCTGCTTGCCTCTGCTCTGTCTGCGCCACTCTGGTGATTGCCCTTCATCCTGGCCTCAGCACTGGGTCCCGGCCTCCAGCTTTTGGGGGTTCCTCCAACTTTTGGGGGCACCCCCAGCATCAGCCTCACAGCAGCCCCTCCTCAGAGACCTGGGTTCAGCTCTGGAACCCTCTTCCTCAGAGCCTCTGGATCTGATCAGCTACAGCTTTCTTCCTTTGTCCCCCAGCCTTCATGGGGGCAAAAGGCAATAATCCTAAACTAACACAAAGGTAGTATCTGCTCCCTGCAGTCATTACCTCTGTTTGTTCAGGTTCCTCTTTCAAAACTTTCTTCAGTCCAGTAATAGGTTTAACCGATTTCCTATATTAAATTCTTTGTTAAAATACCTAGTGTGGTGTCTTTTTTCCCAAACTTTTCCCTGATTTTCAAATCCCCTAGCAGAAATCTGGGGTTAATCATCCCCAGATTGACCGTGAGCAGTGGTTTGACGTGTCTTCTCCCACGCCTCCTGTACATTGCTGCCTGTCCGTGGCCTCTGTCATGGGGGTCCTCTCGGGCTGCACCCCGTCTCCCGTTGAGAGGCCCAGCCTTTATTCTGACAGCACGTGCCCCTTGCACGCTGAGCGCACCTGCCATGTAACTAGCATCCGAGCTGAGCAGTGGTTGACCAGTGCTCCTGACGTCATCTTCTTTATGCTAATTGAGATTTTGTGCTGTGCTTTGCATATTTTTGCAGCCAGTACCTTTTTCACTTTCTCATGTCTCATATGTCTTAAAAACACTTTTAAAAGATTGAAGTTTTGCCATTTCCATCTATGTGGATGGACCCAGGGGGGGTTATGCTTAGTGAAATAAGTTAGAGGCAAATACTGTATGTTACCACTTTTACCTGGAATCTAAAAAATAAATGAATGTAGAACAGAAATAGACAGATACAGAGAACAGACTGGTGTTACCAGTAGGGGGAGAGAAGGGAGGAGGGGCAAAGAGGGATGGGGGATTGAGAGAGACACTACCATGAATGAAAATAAATAGCTACAAGAGTATATTGATTAGCACAGGGGATGTAGCCAATAGTTTATAATAACTTTAAATGGAGTATCATCTGCAAAAATACTGAGTCACTGTTGTATACCAGGAACTAATACTGTCAACTGTATTGCAATATAAATAGATAAATAAGCAAACATTCATTGTATACTACTTCCAGATTTACAGAAAAGTTGCAATGTTCATTCATTCAATAAACAGATGAGTACCAGTTCGGTTGAGGCCCCTGCCCGCCTTGTTCCGAGATTAGTGAGGGGTGTCTGGCGGGTGACTGGGCGTCAGTCTTCAAATGAGGGGTCCCGAGAACTCTGAGGGGAAGATGCATGGGAGCTGAGCTGCGAGGCTCAGAGCAGCAGCTGGTATGAGCACCCCAAGGAGAGGACTCAGTGTGTCTGAAGAGTGTGACGAGGAGGCCGGAGGGGCGGGATGAGGAAGGAGAAGCAACGGAGAGGAGGGCAGGGCCGCATGGGGTCCAGTCCAGGAACCGGGCCCCCCTTTCTCGGGTCTCCAGGAAGCCACTGGAGGGGTGAGGCCACAGGCACAGTTTCCAGGGCTGTCTGGGGAGCAGGTGCTAGGGGCGCGAGAGAAGGCAGAGGCCTGGGGTCATCTGGAGGAGGCGCACAGTAGAGGAAGGTTGGGTGAGTGTGCATCCCTTCTGATGCCTGGGATGAGGAGTGAGGGAAAAGGGAGTCATGGCTGGCTGCCAGTTTGCTCTAACTGCCGGATGGTGCTCCTGCTTACCAGGGAAGAAGGCAGGTGGGGGGAAATCCTGAGTTGAGCTTTTGTTACAGCTTGGGGTCCCTGTGAAGTGGATGTGGTATGGGACTATTATGCATTCTGGATCTTAAAATATATGTTCCAGTTTTTAAGCTAGGGACAGGCCACTATTTTAGACGGAATGTTTTCAAGCCTTTTAATCATCCTTCTTAATGTGCTCCCCCCAAAGGCCGCTAGATGTCACTGTTCACACGGCCGTTTCTTGTGCAGCACGGGGTGCAGAGGGCACAGGGCGCGGGTGAGGGCCCCGGAGGAGGCCGGTCTCCCTGCAAAGGGGGCCAGTCTGACCGGGAGGTGTCAGCCGCGCTTTGGTGTGGTCTTCAGATACGCAGATGATGATAACGCAGCTTCACATGAGAAAACCGTGCACAGCCTTCTGATTAACATGCTGCTTGAACTGGGTCTCGAAGGCTATGAGGTGGTCCGAGTGGGGGTTCAGCACTTTAGGCAGAAGGAACCGCCTGGAGAAGGCGGCGCACTCCACTGCTCACCGGGCAGAAGTGACAAGGGAGCCATCCCCGGGCATGAGGCGGGACTCGGTGTTTCTTAGTGGAGGCTCGGTTGGCGCTCGGAGAAGGACCGTTTCTCCTGGGCAGGTCTGGCGTCCTCGGCCCCCTCCCCCCACACACCTCCTCGATGCCGGGTGGTCCTAAAGGCAGCAGGGACGGAGTGCCTGTGGCTGAGATCCCTTCCCAGAGCGCGGCCCCGGTGGTGAGGAGTGGAAGGCAACCCTGTGTCTGTGCCCACCCTGATCTTGTGCTTGAGTTCAAAGTCCTCTAGAGTTGCTTGTTCTTTACTCTGTACATGATGGTATCTAGTGCCTTGGCTGATGATCCCAGCATGAGTAGACATCAGTGTGACTTCCCAGAATGAAGGATGCCTCTTACACGTCATTTTCCAGAGTGTAGACAAATGAACAGAAAAGCCAAGTCCATCTGATTGGGCCTAATGATGCCACCCTAAGACTTCAGTGACACTGGCTTAAATTTCCTGGCTTCTTTATATTCCCCCAAAGCCAGGATGCATAGGCGCTGGTGCAGGGACTGATTACGACTAACTTAGCAAACAGCGAGTAGACTCTGAATGGTGGCAGCAGACACACCAGCTCTGCATGGGGAATAAATGGGGTTTCAGAAGTTGTGCAGTTTTTTAATTCTTTGTCATTGCCTGACATGGCTATGCCTTCTATTTTTTTTCCAGACAATTTATGAAAACCGAATATACAGCCTTAAAATAGAATGTGGACCTAAATACCCAGAAGCACCCCCCTTTGTAAGATTTGTAACAAAAATTAATATGAATGGAGTTAATAGTTCTAATGGAGTGGTAAGTTGTTTCTGCTGCCCCTCCTTGTCCCCTGGGGGTCCCCCAGATTCTTTGTGCTCGAATGTCAGGGGCACTTGGGGCCTGATTGCATTTGTTCCTTGGTTACTGGATGATGACATGTACCGCAGGACACACACGTGCTGTTTTGGAGGGAGGGCCTGTTTCCCAGTTGTGTTTCAGCACAACTTGTATGGCGTTGGCTCTGGGCTGTTATCACTCAGCCTGTGCCGGTCACTTTGAGAGGAGCGCTCCTTCAGCCTTCCTGCTACACCCCCAAGAGGTAGAGGCAAGGAAATGGAGGCAGAGAGGGAAAAGACCGCCCCAACGCCACGCTTCTCCCCACGGGCCTTATTTCTGCACCATGGACATATAATACTTTCTCCTTGTAATGGCCTTGCTTTCTTATTTTTGCCACTGTTTTCACTGCCGTGAATGGAGACCAGTCTCATCTGCCGTAAGCAGGTGCTGGTGGTGACACCACAGTAAACGCTGTAAAAGCAGAGCAGGGGCAGCCGACGGCCCCGCGCCGCGCGCCAAAGGCGCTCGAGCCTCTGAGGCCCACCTGATGTCCTAAACCCAGGAGAAGTTCCTGCTTGGAGGCGTTTCTCCAGGGGGGCACTGCACTGACTTGAGGGGGGTGGCTCGGACAGGCTCTGGTCTGCTGTTGCCTCACTCTCCCTACTGCCCTGAGCGGTGGCCACCACCTGGGTGCAGAGTGGGCAGGACAGGCCCTGAACATCACCTGCCACCTGGGCACAGTGGGGAGGAGAGGCCCTGAGCATCGCTCGCCACCTGGGCACAGAGTGGGTAGCACAGGCCCTGAGCATCGCCCGCCACCTGGGCACAGAGTGGGGAGGACAGGCCCTGGGCGGTGGCCGCAGCTCGCCCAGCAGGCGGGGCCGTCGTTTCACAGCCAGCTGAGCCTCACCAGGCGTTGGTGCCTCATCTGTAAAGGCGGCTTTTACTTGCCCTTAATTCCCTCCTTCCAGGCCATGAGGGTTCCCAAACAAGGGCAAAGCAGACCAGCGGGAGGGAGGGAACCCCGTGGGCATTCCGCGTGTCAGTCCTGCTGGGTGACCAGCATGTTCCACCTGAAAAATGCTTCTCACTCACTTTTCTGCTGTAGCTTAGCTCCAGCACACAGCTTTCCTTTTGTTTGAGAGCCTGACAGTAATTTGTTTTATCTTTGCCTTTCTATAGGTGGACCCAAGAGCCATATCAGTGCTAGCAAAATGGCAGAATTCGTATAGCATCAAAGTTGTCCTGCAAGAGCTTCGGCGCCTAATGATGTCTAAAGAAAATATGAAACTTCCTCAGCCGCCTGAAGGACAGTGTTACAGCAATTAATCAAAAAGAAAAACCACAGGTCCTCCCCTGCCCCCATTCGATTTAAGCAGTCTTCATTTTCCACAGTAGTAAATTTTCTAGATTCGTCTTGTAGACCTCAAAGTACTGGAAAGAAAGCTCCCATTCAAAGGCAGTTTATCTTAAGATACTGTAAATGATACTAATTTTTTGTCCATTTGAAATATATAAGTTGTGCTATAACAAATCATCCTGTCAAGTGTAACCACTGTCCACATAGTTGAACTTCTGGGATCAAGAAAGTGATATTTAAATTGATTCCCATCCTAACCGGTGGGGCACGTCTAACTCAACTGTGAAAAGACACATCACACAGCCACCTTGCTGCTGATTCCACGGCCTGGGGTCTCTGCCTTCCCCCCTCCCCACTCCCTGCAACAGCCCTCCAGCTAGGCGTGGCTTATTAGAGTAGGCGTGAAGGTTTCAGGTCACAGCCTGGGGGACACTGCTGGCGTGTGGGCTGCTCTGTCCGCATCCCTGGTCTCTCTCTAAGTCTTAAGTGACGCCCCTCTTCCAAGCCATCAATCCTCCTCCCCACCCCCCCCCACCCTCCACTGCCGCCCTTGGCCGAGGCATAGATTGTAACCCCTCTGCTCCCCTCTGAAATTGGCCTTTGGTGAGGAATTCAGGGCTTTCCCCGTATCTTCTCCCCCCACCTAAATCGAGGGGTGCTGCTTTTTCCTTCCTTCTCCTCAAGTCCCTTTCTGCACCACCAACACCCAACACTTCCCATGACGCTTCCTTGCTTTGGCCGGAAGCCATCAGGTAAGGTTGGAAAGAGTCTCTGACCTCCCCTCATTTAGTCTTGGAACCACAATTTACTCTCCACCAGCCTGGGAAACGAATATTGGGTTCTCAGCCTTGCCACCCTCTGCTGTCATCGTCAGCTGATGCGTTTCTTTAGCTCAGGTTTCGATAAGGTGAAAAGAACAGTCACCAGGGTTACTCAGGCCTGCCAGCTCGCGGCCTCCTTGGTGGTTAAACTTGGAGGAAGGCCACTTGGAAGCACACACGACCCCTCGGAATGAATTGTCCTTTTCCTGTAGAGGCTTTGGCTTTCTAACATGGAAGAAGCTTTACACAGGGCTCTCACTGGGCCATCCTTTGAGTCCACTCGGGTCTGGTTCGGAAGCTGACAACTGGAGCGAAAAGAGCCTTGAATCCGGTGCATACTTTGGTTTGGGTGCTGCTGCTTCTCCCGGCCCTCAGCAGGGGTCACGAAAGACCTCGGTGTGCACGGCAGACCCCCGAAATTCCTGGCGAATCGCTGCATTTTTCCACTTTTCTGTTCAGGACCACTAAATGCTGAGATGTGGATGCCTACCGAAATAAAATCAATTCATTGTGCTCCAAGGGTTTTTTTTTTTTTTTCAGTGTCTGTGTAAAACCACCTTTTGAAGCAGCAACTATCAAGTCTGAAAAGCAATTGATGTTTCCATTAATCTTTTTCTGGAGGAAACCTTAGTTCTAAGGGTTTAACATCCTGTAAGTAAAGTTTAACATAACAGTATTCCATAAGCAGTCTTTTTATTGTCAGACCATTGCCTGATTTTAATATAATAAAAAGAAGTGTGCGTTAATATTTAAGAAGCTGTGCTCTTCTTCCTCAGCATATAATTTATTCAGGATTAGAATTGAATGTCTTAGATGCTTTGGTGTTCAATTTGACTTCCAAAAGCAGGGGTTGGGGAACTTTTTCTACAGTGGGTTCAAATTAGTAAACATTTAGGCTTTTTTTTTCCATCTGGCTTATGAGATCTTGGGTTGTACCCAGGCCCTCAGCAGTGAGGGCAGAATCCTAACCATTCTTCAGCCAGAGAATCCCCAACTGTTTAAGCTTTATTGGCCAAGAGGCAAAATCAAAGAAATTATGTGTGTGTTTATTTAACGAGAAAACAAAATTTCCACAACTTTTGGATGAAATTCAAAATATCATAATTGAGTACAGTTTTTTGTAATGGTAACAGGTACACTGAGAAGAATGGAATGCTTTTTTTTAGGGGGTAACGTAATTGGGATTCAAAGTTAGCATCCCTGTTACCAGATCAGTTGCAGACGCTCCTCCGTATAGATCATTCGTCATTTGAGGGGCCAAACAGAGCTGGGCGGTGGACCAGACCTGGCCCATGGACCATAGTTTGCCAACCCCTGTCTTAAAAAACCAGCAAAGGAGAGGTAGGGTTTTCCCTTAGATTTAAAATGTTGCTTTGTGAAACTCAAGCTATTAAGTCTCTGCTAGTAACAACTATTAGTACCTAGTAGCTGGATTTAGTTGTCTGTTGGATGGAAAAGATTCTCCCATGTGTTTCTAGCATTTGAAACAAGAATTTTGCTCGGATGGAGAGTGTGTCTGCCATCCACTGTGTGAGGGCGAGGACGTGTCCGTGGCCATCTTGACTCAGAATTTGCACCCCCTGCCACGGTCCCGACCACCAGCAGGCACCACCCGGGTGTCTGTGCCAGGAGCCAGATTGTCCCTTGGGGCCAGAGCGGACGTCAGTGACTGCTTGGAGGGAGTCGGGTGGTTCACAGCAGGCCACCTTCCAGAAAGGGCTGCCAGACTTTCTGCTAAAGGTCCTCGTGAGCCCGTCCTCTGGAGTGAGCTGCTGCCTCAAGCTCCCCTGAAAGGGGGTCGGGCCAGGGACATCTGCGGGCTCCTCACCCTCAGTCAGCTCACAAGGGAGAAAGAGGAGGGGAGCTTCAGAACGCTGCCAGGACACCCCCAGGGCCAAGTCTACGAGTGCGGGGACCTCCAGACAGGAAAGCGGAGACTCCGCACCTGGTACCTGCTTGGTGGCTACGGGGAACTGGGCCTAGAGCCTCGGAACTCACCTGGAGCCTCCTGGCACAGCCCCCAGGCTGGTCTGTGGATACGTCCCACAGTCGGGTGATTTGCCCCTTATCTCGGCCAGTGCGTTCACAGGTGGTCTCAAGCTTACGGCCTACACATGGGGCGGAGAGGAAGCGCTCTTTTGAGGTGCAGAGAGCACTTCAGTGGGGTGGCCCTCTACCCCCAGTCCCTGCCAGGTTGCCCATGAGAGAAGGTCCCTCCGCTGTCACTGTTCACGATGTGGACCTGCAGGCCTGATGGTGCTGGGGAGGGAAGCACCCCCCTGACTGACCAGCAAACCAGCGAGGGGTCTCCGCTGCCCCGTGACCTCTGTCCACAACCTTGTGGGGAGGGCAGCACCCTTGAGCTGCTTCTCTGCTGAGATAGCTCTGGGGCCCCTGGGTGGGGGTGGGTGAGGGGTACCGGCGCCCTGCTGCCTCCGGCTGTGAAGCAGCAACATGGGTGGCATCAGGTCAGCCCCGGCCCTGCCGAGGGCCCGCTCCTCTGGCTGGCGGCCAGCCAGTCCCGCTGGGCCTCTTGCCCTTCCCAGCCCCTCACCCCCGTGGCAAGTGGACACTCAGTCCTCTTCCCTTCCCTGGCCTGCTCCTGCTCCACAGAACTCTGTGAAGGACTCTGGTCTTGACGTCAAGGATTCGAGCAGAGAACGTTCTAAGGAAGGGCAGCTTGTGAGAGCATCTCTTCTTTCCATTTGAGAGAAGGAAGATGCTAGGGTGGGTGGTATGGGCCACATGTGGCTGTGGGCTATGGGGGTGACAACTGTACATACCCCCTGGGGCCTCCTCCTGGGGGCTCCATGAAGTTACCTGTGGCTGCAGGCGGCCTTGAAAGAAGGGAGGACTTAGCACTCAGCACCAGCCTCGCAGTTGTTGGCCCTGGCACTGGAAGGCACTGGAAAGCACTGGCTGTGTCTTCAGGGTTCCGGTGTGTGCCTGATGTGCTGGGAATGTGGGCTCAGTGAATGCCAGATTTTTTTTTAAATTAAAGTATAGTTGACTTACAGTATTATGTTAATTTTAGGTATAATCTTTCTGATACAGATTTTTATGTGAGATCTCCCAACATTAGTGTGCCAGACGCATTTTTTTCATCCTTGTATAGAACAGGGGCACCGTCGCAGCTGGCTGGCCACAGTTGAGGCCTCAGGACGTAAAGCTCCATCACCAGCTGGACCTTCTCCTCGCCAGATTGTCATCTAGGTGGCCTTTGACCCCTGGGAGGCCTGCAGTCCTGGAAGCTCTACCCAGGGGCATGTGGTGGGTCCTCAGAGCATGGGCAGGAGCCCTGTGGCCCAGGTGGAAGGTGCCGAGTAACGGGGTGGCCGCAGGGGCCCCAAGAAACAGACCCACATTTCATTGAATCTGAGATCCTGCTCTGTGAGATGGACCATTATTTTATGCACTACCAATTAAAAAAATGCTGCCAATTATAAAGATGCCACTGATTGTAAGGAATGTCCCAGTTCCAGAAATGTTAAGATGTTAAAAAGTGAACATTTTAGGTTTGACGAGTAAAGAGTCTTGTCTACAAGGCATTGGTGGTTCAGTAGTAGAATTCTTGCCTCCCACGAGGGAGACACAGGTTCAATGCCTGGCCAATGTATGTACTTTGAACTTGCCAGGTGGTGCTAGTGGTAAAGAACCTGCCTACCAATGCAGGAGACGTTAGAGACTTGGGTCTGATCCCTGGGTCGGAAAGATCCCCTGGAGGAGAGCATGGCAACCTACGCCAGTATCATTGCCCGGAGAATCCCATGGCCAGAGGAGCCTGTTGGGCTACAGTCCACGGGGCCACAGAGTCGGACACAACTGAAGCGACTTGGCACAGCACGCACAGAGTATCTCAGTTGTGATAAGCACAGAGGTGGCAGCCCCCCCAGCAGTGAAGGACAGAGACCACATCAGCTCCCTTGCTAAAAAAAAAATTGACCTGCCCCTTACTCTAGTGATGAGAAATCTGAGCTGGAGGCCCCACTTTGATGTTCACCAAAGAGAGACTGCAGGAACCTGGACAGTGCTTCAAACAGTAGCAGGGGGCAGAACGGAAGGTGAGGTTCCCTCCCTCTCCTGACCCCGCCCCTCAAGGCGAGGCTCGGAGCGCTGCACATCCTTCCGAGGTCGAGCACGCACGCGCAAGTCGTGACCGGCTCCCCATCGCCCTCTGTTTTGTTTGTTTTTTTCCAGTTAGCATAACTGGGCGTGTGGCCTCCACTCCGCTCTTCCCCCAGACATGTCTTTCACCCACAGGACCTCTCAAGGGCTCTGGACAGCTGCTGAGCGCCCAGTACACCGTGTGCCACCCACAGGGACCAGGGCCTCATGGAGACCCCGAGGTCATCCCTGACGTTCCACCGCAGCCCAGCAGCCTCAGCGCACCGGGGCGCACCCGCGCCAAGAGAATGCCTAGAAACAGACTTCTCCGGCCAAGGACATGGGCCGTTTTCATCCTGTCATTTTCAAACTGCCTCCAAACAAAGAAGTAGCAAACTCGCCCTCCCACCAACAACGCAAGGTGGTTCTTTGCGTTCCCTTCCCTTTATCTGCGCTCACACGTCCTGCCCGCCCATCTCTGAGCTGAATCGTGCTAGCTCATGGCTCCCTGTGCACTTTCTCATGTGATGCGCTGAGTATCTTTTCTCTAGCTGAGAAGCCCTTTATCCCTCTCAATTACGTCATCTCTGTTCCTTTTGCCTCCTGATTTGTAGGAGTGCCTCACACACAGGCATCCTCGCCGTCTGAGACGGTCATCTGAAGCATAAACAGATGGCTCTTGTGTGGCTTGGCGGGGGCAGCTATGGGTGGCCGCCCTCACCAGGCACCACCCTTGGGATGCAAAGAGCTCAGGTCAGAAGCCCTTCTGGGTGGTTGGCGGGACACGTTTTTGGTCCCTCCTCGAGGCCTGTCCACTTCAGGGTCCGGTGGGCGAGTAGGGTGGAAGACAGGCAGGTGGCCGGCTCGGTGGCCTCCTGACACCGCGCAGAGCGGGACTGGGTGACACTGGCCTGCGTTCTGTGCTCTGACCCAGCACGCCCCGGGGTCTTCGAGAAGCGGAGACACTGCAGCAGCCGGCCAGCGCACTAGTTTGGCACTTCAGAAACCTCTCGCTTCCCCAAGCCAGTTCTCATGCCCTCCCCCTCCTACCCCAAGGACCACCTCCCTGGGCTCTCCACCCGTCACCCCCAGGCGAAACGTGGCTATCTCACGCCCGTCTGGTGCCCAGGCCCAGGACTTGCTTCCTCGTGTCCAGGGGTGGGCTCCCACCACAGGCAGCACAGGTACGCACCCCCCCCCCACCCCCGAGAGAGCCCCGGCCCCTCTAGAGCAGCCACTCTGGGCTGGCTGTCCTTATTAGCCAATGCTGTTTTGCTCCTAGCAAGTATTCATACCTAACGAACTGATTTATTCGGTTACTGATTCCTTCTTCCCTCTCTGGAACGGGCACCATGCAGGTCGGTGCTCACCTGACTCATCCACATCCCTGCCTCCAGCTCTGAAAGCTGTCCTGGGACACACTGAGAAGGTTTCCGCGAGCTCAGGAATCCTTCTCCAGAGCGGGGCCTTGCCTTCCTCTCCAGGCCCAGGGCAGTGACGAGGGCAGGGTCCTGGCGGCTCTGCCGAGAACTCGCGGCGTGACGGAGGGACTATGGGCTAACTGGCAGGGCGAACAGAGGGACCAGCCCAGTAAGGAGTTTGGCGGCTCCAGGTAAAGCTGGTGAAGACGCGGGTGGGTGAGCAGAGAGGCTTGCATGTCACCTCTCTCTCCCTGGATCTCAGCACATGACCTGGAGTCATGGACGCCAACCCCAGTACACCTATGGCTGTGTGGCTCTGGGCAGAGCCCTTGGGCTCCCTTCACAGGACTGTGCTAAGCATTACGTAACATTTTATGCGCCCGTGAGATTTTCACGGTCCTCAGCACACGGCAAACCCTTCAAGCTACTGTGAAATCACCCTGTTGCACCAGAGACAAACTCTCCAGGTCTGCAGGCCCCAGGGCTCCAGGTTGAGGCTCAGGGCTGCGTCCCCGCTCGAGCCAGCAGAGGGCGCTCGCGCGCTGCAGACGGACGCCCGGAGGACGGGACAGGAAGGACCACTTCTCAGCGGCCTCGCAGGCATCTGGGCGTGTGCGTTTGGCGCGCATCCACTCCCAACCCCACACCTGGAGGACCAGCGCACCTGTGCTACCAGCTCACTTTTACTGAGGACGAACCTAGGACTCAGAAGGCGTCCCCAAGGTCGCCCAGCCTGGGTGTTTGCAGTGGGGTCCTGCAGCGATGCCAAGGCGGCCTCTGGCTTCAGGGGTCACAAACTCAAAGGCTTCAAGGCGCTGATGTTACAAGCTGGAAAACTGACCTTCTTGCCTCTGGAATGAGAGCTCAGGATGGCCATATCTTTACGTTTTTTGAGACAGAAGCCAGACATCAAGATTTAGTAAAATATCTCAACTTTCATGGTGTCAATAAATTAAAGGCTTTTAACATTTTAATCACCTTACCACCTCTGAGCTACCTTTTAACCCTCCCTTGGAGAAAAGCATTTTAAGACAAAACCCTTCTCCCCTTGTCTTCACTAGCCCACCCTCTCCCCCTCCCTCAGGCCTCAGGTTACAGATCACCTCCTCCCTCTGGGTTAGGAGCCAAACCCTTTCCCGGAGCTTTCACTCACTGGTTTGTTCATTCATTTATTCAACAAACATTTATTGAGCTCTCTCTGTGTGCAGACCTCTATACCAGAGTCACAGCACAGAACAAAGCAAACTAAAATTGCTGCCCCTGGTGGCTCAGAGGTTAAAGCATCTGCCTGCAATGCAAGAGACCTGGGTTTGATCCCTGGGTTGGGAAGATCCCCTGGAGAAGGAAATGGCAACCCTCTCCAGTATTCTTGCCTGGAGAATCCCACGAACAGAGGAGCCTGGTGAGCTACAGTCCATGGGGTCGCAAAGAGTCGGACATGACTGAGCGACTTCCCTTTTGGAATAGAGGAGACAAAACAGACAGGGTGAATTTACAATGTCATTTCAAAGTATTAAGCACATACCTGAAATATCCCAGCAAGAGAACAAGATGGGAAGGTCACCCTGGGCAGGGAGGGCCTTTCTGCAGAGGTAACGTCTTCAAATGTGTGGAAGAAATTGCATGCCCAGAACTTGGCAGGGTGGACAGTTCTGAGTGAAGAGAACCAGAACTCGGCAGGGTGGACAGTTCTGAGTGAAGAGAACCACGGAGCAAGGGCCCTGGGGCAGGAAGAGGCGTGCCACGTGGCCATGGTAGCAGCGGTTAGTGCCTGGCACATAATGGGCACTCTGCACCGATGGATCAGTGGGCACATGGATGTGCTGCACCACGCCCCGTGCTGGGCACCGGGGAGGCGACGCTTGATGAGTGAGTGGAAGAATAGACCCAGGATTTGCCCGAATTCAGTTGCTTCTGCCCTGGTTTCAGCACCTTGGTCCCAAGTCTCTCCCTACATACTCTGGCCTCATATTCAGCCTGGCTGGGAATTGTCCAGGCCTATCTCTGGCTGAAAAGGCCTTGTACAGTCCCAGATGTCTTCTCCCAATCTGGCTTGAGCCCCCTTTTCTGTGGCCTAGAAACTGTCCAGAGTCCATGTGGCTTGTCCAGGAGTCGGGGGTGGAGAGGGAAACGAGCTGATATCTGATTTCCCTGGGTCGAGTTTTGGCAGGAGGTTCTGGGAACATCAGGCCTGTCCCCAGAGGAAGGCAGTGATCTGGGGGCTACAGAAGCCCCCACCCCACCTTTGCCCTGGGCTGGGGTCCAGCCTAGATGAAATACCATCTTTCTTGAAGGATGGCCAGTTGGCCCATGCAGTCATGAGCAGCACACAGAGAATGGACATCTGTCTGCCTGTCTGTCTGTCTGTCTGTCTGAAGGTCTCCTAAGGTCTCCTTTGTGCCAGGCACTGGGAATGCAGAAATGGACAGAAAAGTCTCTGCCGTCATTCCAGGCATGGGAGACAGAGGGTACAGAAATGATGAATCAACAAGATAATTTCACAACGGAATCAGGGCTGTAAGAACAGGACAGTGAGGTGGTGGGCCGGTGGTTGAGAACCCACCTGCCAGTGCAGGGCACACGGGTTGGATCCCTGGTGTGGGAAGAGCCCGCTGGCCGTGGAGCAATGGAGCCCGTGCGCCACGGCCATTGAGCCTGCGCCCTAGAGCTTGTGCCCTGCGACAAGAAGCCTACGCCCCGCACTAGAGAGTAGCCTCTGCTTGCTGCAATTAGAGAGCCCGCACACAGCAGCCAAGACCCAGCACAGCCGAAAATAGATAATTTTTTAGAAAAAAAAAAAAGAGAACAGTGAGCTGACGTGGTAGAAAGGAGACAGGGTGGGAACTGCTTCACACGGGTGGTCAGAGACGACCTCTGAGGAATGACATCTGAGCTGAGAGCTCATCGGAGAAAGAATTAGTTGCGGGAATAGCAGGTGCAAAGGTCCTGAGGCAGGCGTGAGCTTGGCGGGACTGAGGAACAGCAAGGAAGTCAGTGCAGCTGGACACGAGTATGCGAGGCTATTTGTGGTAGGAGCGAGCAGTGGGATGAAGGCAGCCCTCTCAGGCCCTTGAGGACTGCTGTGGTGGGAAGAGTGAGCGTGGTCACCTCATGGGGCGACGTGAGGGTTAAACGGGACAGTGCAAGAAAGTGGCTGAAACACAATATGAGCTATTATTATCACTGTTACTATCAATCACCATCGTCTGCCCCGGGTCTGGCCCTGGGACCATCCCAAGGAGGGCTGTCAGGTTTTACCTGTGGCTTGTAGCATAGCGGTCCCCTGTGTTGGCCCATTGCCCCCAACAGGACCTGGGGGAGAGGTATGAACAGGCCTGGTAGGAGGTGAGGCTCAGGCAGCTCCAGCCTACAGCGGTGGTCTCCCCTCCCGAGAGGCCGTACCGTGCTGCCACGCGCCAGACACTCACAGTCTGGAGGCCTCTGCACCGGCCCAGTCTGCACCCTAGTTCCCTCGGGTCACCCTGAGCTGAGGATTCGACCTTCTGAGCCTCCAGCGGGGCCCACCTGCCCAGACCAGCCCCACCCCCACCCTCAGCCCCAGCACTGGCTCCCGGCGCCCAGGCCATGGGTTCTTGGGAACATGATTATTTTTCTTCCCAGATAATTCAGGCCAGAAGACGGCCACTTCCGGCCGCACTGTTCTCACTGCAGCTTCCTGACCCACTCACTCCACAAACTTGACACTGTGGTCAGAGGCCTGAAGCCAGACCCAGGAGCCCCCATGTCCCCTGCCCCTGAAAAACTCCCAGCTCTGGGAATCTGACTGCAAACACTTAGGACCCTCAGCCACCCCTTTCCCACAAACCCCCACTGAGAACACGCCTACCCAGCCGTGGATTCCAGGGAACACGGTGCGCGACAGTTCACAGGGCGATTGTGAACCATAGGGCTCCCTGGAGCTTCCCACTTCACCCAGGGGCGTGGCAGCATCCACTCTTGCAGGGTCATTCATTCAGCAAGTGTGTAATAAGCACCCACTGAGTGTCGGGCTTCCCTGGTGGCTCACCGCCTGCAATGGGGGAGACCTGGGTTCGATCCCTGGGTTGGGAAGATCCCCTGGAGAAGGGAAAGGCTACTCACTCCAATATTCTGGCCTGGAGAATTCCATGGACTATATAGCCCGTGGGGTCGCAAAGAGCCGGACACGACTGAGCGACTCTCACTTTTCACACTTACTGAGTGTCAGCTGGGCTTCCCAGGTGGCTCTAGTGGTTAAAAAAAAGAAACCTGCTGCCAATACAGGAGCCGTAAGAGATGTTTGAGTTTGATCCCTGAGCTGGGATGATCCCCTGGAGAAGGGAATGACAACCCACTCCAGTAGTCTTGTCTGTAAAATCCTGTGGACAGAGGAGGCCTGCGGGGTCGATGGGGTCGCAGAGTCGGACACGGCTGAGCGGCTGAGCACAGCACAGCATGGTGTGCCAGGCTCTGCCCTAGGGCCGGGGCCACAGCAGGGAATAGACTAGGCAGAAACACCTGCCCTCACGAAACTGGCCTTCTGCGTGTGGTGAAGGCGGAGCAATAAGCAAGTGAACACTCAATTACGCAGCGTAGTGGCTGGTGATAAATTCCATGAAGGACACGGAGGAAGAAGAGGGGGTGCTGGTGACAGGAGTCAGTCAGGGAAAGCCTGAAATTCAAGAAGATGGCATTCAAATACAGGCCTGAGAAAGGCACGGGGGCAAGGCTTGTAGGCACCTGGGAGAAGAGTCATTATGGTGGAGGAAACAGCCGGTGCAAAGGCCCTGAGGCTGGAGCATGCCTTCTTGATTGGAGAAACCGCCAGGAGGTCAGTGTGGCTGGAAGAGAGTGGGTGAGGGGAAGGGGGGGGGTTGAGCCCCAGACCATGGCAAGAGCCCCCTCTCCCCTGAGGCAGGCAGGAGCTGTGCGGAGGAGGAGCGGCGGGACCCAGGCGTTCACGGAGTCCCTGCAGGCCTGGGGGCAAGGGTGGAACAGGAGGCCAGAGAGGAGCCGGAAGCAGACCCCCCGGTGGGGAGGTGGCGAGGAGAGGAGGGAGCCTCCCAGGCGCCCCCGAGAGCCAGCGGGCAGTGGGCAGGCACGGACAACGTGCTGCTGATCGGGGAAGGGGCGCCTTGTCCCATCTTCCGCCTCTCACTATTTTCCCTGCCCTTTTAAGTTCACTGAGATGTGGAATGTTCAGACAACAGGGGCCTGCGGGAACGCTCCAGGGGTGGATGTGGGGTTTGGGAGGGGAGGAGCCAGGGGTGCCCCCAGGCCTGGGCCGCGCCCAGGAAATGGCCTTTTCCTGCCTCCAGGGAAGGCTCAGGTGCAGCCAGTTGGTGGGGGGCGTCCAGGGGCAGGTGTGAGAGTTATACCGCGGTGCATCTGAGTCAGGGCAGCCGGGGCAAGGTGGGGGGCACCCTGAAGTGGAGTTTAGGGCCAGCTTCTGAGCTCCCCGGGGCAGATGGGGGGTCAACAAGGACAGACAGAGATGGGGAAGTCTCTGCAGCCCGACCGCGGCTTTCAAAGCGGGAAGAGGTCCCCATCCTGCACATGGGGCCCACCTGGGCGAGGACATCCTTTGCCTCTTGGGGGCACAGCCTCATGTGAGGCTCAGAGCAGACCCGGGACTGGACCCCAGGTTTCACTCAGCCCTCTGCTGCATGGCCCTGGGGTCTTCTGATGGTAACAGGATAAACCCGAGGCCCCAGGTCATGCGGCTCTGAGCCACTCAGTGAGATTCAGCTCTGACTAGAGTGGCCTCGAACCTGTCACACTGCCTTAACTGCCTGCCCCCAACCACTGCCCCCCTCCACCAGGGAGATGATCAGCTACTCAACCTGCTGGCCAGGTCCAGTGACTCGGCATGGACTGAATAACTCACAGTGCCTGAGCTCACACCCCCGAACTCATATCCTTCCCACCCATCCTCCCGTGTGGTTGGGGCCCCCATTTGACAGATGGGGACAATGAGGCTCTGGGAGATTAAGTCACTAGCTTGGGGTGAGCCACGTGAGCTGGGATCTGAACCTGGCAGGGTCAGGGTCCAGAGTTTTCCCTCTGTGCCCCCCAGGCAGGAAAAAGAGGGATGGCCTCGGGATTAAGAATAGTAGACACGACTCAGTGGTAAAGAATCCACCTGCCGATGCAAGAGACGCAGGTTCAATCCCTGATCCGAGAAGATCCCACAGGCGGAGGGCAACCTGGCCCATGCATGACTATGGAGCTGTGTTCTAGGGCCCGGGACCACAGCTGCGGAGCTGCGCAGCCCTGCCACTTGCCACAGCTGAAGGAAAGCCCACGCAACACGGGCAAAATAAGCAGATAAATCTTTTTTTTAATTAAAAAGAAAAGAGTAACAGTCAAGGTTTGACTCCAGTTTTCTGCATGCTGGGCACATTTATGGAAATACCACCCACAGCCCTAAGAGGCAGGGACACCTTATCGATCTCATTTAATGGAAGGAGAAGTTGAGGTCTAAGTGATCGTCTGAGGGGATCCACGAGCCACTGCACTTCCTGGTGTCCCCACTCCCCCCATCCTTCCCAAAGGCCCCCGAGGTAGCGGGAGACGCTAGCGATGCTGGGTGACTCAGGCGGATTTCTGGCCCCAGAACCTCAGTGCCCCCAGCCTGACCACAGGCCGTGTCTCAGAGCCCTGAGTCCCCCACCCCCAACGCTCCCCCACAAACCCAGCCCCAGGGGGTGCTCTTACCCCTCCCTCCTCACTCCCAGCCCAAGACCGGCAGGCTGATGTCCTGGGACATTTATACCCAAGACCTGTGCTTCCTGCAAAATTATAGACATGAGACCCTCAGTCCCAGCAGAGCAGGGACCCTGGAGTGAGCCAGGCCCAGGGAGGCAGACCCCAGCCCGCCAGGCCGGACTGAATCTGCAAGGGCCGTGTGTGGGGGTCTCTGCACCCACCACAGCTCTGTTCAGATGAGTCACAAAAGCGGAGGCCCTGACCGGATGCCGGGGACATCCCGAGTTCCCGAAGGCCAACACAGCCCTCGGGTGGGAGGAGGGCGTAGGCCGCACCCTGGGGCTCAGAGGGGTGTCGGTGACCCGAGACACACAGCTGGCTGCTGGGGGCTCCAGTGGGGGTCTGAGCATCTCTGCTCTGTGGCCGGACCGCAAATCAGTTGCAGCTGCTACAGTCCTGACCCCGGAGGGGGGCTCTCGAGACGAGTGCCGGGGTCCTGGAATCTGAGGAGCAGGCAAGAATGTCGTGTGTGTGGGTGTGAATGCAGGGGAAGAATCCAGAAGGAAACATGCCGTTATGTTAACATGCTCACTCCAGCCAGTTCTCGGACCAGGGCAGCCCTGTCCCTGAACCCTCGGCAACATCTGGAGACATTAGGATTGTCACAACTGGTGGGGGAGGGGGTGCGACTGGCGTCTGATGGGTAGAGGCCATCCTACCATCCTACTGTGCCCAGGACAGTCTTTCCCCACCCCATATAGTGAGCCAGTCCACAGCGTCCGTGGTGGTCCCCAGCTCAGAGAAACTCTGCTCTAGCCTGTGTGGACACTCGGGGTGGCGGGGTCTCTCTTTCCTTTAGCTTATCCTGTTTCCCAAAGAGAAATGGTTAAGAGTATGGGCTCTGCAGCCAGGACTAGGGTTTACATCACATCGCGCCAGCTGTGTGCCCCCAGGCAAGTGTCCTTACCTCTCTGAGCAGCAGCTGTGGCGGGGGGAGCACACCTCCAAGGGAAGATTCAGTGAGATCATATCTGTGAAGGGGCTGGCTCAGCAGATCCTGAAGTCCGGAGACGAGAATGTTTGTGTCACTAGGAAAAACAATAATAACATGCCCCAGGGGTGGGGCCACACGTCACATAAAGCCCCTCGGATCTCCCTCACCCAACCGGTTGAAGAAGGGATCAGTTTTCATCCCTTATTTGGCAGATGAAGCAATTGAGGTACAGAGAGGTTAAGCAACTTGTCCAATGTCACACAGTAATTGTCAGAGCAGGGATCAGAACTGTCACTTCGGAACCTAAGTCCCCACCCTTCCACCATGGGGTCCCTCACTGCCTCGAACATCAAGCAAAGGGATCTTTTCGGCTGAGTTTTCCCAGTTGTCTTCTCTAAAACTTGGGATGACTAAGCCTTCGTTGGAATTCAGATCGCTGCTAAAATGCCAGGTGCCCCTTTTGCCCAGCCACCATCCTTCTTCCCAGGCCATAGACCCTGCTTTATGGTAGATCCCAGGAGAAGGGCCAAATCCCTGGGCATGCCCCCTGTCCTGAGCTGACTTCAAAACCTTCCATGTTGTGAGCTCTGCTTTGATTTCAGGCATTTTATGGGCATGAAATCCAAGCCCTGGTCCTTTTGGAGACATGGAGCTCCTGAGGGGTGGGGTGGCCTTGTGAGGTCACTGGACAGGCCCACGGGGCAGGGGGCTGGGCTCTGAAAGGATCAGAGGGACAGTCACGCTCTGGGAGAGCTGGACCACAGGCCCCCTCCTCTCAGCAGACACCTAGGGGCAGGTGCCCTGGCCGCCCAGGCGGACTTCATCTCATCCACTGTCCACGGCAGTTTCCGGGAAGCTGACAGCGTTCCCCCGGTTACAGATGGGGAAACTGAGGCTCAGGGCGGGACAAGCACTCACCCATCCCATCACTCAATGCAGACTCAGGTTCTAGGCTCTTCCCTTGCATCCCACCATCTCCCGATTTCCAGAGGCCACGTGAGAGGGACTAAGGGCAGAAAGGTGGAGAACTTCTCTCCCCGCGTCCTGGGCTCTGGGCTGTAACGGAAGTTGCCGCGAGTCTCTTGGGTGGACACACGGTGGAGTGTCCAGGATGTGGGGAGGCGTGCTGGCTGCAGCGTGTCTGAAAGGCATCTGTGTCGTGGAGGGTGAGGTCCCCAGAAGCTCAGCCCCAGGCGTCCAAGTGAGGAGTGGACATGAGTTTCGGGGGCTGGGAGGGAGTGATGCCTGCAGAACCTGATTTCCTTGTCAGCTCAGCCAACCAGCTTCAACAGCTCCTCACAGCCACCTCCACGCTGGCTAGACCCAATTCCAGCACCCCCTACCCCCAGAATCCAAGCAGGGACCCCAGACTGCAAACCCAGTCACAGAGTCACGGGGCTCTACATGACTGGTCCAGACCACCTGCTGAAGCTGAGCGGCTCCTGGCTCCTTCCTCTGTCCACGTGATCATCCATGCGAGGAGGAATCTGTGTGTATTTTCTGTGGCTGTCATAACAGACTGTTACAAATCCGGGGGCTTGAAACAAGAATTTATTCTTGGATTTCCCCGGTGGTGCCGTGGATTAGAATCCACCTGCCGATACAGAGGACACAGGTTCAATCCCTGATCCAGGAAGATTCCACGTGCCACAGGGCCACTCAGCCCGCATGCCACAACTTCTGAAGTCTGCACTCCGCAACAAAGCATAGCCCCAGTTCCCTGCAACTAGGGAAAGCCTGCGTGCAGCGGGAAGACCCAGCACAGCCATAAGTAAATACATATTTAAAAAAGAAAAAGAGAGAAATTCATCCTCCTACAGTTCTGGAGAATTCTGAAATCAAGGTGTCAGCAGGGCCTTTTCCCCTATGAAGGCTCCAGGAAAGAATCCTCCCCAGCAGTTCCAGCCCCTGGGGGCTCCCGGTGCTGCCTGGCCCCTTGACACTGCCCTGCACTCGCTGCCTCCCTCTTCACGTGGCCTCTGTGTGTCTGTGTCCTTTACTCATAAGGACACCAGCTGTTGACTTTAGAGCTCCCCCCAGTCCAGTGTGATCTCATCTTACAGTCCCTGACTAATGCCATCTGCAAACATCCCATTTCCAAATAAGGCCACATTCTGAGCTTCCGGTGGATGCGGATTGGGGGAGGGACACCATTCAGCTCACTGCAAGTGCCTACTGTGTGCCCCAGGCCGTGGGGACAGAGCAGCGGACCAGACAGGGCAGGGCTGGGCTGGGGAGAGACAGAAACAGCTAATCACAGAAGAGGTGCTCTAGTAAACTCCGCCAGCAAACTAGGACTCGGGACACCCACAGCCAGAGGAGGAGCCTTGGGGAGGCCTGGGCAGTGACCCTCCTCCCCGTTCTGAGTCCCTGCCCACAAGACCTGGGGCCTGAGCTTAGGACTCAGCCTCTCCTGGGAGTCTCCTTGATCCCAGAGGCGCCCCCTTGGGGCTCCCAAGGCCCCCTATACTTCCTCCCCGCATCCGAAGATGATAGGGTTGTATTTTTTGAACTTGGGAACTCTCCAAGTCTATTTATTTACAAAAAGAATGCTTTCCGTAAACAAGCAATGATCATTGAAAGCCTTGATAGAAAAATGCACTGACTTTCTCCGCATCCACTCTCTGGGACTTATCTTTCTTGGCAGGTAGGTGCAGTCAGCACAGTCAGTGGTACACAGTAGGTGCTTCATACTGTTTGAATACATGGATGACCAGTGTCACCCTGCCTACCCTGGGACAGTGAGATGATTAAGTGACAGCCTGTGGCTGCGAATTCACTGCGGTACAACCTCTACATTGCCTAGTCTAAAGTGGAGCATACAGTTGGTGCCCCATAAATGCTGGAATGGTTGGGGAGTTGCCTTTGGGGTCCCCTCCATCTTCGCTGCTGTCCCTGGTGAGGGGACCAGCAACCAGGGAGGCTGGGATATGGAAGACTCCAGCCCCTGGCTTCAGGGATTTCCTTCTGGGTCTCCACTCCAGGGGCAAACTGTCAGCCTCCAGCTCTTCTGTTCACAGCCGCTGCCCAGACACCACAAACTTGGGAGGGTGAGTTGTCATTGTTCAGTTGCTAAGTCGTATCTGACTCTGTGACTCCATGAACTGCAACACGCCAGGCTTCCCTGTCCTTCACCATCTCCTGGAGCTTACTCAAACTCATGTCCATTGAGTCAGTGATGCCATCCAACCATCTCGTCCTCTGCCGTCCCCTTCTCCTCCTGCCTTCAGTCTTTCCCAGCATCAGGGTCTTCTCCAATGAGTCAGCTTTTCACATCAGGTGGCCAAAGAATTGGAGTTTCAGCTTCAGCATCCGTCCTTCCAATAAAGATTCAGGGTTGATTTCCTTTAAGACTGACTGGCTGGATCTCCTTGCAGTCCAAGGGACTCTCAAGAGTCTTCTCCAACACCACAGTTCAAAAGCATCAGTTCTCCAGTTCTCAGCCTTCTTGATGTGAGGCTGAGCCCACTGGTCAATCCACTAGCCTTTATTGACCAGCTACTGTGTGTTGATGGGGGCTGTGTTACAGACTCAGTGGTAAAGAAGCCAGCCCTGTCTGTCCCTTGTGGAGCCTGTGTTTTAGGCAGAGCAACAGACACAGACAAATCAGTAAGGTATCAGGACCCAGTGCCAGGGAGAAAGAAGGCAGGAAGGTTCAGGCGGTGGCAGATATTGAATAGGCAGATCAGGGTGGGTGGCCTCCTGGAGGAGGTGACATTTGACAGAGAGTTGGGAGGGGAGGAGGGATTGTTAAATGTCTGGGAAAAGCAGAGGAAGGCCTGTGGTGTGAGGTCACCTTAAGGTCCAAGGAAGAGGGAGGAGCTGGTTGCGGCTGCAGCGGAGGGCTGGAAGGCAGGAGGGCGGGGTGGTCACGGAGCCCCTCGGGGCCTCTCGCCGGCCACAGTGAGGACTTTGGCTGTTCTCCGTTTGAGCTGGGAGCGAGCCGTGGAAGGTGAGCGCGAACAGACACGACTTGGAGCTCACACAAGGTCTCCATCCTCAGCTGTTAAATGTTGGGGTCAGACTGTTCTGCGCCACGGAGCCATCCTGGGAGTGGGAGGGCCGTTTGGCCGCACCCCTGGCCACCACCCGCTGCCAGCTGTGACAGCCAAAACGTCCCCAGACGCGGCCGCGGGTGCCTCAGGGTTGGGGGGCGGCTGCTGGGCAGATCGCCCCGTTGGCCTGTGAGCGGAGATGGTCAGGGAGTGAGGCAGGGAGTGAGGACACCTGTGAGGAGGGGTCTGCTGGTGGGTGTTGGGGAGCAGCCATCGGATCTGGGTCTAGCTGGAAGCAGGAGCAGGGAGCACGGAGCTGTGGGATCCGTGTGGGTGGGCATGGAGCTGGGTCTGGACATGTCCATCCTGGGTGTCTCTGGGCTGTGGGCCCAATGAAGCAGGGACTTCCCTGGTGGTCCAGTGGTTAGGACTCTGCCCTTCCACTGCAGGGAACATGGGTTCGATCCCTGGTCAGAGAACTAAGATCCCAAAAAGTCCTGGAAACTTGCCCCAACCTCCGCTTACAAAGCATTTTGTGTTTACCCTTGTGATCTCATTTGATTTTCAAGACTGGCACCCTTGGGAGCCCCAGTTACAGATGAGGACACAAGGCCCAGAGAGGCTGAGTGACTTGCCTGAGGTCACACAAGTCAGGCGTGGGGATGGAGAGGAAGCCAGCTCAACCCTGGTCTGTATCTAGCCCCCTGGTGGCTGGCTGCGTGAGGATGGGGGTGGGGGTTGAGTGGAGGCAGGCTTTATTTTTCTAATTTTGTTCCCCTAAATTTTCTTTATTTGCTAAGGTTTCTGAAAAGAATGTGTTTCTCTTTTGTATTCAAAGAGAAACAAAACCCAGAAAGGGAGGTTTTGGCTTGGTTTTTTACCAGAGACTCCTTGTGAAGCCATTCCCTGCTCCCCCCACAGAAGAGCTGACTGGCTCCGAGTCTCGGGTTCCTAGTCAGCACCATTGCTGGTGGGCAGACTCAAGGAAACAGTCTTCAGGGAGGGCAGATGAGCATGACTCTCAGAAGAGAAAATAGGACTCCTCTAGGATTCTTCTAAGAGCTCATCATCTAGAAAATACTTGCCTGAAAAAAAAGAAAGAAAAGACTTGCCTAAGTCCCAGAAGACATGTATGGAGTTGGGGTCTACCTCTTGGAGAGTAAGCCAAAGTGCCTTCCCTGGGGGGGAATACTGCTGCTGCTGCTGCCAAGTCACTTCAGTCGTGTCCGACTGTGTGTGACCCCATAGACTGCAGGCCACCAGGCTCCCCCGTCCCTGGGATTCTCCAAGCAATGACACTGGAGTGGGTTGCCATTTCCTTCTCCAATGCATGAAAATGAAAAGTGAAAGTGAAGTCGCTCAGTCATGTCTGACTCTTAGCGACCCCATGGACTGCAGCTTACCATGCTCCTCCGTCCATGGGATTTTCCAGACAAGAGCACTGGAGTGGGGTGCCATTGCCTTGGGGGGAATACTACACAGCCGTAAAAAAGAACAAGGCCACAGGGAGGTTCCCAGAATAGTATCGTTAAGTGAAAACAGCTCAGTGCTGCAGCGTATGTCATGAGTGTATGCCTAGTCGTGTCTGACTCTTTGCAACCCCATGGACTGTAGCCTACCAGGCTCCTCCATCTATGGAATTTTCCAGGCAAGAATATTGGAATGGGTTGCCAGGTGGTCCTCCAGGGGATCTCCCTGACCCAGAGATCTCTTGTGTCTCCTGCAGCAGCAGGCAGATTCTTTACCACTGAGCCACCTGGGAAGCCCTTGATACTATTTGTAAAACAAAAACAAGATAGGAAAGAAGAGAGATGTGGATTTGTTTGTGGATTCCCAGACAATCCCTGGAAAGTACCAGAAGACACTCTTAACAGCGACAGGCTGAGGGTCAGAAACAGGAAGAAGACTTGGCTTTTTCTTTTCCTTTTTTTTCCCCTTCAGTTATTATTATTTATGAATACAAAACAGTTCAGGCCAACAAAGAAATATAAAGAATAGCATCCCTACCACCCAACCCAAGAAAGAAAATATGGAGAGAACTGGCACCCAGTGACAGAGTGTTCTTCCTGGCTCACAGGAACCGCCATCCTGAACCTGCAATTTATCCTTCCCACGAGCGTCTTCATTCGCTACTCCCTTAGCACCCTTTGACTTGAACTGAGTTTTGTGCTTTGTTTTCTGTCGGTTACCTCTCGCCCCAGGGATGCAGAAAATTAAAAGACATCTTCTTGCATTGTCACCCCTCCAGACTGCTCCCGGAGCTTCAGTTTCCTGGAACAAGGGGGCTGTAACTCTCCATCTGGGCCCCCGGAGGCCCCGCACACAGCAGAGGAGCTGGCAGGAGGGCAGAGGCAGCCCTGGGCACCGCGGCCCCAGCCCACTCGCCCGGCTTCTGCAGGCCCGGGGCGTGGAGCCAGCAGGCTGGAGCCAGGCGGCCTCCCGGGCCTCCTCACAGCCGCTTTTGATAAAGCCCCTCTGTGCACGGGGTGGGGGGGCCCCGGCCGGCTGGAGCCAGCTCACATCTGGAGGCCAGCACAGGCCCGGGGCAGCCGGCGCGGCTGACAGCGGCGCCACCCCGAGCCACACGCCCAGCTCTGGGTAAACAGCCCCGCGCCCACCCAGCAGCTCACCTTTCGCCCACAAGGCCGCCTTTCTTCTCGGACCCGGGCCGCGGCCACCGCGAACATTCCTCCAACACGAGGCAGAACAGGCTGCTGACCTCCAGCCTCGGCCGAAATGTGAATCCAGGCATCAGGTGATGGGGGGCGGGGGGGGCCGCGGGGCGTGGGAAAGCACCTACTATGTGCCTGGTGCCCACTGAGCTCATTTTGGGCTCACTGCTGCCCTGGGAGGGGCAACGGTGGTAGAGAGCGTGTGTGTTGGCCCTAAAAGACCAGGGTGCGAAGCCCAGCTCTAGCTGTGTGCGCTTGGGCAAGGTACTCCACCTCTCTGAGCCTTCTCTGTAAAACGGAAATTGTAAGAGTGCCTCCCCCAGATTGTTAAAGAAGTTACCCTGGGCGATTCCCGGCAGCCCAGGACTTAGGCTTCTATGCTTCCATTGCAGTTCCCCCTGGGCGGGGAACTAAGATCCCACATGCTGTGTGGTACAGGCAAAAAATTAAATGAAAAAAGAAGTTACCCTAAGTTAACTGCGGAGAATTGTGCCTGGCCTGGCTTCTATGTGATGGATCTTTTGCCTCCTCTGTCACTAATTCAGAGTTATACTCGGGGTGTTCTCTGATGGATACCAGGATCAAGACGGGGAAAACTGGGGGGGCTCGGCCCACTAGGAACTGTGTCCCTGCTCAGCGGGCAAGGCTCTTGCCCAGCCCCCCGAGGGACACTGGGGCCAGCCTGGGCTCCAGGCGGCAGCGGGGTAGACCGTCAGGCCAGGGCTCCCCACATACCCCTTTCTTTGGGGAGCATGACCCAGGACCCTCCTGGGGCCTGCAGGCCTGGGTCCTCGGCTCCTGTGCCAACAGGTGGCAGGACGCGGCCAGGCTTCCTGACTTTGGGCCCGGCGAAGCCTCCAGAACACCCAGTTCTGCCTTTTCCTGGCGGTGAGCCCCTCACTGTGCCCCCGTCTCTCCACCTGAAGGGGCAAGGGCCGGGGCAACAGCACAGGTACCTCCTGACCCTCGATTTCCTCACCAGCCAGGAGGGCAAATAGCACAGGTGCCAGGCATGCCACGGAGCTGGGGAGGGCCACAGGAAGGGCACAGCACCCAACACAAAGCGAGAGGTCTGAGTCGAAGTCAGGGTGGCTTCCTGGAGGAGGCCCCCGTGCTCTCTGGCGGGGGTGTGGTGGGGGAGAAGCAGGACTGGAAGGAGGCTCAGGGCGAGAGAGAGACAGAATGGAGTGCCTGCAACGTACACGGCTCATACTGCCCCGCGGCCCCCAAGAGCCAGGTCCCCGTTCCAGCAATTGCCAAGGTCAGCACCCTGGCCATCCCCATTTCACAGATGAAAAAACTGAGGCTCGGAAAGCAGAAATAATTGGTTCCTTCGGGGACTAAAAGTCAGAGTCAGAATTTGAACCCAGGGGGCCAGAATGCCTCCCCCTTCCCTCTCTTCTTCCCCGTTTCCTCACTTGGGTCTTTACTGCAGCCCCACAGTGCATTGGACTCACAGAGCCGAGCAGACCCAGGAGCCCCAGCCCCAGATCCTCATGTCTCTGTCCACCACCAAGCTGGGCCCGTCCCTGGCCCCTTCAGGGCCTCGGTTTCTCTCCTCTGAGGAATGGGTTGAACTCCCACTCCTGGCCCGGCGTGCTGCCTCTAGGCAGCCGGGATGGCGGCAGCGGGGCAGGCGGGCGGGCGGGGCCTCCCTGCTGGACAAGGCGGGTGGGGGTCCTCCACCTGCTGCGGCCCCCCAGTCCCCCGTGAACCTGCTCGCCAGGCTGGAGCCAGCCGCCATCTGGAGCGACGGGCTGTTTATGGAGCCGGGCGGCGGGGGCCCTGGCCCTGACCTGGCCAATCTGGAAGCGATTAGCAGCCCTGGGGCTGGGAGCGTTTGGAGTTCTCATCAGTGGGTTGGGACCACCCCCTCCAGCCCCCACACCCCGCACCACCAGGAGCCAAGGCCGCTCTGGGGGTCTCTGAGGAGCCCCATTTCTTGCAGGGCACCCCAGTTCGGACCTGCTCCAAGGCCTAGAGCTCTGAAAACCAGGCGAGACTGGGCCACACACACAGGCCAGGACGCGGGGGTGGGTGGAGAGGGTGGGGGTGGGAAGCGCCGGGGCCTTCCCAGAGGGAACCTCGCACGGAATTGCTTTCTGGCATGTTTGGTTTTGAATATACATGCAAGCGCACAGAGGAAACACACACACACGGAACTCAGCACAGAGGGTGTAAAAGCATAGAGTGAAAAGTCAGGGTGGCTCTCCACTGCCCGCGAGTCCACACTCCCTGCACCAAATCCAGTGTTTGCAGTGTCTCAGATCTCCTGAGAGGCTGCGAGCAGCTACGCACACAATCGAGTTGGTCTTCTTGCCTTTTCCTCCAACTGGCAGCCCGCTTTACATTTGGGCCTGCCTTTTCTCCCTAGGATGAACCCATATTTCCACCACTAGACGGCAAAGAATCTGTCTGCAATGCGGGAGACCTGGGTTCAACCCCTGGGTCAGGAAGATCCCCTGAAGGAGGGCATGGCAACCCACTCCAGTATTATTGCCTGGAGAATTCCATGGACAGAGGAGCCTGGCGGGCTACAGTCCATGGGGTCGCAAAGAGTTGGACACGACTGAGTGACTTTCACTTTGCCGAGGAATAATAACCATAATGTTCACAATAATAATAACGGCAGCAAAGGTTTCCAAAGGATTTACTGTGTGCTGGGCATGGTTCCAGATGCTTTACATGGATTAATGAATGCATCAGAAAGGTGAAGCGATCCTATCAGGAGGTTCTAATCTCCATTTTGTAGATGGGGAAACTGAGGCCTGGAGTGTCAAGGCGCCTCCCCAGTGGCACACAGCTGTGCTTGGCAGAGGTAGGACTCAGACTCAGGCAGGCGGGCTCCCAGGTCTGTGCTCCAAAATCTTTCACCATCCGGCCCCTCCCTCTGCTTTCTGGATGGATCTGGTGGTCTTGACGGGTGACAGGTGATGTACCACTGGGCTTATCTCCATCTTGCTGCTGCTGCTGCTAAGTCACTTCAGTCGTGTCCGATTCTGTGTGACCCCATAGATGGCAGCCCACCAGGCTCCCCTGTCCCTGGGATTCTCCATACTGGAGTGGGTTGCCATTTCCTTCTCCAATGCGTGAAAGTGAAGTCGCTCAGTCGTGTCCAACCCTCAGCGACCCCATGAACTGCAGCCTACCAGGCTCCTCCATCCATGGGATTTTTCAAGCAAGAGTACTGGAGTTGGGTGCCGTTGCCTTCTCTGATTTCAATCTTGGGCTGGTGCTAAATGTGCTATGAACACCCTCCTGGGACGTCACGCCATGTGGAACTGCAAGGAGGTCCCATCTCGGAAGTGCCTGGCCAGACAGGAGTGAGCAGTGCAATGGCCGACAGCCACTGCCCAAGTGTTGTCTTGGTGGTGATGTTGGAGGTGATGGTGATGATGCTGGTGGTGATGCTGGAGGTGATGGTGGTGATGCTGGAGGTGATGCTGGAGGATGAATTTGGAGGTGATGCTGGAGGTGATGTTGGAGGATGATGTTGGAGGTGATGCTGGAGGTGATGCTGGAGGTGATGGTGGTGATGCTGGAGGTGATGGTGGTGATGCTGGAGGTGATGGTGGTGATGCTGGAGGATGATGTTGGAGGTGATGCTGGAGGTGATGCTGATGCCTGATCCAGTTCCCCAGAAGAAGGGAGGAATCCACAGCTGCCACATCCTGAGCCTATCTCCGGGGTTACTTGACCTCCCTCCTGTTCTCTGATGGGTGGACAGGACTCCAGGCTCCCCTCCCGTCTGCCTGCCTCCAGCCACCGTGGTCCCCCAGTCCCGGCTCCACGCAGTGGCTGGAGCAACGGTAAAACCTAAGTCGGGTCAGGCCTTTTCCAGCTCCCCCCTGCCCTCTCTCTCCCTGCCCCCATCCAGGCCAAGCCAGAGGTGGGTCCCCCAACTGCCCCGCCCACTCCCCCACCTGCTGCAGGGGCCAGCCCTGGCGCCTAGGACACCCCCACCCACTCTTCACCTGGCTACATCCTCTGGTCTGAACGCACAGCCTTCCCCAAGTGCCCAGACTGAGGCAGGCAGGGCCTCCCCTGACCACCCACCCCCAACAACCTGGGCCCCTGAGAATCTTAGCTTGACTCACACTATCTCTGATGGCTGTCTCTACTAACAGAATATCTACAGAGATTTTTGCCTGTTTTCTTCGTTTCCATATCCCTGCAGACTGGAGTTTAATAGGTGCTCAAAAAAGTTGTTGAGGGACTTCCCTGGTGGTCGAGTAGCTGAGACTCGGTGTTTCCCATGCAGGGGAGCTCCTGGTCGGGGAGTTAAAATCCCACATCCTATGGAGTGCGGCCAAAAAGTTAAAAAAAAAATTACTGACAGGGTGAAGGTATGAATGAACGAATGAGTCCGTGGGGAGCCCAGATCTGTGGGCAGAACGCCTGTTCTGGGGTGGGTGGGGTCCGGGCCGCCCCCCACCCAGGGGAGGGGGAGAGGAGCACAGCTGGGAAGGGAGGAAATACAGACGGGTTCCCAAAGCGCCCACTGTCCTCAGGCACTTGCTCATTCCTTGGGCCTGCAAGACCCACTGTACAGATGAGGAAACTGAGCCCCCTTCATTCGCTCCACAGACCCATCCTTCAGTCTCCAGGCCTGGGGCTGGGGGCAGGGTGACTCCGGGTTTTCAGAGCTGGTGGGAAGGGCGAACCCAACAGGAAGGGGAACAGAATGAACCAGAACACCTGAGCGCCACCACACCACAGTCAGCCGCTGACGTGGCCGCTGGCCTCACCCCGAGTGACCCTCACACCAGCAACGGCGCTCTGTCCCCTCTTCTGGAGGCTCAGGGACAGTAAGGACCACAGCCGGCGCTTACTTGGCGCCTACTGTGTGCCAGGCCCTCATGGGAGCCTCACACAGATAGATAGCTCATTTATTCCCACCAGGCCTCCAAGGCAGGGACTCTTATCACCCCCACCTTACAGAGAGGTTAAGTGACCTGCCCAGGGACACACAGAGGTCGGCAAGGTCACACTGTGACGTCACACACAGGGTCCTGAAGGCCAAGCTCAGGATGAAGGCCCCTTTGGAGGGAGGGCGTGGGGGAGGCCCTGAGGTCTCCCGGGCCCCGGCGTGCTTCATTTCTCTCCTGGAGGCAGAGATGCGGATTCCTGATCTCCTGGTGCAAAAGCTGAAAACAAACCACAGCAGCAAGTAGCCAGGCAGCCCCACTGCGGAGAGTGACTAAGCGTGGATGCGGGGCTGAACTTTGACCCAGCCCTGGCTGACCTGGGGGCCGAAACCAGCCTGGGTAAGGGGGCTGCCCCCACCCCCCAGCCTCTGGGCCCCCCAGGCTCTCAGTGACGCAGCTGTGGTGGTGTTTGGCAACCCGAGCTGCCCGCAGTTACGACAGCCCAGCATCTGGCAGCCGGGGGGAGAGCGGGGTGGGGCGGGGAGCCCCGGGCCTACCCCTGCCTGGTCGGCTGACCCCTCCTCCCGGCAGCCCGTCTCTGGCTCCGTCTTTCCTCCCCTTTACCAGTTGACATCACAATTGCTCTTGACCAGAGGGTCTGCGCCCTGAGGGCAGGAACCTGTGCTGCCGGCCCTGCATACGGTGGGCTCCATAAGTACTTGCTGAACAAACAGATGAAAGCTGGGTAAACGAACTGCAGCCGCTCCCTCCCGCCCTCCCTTCTCTCCTTCCTTCCTGTCTTCTCTCCACAGATAGTTGTTGAGCACCTACTATGTGCCAGGCGACCGGGACCCACTGGTGAAGGGAACAGGCAAAGATGCCCGTCCTCGCAGAGCTGAAGTTCAAGAGAGGATGCCGGTCATCCACGCGGGCATCCTGCAAACACGGCAGCTGGGGGAGCGGCCACACACCTGCTGCAGGTGGCTGGACCCCCAGGGGTTGGGAGAGTCCCCCGGGGAAGCACCGCCACTACTCGCTGGGCCAGGAGAGCCGTGGGAGTGAGAGGCACGCACGCTAAACAAGAGGAAGCCCTAGGGTGCGGACCTGCCCTCCCAGGCCGGAAGGGTCCCTGAGGAAGTGACGCCCTGAACACGGAGCCGGATCCCCATGAGGAAGACTATTCCCTTCCCAGCAGGGGCAGCAGCCCAGCAAAGGCAGGAAGCCTGCACCACCCTGGGAAGCTGGCGGCTCTGCACAGGATGGCCCTCTCTGGCCTGGCTTTCTCCTTTTGTGGATAGGGAACAGTCCCCCCCCGCCCCCCCCCGCCAACAACAGACAGGGGTGTTGGAATGCCCTCTGGGAGCCTTTTAGAGGGCTGGGCAGGCACTTGATCTAGTTTTCTTTTTTTTTTTTTTTTTGTGGTATAGTTGCTTAACAATGTTGGGTCAGTCTCTGCTGTACAGCAAAGTGAGCCAGCCACGCGTGGAGTGTATCCCTTCTCCCCTGGATTTCCTTCCCATTTAGGTCACCATGAGTTGTATTCTCCCTGTTTTTCCCACTAGGCTGTGAGCACCGTGGGTGCTCAGAGCACTTCTGGGGATCCAGTGAGCCAGTGAGTCTCAGGTTCCTCATCTGTGTGATGGGATGATGCTGGTGCGGCCACAGGGAAGGAGTGAACTGCTCTTTATAGCTTGCGTTATCTCCTCTCCACAGATCCTGGGGATGGGTCAGGCCTCCGGGGACCCCCTCAAGTCCTGGAAGATGACCTTCTCTGTGGGCTGTGGGAGACAGACGAGAGGGTAGACGGAACAGCCCTCCAGCTCTGGACGTGGAGGCAGGACCCTGAGTGCTTAGAAGGGAATGATAGGCCGCCTCATTCACAATGGAAGGAAACTGAGGCACAGCCACAAAATAATAAAGTCTCGGACGTGCTGAGTGCCTACAGTAAGCCAGGCGCTGTGCTGAGCCCTTTGACCCACGTTCTTCCATTTAATCCTTCCAACAACCGTCACCGTGGGAAGCTGATACCGGGACCCCTACTTTACAAGTGGGGAAAGGAAGACTCAGGAAGGTAGGCCAAGGCCATGCCCCCGTGAATGGGGGACCTGAGCTGGGCACACAGATCTGGCTCCAGAACCCAGAACCGAAACCCTGGGCCGTCCTGGGCGGAGGTGAAGGGAAGAGAGGAGGGAAGCCTGGGAGAGACGGAAGATAAACCCTTGTCTGGCGGCCACGGGCAGCGGAATAAATAATTGCAAGAGTGAGGCACCCGGGGTCAGTTCCATGTCCATTCTACCCTGGATGGCCCAGGGCAGTTTGGAGAAGCCCCAGTTTCAGCCCACCCCAGCAACCTAGAATTTTCTCTGCTTCATTCACGCAATCATTCAGTCAACAGAAAGCGAAGTTCAGGATGACACAAACATAGCCCTGTAAACAATAAATGTAAACGGGTCGAATGGGCCTATTAAAACACAAAGACTCTTGTATGAGATCAAAAATCAAAATCCAGTCACTTATTCGCGGACCTAATATTTATTAAATGCCTAAAATATTCAAGGTCTGGTTTTAGATTCTAATGATAGAACCTAAAAATAAAACGTCTGCTGGTGGAAAAACACCAGGAAAAGGTGATCCAGGGAGGGAGACCTGAAGGTGCAAAAAACTGAGGCCGCAGTGAGCTGGCGGAGGGAGGAGCAGAAGGGGGGGGGGGGCCTGTGGCCGGAGGGCAGCACCGGTGAGCGTGGGGAGCAAATCAGCAGAGGCCCAGCCAGGTTGGGAACAGAGAGCAGGGGCAGCAGCAAGCAGGGCTCAGATGCAGAGGACCCAGTTCCTTCTCTCAGAGTCCTCACTGCCCCGGCAAGCCCAGCTGCATTCTTGACTCTTCCCATCTAGGAGCCCACCCTGCCCCGTAGACGGGGCCAAGATGCCCTGGCACAGCCCCCTCTCCAGAAGTAGGCTTTGTGGATCAAAGGCCTGCTGGGTGTCAGGCTCCACCATTGGCAGCTTCCATGCTTCATTAGCCCATTAAGTCCCACCACCAGGTTCGTTCCTCCCATTTTGCCAAAGAGAAAACAGCCTCAGCGGGGCTGGGTGGCCTGCCCGAAGCCACAGAGGCAGGCAATGGCAGGCCCAAGGCTTGGACTCAGAGCATCTAACACTGTGGGTGCCTTCTCGCCCCTGCGTACTTCCTCCCGGGAAAGGGCAGTGGAACGGCCTTGGCCGGCTGTGTCCTCGCGTGGGTCTCCTGACCTCCTCGACCTCAGCTCTCCGCCTGGGAAACCGCATGCCAGGTCAGTGTCAGGATCTTGATGATGCCCTCCCTCTGGGCAGCGGAGTTCCCAAAGTGCTGAGGTAGCATTTCTGATTCTATCCCCACAATGACTCCATTTAACACAGGAGGAAACTGAGGCTCAGAAGGGGGAAGTGATCCTCCAGGGTCATGGCCTTGGGACTCCTGAGGGCCTGGGACTTTCGCTGAATCTGTTCATTGGATAATAATGATGGGGACTCCCAACGATGCAGAGACTCGGGGGTGGAGTGATGGGGTGGGGGGGACAGACAGGAATGGGACACACAGACAATGAGAGAGAGAAAGCATAGAACGCAGGAGCCCAGCTCCCAGCCTCTGCCCCTCACTGCATCCTGGGGAAGACAGGGGCCAGGCCCCTTGGTCCGGATTATTTCCTGAGAGCAGGGAGGGCCACGGGAAGTCTCCCCACTCAGGTCCTGCCCAAACAGGAAATGCCAGGCAGTCCCCCCACCCCCATCCCAGGGCCGTGGGAAATCTTAGCCTGGGATTTCAGCGTCTCCAACAGCTCTGGCTCAGCCTCAGTGGGGAATCTAGACCCTAACAGGGCCTGTGTGACCTTGGGCAAGGTCCTTCCCCTCTTGGGGCCTCAGGCTCCCGCTCTGTAGTCACAGCTCTGCCACCTCTGGGCTATGTGACCCCAGGCAGGTGGCTGTGGCCCACTGACGTCGAGCTCCTCCTCCTGTAAGACAGAGGAACGGGCGCACAGAGAGGGCCCCACCCGCTGAGCCATCGTCACCACAGGCGAGGGTATGACGGGGAGGCCTTCGGAAAGATCCCTGCAGCCCTCTGCGAAAGATGCCCTGGCTTCCTTGGGCCCGGGAACCACAGCAGGGTACCTGTCTGCACCTCACTTCCCAATCGGTACCCAATCTGCACAAGAGGCAGAGCCCTGAATCACAGTGGGTGGCGGGGGGTGGCGGGGCGCTGTCACTGATTTCAGGCCACGGGAGAAGGTAGAAAGAAGCAGGTTCAAGAAAGATAGGGATGCTGGCTGGCGGGGGTCGAGGGGTGGCTGGAGCGTGTGACCTGATTATTTACTTCTCTTTCTCAGTGAGAAAAGACAGCCAGGGACGTCTCTGGTGGTCCAGGGGTTAAGAATCCGCCTGCCAAGGCAGGGGACACAGGCTTGATCCGTGCTCCGTGAAGATTCCCCCTGCCTATGCCTAGGAACCACAGGTGCTGAGCTCCTGCTCCCTAGAACCCGGGGTCGCAAGCCGAGGAGCCACCGAAATGAGAAGCCCAAGCGATGAAGCTGGAGAGCAGCCCCTGCTCGCCAAACGGAAAGCCACGCATCAGCGGAGACCGAGGTGGCCGAAAATATAAATGGATTAACAAACCATTTTTTTAAGGCTGTCAGAATAGTGGCGGATGGGCCAGGCTGCACCCACCCCTTGGGGGCTTGCAGAGCTCTAACGGGGCCACATGGCAAGGGAACAGGCCTGGCGCAGGGGTGAAGGTGGCTGTTAGCTCCTCCTGGTAACAGGTGCTCCCAGCTGCCCGGCCTTGGAAGATGAGCCCTCACTCCTTCCCAGCCCAGAGCCTCCTTGTCAGCAAAATGTGACTCCATGGAGTCAGTCGAGGCTGGCAGCTCAGAGAGGCACAGCCACTTGCCTTGGGTCACACAGCAGAGTTGCTACCACGTCTCCAGCCCCTCCCTAGAGAAAATCAGAGTCCCAACTAAGAACAGAAAGGGAGCCCACAGACCCTAAAGAGACTTAGAGAAACTAAGGTGGCAGAGAGGCTCTGAGGCACTGAACGCGTAATGGGTTTCTGTGTTTGGGCGTCTCCACCTGCCAGTGCCAGGCATGTCCTGGGACAGAAGAACCCGGGCAATGGGCTCAAACTCTCATCCCGTCTTACAACCAGTGCCAAATCACCGCATTTCTCAGAAGCAGGTTTCTTTGTGGTAAAGTATAATAGAAGGCGTGGTACAGGTGAAGGATCCCGGATATGAAGTCAGTGCCCAGAGCAAAGCTTGGTAAACTGGGGTTATTGTCTCTACTGTTGTTAGAGACCTGCTAATTAATCCCTCTGAGCCTCGATTTCCTCATCTGTAAAGTGGGTTTAACCATCCCTACTACATAGAGTCCCATTGAGAATTCCAAGGGTCATCCCACATAAAGCACTTCCCTTGTGCCTGGCTTTCACCTTCTTCTATTCCAGGATCCCAGTGCCTGGCACGTAGAAGCTCAATATGTCTTAGCTGGGTTATTATTATTATTATCACCCTGACTCCAGCTGTCTGAGATCTTGGGCAACTCACCCACTTCCTGCCTTGCTCAATTTCACTTTCCTCCTTCATAAAATCGAAATAACAATAGCGCCTGCCTCCCAGAGCTGAACAAGGATCCATTCACGCATTCCACAAACACTTTTTAACCGTTTGTTTTTAGGAACAGGGGATATAACTGGGAGCAAAACAGAAAAGGAAAAAAAAAAAAAACCCTGCCCGCATGGAGCTGACATGCTCATGGGGCAGACAGACAACATAAATCGGTATTTTATACAGCGTGTTAGAAGCTGATAAGGGCAGTCTGAGCACGGGCTTCAGTGGTTTTATGTGCTGAGACTGGACGAGAATGAAGGGGAGGGTGAGGGAGGCCAGGCTGGGCCTGTGGGCTGCATGGGGTGGGGGTGCTTTCTGTGCCGAGTGGGGGCCCCAGAGGGTTCTAAGCAGAGGAAGGATGTGGTCTGACCCAGGTTCTCTGGCAGAGGGTTGACGGTAGGGGGATGCGGGAGGGATTCCGGGGGATGAAAGGGACTACACGGGGATGATGTGGGATGCAGGGAGCCTCGGATGAAGTCACTGTGATAATCCCGGCAGGCGGGGACCGGGCTGGACCAGGAGGGGAGCTGGGGAGACATGGCAGAATCCTGGGTCTGTTTTCATCCTCCAGGGGATTTTCATCCCTCTTTGTCTGCTGAGGAAACAGAGCCTCAGCGAGAGCTGGTGAGACGCCTGGGATTCCAGAGCCAGGCTAGGCCTCAGGAGGCCCCGCCCGAGACCTGGGAAGTGCTGCTTCTCTCGGGGATGTGGGGTATGGCCCAGACAAGCTGGGAATCCTCGCCTCTGGGGCCTCCCCTTGCCCAGACCCACGCAGGAAGAGTGGTGGAGGGGCTCAGACCCTCACTTTCTGCCCCACAAACCTCAGTCCACCTGCTCCCTGGGATATGGCTGCTCCACTGGGGTGCCTGAGGATCGTTACCGTCATCCCTGGATGAACAAGAAACTATCATTATAAATTACATCATTAAACTTCGGGCTCTAGGATATTGAAGCAGCTAATATCGTTGTGTGTGTGCGTGCTCAGTTGCTCAGTCGTGTCTGACTCTGAGACTCCGTGGACTGTAGCCCGCCAGGCTCCTCTGTCCATGGAATTCTCTAGGCAAGAGTCCTGGAGTGGGAGGCCGTTCCCTTCTCCAGGGGATCTTCCCAACCCAGGGACTGAACCCGTGTCTCTTGAGCCTCCTGCATTGCAGACAGATTCTTTACCACTGTGCCACCCGGGAAGCCCAGATATTACCATTAACCCCATTTGAAAGCTGAGGACTGAATTGTCAGGGTCGGGGGCGGGGGGTTCACCGCCCGAGGTCACACAGTGGCAGGACTGGGGCTCGGACTCCCAGATCCTCCGTTCCAGGGGCTGAGCTCTTGTCAAAGATGCAGAATGAAACAGGCTGCCCAGAGGTTCCGCTGAGCCCCGCAGATGAGGAGAGTGGGGACAATGAGGCCGGACCAGCTCGGGGACCCGTCCTCCACCACACAGAGACCCTCGAGCAAGCCAGAGAGGCTGCTTCCCACAAGCTGGGCGGCTCCGGGCCCTACAGGAAGTCGCCCGGGCTAGGACAGGCCCCGCAGCTTTGATCAGCTTTATGAGCCGTGGCTGTTTATGGAGGCCCAGGCCCCCACCTCCTGCCGCCTGGGACTGGGTCTTGTCACCGGCACTCTGGATATTGGCAGTCCCCCGAGAGGCTACCCGCCGGGGGTCCTGGCCCCACTTCCTCCAGCTTGGCCCCTGCCCTGCCCCTTGGCCTCGACCCCTGGGAACAGGGCGGGAGGGTCCCCTCAGGCCAGATCCCCTCAACACAGGGGCCTCCCGGCAGCTCCTCTGCAAAGGCTAAGCAGCTCTGAGCTCTCGCCGCATCTCAGGCCCTTTGCCCCGCAGTGGGGCTGGCCAGCTGAAGCCCACCACCCCTTCTGGAGCTGCTCCTCCTCCAAGCCACCCCTGCGCCCAGTCACCTCCTCAGAGAGGCTTCCCCGAGCCCCACCTAAAGCAGCCCCCACCTCGTCACCCTCTGACACCGCCTTCCTTTAATTCTTCGTTGCCTGTGTCACCGTCTGAAGGGGTTCTGGGCCCCAGCGTGCGGCTTGCGGGGAATCTCAGTTCCCTGACCAGGGATCGAACCCGCGCCCCCTTCAGTGGAGGCTCAGAGCCTTAACCACTGGACTGTCAGGGAGGACCCTGCAATTTTCTGGCTCATTCTTTTCGCCTGTGGGTATTCTGCCATCTTCTCCCCCTGGACAGGGTCCTCATGGGTCCCACCCACTCCTATGTCCCCAGCATGGCTCTGGCACACAGTAGGTGCCCAGGAACCTTTTTTTCAGTGAAAGAATGATAAACTCTGTTAGGGGGTGGGCAGCCTGAGGCCCCAGAGCATTCCTCAGGGCCCCCTGCCCCCCACCCCTCACATGTGCCTGGGAGACTTTCAAGCACAGACGCTGCGCACAGAGGAGTTTCAGCCCCACGTTATGGATAAGGAAACAGAGGCTCAGAGGACTGACTCGACTTGCGGGCGTCCCAGCCTGAAGGAGCAGGGCTGGGGTGCTCCGCCGGGCCCCCCTCCCCCAGCCCCTTCTTATGCAACCCTCAGGCCCCACCTCCCTCCTCTCCATCCCCCCACTCCACCACCCCCAGCCTGGCTCATGTCTGTGATGGCTCCCGACAAAAGCATCAGAGGACAGGTGTCCGACCAGCCAGGCCGGTTCTGGGCAGCCGTGGGGGCACTGCCCGCCCCCACCCCCAGCGATGCCGAGAGTGGACACCTGCTCCCGCACCTGCTCCCGCTCCGTCACCCTCAGGCCCTGCAAGTGCCCCCAACGCCCACGACCACGGATGGTTTTGGAGGCCCCGGGGTGCCTGCTCCCCAGCCTGCCGGCTCCGCGTCTGAGCTCTGTGACCTGGGGCGGGCGGACCCGTGCCCCGGCCTGAGGAGACAGCAGCCAATTCACGTTTTCCTTCCTTCTGAGCACACACGCACTCTGGCAGGCTGCCTCTCCACTGACCCCAGGCAGCTGGGGAACCTCAGGGTGCCGGGGCCGGGAGCATGTGGGCGCCTGCTGAGGGCAGGCCAGTTCCAATTTTCACAGTTTACGAGGCTTCCCAGCCAGCCAGGGGGCAGTTTCTGATCGTCCTTTATTCCAGCTGGGACAATGGCCATCCAGACTCAGAGAGGGCAGGGCGTTTGCCCAAGCTCACCCAGCACGCAAGACCAGAGCCCCGGTGTGTGTGCTTTCCCTGTTCTAACTCGTCCCCCCTTGGACCATCGAATGTCTCTACAGCCTTGGCTGAAAACCTACCAGGCATTTAGCCAAGTCCAAATTCATTGAAAAACACTTGTTCAGCAGATATGGATTTGTCAGGCCCTCGGCTGGGTCTGGAGATGGAGCAGAATGAGACAGACGCCAGCTCTCGGGGGATGATCTTCCACTGAGAAGACAGAATTAACAAGCTAGGGAAGAAACCAACCCAATGATTCAGACATGATAAGGGTGACAAATGAAAGGGGCTTCAGGGTGAGGTCAGCTGCAGGGCGCTCTGAGGAGGGGAGGTTTGGACTGAAACCTGGAAGAGGAGGAGCATCCAACTGGGGAGGAAACGGGGGAGGATGTCTGAGGGATGGGGGGACCTGGGTGACGAGGAGGGAAGAGCAGTGCTCACTGCACAGGGCAAGGTGGGCCTCAGTTTTCTCATCTGAACATTAGGCTGAGCTGCTCCTGGGTCACAAAAGACCAGGGGCCTTTAAAGAGCATGGAGCCTGCCCTCCCTGCTGTCTGCGGGGGCATCAGACCCCTTCCTGCTCTGGGGGGAGCCTTCTCATGCTTTTCCCTCCTTTGAAGTGTTAGGCAGGGGACAGGGCCTGGAACAGGAGGATCTGGGCTCTGGATTCTTGGGTGAGCAGCTGGCCCTCTGGGAAGCTCAGTTTCCCCATCTGTAAAATGGGCACAGCCCTGCCCCACCTCTTGGGACCAGTGGCCAGGTTTCAGAGGATGGACCCTGCACTCAGCAGCTGTTCCAATTAACAGGGCTCCAGTCTCCTTCCTTGGGGGTGGGGTGGGGCATTGCTTAACCCAGTGGAGACTCAGACCTGTTAGGCAGCCAGACGTATGAGCTCAGGTCCTATCCTGCTCGGAGCTGGAAGGTTCTCAGCCCCGGGTCAGGCCCAGAGAGCCAGCTCCTGCACCTGCCTGCTGGGGGGAGTTGCCAAATCTGCGGCCACCAGCCCGGTCACCCCTGGGGTCCAGGGTTGGAGAGGCTGCAGGGCAGTCTTTACCATCCAGACAGGGCTCTGGGAAAACCCGGATTCCCAGCATCTAAACTGCCCCGTCCCGCAGATGAGGAAACTGGGGCTCAAAGAGAAGTGACTTGTCTGAGGACTCAGAGAAACAGGGATCTTGTCATTTGGTCCACAAATATTTGTTGAGCACCTACTATGTGCCAGGGCAAAATGCATGAGCAGGGATTAAACATACAAGCTCCGCTTTTGTGGCCTCAGTCCCATGAGAGAGGTGGACACTGAATCCGTCGAGAGTGATGCACACCAGGCTTTGCAGAAATGCCTGGGTTTGAACGCAGAGTTGTCACTTGTCAGCTGTGTGATCTTGAGCAAAGGATTTAACCTCTCTGTGCCTGATTCCTCATATATATAATGGGAGAAAATATAGCATTGTTCGGACTTCCTTGACGGCTCAGACAATAAAGAATCCACCTGAAATGCAGGAGACCCGAGTTTGACCCCTCAGTTGGGAAGATCCCCTGGAGAAGGAAATGGCACCCCACTCCAGTATTCTTGCCTGGAGATTTTCATAGACAGAGGAGTCTGGCAGGCTACAGTCCACAGGGTTGCAAAAAGTCAGACACAACTGAGCAGCTGACATAGCATAGCTTAGGGTTGTTCACAGTTCTTACATAGGGAAGATGCTCTCTAAAGCTACTGTTTTCTGTCCTTTCATTTCACAAAAATTTATTGAGTGCCTACTGTGTACCAGGCTCTGGAGTGCGAGCTGGGAACACAGATTTGACCAAGATGACAGTCATTGATCTTAAGGGGTCTAGTTTGAGCCCAGGTGTCTGACTCCCAGACCAGCAGTTTCCAGCCCCACCACCTCCTCCAGGAAGCCTTCCATAATGCCCCTGGCCCGCTGAGTGCTGCCACATTCTGGGACTTGGTAGACCAACTCTGACACCAGCCCCTCCACTCACGGGTGCCCAGAGCCACTGGCCCGCAGCTGGCACTGGTCTCAGGATAGAGGGCAGGGCCTGAGCGCTGGCAGGATGTTTTATCCATTAAGGTCCTGACAGACGCCAGGAGACGGGTGGGGTGGAGGTGGGGGTGAGAAATGACTTTTGCAGGCAGGACAGTGCCTCCCCTGTCCTGGTCTGGCTCTTCCCCGGGCAGTCCCAGGCCTCCACCACATGTGTCCCCCCCGAGGCCCGGCCCTGGAGAACTGAACACAGAGGGGCCTGGAACTTCTCTTGGACACACAGCAAGCTCCCCTCTGGCCTCAGCCGACAGACAGAGATCAAACACTGGGGGCCCTCGGATCAAGTCAGACCCACAGAGGGACAGAAGAGTTGTTTCGATTCCCGTAGGGTTTGAAACAACGACAATTCCTCAGCCCAGATTTCCGTCAAAACCCAGACTTCCCGATTCCCAGGGCACGGGGCCTCCTTTCCTGCCCGCCGCCAAGTCCCCGTCGAGCCCTGTCGCCCACCCTCTGCGCGTGTAAGCGCCTGCCGGTGCACTCACGTGTCTTTGCGTCACTGCACTCGCATCTGTCCCTACATACGTGTGTCTGTCTGTCCTCGGGTGTCTACCCTGGAGCGCTCACTTGTCCCTCTGTACATGTGTGTGCCATCTGTGCGCATGTGAGAGTATACTGTCCCATCCGGTGCTCTGGCGTGAGCTCGGTGCATGTAACGGCCCCCACCAGGCACGGGCACTAACCCTGGTCTGCCTTGCTCATGCTCCCCATGAGCCCCCCAGCTGCTCCAGCACCCCCGCTTCCTGTGAAAGCCTGCTGCCCCCTGACTCCACACCTTCCATGGGGGCCTCTGACCCCATGCGGGAACTGTGAAGCCTGGAGAGGGTAGGTGAGCTACTCTGGGGCCGAGGCCTCCTCCTGTGGCTCTGGGGCTATCTGGGGGACATGGAGGAGTGGGCTCGGGGAAGGGTCCTCAGCCTCCTGCCCTGGGGGTCAGACTCATCCCACCCCGCCTGTCTGCTGTGATGCAGGAACACGGCAGATGCTCTGGGGTGCGTCTGCAGGCAGGGTCCTGCCCACGGCCCCGCACCCACAGGAACCCAGACACTTTCACAGATCATATCACAATCACAGGAGCACTCATCACCCCTCCCCCGTTAGGTACAGAGCAGCCATACAACACTCAGTACACACCTGACCCCTGACCCGCAACAGACGTGTGACATACGTGACCCTGCATGTGAGCAATCACAGAGTCCCAGACACACAACACACGCACGCACACGGCACAGGCACCAGCAACGACAGAAGCACCAACAGCCCCAAGGAAGGCACACGAGACAGACGCCCAGGAAGAAACACACACCACCACACCAGACACACCCCCCAGGTGCTCACATCACAGACATGCACTCACACGGGCACCAGCGATGACAGAAGCACTAACAGCCCCAAGGGAGGCACACGAGACGGATGCACAGAGAGAACCACACACCACCACACCCGGACACACACCCCACGTGCTCACACAGGCACCTGCTATTCGGGGCACCCCAGTGGATCCAGGCTTCCGCCAGCACCACGAGGAGCTCTGTGGCTCCTGTTCCCCCCTGCCTGGCATCGGCCTCTACCAGGAAGCCTCTCCGGATGGCCCCCAGCCTGCCCATGTGACATCACCCCACAGCCATCCCTGCCCTCTCCTCCTCTCACAGTGGATACCCAGGCTGTGCCTGCAACATCTTATTAATTAAACATTTTCTTTCACACTAACAGCAGGATGAACTGGACAATAAGGCCCCTCTCCTTACACCTGATGACCAGTGGGATGCCTTGGGAGGGCAGGGCTAGAACCTAGTACCCAAGGACAAAGCCTGGTTCTGCCCATCCTGCTCCTTATGCCCCTGCGCCTGACTTCCCCAGCTGTGAAATGGGGACAATCAGAGTTTCCATAAAAATGAATGAGCTGATTTCTGTAAAGGCTCAGAAAACGGATGGGCCCCAGGCACTCACTGCTATGGTTAGAGTGGGTGTTACTTCCCTCTTCACAGGCAGCCTGTGCTTGCAGCTTTTTCTGGGATCCTCTGTCAGGACTTCTGAGCATCTCGGGGTGGGGAGAGCATCTGTCTCGCTCCTCACTATTCCAGCTCAGTAAATGCTGGTGGAATGAATGGATACATGAGGGAAGGAATGAAGGAAGCAGTGAAGGGAGGGATGAGCCGGTCCCAGGCCCTGTTACAGCTGGCCCAGCTGGGGAGGCAGCAGGAAGACCATTTGGCAGGATAAGGCCCCAAACAGCAAAGGCTTGGCCCAGAATACCGGCAGATGCATCTCCGACAGTGGGGGTTTGCTGCTATAAATCTGTTGGAGAAAGCAAAAATATTCTTGGAAATCCCTGAATTGCTTGAAATGCACAGAAGACTTGTTCTCCCACCCCATCTCTCCTAACATTCCCTTGGTTATCTGCTCTAGCCACACTGGCCTCCTGGCTGTTTCCAAAACACATTGGCCACGGTCCTGCCTCGGGGCCTTTGCACTTGCTGTTCCCTCCACCTGGAATCCTCTTCCTGACCCTCAGATAGCTAGGGGCCCCCCCTCCCTCAGCCCCTTCGGGTCTCTGCTCAGATGGCACCCTCTCTGTGAGGCCCGCGCTCCAGCCCACTGCTGAGGCAGCCGCTCCCCGCTCAGCTCTGGTCTACGATGATGTCACTGGTCTCCCACTTCTCTCCACTCCTCTCACCACAACCTGATGCTGCTCTTTCGTTTGTCCCCAGGCTCAGCGACCGAGAAGCCGCCCGCCAGTGCAGGACATGTGGGTTCGATCCCGGGGTCAGGAAGATCCCCTGGAGAAGGAAACGGCAACCCGCTCCAGTATTCTTGCCTAAAATCAGTACCGTATTATACGGGCTTCCCTGGTGGCTCAGTGGTAACGAATCTACCTGCCAATGCAGGATTTCAGGTCTGATCCCCGGGTTGGGAAGATCCCCTGGAGAAGGAAACAACAGTCCATTCCAGTATTCTTGCTTGGGAAATCTCACAGACAAGAAGGGCCTGGCGGGCTACAGTCCATGGGGTCGCAAAGAGTCGGACACAGCTTAGCGAACAAATAACAAGTCTCTTAATGAACTCCTTCAGGCAGGATCTTGCTTTATTCAAAGTTGTAACTCAAGCACCTAGAACACTGCCTGGCACGTAGCTCAGCTCAGTTCAGTTCAGTCGCTCAGTCGTGTCCAACTCTTTGTGACCCTGTGAACTGCAGCACGCCAGCCAGGCCTCCCTGTCCATCACCAACTCCTGGAGTCCACCGAAACCCATGTCCATCAAGTCGGTGATGCCATCCAACCATCTCATCCTCTGTTGTCCCCTTCTCCTCCTGCCCTCAATCTTTCCCAGCATCAGGGTCTTTTCAAATGAGTCAGCTCTTCGCATCAGGTGGCCAAAGTACTGGAGTTTCAGCCTCAACATCAGTCCTTTCAACCAACACCCAGGACTGATCTCCTTTAGGATGGACTGGTTGGATCTCCTTGCAGTCCAAGGGGCTCTCAAGAGTCTTCTCCAACACCACGGTTCAAAAGCATCAATTCTTCGGCGCTCAGCTTTCTTTGTAGTCCAGTTCTCACACCCATACACATAGTACGTGCCCAATATACATCTGTTGCCTGACTAAGCAAACAATAAGAACACAGAGGAATGGAGGGCCCTGGAACAGATTGCAACACACAGTGGAACAGAAACAGTGCAGTGAAAGGGACAGGATGCACCACGACAACCCAACACAAGGCAGCAGAGGCCGGCTGACCCTCACGGCCTCAGTGGCACCGGACAGAACAGCCAAAACCCCTGCTCAAACTATCACTTAGACCCTGCTGGGAACTCTCGGGGGCAGGCGGCCGAGAGCTGCGTTGGGTCTGGGGGTCTTAGCTCACCATCTCCCCCCAGCTATCCTGCCCGGGGGGTTCTTCCGCCCACTTGGTCCCTGTTCCTGCCCAGCTGGACAGGTCAGGTGTGGTTTCTGGTCTGGGCACCAGGGCACTGGCTCCCGTCTGGGGTGATTCCTGCTGACTCACTGGCCGAGGCTCTGGACAGGATCCCATGGTCCTGATCATGTTGGGGGTGGGGGGAGCCAGGGCCAGAGCGATGAGACATGAAGTCTCTGTGTGTGTCTGGGGTGGGGGTGGGTGCTGAGCTGGCTCCAGGCCACTTCTGTCCCGCACTTGTGGTTTCTGCATCACCTCTCCCCCCTGCAAGGCTCTGAAAGGCCCCCTCCACCAAGCCACCTCCCAGGCCCGACCAAGGCCCTGGTTAGCCTCCTGATCATGAAAGAGAAGGTAAGGAGAATTAGGGTCATCCCCCTGCCTGGAGAAAGGCTAACCAGTGAGAAGCTGCCTGCTACCCAACACAGATTCAAGCCTGACCCTGAAAGCCCGGATTTCCTTGTGGGGCGGGGTCCTGGTCCAACGCTTAGACCTCAAATCAGGACAGAGGGGACGTAGGGGGACCCTGCCTGCCTGTCTGATCCCAACCCAAGCATTTTCCGGACACCCCTCTCTCCCTAGCCTTCTCCCTAATGTGTCTTGGAGACAGGCCAGCTCTCCCCCTAAATCTACCTGGAATCTGACCATGTCACCCCACTTCTGCTGCCCTTTCTGCTCAGGACCCTCCTGGGGCTCCCCCCTCACTCAGAGCAAAAGCCAAATCCTTGCCATGGCCTGCTTACCTGCCCACCCTGGCCCCTGACTGACCTCCTCCCCTCATGCCTGTTCTGCTCCAGCTATACTGGCCTCCTTGCTGCTCCCTGGTGCTGCCAACCATGTCCTGCCTCAGGGCCTTTGCACCTACTGGTCCCGCAGCCTAAAACTCTTTCCCCAGATACTCACATGGCCCCAGCCTAACTTCCTTCAAACTCTGTGGCACCACTTTCTGAAAGAGACCTTTCTTCCCCACCCACCAACATGGAGGCCACGCCCTCCGGCATCCTGGCTCCCTCCGAGTGTACCTGATTCTTCCTTCCTGACCCTTGCCACGGCCCACTCTATGGCTTTTTTTTGGCTGCACCACACGGCATACAAGATCCTAGTTCCCTGACCAGGGGTTGAGCCAGTCCCTTGGAGTGTTGGAAGCAGAGGAAAGAACAAAGTGCAAAGTCCCTGAGGCTGGAACCCTGAGTCTCAGTCTCTTGACTCTACAAATTCAAGAGACAGAAAGAAGGGCTTCCCTGGGCAGCGGGGTGGGGGTGGGGGGGGGGGCTCAGGGGTAAAGAAGCCACCTGCCAGTGCAGGAGACACAGGTTCGATCCCTGGTCCAGGAAGGTCCCACGTGCCGTGGAGCAGCTAAGCCCCTGAGACACAACTGCTGAGTCTGGGCTCCAGAGCCGGGGGCGGGGCGGGGGGAGGGGGGGGGCGCAACTACTGAAGCCCGCACGCCCTGGAGCCTGCGGCAACGAGAAGCCCGTGTGCTTCACCAAGAGAAAAGCCTGAACGGCAAGGAGGACCCAGCACAGCCAAAAACAACATTAATTAGTTAATTTAAAAAAAAAGAAGAAAAACAGTAAGAAGTTCATGAAGGCGCGTATAGTATGTGCGCACATGGGGGGCGGGGCTTAGGAAATTTGGGGATGAGTTTGCTGCCTGTAAACCAGGGAAGTAGGAGGATCTCGCCCTGACACCCCAGGACGCCCTTGTATCTGACTTGCTCCTGACAGAGGGTTTTCTCTCGGTCCCACCCCGAGAAATCCACAACTGGGATCTTAGCTCTCGGTCACCCCCCCCCTCCTCCTCCCCCTCCCGCCGGCCCGCGGTGCTGGCAGCGCCGGGAAACGGTGACTCAGGAGTCTGGCGGGATGGGGCCTCCCTCCCCCAACGTCCGTCCGGGCAGGCGGCCGGGCAGGAGCCAGCCTTGGCCGACACCAGGGACCCTCCCGCCTGACGCCCGGCCGGCCGTGCTCTGGCCGGGGGAGTCCTCCCCTGGGCCGGGCAGACACTCTACGTGGACTCCTTCTGGCGGCGGCGGCGTCGGCCCCAACCATGTAACCCTCCCCGAAGCTTGTCAGGGTCGGGGGGGTTATCCCCACTTTCCAGGGGAGGAGACTGAGCTGCAGAGACGCTGCGTGCGATACCCGCCACAGTCACAAAGCGGAACTGGCACCCTGGGGACACAGTGCTGGCAGCCGCGGTGCCCAGCTGGCAAGTACAGGGCAGAGGCTGGGTGGAGCGTAGACAGACCACACACTTCCCTGGGTACCTCCCAAGCAGGAGGGACCCTGGGCTGCAGGCCTGACCTTGAATCCCAACAGCCCCCTAGCCCCAGAACCGGGGTCTCCCCTCTCTCGCTAACCCCTCAGTCCACACTCACTCACCAAGAAACAGCCAGGTCCAGCGTCCAGGAAGTAAAGTACCAGCAAAAGGGACACTGGGTGCTTCCTGGGGTGCCTTTGCCCCCCTCCCCATTTCCTCATCAACAACCTCCCACCCGCCAGCCAGTGACCTCAGCCGGACACGGTCACTTAGTTTTGCAGAACACGAAACATTTTTTCCCAGCCTTCCCCGAGGAAGGCGGTGGTGGGTCAGAGGGCAGGCTCCATCCGGTTCCTGGCTATCTGCCCTCAAGCCTCAGCTTAGCCTCTTCGCCGTTCAGCCTGGGGCTGGTGTCTCCACCTCTCTGGGCTTCAGCTTCTCCATCTGCACAGAAAGTCGTATAACAGAACTGCCTCTCGGGGTCGTTTTTCCGGTGGACTGAGGCGATGCATACAGCAAGTGCTTGGCAAACGTTCCCGTGGTTGCCCGAGTTTGCCAGCCTGAGTCTATGCTGAGTTCAACCAAGAGGTTCAGGGACCCCCAGCCCCAAGCCCGCATTGAAAGCTCATCTGTGAAATCTCTGTCACCCCTTCCATCCCGTTAGAGTTACATGTCCAGGTTAGATTTTTTTATTCGCTGGCATCCACATAACAAACCGAGTTATTATTTCTGGCCTAAAATGCAGCGTGGTTCTGGGGACGTAATGGACCCAGGCTGCGTTCTCTTCTGATGAGGTGGCGTCCAAGCATTTCTGGAAAACTGCGTGCTCTTTTCCCATCCGAAACATCCAGCGTCACCGCGGACGTGGGACTTGAAGGTGGACGCCGCTTCCAGCCCTGGGCCCAGCCCTTCCAGCCTCGGGGCCCATTGCCCCCTGAGCCTCTCTGGAGAGGAGATTCTGGGGGTCCCCGACTCCCTTCTGCACCCCCCAGCCTCACTCAAACCAAGAGCATGAGATCTCAGGTGTGGAGAAATCTATTCTCCTTGTGTCTGAAAAGCCATGAGCATCACAACATTCCTAATGATAACAGCAGGGGTAGGCTTCTCCCATCCTTATAGCTACCATCTGAGGGAATTTCTGCCCTAAACATCCCTGAATGGAGAAACAGAGGCCCAGAGAGGTGAGTCAGCTTGCCCTAAGACACACAGCCAGGAAGAACCAAGGGGGACTGACATTCTAGCAAGTCCGACAGAGAAATGCCGCCTTTAACTGCTTTCCTCAGCTTCCTCTGTAGATGGACCAGAGACAGCCCTGGCCTCCCTCTCCTTCTCTCTCCCAGTTTCATCAGTTCTCATCAGTGTGAAGTTGACTCATGAATTCCACTTTCTGAGCCTCAGTTTCCTCCTCTGCAGAATGGGGGCAAGGCACAGCCTCCCTCATTAGCTTGTTGTGAGGATTTCCCAAGGTCATGGATGTTTTAAAAACTGCTGAGCTGACGGTTCCTCAATAAATTAAACATGGAATTACCGCATGACCCAGCAATTCCACTCTTAGGTATATACTCGAAAGAACTGAGAACAGATGTTCAAATGGAAACTTGTACACAAATGCTCATAGTAACACTAGTCACAACAGACCAAAACGTAGGAACAAATGTCCATCAGCTGATGAGTGAATAAACAAAACGTGGTATATCCATTTGTCGCTTAGTCGCTAAGTTGTGTCTGACTGAGACATGATTTAGTAACCCGCCAGGCTCCTCTGTCCGTTGGATTCTCCAGGCAAGAATTCTGGAGTGTGTAGTCATTTCCTTCTCCAGGGCATCTTCCCAACCAAGGGGTTGAACGTGTGTCTCCTGCATTGGCAGGTGGCTTCTTTATCACTGAGCCTCCAGGGAAGCCCTGTATATCCGTACAATAGAGTACTATTCAGCAGTAAAAAGCAATGAAGTACTGATGCTACGACATGAATGAACGCATGAAAGGGGCCCGGCACAAAAGACGACAGATCGTATGAGACATTCGTGCGAAATACACAGAGAAGGCAAGTCCACAGAGATGGAAAGTAGGTTAGTGGTTTCCAGAGACTAGAGGGAGGGGGGAATGGGGAGTGACTGTTTCATGGGTCCCGAGTTTCCTCCTGGAGTGATGGAAATGTTCTGGAACTAGATGGTGGTAATGATTGCACAACACCGTGAATGCCCTAAATGCCACTGAACTGCACACTTTCAAAGGTTAAAACGGTCAATTTTATGTGTCTGTTACCACTCATACAACGTGCTTAGCCCAGTGCCTGGCATACAGTAAGCATCCAGTGAAAGTTAGCCAGGATTAGTAACTTATTTCAAGAGAATCTCATTGTACTCAGGGCTTGGGTTCCAGAGTTGGTTTGTGAAGCTTAAATCACGTCAAAACTACAGTCCACACACCCTAGGGCCTGTGTACCCTGCCATCCATCAACGGCACCCACGCTCGGGTCCTGTGGCCATATTTTCCATGCCACGTGGTAGCCAGTAGGTAACGCTACCCAGCTGACATTGCAGTTACGCTCAAAGAAAGACAGTGCATCCCTGTTCACCCGATACATAGAGACTCTGATGCCACAGAGCAGAGTGCTATGAGAAAGAAGGAAATGAGGGCTTGTTTGGCCAAGGTCATCAGAGAAGGCTCCTTGGAAGAGGTGACTCAGGGAGCCAAGCAGATCTCTAACTGCGGCCTGCTCAGTCCCACATGATTCATCCCCGTTCTCTCAGCCCCACCAGGCCCCCTCTGGTTCACTGCATTCTAGCAACACGTTCTCTCAGTCACCTGGCATGCTCTGTTCTCAGGACCTCTGCACTTGCTGATGGCTTTGCCAGGAGCCCTTTCCCCGTAACTGTCTCGGACCAGCTGCTTCTCATTATCCCTGTCTCTTCTCAACTGTCACCTCCTCAGGGAGGTCCTCCTGGACTTCTCTGTCCCAAGAGGTCCCCGGCAGTCACCTTCAGTCACTTTCGCCTGCTTTATCTTCGTCCTAGCACTTTTCCAACTTGAAATTGTGTTTTTATGTGTCTGCTGTCTGTCTCCCCTGTGAAACCATCAGCTCCATGAGAGCAAGGCTTTTGGCGTCTCTTGTTTTCTGGTGTATCCCCTCATGCCCCATGCCTAGAACAGTGCCTGACACAGAGTAGGTGTTCAAGAAATATCTGCAGAAGTACAAATTAGTGAATGAGTGGGGGAATGAATGAATGCCTCTTTGAGAGTAGATGGGGTTCAGCCCAAAAAGGGGCTAAGACTTCCCAAGAGCATGTGCTGGGGACAGGGTTGACTCCAGGGGTCCATCTTGGTTCAGGCCTCACCTGGGGAGTCCACGAGTCCCTGCTTGCTGACTAGGGGCTATGGCCCTATCTGTCTCCCTCCCTCTTGACACCCATTCTGCCCACCCAATTTGGGGGTGCAGCCCTTCCAGCTCCCCAGCCACATCCTGGCCATGACGGCCTCCAGCCCTGGGCGACCCACAGGGATTTCCACCAACAGGTGACATCTGAGGCAGGGAGAAAGTGCTATGCAGTTACCAACCTGGTCTTGTGTTCCTGAAACTGCTCTCCAGGAAGTGAGTAGGGGGTGAGCGAGTCAGTGGGGCTCTACTGAAGGCCCCCCCAGCCCCAGGACTTGAGTCCCGGCCCTCAGTCAGGATGTCCACAGGACAGGCAGGTGGACACAGTTCTCTGACCTGCCAATTCCTCGTGGGTCAACATGAATGATAGCTCTCACCTCACAGGGCGGTGTGAGAAAGAAATGGGGCATGTGAGCAAAATACCTCACACAGGGCCTGCCGTGTGGCTGCACGGGGTACACTTACCCTGATAGCACGTGGGATACACTTACCCTGATAGACAGCACATGGGATATACTTACCCTGATAGATAGCACGTGGGATATACTTACCCTGATAGATAGCACATGGGATATACTTACCCTGATAGATAGCACGTGGGATATACTTACCCTGATAGATAGCACATGGGATATACTTACCCTGATAGATACTGCATGGGATATACTTACTCTGATAGATACTGTGTGGGATATACTTACCCTGATAGATACTGCATGGGATATACTTATCCCGATAGATACTGCATGGGATATACTTACCCTGATAGATACTGCATGGGATATATTTATCCTGATAGATACTGCGTGGGATATACTTACACTAAAAAAATGACTTGTTGCTTATCTGGAATTCAAATTCACTTGGGCGTCCCGGGTCTTTGGTAGCTGTCATGGATCTTGTTTTGTTTGTGCCGCATCTGGCCACCTTAGCCTGGTACGAAATGTATTTTCCAATGTTCACTGAACGAACGAACGGAGCTAAAGTATATCAGCTGAAAGAATAAACAGGTGAAGCAGTGATTGAAATGCACAGGCATTATTACTATGGTTGCAGTTGTCTCACTGATGGCTCAGAAGTTCCTGCCTCTGAGAACATTCGAGCTCCTGTCCCAGGCCCAGACCATGGGGGGAAGTCAGGGCTTGCAGAACAAAGTGATTCACCCAAGGCCCTCAGGGCTGTCGCTCCTGAGGCAGGCCATCTGCACCCCTAGACAGCCCCCATCCTCCAAGGATGATAAAACACATCCCAGCCTGAATCTCAGAATAACCGCACCAGGCTGGGACAGCTGCCCTGCCTCACTACCGATGAGGAAACCGAGGCTCAGAGAGGCAAAGGGACTCATCCATGCTGACGGTGGCCCCCCCAGGACCCTTTTCTCCACGCTGGGGACAGAGCCTGGAGCCAGAGGGCCACAGCTGGCAGAGCTCCAGGCTGGGCTGGAGCTGGTGAGTCCCACGGCCCCACGCCCGCCCTCCCCGCCACTGCCGCGGGCCGAGGAATTACTCACCCCCAGCTTAACTCCATGAAGGAAATTCTTTCCCCTGGCAGGCTTCCCACAGATCCCCAGCTCCACGGCCGGGAACTGCCTCCCCAAAGGCCCGCTCACCTCCTGGCAGCACCAGCAGATGTGGAAACCCAGGCTTGGCTCTGAGCGGGCAGACCGTGGGCGGCGGGCGGGGCTTGCTCCAGACACACTCTGCCAACGCAGCCAGCGAGCTGGGCATTTCATTCAAGCATTCAGCAAACAGAGGGGCCAGGTGCTGGGCCCCATTTTGGGGGTTGGCTGTGGGGGAAAAGGAGGGTCAGATGATGAGTGTTTAAAAAGCCCAGCAACACAGCAAGCGCTCAGATCTATCTGTGCTCCTCTTCTGAGTACCTACTGTGTGCTTGGCACTAGCTAGAGCCCCCTGTGGCCCATGAGGCAGACAGGGTCACACCAGGAAACGAGAGTGAAGAAGAGACCAGAGGGACTTCCCTGCTGGTCTAGCAGTTGTGACTCTACCTTCCAGGGCAGGGGGTCCATGCTCGATGGCTGGTCAGGGAATCAAGGTCCCACATGTGGCGTGGGGTGGCCAGAGAGAGAGACTAGGAAGCTGCTCAAACCGGCTCATGCTGTGGGGATCAGTGTCCCAGGGTTATCTCACAGGACCCTGGTGCTGCTCAAACCGGCTCATGCTGTGGGGATCAGTGTCCCAGGGTTATCTCACAGGACCCTGGTGATAACCCTAAGTGGAGGACTGTTAACTATCCCTGTTACTCAAAGCAGGTCGAGAGAACCAAGGCTCACAACTAGAATTAGCACTGCTTTAACGTCACCCGCATTGAGGGAGAATGGCCGTTACAGAGCACCTTTCAGTGGGTCAGCGCCCTTCAATGGGTGATCATTTATTCACTCAACAAATGTTCAGTGAGACCACATGCCAGGCAACAGGGGCACAAGAGTGAACCACACAAACGAGGCTGAAGCTTGATACAGGACTGATGAGCGCACGGGGGTCTGGAGCCAGATACCCGGGTCTAAGCCCCAGCTCTGCCACCCACCAGCTGTGTGACCTCGAGCAAGGCACTTGACCACTCTGAGCCTCCGTTTCATTTTCTGAAAAATTAGCAAGGATAGCAGTACTTGCCTGCTGGGGTTGGGAGGATTTAATGCACTTCTCCATGCAGAGTGCTAAGCTGAGAGCCTTGTAGACATTAACAGCTCAGTGCACACTGAGTCTTTTTTCTTTCGAATCTCCCTTTTCTCAGATGAGTAAACCAAGCCTCAAAGAGATTGTGGCAGCTGCCCCCAGAGTGAAAAATCAATTGAGGTGGAACTTGAATCCAAACAGACTTCCCTGGTGGCTCAGACGGTAAAGCCTCTGCCTACAACGTGGAAGACCTGGGTTCAATCCCTGGCTCCGGAAGATCTCCTGGAGAAGGAAATGGCAACCCACTCCAGTATTCTTGCCTGGAAAATCCCACAGATGGAGGAGCCTGGTAGGCTACAGTCCATGGGGTTGCAAAGAGTTGGACACGACCAAGTGACTTCGCTTAAATCCAAACAGTCAAAGGACTACGAGGGCCTCTCCTTCAGGGCGCAGCCTCAGTCCACTCCAGTTCAGAGGCAGTAGCTCCCTAGCCCCCGCCCCTCTCCTGTAACTTTCAACCTTGATCTTCAAGGGCCTCCAAGGGCACCCTCGGGAAGTGTCCTATGAATTACCTGCATCCAAATCTCCACCGGGTGTTCATCGCCACCCGCATTGCCCCCCACCCCACGTGGAAACACACCTGCATCCACGAGGTCCTGGGGTCCACGTTTGAATAAGGGCTGCTGATGGCTGCTGTACTGGGGCCTGATGCAGCCAACCAGGCCTGGAGCAGGGCTGACAGAGCTCACGCAGGCAGAGGTGAGAAGCGGGCTGGAGTAAACAGTTTTATCTCAGACAGGAGGGAGGGGTGGGAAGAAGGAAGGAAAGAAGGAAAAGGAAAAAAGAAAAGGGAAAGTAGGAAGGAAGGAAGAATGAAGGAGAAAAAGGAAAGGAAAACGAGAGAAGGGAAGAATTCTCATCTGGCCAAGCTTGCCCAAACTGAGTTTAGGGCCAGACCACAGGGCTCTCATTTCGCCCCTGATTTTTCTGCCAGAGGCAGGAAACATTCTCCCTCGGGATGATCAGAAATAGCTGAGTTCAAAAAACGAGGCTGGGTGAGAGAATTCCGGCGAGGGGGAGGGACTGACACCAAAGGGCTCCGTGGCGTCTAGGGGTTCAGGGCACGGCCGCGGGCGCCAGTCGGCCTGGGTTCAAATCCCTGTCCTGCCCCTGCCTGGCTGTGTGACCCTGGCTTTGGCCTCAATTTCTTACCCACAAAGCGGGAACCATAATAGTGCCAGGCACGGCAGCATCTAGGTATTCTGTTTTCATCCTCAGCACTTGTTTTTTCCTTCATTTTTCCTAGCTCCACTCTCATTCAAATTCTCTACTCATAGAAGCAAGATGAACTCCACCGCTCCAAGCTTCCAGTCAACCAGCCACCCCGATAGAAAGCCCTGCCTTTTTTTTTTTTTTTTTTTGCTTCCAGCTAAAATCCCAGGCCTGCCTCTCATTTGCTGAGAGGATGCAGTGCTCTGATTGGTCAGTGCTGGGTCACATGCCCTACCCCTAGGCGAAGCATTGGCCCCACCCCAAATCCCTGGACCCAGGATCAGGGAAGCTGGGTGGGTGCTGATTTAGCCCGTAAGGGATTAACATTCAAGAAAAGGAGGACTTCCTATGGATGGCTCACACTGATGTATGGCAGAAACCAACACAATATTGTAATTATCCTCCAATTTAAAAATTTAAAATTTTTTTTAAATAAATAACATTCAAAAAAAGAAAAGGAGGGCTTAACACATGTTGATCCTGTTAAGCTTCCTGACAACCTCCCTGGAAAAATATCCCTTTGGGGAGGTGAACAAATTGGGTCAAGGCTACCCAGAGGCAGCCTCAGCTCCCGAGCCCTCCCCAGCCACCGCTGCCCCTCACCCATCTCAGCCTCCAGGAGAACACAGGGATGACTTCAGGGCACCTGCCTTGAGAACGGTCCGTCCATTTGCTCATCTCTGAACCTGGGGGCAGGGATCATCCTCTGAAGTTCTGAGAGGTTCAGGCACTTGCCCAAGGTCACACAAAAGGGAGGGGGGAGCCAGAGTGTGGACCTGGCGCTGCCTGAGGCCAGGCAGGACCTGGAGGCGAGGCTGGCTCCTGCCACTGGGGACAGGACAGGGCTTGGGGGAGCCGGGCCCCCTTGAAAGGTGGCCTGGTTTGAACCCAGCTCCGCCCCTTAACTCTTATGTGACCCCCCCCCCCTCCTGCCAAGGTGAGCTGAGTGCCTTGGTTCTCTGGGTCTCGCTTGCAAAATGGCCCGAAGCCCAGGAGATTCACCCCCGGCCTGCTGAGGCTCTCAAGCTGATGCTCACAACCGGAACTTAGTGAAAAGCTGTCTCCAAGCCTGGCTGCTGCGGTAAGCACCTTGCCCAGATGAATCTTTTGGGCAAAAGAGGTGCTGCGTCTGCTGCTGTTGTTACTGTTATCATTATCTCCACTTTACAAAAGAGAAACTGAGGTCCCGGCGGGACGTGGCTGGCCCACGGCCACACAGCCAGGCAAAGACAGAGCGGGGATTCGGACCCAAGCCAGTCTGGTTCCAGAGCCCAGCTCCTTGCCGTTTTCCAGTGTCCTGCTCTCCATCAAGTCTAGCTGCTATTACATTGGTATCTGCTTAACTTGCTGCAGTCGGGGTCCTACCCTGACGTGAGACACAGGGTAGGTCCAAACTTCCCATCCTCAATGGCCACCCTGCTGTGAAAACTTTCCCCCTGGGAAAACGGAGGCACCAAGCGGCTGTGTATGGTACCCAAGGTTGTACAGCGCTGGGCTCTGCTTCAGCTTCTCACGGCAGCCTCCCCCAGAGCCAGCATCTCCTGGGTCACTCCCCAGCTCACACACAAGCTCCCTCTCTCTCACACACACATGCACGCGCGCACACACACTCACCCTCCCCCGCCTCCCTCGGCTCCACGCTGGCTGCGGGACATTTGTCACTGTGTCAGTTCAGCTCCCGCCCTGATGGGGGGCCGGCAGGCAGGGGGCTTCCTGGCGGCTCTGGGAGGGAAGAATGCGCCCCCGCCCCCCGCCCCATATGGCCTGCATCCCGGCCCATCTGCTTTCCATTGCCTGGCGCAGCCACTTCGGGGCCGCCAGCGCCCGCCCGCAGGGGTGCGAAGTTTATGTGGCCGGGCCTGGAGCCGGCGGTGACAGGGCCACACACGCTCACACAGACACACACCGGACGCCCCCCGCCAGCCCTGATGTGTGCTCACACACACGATCCATCCCTCCATCCGCCTCCCAAGGCACCCACGTTCTCACACACCAACTGACCGCAAAGATCCCCAACCCGAACACTCCAGAGACCTCCAGCTCCTACAGGGTCCCCCAGCAAAGAGACGCACATGCAGTCCACTCCCAGGATTGACCCCCACAACGTACCCACCGACAAACCCACACACAGACTCACACGTGCCGTCACTCTACACTCCCCACCCGCTGACACACACACACACCAGTACCCTCCCAACTGTCTTCCACAGAAATACACACACACACACCCCTGCCCTAACCCCGATGAGACCAACGCAAATCAGTGACTTACACAGACACAGGTCCCAGAGAGGCCCCAAGGCACAGAATGGCCCCTCTCCTGTTTCACAGCCCCCTTCCCCCTCCTCTCCAGCATCTCCCTAACCTTGGAGGGGTTAGGAGGGCCCAGACCCCTGCGCTGGGATTCGGACATTTACTGCCCCGCCCCATCTTCCCTCCTAGAAGCTGCTGAATTTGGACCCAGACTCCAGGGACTCTGTATCCAGTTCCTTCTCTAGAATACCTGAGTCTGTCCCCACCAGACTCACCTGGGCTCCTGGCTACCTGGACCATCGCCAGCAGACCTCATCACTCACCACTACCTCCAGGGGCCCACAGTGGAACTCAGGGACCCAAGAAATAGGACGGGGAAAGAAGGGCACATCTTTTTTCTTCCTTTTAATTATTTATTTGGCCGCGCTGCGTCTTCGTTTCTCCGTCGCGGGGCTCGGACTTCTCACGGCGGTGCCTTCTCCTGCTGCAGAGCTCCAGCCCTAGGTGCACGGGCTTCAGGAGCTGTGGTGCACGGGCTTAGTGGCTCTGTGGCCTGTGGGATCTTCCTGGGCCAGGGATGGAACCCGTGTCCCCTGCACTGGCAGGCAGACTGTTTACCGCTGGACCACCAGGGAAGTCCAGAAAGGTGCATCTTTATTAGCCAACTGCAACGTGGCATTTCCTGCCCGTACAGGCGGACTTGGGAGACGAACCTCAGCAGGACCGTGGCTTTGTCGCTCAGAAATCACAAACAGTTCCATATCCCTCTCCAGTGTTGTAGAAATAGTCTTTATCCTCTTTTCAACTTCAAAATTACCCTAGTTATTAGGCCCCATCTTATCATTAAATTCGTTAGCAAAGAAGTACGGCTGTCACTGTATCAAACATTTGACTAGTTCAATATAACTGGTTTCCTTTTCATCCGGTACACTTTAATTTATAAATTGAAATCTAAATTTAGAAACATAAACCGGGTCCATGGCATGAAAACAGGCAGGAGCCCCTGAACCAAGTCCAGGTACTATATTATTTCACATTTTTATTATTATTGTACCTTGTTATGGTAAGGACTACAGTGAGCATGGGCATCTTGCCCAGGCTCCCCCAGCTCCAAACGGCTGAGCTGGGATTTGAACCCCGGGCCGGCAGGCTCACCTGGAGCTCTACGTTATCCTGTTTGTTGGAAACGCAGGGTCCATGCCCCACCGCCAGGAACCTCTTCCTCCCAGGGTCTCGGAGGCCCCACCAGATACACCCGCCAGCCTGGGGACCCTGGGAAACATCCGGCCGGCCCAGGGCGGATCCAGCCGGCTGCCCCAGCCAGAAGGGAGCCTAGCTGCCTTTACAACGTGTGAGATTTCTCACCAGTGGCAATGACAGCAAAGCGGGCTCCCAGCTCCCAGCCCGCCCCACTGCCGCGGGGGCTGCTGCTGCAAGTTGAAAACGAGCTTCCCTCTGCAGGGCCCCGGCGGCGGGAACAGCCGGTGGGCCCTGGAGCTCTCTGCCTCCGGTCCCTCTGTTCACCTGACCCTCTGCCTGCCTGCAGCTCAGGAAACCTGTCCCCTACAAGCCAGAAAGAGCCACTGAAAACAAAGGGGAGGCTTTCTTTGTCCTCCACTTCCTGGGTCTGTCCGTCCGTTCATTCATTCCCCATTCATTGAGCACCTACCTACTGTGGAGGAAAGGGGATAACAGAGGATGAGGTGGTTGGATGGCATCACCGATTCGAAGGCCATGAGTCTGAGCAATCTCCTGGAGTTGGTGATAGACAGGGAGGCCTGGCGTGCTGCAGCACATGGGGCTGCAAAGAGTCAGACACGACTGAGTGACTAAACTGAACTGACCTCATTTGTTGAGCACCTACTGTGTGCCAGTCTGGGAGCAGAGGCTACCACTGTGAACAAAATCCCCATTCTCTTCCGGCTCACAGGGAGGTGGAACACTCAAGAGAAGAAACACACGAGCCAAAAGATGTATAACGCAATAGCAAGACGCCAATCAGGGCCAGGGGCAGGAGAAAGTGCTGGTGAGGGGGTGTGTTTAGACGGTGGTCTGGGAAGGCCTGGCTAAGGAGGTGACCTTTGAGCAGAGGCTGGATGAAGTGGGCTGAGAGCCGTGGAGGTGTCCAGGTGGAGGGAGGAGCAGGTGACAGGCCGCCGCCATCTGGCTGCTCTGAGCTCTGCTCCTGCCTCCTTTGAGTCCCAGTCTGAAACTGGGCCTTCAGGAGCTTGCCCTCCCTGCAGCACCCCCGTTGCCTGCTTCTCTTCCTCCCCACCCCCTCCTTTCACCCTAAGGGCCCAGGGTGCTAATTACAGGAGCACCTGTGTGACTATTCATCTCCCTCTTTCAAGGGAATCCCTTGTCCCCTCCAGGGGAGTGGAAGCCCAGGAGTCTGCAGGCTGGGGGTTGGGGTGGCGGTGGTCCTGCTCCCTGCTCTTGCCCAGCCTCTGGTCCAGTGCCTGCCCCGTGCCCATTTGACAAACGGGAAGACTGAGGCTTACAGCAACACCTCAGCTGACTCAAGCTTCGGCGTGGCGCTCAGCTGTGTCAGACTCCAGGTCCCGGGCCCGTATCCTTAAGCTGACGGCCTCTTCTTCAGGGACGGCCCTGACTCCAAGCCTGGCTCCGGTCTCACCGCAGGCGGTTGGAGAACAGCCCCCTAGATCCAAAATGTGCAGCCCCTCCTGAATACCTCAGCCGCAACTTGTGGCCGATGAAATCATAAAGTTAATAGTACCCATAAATTACTAGCTCTGTCCAGGGCTTCCCATGGGCTGGACACCCTTGCATCTATCAACCCATTTAATCCTCTCCTCCCCCAACCGCCCCCCCATCCCCCGCCCAGTGCGCACAAGACGGCAGGGCCCACTTTACAGACGGGGAAGTCGAGGCACAGAGCAGCAAGGCGCCGGGACGGGAGGGCCAGCGGGGCGGAAAGCGCAGAGCCCCGGGCTCCCTCCACCTGCTGGCCGCCACGACCACGGGCGGCGCGGTCCCGGGGGGCCCGGGGAATGCGCGGGGGCGGAGGGCGCCCGCGGAGCCCGGCTCACGTTTCCGGCCCGGCCCGCAGCCCCCACCGCCCCCTCGCCGCCGCCGCTGCTGGCGGCCCCCTCATTAAGGCGCCTTGCCTTCCACCTCCGAATTTTCCACGCAGGGTTAGCCTGGCGACGCGCTGTCTGCGGGCCCCATAAAGGCCGCCGTGTGCTGCATTCGTCTCGCTGGGGGCCGGCGGGGGAGGGGGCCGCGGCCTGGAGGGGCGCCCGGCGGCCCGCGGGCGGGGCTGCGCCACGGAGGCCTGGCCGGCTCCTTGCAGAAAGGGCCCCCTTCCCGGGACGCAGCCTCGAGAATTCCACATTCATAAACATCCATTAAAAAAACAACAACAACAAAAAAAAAACCCAGCCGGAATTGATGGAGCCCTGCTCACAGGACCGAGAGAGCTTCAGAACCCGCCCATCCCCTGAGACCCTCCTAGCAAACTCTAGGTGGAAAGGCTTCTCTGAGCCTCGTTTGCAAGGGGGGAAACCAAGCCCCGGGAGCTGAAAGAAACTGACCAGGGTCACACAGACGGGTGTGGGGTCTTTTTAAAGAACCTGTCCACTGCTCGAGGCTTCTCTGTGGAGCACCTACTATGTTCCAGGTACTGTTACAGAGACGGGGATAAGGCAGTGAACAAAACACAAAACGCCCTACCCTCCCGTGGCTGAAATTCCAGTAGGGGAGCCAGACATTGGCAAATAAACACCTAAAATAAAGTGTCAGATGGGGAGTGCTGCGAGGAGAAATCAAGCAGGAAGGGGGCCTGGGAGTGAAGGTGGTAGGGAGGGCTCTGTGAGGGGGGTGGGGATTGCATGAAATGGCTCATAATAGGATGGTCAGGAGAGGTCTCTTTGAAGGTTGGAGTCATGCGGACTTCCATTAGCTAATAGAAGGGTATTCCAGGCAGGAGAAACAGCATGTGCAAAGGCCCTGAGGCAGGAGCATGCTTAGCCAGCGTTTTTGGGGGGTTTTTTTTTTGATCATTTACTAGAGGTGTCTCATGCATTATTTTTTTCCCATTCCTTCCAACCTCTCTGGCCAGTCCAGGAATTTATGTAATTCTTTTCTAGCTGAGGAAATTGAGTCTCAGAGAGGTTAAGAGGCCCCCCCTCAGGTCCCCCAGCAGGTTGGTGGCCACGGTGGGATTTAACTAGGGTCCCTTACACTCGTACTGATGTGGTCCATTGATGTGACATGGGACCAGCCAGGTCTTAATACCCATCTTTTAGGGCTGGGACTGGTCGGGGCGATAGAGGAGGAACAGAGGGAGGAAGCTTTCAGAACAGGGGGCACCCCGCCCCCGGTGGTGGTGGGAGTCCTCCAGGGGCTCCTCTCCGTGTGAAGGTGCATCAGTCACACACACCTAGGTGGTCTCAGGAGGACCGAGTCTAGACGAGCTTGTCTGAGCCGCCAGCGCCAGGTGCTCACAGGGTCAGAAGACAGGGCAGAACACGTGGTCAGTGAATCTCTGTCTGCCAGCGTGGTTTATATCCATGTTTGTTTCCAGGGCACACACACACACCGCCGCCACCACCACCACCCTCCATTTCTGTTGTCAGAGGCATGTCGGGTGTCCTGGGAGGATGGGGTTTCTCAATCATGTCTGTATCTGAGGAGAGTGGGGTCCTCGAGTGAGGAGGTCCCCCAATCCTGACCCCTCAAACCATGTCTGTCTCACCTAGCTTCTCTCCTCTCCAAGCATCTGGGAACCAAGAGGCAGCTGTTCTGCCCGCAACGGCACCAGCCTCCTCTGTTCTGGTATCCCGTCCGCTCCTGTGCGGGCTGGAGCTCTCCCCGGGCTTCTCCCCAGGCTTCCCCTAGGCATTCTTCGGTCTCTTTGCTCAAAAATGTACCGGGTTTGGTTTTTACTCCCATCACTTAGGAATTCAGCCCCAGCCCTCCGAGAGTCGCCCCTGTCACCCGGCTCCTCTCCAGCCTCTCCCAGATTTCTGCGTGTCAGTCCATCACTCAGGAGACCCTTGCCAGCTCGGACCACAAGGGGTTACTCCCTCTGCTCCCCCATTTATTAGGCAGTGTCCCCCCCCCACCACCACCACATCCCTCAGCTCCCACGCTCATCTTTCCTGCCCGGTACACCTGGGGTCCCATAGCTACGCCCCATGATTGGCGTTTTACTTCCAGCTGTGGCCAAGGTTTGGGCCAGCGTGCGCCAGAGTCAAGCCTGTTTCTCCGTGTCATCACCGTCACACACCCACCTGCAGAAGGGCCCCTCCTCCATCCCACCCTCACACGCACTTGTGCTCAGAGGAGACGCAGCTGGTGGCCGCCTTCACCTCCCTGGCCTTTGTCACCCCTCCTCCGTGCAGCAAGACCCTCCTGCCTGCCGATGTCCTGGCTTCTGGGATCCAGGCCAGCGTGCCCCCCAGCTTGGCTGTGGGTCCCTGTGGGTGACACGGCAGGCACGGTGACCCCATCTCCCCAGTGTGCCCGAGTCGCTGCTGCGATGATCCCCGCACTTGCGCTTGTATCTGAGCAACTGGCATTAACAGAACACCGTTCCTGAGTCGCCCTGCTCCTCCCTCCACAGCACCTCCCAGCCTCCCGGTGCCTCTCAGCAGTTTTGAAGGGTCTTTCTCTCCCCATCTGGTCCCTGTCTGGCCGCTGCCCCCTCTTTTCTGCTCTCCTCTCGCTCTGATGTCATCTGTCCCCGCTTCTGTCTGTCCTCTCTGCAGACAGGCTTTCCCGTGGTTTCCCAGGAAAGGGGCTAAAAGCCCAGCACCCTCTCTGTCTTCCCTTCCCCCTTCTCCCTCTTTGCCTCTGTCTGCATCTCCTCTCCATCCGTCCCTCTCGAGGGACACGTTGTCTCGGCTCATCTCCCCCCCGCCCCCCGTGTCCCCTCTCTTAGGTTCCCGTCTCTTTCTCCTGTGTTCTCACTCTCGAGAGTCTCTCATCATCTTGTTTCCTTTCTCCCCTCCCCGCTCCAGCCTTCTGCGCCCCCTTTCTCCTCCTGGCTCTCACTCCATCTCACTCTTTAATCCTTTCCCCCCATTTATCACACACACCGTGCCCCACGTCTCCTACTCCCGTTCTTCGGAGCCCCGCTTTCCAGCCCTAGTTTTTTCAGTTAAGCCCTTCATCTTACTTCCTTGCCAGTCCGTCTCCAGATCCACACATTATCTTGATGCACTTTATCTCCCAGATTTACGTTCACCCCGGTCTTCTTGCCACCCACCTTTGGCCTTTATCCAACCCCACCCTGCCATTCGTCTCTGCGCCAGCGGTTACTTCCGGGAGCCCCGTCCCCTCCTGAGCCGGCCTTCCCGACCCTGTCGGGTCTTTGCACCCACTCTGTGCTCTATCTCCCAGCCCTGCTCAGATCCCCACGCATGCCACATCTTCTGCCACCCCCCCTTTCGCTCTCTGTCCCTGGGCCACCTTTCTGCCCCATCGGTCATACCAGCTGCATGCTGTCCCTTCCTAACCCTGTATATACATTTTGGCTCAATGCGAAAATTTCTAATAGTTACAAATCTGTTTTCTGGAAGCTGAGTATCACCACCATGGAATGCATCTGAAAGAGGAGGGGGAATGTAAAATCCTATCAGAAGATTTAAAATTGTCAGTCCATATTTTATGCATTGGTTTTTAAATTTTATTTATGTAAGTATTTGTGGCTGTGCTGGGTCTTCGCTGCTGCTCGGGCCCTTCCCCAGCTGAGGTGAGTCTGGTTTCCGTGGCTTCTCTTGTTGCTGAGCGCTGCCTTCAGAAGTTGTGGATCCCGGGCTCTAGATCAGGTTCAGTGGTCGTGGAACACGGGCTTAGCTGCTCTGCGGCGTGTGGGATCCTCCCAGATCAGGGATGGAACCCAGGTCTTCTGCACTGGCAAGCGGATTCTTTACCCCTGAGCCTCCAGGGATGCCTCTATCCGTTTTATTATCACAGTGACTAGTAGTCCATTTTAAACTTTGAGCGAATTGGGAAGATCAAATTCTGTCTGCCATCAGCTGCCCAGGGACCCCTTCCCACAGGGTACCACGCTGCAGAGATGGCCTCTATCAGCAGACGCATGGGCAGGACAGTGGCTTGCTGGGTCCATGGCCATGAATTCCCAGACACATTTTTTTACTAATATGTTCTCAAGATGGAGATTTTACCCAGGATTCATGATTTGGGCAAATTTAAAACATCCTTCCTTTTCAGCTACTGAAGCAGTTGCTCGAATAGCAATAACTCCAGCACGTTGCTCGTATGGCGTTGTAGCCTGAAGGCAGGAAATAGTATGGAAAGTATGTACCTAAAGCTCTCACAGGATGTCCGCGGTTTTGAAGTTTGATTGGTGAGGACAAAGGGCCTTGTGGTTCCTCATTTTCCCTAAATCTTCCCTCATTTTCTAAATATGCCCCGATAAGATTTTTTTTTCCTAAAAGACTCCTGAAAGAGGAAATGAAATAACTGAAATACATTACATTCTCAAAGGTTAAATTCTTGTTATGAATTTTATGATTTGTTATCAGAGCTAGCAAACCACATAATAGTACAAGTATTAGAATTAATGTGACTGCTCTGTTACTGTCGTTTAATTATTTAGAATCATTTGCTGAAGAAAAAAAATGACGCTCCATCCAATTGTATTTGGATTTTGTATTAACCATCAGTTTTATATGCTTCATTTATGTTTCTTTGAACTTTCTTGTTTTTAATACAGTTGGCCATATTCACAATAATTAATATAACTGAGCCCTGTTTTACTCCTTTATAGTAAATATATATGTATATTTCAAGTGAGTAAAAGACTTTCAATCAACAGAGCCCACAAGAAGATATTCACTCAACTGCCCTGCAGGCTTTTGCGGATGTTTGATGATGACTTTTAGAAGCAACCAGTAGAGTGAAACACAAATCTTGCTCATACCCCTGGTGAGGTGTGATGGTGACAACACGTTCACATGCTGGCAAGTCAGGCAAGAGTGACTGAAAATAACTGAAAGAAAAGTACTTGGTTCTTTAGGACAAACAGGGCCGTTGTACGCTTTTGCTTGTGTGTGAGTGCGTGACACAGGAGTTTCTTAAAATAATTCTCATCTTCACTACACCAGAGGGACACAGCTATCGTTTTCTCTATTCTGTATTCTGGATTTTAAATTTTATTTATTTACCTGGGGTGCCATGGAGCATGGAGGATTTTAGTTCCCAACCAGGGATTCAACCCACGCCCCCTGCAACGGAAGCTCAGAATCTTAACCACTGAACCAATAGGAAAGTCCCTTATTTTACTTATTGTAAACAATGTTCGGTCTCACCTTTGATCAACTTCCACTCCATCCCCATTCTCACTAATATTTTTTCTAAGATTTTTTTCAAAATATGGACCGTTTTTGAAGCCTTTTGAATTTGTTACAATACTGCTTCTGTTTTGGTTTTTTGGCTGCAGGAGTGTAGGGTCTTGGCTCCCCCTATCAGGGATTAAACCCGCACCCTCGGCATTGGGGGTCTTAGCCACAGGACTGCCAGGGAAGTCCCCACTCTCACAACATTCTGAGTCCCAACGTGTCACCCCTTTTGGCCCCCAGTCGGCCACAATGGAGACATAACTCTCCCAGAACTGATCTCATGGCCAACCTCTGATGTCGGTCCACGGGAGTCGGGTGAGGCCATGAGGGACCCTGGTCTCAGCTCCTTCTCGGTCAGACGTGCTGAGTATCTCTAAGTACTCAGAGCTGCTGTGAGGATGAAGAAAGAGGACCTATGAGAGGGGACAAGGTGATGCTGGTGCAGGGTCACCCCATTGCCACGCTTGTTCAGACCCAGACCGGCTCCCTTAGCTCCAGCAGCCACAACAAATCGAAAACATGATATTCCATCGAACTTGTTGGACTTTGCTTGAGATAATAGTAATAATAATAACCTAATTTTTTTCCAGCCTTTAACCCATGCCGAGTACCTTACCCGCTTTAGAGTTTTCAACCCTCGTATGAACCACGTTACAGATGGAGAGACTGGGACACAGACAGAAGTCCCGTGCCCAAGGTCAAACAGGCAGGCAGTGGCAGAGCTGAAGTTCGAATCCTAACACTTGCACATTAAGCCACAGGGATGAAAGGATAGCAACAGAACTGCCAGCCAGTGTTCTCAGCATATGTTACAACTCTTTCTTCAGTCTATCTGCCAAATGTGTCTGAAAGAGAATTTGAATCCAAAATATATAAAGAGCTGTCAAGATGCGATAAGAAAAGAAACCAGTTCTAAAACAGACAAAAGATTTGACTATTGTACATCGTCACTAATCAAGATCTGTGGATTGTGAATAAGTGTGTGGAAAGAGGTTCAGTGCAATCTAAAGCCACGATGAGAAACCAGTAAACCGCAGAATGGCTAAAATCTAAAAGACTGGCCTCGTCAAGTGTTGGTGAGGACGTGGAGGAGCAGGAACCCTCGTACACCGCTGGTCAGAAGGCAAATTGGTGCAGCTGCTTTGGAAAATGGTTTGACAGTTTCTTAGAAAGTTAAGCCAATGTTCATTGTTCAGTCCACAATTACACTCCTATACATTCACCCAAGAGAAATTAACACAGACGCCCACGCAAAGGCTTGTCCATGTCTGCAGCAGTCCTGCTTATAATCCAGCCCTCAGGTCTCTTCCTGAGGCCTGGAAGGCCACCAAACACAGGTGCTAACACATGTCAGTATTAATGCTTGGAATGTTCTAGAAGGGCCTCTCTACCTAGAGGAATTCTTTCCCACCCCATTGAGCCCCATTTTTTTCTTTTTTGCTAACTTTTACATTTTTATTTTTCTAAAAAAACTTTTTATAATTTTATTTATTTATTATTTTTGGCTGTGCTGGGTCTTCGTTGCCGTGGGAGCTTCTCATTGTGGTGGCTTCTCCTGGTGCAAAGCACGGGCTCTAGGGCCCACGGGCTTCCGCAGGTGCAGTTCCCGGGCTCTGGAGCACAGGCTCAGTAGTTGTGGCTCACGGGCTCAGTTGCCGTGTGGGATCTTCCTGGACTATGGATTGAACATGTGTCTCCCGCATTGGCAAGTGGTTTCTTTACCACTGGGCCACGAGGAAAGCCCCTGAAAACGCTTTCTGAGGACAAAGAAGATTAAATAAGGACCTATATAGTCAGACAGGTCTGGGTTCAAATGCTTGCTCGGCCATTATCACCCCAGGGGCAACTTTGGCAAATGCCTCCTCCCTCTGGGACTCAAGTCTCCTTATCCGTGTAGTAGGGATGTGATAGGAAGAGCCTTGGTGTCTCCCAAGGGCTGTTGTGATAACCTTCACAGAAGGGCTTTAGAACCGGTTGCTCCACCTCGGTGAAGATCCCGCAGAGCCTCTGCCCTTCCACAGGCCTGGGTGAGGAGGGGGAGAGTGAGAACTCACCCTCCCTTCCTCCAAACTCCTCTGTGGCTCCCTAGTACCATACTCTGCACCAAGGTCATCCACAGCCTCCTTTAACTAATTCACCACCTATTGACTGAGAGCCTGCTGCATGCTGGGCCCCGAACTGGCTGCTAGTCCTGCCCTCTCAGAGCTGGTGGCTGGTGGGGGAAACTCACTGAGGCCAGGGGAGGGACCCCAGGGAGGGAGTTGCAGGGCTGGGTGGGAAGGTCCATAGCGTGCAGGGGGCTGTCCACTTGGTTGCTCGTGGGAGCCATCCAGGTCAGGCCTCGGGCTGGAGGAACACGGAGGTGGGGCAGGTCAGGGGGCGGGCTCCTGCAGAGAAGGCTGGGGGAGGCGCCACCGAGAAAAGAGTTCTAAAGAATTCCTCCATCTTCTTTCCACCAGCCCTCTTTTCCAGCCAGTCGTGCCAGAATCCTTCCTCTGCCTTGTCCCCTCCTTCTGTTGCTCTACGACCCGGCCAGCCCACGCATAAACGCACCTCCCACCGGGTCTTCCTCAGCTGACTCTCCAGGCGGAAGCGGCTGCCTGCAGGTGCCTCCTCTTGTCTCCTGCTTCCTTTCAGTCCCCTCAGTCTATTTCCCACACACAGCCAAGGGGAAGTCTCTCCTCCGCATAAAATCCCCTGGCAGCTTCCCATGGCTTAGGATAAGATCCAAACACCTGGCCCACAATGCCCTGCAGGGTCGGTCCCTGCCCGCCTCTCCCATGCCCTCTCCCGTCTCTCTCCCTTCCAGCCACACTGAACCACATCATGAACATAGCAAGCACGTTCTGACCCCAGGGCCTTTGCACTGGCAGTTCCTTCCACTGCAACTTCCTCGTCCCACTCAAGTTCTCTTTGCCCGGCTCACTCCTCTTCTCTGCCATCTTGGGACGCCTCCCTAAATACCCCCACACCTCTAAGCTGGCACCCACTCATGGCGCCCTGCACCCTTTCACTCCCCTCCCTTAACTGTCAGCTCCCTGAGAATACACAGCAGCCTCTCTGTTTGCTCCTGCAGCAGGAGCACCTGGGACCAGGCCTGGCGCACAGTAGGTGCTCCGTGCAGGCAGAACCGAGTTCCAGTCGCAGGGGCTGGTGCCTGGAGCTCCAGACCTTCTGCAGACCTGTCCTCTGCTGAGAGAAGAGACCCAGATGGCAGAGTCAGAGCTGAGGCCCACTGGACACTGCAGCCTCTGCGCCCCGAGGTGGTGGGCCCCACCAGCAGAAATCACCCTGGCCTTGGGGCAGGGCTGACCTCAGTTCAAATCCTGGTGCCTAAGCAGAATTACAACATGACCCCAAACCTCCTTACTTCCCAAGAGATTAATTTGTCAAAAGGTATACTTTATCTTTGGCAGTTTATTATATATCGGTTTCGTATCAGTTACATACATACACACATTTATGCACTAAAGTGGCAAAAATAACAAATGCAGGTGTGCTCAGTCATTTCAGTCATGTCTGACTCTTTGCAACCCCGTGGACTGTAGCCTGAGAAGCTCCTCTGTCCGTGGGATTCTCCAAGCAAGAATACTGGAGTGGGTTGCCATGCCCTCCTCCAGGGGATCTTCCCCACCCAGGGATCGAACCCGCATCTCCCGTAACTTCTGCATTGCAGGCAGATTCTTTACCACTGAGCCACTGGGGAAGCCAAAATAACAAACAGAAACCAGTAATAACAAAATGCTGGCGAGGATGTGGTACGGCTTGAACTCTCCCATAGATTGCTGTGGTCCATGCAAGACCTGCTCGGGAATGTTCACAGCAGCCCTCTTCGTTAGAGCCCCAGAGTGGAGACAACCCATATCCATCCAGCAGATGAATGGATAAACAATATGCGGTATATCCATCAGTGGAATCTTCAGTTCTGTTCAGTCACTCAGTCGTGTCCGACTCTGCGACCCCACGGACTGCAGCACGCCAGGCTTCCCTGTCCATCACCAACTCCCGGAGCTTGCTCGGACTCATGGCCATCGAGTGGAACATTACTGGGCCATGAAAAGAATGAAATACTGACATAATACAGCACAGATCAGCCTCAGGAACGGTCTGCTACGTGAAAAAAGCCAGGCATGAAAGGACACATGCTGATTTGTATGGTCCATCTGTGTGTGTCGGGAATAGGCCATAGAGACAGAGAACAGATCAGTGGTCGCCAGCGGCCAGGGGAGGGGAAATGGGGAGTGGCTGTCTCTTTTTCAGGTGATGAAACATTCTGGAATTAGAGGGTGGGTTTAGTTGCACAATTTAGTGCATGTACTGAAAACCACTGAATTGTACCCCTTAGTGGATGGATTGCATGGTAAGTGAGTTGCATCTCTATAAAGTCGTGGCAAAAAGAAAATCCTGGTGCCGCCAGTGATCTCACAGCTGTATGTCTTTGGGAAAGCCCCTTGCACTTCCTGAGCCCAGGTTCCGCCTCTCTCAAAGGACTGACCAACTCACAGCCGGTAAACAGCCATGCAGGGTAACCATCCACGCTTTCGGGGAACAATGGCCCCACTGGAGCTGGAGGACGGGCTGCGCATGGACACAGGATACGTTCAGCCCACGGGCAGTGCCCGGGATGGGTGATGGCACTTAGCATCACCCTGCAGCCCTCAAGTAAGTGACAAGGTGGACGGGATCACCAAGCGTGACTTCCTTCACCCCAGGGACATCGCCAACTCTTGAATGCCGTTCTTCTGTGTGTGGGTGTGTGTGTTTCTGTTCAGAAAGAAAAACACATGCTCATTATAGAAAATTCTGAGATCTATGAAGAAGGGAATTGAAACCCCAGCAAACCTGCCATCCTCAGAGAACCGCCTTTGACCCCTAGAGCACATCCGTCCTTCTCTATGAAGGCAAAGACGGAAAAAGATGAAGGAACATTTTTATGCATCGGCTCCTTTTCAAATCAACTTGCGAACATCTAGTTTATTTGTGAAAATTTTGATTGATTGATTGATCGTAAATCAGGGGTCTTCCCTAGTGGTCCAGTGGCTAAGACTCCACGTTTTCAATTCAGGAAGCCTGGTTCAATCCCTGGTCAGGGTTCTAGACCCCACATGCCACAACTAAGATCCAGCACAACCAAATAAATAATTACTGAAAAAAAGAGAGATGCTCACCAGGGAAACAACGATAACACTGCAGTGGAAAAGGTTAAAAATTATGTGAAATAAAATGCCCTCCTCTTCTCCAGCACCTCAACCTGCCTGCAGAGATGATCACTCTGGGTCTTGGGCGCATGTCTTACAGATCCTTCTTTTTCTTTGCTTTCTCTCCTTCCTATCAACAGTTCGTGAGAACTAACCACCCATGCGTTTATTCACCTCATCATTCAAGAAATATTTAAAGTGCTTGTCAGACATCAGACATTTGTCTTTCTCAGTCCACACGCTACCTACACAAAGTGCTAATTGTTCAGTCACATCCGACTCTTCGTGACCCTATGGGATTCTCCAGGCAAGAATTCTGGAGTGGGTAAGCCGTTCCCGTCTCCAGGGGATCTTCCCGACCCAGGGATAGAACCCAGGTCTCCTGCCTTTCAAGCAGATTCTTTACCTTCTGAGCCGCTCAGGAAGCCCCACCTGCACAAAGTGTATTTTAAAGGTTGCCTGGACATTTATACAGCAGCTGCAGAGTTCTCAGGATGCCACACGGGCCCCTTGTGCTGGGCACTGGGGTTGTTTGCGGTGTCCCCCTCTTCTGCAAAGTGCAGGTGAAGTGTGTTCCTGTCCTTTCTATTTTATGATTGGGCCAAGAGTTGAGCACGTTTTGCTGATGTAAGAAGGGAGAGCTCGGAAGGGCAAGGACTCATCTAGGATCACAGAGTGAGGCCTCAGTGGCACTCAGACCCACAGGGCAAGGACTGAGCTTCTTAGGAAACCCCCTGCCCAGCCCCAGGTCATTTCCCCAAGGTAAAAATGGGTTTCCTTGGGGGATTCCCGCCCCAAGCACCCCCCTTAAGTGATACATGGCGCTCCTTTCTCCTTGCTGTTACCTTTTCAGCACCACTAAAATGTTTATTTCAGGCCATGTGCGTGTGTGTGTGCTTAGCCGTTGTGGTAACTCTTTGCAACCCCACGTACAGTAGCCCACCAGGTTTGTCTGTCCAGGGGTTTTCCAGGCAAGAATACAGGAGTGGGTTGCCATTTCCTCTTCTGGGGGATCTTCCTGACCCAGGGGTTGAACCGATGTCTCCTGCATTGGCAGGCAGGTTCTTTACCACTGGGCCACCTGGGAAGCCCATTTAAGGCCATAGCACCAGCTGCTGCTGCTGCTGCTGCTGCTGCTGCTGCTGCTGCTGCTGCTGCTGCTGCTGCTGCTGCTGCTGCTGCTGCTGCTGCTAAGTCACTTCAGTCGTGTCCAACTCTATGCGACCCCATAGACGGCAGCTCAGCAGGCTCCCCCGTCCCTGGGATTCTCCAGGCAAGAACACTGGAGTGGGTTGCCATTTCCTTCTCCAATGCATGAAAGTGAAATGTGAAAGTGAAGTCGCTCAGTCGTGTCCGAATCTTAGCGACCCCATGGACTGCAGCCCACCAGGCTCCTCTGTCCATGGGATTTTCCAGGCAAAAGTACTGGAGTGGTGTGCCATTGCCTTCTCCGATAGCACCAACTAAATAGAGTCAGATTTGACAGCACCTGTTGCCCTCACCACTTCCCTTGTGGCTCACCTGAGGCCCTTGCAGGTTGTCCCACAGCGGGGTAGGGGACACAAGATTTCACAGAAGGTCTTGTGCTCCGCTGGACCCTGCCTCCTGGCCACTCCAGGTGACACAGGATGCCAGACCCTGGGAGTCAGGCCTCAGACTTCAATAAGGACTAGGAGACACAGAAGAGCCAGCATCATTAGGATGATCCTCAATGTGACCTTTGGAAAATACTCTTTTGGAGCCTCAGTTGCTCTATCTGTAAAATGGGCATAATAATAGCCAGTGTTTACAGAGGCCTTCCTCTATGCCAGGCCCCAGGCCAAGCAATTTATAAGTATTCATTCATTTAATCTGTTCAACAGCCCCCAGAAGGAGGGGCTGTTCTTCAAATGAGGAAAGATGACACAGAGAGGTTGAGCAATATGCTCCAGGTCAGACAGCAGGGAGGCCATGGGGGAGACGTGCGAACCCAGGCAGTCTGGCTCTAGAACCTTATACCTGTATGGCCTAGGGTTGTGCAGATGAAACCAGGTAACCTGTGCAAAACAGACAGTGAACCATCATGAGATGTTTACTGGTGTTATTATTACCGTTGTTGTTATTATTTGCCTGATTGGTTGCTCTTCGCCTCGCTGAGTCTTATTTCCCTCAGTTGCTGAAAAGTCTAGACAAGGCCTGTCCTGGCCCCTCCCCATCCCAAGTGTCTCCCCATTGCACCGGTTCCTCGGCCTCATCTACACCCTCTCCAGTGGTTTGCTCCTACACAACTCCCCATGGGATCTTCCCAGAGAATATATCCACTCAGGCTTCTCCCCTGCTCAAACCCTCCCATACCCTCAGGATAAGCCCCAAACTCCCTACCTGGCCCTGGCCCTAATCCCAGCAGACCCCTCCCTCCTGGCTCCTAGCCCCTCTCATACTTCTGAGACCAAGGGAGAGCGGAGTTTTTGTCTAAAGACTTCTATTTTCCAAGAACCACAGAGACAAAAATCCAGCTCCCCAGATCTCCTCCCTAGGGTCCCGTTCCTCCACGCCAGTTTTCCAGCTCTCCCTCCGAGTTCGTTGGTTGAATAATAAAAAGTTCCCAGATCCATTCCAGGCCCTGAGAAAAACTGGCCACACCCTTGGCTGTAATCACCTGTCAGGAGTTAAACTGTGTCCCCTCTCCACCAAAAAAAAAAAAAAGAGAGAGAGAGAGAGAGATGTTTAAGTCCCACCCCACCCCTCCAGACCTATAACTATGACCTTATTTGGAAATAAGACTCTCCTCGTGGCTCAGATAGTAAAGACTCTGCCTGCAATGCAGGAGACCCAGGTTCGGTCCCTGGAGAAGGGAGTGGCAACCCACTCCAGTACTGTTGCCTGGGAAATCCCACGGACAGATGAGCCTGCCAGGCTACAGTCTGGGGTCGCAGAATCGAACACAACTGAGTGACTAACACTTTCACTTTCACTTCTTTATTAAGTGGATGTAATGAAACTAAGATGATGTTGTACGGGGTTAGGTTGGCTTTACCTCCAGTGACTAATGCCCTCAGAGGAAGGGGAGCAGCACACCCTCGAAGGAATAAAGGCAGAGAAGTGCATGTGAAGAAGGAGGCAGAGGTCACAGCCATGCACGGAGCCAAGGAGTGCCAGGGTTACCAGGAGCCTCCCTCTCGACGCTGGAAGAGGCGAGGAAGAGCATACTCCCTCTAGAGCCTTTGGGATTCCCTGGTGGCTCAGTGATAAAGAACCCGCCTGTCAGTGCAGAAGACCTGGGCTTGATTCCTGGGTTGGGAAGATCCCCTGAAGGAGGAAATGGCAACCCACTCCAGTATTCTTCCCTGGGAAATTCCACTGCCAGAGGAGTCCTGTGGGCTATCGTCCGTGGGGTCGCAAAAGAGTCAGACACGACTTAGTGACTAAATGGCAAGAGCGTTTGGAGGTAGCATGACCCAGGTGACACTTGACTTTGGACTTCTAGCCTCTAGAACTGTGGCAGAATAAACCTCTGGGTTCCCCTTGGGCCCAGGGCATCCCACACAGTATGTGGGATCTTAATTTCCCAGCCAGGAAGTGCAGTCTTAACCACTGGACCACCAAGGAAGTCCCGAATTTCTGCTCTTTTTAAACCACCCAATTTGTGGTAATTTTTTATGGCAGCCGTGCAAGCTCAGTCACTCAAGTGTGTCTGACTCTGCCACCCCATGGGCCCTGCAGCCCACCAGGCTCCTCTGTCCATGGGCTTTCCCGGGCAAGAATATTGGAGTGGGTTGCCATTTCCTCCTCCAGGGGATCTTCCCCATCCAGGGATCGAACCCACCTCTCCTGTGTCTCCTGCACTGGCAGGGTGATTCTTTACCACTGAGCCACCTGGGAACTGTACGGTAGCCACAGGAAACTAGTATATCACCCAACTGTGGGCACAAAGAGTGGGTCTCAGGCCCAGGGTACTGAAGGAGGTTGCGAAAATAACCTCTGGCCAAGTGGATGGTCCTGCCCTCATGGAGTCTGGAAATTTTCCTAGTCCTCAGGGACCACACAGCATACCTCACCTCACAGGGCCGTGTGGAGACTGAACTCTCTTTTCCTGGTCCTAACCCGCGCCCTCATCTACACACACCTTTGGCTATCTACCTGGCTGGAGATGGATGTTGAGGTTTCTATTAACAGAAGACTGGTTAAAGCACAGAATGAGACCGTCTATTTGAGGCAGTCTAGACAGGCCAGTGTAGTAAGTAGACACCCAGATTATGTTCCACTTCCATTTAAAAAGTTTTAATTGCACCCACCCGAAGGGAGAAGGAACGAAATGACCACGATGATAAAAGAACTCAGCATTTGGGATTTCCCTGGCGGTCCAATGAGTAAGACTCCGAGCTCCCCGTGCAGGGGGCATGGTTCGATCCTCGGTCAGGGAACTGGACCTAACACACAGCAACTGAACATCCCGCAGGCCGCAACTGAGGTTCTGCATGCCGCAACAAAGGTGGGAGATCCTGTGTGCCACAACCAAGACCCAGCGCAGCAGAATAAACAAACACATAAAACCAATACTAAAAAAAAAAATTGTTTTAAGAAGAAAAAGAATCAGGATGTCAATCCCAGCTCTGCCATCTGCTTGCTGTGTGACCTTGGGCAAGTTACTTAACTTCTCTGGGTCTTGGTTTCCTTTTCCTCAAGTCTGTTGTGAAGGTTTAAGGAGTCAGTCTATGCAAGGTACTCAGCACAGGGTCATAGAAGTGCCCCATAAGGATGGTGGCAATGATGTATTTCCTAGGGACACACACATGTTCATCACTCACTCAGCAAGGTTTCACTGGCTGTGCTCCTCCTGTGAGAGAGACTGGACAATGAACAAAGCAGACACCGTTTCCACTTGCACGGAGCTGATATTCTGGTGGGGAAGACACTCAAAAGAGAGCAGTGACGAATGAAATATTTGGGTGAGTGCGATGGCGACAAGTGCTACAGAGAAAAATAAAAGCACGGAATGTGAGAGGGGCGGGGCGGGGCGGGGCGACCAGCTGTGTGGCTTCTCTGGGGGCTGAGTCTTCCTGGCAGAGGAATAGCAAGTGCAAAGGCCCTGGGGTGGCAGAGGGTCCCTCATGGCTAGAAGGAGGGGGACTGGGGGAGGGGAGGGTCTAGGAGGTGCAGTCCCCCCTTGTGGGCCGAGGCAAGGGCTTTGGCTTTTCCTGTGAGTGAGATTGGAGCCATATGTGCATGTGAATATATGTGCTTATTTGTTTAACCTAGAAAGATGTCAACTAGGCGCTTCACAGAATCACAATGGAGACAGTAAGGGCATCGGGGTGGGGTGTGTGGATCACACATCCCTTGAGCCTCATATCTACTCTTTTCATTTTTTTTTTTAATGAAAGAATAAATCCCCATAACATTTGTGCAATTGACCATTTGAAAGCAAAAAAGGGCAAGGACCCAGATCTCTGTTCGCCAGAGCACGCCCCCATCCCAGCTCAAAGGACATCCATAAGAAAGCCACCGGACCACTAATGGGGCCCAGATGTGCCCAGAGGTGGCCCTGGCCCCAGACCTGCCTGCCTGGACACTCGCACGGAGTTCGGCTTTACAGCCAGTTTATTTCCTGGACTTGTTTTAAAGAAAAACCCAGGGGAGGATCTAAGGGCCTGGCCAGCCCCTTCTGTTCCCCACCCAAGCTCTCCCAACCCACAGCTCTGAGCTGCTGCCCAGAGGAGGGCAGTTCTTCCCTACAGTAGAAAGCCAACCAGTAAAAATGGAAGGAATGATGGAGCTAGAAAAATCGCCATTTGGCAACCACCATAGTAATAATTGATTTAGGCAGAAATCACCAGCGAGGGCTAAACCTCGTGGGAGGAAGCTTGAGAAGTAACAGGATATTCACGTGGTCCTGGAATGTCTTCCCGCAAGATACAGATTAAATACAAAAAGGGAGAAAGAGGAACTTTATCCACCTTAACCAAGTGGTCTAAGGTGACGTCACCAGGAATGGGACAGGCTGACGTCATGTGCCGCGTGATAACTTGCCCTGGGAAGGGCATGGCCCTACCACTGTGGTTCTGCCCACAGCGCACAGCCCAGATTTTAACCATGGGGAAGCATCAGAAAAGTCCAAACTGGGGGACATTTCATGAAAAGACCTGGCTTGAACTCTTCAAAAATGTCAGTCACAAAAGACCAAGGAAGGAGCTGTTCCGGAAGAAAGAGACTGAAGAGACAAGACAAGGAAACTTAACGCGTGATCTGGGTCGCTCCCCACCCCCACCCAGGAAAGTGCTGTGGAGAACATCGCTAGCACAGTTGGGGAAGCTTGATTGTGACTGTGGATTGAATAAGAGCGTTGCACCAATGCTGAGTTTCCCAATTTTGATCATTAAACTGTGGTCATAGGAAAGAATGTTCCTGTCCTTAAGAAATATCCACTTACATAGTGGCAAAACAGCATCGTTTCTACTGCCTCCTCTCAAATGGTTAAAAAAAAATAAAAGTGGGAATGTGTACCTGTGTAGACAGAGAGAGAAAATGCAAACTTGATAAGATGTTATTCTGAAGAATCTGATGGAAAGATTCCAGTGTATTGTACTTTCCTTGCAACTTTTGTCAGGTTGAAATTATTTCAAAATAAAAAGATTCAAAGAAATCTAAAACACCTGTCTCCCTTCTCTCTCCTAATAGTCTCTATCCGCCCCATTTCGCCCCTACACCCCCCTAGAGACCTAGGCTTTGATTGCTTTATTATAAATCCTCCCAGACTTTCTGTAGGCAAATGCAAACAAGAATGAAGACCATGCTCAATTCCACCCTTCTTCCCACAAAAAGGAGCATGCTCTGCATGTCATTTTTTTCCCTTAGCTAAATGTGGTTGAGTGGGGCGGGTCCACATCAGGACAGAAGAACTGTCAACCGTTTGATCCCCACTCCCGCCACCCAGTCCAACATCTTTTAAAAAAACCCCTAGGAACTCGCACCCACCAGCACTCAGGTATGCCTGGCACAGGCCTAGAGGCTCAGCCGTCACGCATTCTTCAACCCAACCTTCCCCGAGGCCTCCACCCCTCTGGGCCGGCTCAGCATCATCCCTCTTGCCTTGGGCCTTTCCCTGGCTCCCAGCTCTTGTTTCTTTTCCTCTTCTGACTTGGCTAACTCCATTCTCCACCAGGATGGGAGGAATCAGAGTCAAAGAAAAGCAGGCCTCATGGCTCGTCTGCTTAAAAGGCTCTGTGCCTGCCCTGGGGCTCAACCAGAGTCTGATTCCTCCTTGCCACCCACACAAGCGCTGCAGGACATGGATGGTCTCATCAACCCCACAGGATCCCCCCAGCCCCTCTCGGCAGGAGGACAAGCTCATTCCAGCCTCAGAGCCTCTGCACTTGCTGCTGGCTCCCGAGGCTGGAGCCCTCGCCTCCTCCAGCTCCACTGGAACGGGCTCTGGGCTCCGGCTCTCCGGGCCTTATCAGAGGGCGCCCCACCCCATCGCTCCGAAGCACATGCTCTCTTTAATTCCATCTTGGCCTGTCACTGTAGGAAAGCAGCTTGTTTATTTAGTCACTTGTTTGTTTTGTCTCCCCCACTAAAACATGAGTTCCCTGAGCCCAAGGACTGTCTATCTGTTCAGGGCTGTAACCCTGGGGCCTTGAACATGCGGGTCTCACCCAAACCGACTGCATGGACGTCCTTTTCTCTCGGGGGAGGAAGGCACTATCATCACCCTATTTCAGAGGCAGAAACTAGAGTGTCCAGGGGTCTGAGATGGGGAGAGCTTTGCTCCAGGGCCTGCGAGCCAAGGGGGTGTGAGCCTGGTTCTTGACTCCTGGGATAAAGGGAGTCTGGTACACCCTGGTTGAATGCTGGCTGGGGGTTCCCATGAGGCCCACCCCTCGGGGAGTGTGTGAGAACGATTCTTTATCCCCCACATGTCAGCACCTACTGTGGGTAGGTGGATGCCCCCCAGGGACCTGGGACACAGTAGGCCCTCAGCACACTGATGCCCACCCCTCACCCACCCCCAACTCCCTGACTTCCCTTCAGGGAGGCCAGCTACAATTTGGCGATTGTTAGAGAACTTTTTTTTCTTTTGGGAGGAAAGCTGCAAGTCATTAAGGGCTGCTCCCGGCCTGCGGGTCACCATTTCCTGTTTAGAAGAAAGAATCATCTCTCCTTTGGAACACGAAGCTCCCCCACCCCCGGCCTGGCTCTGGGGCTCCGGGGCGCCTGTGACGCCCGACCCGCTCAGCTCCCCGCAGGAAACTGGCACCTTCAGCACCTTTTGTGCTCAAAAAGGACACTCATTTTCTCCCGGCCCCAGGAGGGCCCCAGAGGTGAGGTCACCATGCCAGCCAGTGGGGAGTGAATTATCTCAGTCCCGGGACGCAGTGCTGACCGCCTTCCCGTCCTGTCCTCGAGCAGGAAGTAGAATGACCCCTACCCTTTGGCCCGGCTTCTCACCCTCCCGGCTCCAGCCAGCCAATTTCCTCGCATCAAAGGCCATTTGGTACCCAGCAGTCAGACGGAGGTGTGGGCCTGCCAGGGAGGCCAGAGCGGGGCCCGGAGCCCTTGGAAACAGGAAGGACATCCTCTGTCCCTCCTGGCTCACCGCATTCCACTCTCATCTGGAGCAGCAGCCGCGCCCTCTCCAGAAGACCTGCCGGGCTGGGGAAGGCCCCACAGCAGGCCTGCTTGATAAGACCTGGGAGCCAGCTTCCTTCCCCGTGAGCCTGGTCTGCTTGAGAACAGGAGGGCCACAGAGAGGATAAGGAACCTGCGTGCACAGCTCTCCCGCCCACCGGCCCACAGGTGTTTCCCGACCTCCGCATCGGACAGGACATCCACGCTCCGAGGAAAACCCACCTGCACAAACAAGGTCTCCCGGCAAACCCAGAGGGCCAAAGCGAAGACTGCGGGCCATTGGGAGCACTTGAGCTCCCTGCCCCATCCTTCCTCCCTGAAGGCCACTGAAAATACCCCTCTGGCGATAAAACCAGGTGGACTTTTTATATATAAATTAACCACTTTATTGAATATCAATAAACCGTACATATAACTATACAAAACATTTCCTTAGTACAAAATGTCGCTTGCGATATAAATACCAGTGTACCTTAAAAAAATTGTAAACATCTTCCTCCCGGGCCCACCTGTTGGGCCCCGAAAATAGTTCTGGGAGACACAGTGGTGGGGCCGGAGTGCCCCACTCAGGCCCCCGACAAGAGAAGGCAATTATTCACAGTCCCTTTGGAGACATCGTTAAATTGCCCGTGAAACAGGTGCCACCATGACACATAGGAGGCTGAAATAGCTGCCTGGGCCCGGGGGCATCCTGGGGTCCAGACGCAGTCCTGGCATCAGGGGGCACTGCCGCGGGGCACCTGGGGGTGGCCGCTTGCATAGTGAGGCACACCTCCTGGAGGGGCGGCCTGGGGTTCCCTTGGGGGCAGGCCGGGGGCCCCTGAGCAGGGCAGGAACTTCTCAGTCTGCCGGCTCTTGTCCCCGAGCTTCAAGCAGCTGCACCACGGATGCTGGGAGCAGCGGCTGCCAGGAGGGTCCCTGCGGCAAGCCCCCCACCCCACCCCCCCAAGCCTGGCAGGGCATCCAGAAGACCAGGAAATGGTCCCCAGGGTCCACCTGGACGGTGGAGCTCAGGAGGGGATGCTGTGGCAGTGACCAGGAGGCAGGGTACTTCCTTCTGGAGCTGGGGGAGGCCACCCCGGGCTGCAGGGAGGGCCCAGAGGTGCGGAAGGAGCCTTGAGAGTCAGCGCGGCCCCCCTGAGCAGCCCGACTCTTGGTGCTTGTGGAGCAGGGACATTCGGGAGAAGGTTCTGGAGCATGTCTTGCACTGGTATTTCTTGACATCCGAGTGGGTCTGGAGGTGGGCCCGAAGGTTGGAGCGGTCGGCAAAGGCGCGGCTGCAGTGGGGGCACGAGAAGGGCTTCTCACCTGTGGAGAGATGACAGGAGGGGTTGGTGGAGGTGCAGTCACTCAGGAGAACAGCTGACGTCTGCTGACATCCCCAGCCACCCCCAGCCTCTGCCACCCGGCTCACCCCAACCTTGAAGGGCTCCCGTGACCCAGAGAAACCAGGGGCCTGGATTCGGCAGGGAGCACTACCGCTTCCCACCGTGTGGCTTCTCTGAGCCTCCATTTGCTCATCCGTACAATGGAGCCGTTCAGCCCCCACGCACAGGGGTTGGTAATTGAGAGAAGGCTGAATCAAATACTTTTCCTGCCCTGCCGGCAGAAGTGCTCAACAATGACGCGGCAGTGACGGCCGCGTGTTTGCCGAACGCTTTGTGCCAGGGACGGTGGAAGCACTTCCCACTATCTCATTGAACCCCACCTTCGTCCTGAGTTTAGGGATGGAGAAACTGAGGCACAGGGAATATGCAGGGTCTCAGCAAGAACCAAGCAGCCCGACTCCAGCACCCTTGGTTTTAACCACTACAGAGACTGCCTCTTAGTTAAGGAGGCTGAACTGGGTGTTTCTTATTATCCCTGTATTGCTTTCCTGCGGGGACAAAGCTTAGCTTAAGAGTCACCCTAAAAGCGCCCCCTCCCCTCCTCCCCAGGTCACTCCTTTTCACTGCTTCCCCATCACTGGGATCACACTCAAGAAAGTGTCTGTCTGTCCCCCCCCCCCGTCAGAGAGTCCCACAAAGGCAGGAACCTCCCCACCCCGAATCCATTCCAAGCTTCCAACCCAAGGCCTAGAACCCCCAAGAGGCTACAGAAATCTTTTCACCTTGTGACTTTTTAAAAAAGAATCCCACCTGAGGCCCTCATGCCACCTGGGCGCCCAGGCTGTATTGGGAAGAGCCTTGCACTCAGGGCTGGATACACAGTAGGAGCTTTAAGTACTTGGACAACAAATCTTTTTTAAATAATAAAAAAGAAAAGGTCTCAGAAGAGCCTGACTGCTCAGTCACCACCAGACAACACCATTCACCAGCTTTTCATAATTCCTGCTCCAATCAAGAGACTGTAACTCACATTCCAGAAACCTTCCAGCAAATGCTGCTTCGCTTTTCCTTGGGGCTGCGTTTCCCAAATAAAGCCAGAAGAGTAACTCATTAAATAAATACTAATCAAGCCTCTAACTCCACCCAGGCACTGTTCTATAATACTGAATATTCTTTTCCCAGAAAAGACATTCTCTTCTCCTCCCATTCCCCCGTGTCCCTAGGCCAAGGCCGCCTAGTTAAATCCTGGTGCTGGAAATAAATGAATGCCAGCAGCCCTCCTGGGTGCCTGGGGGCACTGTGCAGTGCTGGGTGGGTGGGGTCCAGGAGCCAGGTGCCTGCAGCCCACAGGGGAGCCTCGGTCACGGGCTCAGTCTCCTGGGGCTAGGAGCCGAGGCACCAGCAGGACGGGGCCGGGGCCAGAGGACTGGGGAAGGGACGCCTGTGTGACCTGCTCTGCCATGACTGGAGTGCCTCTGCATAGAAGGCCCGAAGGCTCTGATGACTGCGTCCTGCAAGTTCTTCCTCATTCACACCATACTCTGAAAACTCAGGCCCTGGGCTCTGCAGACCGGGAAAAGCGGATGCGGTGCCTGGGTTCCCTGCTTCCCCTTGCCCCCCTCAGGTGAGGTGCAGGAGCCCTGACTCCGGCCTGTAAAGCTGGGACTTGGGCAAGTGGCGGCCTTCTCTGCGCGTCCGTTTGCTCACCGCTGAGACGGGGTGAGGACAGCCCCACTCTCAGGGCGGCTGCTGGACTGACTGCTGCGACACAGGTGACGAGAGAGGTCTGGAGCGCGTGCCTTCCCGCCTACGGCGCTCAGCGAACGTTATCTTTATGTTACGTGTGATTAGACACAAACCTGGACAAAGGGGCCGGCTGGATGGGATGGGATGGGATGGGTGGAGGTCTGTGTGCAGAAGCAGGAGGCCCGGCAGGCCTCCACCCTGCACAGACCCACTCCCCCACCCTGGCCCGGCCACGTCTCTCTGGTGCTCCTGGAGTGTGAAATGGGCACCAGGCCGGCGGGGACAAAGGCCGCCGAGGGGGGCAGTGTACATGCGATACTCCCTGGATTAAAGGGGCCTGACACGCTGCAGGCCGGCAGCTGCGGCCCGGAACAGGTGCTGGGCACCGCTGCCCCGCGCACCTGCTCCAGCCCCCAGCCCCCGCCTCCCGGGCGCACCATTAAGACGCACAATAGGAGGCGAGGAGGATGGCGCTGGTGCATTTCAACAGGCTTTGTGTGTCTGGGCCGTGCCTTTACATGAAAATAATGCCCAAAGGGGTGGGGAGAGAAGCTGGGGGGCTGAGGGGAGCATTGCAGGGCTTCCGCTGCCCCCAAATAGAGACCCCCGTCGCTGGGCAGCCACATAGGCCAGGCAATTGGACCTTTACATGTTAAAATCAGGGCTTTTGTGTACCAAGGAAGAAATTGCAGACACGGGCTGCAAGCTCTGGAGGTTGCCTGCCTCCACCCGTGCCCCCTCCCTCCCGCCCCCCCCAGGAGGAATGACATCAATAATGCCTGCAAAATGCCAGGCTTCACACACCACCTCACTGACCCTCACAGCTCAGAGGTCAGCCCCTGGGCCAGGAAATGCCAGAACTGAGTCTCCAACCTGGCCAGGCTGACCCCCAAAACCAACAGTCATGACCCTTGAATCCTCTCTCTGAAGAGCAGCCCCAAGCAGAGAGGCCTCCCCCATTCACCCTCTGAAAAGGTGGAGTGGTTACCTTTTCTGCACTTCCGGAAAGCTAACGGCTAGGACGGGTTCCATCTCACAAGTTTCTACACATTTAGCATTAGTTTTTGAAATGCCAAGACCTAATTGCGTTTTCTGCCAGCAAAGGAGTTCCTGGGCCTGCATGATGGGATTAAGTTTATCTGTTCAGCAGTGAGTGGGGGTGGGGAAAGCAGGTCTGAGAACCATCATGATACTGTAACAAGTCATTATCAAGTGACGAAGCAGCCACTGAATCTAGACTGCACCCTCTACAATACTACCATAACCCACTCGGTATGATTAAGTTATAATCAGAGAGGCTCAGAGAGTTAAATCCCATACTCAAAGACACACGGCTTGAGAGCAGAACAAATACCAAGGACGATTTTTGTGCCTGCTGGTCGTGTCTCAAAGCATTTTCCCAGGTTCTGTCTGTCCCAGGTGTCTCATTTAACCGGCACAAAAACCTCACAAGGTGTTTTTACGCTTATTTCACAGATGAGGATACAGAGGCTAAGGGAGGTGAAATGCCAGCCCAAAGTCTGGGGAGGATCCCAAAGCAGGATCCAGAGCGGAGGCAGGTGGGCAGGCTGACAACATCCTGTCTGACTAGGGTGGGAGTAGGGGTGGGCTAGGGGAGGGTGGAGCAGGGTGGGCCCCTTCACACCTGGCCCCAACAGCAAGGTGTTGTTTATACCTTTCCCATATCCAGCTCCAACCCATTTGGCTGAGAGGAACTGAGCCTGCTGAGGGACATGTAAAAGTTATCTACTCAGCCCGAGTGCTTAGCTGATGAATGATGGCATGTTTCTGCCAAACTTCAGAGCCAGGCCTCCCGGAACTCTCGAGCTAGGTGTCAGGAGACGGCGGGGGCCTCGGTTCCCACAATCTGAAAGTAACAGCAAAGCCCATCTTACAAGCGCTGGCAGCGAAGGCAGAGAGAATGGGGGCTGGGGGTGAGGTGGGACTCACCGGTGTGGGTCCGGACGTGGCCCTGCAGCAGCCAGGGCCTGGAGAAGGCCTTCCCGCAGGTGCTACAGACGCAGGGCAGCGTGTGGCTCCGGATGTGCATCTTGAGGGCACCCAGGCTGACGTACTCCTTGTTGCAGTATTTGCAGTTGAAGGCTTTGCGAGACTGGGGGTCCTTGGCCACGGAGAGCCCGGTCAGCTGCTTGGGCAGCTGGCCCAAGCCTGGGAAGGCAGCATAGCCCTCAGCCTCCAAGGAGGAGGCTGAAGTGGATGAGAAGGACGAAGGAGCCGGCGAGGGTGGGCTGGGGGGCTGGGAGCCTTTCCCGCTGTCCTCGTCGGACAGGGAGGTCAGCTCGCCAGCCTTGGGGATCTCCTGGGGCAGGAGAGAAGCCCAGCTGATGGGCTGGGCTTGGGGCGCCAAGAGAGAGTCCCAGATGAGTGTCGGCAAGGAGGCGGTGGGATTGAGGACCTCGGGCGGCGGGATGGCTGCCAGCAGGTGGGCCTGGTCGTAGGGCTGCTGGAAAGTGAGTTCTGAGCAGGGGACAGAGAAGAGGGCAAGGTCAGGCGTGAGCTCAGTCAGCCAGCAGACATCAGCCTGATGTGGGCCAGGAGCTGAACGGGGCTAGCACTCAGGGCTTATCAGATGAATACCAGATTCACTACTAGGACCGGCAGTCTGAGCCCCTCTTCACCCAGGTCACCTGGTTCTCCCTCTTCCGGGAAGAATCCCCCTTCCCTAGCTCCGACTCAAGGGGGTCATTTCCACATCTCCATCCTCCTGAGGTACCCAAGTACCCAGCTTGAGGCCAGACCCCAGCATCCTGGCCCCTCATCTCCTCAGCTGCCAAGGCACCACACCCCTGTCCCAGGCCCCCTTCCATACACATTTCTTCTCCCACACCCTCCCCCAAATCCCCTGGACTCTTTCGGAGCCCTCGGCCCGGCGTCTGTCCAGATAGAAGGCTCCTCTTCTCACTTTTGGGAGGGGCGCCCCTCTTCTCTGCGGCTGCTAAGTTTCCGTTTCCTCAGCCCAAGACCACCGCCCTCCAAAAACCCTCTCCACATCTCCCGGACCCACCTGACCCGAGCTTATCCGCACTCAGGCTCTATTCTTTGACTCGACTCTCGCCCCTCGACTTCGTCCCCAAGCCCCCTGCTCCTCCAATGCTCTCCCCATGCAGCCTTCGCTTGCCTCCCCCGAACTCCCCAGGGGTCCGGTCCCCTCACCTGGAGAAGAGTCGTGCAGCTCACTGTAATTGGGTCTCCGGCGGGAGCCCGCAGACTTCCTGACGAGGAAAGAGCGCGGCATGGTGGCCGAAGCAGCGGGTGGTGGGGAGGGGGGGGTCTCCCCGGTCGCGCCGGGATCGCAAAGCTCTCCACCCACGACGCCGTGCAGCTGCGCTGTGAGTGGAGACGGGCCGCCGATTCCCTTAAGTACGCCAGTCGCGGGTGGGCGTGGCCCGTCCCAGTCACGCCCCTTTGTCACCTCCGCGCCAATCGAGACGCGCCTTCGCCAGCGGCCCCGCCCCGAGCAGGTGCGCTGGGGGCTGGCGGGGCTCGCGCCGCGTGGCGCTGGAAGCCGGGCGGGGCCGCGCGGACGCCGGGCCTCGGGCGCGTGCATGGGCGCCTGGCGGCGGGCTGCCGGGGGCGGGGCGCTGGGAACCCCTGGACGAGGCGGGACCCCTCTTCAGGACTCGGGCGCCCGGGCCGGCTCGGCGCGGCAGGCTCTCCCGCCTCTGGCGCCCCCTGGCGCCACGCGCCGCGGCTCTGGGCACCTGACTTTCGGAGACCGCCACCTCACGGGGCGGGGGGTGCCTTCGCCCGTAGAGTGCCCCGCAGAGAGCGTGGGATTGACCAGGGGCAGCACACAGTTCGGGGGCGGAGAGAAGCAATGGATCCCTCCACGTGGCTGCTGACAGTGTGCAATGCCACGGCCCTTTTTTTTTTTTTTTTGCAAAGCAAACGGGCATCAGCTAGAAAAACGCACATACTGTGTGCCCACTAACGAACCAGGCACCCCTCCCGGCGGGGGGGGATACAACCCTGAACAAAACACTCGGGGTCTCTGCTGAAGGGCCGCTCTCCCAGTCACGTGGGGGAGACAGGCGAAGTCAACAGGCAATTCCAATGCAGAGGGAAGTGCATTTCGATGGGTTGGGGGGGGTGGGGTGGGGACCACAGGGCACTGTGACAGTCAAGAGGCGGGTCACTTGACCAAGGGTCGGGGCAACTTCCCAGAGGAAGTGAAGAAAATGCCGAGGGGAAAGGCCTGAGGTTAGAGGCAGTAACCATCTCAGAGTCATTGAGAGCCTCTCTCAGGATGGGGGTGGGATGGGCAGGGCGGCAGGGTCAGGGCCTGGAGGAGTCTGGACTTTGCTCCAGGGGCCCTGGAGAGGCGAGGAGGGACCTGTTTGGAGTTTGGTTGAGAAAGATTACTCTGGGCAGGTGGGAGAAAGAAGTGGGGAAGGGCGGAGCTCAGGTAGTTGCCTCACTCGTCTGGGGTCATTGAAACTGTGTCTAAAGGACCTGAGGCTAGGCTCCACCGGGGGTTCACTGACTGATTCAGCTGTGGGCTGGGCCCAGGGGAGGGACTGACTTCACCCCCAGCTCTCCTCTGAGCCCACTGACTGTGAGAGCCACTCCTGTCCTGGACTGGGGATGGGGCACAGGCCTAAATCCGAAGGTCTCTTCAACTTGTTTCCACCTGTGGAAACCTGTTAAGTCCCTCCACTCACCACCCTGCATGAGAGCAGGGACAATTGTCTGGATCCTTAGATGCTGTGAACAAAACAATCAACCTTTCCCTGTTCTAGCTGGGGAGAGGGGGAGGCGGGGGAGACAGGCCACACACAGTCACTACAAAGAATACGGCCTCCTGTACGTCTGTTTACTTCCCATCGTGATTTTCCACCTACATCCAGAGGGAGGAGTAACGCCGTGTCCCTCTGCTTCAAACCTCCTGTGTCCCTATCTCACGCAGAGCAGAAGCCGAATTCTTCACCACTGCCCTCCACCTGCTGACCTGACCTCTGCTGCACTTATCTTGAGCCGCTCTGCCCCTCCCCCTGCACAAAGATCCACCGCCCTCTTTCTGTTCCTCCACATCCCAGCCCTTGGCACCTGCCGCTCAACTTCCCTGACCCCCTGAGATCTCTCTTCCGCAGGATCTTTACCAGAGAGTCTCTTTCTGTCTTTGTTTCAGCAGGAACTTCGCAACTGTTCAGCCTCATGAGTAAGGAGAGAAATGCAAATTAAAACCACAATGAGATACTATTTCACGCCCATCAGAAAGATAAAAAGTTAAAATTTGGTCATAGCAAGTGTTGAGGATGGGAGGGCAGGAGGACTTTGGTTTCATGCGGGGAGAGTGTCCTGGGTATGAGCCACTTTGGGAAAGTTTAGCATCAGCGAAGAACAGGTGACTCTCCTAGCATTCTACACCCGGGCCTGCTGCATCCCAGCGGTTCTTAGCCCTGGCGGCAGATCCCCTCAGGGAACACCAAAGCCTGGGCCCCACCCTTGCAGCCCTTCTGATTCAATTACTCTGGGTGGGACCCTTTGGTAGTAGCATTTTTGAAAACTCCTCAGGTGATTCTAGTGAGCAGCCAAGGTTGAGAACTGCTGCCCAGCTCTAAACCCAGAAGAAATGAGAATATTTCTTGCACCCTCGTTCATAATAGGAAACAAACAAACAAACTGGAAACAACCCAAATGTTTATCAACAGTAGAAAGGATTAATAAACTGTAATTAGTAAATTACAGTCCTATAATGGGATACTATACAGTGAGAAAAGCAAAAACTCCATGCAACAACTGGGATAAATCTAAAAACATTGTGTTAAGCAAGAAGAACCAACTCAAATACAGTTAGTTGGATTTACACAGGTTCAAAAGCAGGTAAATGAAACCCTTTATTGTCCAGGAATGTATATGGAGGTGGTAAAACTATAAAGAAAAGCAAGGAAATATTTACTGCAAAATTCTGGAGGGTGGTTAGTTGGGGGCAGAGGTGCTTCTAGAGAGGTTTTGATAATGTTTTGGGATTTTTTTTTTTTTTTGACGGGGTTAAGACATTTTTTTAATTGGAGTTGCTTTACCATGTAACAGCAAAGTAATCAGCCAGAAACACAGATATCCCTCTTTCTTGGATTTCCTTCCCACTCAGGTCACCACAGAGCATTGAATAGAGTTCCTTGGTTCTCATTATTGGTTATCTATTTTATACATATGGATGTCAACACCAATTTCCAAATCCATCCCAGATAATGTCCTATTTTAAGCACAGAAAGATGTTATTAGTCTTGAAACTGTACAATGGGCAATTTAGACACTCTTGCTAAGAATGATATATTTAACACATATTTTAAGTCACCTGAAGGGAAGCATCTCTGAAGATCCTAGCCAAAGTAGGATCCTGCCTTACAACACATCTTTTTTATTCCATTGCCTGCATGCTCAGTCATGTCGGATTCTCTGCGACCCCATGGAGTAGTCCGCCAGGCTCCTCTGTCCATGGGATTTCCCAGGTAGAGTGGGTTGCCGTTTCCTCCTCCAGGGGATCTTCCCCACCCAGGGATGGAGCCTGTGTCTCCTGCACTGGCAGGCGGATTCTTGACCACAGAGTCACCGGCGAAGCCCTTTTATTCCATTTACCCCATTCAATTTTCTTCAAAGCACTTAGTAGGGGCTCAAACAAGTGTTTGGTGAATGATTACTGGCTGGACCTTCTCCTAGTCACCCTGTGCAAGTCACTCAGCCTCTCTGAGCCTCAGTTTCCTCATCTGTACAAGGTCAGCGTCCTGTCTCCCTGCGATGCCGGATGGGTAGTGGCCGGAGGCGGCTGGTCCTCGAATGCAGTTGCCTGGGCCTCCTGCTCTCCCTTTCGCTGCGGACGGACACCCGCGCCCTGGAGGAGGTGTAAGGCGCCGGTGGCGGGGCCTTTCTCCGTCTGGCAGTCCCTTCCCTTCCGACGGAACTGTCCGGGCGCTTTATCCTGCCGGTTCGCCCACACACCCCTCCCTCCCAGAGACGGCGACGTGCGAGGGAGCTTTGGGCGAGGCGAGGCCCAGGGGCTCCAGGTCAGCTCCCGGGGATGCGGTCCAGGACTATACTTAAGATGCTGCGGCGTCAGGTCCTCCCGGAAACGGACCGGCTCTGCCCCCCCGCCCCACCCCGCGCCCTGCGCCCGGGGCCGCGGCCCTGCGGCGCCCTCTGCTGGCTGTCATGTGGGGCTGGACGCGCGTGCCGTGGATGGGGATGAAAACTGGTCCAGCTGCTTTGAAGAGCAGTTTGGGAACACTTCTTAGAGCCAGGACGAGGTGGCCGAGTGGTTAAGGCGATGGACTGCTAATCCATTGTGCTCTGCACGCGTGGGTTCGAATCCCATCCTCGTCGGCTTGTGGCTTCCATGCCCTGCCTTTAGCTGGGGCTTCCCAAGTGGTGCTTGTGGTTTTTAAGGGGGGGAGGGGGGAACCTCTTCTGCCAATGCAGGAGACACGGATTCCATCCGGAAGATCCTCTGGCAACCCACACGAGTATTCTTGCCTGAAGAATCCATTTCCCTCAACAAAGGCAATTATTTTTACCAGCGTCTTGTATGACCTTCCAGAGATAGTCTGTATAGAGACAAGGAGGTATATATATTTCCCTCAGCAAAGGCAATTATTTTTACCAGCGTCTTGTATGACCTTCCAGAGATAGTCTGTATAGAGACAAGGAGGTATATATATTTGTGGATGTTAATATGTACGCCTCATTTTATATAACACCAAGGGGAGCCTATACTTTAGCCTACTTGCTTTTACCTCTCAAGTAACTAACTATACTGCGTGTCTTGAAAGTTGTTCCGTATCTTTACACGTAGCTCCGGTAACCCCTTGTAGGGCTGCAGACTCTTTCATTGTATGGATTATATCATAATCACACAATTTATCTTACAAGGGGACTTGTGATAGGCATTTAGATTAGAATATAATTTTTTGCTACTACAAACAAGGGGGCAATTTCAGTGAATGTCTTGTACACACATCTTTGACCTGAAGTGCAAAGATATCTCATAAAAAATATTGAGGGAATTCCTTGGCAGTGGTTAGGACTCTTTGCTCTCATTGCCCTGAGGGTCTGGGTTCAATTCCTGGTCAGGAAACTGAGATCCTGCAAGTCATTTGACATGGCAAAAAAAAAGTTGTTGATACATTTGTCCAAATGTCCTCTAACAAGGTTAAACTAAATTGTACTTCCACCAGCAGGGAGCTAGGGGCCCTTTTCAAAACCTGGTAGAGGCAGGGTGTTGTCAGCTTTTTTTTTCAATCTTTCCCCATCTGATAAGGGAAAGTGAGATCTCCTAGTTACAATTTGCATTTACGTGATTGGGGTGGAGCAGTTTTAACAGCCTGTATTCTTTTCCTTTTCTCACTGTCCTGAACTGCATCTCTGTCGTTTGGTCACTGATGTGATGAACTTCTTAATCAATAAAAACTCGTTGTATATTAGGCTAGCTGACCCTGTTGATTAGATCATTAACCACTGAGTGGATCAATCAGAGAGTTCATCTCTGCCGGGAAGAAGATATTACCCACGAAAAGTTCAATGAATGAATCAAGGCTCAACCTCCACCCTTACCCTTGATTTCAAGAAACAAAACCTCTTGAGTGTCTCCCACCTGCCTGGACACAGTGATTCAGCCCTGGGCCTGACTCAGAAGTCCCTCTGAGAATCAAAAGTCACCATCTCAGAATGCGAAAGGGTTTCAAGGGAAGTTTCTGGGTCCAAGTCTGTTGGGCGTGGCCCAGAGCTGGGGACTCCAAGATGGATGAGCATTTTTTGTTCCCATTTGCTGAGCATCTGCTGTGTGCCAAGTTCTGTGCTTCACCCGCGTAGGTGTCCCGTTAGCATCCCCAAGTGGTATTTGACACTCTTGGGGAACAGTTAATACATTACAATGCAGACAGATTAGCCATCTGTCAGAAAGGAGAAAACTCTAGATGTAATGGAGTGGAATCGTATCAAGACATGAAGTGATAAAAAGCCAGGTGCAGAACAGCATGAACAATGTGATGGCATTTGCATAAAAGAGGGAGAAATATGTGAGTATTTCTTAGAAACACAGAAACAGCCTTTGGCAGGAGGACTGGAAACTGGTCTCCGGGATTATCTCTGAGGAGGGGATCTGGGTGGCAACCAGGCAGGAGCAGGAGAAGATGGTCTGTTACATGCCCTTTCCTGTGTCTTAAAAAATGTTTAAATCACTTGCAAGTATTAACCTCATTAATTTTTAATAGGGTAGCAAAAGTTGTCCATCACAGATGATCTGTTAAATACATCAGTCCAATCAATGGAATACTTTGCAGCTGGCAAAATCTCAAATCCTGTCTAAGAGTATATAGAGCCTCCCAGGCTCCCATCTCTCTCATAGAAAAAGCCAAAATGCTCATGATACCATGAGGCTGTGTGGAACTGGGCCCCTCGTGGCCCCTTGTGGCCCCTCTGAGCTCATTTCCAGGATGAGGCTGCAGCCACAGCGGACCCCGCCAGCCTCAGCCACTTGGCACGCGATGCTCCCTTTCTGTGGAGTATCTCCCCCGGAGACGGCCACCCGGCTCACCTCACCTCATGGCCGTCTCCTCTGGCACCGTGCCACCCCCTCTACCCTCCACCAGTCTCACACTCCTTACCCACCCACCCACCCCAGTACTCCACACATATCTGACACTGTGTGTATTTTATTTGTTTTGCTGATTATCCTTCAGATCAGAGGTTGGCAAACAAGAGCCCCCAGGCCAGATTCAACCTGTGGTTTATTTCTCTATGGCCCTTGTGCTACAAATAGCTTTAAAAAAAAAAAAAGAAAAGAAAAGAAACCACTGGACACCCAGGGAGGTCCACGAACAGCTTTTATAGACAAACATTTTATCAATTTGAAGAAAGGAAGCTCTACCCAGGCAGGAAGTATCTGTTTGGTTCACTGCTGTGACCTAAGCCTGGTTTACAGTAGGTGCTCAATTAATATTAGCTGAATGAATGAATGAACCGATATAACCTTTTAAGTGAAAACAAAACATTCAGGTGATCAGAATATCTCATAGGCTGCCTGTTGTGCAGCCTACATGTAGGCCCAGACTGTACAATTAGACCCAAGAATCTGGTTACTTCTGAGGTGGAAAGCAGACAGGGGTAGGAAGGAGACTTCTTTTTCTCCAAACTGTTTTGGTTTTTTAAAAATTATTTTATCATTCTTATTGTTATTTATTTTTTGGCCATGCTATGAGACATGTGGACTCTTAGTTTCCTGATTAGGGATTGAACCTTCGACCCCCTGTGTTGGAAGCATGGAGTCTTAACCACTGGACCAATCCCTCCAAACCATTTCTGAGCGGTATGAATGTTTTATTTCAGACAAGATCAGGCAGATTCAGGGTGGTGTGGCTGTAGATTCAACGTCTATTTCAGATGCATGTCACCATTTCAAATAAAATACTTTTTCATGAAAAACATCCAACCACAAAACCCAGGCAAAATTTAACTGTCTGCCGCTGAGACCTGGTTTCTTCATCTAGTGAATGAGGATAGTAAGTCGGGTGACCAGCCGGCCCTGCTTGCCCAGGGCTGCGGAAGCTCTGGGATGTTCCTGGGCAACCAGAAAGAGGTGATTTCCGTGGTTAGAAGGCAGTCGTCCAAAGCCTTGAGGGTGGCAGGCGGATGTGTGGGGACTGGGTGGGGCCCTGAAGGTAGACGTCTCTACACCTGCTGGGCCAGCATCATACCTAGAGGTCCACCGATGCTCCAGACCCGACACGGGTCCCTGGGATCTCGCGAAAGTGCAGTGCGCTTCTTGCCTGGCTAATCTCCGTGCATTTGCCACGGGGGTGGCCAGGCATTATCTCACAGAGTATCTGGAGCCCTAATTTGCTTTGGCAGCCTCGCCCCTCAGACTGCTGATAGTGCCATTATCTCCACTTCTGGGCAGAAGGCTGAACCTGTTTCCAGGAAAAGCCCCAGGGCCTCCTCTCTCCCCACCTGCGCCCACCTGAAGAACTTTGTGCATCTCTGGACAAAGATGTCTGGGAGATACTGCCAAGGAGGGGAAAGTGAGAACAACCATGTCCTTAGGTCAAAGGCTGTCACAAGATGCTACCTTGCCTGGGGCTCATCTCCCCCTCTCTCTCCACTGCTCACCTGCTCCAGCCTCTTCCTGCTCCCTCTTCACGCAGGTTCTGTCCCACTGCAGGCCTTGGCCTTTGCTGTTCCCTCTGCCCGGAATGCCCTTTGTTGGCTCTTCCTAGAGCCGTTCCCAGCTCATCCGTCACCTCAGAAATGCTCCTGTCATCGCCCTTTGCCACTGCTGCCACACTAGCCCATCTGGACGCCCCAGCAAGCCCTGAGTGCTAGGCGAGGTTGTTGTTGTTCAGGTCACTAAGTCATGTCTGATTCTTTGTGACCCCATAGACTGTAGCCCACCAGGCTCCTCTGTCCTCCACTATCTCCTGGAGTTTGCTCGAATTCATGTCCACTGAGTCTGTGAGGCTATCTAACCATCTCATCCTCTTCTGTAAAACAGTCAAGATTATCAACCCCATTTTACAGATAAAGAAACCGAGGCTCAGAGAGGTGACATGCCAACATGCTCAAGTTACAGTGAGCAAGCAATGAAATGTCCCTGGCTTAGTGGGTTAGGATTTTATAATAAACCAGCCAGACACAAACAAGCTCCTGTGCCCATGGAGCCCACAGGTGAGGGAGGAATCTGCCAGTTTGAGGGACTCGGCTGCGTCAGAGGAGTGAGACCCCAAGGGACACCACACTGAGATCACAGGGATGGGCAGGTGAGAGAGGGAAGTGAGGAGACATTCCCAGCAGCAGAGACTGCTGACCACCGTGACTAAGAAGCCCGGGGGCAGCTGAGTGCTCCAGGATGCGAGAGCCCAGGCCCCTTGGGCCCACTCCCCCAGGTGGCTCCAGCCACCGTGGGCCAGAGCAGGCACGCTCCAGCCTCAGCAGCTTTGCATGTGATATTCCCATTCTGTAAATAACTTCCCCACAGGTGGCCCTGGCAGTTCTTGAGATTGCCAGTCTTTTTTTAAAATTAGAAATGTCCAAATGAGAGTTTAGAAAACTATGGTCTGGGGACTTCCCCAGTGGTCCAGTAGCTTCAATGCCCAGTTTCCACCCCTGGTCAGGGAACCAGATCCCTCACACTGCAACTAAGTTTTGTGCTGCCGTGAAGATTGACAATCCTGCGTGTTGCAACTAAGACCCAGTGCAAATAAATACTTAAAAAAAAAAACAAAACTGTTGTGTTTTTAATGTATTTAATATGTTAACACTTTAAAGACATGTACACACATCTCTGCAGAGCACAAAGCTAGGGTCCTGCCTAGCCCTACCACCTGTGATTATATAATCCTGAATAGATCCCTTTAGAACTACAACCACCACGTAGACCGGGAGCTAAAACCTGAACAAGCCGTCTCAGAAGCCCTCCCTGAAGGCACGTGTACACAGACACACACACCCTCTGTTTCGACTTCACCTTGCTGTTCTCATTGATTCTAGAGATAGGGTTGCCAAACAAAATGCAGATATCCACTGAAACCAGAATTTAGGGGGCCTAGGATGGTTATGCACACACTGCTATAATCAAAATGGATAAATTACAAGGACCTACTGTATACCAGACGGAACTCTGCTCAACGTTAAATGGCAGGCTGGATGGGAGGAGGGTCTGGGGGAGAATGGATACACATACATGTATGGCCGAGTCCCTTCAATGTTCATCTGCAACTACCACAACACTGGTAATCAGCTTTACCCCAATCAAAATAAAAAGTCCTAAGTGTGAAAAAAAAGAATCTCACATAACCACAATAAACTTTTAGTATCAGACTGCACGGGACAGACTTCTTTATCTGAAATACAAAATTAACTGGCCCTCTAGTATTTTAGGGCTTCCCCCATAGCTCAGTGGTAATATGCACCTGCAACGGAGGAGATGCAGAAGAGCTGGGTTTGATCCCCGGGTTGGGACGATCCCCTGGAGAAGGGAATGACTACCCACTTGAGTATTCTTGCCTGGGAAATCTCATGGACAGAGGAGCCTGGTGGGCTAGAGTCCATGGGGCCGCCAAGAGTCAGACGCAGCTGAGCATGAGCATACACAAGCACAAAGGGCTCGCATTTCTATTTGCTAAATCTGGCAGCCCTGCTTAGCGGCTGGCGCTGCAGCACTCAGAGCACAGTCCCTAACCAGTCCCCCACTGGTGACTGACTTCTCATCTTCTGCTTACCGGGAACAATAGTCCCAGGAAAATCCTTGCACAAAGGGCACTGACCTCGTCTACAATTGTATCTCTAGGGTGTGTTCCTCAAAGTCGCTTAGTCACTCTCTGCCTGGATTCCTGTGGCCAGAACGTCAGGGCGTCTGCTCCATCTCCCCCGACAGCAGCCACCTTCTCTCTCTCAGGCTATCCCTCGACCTTGCGCTTTCTCCTTGTCTCTCTCCATCTCTCTTTCACTCTCTCTCTGGGTGTCTCTCTCTATTTTTCTGTCTCACCTCGTGTACGCTTCTGTCTGTCTCCCTGGACTCTGTCTGTCTCAGTCTCTCCTAGTCTTTCTCTGTATTTCTGCCTCTCTCAACTTCTCATTTGACACAGCACCTCTCTCTATAAAATACTTAAGATGTTTTGAATTTTTTATAAGGGAATTAAAACCATTATTTTAAAATTAATGTCTTAATTGAAGGATTACTTGACAATATTGTGATGATTTTTGCCATACATCAACATGAATTGGTCACCGGTACACACGTGTCCTCTCATCCTGAAACCACCCCAACTTCCCTCCTCACCCTATCCCTCAGGGTTGTCCCAGAGCACTGGCTTTGGTGTCCTGCTTCATGCAAAGCTTTGAATTAAAAAGAAATTAACTTGGCTGCATCGGGTCTTAGTTGCGGCTCGAGGAATCTTTGCTGCACACAAGATCTTTTCATTGTGGCCCCTGAACTCTCTCGTTTCGGTGTGAAGGTTTAGCTGCTCCACGGCATGCGGGATCTGAGTTCCCTGATGAGGCATCCAACCCGTGTCCCCCTGCATCAACAGGTGGATTCTTAGCCACTGGCTGGCCGGGGAAGTCCTGTATATAAAGCACTTAGATGGGTGGGCAAAGATGTATTTGGAAGGATGTTCGCTGTAGCACGGCCCATAACATAGTTGTGAAAATTAATAAAGGGTTATTGTTGTTCAGTTGCTAAATCTGAATGATTAGGCTCTTTGCAGCTTCATGGACTGCAGCACACCAGGCTTCTCTATCCTGCGCTATCTCCTGGGGTTTGCTCAATTTATGTCCATTGAGTCAGTGATGCCGTCTAACCATCTTCTCCTCTGCCGCCCTCTTCTCCTTTTGCCTTCAATCTTTCCCAGCATTGAGGTTTTCCCCAATGAGTTGGCTCTTCACATGAGTTGGCCAAACCTCACTAAAACGGAGTTGGGAGGCCAGAAAGGGGAGCTCTCACGCATAGACCACTAGAAGTCAACACAGACCCCGACAGATGTCCCTCGCATCTGCGGTAGGAAGGGACACTATTTTACTACTGCCAACAGTAATAAGAAAGATTTCCTCCTTACTCGTCAACAGCTTGGCCACTGAGAGACTGTTACCATGCAGCCAATGAGAAGGCACTGTCCTTCAAACTCCCAGTTCCCTCCAAGGGCCTTTGTGTTTACAACAGCCTCTCCCAACTTCCCCTTCTCTGAGTTTCCTCTCCTTTATTTTACTGGACTCGCATTGAGTTTGCCACCTGTGCATGTCTCAAGTTGAAATTCTTTGCTGTTCCTGAATAAACTCATTTTATTAGTTAAAATCAACAACAACCGATTGTGTTACTGTTTTAGGTTAACAGAGTCAAACTGGAAACCTAAATACTCATTGATAAATAAAAGTAAGGTCCATCCTCACCAGGAGGGTCAGGCAAGCGTTAAAAATACCACAATGACAGGAAAGATGTTGAGAGATAAATCATGGAGTGAAAAATGCAGGTTATAATATAGACAAGAAGTAAAGCATTCACTTATTTTAAGTTTCAACCAAAACTATGACCCAAGGACATGTATTTCATTACTAAATGATCACTGATTGTCTGTGGGGTAGGATGAGGAGTGGTTTCCACTTTTTTGTTTTTCTGCTTTACCTGTCTTCTGTTATTTTCTAAACAATAAGCATTAGAGTTGTTTGTTTAAGGGGACCCTGGTGACTCAGCGGTTAAGAATCTGCCTGCAACGCAGGAGATCCTGGAGATGCAGGTTCAATCCCTGGGTCAGGAAGATCCCCTGGAGGAGGGCATGGCAACCCTCTCCAGTATTCCTGCCTGGAGAATCCCATGGAGAGAGGAGCCTGGCGGGCTACTGTCCCTCAGGTCACAAACTGTCAGACACAATTGAAGCAACTGAGCACGTATTACAGTTTTTAACATCGTACATATTTGCTCTTTATCATTTTATGTATTTATACACAGGGGCACACCATTTTTTCCTGAGCCATCTGAGTAACTTGGAGACATCATGTCCTTTACTTTTATCATTTTGGCGTGGCTGCTCCTCGTGGCATGCAGGATCCTAGTTCCCTGACCAGGGACTGAACCTGTGTTCCATGCAGTGGAAGCAAGGAGTCTTGACCCCTGGACCACCAGGGAAGTCCCATCACGTCCTTTAAACTCTTCCACGTCTATCTCCTAAGAGCAAGGACATTCTCTTATGCGACTGTGGTGTAACTCAAAATTAGGAAATCTCACACTGATAAAATACTGTTCCTTGTTCCACAATCCTTATTCAATTGTTAGCAATTGGTCCATGAACACCCTTTAGAGGAACCCCCGTAACGTCAAGGATCCAAGCCAGGATCACGCAGCTTTGCAGCTGGTTGCAGCCTCTCTGGTCTTCTTCGACCTTGACATTTTGGAAGAGGTGGAGCTGTTTCGTAGCCTGCCTCCCAGTTTGGATGAGTTGCCTGACGTTTCCTTACAACGGTCTGAGTGTGCGCCCTCAGTCGTGTCTGACTCTGCGACCCCAAGGATCGTAATCTGCCCGGCTGCTGTCCACGGGATTCTCCAGGCAAGAACACTGGAGTGGGTTGCCATTTCCTTCTCCAGGGGATCTTCCTGATCCAGGGATCAAACCCGGGTCTCCTGCATTGGCAGGCGGATTCTTTACTAGTGCCACTTGGAAAGCTGTTCCTTACAATTAGACTCTAGTTAAATGTTTTTCTGTCGGGACTCTCAGAAGTGCTGCATTCTCCACTGTGTCCCATCAAGCCACCTGTGACTTGTCCCATTATCAGTGATGTTAATTCTGATCCCTTGGTAAAGGAGGAGTCTGCTAGGTTTCTCCACTGCGAAGTCACTCATTTTCAGTATTTACTTTTACTTATTTTGCTGCGCTGTCTTAGTTGCGGTATTCAAACTCTTAGTTGTGGTGTGTGGGATCTGGTTCCCTGAACACGGGTCGAACCTGCGCCCCCTGCCTTGGGAGCATGGAGTCTTAACCACTGGGGCACCAGGGAAGTCCCAAGGTTAGTGACTTTTCCTTTGTGAATAATTTGAGGGGTGATCATTTGAGACCAAACAGTTTAGATGATTTTTATAAGCAGAAAAGGTATCATTAAAGTCTTGCAACCTTTAAGAACTGAGCTTGCCCACCCAATTCTAACCAACAACGGAGTGGCTGCCCTACCCCAGCAGCCAACAGATGTGTTCTAAGACTAGCCTGTCTTATAAGACAGAATTTCCTACACTAGCCTAAGGACGGCTTCCCTGGTGGCTCAGGCGGTGAAGAATCTGCCTGCAATCTCTTTGCAACCCCGTGAACCATAACTCACCAGGCTCCTCATCCACAGGATTCTCCAGGCAAGAATACTGGAGTGGGTTGCCATGCCCTCCTCCAGGGGATCTTCCCGATCCAGGGATGGAACGCGGGTCCCCTGCACCGCAGGTGCCTTCTTTAACTGAGCCGCCAGTGAAGCCGAACAGGCAGAAGGATCCCACATGAGCCTCTTTAGCTCAGAAGGGGAAGCACTTTCCAGACGTCCCACAGCCAGAGGCCAAGTGCAGAACCGCGACAGGCCCATGACCTCAGACCTCCGCGTGTGGAACCCGCTACTGCGATGTTTCAGGGCTGTTGCTAAGGCACCTGAGGTCTTGTTTCATGGAACAGGGTCACTTCTTACCTCACTGGAGCTCCCAAACGTGTGTGTCTGTGGTGGAGGACGGTGGGGACAGGGGTGGCAGGGAGGTGGGTCTGTTCTCCAGAGAAGACAGGCTCAGTAAGGCCAGCTGTTGAAGGGTCAGAGCTGATATCAGAGCCAGATGGGACTCCCTCGTGACAGACAAGAACTTCCCCTTAAAAAGCCCAACAGTCTTCTGGAGGCTCCCCAAGCAAACTGAGGTTAATAAAAACCGGCATTACAGGGTACCAGTTGGATAAATCATGAGATTTATTTATATTTCACTTTAAAAGCCAGAACATAACAAACGTCACTTTCTGGAAAGTCATCTTATTAGAAATACATGAAGTGCACTTAATACAATGAAATTCGTTTCTTGGTACCATTGTGAGACCACCATCAGGTTCCCTCAAATGAAGGTTTTGTTAAATTTCCCTCTAAACCTAGGCTGAGATGATCTCAATTCAGGGGGATCAGAGCGAACTTTTTCCAGAAATTACAGTGAAGAAGCTGTTAACAACACCCGGGCCCTCCCAAGCGACAGCACATTAGAGAAAGTTACTTTGCCCCACAGGGCCTGGTCCCTGCCGGTTCCTGAGCACGTGCGATCTCAGTGGCAGGGAGGGTGAGGCCCCAAGCAGCGGTGTCCAGGCCCAGAGCCCTGGGTCACCTGCAACTTCAGCCACTAACCAACAAAAATATCCCTATTCAGACAGGAGGTCTAGTAGGGAAAAATGAACCTAAATAGGGAGCCTTCTGGTCTACCAGAGGTTCTGCTCCTCCAGATGAGACAGCCCATGGCCTTATTTGTTAACATTGGTGAAACAGGGTGAACGTGAAGCTTCTTGAGCTGTTAGCAAAGCAAGTTTCCGGCGGACAGCTTCCACGACCAACTGCTCCCAGAGGTGTGCTGTACCTCCTGACCTGCAGGTCTTGTCAGAGAGACAGCAGGCGGGGAGGCTGACTTCCCCTAACTCCTCCGCCTTGAAGGCAGGTCTTCACACACTGATTTATGTGTTGAAACCAGTTTTATAAGGAAAAAATTTGTGATAGGAAAGCAACCCTCAGGTTAATCTAAGTTGCCAAATAAGAGATGAAAGAACTAGTACCCACTGGGGCCCTGGACCCCTCTTTGTGCTTCGAGGACAAGAATGTAAGCAGGTTCCCAAAGAGAGAGGCAAACATGAATAAATCATTGGAAAATAACTCACTGGTTTGAAAAAAATCAGAACCCAAAGCTGTGGCCCTCCCACCTCACTTAAGTTGACCCTTCTCCTTGCTTAGGAATAAATGGAGTTTAAGTTTCCTAAGTCAGAAACACTTCTTTTCACTAAAAATATGTGGTTACACCTTACCCTAAGAAGGCACCATGCAGGCATTTAAAGTTGAACCAGTTAATCCTAAGGGTGTGCAGGAATGGGAGGGAAACAACGCTCATCAGAACTTCCAGGATCAGACCACGGCAAGCTCAGGACACCTACTCCCACGGGACTCATGAACCGTTTCCCATGAGGCGACTCCAGCTTCCGGCGGCTGCTGCCAACAGCCAACAAACAGGAACTCGCACAGCACAGGAGCAGCTCCATCACCCACGAGATGCCTGACCGCCAGAGCCCACACCGCCCGGGGGCAAGGAGAGGAGACACTGGTCTCACCTGCGCTATCCATGACCCAGAAAAGGTCCTGGCTGGCTCGGAGGACCTGAGAGATCAACACGGGACAGGACAGGAGGTGCGAGCGTGATGCACGGACACGGGGGCAGCTGGGCTCCCTTCTGGAGACGGGACAGAGGCTCCTCGGGGCGGCTGAGGAGCAAGACGAGAGCAGACGGGAGACACGCAGGTGAGCGGAGCCCCCAGGGAGGGCGGGCCCGCTCCCTGTGCGAGTGACCCTGCCCGAACACCAGGCCCGCTGCACACTCGGGGGGTGAGTTCCATCCTCCACATGGAGCTGAGGCCGGGCGCACCGGGCGCCTGCTCACTGGTCGATGATGGAGCGCTGCAGCACCTGGTTCATCATGTCCTCTTCATCCACGTCGTAATCCTGCGGACAACACAGACGCTCAGCAACCGTGTGCAGCTGAGGGACTCACTGTGGGGCGGAGAAGGAGGGCGTCTGAGCAGAGCTCTGGAGGAGGGCCAGGGCCCAGCTGCACAGTCTGCAAAGCCAGCTGCCTGACCCTGGGCAGCTGCTTGATTTCCAGGCTGCAGCTGCCTCACCCTGACTGTGAACATGCCCTCGGCACCCTCAGACGGGTGGGCACCTGCGTGAAGCCTGGCACAGACCAGGCACTCAGAGCTGGAGTGCCCGGGGTGAAAACAGCCTCTCTGGTTCACTGAGGCAAAGCTATCTACTTTGGCCTGTCTTGGCAACTGTATTCATCTTTAACAAAAAGATGCTAATCTTGAAGTCTGAATTTCAGATACTCTCATTAGGACAAGAGTAAATTACTCTTTAGGACAACTCAGGTAAGAGTCATGCTTTCCATCTTAGGTCCTGAAACACAGCATTGAGACGGAATGCTATTCTCAAATCCTAACCTGACACCTACATATGTAAATAAAAGGTTTACCTGAGACAACTAGCTGGATCTGCCACCATAATGCCAAGACAACAGTGTGCCCTTCAAACCACTCAGCTCCAGGAGAAGGGTGCAAACTTGATGACCACGTTTGGCTCTTTTCTTTAATTTTTAAATTGAAAAAACATTTGGCTGCACCAGGTCTTCATTACGGCACACAGAGTATTCAGTTGTGGCGTGAGAAATCTAGTTCCTGATCAGGGATCAGACCCAGGCACCCTGCACTGGGAGCATGGAGTCTCAGCCACTGCACTCCCAGGGAAGTCCCAGAGTGTCTGATTTGACCTGAAGTACTTTAAGAAATAAATATGGGACAGTTCAGTTCAGTCGCGTCTGACTCTTTGTTACCCCATGAACTTCACATGAAATTCTGCATTTCCAGCTCCTTGGTATCTGGGCAGGAAGGAACCTGGCAACATAGTGCCCGGCTCTGCCCCCATGAGCTGGAGCCGCTGGCAGCATGATGAGTCATATACACTGTCCAGCTTGCAATTCCCCAGGACAATCACTTCCATGACTTGCCGGACCCATGGGCTTCTGGGCTTAAGGATCCCAAACCAGGTTCTGTAACAGCTAGAAGCCATATATGAAAGAAAGTGGATAAAAATCTTGGAAAACATAAAAGGAAGCTCACTCTGTCTCAGTCTCGATGGCTGGCCAGTTCCCTTCCTTAAACGCCACAGAGCTGTCATTTCAGGGAGCACATCACATCAGTGACAAACCCCCCGGGGGCCTGCAGTTCTCGGGTGAGGGGAGGGAGGGAGCCGTGTGGCCTGCCGGGTGCGAGGGGGCGGCCAGGAATCAGCGCCCAGGCTGCAGACTCACCACAAAGGTGTCGTAGGAGAACTGGTGCCGGCGCTGGAGGTGCTCGATGAAGTTGGCGCTGCGGTAGTTGGGGTCTCCCCAGGGCATCGAGGCGCATATGGGACACACCTTCCAACACAGAAGCATGGTGTCAGGGATGGCTTAGGTACTTGGTGCCTGAGCAGACCCCAGCCCTCTGGGGACTGTGTCTGGCCACCTTTCCTGACTCCCGGCGCAGCACCTGGTCACACCCTCAAGGGCACATCCACATCCCAGAAGACATCAATCTCCTAACGGACAGGCAGGGCAGGGTGTGGGTGGTGGGTAAAGGCTTAAGGCATGACACCACCCATTTCTAATCCCCTACTGAGGAGAGAACAGGGTGTCAGTGTGTCAGACCAGGAGGGGCCCAGACAGAGCCTTCCAACCCAGTGGGCAAAATGATAATAAAAGCACAAAGAAAACCAAGGAAATGACAGGTGAGCAATGTCCCAAGGAAGAAACACAGTCTTACATGCTATTTTTATAAAGTAAACGTTCAGATAAAGGGGTTCAGGGGGAAAAGCCTTCACACAAGAGGCTGATTCCGGCTTTGAAGAGTCGGAGGTATTGGAAAGACAAAGAGTACATGGCAAACAGCCAGTCAGTGTGGCTAGAGTGGAAAATTCCTGGAGAGAGGCCGAGAGGAGTGGGAACAGGGAGACCAAGGCCTAAGTGGGCTGGATTGGCGATGGCATGTCACCATTTACTTTACAAGGAAGATATGGTGACAGAGGGGGTTGACATGAGAAGAATGTGACATGATGGGCAGCTCCTCGAGTGGAAGAGCTGGTGCTATGGAGCAGAGCACGGTCAGGACCAGAGTCTGAGGAGGAGACTTCCGAAGGGCAGGGCTCAAACACTGACCGTTATGGAGTTCTGCAGGAGGGCAGAATGGGGAGGGGCAGGGGCTTTAAAGAAACAAAGTAATCAGAGGGATTTCAGGAAGACAAAGGAAGGGGGAAAAGGAGACAACTAAGCTGTAGTATCAGATACCACAGAGGAGTTTACCAATACCTATCAAGATTATGAATATAGTTAACCTTTGACCAAATTAATCCATATCTAAGACTTTACTAAGAATAATTTTTTTCTTTTGGTTAGAAGTAGAATTTACTGATGGCCTTGACTAAGGAAGGGACAAGGCCTTGTCCAGGGGCCTTGATTAGGGATGAAGCTGACCCTAGAGCCATTTGGGATGGGCCTACTTTTCAGCCCCCAGGTTTTCAAATTCATCTGCATTAAACTTAGCAAATCCCTACTTCTTGAAGATATGGATCTTCTGGTGGCCAGGGGAACTTGAGCTTGGCCTTGAAGAGGGCTTCACTCACACGTGCCTTGTCCAGCGGCTTGGTGCAGATGGGCATTATGGCTTGGCCCATGTGGGCCCAGGCCGCCGCGCCTTGGGGCTTTCCAAAGGCACCCTACATCCCGGGCTGGAGCCTAGACTGGGAACAGCATGAGGCCAGACAGGAATGTCCGTGGAAAAAGCCTGTCTCCAAGGTCCCTTAGGGCAACCCATCCAGGCAACAGGTCGCACACACTATCAGGGAGGATGCTGTCTGTGGTCACTGCACGCCAGGCCCCAGAGAAAGGAGCACAGTCTGCTTAACTGGCGTCAGTTCAAGACTTTGCTTCACAGACATAAAAAAATACAGGTGAAGGTATCTCAAAATCCATGGCAGGCTTTTCAAATGCACCATGAAAAACTTCACAACTATAGGAAATAATTTAATAAACTATTCGTTATCCCCAATGCCTAGATTTAAGTGTGGCACACTTTCTTCAGCAATAGATGAAGCATTTAAAAATCAGATAAAACAATTCACCCTTAACTCTTTCAGAACAGTCCTAAAAATACGTTTCCTTTACAATATTACTTATTATCTCACCAATCAATCAACCATGTTTTAGTAGCAATTAATATCCAGTCCTTAGATTTTTAGATACTGTCAGAAGTAACACTGACATTTGTCAATAAGGGACCAGTTAAAATCATGGTACAGACCAGTAATGGAAAACTGGCAGCTCATTAAAACAAGAATCCGATCCACAGGTACTGACATGAAACCAATGTCAGCGACACCGGTTACAGTGTGCAGAATGCGCTGTCACTGGCATCAAAAGGGGGACAAGAAAAGGAGGACATGCATGAATCATATTTCCGATCAAAAGCTAGAAATGTCCCTGGGTGACACATTTTGTACTTTCCACACACAGAGTGAGCACTACTCAGAGGCCAATGGGCAGCCCACAGAGGTGCCTCTGATGCCTTGAAGGCAGAACTGGTTTAAGTGCCAGGATACTGCTGGGTTCCAGTACTGATTTTGCATGAACCAGCTTCATCTGCTTAGCGTGGGTACCATTTGTAGGCTTCCAGAAATGAGTGCAGGGAAGATGGTGGCAGGAAATGAATGAAAGTATCTCTGTCATTTGATTTAACATCCATTTTAGTTTTCATAATTAGCAACATAGGTAAGTTTACCTGGCTAACTCTAAAATGGAAATGGGTAGTGGGGGCAGGTGGTGGTGGCTGTCTCTGTGTCTAAGCTCACTTGCTCTTTCAATCAGTAATTAGTTATTAAGAACTGTAACTAAAACATCTTGAAGCAGCAGCTGAAAACTTGGCTTTGGGGTGTAAGATAAACGGGAAAATAGAAATGAAACTAGAGAGAAAGTTGTATTAAGACCCCGTCTGTCAATCATGTTAAGAGGGTAGGGTAACACTGCTGAGATGGACCAAATTCGAACTTTTTTTTTAAAGAAAACCACGTCAGCCTTGATATTTAAATTAAATGTCAAAGACTGATAAGCACTTTCCTAATACTTCCATCTAAATTCTCTTTCTCCACAACTATGAAGAAGCTATTCAAACAGAAAACAGTAACTTCATGCAGAAACTTGGCAGACACCAGGAGATCCAAATTAACATTACCAACAGTGGGAGCAACAGAGGTCACTTGACTCCCCTGATGTGTACGCAGAGGACAGAGCACCCACGTGTGTAATCATGAAGAAACAGACAAACCCAAATTGAAGGACAAGCTACAAAACAAGCGGCCCACCCTCTTTAAAAAATGTCAAGGTCATGAAAGAAAGAAAAACTGAGGACTAAAGGGACTTAGCATTCAAATATAACACAGATCCAGGATCTGTGGGCTGGGGAAAACTGACTTGAAGGACATTTCAACTGTTAAAATTTAAATGTGAGCTGCAGATCGGGTATTGGCTTGTATCGATGTGACAATTCCTGAGTGTGAAAATTAAAACACACAAAAAATGTGGTTTTCTAAGAAGGTACACTTCTTCCTAGGAGATACGTGTTGCAGTATTTAGGGGCAAAGGATCACGGTATCTGTAATCTACTTTCGAATGGCTAGCACAAAATATGTATACAGAGCATGGTTAAGCGAATACGGTAAAATCTTAATCTGTGAGTCCAGGTGAAGGGTACATTAGAGTTCATTAACTAATCCTGTAACTTTTTGTAAAGTCTGACTTTTCCCCCCATAAGAATTTAAACAACAAAACCCACAAAACAAAAAAACTCAAGTTTCTCTTACCACAGATTTGGTGTCCGTGCTATGGGATAACTTGCAGTGTTCCACAAGTCCTTCTTGATCAAAATTCTTCTCAGGACAGTAAGGACAAGGGAAAGTGTACCGGTTTGGGACACTTCTGGAAGATGAAGGCAGGAAAAAAGAAGAAACTTCTCTGTGGGCACCTTTCCACACAATTTCAACCACTGGCCCCTCCCCAAAGTAGCAAAGTTCACTAAATGCATTAGGACAGGGATTCTGGTGATCACTTCTCAGTCAGGTCAAATGTTTTGAAAGTAACAGTCTAGCCCGCATTTGAAGCGAACATGCGAGTCCTCCATAACCACCCGAAAACAAAAACTTACACCAGCTTTAGCCAGCCTAACAACTACACCTCTGTTCTCCAAAACTCATGAAGACAGACATCGACCAGAGAGAGTGACAGAACCATTTACCTTGGCTGACGAGACGCGTCCTTGGTGGTGGCCTTCACACCTTCCATGATGTAATTCTGGTATTTGGAACAGGTAGCCACATGTGCCCGGATCTTGGACAGGAAGAACTTAGGCAGGAAGGATCAAAGCCCACAAGTTAGCTGGGATCTTGTACCCAATCCAACACAGTGCCAAAGCAAAGGCAAGATGTAAACTAGACCTATACTGCCCTGGGGAGGCAAAGAACCTCACAAGACTCCTGGCTCCATGGAAGGGACTGAAACTCTGATTTTCTGCAGGGTTTCTATTAGTATCAAGGCGGATGTTTTACTTGAGCAAACCAGGATATCTGCTTCCACTTTAAAATCACTCTTGGAGAGGTTTGTTTCATGATATGCTCTCTGCTCACAGAGACACTCCAAACCCAGTTAAGTGTCTAAAGTTTTCTACCCCAGCACTTAAAATTAGCCTCCTTTCAGCATGCCAAGAACCATGTTCTAAGTGCAGCAGAGACAAGTGATGATTTACATAAAAGGGATAAAGGCCAGTAATCCTAGTTAAATAATATTCTGTCACCAGATTGTGATCAATGAAATTACCAAAAAAAAGAAAAATCAGATTCTGAATTCTACCTAATAAAATCTAGTCTTTGCAAGACAGAAAGACAAAATTTTACTTCAATATCTTGAATTTCTAAATCAAAAGAAACTGGAAGGAAAAATATGTTTCAGTACTTGCGCTCTGGCTTATCATGATGCTTCTGTCTTATCGCTAGCTAAAGAACTTGACTTCAAGCTGCCAGTCAAAGAGCTCCAGGTTAAAGGGGATGGGAACTAGCTCTACTCAGAACTATAGCCACTGTGTACCTGTAGCGCCAAATCCTCTGAAAGGAGGCAGGGTAAAGGGACACCCAGTCCATGCCTGCTCTCACTAAGGTTTAAACTGAAGAGACTGACATGCAAGGGTGTCCGGTAAGTCATGGAGTGAAAGAAGTTTTCAAAAGTGCAAAGAAGTTGTAGAAATACATATTATAGTAGGATCCTATTTTGTAAAAATCCTACATCTGTTTATATAAAACCCACACCTGTGTCAGAGAGCAGGAAAATGTTTTGCAGCCTTCTAAACTGAAGTATTTTTAAAAAGGTAATCTCTGGAGTGGGGAACAAACCTACATTAATTTATATTTTTGTGCTGTCGGGAATTAATGAAATCACAATTATTTAAAACCCAGTAATTCTGTATATATCACTTTTGAAAATAATAGTATTTCTCCTGTGCAGTTATAATTATTTTAAAATAAATATTCTTGACTCTAATACGGTCATACAAAAAAAGAACATAGATGCATTTCAAATACTGGACACCGCTATTATCAAATGTCCTCATACTGACCTTTGTACTACAATTCCTCCTTGCCAAATGCCAAAAGCTGAACAAGTTTTATATCTGTAGTAAAATATATCACAAAATTTCCCCTCAAACTCACTGCAGCAGGTAACTTTGAGGCATTGACTTCATTTTATACTTTAAAAAATGGAGAAATATCACTTTGTCATATTCTAATTAAATTTGTGTATGCTGCTTTGGGAAAAATGGGTCTTTTACAGAAAAAAAACTGGGATAACTGATTTCTATGGTTTTCAAAGCTAAGCTATGTAATATGCTAAACCAATTCTTTAAAAGAAAAAAACAAACCACACAACCAATCAGGTTACCAAAATGCAACAGCAGGGCCACGGCCAGCCAGCATGCACACGTGCTGCTCGTCACTCAGCCACGCTCTAAGTTCCGAAACAAGGCGGCAAGCCTGTGTTACCCATCTTACAGAGGCCGACTGCTCCGCCCCACTCCCACATACATTTTTACGGCAGCCGTGGCAGGAAGTCTCTGTGCTCTCAATCTGCCGCTCGAGCTCCAGGGCTCGGACGCCAGGCGCCAGAGCGCTGCGACACACGCCACAGACAGGCTTCTTCGGCTTCAGACACTCCTGCAGGCATGCAGAGCAAAAGCTAGAACAAGACACACAGAGAACCGGCGTCATGCATCGTGGAGACAAGACGACAAAAATGGATCAACTTTTCAAAATGACATCAATGGATAATGAACTAAAAACTACTCGATCTCTGCTCTCGATTCAGTCCTTCTGGGCAAGAAGAATGGTGGCGGTAGGTAGGCAGTGTTCCTTGCAAAGGACACACAGGTCCAACGACAGAAATGAACGCAAACTACCACGACACATGGCAGAAGGTGCCACGGCACAGTCTTCAGTCCTTAGCCCTGGCCACCGAGGGATCCTGCTGGGCTTTCCCGAGCTTCAGCTTCTCTTCTGTGAAGTGGAGACCGCAGTGCCTGCCTCGAGAATCTAGGGAGGATGGGTCACGTACAGTGGACTCTGAGGACAGTGTCTAGCACGTATGAAATGCACCATAAGCAGGAGCAGCCATCAACAGAGGTGAATGCAAAGCGCTATGGAAACACAGTTAAGAGCAGCCAGCTGTAACCCGAGAAAGACAGCAGTGGTTAGACTGCAGACAGCATACACGAAAGAGCTTAGAAGAGTTCAGTGGCAGAGGAGGGGAAGAATATTCCAGGCCCCTAGACTTCTATTTCTTTACATGCATTGTGCATGTTTACCACTCTGCCTCATAAGCCCCAGGTACTTAAAGCAAGGTACCAACCAAACCAAAATCGAGTTTTAGAAAAATAATTCTGGGATTAGCATGGACAATAGAGTTGTCAGTTTTAAAATTTTTTTTTTTCAGATGAGAAAAGAAACCAAATAGATGGCCAAAGGCAAGAGATCATGAGGGCCTGACTGAGGCAATAAAGAATTCAGGAAATGATTTGGGGATGGATTCAGGAGGACTTGGCAATTTGCTAAATTTGGAAAACAAAAGAAGTTAAAGATGACCAACTTTCTGTATATCTGAAGCCTAGACTGGTGGTGATGCTGAGATAAGGTACAGAGAAAGAAGGAATAATGAGGCAGGAAAGCACCCCAGCTGCATTTGCAACTCAGAGATCTAAGGCAAGATAGCAAGATCTGCCAGGAAGAGCTCTGGATATGTAATCCAAGGTAATCTGCACATTTGTTTTTTACTGTCTCTAACATTTTTCTCCTTTTTGTCCTTTCGCTGGACGTCAATGCTGCTTTTTATAGCTGTGACTCAGAGATCAATGTTCACAAGCCACTCTGTGCCTGTCACACCTAACAAACAAGCCTGCTTTTAAATGGCCCCTGTATCTTGGACGGGCTTCCCTGGTGGCTCAGTGGTAAAGAATCTGCCTGCCAATCCAGGAGACACAGGTTCGATCCCTGGGCTGGAAAGATCACCTAGAGAAGGAAATGGCAACTCACTCCAGTATTCTTGCCTGGGAAAACCCATGGATGAGGCGCCTGGCAGGCTACAGTCTATACGGTCGCAGAGTCGCAAAGGACTTAGACAGTGAACAGTGTTGGTCTGGCTTTCAGTTTCCATTTCCTACTGATGGGCCTTTTTCAGTCTTCTAGATGCCCCACCCTTCCTCTTATAATTCTCCGCAGACAAGTCGTCCTGGGCACCCAGCCACCTGCCAGCCTCCAGCTGTTCCACTAATGTGGAGAGGGATGTAAAAGTCAGGGCTTGAAACAAGTTTTATAAGAACCCAATGCCCCGTGCGGCTAGAGCTGCAGTGATGCCGTTTTCAAGCACAAGAGCTAGCAAAAAGCAACCAGGCAGAGCAAAATGCACTGGGTGGGAGTTAAGGGAGATGTGGGGGCCCTCACAGAGATCCTGCCATCTGTTTTGAATCAGCATCGAACTGATGAACACATGGAGCTAGTATGGCGAGTATAGACAAGAGCCAAGGTTTGCATATCAGTACTGCCCCTTGACCTCTGACCTTGGAAAGGTCCACCTGGCTCAAGGAAACCTCAAATTTTGCTGCTCTTTAGTTGGTAACCTGGGCTGGGTCAAGCCTATTTATAAGCCTATTTATAAATGTAAATTAAATCCAGTGAAGTAATCCAAAATTAGGTAACCCTAATGAGGGCTGATTCACAGAGAAGAGAATTCAACTGGAAAGCTACCTAGGGGCAACTTCAACTCTCACAAAGTGTGCCTTCACCAGTTTCTTAAGTTTGTGCGGCCTTTACCCGATCACTCCCCCATCCCCCACTCACATGGGCTTTATCTCTGTGATACTTTCCCAGTGGACAATGAGTTTGACTGACAAGAGTCTGAACACTGCTAGTACTTATTTAATGATCAATTCAGTGGACTGTGAACTTTGAGGGCAGAATCACCTTGCTTCTTAGGATGTTCGCCAACCTGGCACATAGTGTGTATACAAGTATTTTTAGATAGTTGAATATAAGATTGGAAGATGGTTGCTCAAACACTACACTGGGTACTTGGGACAGAAAGAGGTGCAAAACACTGCCCTCATGAACCCTAAGTTTTGCTCTCTGAAAGGCAGGAGGAGGAGTGCCCCGGAGAGAAGCAGGGAGATAACTGAAATGGGGAGACTGACAAGGGAGGTTACTAGAACTGGGCCTTGAAGTCTGGAAAGGATTTGGACAGGAGAGGGGCTGAAAGGGCAAGAAGACTTCCAGGCTAACTGAACTGCAAGCAGAACAGCCTGAAGCTGGAAAGAGCGTCGGGGTGGCTGAGGAGCCCTTGCCAGGCAAACAGACACCCGGTCCATCGGGGAAGGACAGGCAATGGTGAGCCAGCCCCGAGGGAGCCTCGGTGCCCTCACCTGCAAAATGGCTGCCACGTCTCTGTCCCCACAGGACTGCTTCAGGAGCAAGAACGCCCAGCAGGCGCCTTCTGTGCCTCCTGACCAGCGGAGGGGCCCTAACACCAACCCCAAGCGATGCCCGCCGGGATAAGCGCTGCGGGAGGCCACAGAGCAAAATCCAACCCCCAGCGGCAAAAGGCGACAATTCTTTCCACTCAGCCGTTTTGCGGGTCTGATGGAGCAAGGCTTCCATTCAAATCTGGCCAACCTCAAAGCCCACCCCAGAGCCAGTTACTGCACATTCTCACACAAGCTCCTTCGTCCTCACAAGCATTCTACTAACAGCATGGAGGCTCTGAATTTCAAACACAGCGCAACACGCCCCGCACGCCTGCGGGAATGCGGACCACCGCTACCTGCCAGCCCCCGACCTCCTCCCCGTGAAGGGCAGACGGGTCAGGTCTCCTTCAGGACTCCCCCTTTGTCCTTTTGGTCCAGTCGAGCGTGTCTCCAACTTCCGAGCACACTGAACTGCCGGGCAGGGCCGGACACTGGACATGGCATACCTGAGGCGCCACGGGCAGCCTGTTCGCGGGGACCCGGCGGGGCTCGGGCTCCACCAAGCCCCCAGCAGGGCGCCACTCCGCCATCACGCGTCGGAGGGGGCCCGGGACACAGCGGACGCTCAACCGAAGAGCCGGACGCTGGGGAGGAAGCGGGGCGGAAGAGAAGAGCGCCCCGCCGACGTCCACGGGCCCCCGGGAGCCCCGCGGAGACGCGCCTCGAGGCCAGGCCTCCCGCTCCCGCCGGAGACCCTTCCTGCTGGGGCCTCTCTCCTCAGCTCCATTTTCCTCCCCCCTGCCCACCACCACCCCTATCGGGCCCCAGCCCGCCACTTACACGTGTCCGCAGGGCACCTGCACCGGCTTCTCGTACACCTCCAGGCACACGGGACACGTGAAGCGGCCCAGGGGGTCGGCCTCCGCCGCGGGTCCTGCCAGCTGCGCACCACCATCACGGGCCTGGGGCTGCGCCTGCGCCGCCATCTTGCCGCCGCGGAGCGCCGCGCCTCAGCGGCCGCGGAAGAGGCGAAGGGGCGGAGCGAGAGCGGTGAGGACCGCTCGGGGCGGGGCTTATGGAACGTATGCCGGGATTGGGGCGGGGCCAGCGGGCTGGCCACGCCTCCCGGCCCCTCAGACGCTAGGGAAAAGGGCAGACCCGGATCCAGAGACTGGTATGAGGGGAGGAGGGATTGTGCTTTAGACACTTTTGCCCAAAATTTAAATGGTTGGTACCATTGCTTAATATTTACGTATGCACTATTCTTTAATCTTTCTCTTCAGTCGAGTTTCAGCAAACAAATTTTACAGGGAGATTTGATATCACTCCCAAGCTACAAATAGAAAATCAACACCACTTATTTCCACAAGGCACGGGGAACAAATACGATAGAAACTGTATAGTCTTATGAATTCGTGCCGGATACTGTTGACGTAGAAAAGGGAGATTAAGCGTGATTAGAGAGGTGTTGAAGACAGGCTATCACCACATTGAGACGTCCTAGTGAAAGCAGAAGTGATAAAATTACTTAGTATTGTCTTCACGTGCCTCCTGGCCACGGGGTCCATCTCTAGCTCTGTAGAAGATGGGGAGCCTGGGGTTTGGAGAGAGAGACTAAACCTCAATCTTGAAAGCAGCAGGCCTAGAACCCAGACGTTCTGAATCTCATCTTCCTTTACTTCCCACTGTACCCAGCTGGCTCTCATATGCAGCCTGTTATAACGGAAGCTACTTTTTTTTTTTTTTTTTAAGGCCGGCTTTGCTAACGGGTCTATGCGGTTGTCTTACCCAGGAAAGTCAATGATCAATTAAACTCTATCCTGTAAGGCCACAGAGGCCTCACAGTAAGGAGTCTGCACAAGACAAATAAATCAGTTTGCTAAACCAGGTTAACTGAATGGAAATTTGCGCCTCATTTGGGCCATTCCCAGTCCTCTGGATTGATTCTGCTTGACCTGCTGGCAGCAGGAGGATTATTTTTAACTAGCCATGTGGGCCATCTTTTCACTAACCAGTAACTTGGTGTGTAGGCAGCAGCCCAAGAGAGCCAATGCTTCCATTTTACCATTTCTTTTTCTTGTTCCTATGACAGGCACTGTGCATCTGACATCTCTCCGGCCCAAAAGTGCCCTGTCTCCCCTTCAGGAATGGGGGTGCTTCTGTGGTGGCAGAGATGTGTTGTAGGTGTTTGTAAGCTTTTGTTTTGGCCTTGTAACTGCCGCCAGACTGTGCTGTGAGCAGGGAGGGTGGTGAGGGAAGGGGAGTCCCAGACTCAGGCTTCAAATCCACTGAGCGCCTCCAGTTTGAGCTCTTGAAATGAACTTTCCATAAATTCATACATACCTTACCTGCCTCTTGAGAAACCTGTACAATTAGAGCTGGGTATGGGACAACGGACTGGTTCAAAATTGGGAAAGGAGTACATCAAGGCTGTATAGTGTTACTCTGCTTATTTAACATATGCAGAGTACATCATGTGAAATGCTGGGCTGGATGAAGCACAAGCTGGAATCAATATTGCCGGGAGAAATATCAATAACCTCAGGTGTGCAAATGATACTACCCTAATGGCAGAAAGCAAAGAGGAACTAGAGAATCTCCTGATGCAGGTGAAAGAGGAGAGTGAAAAAGCTGGCTTAAAACTCCATATTCAAAAAACGAAGATGATGGCATCTGGTCCCATCACTTCATGGCAAAAAGGGGAAATATGCAAACGGTGACAGACCTTGTTTTGCTGGGCCCCAAGGTCACTGAGGACAGTGACTGCAGCCCATGAGCTTAAAAGACGCTCGCTCCTTGGAAGAAAAGCTATGACAGACCCAGACAGAGTATTAAAAAGCAGAGACATATTTTGCTGACAAAGGTCTGTATAGTAAAAGCTATGGTTTTTCCAGTAGTCATGTATGGATGTGAGAGTTGGACTATAAAGAAGGCTGAGCACCAGAGAACTGATGCTTTTGAACTGTGGTGCTGGAGAAGACTCTTGAGAGTCCCTTGGACAGCAAGGAGATCCAACCAGTCCATCCTAAAGGAAATCGACCCTGAATATTCAGTGGAAGGACTGATGCTGAAGGTGAAGCTCCAATACTTTGGCCACCTGATGTGAAGAGCTGACTCATTGGGAAAGCCTCTGATTCTGGGAAAGGTTGAAGGCAGGAGAAGGGGGTGACCGAGGATGAGATGGTTGGATGGCATCACTGACTCAATGGACATGAATTTGAGCAAGCTCTGGGAGGTAGTGAAGGACAGGGAAGCCTGGTGTGTCTGCAGTCCACGGGGTCACAGAGAGCTGGACACGACTGAGTGACTGAGCTACAACAGTGAAAGAGAAGAGGACAGGGTTGAAATAATAGTATATTAATAGTGAACTTAGGGGTGCTTATTATTCTAAGCACTTTACATGAATCCTCACAGCAAGCTGTGACAGGTTCTACTATTTGCATTTTGTGTGTGTGCTTAGTCTCGTCCAACTCTGAGACCCCATGGACTGTAACCCACCAGGCTCCTCTGTGCATGGGATTTCCCAGGCAAGAACACTGGAGTGGGTTGCCATTTCCTCCTTCAGGGAATCTTCCTGACCCAGGCATAGAACCAGCGTCTCCTGTGTCTCCTGCCTCAGCAGGGGAATTCTTTACCACTGAGCTATCTGGGAAGCCAATTTGCATTTTACAATCACGCAAATAGACGCACGGAGGTATTAAATCACCTTTTAACACAGATGGAACACAGGAGTCAGGATTTTCCCCAGCAATCCAGTGGCTAAACTTCTAATACGGCGGGACCAAGGGGAACTAAAGGCCCATATGCCACAGGGTGGGGCTAAAATTTTTTAAAAGTAAAAAACAACCACAAAGGAGTGCCAGTTGCTCTCAAACTCTAGTGTACATCGCAGTCACCTGGGGGGAGATTCTGAAAATAAGAGTTGCTGGGGGCGGCCACCCAGAGTTTCGAATTCAGCTGGTCAGTAAATCTAGAGCGTGGCCCAAGGATCTGCCTTTCTAACATTTTCTCCAGGTGGTGCGGGTGCTGCTGGTAGGGGCTGCACTTTGCAAACCATTAACCTACATTATCAGAGAAGGCAATGGCACCCCACTCCAGTACTCTTGTCTGGAAAATCCCATGGACGGAGGAGCCTGGTGGGCTGCAGTCCATGAGGTCGATAAGAGTTGGACATGACTGAGCGACTTCACTTTCACTTTTCACTTTCCTGCATTGGAGAAGGAAATGGCAACCCACTCCAGTGTTCTTGCCTGGAGAATCCCAGGGACGGGGGAGCCTGGTGGGCTGCTGTCTATGGGGTCGCACAGAGTCGGACACGACTGAAGCGACTTAGCAGCAGCAGCAGCAGCAGCAGCCTACATTATACCCCACACCCCGCCCCAGTCAATATTTCTGTTGTTGTTGCTCACTTGTGTCTGACTCTTTGGGACCCCATGGACTCATGGGACCCCATAGTCCACCAGGCTCCTCTGTCCATGGGATTTTCCGGGCAAGAGTACTAGAGTGGGTTGTCATTTTCCTACTCCGGGAGATCTTCCTGACCCAGAGATCAAACCCGTGTCTCTTAAGTCTCCTATGCTGGCAGGCGGCTTCTTCACCACCGAGGCAGCTGAGAGTCTAGCACAGGTGGTTCCTAGCCCTGAAATCAAGTAGCTCTCCGAGTCTTATATCTCAACCTCAGGTCACATGTAAGTGTATTTATTACTATGCTTATCTAAAGTAGGTAGAACTTACACCATTATGCATTTCTACATTTATTAATCTAGGGGTAGGTAATTTCATCTCAATGTCAGCAGTTCTTCAAGACTGCCAAATTGCTAACAGAAAGCGGTAGGAATTCCCACGTGCACCACTAGGGGGCAAACAAGTATTTCACAGGCTCGCCACACCTGGCCCAACTAGGTGGAACAAGGCTTCCCTTGTTCTTAAATCTTCCCAGTTGCTTAAATGTTGACTACTCCTATCCCTTATAGCTTACTCATGGCAAATAGATGGGGGAAAAAAATGGAAACAGTGACAGACTTTATTTTCTTAGGCTCCAAAATCACTGTGGATGGTGACCGCAGCCATGAAATTAAAGATGCTTGCTCCTTGGAAGAAAAGCTATGACAAACCTAGACAGAGTATTAAAAAGCAGAGACATCACTTTGCTACAAAGGTCTGTCTAGTCAAAACTATAGTGTTTCCAGTAGTCATGTATGGATGTGAGAGCTGGACCATAGAGAAGGCTGAGCACCAGAGAATTGATGCTTTTGAACTGTGGTGCTGGAGAAGACTCTTGAGAGTCCCTTGGACAGCAAGGAGATCAAACCAGTCAATCCTAAAGGAAATCGACCCTGAATATTCAGTGGAAGGACTGATGCTGAAGCTGAAGCTCCAATACTTTGGCCATCTGATGTGAAGAACTGACCCATTGAAAAAGACCCTAATGCTGGGAAACATTGAAGGCAGGAGATGACAGAGGATGAGATGGTTGGATGGCATCACCGACTCAACGGACATGCATTTGAGCACTCCAGGAGACAGTGAGGGACAGGGAGCTCTGACATACTGCAGTTCATGGGGTCACAGAGAGTCAGACAGGACTGAGCAACTGAACAGCAACAACTTAGGATGGAAATAAAAACCAAAAAGGAAAAAAATACTGGAAAAAAAAAAAAAGAACACAGTCTTGGATTGCAAGGACTTTTAACATGAGTGACACTGGCATGTGAAATGTCTATTTAACTAATAACTTCTGTGTGTCAGGTACCCTGAGAGGTGGTGGAATCTGGGCAGTGAATGATTCAGCTATAAAAAGGAAAGACACAGGAGGATGACCACATAAAAAGGCTGCTTCCAGAATATTGCTGTGCATCAGTCACTCCACCAGCTCACCACTTTTGCACAGCATTTTGCAATTTGTATTATATCAAGCCATGCAATGAAGTACAAACAACATTAACCCAGCAAGATCTGATAATGACTATAACTGAAAAGTAGATATTATGGTTGCCCCTGGGAATGTCTATTCTACTTTCTGTCTCTTTGAATTTGCCTATAATAGGCATTTCTGGTAAGTGGAATCAAACAATGTTTGTCCCTCTGTGACTTGCTTCTTTCACTTAGCACAGTGTTTTCAAGGTTAATTCATGGTGTAGCATTCATCACAACTTCATTCCTTTTTAATGGCTGAATAATATCCCATTGTGTGGAAATACCACGTTTTGTATATCCACTCATAAGTTGATAGACACTTGGGGCCTCCCTGGTGGCTCAGACTGCAATGTGGGAAACCGGGTTCGATCCCTGGGTCGGGAAGATCTGGAGAAGGACATGGCTACCCACTCCAGTATTCTTGCCTGGAGAATTCCGTGGACAGAGGAGCCTGGCAGGCTACAGTCCACGGGCTTGCAAAGAGTCAGACACATTTATTGACTAAACACTTTCACTTGGGTTGTTTCCACTTTATTGTTGTTGTTGATTTCTTTTTGGCTGCACCACGTGGCATGCGGGATCTTAGTTCCCTGACCAGGGATCAAACCTGTGTCCCTGCAGTGGAAGCACAGAGTCCTAACCACTCAAACTCCAGGGAATTCCTTTTTTTTTTTTTTTTTTACAGTGGTGTCATTTCTCATAGGCACCCTTTGTTGGCAGAACTAGGAAGTGTATATATATATATATATATATTTTTTTTTTTTTTCTTTTAAGTGGGGGCTACTCTCTAACGGTGATCCACAAGCTTCTGCTTGCTGGGGTTTCTCTTGTTGTGGAGCACAGGCCCTAGGGTGTGCAGGCTTCAGTAGTTGTGGCGAATGGGCTCAGATACCCCGTGCCACGTGGAATCCTCCTATACCAGGGATTGGACCCGTGTTCCCCGCATTGCCAGGCAGATTCTGTTCTTAACCACTGGCCCACCAGGGAAGTCCCTAGGAAGTATGTTTACGTACGGTGTTTATAATTGAGAAATTTCACTTAGAAAGCTGGACCTCTAGCTTCTCCTCAGAAACCTGAATGCCGGATCATGATCAGCTGGGAAACTGGCGATAATCAGCTGGCAGATGGTAGGGGTTCAACAACATTTGTTTTCTCAGTGAAGTATTTATTGCATGCCTACTGCAGGCCAGGTACTAGGTTGTATGACAGTTCTAATTTCTGGCACTATGTAGTATGAGACGATAGTACTCTAGTAGCTAGTTACACCCACTGTATATGCTTGTAGGCAGTGGAATTTCAGCAGTCCTCACTTTTAACTGCTTTCTTCCCTCCAGCTGGAAGGAAAGCTGGATACCCTTACATGTCCAAAGCCCATGCCACCTCCTCCTTGGGGCTGTCCCCAGTGTGCCATCTCTGACGTCACTTCTCCATTCTCTAAGCTCTTTGTCCTTCTCACAACATTCATCACCTTCTCTCCTGAATCACTGGTTTTCAGTTCAGAAAGGCCACTCCAGTGCTCTTGCCTGGAAGATCCCATGGACAGAGGAGCGTGCTAGGCTACAGTCCATGGGGTCGCAAAGAGTCGGACACAACTGAGGGACTTCATCATCTTTCTTTCTTTACTCCTAACTTATTAATCTTCTCTTTCTGGTAAGGAGACGGTACACTCTTTGAGGGCAAGCACTGTATCTGTCTTTCTTGGGTCTATGTCCTTAAATCTAACATCAGTCCTGGCACATTGTAGGCATTCGATGAAAATTTCAGTTAAAAACAGTTGCTGTTGAACTCTCTGATGGGTACAGCGTAGTGTAGCATGGCATGGAGTAGTAATAAAATTGTAAGCAAAACAGACATAGTAGTTTTGTCCTCAGAGAGTTAACTGACTTCTACGGGAGAAAGATATTCATAAAAATCATATAATTTGTATTTGTAGACTGATTTGAAAAACATGATCTCTATTTGCATTATTGTCCCCAGTTGGCTTCATACATACACACCCTTAGAAAATATATAGTGTTGGTTGATGTTGTGTTTTCCACTTCAGGGTATTGCTCTCTTTTTTCCTTCCAAAATATATCTTGCAGAGTTATGTAGGGTTACATCACCCTTTTAAAGTGATATATAGTAGTCATTAGTGTGGCTACACCATTCCCCAATGATGGGCACTTAGAAAGTTTCTGGGTTTTGTTTTTGTGTTACAAACAATAATGCAACAGGTCTTTGTGTGCACTTCTGCTTTTTCTCTGGTAGATTCCAGGAAATCAAACTGGTGGGTCACAGGCTTGCTTTCCTTTTTCATTTTTTGTTCTGCACATGCCTATGTCATTAGAATTCATACAGCACTTTTGTGATTTAAAAAAATACGCTAAAAAATAGAAAGAAGTAGGTAGATGGTTCATGTTGCTGGCTTTTAGAAAGTAGAGGTGCCTGATCACTGTCACATGACTGTTACATAATCCGCTAACCATTATGTAATAAAATCTGCAAAGGATGCTCCTGCGATTACACGTCACCAAGCAGAGAAATCTCAGGCCTCCAGCCCTGCATTCAAGATGAGAAATATGTCTCCCTTCAGAGATTTTGGTATTTTTCTGATACAAAGTGTCACCGAGAATCAGTGACCAGGGTTTCCTACCACTAAAGCCTTCTTAAAACTTTTGTTTTCTTTTTGGCTGTCACAAAACCACAGAGCTGGAAGGGACTTATTAACAGCCTCATGCACTCTTGTAATGGTTTCAAAAGTACAGTTTTGCGTTGTTGCAAAGGCGGAGTTTGGGTGGGACCGTTTTTCTCAGCTGGGCTTCCTATAAACACCATCACCTTAGGAGTGATTAAGACAGGAGCTTAAGCATGAGCTGGTGACAGCAGAGGTGCACAGCGATCGAAAGCGATGCTCAGACAGCAACAGATAAATACAGTGACTGCTACTCTGAATAGCAGGTTGTTGGTTCTCCAAATGCTCTCCAGGCACCATGTCACTGACTCCTGAGACAAGACCCACTGACTTTAGCTGGGGACACCAAGGCCTAGAGAGGGAATCCTGCACTCATACAACACCTGTTGGACAGCTCCTGATCAGACATGTGCAGCGCTCATGGGAAACACAGGTATTATGAAACACAGGGGACTTCTCTGGTAATCCAGGGGCTAAGACTCTACACTTCCAATGTAGAGGGCAAGGGTTCTATCCCTGGTTGGGGAACTAAGATTCCCATGTGGCGCGTGTCAAGGTCAAAAAATTGTTTTTTAACTTTTTAAATTATGAAAGATGTTCTTGTGGGGTGGGAAACCAGGGGAAGGTGGGTCTTTGCCTGAAGAAAGCAGAGAAAGCTTCAGAAAGGATATGACGACTCAGTTGGGGCTGGAAGTCAAGAAAACAAGGAAGGGAGGAAAGGAAGAACATTCATACCCGGTGAACAGCATATACGGGCACAGAGGCCAAAGTGGTAGAAGAATATGGTAGGTACAGAGAGCCAAGACCATGCTGGAGAAAGAGAACTTGGCATGTTGTGGGCCCTGAGTCTTCAATAAATATCTGGGGTGAGTTAGAGAGAATGAGGGGTTCAGTGGTGAATGTGTTCAACAAAGTCTTGCGTATGTGCTGGACACTTTGCAAGTACTAAGGGTTCAGCGAGTGATGAACCACAAAAGCAAAGTTCACAGTTAACATGGTGTGTGTGTGTGTGCTAAGTAGCTTCAGTTGTCTGACTCCTTGCAACTCTATGGGTTGTAGCCTACCAGGCTCCTCCGTCCATGGCATTCTCCAGGCAAGAAGACTGTTGCTGCTGCTGCTGCTCAGTCGCTTCAGTCGTGTCCGACTCTGTGTGACCCCATAGATGGCAGCCCACCAGGCTCCCCCGTCCCTGGGATTCTCCAGGCAAGAACACTGGAGTGGGTTGCCATTTCCTTCTCCAGTGCATGAAAGTGAAAAGTGAAAATGAAGTCGCTCAGTTGTGTTCGACTCTTAGCAACCCCATGGACTGCAGCCTACCAGGCTCCTCTGTCCATGGGATTTTCCAGGCAAGAGTACTGGAGTGGGGTGCCATTGCCTTCTCCGCAAGAATACTGAGTGGATGCCATTTCCTCTTCCAAGGGATCTTCTTGACAGAGGGATCAAATCCGAGTCTCCTAAGTCTCACTGCACTGGTTGGTGGGTTCTTTACCACTAGCCACCTCTGGGAAAACCATCAACGTGATGGGTGGAAGACAAACCCATGAAGTGAAGTGTGACAAGCCGCCAGAATTGATGCCAGTGTAGTCTACACTGCAGGTGTCTGGTGAAGTGACAAGCCAAGGAGACAGTGTTTGGCTTGGTCTTCCTCAATGCTGGTTTCCATTCAGGGAATTTGAGGGCTGAGGAAAGTCATTTCCTTTGACTTACCCAGATTTTATTTTATATTTTATTATTTATTCATTTATTTTCTGGCCATGCCATGCAGCTTGCAGGGTCTCAAGTTCCTTACCAGGCATTGGACGCAGTCGCTCAGCAGTGAAAGCGTGGAGACCTAAACACTGGACCACCAAGGAATTACCAACTTAACCAGATTTTTAAACAGTGTATTTAGAGATTATTACACTAATGCAACTACTGTGGGGTTGGAGAAGACTCTTGAGAGTCCCTTGGACTGGCAAGGAGATCCAACCAGTCCATCCTAAAGGAGATCAGACCTGAATATTCACTGGAAGGACTGATGCTGAAGCTGAAGCTCCAAACTTTGGCCACCTGATGTGAAGAACCGACTCACTGGAAAAGACCCTGATGCTGGGAAAGATTGAAGGCGGAGAAGAAAGGATTGAAGGAGAGGACAGAGGATAAGATGGTTAGATGACATCACCGACTCAATGGACATGAATTTGAGCAAACTCTAGGAGACAGTGAAGGACAGAGAACTCTGATGTACTGCAGTCCATGGGGTCGCAAAGAGTGGGACACGACTGAGCAACTGAACTGAATGTAACTACTTTAATACTTTTAGTAAGTGGCTTCCATACTCACTTGAATCCCAGGAGGCAGTATATTATTATTATTGCATTTATAGGTGAAAAGGCCGAGGCTCAAAGAAGTAACTATTCCAAGGTTATGTTGCTCGTAAGTGGTAAAGGCAAAACTGGAACCCCCTCTTAGACACAGCCTGTAACACCGCAAGTCCCCTCAAGGCTGGATTCAGTCTCACGTGACACTGGGCATCTCATTTGCTTTTTTTTAAGCCTTCGTATTTCCACCTGCATAATGGGGGTGAGGGATCCAACTGTCAGCTTCTAGTCTGGCGCGGTCGGGAGCTCATGGTCAGATCGCAAGGATAACGGGGAAGACCGGGAGGTGGAAGCCGCGAATTTCTCCATCTGAGCTCACAGCTCCAAGTTACCACCTCCAGGCTCCAGCCAGGTTCCCATGACAACTCGGCCAGCCGCCATCCTGGGACGGAGGGCGTGCGTCACTTCCGGCCCGTTTATTTCCGGGTCCCAGCCCCAGCCCCGCGGCGGCGGGCCTTTAGGCTCCGAAGCGGGACGCCGCCGCTTCTCGCTCACCTTTCTGCCTCCGGCTTCTTCTCCGCCTCCGGCGAGTGCGGGCCTCTCCCTGGCCCAGCGCGCAGCCGCGGCCTGGCCTCCCTTTGGGCCCGCCTTCGAGACGTCACTTCCGGACTGAGTGCTTCCGGGTCGCCGCGGCCCCAGGGTACTGGTCTCTGTCTCCCGCAGCCGGCCGGAGCTCCGAGCGCCCAGCCGGGCCCGGCTCCGGCGGCGGCCGCGGCTGCTTCCTGCTCACCTCGGCCGGGGCGTCCTCGGTGGCGGTGCCGGGGTAAGGGCGGTTCAGCCGCGGGCGGAAACGGCGTCTGGGGCTTCCCTGGGCGGAGGGGGCGCCCGATTCGGCGGGGCTCGGCCGGTTCGGGAGCGGGGTCCCTTCGCGGCCGGTGAGGGGGCGATGGGCGAACCCGCCTTTCCGGCACTCCGGGGCCCCGGCTGCTCCTCAGGATCCCGGCTCCCCGCGAGGGCTGCCTTGCAGCCTCCTGGAGACCGGCGGTGGGAGGCTCGGGGCAGCTCAGGAGGAGCACCCCTTGTTCGGCGACGGCCGCAGCAGCAGAACACCCCGATTCCAGCCGCAGGCAGTTACCGCGCAGTTGGTCATCAGCCCGGGCTCCGGTGGCAGACCGGGGTTTGTACTCATTATGTGACCTTGGACAAGTCACTCCATCGTCTGAGTCTCAGTTGGCTGGTTAGTTCAGTGGGGAGTGAACCTGTCTGCTCGGGGCCGGGGTGGGGATGAAGGGAGATGCATACGAAGCACAGCATCTGGCATACAGCAGCCTTCCAGTAAATGATGCGTGCGTGCTCAGTCGCTTCAGTCGTGTCCGACTCTCTGCGACCCCACAGGACTGTAGCCCCGCTAGGCTCCTCTGTCCATAGGATTCTCCAGGCAAGGATACTGGAGTGGGTTGCCATGCCCTCCTCCAGTGGATCTTCCCAGCTCAGGGATGGAACCCGGGTCTCCTGCGTTGCAGGTGGATGCTTTACCATCTGAGCCACCAGGGAAGCCCCCCACCCCCACCCCCGCCAATAAATGATAGCTGCTGTCGATTCGGCCACAGTCCCTGGGGAGGGCCCGAGATTGGGACTAGGGTGTTTTGCACAACTGATGTGGCGCTTAGAGGCTGTAAGAATTACCAGACTGGGAATAGCAGTTGCCAGCTTCTGTGTGCTGCAGGGAGGGGAGCCTGCTTGCTCCAGAGCCCCTCTGCCAGTGGCAGCTGCCACTGGGGAAGCCCAATTTCAGCATCGGCTGAGGCTATTTTCAGAGGTCGGGAAGCCCTCTCTCTGAATCTCTCTGGGATTGGGTTGGGGTGTGGGGACCCTTTGGTGTTTTCACTGCCAGTGGAAGGTTGCTTAGGATGTGTCTCAGGGGCTTGGGGATGAGTGCCAAGGAGTGGGGTGTGGAGGTGGAGGGGGTTGATGGGCACTCCCCTTGCTGCTGTTTGGAGGCCCAGGGAACTCTGAGCGGCCTGAAGCTAGACCAGGGATCTGTAAACCTGTGGACTGGGGCAGTGCCGGGCCCAAAATAGCTTCTGCCTGTGCAGGGAGGAGGAAGCCTTCAGATGCTGCTTGGGGAATGTTTCTGCTTGAATGGGCCAGCTGAGGTAAAGCCAAGCTCATCCTTTGCTATCCAGAATCATTTCAGTTCTGTTCAGTGAGGTTTTAAACAGATCCAGCTTTCCTCTGAGATGTTAAAAAAATAATTGAAATACCACCACCACCCCTCCCCCTGCCCCCGATTGCAATATCTCTCTTCAAAGGGGGGCCCAGATTGTGGGTGCAGGAAGGTGCTGACCAGGTCTCTTGGCTCTGAACACCCACCCGATTCTGTTAGGGATGTTCATGGTACCATGCTTTTTTTTTTTTTTTTTTTTAATTCTGCCACCAGCCTGGCATGTCTTGGCATTCCAGTCCTTGGGTTGCTTGGAGAAATTAACGGCTTCTGTCACTGCGCTGTCTTGGTATCCTGTAACCACGCTGTTTTTGCAGAGAGCGTGTTTTTTGTTGTTCTTGCAGAGTGCTAGGAATAAATTGCTGGCTCTGTGCTCAGAAGAGACATCAGCTATGACCAGCTACAATGCAGCCTGTATTCTCAGAAAATGAATTCAGGAGGGATGATGTCAGCTGCTTTACCACTGGCCAGGCGCTGGTCAGCCTCCCCTCTCAGCCCTCGAGCTTACGTCATAGAGAGATCTGTGCTCTTCCAGTCCTGCTCCGTGTGAGAAGATGGGAGTCTTGCTGCCACCGAAATTTTTAGAACTCAGCTCTGCTGGCCCTGCCATAGGGTGTCTGACTTAGTCAAGCCCTTCTGAGAAGAGCTGTCCAGCAGCTGGACGGCTGTGCCTGAAAGCAGTGCAGCTCAGAGCTTGAGTCAGGGTTTTGGCATCAGACCCAGGTTCAGATCCCTGAGCCCCTTCTCCTTGTCCTTATGGCTTAGGGCGAGTGACTTGGCCCCTCTGTGTGTGCACGCTGAGTCGCTCAGTTGTGTCAGATTCTTTGTGAGCCCATGGCCTATGGCCCGCCAGGCTCCTTTGGCTGTGGGATTCTCCGTGGCCGTGGGAATACTGGAGGGGGTTGCCGTTTCCTCCTCCAGTTGGCCCCTCTGAGCCTCAGTTTTTCCTTGTCTAACCTTGGGGTTGTCGAGTGGATTCGTTGATTTTCACGGGGCACTTAGCAGAGGGCCCTTCTGTGCTGACTCTTGGTGAATGGCACTCATGGTACCTGCAGATGATGAAGTAAAGGAGGAAGATTCCAGGCCAGGGGCTGGCCACCCCAGGTTCCAATTCCAGCTCTGACCTTTTCAGGCTCTGTTGAGCAGGTTGTTTAGTGGCAGAGCCTCGGTCTCCTCGTAGAACTGTGAGGATTAAACTGGATGATGCAGTCAAAGTGGACAGCCCGAGGCCTAGCGCACAGTAGGACCACGATCATTGTTCGCCTTTCCTCCAGGGTCTTGTAGCATTTTCTTTCACCTGTTTCCTCACCAGTGTAGGCTGGTTCAAATTTCCCCTTAGATGTGTTTCCTGCCCTTCACTTTAGGACTTTGAATACCAAACTGGGCTGTTTGCAGTCCTTTTGTTTGTTTATTTGCCAGCCACAAACAAGGGTGGGGACTGTGGTATGGTTACAGCGCCGAGCAGACGCTGAGCTGAGCTTGAGGGTGGCTGACTCTGTTTTTTTAAAAAAAAGTCAGTCTCTATTGGCTCAAGCCTGACTTTGGAGAAAAATCATAACAGTGTTTTGGAGGCTTGATGTCGCTCTGTCTAAATTGTTCTCAGATGTACTAAAAAACAGTCCCTGGGGCCAGAGGCTGGATGGAAGCCTCTTTTGGATAAATAAAAAAAAAATGGTAAACGCATATGGGTTTTTTTTTTTTTAGCAAGGACAGTGATGTCTTCTCTCAGGTTGCAATGCAGTTTTATTTTTAAAGCGAACACACATACTTTGATACTGAGCAGTAAGCCTGTTCAGCTAGAATTCAGGGCAGAGCTCTGTCTTCTCAATCGCTGTGCCCTCCTGTCCCCTGCCTACGCCCTGTCCTCCCAATTGCACCAGCCTGGGGCCTGGCACCATGGAGGCCTGAATATCACTGAGCTCAGGAATCATGGGGTGGCGGGAGGAACACAGCTTTCCAGTCCTTAGGCCAGGCTTGGAAGCTGGGGTCCGCCTTTTCCTAACCCTGAGCTTACATAACCCTGTGGCAGATCATGTCATGGAGCCTTGCTTTCTTCCCTCTCCTGCTGGCCTTCCAGAACTCTAAGGAGAGCTAAACGAGAAACGCAAGCATGGTGAATGCTGACGTGCTTAGCATCATGTGTTTTGCCTGTTTTATCAAATACCTACTGTGTGCCAGGTGCTGTGTTAGGCATCATGGTGAACAAAACAGATATTGTCCTTGCCTTTGCAGGGTTGACTGCTTACTGGATATTGAGGGGAGACAGACAGGAAGATAGTAAATGAATAAAGTTGAAAATTTCCCAGAGTATTTTTTTTTTTGGCCACACCCAGCAACATGCAGAACTTACCCCACTAGGGTTCGAACCCATGCCCCCTGCAGTGAACTGTGGAATCTTAACCACTGGACCTGCCCGGGATGCCCAGAGTTGATGATTTCAGATGGTGATTACCCCAGGATGATGGGATGACAAGGGCCGGGCAGGTGCGCTTTGCTGAGCTGGGGTGGTCAGGGAGCGCCTCAGAGGAGTGATGGTTGAGCTGAGACCTGAATGATGAGAGTGAGCCTGCGACAGGAAGAACATGCAGAAGGGACAACGTGTGCAGAGGTCCTGCGGCCAAAATGGGCTTGATGAGCGTGAGGAGCAGGCAGAAGGGCCTCTGTGGGTGGACCTTAAAGGGCAGGGATGGCTGTTCTGAGGGCCACAGCGACCTTGGGTAGGAGGGAGAATCTGATCCCAAGTGGCACTGTTCACCTGGGTGCAGTTCAGGTCTGAGCCTTGGGCTTCCTTGGCAGGGCAGTGGGTGGGAGAAGGTGACCTCTCTGTGTCCCTAATTCTCCTGCATGTCTTACCCCCTGGGCGTCTCCCCAAAACTGGAGAAGCCAGAGGAATGTCCATTACCGCCTGCATGATTTTATGGACTTCCTGATCGTCGCCAGGCTGATGGGCACCTAGGACTTCTGAGCCGGACTCAGAGCTGCTGGAGGACTGTGCAGGTCCATCCCATCCCACCGCAGCTTGTTTTTGGTCCCTCACCATCTCCCACAGCCAACAGGAACCGCCCCCCGCCCCCAACAACTCCCACAGCCAACAGGAACCGCCCCCCCCCCCCCCCACCCACTCAGACAGCGGCAGGGTTTTATGAAGCGTGTGCCCTGCCCTGGCACTGTGACCTTTCCTCAGTCACTTGGTCACAATCTCTGCACCCACGGAGCTTGTGGGCAGGAAGGGCAGGACAGGTGAGTGTGAAAGCACATGCCCACCCCAGTGGGAGATGTTTGCCTCACTCTGATCTCACCTCTGGGAACGCTTGGTAGGTGTTGCACCTCCCGACACTGGGAACGTCTGCTGGTGTGCCTCGTGGGCCTACTCTGAGCTGGCATTCTGGAGAGCATTCTTTTCCTTTCCTTCCCTTGGCTGTACTGGGGCTTCGTTGCAGCGTGCGGGCTCTTTGTGGCGGTGCACAGGCTGCCCTGGTTACCCCGAGGCGTCTGGGGTCGCAGTTCCCTGACCAGGGATGGAACCCTCACTCCCGGCATTGGAGGGCAGGTTCTTTACCACTGGACACTGGGGAAGTCCCTGAAGAGCTTTCTGTACTGACTGCGGAGAATCCTTCTGCCAGCTCTGGACTGTAAGAGTTATTAACCCCGTTTTTCAGATGAGAAAACTGAGTTGAGTACTTGGCCCACGTAACCTGGAGAAGCAGACCCAGGGTTCACACCCAGGCAGGCCAGCTTTGAGGTCTGCCTGTGACCCCCGTGGGCCATGTTGCCGCCCCGGCCCCGGCAGTATCCCTCGATGGATACGGATGTGCTGCAGCACCGTAGCGCCAAGAGTACTGATGGATCTGTGCCTACTCTACTAACAGGTGGCCAGGAAGATGGCAAGAGTGTGTGAATCCTGTGCGTCCAGCCTAGAAGGTTCTGTCCTCTCACAAGAGGGAACCGTAAAAAACAAAGGTGGAGTGGGATTCCCTTGTGGTCCAGTGCTTAGGACTTATGCCTCCACTTTAGGGAGCACAGGTTCAATCCCTGTCGGGGAACGAATACCCCAGAAGCCACAGGGCATGGCCAAAACCACCACCCCACGCCCCACGCGTCCCCCCCCGGCAGAGAAACAAAGGCAGATCAAGGGACTCTCCAAGAGTCAACAGCCAACGTAGCCTTTTTTTTTAATGATCACAGGTGTGATCATGCTCCTATCCTCCTTGCTTTGAACCCTTCAGGGGCTTCACAGGGCTCTTTGAATGAAATGTCTGACTCGTTGAGACCAGGGGCTGGGATCCTGCTGGTGTGGGCAGCCTTGTGTCCTGTGACCCTCCTCCTCTCTCTGCTTCAGCCTCACTAGCCTGCTTGCTGTTCGCATGCCAGCTTCTTTCTGGCCTCAGGAAAGGGGTGTGGCAGTGAAAGGCATGGACTTCGTAGCAGCCTGCCTGGGCGCTCACCTCAGCCCTGCTTCCTGATAGGCCTGTAGCTTTGGGCGCGTTTCTTGGTGTGTCTGTGTCTCAGTTTTCCCATATGTGAAATGGGGGTAATGATGCCACTGACCTCCTAGGGCTGTTGGAGACAGGATGAGTTAGGAGGCGTGTGCACCTGGCGTGTGGCAAGCACTCATAGTGTTAGCCCGGGGCCTGACTCCCTGCCAGCACCTCCCGCTTTGGGTCTAACCCTCACTTTCTCAGGGGCTTTTTAACCCTCCCTCACCCCTGTGAAACCAGGCTCGATGCCCCTAATCCTACTTTCCAGCAGCATCAAGGACCTTGCCCGTCCTGTTTCCACTCCTGTCCGGTAAGTGTGTTGAAGCCCTGGTGTAGCTCAGGCCGGCTCTGCTTCTGGTTTGGCCTCGGCAGCCACCAGATGGGACGTGGACCATTTCGAGGAATGACGTGCTTCTCGGTCTTCCCCTTCCAGAGCATTCTGCGGGTCCAGGCAGGCAGCATGTTGACGCTTCTGGCAGTGTCCCTGCCTCTAAGCCAGAAGCCATGGAGGAGATAAGGTAGCCCCTGTCCCTGGATCGGATTGGATGGGGAAGCCCAGTTCAATGGATGCAAAATACAAGGATGACTTGTTCCGGAAGTATGTGCAGTTCCACGAGGGCCAAGGGGACGCCACCCCCAGCAGTGATGAGTCCCTGCGGGCGGCAGCCTCCACCCTGCTCAGCCTGCACAAGGTGGACCCCTTTCATCGATTCCGGCTGATCCAGTTCTATGAGGTGGTGGAGAGCTCCCTGCGCTCGCTCCGCTCCTCCAGCCTGCGGGCCCTGCGCTGCGCCTTTAGTGTGCTTGAGACGGTGGGCATCAACCTCTTCCTCTGCCCCTGGAAGAAGGAGTTCAGAAGCATCAAGGTAAGGTCTGGGGACGGGCCCTGCATGCTGCTCTCCCCTCTTGTGCCTTGCTGTCCATCTTGGGAAGAGGGTTTGTGACCGTGTAATCTCTTTCCTCTGCTTGGGCCTTCCTGGCTTCCAGGCTGCCTCTGAGATGAGGACCAGAATTGCCCACCTGGCCTCCGTGCATAGTGCCTTCTTCGCTGGTTGCCCACCCCTGGCAGCTCACATCTGAAACTGTGAGGTTGGAAAGGAGGGCAGCACCCAGTTACACAGGGCCTTGGAGCCCAGAGTAGGGGCTGGAATTTATTCTAAGGGGGCAGGGAAGCGGGCAGGGCCGGGATCCGGTTTCCGCTGGAGAAGATGACTCCTGGTGGTTGTATGGGAGGTCCACAGCGTGGAGGCCTTGAGGAGGCTGCCCCAGAGGGAGACAGGGATGAGGGGGGAGGAGGAACTGGAGACGGAGAGTTCTGAATCATTCCAAAGGCGGTGGTGGCTCAGGAGAGTTTCCGCCGGGTCAGGCTGAGTCTCACCGAAATACCAGAAAGGGTACTCGCATTGCTCCTGGGTGTTTCTGCCTCTGACCCAATTCCCTTTCTCCATCAGTGTTTGCCCTGCACCTCCCTAAGGAGCAGGGCCCCTGCAGCCCATGTGGAAGGCCAGTGGCTTTGCTCCCTCCCCACCCCCACCCCCCGGGTCATTTCCCTCAGACCCCTGCGCTGAGTTGTTGGGGAGCAGTAGCCTCCACTTGCTGCCCTGAGATGGCCCCGACCCCCGCTCCCCACGTGCCCGTGTGCAGACTGGGTGCGCCCCGCCCGGGTACAGTCTCCGCGGTGTGTCTGGGAGAGAAGAACCCAACTCTGCTCCTCTGCCCTCCCTTCCCCTAGACCTACACCGGCCCCTTCGTGTACTACGTCAAGTCGACGTTACTGGAGGAGGACATCCGAGCCATCCTGAGCTACATGGGCTACGTGCCCGAGCTGGGGACCGCCTACAGGCTCAAAGAGCTGGTCGAGACGCTGCAAGTGAAGATGGTTTCCTTCGAACTTTTTCTGGCCAAGGTGGAGTGCGAGCAGATGCTGGAGATCCACTCGCAGGTCAAGGACAAGGGCTACACGGAGCTGGACGTGGTGAGCGAGCGCCGGGGCAGCGCGGAGGACGCGCGGGGGTGCGCAGAGGCCCTGCGGCGGCGCGCCGAGGCCCGCGAGCCGCTGTCGGCCTCGATGGCGCGCGTGGTGCTGCAGAAGTCGGCCAGCGAGCGGGCGGCCAAAGACTACTACAAGCCCCGCGTGACCAAGCCCTCGCGGTCGGTGGACACCTACGACAGCTACTGGGAGAGCCGGAAGCCTCCCCTGAAGACCTCGCTGAGCCTGCGGAAGGAGCCGGCGGCCGCCGAGCCCGGGGACGAGTTCAAGGACGAGATCGTCCGCCCGCCGCCCTCGCTCCTGACGGTGGCCGGCGCTCCGCACGGCGGCGCCGACGACCTGCCGGCCCCCGCTCCCAGCAACGGGCTCGGCCTGCTCCGCGGCCCCTACCTGCCTGGCCCGGACGACGTGGATCTGTACACGGACGCGGAGCCCCGGGCTGCCTACCGGAGGCAGGACGCCCTGCGGCCCGACGTCTGGCTGCTGAGAAACGACGCCCACCCCGGCTACCACAAGCGCTCGCCCCCCGCCAAAGAGTCCGCCCTCTCCAAGTGCCAGAACTGCGGCCTGGCCTGCAGCGCCGCCCTCTGCTCGCGCTGCGACAGCCAGCTGGCCTGCTCCCCGGCCGCCAAGCCCAGCGCCTTCCCCGGCAAAGCCTCCGGCCACGACAGCCTGGCCCACGGGGCCGCCCTGCGGGAGAAGTACGCGGGCCAGACTCAGGGCCTCGAGCGGCCGCTGCACCTCCACTCCAAGTCCAAGCCACCCGCCGCCGCCGCCGCCACCTCCCGCTGTGGCTTCTGCAACCGACCGGGGGCCGCCAACACCTGCACCCAGTGTTCCAAAGTCTCCTGCGACGCCTGCCTCAGCGCCTACCATTACGACCCCTGCTGCAAAAAGAGCGAGCTGCACAAGTTCATGCCCAACAACCAGCTGAACTACAAGTCCACCCAGTTCTCCCATCTCGTGTACAGATAGATGCCACCCCGCGCCTCCCTGCTCCAAGGGCTACACCTCCGACCTTTCTGGTGTCACGGGGAAGCAGTGTTAAGGCATAGATCTCAGAAACAGAGCCCTGCCCTTGACCATGCGGGTGTTGGGAGATCCTGGGACCGGCCACCCCACGTGGGAGTTCCCTTACCGACTCAGATTATTTCAACTGATGGCTGCTTTGTCGTCTGGCAGGAGAGAGGGTGGCGCTTCCGTTGGGAATCCTTTTTGGCTAATCTCTCCACTCCTTGTTCTTTTTTTTGGGGGGGGGTGGTGGGCTTGTTTCTTCAAGATGGTTTCTATCTCTGGGACTCTTGCCGACCCCTCACTCCCATGGCAAAGCCAACTTGGAATGGGAAGGCCCCCCCCCCCCCCCCCCCCCCCCCCCGGGTCGCTTCCAGATGCACACCTGGAGCGGTGAGCTAGAGGCCTGTTGGCTTGTGAAATGAGCCCTCCTGCCACACCGGGCCTCCTCCACTGGCTCATCCCTCCGCCGCCGTCCCCAAACACCGGGACCGCGCTGGGCCCCCCCCCCCCCCCCCCCCCCCCCCCCCCCCCGCCTGCCTTCCCTGCCTCTACGCGTCAACGGTGACCTGAGCCCAGGATTCACTGAATGTCATGCTGTTGCCTCCACGGCTCAGTGCAGCCGTGGGGTCTGTGAACTTCGCCCTCACGCTCTGCAGTGTGGACCTTCCACCGCGGCACTGACCTCCCCCCTCCTCCTGTTGTTTGCACATCTTTCTCTTCCTGTATTGTACATAGATATTTTTGAGATTTATTTTTAAATAAATATTCAACTTGCCGTGTGTTTCAAAGTGGTGAAAACATTACCGATGTAGCTATTTATAAAGATGCCCCAGGTTCTTTAGTCTTCCAGGGGAGGGGCTCATGCCCTTCCACCTTGTTGCCTCTGCTCGCCACCGCCCAAAGTTCGAGTGGAGCGTGCAGGCTTGGAGAAGGAACAGAGATGATGTCCCCTGGGCTCGTGGAGAGCCGCTGTCTTCCCTGCAACCAATCTCAACACCTACCTCCAGTGCGCACCTCGGGGGGCTCGTCCGGGCTGAGAGGTCTCTGCGCCTGCAGACTGTGACCACCCAGTGACGAGTCAGGAACCTCACCCTGCGGACCTCCAGCCTGGTCTTCACCGCTTGCTGAGTGTGGGCCTTGCGCTGCAGTCTCCTCGAGTCTCAGTTCAGAAGGAAGAGGGTTTGGATCCCCACCACCCCTCCACCTCAGTCCTCTCCTCTTCACCTGTTTCCAGGACTCCTCTGTAACCTACATGACCTTTTTGCACTAGAGGTGGGCAGGAGTCGGCGTGCGCCCAGCAGACGGGTGCCTCCTGAGATTCTTAGCCGAGCCTCAGCGCTTCCAAACCCGAAGGCCCCTTAAACTCCTTATGTGAATTAACTGACCCCGGATTATCCTTTTGGGTTACAGAGGAGGAGCGGGGCAAGAATCTGAAAATAAAACTGCTTCCGTGTGAACTAATAATATATTTTAGCCATAAGTGTTGGTGATGTACAGAATGTTACGGGGATTGACCTGCAGTGGGTTTTGTGATGGGAGGAGGTATTCAGCTCCTGAGCACATTTCCATCTGGCTGAATCCTGAGGCCACTGTGAATTTGCTGATGTTCTTCCAACTCAGTTGAGAGATTTTAAGGTTTTCAAAATCTTCTATGGCTTTTATATATATATATATATATATCTAGTAGATCACTTGTAGATATTCCATGTGTATATAAAGCTGAGTTTCAACCAACTTGATTACTAAGGCCCTCCCACTGGGGGCACCCATCTTTGATGTCCTCCTTCCTTTTCACATCTCAGAGGTGTCAGTGCCTCTCCCAGTCCTGACTTTTCCAGTTTTCCATTTTCAGACTGCTCTAGCACTACACTAACTCTTAACCAACCGTGATGCCACGTAACTCACAGAGCAGACAGAAGCAGGAATAACCCACTTGTTCTGGAAGAGAAAGTCCAGCGTGGGTTATCATCACGGAAACACTGTGTTCGTGGGTTGGAATAGGAAATGCTGTGACCGTGCTCCTCCTCGGTGTGTATCTTAATTGTATGAGGTTGCTGTGATTGAGATAAATAGATGCTAATTTAAAAATGCAGATGTTTGCATTTGATTTCTACCAAGAGTTGAAATGTTGAGAGATGCTTTAAAAAATAATAATAAAGTGTCTTCCATTGTTAATGAAGTGTTTGGGCTTTTATGTCTCTTCCCCTCTGCCGCTCTGAAGTTTGGGTTGCTTGGGTTTGTTTTTTTGCTATTTTTGTTTGTTTTTTGCTCAAACCATGTTTTGTTCTTTAGTGACAGGACTCACATTTTTTCCTCCATGAAACTCACAAATGATAACAGCCAGCATTTGAGTGCTTGTTCTGTGAGACAGACTTTAAAAAAAGAACAAAAAGATTTGTGTATGTGTTCAGGTTGCTGCGGCCTCTGCTGCGCGGCCTCCTCTCGCTGTGGTGGTTCGGGGCTGCTCTAGTGGTGGTGCGCCGGTCTCATCGCACTGGCTCCTCTTCTTGCCAAGCACAGGCTCTCGGTGCCCACGCTTCAGTAGCTGTGGTGGGTTGGCTGTTTCTGCAGTACAGGAGCTGAGTTGTCCCCTGGCACGTGGGATCTTCCTGGGCCAGGGATCAAACCCGTGTCCCCCGCATTGGCAGGTGGATTCTTTACCGCTGAGCCACCAGGGAAGCCAAGCCAGGCATTTTATATGCTGAGACTTTTGAGATCTCATGTAATAGTCTGAATCCTCCTGGAAGATAACCTAAATCCCATCTTACAGATGGGGGAACCAACGTGTGCAGAGTTCAGCCATGCTTCCTAGGAGTGGGACTGTAGATTCCAGCAGAGATGATTGTTAGTGGTGACAGACAGGAATTAAATAACAGTGAAGGGTATTGTGTTAAAAAAAAAAGCAATCCTATTTAAAAATGTTTGATTCATTTAAATGCCTCAAGAGGATCCTGGTCAGTGTAATGCTAGCTTATCTCTAAGAAAGAGAAAGCAGGGCCAAGAATCTTTAGCAGAATCTTGGGTTTTCAGTTCTCCTCTATTCAGGGCAGACCATACTACTTACCCATTATAGCAATGATAGGTGATTACTTTAAAAATCAATTTAAGCTTTCTTTTTAAAATGAAGTTTCCAGAAACTGATATAACATGCCAAATCAACTAAACTTCAATAAAAATAATAAGTAAATAATGAAGGTTGACTTAACCTACATGGCAAAAATCTTCAGGGCAGTGTAAAAAGCAGCTGTGGTTTGGGTACGTCCTGGCTTTATCCCCTGGTGGGGTGTCTGTGCCACCATACTGCCCACTCTGGGGGCTTGGCCCCCATGAGGCTGCTCAGCTGTCCAGGAAGAGACTAAACAGTTCTCTCCAGCTCACTCACTGGCTGAACAAATATCCAGGCCTTGGGCCAGACGAAGGCCCAGGTGCTGGGTTTGATTTTAGCGACAGCATAGGAAGTGGCACTGCCATCCTGGCTTCCTGGAGATGAACACCCAGCCTGGGAGAGCTAAGGAAGCCAGACACTCGCTCCTGACGCTCCTGTATCTATCTGAAGGGGAGCAGAGACTCTGAGCAGCTTGTTTGATTTGCATATGTAAATGACAAGCATATTTAAGCATCACCAGGCCCACCAGCTGTACAGCATTACCATGAGCCTTGTTGCCAGCTCTGAGCACCGACCTGTGGTACCCCACATGCTCAGAGGGATAGAGCCGTGGCAGACACTGCCAGTTAAACTCTGGTAGCGGCTCACCCACCCTCCCTTGCTAATAGAAACCCGGAGGTTTAGACATCTGGCCAGCAGGATAAAGACTGCCTTTCCCAGCCTCTCCTGCAACCAAGCACGGTCATATGGTTAGGTCTGGTCCATAGGATGGAAAAGTGCTGTGACTTCTAAGACTTGTCCTTCAAAGAAAGAAGATTGTGCCTCCCACCCTGACCATGCTGGCTGGAATGGAGCAGCTCTGTGTGACTCTGAGGCAAAGGTCAAGGCATGGGGGGCATGGCAAGTGGCTGGAAGGGGCTGGCTTCCTGACACTTAGGAAGCCACCATCTTACCTGGCCTGCCCCACCTACCTTCAGATTTTATATGCAAGAAATAAACTACTCTCTTGCTTAAACCCACATTTTTATTTTTTCCATTTGCTCATTTTAGAAAACTTGATTTACAAAGAAAGCCAGACTAGAATAATGATGCCACATGTACTCTGAACCCAGGGCTTCAGTCGTTGAATGGTTAACAACTTCCAGCCAACCTGATTTTTTCTGCACCTGTCCATCCACTTCCCCGACTCCTAAATTCCTTGGAAGCAAATTCCAGACATCTGTTTCATTTCGGAACATTTCAGTTTGCGTATCTAAAAGACAAGGACTCTTAATACCCTGACCGTATTTAAATTTTTATAACAATTCCTTAATTAAGCAACAGATATCAAGTCAGTGTTCCCAGGCCTAGTTGTCTCCTAACTGCACACTTTAAAAACTGCTTGCCCTGGGGTCCCAATAAGGTCTCACACTCCAGTGGATAGATCTTTAAATCACCTTTATCCTAAAGGCTGTCCCCACGGAGGGACACTTCTCGTTCTTTTTTTTTTTTAATTATTCCTCTTGGAATGTATTTGTTGAAGAGACTGGATTGTTTGTCCTTCAGAGTTTGCCAGCGCCTAAATTCTGCTGTAGGCAGCCCCTGCTGCTATCAAGTTCCTCTGTTCTCTCAGCCTCCTGAAAATTGGCAGTTGGATCTTTTCTTTTTCGATTCCTTTCTGTTTATTTGAACATGTTCAAAAGTAGAAAAATAAACATTTCTTTTGCAGCGCCATCAATAAGGGGTGAGAGAAGGTCACAAGGGAGGATTGGGGCTTATGAATAAAGAGGGTCAGGGTCCCAGACGGGGGAGGGCTGGGTCCAGGTCTCCAGACGTGCACATCTCCACTGGCAACACCTCTCAGGTCCTTATAAGGAGACTGAAGGGGGGGTTGAAAGGGACAGAGGCCTCGAGGCAGCCTTGGGACCCCTTGGGCCTCCTGGAGATGCAGCCAGTGGTGCAGGCGGCCCCCGGGGCAGGAGTCCCACTCTGGGCCGAGCCAGGATGCAAGCCTGGCGCTCCGGGCAGACGTGGCACGGCACGTGCAACGGCTGGTCACGGACCGCCCCCAGGGACAAGTGGGCCACGGCCCCCACGACCGTCAGCATCAGGACTAGCTCCCCCTCCAGGCCACAAGGCGCTCCACACCTGCAGCTGCCTCAGGTCCTGGGTCTCGGGGAAGAGGTGAGAGCTGCGGCTCCCTTTCTTCAGTGAGAGTGACTCTGCCAAGGCGTGCTTGGCGCTCTTGAAGCCCTCCGGCTCCCGTGGCAACAGGGAAGGGAACCAGCCCCCGTGGCAGCCCATCCCCGCCACGGTGGGCTTGGATGTGGGGACAGGGCCTGTTCTGGCCAGGTCCAGCCAGGTCCAGTCTCACAGTCACCAACACCAGGACCCAAGCTGCAGCCACGGCTAAATCCCAACGGCTTGTCTGGCCCCAGGGCTCTGCTTTCAGCCAGGCGCACGGGGCAAGCCCAGCTGATGTGTGTCAAGTGAAAAGGCAAAGGAAAACAGGAAATCTCCACTTGGACTACAGAGGGGTGAGTGCGTGAGGCCAGGCGCCCAGCCGGGTGAGCCGGCCTGTGCCAGGAACGAACGAGAGACTGAGATTCAGCTGCAGAAGAGAACTTTGTTTCTGAGAAGACCCCGCGCCTGGAGAGACTCCAGGTTAGGACTCCTGGGTAATGCCTTTAGCTCGCTGACTTTGGGGAGCCCCCGAAGGAGGCTGACGCAGGTGGAAGGATGGGAAACTGACTCAAGACTCTCACGTTGGGGCAGGGACATAGAGGGGGTGGGTAAGACTGCCTGAGCGGCAGAGAAGGGGCATCCTTTGAAGGTGCAGAAGTTTTAAAGTCCGCTGTGGCCCTCTTTGGCCCTCTTTTCCACTGCTACTTTTGTTACCTATGCTTTTGGCATTAAATCCAAGAAATTGCTGCCAAATCCAGCGTCATGAAACTTGCGTTTTCTTCTAGGAACTGTTTTTCAGTTTCAGACTAAAACTACATTTGGATCTTTAATCCATTTTCGGTTTTGTGTATGCTGTAAGGGAAGGGTCTAGCTTCATTCGTCTGCATTTGGATGTCCAGTCTTCCCGGCACCCGTTTGTGGAGACGGTCCTTCCCCCACTGAGTGGTCTTGGCATCCTTGTGGAAGATCTTCGGATCACACGCGGACGGGCTTCGTTCCGGCCTCTCTGTTCTGTTGGTCTCTGTGTCTGTCTGTATGCCAGTAACACTGTTTTGATCACTGTAGCTTTGTCTGTATCGTGTTTTGAAATCAGGAAGTATAAGCCCTCCAGAGTTTCTGTTGTTCTTCAAGATCGTTTTGGCTAATCGGGGTCCCTTGAGATCCCATTTAAATTTTAGGAACTTTTTTCCCCATCTGTGCAAAAATGCCATTGGGGTTTGGATAGGGATTACATTGAATTAGTAGATTGTTTTGGATCATATGGACACTTTGAATGATAGTCAGTCTTCCAACTTGTGAACACAGGATGTCCTTAATTTGTGTCTTCTTCCATTTCTTTCAGCAATGTTTTGTAGTTTTTGGTGTACACGTTCTTCACTGCCTTGGTTAGATTTACTCCTAAATATTTTTTATTCTTTTTGATGCTATTGTAAGTGGAATTGTGTTTGTAATTTCCTCTTCAGATTGCTCTTGATTTGAGTATAGAATCATGAATCATAGAGAATAATGTGTTGATTTTGCATCCTGCAACTAATTCTTATATTAGTTCTAACAGGTGTGTGTATGTGTGTAAAATTTTTAGGGTTTTCTACATGTAAGATCATGTCATCTGAGAACGGATATAATTTTACTTCTTTCCTTCCAATTTGAATGCCTTTTATTTTTTTCCAGCCAAACTGCTCTGGCTAAGATTATCAGCACAATGTTCAATAGAAGAGGGAAGAGAGGGCATCCTGGCCTCTTCTAGAGGAAACACTTCCAGTCTTTCAGCACTGAGCATGAAGTTGGCTGTGGCATGCGTGTTTTGGTATATGACTTTTATTATGTTGAGATAGTTTCCTTTCATTCCTAGTTTTTTTTTTACCGTGAAGGTGTGTTGGATTTTGTCGCATACTTCTTATGCGTTAATTGCAATGACCATGTGGTCTTGTCCTTCATCCTACGTGCTCTATCACCTGGTAGCTGACTTTTTTTTTTTTTCTTTTCAGTAGCTGACTTTTGAGGCTTGCTCATTTGTGGGTTGGGTTTTTTGTTGTTGTAAGAACACTTCATAGATGTTGTCTTTTTTTTGTCAGGAGGCACATGGCGTCGAGTTCTGTCCCTTTGGGATATGAATAGCCTTTAAGGCTGTTACTCAGTACTTAGATCGGTTATTTAACTGGAGACTGCAAAATGGAGATATTCCAATTGTAGTCTTAATCGTTTGGCAACTGGAATACTTCTATAAAAAGAAACTTTTCTGCGGTGCTGTGAATCCCTACCCGGGACAAAACTGTATAAAACTGAATACATGGGCACACACACACAGGAGAGCATGTCAAACTGATGTAATTGGAGCAAGGTCCATGCATTTTACCAGTTGTGCCAAAGTCAGTTTCCAGTTGTGATATCCCCCTATAGCTCTGCAAGAGGTCACCTCTGAGAGAAACTGGCTGCAGGGTACATGGAACCTTTCTGTACTATTTTTGCAACTTCCTATAAATCTAGGACTTAAACAAAAGTTAAAAAGAAACTTCCCTCATCAACTATTTTGCTACTAGTGATATAGTTTAAGAAAAACAGGATAGATGTTTACTTCTTTCCCTTTATTTTTACTTAGAATAATGAGCTGGTGCCTTAGAATCCCCTAATGGTGACTGTGATTCTTTTTAAACTTATTTTGTATTGGGGTATAGCCGATTAACAATGCTGTGATAGTTTCACTTCAGAACACTGAAGGGAGTCAGCTGAACATATAACATGTATTCACTCTCCTCTAAATCCAGTGACTGATTTTTAAAAAGTATTACTCTGAACTCATTTATTTCAGTATATCTTAAGTATTTCAACCCACTCCATTATTAATGTTATCGACTTTCAAGTCCCATCTTTGCTCAGTGGGAACCTCCTCAGGCTGGCTCCCGAGTCCTTTTGACCTGACCCTGAAACCCCACTTGCTTCCTCACCACCTGTTATAATGGGGCTCCAGGTTCACCTTATACATTTCCTGCCCAAGTCCTGGAATTGAAGGTTTCTCCAAAGAGCCCTGGGTCCTCTCCCTGTGAGATGACGTAAAACCCAACCCAAACAGCATCAGAACGTGTACTGTCTCCCGCCTCGAACTCCGCAGGGAGGTCAGTTCTAGGACCAGTTAATCCCCTCGTCGGACAGAGGCGTTAAGGACCGGCCCGGCTTCCTGCTCAGCAGGTGGGCAAGGCTGTGCCTCGTGTTAGAGTTGCCGCTGCAGGTCCACTGCATCCGCACGGGATGGGAGACAAAGGCCAGACAGTGGGAAGAGGGCGCTTCCCTGCTGTGAGTGACTGTTTTCAAGTGTGAGGCAACAGCTGGAAATTCCCTAAGATGTTGCTTTCCTCTCCTGCCAGGACTGGGTCAGAGGCCCGTTGCTCAGCCTTCTCAGGTGAGACAGCGGAACAACCAGGAACGGCTTTACCTCCGCTCGGCTCCTCTGGGTGTCCTGTGCTGGTCACGGGGCCTTCAGCTCTGTGCGTGACCCTCCCCTGCAGCTTTCCAGCCTCTCAAGGAAAACCCTTTTTCCCTTGCTTGCTCCCCTTCACCTTGTTCAGTTCACTCAGTTGTGTCCGCCTCTTTGCGACCCCATGGACTCCAGCAGGCAAGGCCTGCCCTGTCCATAACCAACTCCCAGAGTTTGCTCAAACTCATGTCCATCGAGTCGGTGACACCATCCAACCATCTCATCCTCTGTCGTCCCCTTCTCCTCCCGCCTTCAATCTTTCCCAGCATCAGGGTCTTTTCCAATGAGTCAGCTCTTCACATCAGGTGGCCAAAGTATTGGAGTTTCAGCTTCAGTATCAGTCCTTCCAATGAATATTCAGGACTGATTTCCTTTAGGATTGCATAGTTGGATCTTCTTGCAGTCCAAGGGACTCTCAAGAGTCCTCCCCAACACCACAGTTCAAAAGCATCCGCGTCACCCCGAGTGCCTTTCCTGGACAATGAGAAGGTTGAAACGTGAATGACGACACCCGCTTCCCCGGGTGCCAGTCTGGCTCCCCTCACCCTGACTCTGGTGCTCTGTTCCAGGCTGACTGGGCTCAGCAAACTCCACTTCCCAGCCTCCGCCCAGCCACCGGGGCCTTGGAAGAGCCTGCTTCCTATCTGCCAGAGTTCCCACCGCTCCTGGGCCCACTGGCATCACCGTCGTGCAGTTTCACTAGGCGGGAGAACCCCTTCTCTGAGCCCAGTCTCTGTCACAGGGGGACGGGAGCTGAGGGGAATGGGCGCTCCCCCCAACCCTGCTCCCGACCTAGTTTCCCGCTGACACTGGCAGGCGTTGATCGGCCACACGGTTGGCAGTCCAGGAACCAGAAGGGGCGAGCATGTGATAGATGCTTTCCCCGAAGCCTCCTTTGGGGCCAGGGGCGGGAGAGGTGGGGTAGCAGCGGGAGGCGTCGCAGGGTCAAGGGGCCCGAGAGGTCCAGTCTTGGCCTCCTGCCGGAAGGCTGGTCCTCGGGTCAGGACAGGTTCTCTCGCCTGGTTTTGTTTATCTCACATGTGTTTTCTGTTTGCACCTGTGACCAAAGGCTTCCCAGATGGCTCAGTGGTAAAGAATCCGCCTGCCAGTGCAGGAGACTCAGGAAGCACAGGTTCCATCCCTAGGGTGGGAAGATTCCCTGGAGAAGGAGATGGCCACCCACTCCAGTCTCCTTGCCTAGAGCATCCCATGGACGGAGGGGCCTGACGGGCTACAGTCTATCGCGTCACTAAGAGTCAGCACACACGCACAGCCTGTCACCATAAGCAGCTTAGGACGCCTTTTGGAAGTATGAGAGGGTAAAAGCCAAGTGAGCCTCAAGACTTCCCACTGAGCAAACATTGCCTCCACCGTCCACCCAACTCTTGCAGCCGTGTGGGCTCAGAGCCTGGTTTCAGCCAGGCAAAGGCCCACCAGGGGCTGGCCTGCAACCCCAGGGGCCCCTGGTGAGGATGTGTCCCTTGCATCCATGCGAAAGCACTCGTGGGCTGGCTGGAGGCTGGGCGTGGCCTGAGCCCTTCCCACAGAGAGACTCTATGCTTAGGCCACTCAAGATGGTTGCTCTCTTGCTCTGGGTACATCTCCTGTTCGACCAGCCCCTGCTTCCCTCACATGACTGTCCAGTTCTCTTAGTTACAGGGCTTAATCAGATCCTGGTAACTGAGCCCACCTGTCATCAATCCCCACCCCGCCCCCACCTATAAAAGGTAGCCGCCTCCTCCCTGGGGTACTGAAGGCCGCTGCTGTGTTCTGCCCACCAGCTGCCATACATACGGTAGGGTATCGCTCCACCTTGTGTATCGACCCCTTGTGTACAATCCCTCCATCTGCCAAACCATTACACCTTCCCTGGTGGCTCAGACGGTAAAGAATCCGCCTGCAGTGTGGGAGACCTGGGTTCGATCCCTGGGTTGGGAAGATCTTCTTGAGAAGGGATAGGCAACCCACTCCAGTGTTCTTGCCTGGAGAACCCCATGGACAGAGGAGCCTGGTGGGCTACAGGCCATGGGATCACAAAGAATCGGACACGACTGAGCGACCCACACACACAGCAAACCATTGGTGTCTCTGCTGCTGCCTCTGGGCGATGGTCTCAAGGCTCGTTGGCCGGTGGGGTGCAGCCCCACAGAGACAGAGGCAGGAATTGGGCCCCCAGAGCCCATGCTCCTGCCCATCACCCCCCACGTTCTGCACCCACCTCTGGCCTAGAGAGCCGAGCCACATTGGCAGAGCTGGGCCTAGGGACGCACGACCCCTGCCTTTGCAAAGCCACGGAACACAAACACAGACAGTGGTTCAGGTTCAGCAGCTTTTGTCTTTATTTCTAAAGAAGCATCCAGTGACATTACTGTTTTCCATCTACTTCTAAACTCTTAAAGAGCCCAATGAGACGAGGCAGTGGCTCCAGCGCAGCAGCCGCAGGCCCCTCCACCTCTGACTCCCCCTCCCCAACCCGCAGCCCCACCAAGAGCAGCAAATCATTCCTCAGAGACCAGGACAGGGAGTGCCTGGGGGAGGACAGAGGAACAAGGCTGGCCTCCCCACGGTCCTAGCAAAACAGAGTGCTTTAAAAATCCTTCATTTTTACAAAGAAAACCACTCAAAAAAATACAAGATTCTGATTAACCTTGAACACACCAAGTTTTGCAGGAGCTGTACTGGAGAAAACGTTCTACATTCCCAGGTGGCGCAGTGGCAAAGAATCCGCCTGGCAAACGTAGGAGACTCATGAGACGCAGGTTTGACCCGTGGGTGGGAAGATCCCCTGGAGGAGGAAATGGCACCCCACTCCAGCATTCTTGCGTGGGAAATTCCATGGACAGAGGAACCCTGGAGGCTACAGTCCATGGGGTGGCAAAGAATCGGACATGGCTGAGCACACACACGTTAACACACACGTTCACACACACAGCCACACACCTCGAGGAGGCCCAGCGAGTAAGGCGCCTTCTCAGCTCCACAAAGCAGGGCTGGGCCCAGAGAAGCTGCTCTCACGCGTGGCTGGCCAGCTCTTTGGACGGGCCCGCAGCGCCGGCAGGCAGCCTTTCCCTTCCAACCACCAAGCTGCACGCTCCCCATCAGCCCCGAGGACTCAGGGGCCCGTGGCTGTTTTCCAACCACTCAGCTTTCTCCCCCAGAAGCCGGGACGCTCCCGCAGAGCAGCTGGGAGAAGTCCTGCTTCTGGGTAGGAAGCACCACGCGTTCTGTTTCCCGCCAGGATTAGGGACCATGTCATCTGGGGTGAGCATCGGTGACGTGGGGTGGGCCGGGGCCATTAGAAAGTCTGCCTTCGCCTGTCGCACAGGGCAAGACGGTGGAAGTCCCTACAGGTCTGGCTCCACTTGTGAGAGAGACGGCGGGAGCCTGAGCAGCAGGGAGCTGCCTGTTCCTCCTCAGCCTTCGCTCTGACTGCGGTGTTTCCATTTGACACATATTGTCTGGGGCTTTGGAGACCGGGCTCCCGGTACAACAGCTGTTTAATAATCCTGGCTGCTCCATCGGGAACCTTTCAGATTTGGTTTCCTACCCACCACCCAGCAGGAGACACACACGTCTGCGTCCTGGAGCCAGTGAACAGGGAAGCCGAGAAGGTGCTCTTTTTGGCATTTAAAGTCTAACTGACGGCCAGTCACTGCTGAGAGTCCTCCTCACGCCAGACTTGGGGACCAGCTCCAAGGCCAGACCCACCCTCAGCCAGGCCTGTGCCTTGCACCGCCCCCAGCCCACCCCACCCTGGCTCTTCTCAATAAAGCAGAACGATCCTGACTGTGGCCTACCCGCTTTGGGCTCTGCCAAATGTGTGGGCCCCTGGGGGCGTGTGGACCTGAGACCCCACAAGGCCACCTCTGACGCAGGCTGCAAGGAAAAGGCGCCCCACTCAGCGATTTTTCCACTTGCCACTGCACACAAGGAGTCTGCAGGCAAATGAGGTCGACCTGGCGGGGGGCGGCGGGGGCAGGGGCTGCCAGGGCCCCACCAGCACCCTAGTCTGAAGAGGTGGCTTGCCTGGGGGTGGGGGGCCCTTTGGCCGGTCCCTGGGCCGAGGGTCTGAGCCCCAGATGACGGGACTGAGCCACCTTCCGCCTGGCTTTGCGCCAGCCCAGCCCAAACTTGACCTCTGGGGGCCCAGGAAAAGCCAGCTTCTTCCCCTGGAAGGCCTCACGCCCCAAACCTCCAAGTACGGTTGTTCCCAGGGGTCCTACAACCACAGGGCTGCTCAAGGGGCCTTCGGGTGTGGGCTTACTGCTGCAGGACTCCCCAAGACAGCCTGTCCTCAGAGCTCACTGGCGGACTACCTTCCCCAGAGGCACTCACGCACTGCAGCCCTCACCTCTCTCTAAAGTCATTACCTTCTCTGTGTCCTATAGATCTCCTGTCCCATGGCCTGGACCTGAAAGGAAGTAGGTAGGAAGTTACAGTTATGCTGGGCTTTAAAAAAATCTTCTCGGCATTTACTGCCCCAAACAACAGACTATTAGGAAAGGGAAAGACAAAGTCAAAGTCGCTCAGTTGTGTCTGACTCTTTTCGACCCCATGGACTATACTATACATACAGTCCATGGAATTCTCCAGGCCAGAATACTGGAGTGGGTAGCCTGTTCCTCTCTCCAACGGATCTTCCCAACCCAGGGATCGAACCCAGGTCTCCCCCATTGCAGGTGGATTCGTTACCAGCTGAGCCACCAGGGAAGCCCCAGGAACGGTAAAGGTAGACAGCAGTTTTTGATTCTCAGGCAATGACAGCTGAAAGAAGTCCACCAGAAAAACCTCTCCACCGGCTCTGGCCTATGCAAAGGTGAAAGGGCAGCAGCTGAGGAACACGGGTTCCCTGCATCCTGGCGGGCTGCTCTCCCACACTGCAAAACCTCGACTCAGCCAGCAGAGGGCAGCAGAGGCTCACGGAAGGCCCAGGCTGGTGCCGTCCAGACTAGGAAAGGTTCCTCGGCAAGCACCTCCACACAGCCAAACCCCAGACACCTTCCACCAAGCCCCTCACGTGCTTCTCTACTTAACGTCCTTCTCAGGTCTCAGCTACAACTGGGAGGCCAGGTGACACCTGGTGACAAGGGCACAATGAACTGAGAAGAACCTATTTCCATTATCTATGAACTCACAGCCAAAAAATATTTTCTGGCAGGCTATTGAATTTACAATGTAACTTACACCTTAAGATCTGACTGAATTTCAAGGCGGGTGGGGGGAGCAAGTTACTGATGAACTGAAGAATGAGAGGACAATCCGGTCTCTGAGCCCTGCTGCCCTCCCCCAACCCTACGAATGGACAAAGGTCTCCTCCGCTTGATCTTTTAGTTTTCCACTAAAAAGAAACCGGAAATGATGGAGACCAGAATCAAGCCTGGCATTAATCTTCCAGTGGGGAGATTAGGTGAAGTAAAATCATCCTATTTGGCTCAAATTATGAGGTTAACGTGGGACGTGACAAAAGGAAGTGGTCACCTTTTAGCAATCAAGTACAGATTTACTTTTCATGCACAAAAAGGAAGCCACGGGCTGCCTGCCTGGCTTCACACCTATACTTTGGGGAAAGGGAAGGGGTGAAGGCAGGGGTCCGGCCTTGCACGCAGGGCACGTGAGTCCTTAAAGGCCCTGAGGTCCGTCCCTCCTCACACCCTGAGCCACCCTGCCTGGGGCGGAAAAGACGGAGACAGCTCTGCTGCCAGCCCAAGATCCACGCCGGCCCACCGGGTCCCCAGCAGAGCCAGGGATGGGCTCGTGATGAATTACACCACGCCAGGGGGTGCCGAGTTCCGAGGCTCCAGCTGGGACCCTGAGCCACATACAGAAATTGCCGTTGGCCTGGGGATGCACAGAGCAAGCAGGTAGAGAGAAGTGTTCAAGGGCCGGTGAGGCGAGTGGACGCCGCCAAGTCAGTAACTCCAGTCATCTGGTCATGATGGGCAGCTCACCCCTTGAGATGGCCCAGGAACTGGACCACGGTTCTGTGTGTGTGAGAGCGAGCGAGCGAGCACGTGGAAGGGCCGAATAAGTCCGGGTGAGGAGCGGATGTACCCGGCTCCCGGCTACGGGAGTCCCGGGAGGGGCTGCAGGGAGGACCCAAGACGGCAGAGAACAGGGAGCAGGAAAGAAGAGATGCTGATGAGCTGACGGCGCAGCCGGTGAACGGCGGGCGGAGCCCAGGGAAAGGGGCCTGGGCAAACAACGACCACTGAATGAGGAATCAGGTCAGGGAGGTACTGCTAGGCTCTCACTGCTCCGTCAAAGAGCATGAATTTAAACTCAATTCAGACAGCAGCTGCTTGCTAGCCCGCATAAACCCCGCGCCTCCAGGTTTCCCCTCCAGAGGGCGCTCTGACCCCGCAGAGAGGCTCACTCACCCCCCCCAACCCAGGGCTACAGCTTCCAACAGGGCTCCAGGAGCTGTGCCCGCGCGGTTCCAGTGTAAACATTCACAGCATTCCCAGAGAAGGCGGGAGCCGCCTGCCGCCCGGGGAGACAGCCTGTGAGGTGCCAGTCGGAGGTAAAACAAAAAAGGCCTCTTGGTTTCTCTTTCTCACGGAGCTCAAGCAACATCACGAAGGGGTGGGCGAGGGTCCGAGGGTTCTGAGCCTGCCGCTTGGATGAGAACTGCTGCTGAGGAAGCCAGCGGCACCGTGATGAGGAGCAGGCAAGTGGCGGCCGGCTTGCGGCCCCGTGGGTCCCGACGCCCACCCGGCAGAGAAGGGCTCCGTGATGAAGGCAGCGGCCAGGGACGGCGGCGACTGCGCACCGCGCTCTCGGGCACCTCAGCAGCAAAGATCTACCTGCACGCGGGCCCTCCGGTCTGCGGTCAGGCCCAGTAAGGAGCGGGGAGGGGGCACTGCAGGGCAGCCGGCCGGCCCCCAGGGTCTGCGGAGTCCTGGGCTGGGACGACCCTGGCCCGGGTGTCACCCTCCTTCTGTCCGCCCTGAAGAGCGGAGAGCTGCCCGCGCGCGCGCCTTGCGGGGGTCCGTCCCGGGCGTCCTGGGCATCACTCGGTCACAGCAGCTCCTGCTCGTCGTCCTCCGAGCCTGAGGGGCCCTGGCGCACCTCTTCATACCACTTGTTCGTCAGCGTTTTCATCTGGATGCGCCCGTGGTGGAGGTCCTGGGGCGGGAGACGGGGCAAGCCCTTGTCAGTGGGTCAGGGTCAGGGTCAGGGTCAGACTCAGGGGCAAGCCCTTGGCAGTGGGTCAGGGTCAGGCTCAGGGGCAAGCCCTTGTCAGTGGGTCAGGGTCAGGCTCAGGGGCAAGGCAGGGAGGGACAGCTGCTTTGTGCCTTGTGGGAGGAGACGGCAGGCAGGACGCACGGGCAACTTCAAAGTGTTAACTGACTAAGGGCAGGCTGAGATTTTTCTCTGTGGGCAGGAGGTTAAGGGTCTCACTCATAACAGGAGGAGGCGGCAGGATGGCGCGATGTTAAAAAAAAAAAACCCTGGCCTCCGCAATCAGACACACCTGGGCTCTGCTCTCAGCTCTGCCCCGCACTGGCTGTGTGACCCTAGGACGGGGACTCCACCTTTCTGGGCCTCAGCCTCCCTAGCTATCAGGTCAGACAGCTCACTGCGTCTGCCGCGTGGGCTGGTGGGGCAGCCCACCACCCACGCACCGCGCTCCCGGAAATGACGCCATCATGGAGAACACCTGGCTCCCACTGAGCGCTCACGTGCTGAAGGCACCCTGACGCTGCAGGAGGAAGGCGGGGCTCAGTACCAGAGCGGAGCCGCCGCAGGGGCAACCCCAGCCCCGGCCTGCACGGGCAGGTGACCGTTTCAGCAGAGCAGACCCAAGCTGGCCCAAACGGGCATCACTCCCGGTCACCCAGAGGCCAGTGGTGCCCGGAGGGGTGGATGGTGCGGGAGCCCTGAGCCTCGGGCCACGGCAGGGCTGAGATTCCTCAGCCAGGTTCGGAAGCTGATCAATATACCAAATCTATCATCCAGGGAAACCAAACTGTCAACAAGCCTATTATTATTAAACTAGCACTAAGTAAGGCAGCAGAGGAGAGACAGCAGATGCCCAGCCCCACAAGCCTATCCAGCCCTCAAGCCTGGGAAGGAGAAAAAGCTGAGTGGGAGGACACCCCCAACCCACCCAGCCTTCTTGCCCACCCTGCTCCGGTCCCTGGCCTGCGTCCCACCTCCTGGGTCAGCCGCCGCGTGAAGAAAGGGTTCAGGTACTTGGCGTCCAGCCACAGGAAACCTTTGAGGTCCTGCCGTCTGATGTAGTGGGCCTCGTACTCCTCCTCCGTGAGCTCCGACAAGTGCTCCGACTCAACGGTGTTGCCCTGCGGGGGGAGCGGAGGCAGCCCAGGAGGCGTCAGCTGACCCTGCTGGGAAGCCCGCACACCACCCAGCCTAGCTCGCAGGCCTGCGCCCCGGGCCCCTGGGTCTCCAGCCCTAACTGCAGCAGCCATGGGCCTCCTGGGAGCGCGAAGGGCGGCGGGAAGGTGTGCAGGAACACGGTGGACACCCGGGGAAGTCAGATGGTGACTAAGTCGGCAGCTCGGGGCTGGGGCTCAGCCTGTAAGTTCTCTGGCTGCTTGCCGTGTGCAGTCAGGACAGGGAGCCGTTCTGGGCTGTCTCTGTACCAGTGAACTGAACAAGGAGGTGGCTTTTGTTGCTTTTTGCCTGCAGTGGCCCACTGTGGGGAGTTTGCTGGTCAAGTGGAGAGAGGGCAGAAGGAACAATCCTGATAGGACCTGGAGAGGGAGGCGCAGGACCACCGACCCTCTGCAGGGGCCACCAAAGGCAGTTTTGCACCGTTGCCCCCAAGCTCAGTGCCCCCCAGGCATAGGAGGTGGGAGAGAGGGAGGGCGCAGTGCTTCTCACACTGGGGCCACCGCCAGAGTCGCCTTGAACTTCGGGAGCCTAGAACACAGCGCCCACTAGGCCCTCCTGCAGCTCCTGACTCAGCAGGGCTAGGACGGGACCCAAGAGTTTGCATTTCTAATGAGCTCCCGCTGATGCGGCTGGTCCAGGAACCCCCACCTTGAAGACTTGCGGTGGCAAGTGTGGTTAAGAGTCTGTGGGACCTCAGCTGTGCTCTGGTCTGTGTGTGCCTCAGTGCTCTCATCTGCAAAGTGGGGCTCACGAATGGTGACCACCTGCTTCCTGCAGGTTATCAGGAAGACTTGAGGCAGGCCAAGCAAAGCATAGGCACCGCAGGAAACAAGCCCCTCGCGACAGCTGCTTCCCCTCTGAGCACACATCCTGGTTCTGTTTGAGCTGGGCTTGGCCAAATGCGGCTGCAGTTCCTAGCAATGGGTTAGAAATGCAAATTCTTTGGGCCCCCGCCCCAGACCCGCAAGACCCTGGAGCCCTCCACCAATTATGACCCCCGCTGAAAGGTCTGAGAACCTACACGTAGGCTTTGGTTAAAAGCAGACAAGACAGTGGTGGAGGGGGTGGGGGCGAAGGGCTGTTGAGAGCGCAGGGCACTCACGAGCCCGAGGTCACCTGAAGGTGCTGCCGGGCACAGCCCTGGCTGTAGAGGCCCTGGGCAGAGCCTGGAGGCCAAGGTTCCCCCAGACCGGACTGGACTTTGTTAAGTGGCAAGTGGGCACATCGTTTCCCCATCTTCTGGCTGAGGACTTCTGTGCCTTCCATGACTAAGTCAAGTTACTGACGGCCTGGGATAAGCGAACTAGAAAATGCTGTGTTTCTGGAAATGTGTGTGCAGAGCAGAGGGCGGTGCAGGAAGGCCCGACTCCCCCTAAACCCCGCACCAGAGCTCTGCACCCAGGCTGAGGGAAACACAGGCAGGAAAGACACCACCTCAGTGATTCCAGGCACAGGGGCTTGGAAGAGGCAGGGGCGAGCAGGGGTCCGGGGGCCTTGGGCTCATTGCAACTTGCCCTGAGCACCCCCAGCCCCAAATCAGGACCTCTCCTGTCCTGGGCAGAGTGCCTGCTCATCTGATCCTCCCAGCCACTGTGAGAGCCTTTCTCTTCTCACGCCCCAACAGGAGGCTCTACTAAATGCTGGGGAGTGAGGTGATTTTGTCATTTGGTGACCTTGAAACCACCCTCCAGTCCTGGCCGAGGGGGTGGGGTGGTTACTGGCGGGGGTGGAGGGGGGGGGCGCTACTGGGAGGCCCTGAGACGGGGTTCACGTCTGGCTGCAACCTACACATCACCACCTGCGGGGTTTCCATGAGGCTGGCAGACAACCCACCCGAAAGAGCCAGGTTTCAGACCCTGAGTCCAACCTCCTCCTTGGCTTGGGAAGCTGATGTGTACACAGCTCAAGTGTGTGTGTGCCATGAGCGCTCGTGCACCCTGAGAGCGTGTCTCGCCCCCGCGTTCCCACCCCCGCCGTCGCCACCTGGCCCGCCCGGCACTGACCATCTTCTCCGTCTTGCTGAGGTTGACGTCCTTGCGGCCCCTGCGGCGCGCCTTGGCGCCCTCGATGTCCACAAGGCGGATGAGCGGCATAGTGCTGCCGCCCAGCAGCAGGATGGTGAAGAGCACGATGACAATGGTGGTGGTGCCGATGAGCTGCCGCTTCTCCATGGGCTCCAGGTCCAGGTGGAGGCTCAGGGCGTAGGGGATGGCGCCCCGCAGGCCTGGGCGACAGGGAAGGGACAGGGTCGGGGGGCGCCATGATTCTCGGGGGCTCTGGGTCCAGCCTGGCACCGCGGCCGCTTGGACACTCTCCCGCACCCACCGGAGCGCGCAGCCTCAGCCCGTGCGGCGCGGGGCAGCCAGGAGACGGGGCACAAACACGGGGCCTGGGAGACGCCCCCCTCCGCCCCCGCTTCCCACCGGCCGCCAGGTGCATCGTGGTGGGGATTCATCCCGCCTGGCAGTCACGCTGGTACAGACGAGCCCTCCCTGCGGTGGGGGGTGGGGGGGACGCTGCGCTCCGTGTGCGCAACCTCATCGGAGCCCCACAGGAAGCCCTCAGAGCTGGTCCTGTCACGCTCACGGCACATGGAAGAGGGCCCGGGGCTGCGAAGGAGATGTCCTCCCAGGGCCCGTGCCCTACGGGCAACAGCCCAGGATGCCATCTAGCGCCTGCTGGGCCCGAGGATGCTGCGCCTCCGGGCAGGGAACCGCGGGGGAGCCTCCCCCTGATTTCCTGCTTTGGTCCCCAGGAGGCTGCTGGCTGGACTGGGGCATGAATGCGCTGAGAAGTGGCAAGTTCTCACTAGAAAGTTCCTAGTGCCCGAGAGGGAACAGGAGCTCCCTCAGTGACTGGGAGCAGAGACACCAAAGAAGGACTCAAGGGAGGGTGAGGGCCCTAAGGAGCAGGGCGGGGAGGAGAGGGAGGGCGGAGCACAGGGACAGGATCTGACCCAGACGGGTGGCTGGCGCATCACAGCGCGATCTGGGCCAGCTGCTGCAGCCTGGACCTGACATGGGGACACAGCAGAGAGGAGCAAAGGGTGGATCTCAGAGAGACACGGGGAGTGGAAGCAGCAGGTCCCAGGAGAGGGAAAGTGTGGCTGACCAGGGAAGGGCCCGGAGGATGCCCAGTGGGCCGGGCACGTGGTCAGGAGTCTGGCTCCTGGGCTCAGCCCGGCCCCTCCTGTCCCCGCAGCCTCCCAGGCTGGGCCAAGGAACCAGACGCGGCAGGGCCTGCCCTGACGGTGGCTGAGGATGAAGCACCTTGGCACAGAACAGCATGTGCACACAGCAAACTGAGGGAGCCACACCTCTGCTATAAAACAAGTTATTGTCTCCTGTGGAAGAAAGGGGGCTGCTGGTAAACAAGCAGCCTGGGCAGGAAGGTAGGTTCAGTCCTAGACAATGAGCTCACAAGGGCTCCATGACACCCAAGGAGGATGTAGACACTGTGGTCTGGATCAGAGGAAAGGCCGGGTCAGAGGGAGGGTGGCAATTTGAGACCACAGGACAGGTGGGCTTGTGAGGGCTCAAGAGATGAGGCGGGTCTGAGACAGAGTCCTGGCGGGGGCCAATGTAACTGAGGTGCTGGTGCAGGAAGAGGGGAGACCCCTGGGGAGAGGAAGGAGCCCAGGGAAGAGGGGAAGCGGGGAGCCTCAGCCACCACAGGCTGGGGAGGAAGGAGCCCCAGACTGAGAAGGTCTGGACGGCCTCAGAATGCCTAGAACCAGAATGCCTCCCAGTTTAAACCACCCCCACATCCCCTAGAGGTCTCTCTCCACCCGTCCCTACCCCCAAAGAGCTCACATAACTGGAAAATGCCTTTATGGGGGGATTTTGAAGACCTTGGATCAATTAACTCCCTTACAATTTTTTTTTCCCCTCACTGGCAAAAAAGATTTAAGAAAAAAGTATCCTTCACTATCTATACATAAATACACAACTACCTGCATGTCCTCCACACACACACACACACACACATATACTTTAAACAAGATCTTTTGAAAAAGAAATCTTCAAAAAATGTACAGATATGCTGTTGGACAGAAAACAGCCTATAAAGCATATTGCTATACTCTGAACCCACAAAGAAATAAGTAAATTAAAAAGTGTCTACAGATCCAGTGCTTTAGGAGCCAAAGATTTATTTATCCATCCTTTACTAAAGGAGAATGAGACTGAATGGTGGCTGAAATGGTCAAATAAATTATCAGAACTTAGTGACTGAATAAAAAAAAAAATCCAAATCTAGCCTGTAGTACAAAAAGGTTTGAACTTTAACCTTTTAATTTTGAGCTCCTAGACTTCCTGGGTGGTTCAGTGGTTAAGAATCCGCCTGCCAATGCAGGAGACCTGAGTTTTGATCCCAGGTCCCGGAAGATCCTACATGCCAGGCCTAAAGCCTGTGCTCAGCAACAAGAGACACCACCATAATGAGAAGCCCTCACGCCGCAACTAGAGAAAGCCCGTGAGCAGCAACAAAGACCCAGTGTGGTCAAAACATAAATACATAAATAATAAAGTTAACTTCAAAGTATTTGAGCCCCTTGTCTCTTCAGCCTGGACAGCATGCAGGCAGAGCGACGCCATGCACAGCCTATGCTGCTGCCCCTGGGACAGGGGGGTGGGCAAACCCCAGCCCTGCCCCCCAGGGCCCCTCAGAACGGGGGTGGAGGGGGGTGGGCAAACTCCAGCCCTGCCCCCCGGGGCCCCTCGGAACAGGGGGTGGTGGGGGCCCTGCCCCCAGGCTGCTCGATGTCCAGCAAGCCCTCTGCCCTTAGATCTGGGTCTCCCCATCTGTGGGGCAGACACACTCCCCTGCTGGTGGCGCTGTGGAGAGGGGCGCGGCCAGTGAAGGGTCATGTGGATTTTGAGGGCTGATGAGGCCCCCTCAGTTTGGAAGGGCTCTGGGGACAGCTATGTCCACTCTCCAAAAGGCCAGTTTGTGCCTTAATGACACGGTCTCCTCCACGGCTCACTTGAGATTGGACTTACCACTGAACCACATGATGAACATCATCTTCGGGGTGATTTTATGATCACGGAAGAAATTCAGGAGGTAGGAGAGGGGGAAAATGTTCACGGCTCTGCCAAACAGCACAAGCACCTGCCAACAGCAACAGACGAAGTCTTACATGGAAACCTCCGGTTCTTCAAGCTTATCGAGGTGAACACACCTGCTAACACCCCCGTGATAAAGGCAGCATCCCTTTGTCATCAAAGACATGAACTCAGTGCTAGGCAGAGACGCGGGGATGCCAGTTTCTACGTGTGGCAAGGATTAAAGCTCTGGATGTTATGTGTCTACTGTGAGAAAGAGAGGACTAACAAGGTATCAATGTCGGCTTTAGCAACACCAAGAGGAATTCATTTAAGGGCCACCTGGCTCCTCTGAAGGTGCCTGGCTGTGGGATGGGCTAGCTCTGGGGAGACAGACAAGGTGTTCCTGCCTCTCCCATCGGGGCCCCACTCCTCAGGGAAAGGAGGGAAGATGGCCTACCCATGCCCGTAAATGCTGCTCACTGAGCACAAGGAATATGCAGGTAGGTTCTAACAGGAGGTCACATACACCCTGCCAGATCCTAGCCATCTCCAAAGGCAGGTCAATTTTAACAAAATATAGCATTATGTAAAGTCCAAATCTTATCTAAGTGGCTTTTTAGAACTACTTATTAATTATCTTTTCTTCTCTTCATCCTGGTTCTCACTACCACTAACTTGAACAGAACAATATAGCCATAAGCTATATTATGGGGAGTCTAAGTTTGTCCTTTTAACCAGCATGAATTGAGGGTGCTTTGGACTGTGTGTCCTGGAAAGTCAAGTTAACATTAATTGCCCCCAATCACCTAACACTTATATGCCAGACAATGTTCTAAGCATTTTATATGCATTATCTCGTTCAATTTCCATCCTTCCGAAGGTCTTACGAGGTAGGTATTACTGTCTCTGTTTTAGAGACAAGGAAACCGAGACAGAGAGGTTAAGTATGAAGTGACTGGTCCAAGCTGACACAGGCAGAAAGTGGTGGAGCCAGGTCCCCCAAGCCTGGCTCAGTCCCCTGTGCCCACGCCCTTGACCGCTGAGTGAGCCTAAGGTGTTCCATCTGAGTGGCACAGGCCGCCTCCAGGGGCGGCAGGGCCAGACTGACCAGGTGCTGGGGGGAAACTGAGTCACCATCCCAGGCACCCCCTTCGTTTTCCTTTCCCTCCTGGCCCATGGCTGAGCTCGCCATGTCCCTGTTTCACCCTCTGAGGGCGAGTCCTCCACCCCCAGGTCTGTGTTCCAGGTGTGACTAAACTGGCCTCTTCTACCCAGTGACCACATTACAGGCTATCAGACTTGCTGTAAAAGACTTGGGCTCCTGTTCTCTTGTCCTGCGTCTGGAGGACAGATAACAATAACAAAAGCCACAAGGTCGTGCTGACTAAGGCAGAAGCTCCCAGACTGCAAAAAGAAAAACATCTTTCTTCCGCGGGCTCCTTATCCTCTATGCCTCAGGTTCCCCATATGCCAAACAGGAAGAAGGCCTCATGGTCTGTACATGGTAGGTGACGGTGATTTAAAAAAAAAAAAAAGCCTGCCTCTCAATAGCTGTGTCTTGTTAAGTGGAGTTGGTAATAAAAGTTAACTCAGGATGAATTACAGTAACTCAACAAGGTATGCTTTACAAGTGTCTTAACAGGATCTAAAAGACAACACAGAGACCCAATTTGGGCCGGGAGTATGACTCAGCAGGAGGACCCTGGGTTCACACGGAGAGAGCAGAGACACAGGGGGCCACAGGCGAGGGGCCTGGGGCACGAGGCGAGAGGCCTGAATGCTCCCCACTCACGCCACTTTCATCAGATGCCTGAGCGAGCCGGACCTTTCTTTCAAGTGCTGAAACATTTGTTTTTCTCCCGTTTCCCAAATCTGATTTTAATTCAAATCACTAAACTTCCGTTTTCCTCTCTTAAAAGGCGTATCTTAATTCGTTTTCTACTGCCAGCACCCCTCTCCTGTCCAGTTATAACACTTTCCCAAGTCTACTTGATGGTAAGAATCACTGGGGATGATGATGCCTCAGGATGAATCTCCAGAGGACGGAAGGGCCCTGGAATCTTTACCTTGAACAAGTGTCCAAAGTCACTCTTATAAATGGACACATTAGAAGGAAACCATAGTAAGAATTTGGTATATTCATTACAATCATCCAAAAAAATGTGAAAAGAAAATCATCCCCAGTTTGCCAACCATTGTGAATATTTGGTGTATTTTCTTACAGATTTTTTTTCTAAGATACTGCTTTTACATGGTCATAATCAATTACACATTCGATTCTGAAATCTGCTTTTGCCATCGAACATTAAAAACTGGCATTTGTGTATGTGTGCACACATGTGTCCCACACCCTCAGCACGTGGGATCTCAGTTCCCCAACCAGGGATCAAACCCGTGCCCCCTGCAGTGGGAGCATGCAGTCTTAACCACTGGGCTATCAGGGAAGACCCAAAAGAAGTGATAATTTCTGAAGAAGACTAACAATTCAGGGCTTCCCTGGTGGCTCAGATGGTAAAGAATCGCCTGCCAATGCAGGAGACCCAGCTTTGACCCCTGGTTCAGAAAAAGCCCCTGGAGAAGGAAATGGCAGCCCACTCCAGTTCTTGCCTGGGAAATTCCATGGACAGAAGAGCCTGGCAAGCTACAGTCCGTGGGGTTGCAAAGAGTCTGACACGACTTAGCAACTATACAATGCAACAGGTCACGTAAAATTAAAAACCAAGCAAAAATTCTTTTCTTGGGATATTTATTTGATTTCACCCTTTCCCATTTATTGTATGTTTATGATTTTTTAACGAAAAGAAACTTGCAACAGAGGTTGTCTATGTAGCTGTTGACTATGACCAGTTAACAGTTACATAAATGAATCTACAATATGTGGTTATTGATCTACAAATAAGTCATTAAATAAAAAACAAGGAAAATACTTACTATGCACCAGATGACAAAGGAAATTTCAAACTTGTGAGGGAAACTAAAAATGGACAGGCCAAGAAATGCAAACACACAGGTTTCTGAAACAAACCAAAGAACGGATTATTCAGCCTCGACTATTTTCTCCCAAGACAGGATGGGCTCGCTATGCAAACACACATTTCAGATGTCAATCAGAATCCAGTGTAACACTTTGCTTATTTGCTGGAAAATCTTGGTCAAGCTTGTCCTTTGAGTCTCTCATTTTTTTTTTCTATCACAACAAGCAACATGTGCTTCCTATTCAGAATCTCTTAATTTAATGAGCCAGCTGTCAAATACCCATGCAAATAAATACTTTCCCACCCAGGGACAAGGATAAATATATGAATCTGTCCATTTGCTGAACACTGTGATTAGCAAGGATCCTGACTGCGGCAAACTGGCAGAAACTCAGAGCAAAGTGGCTGCAGACACCACATGACCAGTGTGAAAGGGCCCTTTGTCAACTTCTTTGCTAGAGCGGACAAAGCCCACTGACTTCACATATTTAATGCCACCACAAGTTTAGAAGGCTTACACCCTGCAGGATTTGCAGGAAGAGATATGTTTCAACTCTTGGCTCCCCTCCACAAATCCAAGAGAAGCTGACATTTACTCTTGCCGTACAAGCAGCCACTTGTGTATCCTAAGAAAAAGCACCTTATAAATTTCTAGCACTAGGCTCCCTGCTTAGATTGTGACATCCTCCAGAAGAGCGCTGGAGCCAGGGAGACAAAGACTCTATTTTAAAAGCTGAACATCATAAAACATCAAGGCTGTTTTAAAACATTTTAGCAATGGTGTCTTTTTTTTTCCTTCTTCAAATGTGTATCCCTTTCGAACAAGTCTACAAGCTGGACAGTATACATATCCTTCTCGTGCTTGAATGTTTTTCTTATCAAATATTTTGGTCACCTTTTGAAATCAGCTCATTTAGAAAACGTTCCAATCTAGGTAATGCTGTTCTCCGGTAGCATGAATACAATTATGTGGATAAGTCATAGTTAAAAATGAATCTGTGATGGATATTTAGATTGATTCTATTTCTAGTATTCAGAAATTCTAGTCTACAACAGGGACTTCCCTGCCAGACCATGGTTGACTCCATGCTTCAAATGCAGGGGCTCAGGTTCCATGCCTGATTGGGAACTAGGATCCCATACTCCTGGGCGCACCTCCCTCGACCTTCCCCAAAGAAAAAGCAACTGCAAACACCCCTGTGCACAAGCTAAATTCCTGATGGTAGAATCACTGGGTCCAAAGAATGTGTGCCTCTGAAATTCTGACTGATGCTGCAAATGACTCTCCTAAAAAGATGGCAACAACGTACATGCCCATCAACAGGGCCTATTTTCTATACATTCATGCCAGAAGTGGGGAATCACCAAATTTAAAATCTGATGGGTTCAAAATAGACTCTGACGGATGTTTTGCTTTACATTTCTTTGTGGTGAGACTCAGAGTTGTTGGCCATGACTTTCCGAGAAAGGTGCTGTGCAAACAATACCCGCTGGGCTAGGAAGGGACAGACCAGCTTCCAGACTCACTTCTTAGCTACGAGACAGTGCTCAAGCCATTGGACCTGAGCCTCCCTGTCTGTGGAATGAAGTCTCTGCACAGCTTGCCCCTGACCCCTAGCCCGTGACTGTGGAATTACCGCTTGGATATGAGACGGCCCATAGAAATGCCAGAGGTGGTGCTGACGATGATAAGCAAGGGAGTCACTTGGGGGCCTTCACTCCCGGGTATAAACTTGGCGGGGGCTGGTGGGGGGTCCAGGTTTCATCAGAGTTTGGTGCCACACTGAGACTGCTGGAGAGAAACGTCAGTGTGGCCCTGACCGCCTCCTCTAATGCAGGATCAGCCCAACATGTCCTTCAAGACACTTAAATGCTTGGGACATTTTGGGAAATGCTCTGCTTGGGACATTTTGGGAAATGCTCTAACTCTCTCTCAGAAATTCACAATGCATGTTAGCTGGAAAGTCTCACAGTTCGGAAACTTGTTAAACTTTTTTCAAAATACTTATTTATGTATTTATTTCTCTGGCTGTGTCAAGTCTCAGCTGTGGCACGTGAGCTCCTCACTGCATCGTGCAGGATCCTGAGTTGCGGTGCACGAGCTCTCTAGTTGCGGTGTATCGACTTGAGCTGCCGGGCGACGTGAAGATCTTAGTTCCTCGACCAGGGATCTCACCCAAGTCCCCTGCACTGGAAGGTGGACTGAGCCACTAGGGAAGTCCCTGTTAAACTTTATTTACCCCAGGATTTCCCAGACTCTTTTTTTTTTCATTTTTTGGCTGTACCTCGAAGCACGTGGAACTTCCCCGACCAGGGATTGAACCTCGTCCCGTGTAGTGGAAGCATGGGGTCTTAACCACTGGACCACCACGGAAGCCCCATGGAGTCTTTTTTTCACTGAACTCATCAATCTCAGTTCCAAGGAACAGATTTTTGGAAATGTCGCTTTCACATATTGTAAACGTACGCGTCTCAAATGTTCGTAATTATAGCAGTTCTCATTATTTTTGGTTTTAAAGTTACAGGAATCAAAAGTTCCACCTGTTACATATTAGAACTCTTTATGGAATGTGAAAGCCAGAGGAACTAACGAAAGATAAGGCAGTGCGGTATCTGGCCCTGAGGGCTTCTGCTGCCTCTTCTGCCAGGGAAGATCTCAAAGGACTCCTAGAACAGAGGAAGGAGGACAGCAGCTCTGGGAGGCCCCCACGGGACCGCAGAGGCCGAACTCACCGCACAAGAAGGCCACAGTCCTCAGGGTTTGCTGCATGAGGATCTGGGTGACCGGGGACAGGTTGTGGTGCGTGTAGTGAGACATCACGATGCCGGAGAAGAGGATGGCCATGATGCCTGCAGCAGGACAGAGGGGCGAAGCGCACAGCCATGAGCAGAGCAGAGAGGCACCTCCACGTGACACGCAAATCCCGTCTCATGCTTCCTACAGTCCCCGCGGCCTCTAGCATTAGGTGCTTCAGGAAAGAGGTGAAGTAATACCTGAGGCTTCCCAGAGAAATGTTACGGGCCCAGCTCTCTGGCAGCTTCATTACCAGCTGGGTGACCTTGGGTCAAGTTTCTTCCCTTCCCCAAGCCTCAGTGTTTACTGTACAGTGGGACTAACAGTACCTGCCCACGGAACTCTTAGGAGGGTAATGAAGAGAAGCCATGTCAAGTGCCCCTCACGAGACCAGGGCAGAGCAGGTGTGAGCCATCATCATCATCAGTGGATAGAAGGGGGGCAGGTATCATTCTTGGGGGCAGAAAGGGGACATAAGAATCTGGGTATAAAGAATGGGTGGATTTTTACATTGCTGTACTTTAATTTTTTAAAAAGCATGTATTTATTTGGCTGCATCGGGTCTTAGCTGTGGCCCTAGTACTGTCAGTGCATCATGCAGGCTCAGTACTTGTGGTGCACGGGCTCAGGTGCTTAGTGGCACGTGGGATGTAACTTCCCCAATCAGGGATCGAACCCAGGTCTCCCGCACTGCAAGGCAGATTCTTAACCACTGACTACCAGGGCAGTCCTTGTCGCACTGTAATTTTTAGTTTTCCCACAGTCACCATGAGTCAACCTTATATATCAAAAGAAAGATGTTTTTCTTTTTTTTTCTAAGTGACGTGTTTTTTCTTTAATGGTCTCCATGAGAGCATCTGCAACTTTTCTTGTGCTCTGAGCATGTGAGTTTCAGCTTTTGTCCACTGCCCTAATCACTGCTGAAGCCACTTAACACAGGGTTTCCTCTCCGTGTTTTCTTGGTGAAGCAGCAGCAAAGAGATCTTTATTTCATGTAAAGAAGCTGAGATTTTTACAAAGCCTTTTAACAAGCTGCCAAGATACATGAATTCCAAATCAAAGTCTAAATGCAAAAACTTAACTCACTTCTGCCATTTTGTAGAAACAGATTACCAGCTAACTTTCCAGTTAAAAATAACTGAAAAACACGGAACTGCACTAGAGATGTTTCAACTGGTAAGCTTGATATATAAATGATACTTTACAAAATATAGGAAAACCCCACTCTTTGTGGCATCGAAAAGGTATTTACTGGCCGGAGAGATAGCACAAGCTGGAACATTTAATCCCCTGGCCCTTTTAGGAAAACAGCACATTCTTGTCTGCTTTTTCCTTTTTGCTCCAAAAGGAGGCCAGGCTGGGAAATTCCAGCAACGTTGCCCATGAGCCACACCTGATGAGCTTGGAGAAGGAGGAGGAGAGGGCAGCAGACTTCCTTACAGGCGACTTCAGAGCAGCGACGAGCCTCTGGCAGTCAGGAACCATTCTGCCTCTGCTCCACTAGATAAAACACGACCTCAAACCTCTGACTATCCCCTCGATTCATCTGCTCCTCTTGGTAAGTTCCTGCAGGCGACCACCTGGAGAGCTTCTTCCTGACTCTGCACCCAAATCATGGACGCCACAGGCAGTGTGAGGTGACAGAGGGACAGCCCAGAGCCGCGGGGCTGGGGAGGCAGATGGCACAGCTCACTTCCATTCTGTGGAGCTGCTCCCAAGGGCCTCTTTTTCTTCAGCACAATCCAGTGCTACATGGTTCTGGTCTGGGCTCTCAAAGGGCTTTGTTTCGCTCGCCAGCTTCAAGAAGGGTTCATTGCAAATTCACTGCAAAGCTGAGACTTGGGGGTTCTTACCCTGAACGGAAAGTCAACCCCAGAGGAGCCTGAACCATGTAAGCTGTAAATCTCAACCACGTAAATTGTGACAGGAGTGGGCTTCTGCCCATATTGTCATTCTGCCCACAGACAAAGGTTGTCACAGCCCTCGGGAGGCCTGACATTAAATAGCCACTCCAGAAAGCCCCCGACTCAGGCTTCCCTGGTGGCTCAGATGGTAAAGAGTCTGCCTGCAGTGCAGGAGACCCGGATCTGATCCATGGATCAGGAAGATCCCCTGGAAAAGGGAATGACTACCCACTCCAGTATTCTTGCATGGAGAATTCCATGGACAGAGGAGCCTGGTGAGCTACAGTCCATGGGATTGTAGAGTTGGAGACAACTGAGCGACTAATAGATGGGGAAACAGTGGAAACAGTGACAATTTACTTTTTGGGGCTCAAAAATCACTGCAGATGGTGACTGCAGCCATGAAATTAAAAGACACTTACTTCTTGGAAGGAAAGTTATGACCAACCTAGACAGCATATCAAAAAGCAGAGACATTACTTTGCCAACAAAGGTCTGTCTAGTCAAGGCTACGGTTTTTCCAGTGGTCATGTACGGATGTGAGAGTTGGACTATAAAGAAAGCTGAGCGCCAAAGAACTGACGCTTTTGGACTGTGGTGTTGGAGAAGACTCTTGAGAGTCCCTTGGACTGCAAGGAGATCCAACCAGTCCATCCTGAAGGAGATCAGTCCTGGGTGTTCATTGGAAGGACTGATGTTGAAGCTGAAACTCCAATACTTTGGCCACCTGATGTGAAGAGCTGACTCATTGGAAAAGACCCTGATGCTGGGAAAGATTGAGGGCAGGAGGAGAAAGGGACGACAGAGGATGAGATGGTTGGATGGCATCACCAACCCAATAGAGATGGGTTTGGGTAGACTCCAGCAGTTGGTGATGGACAGGTGATGGCGTGCTGCGGTTCATGGGGTGGCAAAGAGTAGGACAAGACTGAGCGACTGAACTGAACTGAGCGACTAATACTTTCACTTTGCAGAAAGTCCAAGGCTCCAGGAAGTCAGATCCGACAGCGAAATGTGGAAGCTCCCTTGGGACTGAGGCCACTGCCCCCTGGGAAACAAGGAGACAGGCTCAGTGCAGAAGGGGTCAGGCTGGCCGCATGAGTCTGGTGCACTAGGCCAGGGGTTGGAAACCCTAATTCAGGGGCCAGACAATAAAAACAAAGATAAAAACAGTAAGTGGGTGTGCGGCACGTGTGGAGAGAAGGCACAGGCCCATCCGCAAAGGGATGACAGCAGCTCTGTGGGTGGGGGCCGAGTGCCGACCAGTCTTCCTTTCCTTCTGGTTTTTGAGAGATGCCAGAAATCTGCTTCTTAGGAAACCTTCCAGCGTCTTCCTTCTTGGGCTGCACCGTACAGCCTGTGGATCTAGTTCTCCAACCAGGTATTGAAACCCACACCCCTGCAGTGAAAACACTGGGTCCTAACCACCGGACCTCCAGGAAACCCCAGAAATCGTCCAACTTTTAATGACAGCAACTAACTCCAATGTTTAAAACTTTCTGAACAGATAAACCCCATTTGGGGGCCGAATTTGGACCATATAGAAATGGGCTCTCTGGCCAAGAAAAGAGTGGACAGCCAGCCATGCATGACCCATGCCAATCCAGTCTGGAGTCAGGGGAACTCCCAAGTTCTGGGGGCTGACGGAGAGTCAGGGTCAGCAGTGGGTGCCAAAGCCCCAGGGTCAGCTCACACACCCTCTCTAAGCCTGGATGAGGTCACCACCCAGAAAACCCTCACCCACTGCAGCTGCTCAAAGATACTGAAGGGGAAGATGGTGCCAGCAGTCTCTGTCCTGGAGATAAAAGACCTGAGAACTTAAAACATGACCTGGAATGAAGAATCCCGACATGTTCACTTCTTTCAGAAGGCAGCATTTAAGGAAGTGGACCGCAGTGCAGCAAATGATCAGCCTCACAGAAGGGAAGGAGAGAGGGAGGCGGGAGGAAATCCATTTCTAGTCTCAGTTAAACCCATGGCTTCGACTGTAATTGAGGAATACAGGGATTCAAGTCCAAAAGGCAGAAGCTGAAAGAGTACCGTGTGTAATTTCTACTGCATTGACCTTTACTGCGGGTGAAACACACTGCGCTTCTCGAAGGCTACGGCCGAGTCAAGCCCTAGCCAGTTTTGCTAACGACCCAATCAGAAACATACTGCACTATAACATCTGGACTCAGAGGTAAACAGTAAAGCAGACTCTCCATTCACACCGCCTGCCCACAGGCAACTACTAGTAACAGCTGGACGTGCAGACTGCCAGCTCTTTTACTGCATAGCGCTGTTGTAGAGTTTATCCATCTCTAAAAAGTAATAAACAGGGTCGTATTACAGATATGGCATGGACTCCTAGCACAGTGGTTTTTAAAAAGTCGTTCAACACTTAGCTCTGCCCGTGTAACAGAATCCCAACTCATTTCCAGGTCTAAGAACCCTATGCGGGTCGGGGCCTTTGCCCCTTTGGCCCAGCCCGTCTTCCTGCTCTTCCTGGACCGAGTCCAGCTCCCCTCCGCGCCCCCACCTGGATCCCTCAGCATCTGCTGCCGACCCTGCCTTCCCTGGCGCCTCCTGTGGCCTCCCTGGCAGCCAGCTCCCTCTTGCCATGTGGGTCTCAGCCCCACGGCACCACTTCGAGGACAGCTTCCTGACCTCCCGCCTCAGGATGCTCCTGCCCCCCTGCTGCTCTATTACGTTACTCTGATTTCTCTTTTTCACATCATTTCTTTTTAGAAAGGTACTGATCCATGGCTGCACTGGGTCTCTGCTCCTTCGCTCGGGTTCTCTCTGCTTGCAGGGAGCGGGGACGACTCCTCGCTGCGTGCACAGGCTCCCAGTGCTCAGGCTTCAGCAGCTGCAGCTCACAGGCCCTAGAGCATCCGGGCTTCAGTAGTTGTGGAACTCGAGCTCAGCAGCTTGCAGCTCACGGGTTCTAGAGCTCGGGTTCAGTACCTGTGGCACACGGGCTTAGCTGCTCTGAGGCGTGCGGAATCTTCCTGGACCAGGGACTGAACCCGTGTCCTGAGTTAGCAGGCAGATTCTTACCTCCTGCGCCACCAGGGAGGTCCGGGGGGCACCCGTATTCTCATGTCCACTTCCTGCCTGCTGTCTGAGATCACACAGCTAATGAGAGGTAGGGGCAGCATTCCAACCAGGTCTGTCTGGCGCTGTGTTCTGAACACACAGACTTACACAGGGGGCGTGTGCTGTTTGGTGGGCCTGGTGACCTCAGCGACAGGAAAAGCAGAGCACAAAGAGAAAGGTGCGGGGGGGGGGGGGCGGCGGCACTGAAGTCACCCTTTCCACTGCTACTGTTACAGTAACAGGCCGAGCCCCTCTTCTCTGAAAACCCTGCGTGACAAACATCCCACCCACAGAGTGTGGGCAGAGCCAGCCTGTTACTCAGAGGTGAACGAGCATGTTCTTGGCTTGCATGGGCTCTCTTTGGCCCCATTAGCGTGCAGAGCAGAAGTTCCTAAGGAAACGAAACCCCTACAAACAGAAAACACTGCCTCTCTGAAGAAAGGACAAGAAAAACATCCCCTTGTTTTAATCACAAATTTCCAAAGGACGCATGAAATGTATGTTTGCCAACAGGTACTCAGTGTTCCCCTCAAGGAGGGTGGGACACGATTTAGAAAAACCCATGTAAACACAGTCACTAGGGCCAAGTGACTCACAGGTAATGTTCATTTAAGAGCCAAAAGATAAGAGAGGCATGGGATGGCAGAGGCTGGGATGGAGTTATCCAAGAGAACTGGCTTGGGGTTCAAAACAAACAAGACCCTGAGGTTCACAAGCTTCTCCAGCGAAAACGGCCAGAGTCCTCTCTCCTTCCTCCTTGGCAAGACCTTCTCACAGAGAACCCATGTATGACACCAGACAGCGACCCAAAGGAAAGAGGATTCTGTTCAACAGCAGAGGAGGAACGGAAAAAATTTCAAGAAGCCAACAGCCATGTACTACATTTGATAAAAGCCATAGACTTTACATAAACTATAAACCCATGAAGTTCAAGAAACCCCGAGAGGAACAGGAGGCAAACTGTCGAGGCACATCAAAATCAAACTGCCACATACCTGTATCAACATGGCTAGCTTTCCAAATTAAACTAAAGTGTTGGTGAGGATGTGAAGCAGCTGAAACTCTTCCATACACTCTGGTGGGAATGCAAAATGGCCCAGTCGCTCTGTAAAACACCTCACAGTTTCTGATAAAGTAGAGAATACACCTACCGTAAAACCAGGCAGCTTTACTTCTACGTGTTTATCCAAGATTAATGGACATAAACACATTAACAGTCAAAATCTGGAAAACCCCAAATGTCCTTCGGAAGGTGAATGGAAAAAACAGCTCAGTAAGAATGTATAAACTATGGATACAGCAAAAATGTGGTGTCTCTCAAGAACATTATGACAGCTGAAAAAAATAAGTCACAAAAGACTACATACTACATGATTCCCCTCATATGACATTTATATTCTGGAAAAGGCAAAGGCATAGTGAAAGAATGCAGATCAGTGGGGGACGGTGCCCGGTGACTGCCCTTGGCAGTCAGACCCCATGCTCCGAGGGAAGGCCTTGCAGAGGGCTTGCTTCGAGAAAGAGGCAACCTTGGAAGACATATTTTGATCTCTGCTACGGATGGTAAAGAGAAAAAGGCGGCCGGGGGAACCCTGAGTCCCTGCACCCAGCCAGACCTAAATCCAGACGCGCCCTAGAGGTCCAGGGCGCCCTGTTCACTGCCTGGGCTCTTCTGAGCTCGGGCTCTTCTGAGCTCGGGCTCTCAGCCGTGTGACTGGGAGTGACCCAAGTGACAGCAGCTCTCTCACCAGGCAGGACAGCGTGCTGCCCACCCCGGGTGTCGACACTCCCCGTCACTTACCCGACAGTGAGGTCCCTTCTGCGAGCCCATATGGAAGGTAGGCAAAGATGATCATCATGCCGAACTCCAAGGAAGGCGTCTTCCTCAAGTCAACGTGCTTCAGCACGTGAACGACAACCGTCAAGGAGGAGAACCCGAGGACCCTTATGGGTGAGCTAGAGAAGCCACAGACCCACGGCCTTCCAAACAGAAAGGGTGAACACTGGGTACAAAGATGCGGGAACAGCCAAGGGAACGAGCGAAAAATGCGTCATTACGGACTTTTTCCTCGGTAGGGAGGACTCTTGTTTTAAGGAAGGGAATCTGACAAAATACTGAAAGATGTAAATTCCTGAGACAGGCAACAGGGAGCATTAAAGCCACCCAGGTCAATTCACTTGGAAACGCTGACCTGGAGGGCCCGGGAGCAGTGGGGGCAGAGCTGGGCCGGCAGACGCCTGAGCACAGCCCACCCTGCCAGCCCCTTCCAGGGCGGCATCCCCCTTCCACGCCTCCTCCTCCATCAAACGAGGTCACTGCGCGGTTTCCAGAAGCGTGGGGATCAGTGCGCTACTGCAGGGCCTTCTCTCCTGTCCCTGGACCTCTACAGACCCCTGCTCCTGTGAAAGGAGAGTCTTCTACGTGCGCTTCTGTCGTCCGCAGGCCTTCATTAAGGCAGAGGCTCTCCCCCCTCCTCTACCCTTCTAAAGAGAGAGAGAAATGCAGAGGAAAATACTGAACTGGAAAAAGTCTTCTTTTCCATTCTGTTTATTGGTACAATATGAGAAGCTGTCAGTTGACTCAACAACACCTTGAGACTTCTGGACGTAGGAACTGAAGAGAAAATTCAACAGGACGGCAGACACGCGTGCCTGTCTGAGGCAGAAGCAGCCCTTCTGGCCGTCTGCTAGACAGACTGCTCGTGGAGGAAGGCCAGGTGGCCATCTCCCTTGCTCAGGCGCACACAGAAATGGTCTGGTGCCTGTTCCTGTCTTAAACATGGCATTTTCTACAGCAATAAAGGTGTCAGCGGCCTTAACAAGTTTCTTTGTTTCTCTGGCTGGAAGAGCTTATGGGTCGTTAAGCCACAAAATCAGTGCGAATAACTTAGATGGAGCTCATTTTGAAAGCCTCTTTCCTGATTCATCCAAATAAATACTTTCAGTGGGGTAGAGATTTGCTCAATTTGACATTTCCAAAGGAAATTAATTTCCAATTTTCTTAATGTAAAAAGTGAGACAGCAGAAAATGAAATTCATCTGAATGTGGTGTTCATACTCTGGGAACTGAGAAGACCCTAAAATCAGACCTGATATTCAACCGTGTACATGTTTTTTAAGCTTTGAAAAGTGACATGCTACATTTCACAGGTTAAATTTTAAAATCCTTGAGTTTAAAGTGCTCTTCAAACCAAAACTAAGCATAAAAATCCTCCTTAAATATGACTTTAGACTACCACTGGTTCCCCTTAAGGAACTGGAGAAAATGATGAGAGATGGAAGTAATCAGGAATAATCGTTCTGGCCACGCGTGTTCATCATATTAAAAGGATATCAATGCAGATATTAAGCCAGTGAGGGTGCCGAGTGCCGCAGAGCCAAAGAACATTTTGAGGAAGTAGCCAAGGGCTTGTAAAAACGTCTGCCACCCACTGACATCTGACATATTTTTTCTTGTTAAACCTTCAGCTGTGCTAGGATATAAAAGAAAAAAACACAAAGAAGTTAAAATGTTATAGACAAAGTTATCAGAAATTAACTTAGGACTCAAAACTTAACTTCTTGCTTAATCTCTCATTCATTCATTCTATCATTCAACCTGTTAGCCAAACATTTATTTGTTCACCTGCTTTGTTCTAGGCACCGTGTTAGTTTCTAGGGGTCCGGAGATGAGAGCAGGTCCCTGCCCTAAGGGAGTCCTGTAGTCTAACAAGGGAGAAAAACAGATGGGGGCACTTTCCTAGTGGATCAGTGGCTAAGACTCCAAGCTCCCAATGCAGGGAACGCGAGTTTGATCCCTGGTCAGGGAACTAGATTCAACTAAGAGTTCTCACACTGCAGGAGAGATCCCATGAATACAAACTAATACCCAGCATGGCCCAAAGTGAGACGACACAGACACACGCACACACAGACGGGAACTAGGGCCATCTCCGTGCCAACGACAAGTGGGCGCTTGCCAAGGGCCTTTGCCATATGCCTCTGTGCGGACTGAGCCCTGTACTGCTGGCCGTCAACACACATCCCCTGCAGGGACTTCAGGGTGGAGAGTGCACTCTGTGCTCCAGGGAAACTGGTGGAACAGGTCTTCAGATAGTTATTTACAGGAACTGACTGCATGGTCCCAATCCTTGCATCTCCTCGTATCTAGAGCACTAAATCCCTTCCTGATGACATCAGCTCCTCGTGACTAGCAGAAAACCTTTTGTCAAGTAAGTGCTTGACTGCACTGAGTGCTCCCTTCACCAAAATCACATCAGCTGACCTTCCCCCCACGCCTCTCTTTTGATTTTTTTTTCCTTCCACTACCTCTTTGGAGCAGTTTCTTAGAGCTGGCTGAGGTGCCGTCTCCCAGGATGCAGTCCTCATTTTGCTCCAAATAAAACTGAACTCGCAACTCTCAGGCTGTGCATCATTTTCAGTCAACATCAGGAAAGAGCAGAGGAAACACGTGGAGGCATCTAACTCAGACAGGTGGGGGTAGAAGCAGGCTCTTTATGGCACACAGGCTGGGTTTCGGCTTAGGCTAAAGAAGAGCTAGCCAGGTGAAGAAACGAGGGAACGAACTCAGGGCAGAGGGGATGGCATGCGCGGAGGCACGGCGCCTCCAGGTACTAGCAGCACACAAGTGCTGCGCTATGCCTAGTCTCTCAGCTGTGTCCGACTCCGCGACCCCCAAGGACTGTAGCCCGTCAGGCTCCTCTGTCCATGGGATGCTCCCGGCAAGAATACTGGAGTGGGTTGCCGTGCCCTCCTCCAGGGGAATCTTACCGACCCAGGAATCGAACCCAGGTCTCTTGTGTTGCAGGCAGATTCATTACCGTCTGAGCCACCAGGGAAGCCCAGCAGCACGTTGCAATCACACAGATGACTGCGGATAAAACACAGGAACAGGATGTGGGGGGAGGGGTCCATGGGGAGGACAATGTTAAGAGGTGAGGCCAGAGCAGCAGGCAGGGCGAGACTGTGAAAGGCTGTTGATAAACCCAGCTAAGGAGCCAGTCTTTTATCCGGAAGGCCCGGAGGAGTCACGGGGAGTGTTTTCAGGATGGAGTGGGGGTGGGGGAGTGGGGCTCCTGTAAGATGCACATCTGAAACTGAGGCTGCGGCATGAAGCCATGAGAATGGAGCCGCCTCAAGAAGACATGTCTGTGGGTAAGGCCCAGAGTGAGGATTGGAAGGCATTAGAAGGAAGAATGGAAAGGACTTTCCTCTCACTGTTAGACAGCAAAGTAAAATGTCAGCAGCCGTTAATGCAATTGTTGGTTTCATCCCCAAAGGTAAAACCATTTTACCATTAAAATATTTATTCTCCTTAAGTATCTTCCTCCTGCTAATTACACCTCTCAAATCCATCCACTTCTCTCCCTCCCTCCGCTATCCTCCTCCAGGCCAGGGCTTCTGCCTCTCCGATCTTTGCATATAAACACCCTGCTCTTTCTAGGAGAACCCAGCACTCAGGGGCCTGAATGATCCCTTGAAAATGCATATCTGATCAGGTTACTCTGTGTGTCAGTCATCAGTCAAGTCCCACTCTTTACAACCCCAAGGACTGTAGCCCACCACGCTCCTCTCTGTCCATGGGATTCCAGGCAAGAACACTGGAGTGATTGCCATTCTGTTCTCCAGGGGATCTTCCTGACCCAGGGATAGAACCTGGTCTCCTGCACTGCAGAGGGATTCTTTCCTGGTGAGCTTCCTGGGAAGCCCCGATCAGGTTATCAGCCCCGTCAAACCCCATCCTCAGTTTCCTGCTGTGTTTAAGAGGAAACCCAGTCTGACCCTGATCCTCCCACCACACCTCTCACCCATCTCCTATTCAGGCTGGTCCCCACCGCCACCTCCCTGCAGGTCACCTGCCATTCTTTGGGCTCCAGCCGACTGCAGTTTCTTCTCAGAACCCAGTCAGTGACCCTCCCTCAGGGACATCTACCTTCACACAGGCCGGCCCACTTACAGGCTCTCCTGGTGCCTAACTTCCCCTGCACAGCACTCAGAACTAGTGAATCCTCCCATGAGGACCCCGCCTGCACCCACCTTACTCGCTGCCGTATGTCCAGGGCCTAGGGCAGAACCCAGGACACAGAAGGTACTCAACAAACTTTTGCTGAATCAGTAAACAAAACAAAGACTTGTCTAGAGTAACATTCGGCCTCATTAATCAGTGTTTCATGAACTGGTATCGGTTTTTTTAAGTTTTTTTTTTTTTTTAATTTTTATTTATTTATTTTTGGCTGTGTGAGCAGGGACTCCTCTCTAGTTGTGGTGTGCAGGCTTCTCACTGCGTGGCTTCTCTTGCTGTAGAGCCTGGGCTCTAGGGTGAGTGGGCTTCAGTAGTTGTGGTGCATGGGCTTGAGCTGCCCTGCAGCATGGGCGATCTTCCCGGACCAGGGACTGAACCCGTGTCCTCCGCACTGGCAGGCGGATTCTTGACCCCTGAACCCCCAGGGAAGTCCCGAGCTGGTATAATTTTTTGGTGGGGGGCAGTTCTTTGTTTGGCTGTGCTGGGTCTTCGCTGCTGTGGGGCTCTTCTCTAGCTGCACCGAGCTGGGGCGGCCTTCCAGTGCGGAACACAGGCTCTGGGGCGCACGGCCTCCCAGACCATGGATTGAACCTGTGTCTCCTGCACTGGCGGCACTTTCTTTACCACTGAGCCACTAAGGAAGCCCCACACTGGTATGCCTTTAAAGCAGGATCATCTCAGGAATTCCCTGGCGGCCCAGTGGCCAGGACTCCGGGCCCTCACTGCTGAGGGCCTAGGGCTCGACCCCTGATCAGGGAACTAAAATCCCACAAGCTGTGTGGTACAGCCAAAAAGGATGGCTTGGTCAGATAACCTCAGCCTTTTGTGCTGATTCACAGTGCAATATAACATAGTAAAGGTTTTAAAAAGTCCTGAAAAAAAGAAAACTAACTTTTCTCACATAAATGTTTTCCAAACTCACTCCAATCGCCCCCATTGCTGTTCTTTACTAGCAGATCATGGGTTAACATCCCACCCAGGGGAACACTGGGAACCAACAGGGTTCTTATTGGGAAAGTGGTCTTGAAAGCAAAGGGCACCTCCAGCCCTCAAATGGACCCGCGGATGACCTGAGTAGCGTCCCGCCCTCACCCCATTTCATGACCACGGCTAGGACGCTGGCTGGCGTCACTGCTTTCCTTTCACGCAAAGGAGGCTGAGGTCCAAAGACAGAGGCTAATGGGTAGAGGGCACAACAATGGTTAACAGCAGACCCCGGGCCAAGGCCAGTGGTTCCTGAACTCAGGATGAATGAAGGGAGGATTCAGACCTCTTCTGGCCTGGAGACTTTGTGCATTTTATTTTTCTTTAGGCCATGTTTCTCACCTTAAAGAACAAACAATAATACTGATTCAGGATCCCTTTCATGAGCTTTAGCTGCAGCTGGAGACAACAAAAGGTTTCTACAGCAATTATTTCAAGAATAGACTGTCACAGCAACAAATCAAAGCTAAAAATAATTTAATGAAGCTTAACGAAGAAAACAGAAGATACTTAGCTTTTCTGGCATTTATGAAAGTGAAAACGTTAAAAAAAGGGGGTAGTTCATTAACATCTTCAGTTACAAAGATAAACGGATGATCATCAGATCGCTTTGAAAACAGTCATTTATGAAGCATACACTGAAAACCAAGATGTGATTCTTCCCTGTAACCAAGGAAAGCTGACACCTCCTCCTTCCTATACGGCAAACACAAGGCAGGCCTGCCACGCCCCCCCTCTCCCCTACCTCTCTCTTCTACCTGAAAATGCCAACAGGCTCACAGGATAACCGATCTGAGTGAGAGAGGCTGACTTAGGTCAGTGACGCCCGCCCCAGCCTGTGTACCAGCATTAGAGGAGGTGAAGGCTGGAAAATGCACGTGGCCCACGGATCCAATTTTGGGAACTGTCATCAGAGGTGATCCTGGCCTTCAAAAGTACTTTTCCAGAAAGAATGTGTGGCTAGTTACAGTAACTCCATCCTTTCTCATTTAAAAAAAGAAAGTATCTCCTATGCTTTGGCCTTTTTTTGTGGCCAAGAGACCTGGAAAAGCTCAGAACTAAGATTTAGGAAATCAAGAGATCTAGGGAAAAAAAAATCAGAGATAAATCAGTTGAATTTAGCTCCTAATCTATAAAAATAACTCCTGACGTCACCTCCAATTTAGGCAAAATTCTTTTTTTATAAAAAGTGACTCATTCATGGCTGCGTCAGGTCTCAGCTGTGGCACGCGGGCTCTCTGCTGCGGTGCGTGTGCTCCTTAGTATGTGGGATCTTGGTTCCCTGACCAGGGATCGAACCCACGTGTCCTGCACGGGAAGGTGGATCCTTACCTACCAGACCAGGGAAGCCCCTCAGCAAAACCCTTTATCACAATGTTCAAATGCACAGCCAGGACACCAGATCAAAGGAAGACCCGAAAGCTAAGAAGTTTCCAAAGCAGTTTCCAAAAAAAAAATGACTGCCATCAGATTATTTTTTAAAGGTCTTACAGCATGATATATGATGCTCTCCTAATAAAGCTATAAAAAGTTTTAAGAGAAACGTAAAAAAGCCAACAACAGGGAACTGGTCAAAGAGAGCACGGTAAATCCATAGAAGGAACACTCTACAACTGATAAAATGATGTTATAGAAGACTATTTTATCAACTCTGCTCAATGGAAATGTTACAATACAGTATATTTCCATCTAAATAAAATACATGTATACATCTGAAAATACATGTATACATCTACCAAACCGTCAACTGTAATTATCTCTTGGGAGTTACAACACATGTATTGTTTTCTTTTCTTTTTTCTTCTTCCTTTTGGAGTTTTCTAAACTTTATATGCAGAATGTTTGTATTATTTTAGAATATATACATATATTTTTGTTTTAAGGTCTGGTGAGCCCCTCTTTCAATTAAACAACATTTGCTAAGTTCTTCCTGCAAAAGGAGGACAAAAAGGGACAAATAAGAAACAGCAGCTGGGGGACAGGAGGAGAAGATGAAAGGGTCTCACATTAGCTGACGGCAAATGCTTCCGTTTTTAAAAAATATTTATTTATTTATTTATGGCTGCATTGGGTCTTAAGCTTCTCTCTAGCGGTGGTGTGTGGGCACATAGGCTTTGTTACCCTGTGTTATGTGGGACCTTAGTTCCCCCAATCAGGAATCAAACCCGCATCCCCTGTGTTGGAAGGCAGACTCTTAACCACTGGACCACCAGGGAAGTCCCCTAATGGCAGATGCTTTTCACATAGTGTATTTACCTAGTCACCTCCCAAATCAAATCCTACGCTGAGGCATTATCACCCTCACTTTAATATTGAGACACCAGTGGCTCAAAGAGGTGAAAGAGCTGACCCAGGGTCAAATAGCTATGAGTAGCCATCACTGGAACCCAGGTCAGTCTGACTCCAAGATCTGGGCTCTTTCCACTAAAAAATATTCTTTTATTCCAACACAATAATTGTGAATGTAGTCTATAACGGGGCTTTTAAGAAAACCAGAGTGGTTATGCTTTGCAAGGAATCCCACAGCAAAGAAAGCAAGTCCAAAATCAGAGAAAGGAGAAGCTACTCTAACAGAACACACAGCGGCCCCTCGAACGCTCCTCACTTGTCTCTGACGCCCGCTCTGACGGCTGCTCTGTCTGTGCCTTTGCTGTTTTCTGGCAGAACTGTCGGGCCCTCCTGGCAGGACCTGTTAACAAACACCACAGCTGCAGAGTGCAAGGGCAAGGAGACAGCCCTGCATCCAAGAAATGCATCTGAGATGTACTCAGACTCACTTCCTTTGCCCAAGGACTTAAAAAAAATATTTATTATTATTTATTCGGCTGTGCTGGGTCTTAGGCGTGGCATCCAGAATCTTTAGTTAGCGCATGTGGGATCTAGTTCCCTTGACCAGGGACTGAACCCAGGCCTCCTGCCTTGGAAGCAAGGAGTCTCAGCCACTGGACCACCAGGGAAGTACGCACAGTGACTTCCTGACATTTCATGACACACCTTTAATTTCTCAGCTGCTGTCAACATGGGCAGTAATACCAATGAGCAACTGAAAAAGACCTGCAGTTTCCAAAGCAGCCTTCACACTAGAGCAGCTTAAGCCAGGATGTCCATCAGTATCATTACCTTATCTTACGGTGGCAAAAAGGAGGGTGCCCTGAACCGGCTCACAAGTGGGAGAACAGGGCCTCTGCTGACTGCTTTCGTCTGGAATAATCCTGTCCAAATACTGATCCCTCAACTGGCTGCTCAGCTCTCCTCCGGGGACTCACCCCAGACCTACTGAATCAGGAGCTCTGAGGGTGCCGCCTGGCAATGCGACCTTTAATAAGCACCCCGGGGATGTTGATGACAAGCTGGGCTTAATTTAAGAGCACTGCTAAGGACTTCCCTGGCAGCCCAGTAGTTCAGACTCTGTGCTTTCAATGCAGAAGGCACGGGTTCAATCCCTGGTCGGGGAGCTAAGATCCCCCATGCTGTGTGGCCCAGCCTAAATAAATAAAAGCACTGCTAAGAGGTAGGTCCTACAGGGCGGATTCTCCTCTAATCACCCTGGGCCTTGACAATATTCCTGAGGCACATCAAGGTTTGTCGGGACAGAAGGATGGACAAGCGGTGAACGAATCACCCACAGGACGAGCAGCTGTACGTGCAGCTGCATGGGGATATCTGCGTCTGATATGAGGCCCTTTAGTTCCGTCGCTTGAGGAAAGCACACTTACTTGGTCAGGACAATGGAGACTGCGTCATTGAGAATGCTCTCTCCAAACACCAGCATGTTGAGCACTGGGTCCACATGAAGGGCGTTGAAAATAGCAATAGTGGCCACTGGGTCAACAGCAGAAATCAGGGAGCCAAACGCAAAACTGTCAGGAAGAGAAAAGGAAGGGGCAACTCTGTAATGCTTGACCCCTGGTCCAGAGGGTGAAACAAAGTCAAAGACTATTTAGTGTAACGTTAATAGGACACCCTGCAGCTGAAGAGCTACAGAAGATGGTGTCTTGCTTTCCACTTAAAATACCTGCTGATTTGACACTGTGGGTGGAGCAGTGAAAGGCCCACTCTACAAGGAGCTGCTAGGAATGGCCTGGTTTTCCACCGCAAGTACCAAGACTTCATCTTGAGCAGTGACGGAGGGAAGGCTTCTGCTTAAATACATGATGGACATCCCAGCCTTCTGGGTCAGGGCAGCTGGAGCCGTGATGCCCAAAGGGCCCATGTGCTCCTGGGTCTGACCTGTGCTCTGCCCCTTGTCACCAGGCCACCAGAGTGCCATCTGTGACTGCTGCCAGCCTCCACTCAGATTTGCAACATCTAAGGAGTGCTGGAAGTCAGCAGCACCTCCAGCGTGCTCCAGGGGCTGGGCAGCTTGGGTGGCAGACATCAAAACCAGGGCTGCCTCTCACCAGGCCAGTGCGCTCACCCCAGCACCCGTGAAGGCCGAATTCCTCCAACACACATGCGTTAATCGCCTAGTATGTTTCAAGCGCTGAGGCTAATAACAGCAGCAAATACGTATGTGGTACTTACCATGTCCCAGGCACTGTTCTAAGCGCTTTACAGATAGTGACTCAATAATCCACACAGCAACCGTGTGAAACCGGTTTGCACCTCACACTGCCCCGCTTACACAGGAGAAAACTAAGGGACAGTGAGGTTAAGGAACCTGCCCAGCAGGATCCAAACGCAGGCCAGCTGACTCGCAGCGGGGGACCTCACCCACTGCGCTGGACACAGCGATGCCCAGAGGCCGAGACCAGCTCAGGAAACGGCCAGTGCTACCCAGAAAGTCAGGGTGACGAGAGAGGAACGTGGCAGGATGGTGTGGGTGGGGACCACTTAGATCGGGCGGTCAGGAAAGGCCTCTCTGAAGAGATGAGGGTCACTGAAACAAGGGCCTACGTGACAAGAAGCAGGTGGCCAAGCCAAGGCACTGGGGGCAGCGACCAGAGTAAGCCCCCGTGGAGGCGGAGCAAGCTTGGTTGCCTGAGAGCCAAAACAGGGAGCCTGGCAGCAGTGTAGTGAACCAGAGTGGCTGGAGATGTGGAGGCTGGGGGGGAGGCAGGCCAGGTCACCCCTGGGGGCTGCCTAAGGAACTGGGACGATCATCCTCACATCCATTTGTCTTTTTCCCCTGAGAGTTCTTGTGAGCCTTCGATTCCCTCCAAAGGCCACACCTGGCACTGTTTTCCTGCAGCTGTTATGCAGCAAGTCTCAGGTAGAGACATAAGCCGGAGCCCATCCACCCACTTCCCATCCTCCCTTCTGGGAGGGAAGAGGGGCTACTTGGCCTGGGAACCACGGCGTGCTGTCCCCTGGATGTCCCCAGCAGCTTCCATGATCATCCAGCTCTGAGCTCAGGGAGAGGAGTGCTGGAGGAGGGGACTCCTGGCTGCCTGGCCAGCTCCAGAGCTCTTCATAAATCAATAACCTGGCCTTCTGGTTTTCATGACAGTGCCCTGGGACACTCTCAGCTCAGACTGCAGTTCGCAGACTTGCCCTGTCCCCACAGACGGTCATGCACTTTGTGAGCTGTGACCTTACCTCTCGCCCCACCGGGAGTGCCCAGGCGGTGGGTACCATGTTTTAGTCATGGGTGTTCTCAGGGTCAGTGCTGCTATTTGGGGAAGGCAGGCAGGTGGGAGGGAGGGAGAGGGGATTCCACCAACCCGGGAGGCTGTGACCTGCTGGTGGCTGGCCTTGAGGCCCTCGCTCTGGAACCCACTGAGATTCTCTCTCTTAGTCCCACTCTCCTCACCCATAGCACATAAAAGGGGCCTTGAAGGAAGACGAGTGTCTAAAAAATACATCCTGGGGACTTTCTTGGTGGTCCAGTGGTTAGGACGCTTCCATTTCACTGAAGAGGCCTGAGTTCAATCCCTGGTTGGGGAACTAAGATTCTGAAAGCAGTGAGTTGCAGCCAAAATTTTAAAAAAGCAAAGTACATCCTGAAGTGGGATGGGGACCTGGGAGCCATGGCGGGTCGTGCGTCAGGCACTGACTTTGTGTGGCTCGGCCGGCCCCTCCTCATGCCTCTCAGGGAGCACCGCAGCCCCAGATCCAGTGACCTTCAATTTTCCTTTGTGGAGCCTGGCCCCCTCCACTCTCCAGCTGCGGAGTTGTATGGGGTGTGAGGAGTAGGCAGGGGACCCAGGCCTGGTCAGAGGACCGTCACCAGGCATTTTAACAGGTCACTGGGCATCAGGCTGGCCCTTCTGGCAGGGGTAGCTGAAGTGAGGGGCACTGTGAGCCCGGAGCCACTGGTGCTGCCAACCGGGGTGAGCACGCCCATGGTGAGGCTGACCAGGGAAAGGCTGAGCCAAGACAGTGAGAGGAGGGGTTCCGGACACGAGGTCCCCAGAGGCTATCGTGCAGGAAGCCGTGATTCTGGGGACACTTCAGTTCTGTGAGTCAACAAACTCCTTTTTTTTTTTTTTTGCTAAAATGAGTTCGTGCCGGGTTTCAGTGGCACTAAAGAGGACTGACTGCTGCTCTTTGTAACAGTCCCCATGGCATCCTGACCTGGAAATCCAAGAGCGGGAATGAGAAGACGGACTGATGAATTGACAGAGGGATGGAGAGGTGGCAAGACCTGTGTTAGAGCAAATCTAGCTAAACAGTGACTGCGGAATCCAGGGGGTCGTGTGCGCGCCGTGCCTCCCCTTCCCATGTGTCTGACATTCCTCTAAGAAGTCAGGGGCGACGCACTCGGCACAAACAGCACACGTGGCTTTGGTTGTGAATCTAAACTAGGGCACAGTGTTTCTGACAGAGAGCACAGAAAGGCTGAACTACGAGCTGTCTGGATCACAGAGGGCTCTGCCTCAGCGGCCACTGAACCTTGTCCTCAGCTGCTCCACTTCACACCTTACGACCCAGTCTGTCAAAGGCCAGGAGCTGGAAGTTCAACTGAACAATGCGTTTCTTGAGTCTGTCGTCCCTGAAGATAGCAAGCTTCACAAAACAGAAAGAAAATGGACTGGGGTGGTGAAATAATACAGCGTGTATCTACGAGGGAACTAGCTTTCTGGTAGAAACACCCATAAAGTAAAATCTGTGCAACAAAGTTATTTTCATGTTTTCTACAGTGCAGAGGTCCATGCTTGACCTGCATGGTGTTTTAAACTGGATTAAGTCGTCAACATTTAAAACTGGAAATATTCCCTATTAGAATCTAGAAACTTGGCCTCTTCTGAATTAAACAATTAGGTATCTGGTCATTCTGGGCCCACATTTCTACACAGTAGTTACCATTTGCAGCTAAGAGGTGGCGGTCCCCTTCAGCCAGAGTGGGCTCCCTGGTTCACCACCACCACCAGCTCTAGACACACACCTGGCCAGCTTCCTTCTGTGAAGGGTTCCGCCAGGCCCTGCAGCTGTGTGGTTTACAACTGCTGGCTGATTTCCCCCAGAGGACACCCCCTCCCACCCCCACAATCTGTGAGACAGTCACTTTCTAACAGGAAAGGAAGTGTCTGCCCAGAGAGAAACACCACCTGGGTCTTACCCTGCTTGTCTAAGGGCCAGTTCTTTTACTCCTTGCTTCCTGAACATCCCATCCACCGGTTCCATTCAATTTCACAAGGATTTATCAAGCATTCTTTTGTATCTCTAATTAGCTGTCCCTAAACAGGCTGAAGGACTGAATGCCGTGACATCTGCCTTCACAGCCACTGGGTTTTGAGCGTTTCTTTTCAGTTGCAAAATACCTACAAAATACAGACCGTCAGTTCTGCTCTGCTTCCGGCTCCCTGTGAATCAAGAATGCATCTTTCTCTACTTGTTTATGTATCGAGACTATCTTACAACAAAAGCTTTGAAATCTATGTCCTTGTAGAGAAAACAAGATTGGACTTGATGTTACTGAAGGCACATTTCTCACGAAAAGGGCTCCAAGGTGCTGCTGTAAAGGCTGTAAGCTCCCGCCGGTCCAGTGAAAGGGACCCCAGGGCTGAGCACTGGGTCCGACTTCCAAGCGCCCCAGCCAGGCCAGAGGACAGAAACCAGTGTTCTTGGCAGAGAAACAGAGATGGGCTGCAGACTGACTGGCTGTCTCAGCGAGGGGAAAGCAGGTCACACTCTGTGTGTGTACTTTTTTAGCACTAGAGCTGGTACCTTCCAAGAGACAACTGCCTAAGTTGCCTCCTGCTAAGCCGATTATGGAAATTCCTGGATTGGGCTCCTAGGCAGCAGCTCTGAGTGTCCAACGGAGTAGCTTCAGCCCGGGGAGTGTGCCCACAAAACGCCCTGGCCCTGCTGGCTTCCACCACCCCCTCCCCGCTCCCTTAGTGGGAATCCCAGAGTAAAGGCTGACACCTCACCCCTGACTCCATCCCCAACCTGTCAAGGAGACAAGTTTCCATTATGGCCACTGAAAAGCTTTAGAAATGAGCTGCAGGCGATCTTTAATAATAAAAGGACAAATGTGTAGCCTGCAGTGTGTGTGTGTGTGTGAGGGGGCCAGTTAACGACCCAAGAGTTATTCCCTTGAAAGCGGAAACTAAATCATTCCCGTCAGCAACTCTCTGACTGGATATCTTCAAAATTCTTCAAGATAGATTTGATTCATTTTGGAGATACACATTAATTCAGAATAGATTCTACAGCAGAAATCATCAGCCAAACCATGAGACACAATAGAGAAGTCAGGAATCAATACGGAGAAAACTTTCCCCAGTAAAAAAGTATAGCCACACGGGTGTTACAGGATGAAAGGTTTACCTGTCTGTCATGTTGAGTTTAGAGATTACATCAGCCTGTAAAATAAAACACACAAACACACAGACACACACAAAAAAAACCCCTGGAGAACAGCCAAGAAGATTAAAATGTCCATTAGTATTTTATTGCAGACTAATAAGGACATTAATCTTCAGTCCCCAAACCACTTGAAAAATACAGAAAACTCCTAAATTTTAGTTTAGGCATGCATCTGATCATCATACGTCAAAAGTATGACAGAGAATGCTACATTTGTCAAGCAAAATTAACTAGTTTTCTTCTCTAAAGTTTATTCCCCTCTGATGCTGGAAGCTGAGCAATGAAGGCTGCGTGACAGACAGATTTATTCTGGTGCCATCGAGGCAGCGGTAAAGGTGAAAATCAGACGGAGCCATCAAAAGAAGCAAACACATCTGACACACATAGAAGAAATCTGCAGTCAGCCCAAGGCCTGAGCCTCAAGCTGCATTCGCAGAACTGGGGCCGATGGACTTTCTACAGCTGACCGTGCTGGAGAGAACTGGGACGTGCCATAGATGCGAACAAGGCGAAGTCACAGACACTGCCTTCCTAGGCAGGTCAGAATCAGTTCAGATTAATCTGAACTCAAGATACAAAGCACTCAACTGATGACACTGGGAACTGCTTTAGGAATGGTGGAGCATCCAGGGAAAATAATTCTACAGGACAGTTTGGAATGGAGTGAACACATTCACAACCATTTTTGATTTTTAAAATGCAAATTTTTATTAAAGAAACAGAAATTTAACTTTGCTTCAGTCTGATAACATAATTGATATTGTTATAATTTGAAGAACTTGATGGTATATATTCTGTTTTATTTTTAGGTATTCCAATTAAGACAATATTGGTTTGCAAATATAATCAAATACTTTGGGGGATTATGGAGAAGATTCACTCAATTCCAGACAGCAAAGCTTCCCGAGGACGCTGAGAAACCACTTGAGCATGCCTTTACTGTGCCAGTTTGACTCTGGATTTCTTGGCAGGAGAGCATTTACTGCGACTGGAAACCCAGGCCCCATCAGGTGTCCCTACCCCACTTCCCTGCATGAGCTCTAAGAATGTAAGGTTTTCAAGGTTTTTCAAAGATATTTTCCTTACCTGACCCAGAAAGTAAATTCCTCCACCTACTACAAAAGCGGAAATTGCTGTTCCAAAAACAGCAAATAGGGTGATGGAACCAATATTTTGAAAGAAATTACCCTGTTTGAAAGAGCAGAGATGAGAGAAATGATTAGAAAGGCTCAGTGAAGTCATGGACCCCACAACTGGCCCTCCTTATATGCTTGAATCTCTGTAAAGGGCACCGTCACCTCGAGGGGTGGGCAAGCTGGAAACCTGGGCGCCCTCCCTCACCCCCACCTGCAGTGCAGTCAGTCCCGCGGCATCTGCCTTCCCCACGTCACTCACGTCTCTCTGCTTGTCTCCACTGCCCCTGCCAGCGACCATCATCTCTCCCCTGGACTACTGCACAGCTTCTGTCTATAATGAGTCTCAACCATCCCTGGCCTTGCCCTCTGCTCTTCAAGGGCTTCCGGAACGATCTTTGCAAAGGATAAATCTGACAGTGCTGCCTTCATTCTGACCCCCATTTCCACTGAAAACACACATAAAACGTAAACAAAGCCTGGATGGTTCGACCCCTTCAGAGTCTCCAACTTCCCCTGTGTTCTCTGGGTTTCCAGTCACACTGGTACCTTTTTTCTCCTAATTTTTTCGATCTGGCTGTGCCAGGTCTTAGCTGCCACACACGGGATCTTAGATCTCTGTTGAGGCATGCAGGATCTTTAGTTGCAGCATGTGGGATCTAGTTCTCTGACCAAGGTACGGAACCTGGGCCCCCTGAGCTGGGAGCTCAGGATCTGAGCCCCTGGGCCACCAGGAAGTCTCCTCACTGGGAGCTTTTTGTTCTTCAAATACATCGTCATACTCTCTGGGCTTGGACCACCCTTCCCCTCTGCCTAGTGAACTTTCATCATCCAAAGACTTCAGGACATTTTTTACTTTCCCTGAGGGAAGCCTTCTCTGATCCCTCTGCCAAGTCAGATCGCAGCCTATGTTCTTGATGCACAATGCCTCTTCTCCTGGTAGCACTTGATGCGACTGAAATGTGACATTTACTTACGTCATTACCTGACTACTATCTGTCCTGCCCACTAGGCTGCAGGCTCGGGGGGCGGGGGACAACGACCACATCCGCTCCGGTACGACACAGTCGCTGGCATATGCCTATCAGATGGATGACGCCCAGTGAACAGGTACTGAAGGAATTAACTGTGTTTCATGTCTGATCAAAGTCCAAAGTCTATACAACGATAATTTTTTCAATTAATTAAGAAGAGCTACATTACTATAAAGAATGTCAAGATAACAGGTTATACTATCAGAAACTCCTTTCTGCTGTCCACGTCTTTTAAGCAATTTTATTCCATTCTATTAGTGAAATCGCAGAAGGCACTGGCACCCCACTCCAGCACTCTTGCCTGGAAAATCCCACGGACGGAGGAGCCGGGTGGGCTGCAGTCCACAGGGTCGCTGAGAGTTGGACACGACTGAGCGACTTCACTTTCACTTTTCACTTTCATGCATTGGAGAAGGAAATGGCAGCCCACTCCAGTATTTTTGCCTGGAGAATCCCAGGGACAGGGGAGCCTGGTGAGCTGCCGTCTATGGGGTCGCACAGAGTCGGACACGACTGAAGCGACTTAGCAGCAGCAGCAGCAGCATTAGTGAAATAGAGTGAAATAAATATGACGAATATATTCCCATCTATACTTTACAGCATTTAAGACAAGATAACTGAGTCCAAGCAGTAGTAACATCTTTCACATATCCATTGAAGTTAAGAAAAACAAGCTGTTTATTAGAATCCTGTGGACTCTACTTAGGGACAAGGCCAGGGAATCTTGATGGCCTTTGACTGTGGGCCTGAGCAAGGAATCCCTTCTTTTTTTTTTTTTTTTAGTCAGAAATTGTCAAGCCACAGACAAAAGGAACTGATACTTTTTTTCTGGCCACATCATTCAGCTTGTGGGCTCTTAGTTCTCTGGCGGGGGACTGAGCCTGGTCCTTGGCAGTGACAGCACCGAGTCCTAATGGCTGGACTGATACTTTAAATCTAACTTCAACAGACTGTCCTCACTCCACACGGAGAGCCCACTAAGCCTATCTCCTTCAGGAAGTATCTTTGCTTCATTTTTTGCAATTTTGATTTCGCTGCCCACGATATGACATTCAATTACTTTGGCATATCAATCTTTAGCACACAAAGAACTTTAAAATAACTTAAGGCAAACACAATGATTGGGTTCTTTCCTAAACAAAAGACTTTCATCTATGAGTTTTTCTTTGCAAAGAGCTGTTTTTTTTTTTTTTTAAAGAACAGATTACACTAACTCTTAGTCTGTTTGTGCGTGTTTAGTTGCTAAGTCATGTCTAACTCTGCGACCCCATGGACTGCAGCACCCAGGCTTCCCTGTCCTTCACTATCTTCCGGAGTTTGCTCAAATTCATGTCCATTGAGTCGATGATGTCATCCAACCATTTCATCTTGTGTCACCCCCTTCTCCTCTTGTCCTTAATCTTTCCCAGCATCAGGGTCTTTTCCTGGTGCTTCCCTGGTGGCTCAGATGGTAAAGAATCCACCTGCAAGGCAGGAGACCCAGGTTCGATCCCTGGGTCAGGAAGATCCTCTGGAGAAGGGAATGGGTACCCAATCCAGTATTCTTGCCTGGAGAATTCCATGGACAGAGGAGCCTGGCATGCTATGGTCCATGGGGACAGAGAAGCCTGGTGGGTTACTGTCCATGTGGCTGCAAAAAGTCAGACATGACTGAGCGACTAACACTTTTGTCTGTTTACAAGGATCTAATTCTGCTATAACTTATGTAGTTGGCTAATATTAATCTGGATATTGAAAATTTAACAAAATTCAATTTACCCCACTATAAAAACTTCCCTTTGCTACATAAGGCAAATTCATCTGCTTCTTTCTGATATAATTAATGTTCTATTCTTTATATGATACTAATAATTCAAAGAACCAAATAGCTGCCTACCTAATGCATATCAACCGATGATAACTGTATGGAGATTTTTAGTCCAAACCCAAATTCACACCGGCAAATACAGCAATATTAAAATAAAACAAAGTCAGCTTCCTGTTCTTTAGGGAAAAGTGCAGGCAGTGGACAGAAGTCTCTAAATTCACACTTTCAACTCACATTAGTCCCTTTCACATAAACTGTCACATTTTCTGCTGGAAAGTCAGCTTCAAAGAATTTTTCTCTCAAGAAACTATTTTCCTCAAATTCTGAGTAAGTTTATTTCCCTCTACTCCAAAAAAATTAGAAGATAAAAACTTTACATGCGCTAATATAATAACCAGCGTCACGTTTTTAAATCAAACAATCATTTTCGGGAGTTCCAGTTCAGCGGTTAGGACTCCATGTCTCACTGCCAAGGGCTCAGGTTCAAGCCCTGGTCAGGAAACTAAAATCCCACACACCGAGCAGCACACTAAAAAGAATATAATATGCACACTGCTTTCTTCAGTACTGTTGTGAAGTATTCTCACATTCTGCTCTCAGTTCTTCCAAGATTTGTCCACAAAATTAAAGAGTAAAAGACACTGACCTTCAAATCCTTCTTGCTTGTTTTTCTAACAATTATCTGATGTCAGTTTTATAAGATATAGGATTTTTTTTCTTTTGGTTAATACACAGTAAAATGGTAACTAAAAAAATCTGTACTGAACATCTTAATTCTGCTTTACTATTCAGGAGGAAAACTAAAGATTTAATTTGTATGTTTTTACCAAAACTCTCATGACAAATTTAATTCTCAAGTTTATTATGTTATAAATATTATTTAATTTTTATTTATTTTTAATTGGAGTATAATTGCTTTACAATGTTGTGTTAGTTTCTGCTGAACAAAGTGAAACAGCTATATGTATAAATATATCCCCTATTAAATTCTTATTAATAATAACATTGCCTAGAGGCTCTGATTCTTTTTGATTTCCTGGATTGAAGCTCGCCAGGCTCCTCTGTCTATAGGATTTCCCAGGGAAGAATACGGGACTGGGTTGCCATTTCCTTCTCCAAATAGTCAGGTTATAACAGATAATACAAGAAGCACTACCAATTATTTAATGTGGTGAGTGGTGAGTTGCTGACATTCTTTCATCTAATGTAAATCTCAAAGCAACCTAGGAGGTAGGGTTTTGGGGATCTTTTTGTTTGTTATTTTAAAATTTCTACTCTACTCAAAACGGGGCATCCCCTGTGGCTCAGCAGCAAAGAATCCACCGGCAGTACAGGAGCCGCAGGAGCCGTGGGTTTGATCTCTGGGTTAGGATTATCTCCTGGAGGAGATCTCCAGGATGACAACCCACTCCAGTATTCTTGCCTGGAGAATCCCATGGACTGAGGAGCCTGGCGGGCTACAGTCCACAGAGTCGCAGTCGGATACAACTGAAGCAACTTAGCACACAGGCACTACTCAAAAGGAACCCATAGGGGGCAGCACATGACTAGACACGGGTCTCTGGGTCAAAAATCCAGGCTCTTCCCCTCTCCAAGGACAGGCCAAACCTCAAGTCCTTCCAACCCTCAAATTTTTTAAAAATCACATTTACAAAATAACTGTTGTACACTAGTATTTTAAGTTGAATCACCTTCTTATTTCAAAACTTAAATACACGAATATTTTAAAAGAACTCACAAAGAAAAGCCTAGGGTACACAAAGTGAGAAGCTCCTGCCCAGGCAGAAAGAGCCCCACGGAAGCTCGAGGACAGAGACCAGAAATGTCAGACCAAAGCAGAGAACCGGGCGGGGCCAGACGCTGCGCTGCAGGGTCGGGAGCCAAGAATGGGCAGAGTAACTGTGGGAGTCAGCGATGGGCCAGAAGGAGCTGGAAGCCTCGGGGGAAGGTAGCGCTCTCCTCTGGAGAGGAGAAGCAGGGCCAGGGAGGGGCTGGGAAGGAACGGGGACGGGGCTTAAGTCGGGGGGCTTAAGTCGGGTGTCTGAAGGGTGGGTGGGCCCAAGGAGGGAGAGAGGGAGAAACAGGAGTGGGAGAGAATCAGCAGGCCCGGGGCACCCGTCCTATCATCGCAGGACACAGTCTGACTTTTTAACATGGGTCATTCTACCTCCAAGAGGAGTCAGTATAACAGCCACATGCATTAAAATCACTTTGGGAGACTTTTCTGGTGGTCCAGTGTATAGAAATACACCTTCCAATGCAGGGGATGTGGGTTCGATCCCTGCTCGGGTAGCCAAGATCCCATAGACCTCGGGGTAACTAAGTCTTTGTGCTGCAACTACTGAGCGTCAACTAGAAAGAAGCCCGTGCACCGCCACGAGAGACCCATGTGCCACAATGACAATCCCGCGTGCAGCAACTAAGGGCTGGCGCGGCCAAATAAACACATATTTCTAAAAAGATCACTTTGGTCATCTCTAAGCAAAGAACCCCTCTAAGGAAAGCACTAGTAAGCCACACTGCCTGAAACCAAGAAAGCAGCCCACTGATCGTGTCTGCTCCTCTTCACAAGTCAGGCATGATGGTCCAGCTTCCACCTCATATCCCAGGCTGTTCACACAGAGCCACTGCTGCTAAATTAACACCCAAGCTTCTAAGGAAACACAGGGAGTCACCCAGACCAAAAGCACTAATACGTGCCCAAGTCTTACCTTGTGCAACGAATATCCTGACTCAAATATAATAGGTGGAAGCAAGAGGAGGAAAAACATATTTGGACGAAACATTTCTTCCTCCTGTAAACATAAAATGGGTATTTTCAGAGGCATGGGATTAAGAAATAAATCCATCAGTGAAGAGCCAAAGTCATTCTTCTCTTGGAACCTGGCCCAGTGGAAACATACAAAGTTTAAATCGCCACCTGATGATAAAAGCAAACAAAAGCAGTGACAAAACAAACAAACAAACAAAGACCTCAAAAGAAAACCTATGTGTAAAAATGTAGAACAAATGATTTTTAAAGGTGCCCAGAAAAATAAACAGCGGAATGAACTGCTTCCAAATGTACAGCAGTAGGCTCTTCATTCTACTAAGGAAAGTAAATTAATTTTAATATAGAAAACATTTCAATTCAAAAAGAACATTTTCAAAATCAAGTCCACAAATTGGAATTCCTCCCGGGAAAAGGTAAGAGCCCTAAAACAATTCACTCAGAGGGAGGGTAAACCCCACTCATGTTTAAAACAGCCCTGCCTTTTCTCTGCTTATCACAGACAACTATGCTATGTTCCTAAAAAGAAATATATTAAGCATATGACAACAAAGGTAGAAGGCCCGCCAGCAGGAGAGTTTGGAAACAGAACCACACGGGAAGAAAACACCGCTCCATCACTGTTCTTCCCTCCCACCGCCCCCCCCAGCACCAGGTTTCCAAACAGGCCCTGCTTCCTACTGTGGCTTTCCACAAGCACCGGCTCCTCTGGAGAGCCTGCCCTACTGCCTTAGCCTAACAACCTCACCCTTTTCTGAGGTCAAGCACTGGCTGCCTGAATGTGGTTCACTTGTCTATACTATTAAATGCATTACTATTCTTTAACTTGAAAACCAACCCCCACTGAAAAATATATTTAATAACTCTGAAGCATAGAAAATTCAAAGATAACTCTTCTCCTCGTCCTGCTCAGAGCAGGCCCACTCCCTCACAGACTTCCCTGGGCTACCGCGCAGTCCCTAGGGAGCAGCTGCACTCAGCAGGGAGAGCGTGGGCCCGGGACTGAAAGAGTTTCCGCTTCCTCCAGAGACGCCAGAAATTCACATTTTTACATGAAATTTCTAGAATTTTATATAGATTAATAATATTTAAAAGAAAACTAATGATTTTTTAAAACTGGTTTTAAATTGATTCCAATTTTGATCAACTGATTTTAAATCAAACAAAATGTATCGGGGGTGGTATTACACATCAGGCTCTATCCAGGGTTAAGAGCAGAGAAAGGGTGTATGGTCTGTGCTCCCTGCCCGAGAACGCGCCACTGTGAGGAGGTTAAAGTGAACCAGCTGCAGGAAGGCCAAGCTTTATACACAACGCGCTCCAGGGGGCCTGCCCAGTCCCTTCCCAGGCGGAGGGGAGTTCTAGAAATATTCCAAACTCAATACACATACTGGGAATTCGTTTAACACATACAATATGTCCTGAATACTATTATTATTTTATAAATGTAGCCTTTCTCTTTCTTATTGGAGTATAGTTGATGTGCAATATTGTGTTTGATTCTGATGTAAACTGACTCAATTTTACATATATATGTATATATATATTATTTTTCACATTCTTTTCCATTATAGATTATTACAGGATACTATTATTTATAACAGTTTCAAACTGCATTTTCCCTCAGACTATGAGGCTCATTTTGCAAATTTTATACTCTATAGTTCCACAAGTAAATTTATCTTCACACCTAGGAGCTGGCTCAAAGTAGGGGGGCTCAAACGTATATTTTTATCATACAATTCTTTTAATATTTTGAAATGGACCTTCTTTCCCTTCACAAAACCAGTTTTGCTAAGCTTCCTACTCAAGTTTCAGTCAGTCCGTGGCCCACAGACAATGGTCATGCGCTAACGACCCCGAGGGAAGGGAAGGGTATGAACATCCACAGAGTGATGGCAGTGTGGTGTGGAGGAGAAAACACAGAGCACGCAGACCAGGGGGCCTGGACGCAAGGGCCGGCTGCACTGCTCTCCAGCTCTGCGACGCCGGACACGTCCCGACCCCCGGAGGTCACCTTCTTCACCTGTGAAGATGGAGATAATGTGAGGTCCATCCAACTCCACGGCCGTCATGAGGATGACAGGAGCTGGTGAGCAGAGCATTCTCTAAGGTCTACAGCGCTGGACAGCTAAGCCTCCTTAGCTGCAGTCGTTAGAACAGAATCAGGAGAAACAAGCACTGTTCAGCATTTAACGCTGGTTAGAGGGCTCTATACGGCAAGGGCTTTGCTGGCAGCTCCGCTGGAAGCTCAGCTGGCGGTTCAGCTGGCGCTCAGACAGTAAAGAACCCGCCTGCCATGCAAGAGGCCTGGGGTTCGACCCCTGGGCTGGGAAGATCCTCTGGAGAAGGGAATGGTCACCCATTCCAGTATTCTTGCCTGGAGAATTCTATGGACAGAGAAGCCTTGCGGGCTATAGTCCATGGGGTCACAAAGAGTCAGACATGATTGACTGATGAGCACACAGCAAGGTAATCTTAAGATTGTGAAAATGCACACAAATAACAAAACATGGCATTGAATGCTTCTTAACTCAAAACAGAGATGTATGCTTTTTCAGAAAACTCAGATGTAAAGATATCAACCCTAACCTACTAAAATCAATGGGACAATACAAACTTCATAGACAGTCAAGTAATGATAAGAAGGCCACCATAACCTTCACTGTCACTAAAACTAAGAACCAATCAAAATTGTACTTATGTTAAAAAAAAGAACAATTGGGTAAACCTACCTTCCAATTTGCCAGTTTTTTAAACTCTATAATTTTTATAACTGCTCCCATGAGAATACCTAGAAGAGAAAATGTAGAGATTAACAAGAAATTAAAGCTATAAGAAAGATTTCTTGAGTTTATTATTCTAAAGAAACTGATTACTATTACATCTCTCAGTGGCTTTTATGAATTTCTGCAAGTTTTGTGTCTGAAAACATAAGAATGGAATTTTATGAATAGTGTGGAGTTTTACGAATCATATGAGTTTCCCACCTGCATCTCAGGCAAACCTCCCATAACAAAGTCTACAAAAATCTGGGGGTGGGGAGGAGAGGGCGGAGAGGGGCAAAAAAAGCTTTATAAAACAAAACCAAAGGGTAGTTTGCCTGGCATGGAAGACTTAACACTGCTCATTTTTGCTTTATCTGCTCATTTTCAATGTAAAATGGCAGAAAGCTAAATTTGCCCTGTTACTGCTTATTCCTATCATTTTCACAACGGAATTAAAGATCACGTTCTCAGGCTCAGATGACAGAGCCACGTAGAGTATTTAGTTAGAGATAAAGTTCTGATGCTGAAAATAATCTAAAGGCAAGGTTCTGTGAAATTTCTGGAATAAAACAGACCATCTAAGTTCAGGCATGTCTCCACAAAGCTGACAGGCTCACTGCTCTCTCATAAAGAACCCACCAAAACCAATTCTCGAAGAAGCGTCACAGGTACAACTTATGACTGCTCTGTCCCTCACTAGATAAATGATTCTTGAACCCTTAGGCACATCAGAATAGAATCAGCAAGGGAAATTTTCATAAAGTAAAGACATCCGAGTAGAACTCGGGACCTGCCATACCACCATCTCTGGTACAGGGGATACAAAGTAAGGCTGAAGACCACCATCTCAGACACTTAAAGACTTCCCTGGTTGCCCAGTGGTTAGGACTCCACACTTCCAATGCAGGGGGTACAAGGTGGATCCCTCGGACAGGGAACTAAGATCCCACATGCCTTGTGGCCAAAAAATAAATAAAAAAGACTTTTCTTTTTCCTAGAGGAAGAAGCTTTTCTCCATCAACAACAGAGAGCTGAAGAAACATACCTTATTGGGTGGGGGTGAGGAGAAAATATGAGAACACAGTTTTATTAGGAGAAGAAGCTGCACAAATGCTAACTGTCATGGGGAAGGAGGGGTCTGAGGCGAAGAGAAGAAATAAGTTCATTTTAAGTTTATAAATCTCTGTACTATTCGCACATTGTTATATATTAATAAAACAACAATAAAACTTTTGATCAAATGGAGTAAGAGAAAATCTGATCGATTTGCACTATAAAGGGAATAATGATCAATGACATTTTCAGGACAGTAACCATACATTCCTAGGGGCTTCCCTGGTGGCTCAGACAGGAAAGAATCTGCCTGTGTTGCAGGGAACCTGGGCTCAGTCCCTGGGTCGGAAAGATCCCCTGGAGGAGGGGACAGCAACCCCCTCCAGTGTTCTCGCCTGGAGAATCCTGGACAGAGGGGCTGGGAGGGCTACAGTCCATGGAGTCACAAAGAGTCGGACACGACCGAGCAACTATCACCTCCACTTCCAATCAGGCACTCACTTGCCACGTGGTATGAAAGCACCTATTCTAATCTTTCTCAGAGTTCCCCAGTTGCTTCCTTTTTCTTATCTTTTCAAATTGTGTATATATTTTAAGGAGTTTACACACAAATTTTTTTTATTAACCAGATAGTTTATGAATCCTTTGTAAGACGTTATAAATAAGAAAAAAGAAAGAAATCCCACCCCGTCTAGCTCTCTGTCTCCCGTTCCAAGGTAACCAACTGTCTTGATAAGTCTGGGGAATATTCCAGCAGACCCTTTCTCCACCCTCTTACATATTTATATTAACCACACAACTCTACAGTGTGTGTGTATCTGTACACACAAGGCACACCTGTGAGTATTTATATAAAATGTACTGTATCTTTCTGTTATTTGCTATTTTGCTAAGTGTTAGGATCAGGGGTTACTACACACAGATCTGCCTCATTCCTTTTTAACAGCTCTACAGCATAGCATAAACACGCCAGAGGCTGAATAGACACTTCTCCAAAGAAGGTACACAAATGGCCAATAAGCACAAGGAAAGACACCTCACATCGTTAGTCATCAGGGAGATGCAAATGAAAACCACAGTGATTCGTCAGTTCATACCGACTAGGATGGCTAGCATTGTTTAAAAAATGGAAAAATAACAAGTGTCGGCAAGGATGTAGAGAAATTGGGACACTTAATATTGATATATCGATGGTGGGCATGTAAAAACGGCACAATTGCTATAGACAAGTTTGGCAATTCCTCAAAGAGTCAAAGTTACCATATGACCCAGCAATTCCACCCTAGAGAACAGAAAACTTGGATGTTCCTAACAGCATTCTTAGCCCAAAGCGGGGAACCACCCAAATGTCCACCAACTGATGAGTGGATACACAAGATGTAGTACATCCACAAATGGAATGTTATCTGGCGACACAGAGGAATAAACCACCGATGCATGCTGCGATGTGGATGAGTCCTGAAAACATGCCAAGCAAAAGAAGCCAGACACAAGAGACACCTTATATGAAATATTCAGAACAGGCATATCTACAGGGACAGAAATGTTTTCCTGGACAGTATTAGGGATGACAGCTAAAGGGTATGGGATTTCTTTTGGGGATGAAGCAATGTCCTAAAATTGCTGTAATGGTTGCACAACTCTGTGAATATATTATGCTAAATCCCTGAACTTTTATAGGGTTTAAAGGTTACATTTAAATACAGGTTACATTTGATGAGTAACTTGTATGGTGAACTATCTCTCATAAAATGATTACCCCTTCCCCACCCCCCAAAAGCCAGATTCTAATACCTATAATTCCCACGGTTCCAATTCATATGAAATGTCTAGAACAGACAAATGTAGAGATAGGAGGGAGGTTAGCGGTTGCCAGGGGACAAGGCAAGGGGAAGATGAGGAGTGGCTGCTGATGTGTAGGGAGTTTTTTTTTAATAAACGTATTTCTTGTCGGCTGGGTTGGGTGTTTGCTGCTGCATGGGCCTCTCACTGCAGTGGCTTCTCCTACTGTGGAGTAGGGGCTCAGCACCTGTGTCTCCCGAGCTCCAGAGCGCAGGCTCAACAGCAGTGGGGCACGGGCTTAGCTGCTCTGGGGCATGTGGGATCTCTTCAGATCAGGGATTGAACCCGTGCCTCCTGCACTGGCAGGCAGACTCTTCACCACTGAGGCACCAGGGAAGCCTCAGAGAGTATCTTTTTGAGGGGATAAAAATGTTTTGGAATGAAGGAAGATAGTAGTGAGGTTGTGCAACCCTGTGGATATACTTAAAAGCACTGAACTGTACACTTTGAAATTTATGGTATGTAAATTCTACTTTAAATTTTTTTTAATTTTATGGAAGCAGAGTTGATATACAATGTCGTTATTTTCAGGTGTATAGCACGTGATTCAGTTATACACATATATATTGTTTTTCAGATTCTTTTCCCTTACAGGTTATTATAAAATACTGAGTATAGTTTCCTAGGCTATACGGCAGGTCCTTGTTGGCTATTCACTTTATTTATAGTAGTGTGTGTTAATCCCAATCTTCTAATTTATCCCTCCCCCTGTATTTTTTGAAAGTTTCCTCCCATGATGGCTATCTCCAGCTGTTGACCATTAACAGCTGCAGTGAGCGTGCATATACACGGCTCTTTGTGAGTATTTATTTCCCTAGGGCAGATCCAGAGACAACGAATGGCATGAGCATTTTTATCTCTGAAACTGTTGCCAAACTATCCTCCAAAGTGGTTATAAGAATTTAAACCCCTGCTCCAAAGCATCCTCACCAACCCTGGAAAATCATCGGCCTCTTCTGCCAATAAGACAGGTGAGAAACTGTACTTTTAAGGCTTCATTTTGCATTTACAGCGCATTCTGCACCCAGCAACTGTTCCTGATTACAAGGGAAACTGATCCTTTTTCCATGATTTCAGACTTGATTTTCAAAACTAGTGTTTTTTGTTGTTGTTGTTGCTATTAAAACCACAACTTTCTTTTTCCCTTGTAAATGTATACCAAACTTTAATACTTACAACAAATGCTTTTGTAATTACACATGAAGCAATCACATCTGAGAATCAGTGATTATTCCAATGCCTAAGCTTGTTTCTGTATTACTATTTATGAGGAACTGGAAGCTTTGTAAAATATAGTATGATGTTATTATTACTACTAATACTATTACACGAGTAATCCTTTGAAGTGTCCTAGGATTTAACTACAGTGTAGCATCAAATTGGCCAACTCCTCCTTTACCTTTTGAGATTGAGGTTCAAAGTTAGGTCAAATCAATCTAGTATACAGAAGAAATTAATTTATATCACACAACCAGACACACTAGAAATAAACCCTAGCTGCAATTTTGTACATCCCTATCAGTAAAAAGAATTTGAGCATGCATCTCCAAGTTACAAATTTTTATTATTACTAAAAAGGGCTTCCCTGGTGGCTCAGAGGTTAAAGCGTCTGCCTGGAATGCGGGAGACCTGGGTTCAATCCCTGGGTCGGGAAGATCCCCTGGAGAAGGAAATGGCAACTCACTCCAGTTCTCTTGCCTGGAGAATCCCATGGAGGGAGGAGCCTGGTAGGCTACAGTCCATGGGGTTGCAAAGAGTCAGACACAACTGAGAATAAGGAAGGAAGATTACTAAAAAAGTGCTACTTCATCACTGTATTTTAAAATAACACAGGAATTCCGTGGCAGCCCAGTGGTTAGGACTCTGCGCTTTCACTGCCGAGGGCCCAGGTTCAACCCCTGGTCTGGGAAACTAAGATCTCACAAGCTGTGCAGTGCAGCCAAAAATAAATAAATAAAATAACACCAAAAGTAGAGACTGTGACAGAGATTCAAGTTAAATAGAAACGTAAGTTCTAATATCTCCTTTTGCCCCAATGAATCTTCATACATACACCTGATTATGGATACCACTAGATTAATTCAAAGGATCAGGAACAATTCATAATTATTTGTTGAGCCCCTTCTCCCAGGTTTTGTTGCTTTAAATTATCCTTAAAAAAAAAAAAATTATTTGGCTACACCAGGCCTTAGAAGCAGCACGCAGGATCTTCGATCTTGGCTGTGGCATACAGGATCTAGCCCCCTGGCCAGGGATCGAACCCAGGCCCCTGCACAGTGAGTGCAGAGTCTTAGCCACTGGACCACCATGGAAGTCTCCACTTTAAGTCATTTTTCATCCTCGAGAGAATGCTTCAGGCAGGAAGGCTCAGAGAGTTCACCCAGCTTTTCTGACAGCTCAGGGCCAGCGAGTAACAGTGGACGCTGGCTCCCGGGTGCATTCTACCACCTCCTGAGGCTGAGACACGGGTAGACCGCACCACGGCAGCCCACCTGCCCTGCTGCCACAGACTAACACCCCTCCTTCTCTCTCCCAGGGTGCACTGCTGCTCTGCCATCACCACTGTAGACCACAAGTACTCTTGAATATGAGCATTATCGGAAAATGCTTAAAATATATGAAGTACAACAATCAGGTTACGAAACAGGATGTAGGACATGATCCCAGTTCCCTTAAAAAAGCAGGAATGTATGTATGTATATATATGCACACACACGTATTTATTTGCATTGTGTTAAAAAGAAACACACACACACTGCGGTGTTAGGCACTGTCCTACAGTGTACAATGTATATTACTTCAGCTCATTCTCACCATTACCCTACAAGGTAATAGACCATAATAACATAAATGATAATAATATTAATAACAGCACGTAACAGTTACTGACTACTTAGCACATAGGCATTAGACTAAGCGATTTCTACGCCTTGCCCTGTTTAGTATCATCAGTCCTATGAAGTAAAGGCACTGTCACATGCATTTTACAGAAAAGGAAACCAAAGGCCAAGGACCAGCACCACCCAGCTAGTAAAAAGCAGGTCTAGACTTGTTTTAAAACTTGAAAGCTCCAAGAGAGTCTGCAGTGAAAACAAGTCTCTGTCCTATCCTGGCTTCTTTTCTCCTTTTTGGAGGCCACCAATGTTACCAGTTTCTTGGTTATACTATACATTTCTGCTGAGTGTCTGTACATTTAAAACCATATACATGCGAGAGGCTTCCCTAGTTGCTCAGTGGTTAAAAAAAATATCCACCTGCCAATGCAGGAGGCACAGGTTTGATCCCTGATCCAGGAAGATCCCACACACATGGAGCAACTGAGCCTGTGCGTCACACCCACTGGGCCTGTGCTCTGTGTCCAGGAGATGCAACGACTGGGCCCACGTGCCGCAACTACTGAAGCCCGCGTGCCCTGGAGCCCGTGTTCCGAAACAAGAGGCCACGGCAGTGAGAAGCCCAAGCCCCGCAACTAGAGGACAGTGCCGCACTTGCCACAAGGAGAGAAACGCCTGTGCAGCAAGAGAGACCCAGCACAGCCAGAAAGAAACAGAATTTAAAAATCAAACCAAATCATATACGTGCACAGGCATTCACGTGTGACACAAATTTTAAGTTAAATGGTAGTACGGTATCAACTTTTTTAACTTACCACTACCTCTTAGAAACTACTCATATCAACACACAGAGCTTCCTCAGGCTTTCCGCGTTTTCAGTGGCTGCAGCGCCTTCCACTGTGCCATCCAGTGATCCGCCCCTCGGAATGGACACACAGGTGTCTTCCAGGCTTCGCTCTCACTGCCATTCCCATCTGAGCAAACACATCGCTTCCCATGTGTAAGGGTATCCACAGGCAAAACCCCTGAAAAAGGGGTTGCTGGGTCAAGCGTCCAGGCATTTTAAACGTCGTAAAGAGCTTACCATGGTAAACCCCGGGCCATGGGGCCAGCCCAGTCCCCTGCACTGGGCCCAGCTGTGCGGCTCCTAAGGGCTCACAGCTGTCCCCTTGTCCAGACAACTGCCCTTAGCTGCCGCGAGGCAACTCATCTTGGAAGCTGTGCCCGCCCCACACTCACTCACAGCCACTGACCACCTGATGGGGGCAGAGAAATCCCACCCCTTTGCCTGAAGGAAAGACAGAGGCTCCCGGGCAGACTTGCCCCAGAGCCGTGTACCGAGGCCAGGCGAGGGCTACGCTGAAGTCACACCCACCGTCTGGCGTGCTCCCTGGTTGACTCCCTCCTTACAGACTTACTCCTAAAGAGCACCCCACAATGCATGACCTGTCCCCAAGCCCGTCTCAGATTCTGCATTTAGGGAGCCACCTGGGACCACCAGTTCTTGGAGTGGGGTGGTCGCGGGAAGCACACTCGAAGAACGGGATTCTGGAGTTGGACCCCTCCACAGCTGCCCAGCAAAGGGCCCCAACACTGGAGGCAGAGCCCTGCTCGCCCCTCACCGCGGGTGGCAGGGCCACTGCTGAGACTCTCACTTGTGGTGGACTGGCTCATGGCTGCTGGAGGAGGCAGGGGCTCGTGTCACATCTCTGGTGTTAAAGAGGTTATGGCTGAAATAATAACTGTAAGAAAAGCAGTGGGACTTCCCCGGTGGTCCAGTGGTTAAGACTCCACACTTTCAATGCAGGGGGCACAGGTTTCATCCCTGGATGGGGATCTGAGATCCCACACGCTGCAGAGCAGCCAAAAAACAAAGACAAAAAGAGGAATTGCGGTTGTTGCTGAGTGCCACTGACGCTCTGAAAAGAGAACACGAAAGGCTGAAACAATCACCAACCTCAAGCAAAGGGTGAGAGTCAAAGGGCACTGACATCGACCCTCATCTCCTGCAGTCGGACGGTCTCCAGAGCTGAAGACCGGGCAAGTCTGAACCGCAAGAGTGGCAGACCTTCAGAGAAAGGTGGACTCAGGAAGACACACCTCCCACACCTTCTCGGAGCAGGGCTCCGATACGAGAGAAGTGGGGTCAGACGTGTGGGTTGGGGAGCCTGGAGATGCTCACAAGCACCTTTAACCTGCAGGTTCCTGTGGACCTTCCAGAACCTTCCAGAAGTGGCCCCACCACCCTGCTGGAATACAGAGTTCCCAGGCTACTTCAAGATTACACAGATGCCCCCAAACGAGGCCTTAGGCTAACTCCTGCTTCCTGTCATAATACAGCCCCCATGGACACAGACCATTCAGGTGTTCAGGACAACACACTGGCCCACTACTGACCTCATGCTAATCTGATAAGCACAACGTGGCAAGGAGATGTCTTGGTAAGACACAGATACTTCAGAGGATGGAGACTTTTGGGGGCCTGCCCATCTGGGAAGTTTTCGGGGATCAAGTGGCCTGGAGCACACCAAGACGCTGCCTCCAAGTAAAGGACAAGGTCAGTAACTTCTACTCTAATAAAGAAGCACAGTGCTTGGGAGGCCTCCCCCAGGTTTTGGAGGCAACACACCCCACACTTGAGAAAACTACTCCCACCCATTCACTGGTGTTTAAGGGGCCGATGGTTTTGAGTGAGGCAACAACCACCGGCCGCAGCTCCAGCAGCTCTGCCGCTTCCGCCATACCATCCGGCTGACTCCAAGGGACCGAAGTATCTGCTAGAAAGGAAGGCTGGCAAGCCCCCAGGGGAGGGTCTCTCAGCAGAGATCCCTGGGGTTCTAGAGCAAGGTCACGCCACATGCAGAAGAGAACCATACACCCCTCGGAAAACCCCAAGGGGAAAGAACCCCAACAGCTCCTGGCATGTTCTTGGGCCGTGGCAGAGACAGAGCCCCTAAGTATGGGGCATCAAGTGCCCACACAGCCAGAACCATCCTTCACAAGCTGGGATGCCACATCTACCGAGTTATGAGGCCAGACAGGCCCAGGAACAACCCACTTTAAGATGACATTAAAGACCAAACTCGTGTGGGTCCACAAGGCACAAGTACTGGGGTACTGCACAACCACACGTCAAACCAAGAGACTCGCTCTGTGACAAAGGAGGTGCAGAAGTGGGCTGCGGCCGTGGACGTCACACGGTCCTATCCCGAAGCTACCAGCTGGAGTGGCCAGCGGCCTCTTCAAGACGAACCTGAGGCACCAGCTTGGAGATGACGTCTGTGAGGAACAGAGCCCTCCTCTAAGATGTACTGTGCTTCTTAAGCCACTACAGGGGGTTACATACCCAGCAGGCAAGCGTGGGTCCAGCGCACAGCGGGAGCACCACCCGACACCACTCTCAGGGACTCCCTTCGGAGTGGAGATTCCCACTTGGAGGGTTTCTACTTCCCTTAGCCTGAAACTTTAGGCTCGGTGTGTTGAAAGGACCTGGCTCCCAGAAGGGCACGTGGCTACCAGGGTTCACACAGTAAGAGTTAACCTCAGAAACTGCCTCATCAGTTTGGGCTCTTTGTGCCTACAGACCAGCAGGCCTGGGAACCTCCCACACTGGCAGGGGTGACTGAGGCTGATCACCATGAAGAGACAGGTCTGGCCACTACATAAACGAGTGGAAACTAATACAATTACTGAGGCAATATGTTTTTAACCACAAACGATTTTTTAAAATACTGTTAGCACATTTTGTCAGCTATAATCATAGAACTACTTATCTTATAATAAGGTTAATTTTGAAATTCCTGTCCTTGATGCTGCCACCTATACTAAAATAGCTACTCCAAAGATAGTATTCTGAAAGACAGAGACTCGCCAGAGAGAGGAGAGTCGGGGCCTCAGGGCCGTCTGTCTGGTTTCTGGGGAAGTGCTGTTGATACAGGTCTTGTTTGTTTTTGGCTGTGCTGAGTCTTTGTTGCTGCGCCTAGATTTGCTCTCCTAGTTGTAACAAGCGAGGGCTACTCTCCAGTTGCGGGGCGCAGGCTTCGCATTGCGGTGGCTTCTCCTGTCGCAGGGCACGGGCTCTAGGGCATGCAGGCTTCAGGGGTTGTGGCAAGTGGGCTCGGCAGTCATGGCTCCCGGGCTCTAGAGTACCCGCTCAGTAGCTGGGGCACAGGGGCTTAGCTGCCTCTGGGGGCTCTTCCCAGACCAGGGATGGAACTCATGTCTCCTGCACTGGCAGGTGGGGTTTTTTTTTTACCACTGAGCCACCAGGGAAGCCCTGTGCACACATATATTTAAAGGCACTTCTTCAGTGGAACATTATTCCTCTCTAACCCACTGAGAGCATGTATGTGATCAAAGAGGAAATGTCTAGAAGTCAGCCCAGAAAAGCAAGTTGCAAAATGCAATCCTTTAGCCACCTTTCTCTTCTAAAGTTGAGACTACTTCACTATTCTGACATATCTGAAAGATTTAAGTGTAAAATGTAACTTCAAGATGGAAAAAATGCTGAGCCAAGAAAAGATGGTCAGGAAACTAGGAGCAGGAGTCCAGGCAGAAGGGCAAGTATTCCACTGCGCTAATGGCAGTGAAAGAGCAACAAGGCGCTCCAAGAATAAACTGTCACCTCTGATCCATGTTTCCAGAAACATAGAGGTTAAAAGTCTTCTTGGAATGCAACAGCCTGGAAAATCTTGAGACTCTAATGCGATCATTTTGTCAATTTGACAACCAATTTTGGCCTCTTACCTCTAAGACAGCTACTTTAATGCCAACAAATGAACGCCTGTTCTTTCTCTAACATAAATCAAAGTATCTAAGGTTCAGGCAGAGTTTACCCACGGGACAGTTCAAGCTGCATCACCGTCAAACTCCCATTAAAGCTGATAACAGTTACAGTCGGGATTCTTGCTTTAAGTTTTCTTTAAAAAAACAAAACTTTTTTTAGAGCTTAAGTAAAGTTAGATGGAAAAGGAAATAGCAACCCACTCCAATATTCTTGCCTGGGAAAGCCCATGGACAGAGGAGTCTAGCGGGCAATACTCCATGGGGTCTCAAACAGTTAGACAAGACTTAGTGACTAAACAACAAAGCTATCTATTTATACATTTATACTTATATAAATTTCTAAGGCCTATGTGTATATATATATATGTCTACAATCCCCTTTTTTTTAAATTTTACAATTTAAAAAATCTGAGGGCAAACACGTTTTTTTTATGATCCGTTTGGTTACTAAACCTGAGATGACCTGAATTTATTTGCTGGTGAAATAAAGACTGTTTATCCTCCCCCTCCCCCCGCAAAAAAACCTTAAGTAAAATTAGAACTACAATCACTGTATATGCTATTTTCAGAATTACTCAGGGTCAACAACGCAGGAACTGAGTGATATTTTTTCAACTTCCACTGAAATCTTCCATAGACAAAAAGAGCCCTACTCTTAAAAAATTACAGTCTTAACATAACTAAAGGAGCTAACATAACTAAAAGCATAAAGTTAAGAAGACTGTGACAAGGAAGCACATTTGTGTATTTCTATTTACTCAATGATTCAATCAAATCAGTTACAAGTTAAAACCTGATTTGTGTGTCAGTAGCATTTAGGCTCGGAGAAAGGAATGGCACCCCACTCCAGTACTCTTGCCTGGAAAATCCCAAGGATGGAGGAGCCTGGTGGGCTGCAGTCCACGGGATTGTAATGAGCCGGATGCGACTGAGCGATTTTACTTTCCCTTTTCACTTTCATGCATTGGAGAAGGAAATGGCAACCGACTCCAGTATTCTTGCCTGGAGAATCGCAGGGATGGCGGAGCCTGGTGGGCTGCCGTCTATGGGGTTGCACAGAGTCGGACATGACTGAAGCGACTTAGCAGCAGCAGCAGTATTTAGGCTAAACCCTGGAACATGTAGTCAAATTTCCACTCTTAAACCTTTTCTGGCCTTTCCTCACTCTACAGTAAAGTATAACTAAGAAAAAAAATCTACTCCTGTTTCTGCTATAGTTATCAGAACAGTGGACAGGATAATTATTTATTTTCACTCTTTATCAATTTCAGTCCCAAATATAAAAGTAAATATGTGAACTTTACTAATACGTGGAAAGAACAGGAAAAAGTAAGGAACACAAAAAATGGTATCAACTCAAACCAAGTCAAGTCATCTGCTGGATATGTGTACTTCCAACCATAGTTTGGAGAGAAAGAGGCATGATAAGAGGAGCTGGTTGTCAAAAAAAAAAAAAAAAAAAGGATTTTTCTTTTTTGGTATAGCTATTTAAATGTGCCCCAAAAAATTTACTTAAAAAGGCCCAAACTACAGAATCCCCTCAATATAGAAAGTATCTGAAAGCTGTGAACAAGGGTCAAGGAAATATCTTCAGAACTTTATGCTGATATTATGTTTTTATAAAGAATGAAAGTCTCAGGATTCACTTGAAAATATAACAAAATAGAAGAGTAGAAATGTGCTGTTTAGAATATAGATAGTCCTTTTCTCTTTTTTTTCTTCTTTAATATTTTAAAATCTATTTCTTTGCCTGCACCAGGTCTTAGTTGCGGCATGTGGGATCCAGTGCCCTGACCAGGGACTGGATCCAGGCCCCTTGCATTGGGAGCCCAGAGTCTTAGCCACTGGACCACCAGAGGTCTCTGGACAGTACTTGTCCATACCAACAGTTTCTTAGGAGCTCTGAATGCTTAACACAAAAGGTCAACAATATCTCTAAATGACTATGGACTAAAAAGTAACTTCTGGTTAGAAGAAGTAGGCTAGGAAAACGTACCCCTGAGAGAATGAAAACCTCATTTTCTTTGGCAGCTGTTTTGGCACAAAAATTGGAAATTCTTTTGTTACACTTTGCTCCAGTAGAAAAAAATTTTCCTCTCATCTACATAGCTTTATGAATTACAGGACTATTTTGAAAGCTCTGTCAGCATCTCTAAATTCTATCCAAATGTCCTCTAATATAACAAAAACTACTTTCTGGACCCCAGCAGGATCCCCAGAAGCGCTTTGAGCATCCCAATCACCTGAGTTAGAACACCAGTACTGAAAGTAAGAAAGATGGGCTTTCCACCTGAGACCTGGCTCTTCTAGCTACAGTTATCTGTGCAGCATCAGTGGAGACGTAAACTCCGCCGCCGAACAGCCTTGGCTGGCCCCCACCATCACTCCACTCCATGGCCGGTTCTGGGTGGCCATCTGGTGAGCTCCTCTTACAGCTTCTGGTGGGACCTGGGAGGAGAGCAGGGCACCTCGCCCACTGTGACTGCCACTGCAAGGAGAGTGAGCCTGAAGCTGGAGAGGCTCACCACGTGGAGAGAGCCTGACGGGGAAGCCTAAACAAGGGAAGCACTGTTGAGAAACGGAGAAAGTCCAGGAGACTTGATCCAGTGGAGTCTGACGCTGGCACTGCCTGTAGCTCTGCTCGTGCCCTGAGCCAATGGGTGTGCAACCACACCCCCACCAATTTGTGTTCTTTGACCCTTTTTGAATTGATATTGTCCACAGAATGGAAAGAGTCCTGTATCAGTTAAGATGTTTTCCTCTGCAAGTAAAAGAACACCTGACTAAAAATGGCTTAAACAACAGATGTTTATTATCTCATATAACAGGCAGCTCTGAGATAGGTGGTTTCAGGGCTATCAATTCAACAGAACAACAGTGCAGTTGAGAATCCAGGTTTTCCATCTGTCCCCTTGGCAAGCCCTAGCATTCTGGCTTTGTCTTTGAGCCACGATGACTGCAAGATGGCTGCCAGTGCTCCAGACATCATATCTTCATACAGCAGTATCGAAGGAAGGAGAAATTTCTTTTTACCAGAGAGAAAAAAGTTTTCCAAAACTCATCACCCCGGCCTATTTCCCTTCGATCTCACTGGCCAGAACTGGGTCTCACACTGTCCACTGCCTCCACCCCTCTCAGACAATCACTGGTAGAAGATAACACAATTTTCATGATGGCAAAGCCCAATCTTGACTCGGAGGGGCCTACCTTCCTTAAGTGTACTGTGGCAAGACACTAGGTTCAAAACGAGGACTCTGTTTCCAGGGCAGGGGGGTGGCTCTCGGCAGGCCCCTAACACCACCTCTCGAAGTCCTCTTACAAGTGCTGGTGCTCAACAATCCCCGGTCACTCAAACATTCAAAAGTCAGGACCCTGACATCCCAAACCAAATCATACGAACCACCACTTTAATTGCCACGTGCACCATGCCAGATACACGGCAACTATGGTTCTTATTCGTAAGAAACTATGTAAACTGACCACAAAACTGTAACTTCCTTGAGTGGTTTTTTAAGTCTTTACTGGATGCCCAAGAATAACAGGTATTAGCTAAATAGGTTATTTTCAACATGCCCAATATCAGGAAAGGAATGTTAATGAATGATCTTCCTCTTCTTAGAGCTCGAAGGCTCTTGTTAGCTAAGTTAGAATCTGCCAGGATGTGCATATGAAGAGCCTGTTCAATACAGAACAGGAACTCTCTGAGTAAAACCTGTTTCTAACTCTTTACTGAAGATCAAAACTTTCTAGTGGTACCTCTTCCTTAAAATATGACATCACCTGGGGCTATGGGGCTTAAATGAGATGACACTGTGAAAGCTCACAGCCCAGAACCTGGCACTGAAGGTACCATGAAGTCCAGGGAAGACAACGGAAGGGCTGAACCAGAGTTGTGGGACTGCTGGCAGGGGAAGAATGGACAGAGTCTGGTCATTCAGTTTATTTAGAGATATTCGTGATGTGGGCCATTTTTAAAGTCTTTACTGAATTTGTTACAATATTGCTTCTGTTTTGTTTTGGTTTTTTGGCCTCAAGGCATGTGGGCTCCTCAGCTCCCTGACCAGGGAACAAACTCGCATCCCTTTACTGGAAGGCAAAATCTTTAACCACTGGACCATCAGGGAGTCCTTGATCATTCATTTCTAAAGTTAACCTGTGCTGTGCTATGCTTAGTCGCTCAGTCCTGTCCAACTCTTTGCAACCCCATGGGCTGTAGCCTGCCAGGCTCCTCTGTCCATGGGGATTCTCCAGGTAAGAATACTGGAGTGGGTCACCATGCCCTCCTCCAGGGATCTTCCCAACCCAGGGATTGAACCCAGGTCTCCCACATTGCAGGTGGATTCTAAACCAGATCTAAGGCAAGGAAAATTAACTTACAGAGGACTAAAGGTGATAAGGCAGTATTAAATATCATCAGTAGGCAAGTGGAAATTAGTGAAAGTAACGACAACGTAGTAAGCTGACTACTAACCTTTAGCTAACCTTAGTGAAACCCTATTTACTATCCTGTAAGCCTGAGATCCAACCAGTCCATTCTAAAGGAGATCAGCCCTGGGTGTTCTTTGGAAGGAATGATGCTAAAGCTGAAACTCCAGTACTTTGGCCATCTCACGCGAAGAGTTGACTCATTGGAAAAGACTCTGATGCTGGGAGGGATTGGGGGCAGGAGGAGAAGGGGACGACAGAGGATGAGATGGCTGGATGGCATCACCGACTCGATGGACGTGAGTTTGAGTGAACTCCGGGAGATGGTGATGGACAGGGAGGCCTGGCGTGCTGCGATTCATGGGGTCGCAAAGAGTGGGACACAACTGAGCGACTGAACTGAACTGAACTGAAGCCTCCCCACCCACATCTTGACTTTAACACTTACTGAAGAGTGAGGCCGCTCCTTCTTCCTTCTTCCTTCTTAAACACTTCAATGAACTCACATGTGAGCTCAACTGTTATTACACTGATTCACACACTCTAAATTGAGGCTAATTACCTTTCAACAAGTTGCCACAGGAAACAAAAGAGGGAAATGTAAGTGAGGTAGAAGGGAATGCCCTCTGACGACTTTAGATGCGACTAACGTTAAACCTTAAAGTGAGGATCTCTTCTGGCTGTAAAATTCAGTGATTCTATGAATTACGTGTCGCTTACTCGCCTCAGTGGAGTGACAGCACAGCCTAGCAGTAGGCCTTAGAGTGAACAGTGTGAATGTTTATTTCCAAACCTAACCTAAACCAATGCTGCATCGGGAAAGAATTTCTGAATATACTAAAGCAGATCTACAAGGCAAAGAAAGCTTATAAAGCGCATACAACTGTGTGTGCATGTGTATTCAGATGCTCAGTCGTGTCCACCTCTTTGGGACCCCACGGCCTGTAACCCGCCAGGCTCCTCTGTCCATGGAATTTCCCAGGCAAGAATACTAGAGTGGGTTGCTATTTCCTACTCCAGGGGATCTTCCCAATCCAGGGATTGAACCCATGTCTCTGGTGTCTGCTGCACTGGCAGGCAGATTCTTTATCACTGTGCCAACTGGGAAGCCTGTCATGTAGAAATATATACATAAAACTAACTTATAAAGCAGTGGTGATAAGACACAGATATCAGCAGCAGGCTACTGGAAACTAGAAATAAAGTAACCACAACATAATAAACTGATGAGAACCTTGGATGTGCCCTGGTTTCAGAAGTAGAAAGGGCTCTTGAGCATATAGTGGGGCTTCCATGTGACTTTTAGGAAGTCATCACTACTCTCTGAGCCCCCGGTATACTCACGTGTAAAACAGAATCATAACACCCTCACGGCAGTTGGCAGAGAAGATGAAATGAGCTCAGGTGTAAACCACATCTTGTGTGCTTAGGAGCACTTGGGAGGCACTCAAAAAATGGTACTGTTACTGCTTTAAGTATAGGATCGCCATTAAGCACTTACCTAATGAGACCACAGCAACACTCTCTGGCAAGAAATGTAATCTGTATCGGATCAGTAAATGCACCAATATGATGCAGATAGCTGTGGGAAAAAATAAGACACTGTTAAAACAACCCAACTTTGAATGGAAACACCAAGCCCAAGGCAGCAGTTATTTCTGGGAGGCCGCCAGGGAAACGGACAACTGGCAGTGACACAGTAAACTTCAGCTGTCTTTTCAACTTCTTATTTCTGAATCTGGAGGTACTTCACTACATTTTACATCATTTCTTTACACGCTTGAACTAGCTGCTGCTTTCCAGTTGTTGAAAGAGCAACAGACACCTATCTTTCTTCTGAGTGATTAAATCTCATACAACCATTTAAAATTATTCAAATTTCCCTTATTCCGAGAAATGATCCTCAACAGTGAGGAAGAAGTCAATGAACTCAATCAGTTTTATGCAAAGACAGCTACAACAGAATATATGTTGACAGCAAGTATTTTGCAGCCTTGTGATGTGTTCTCTTTCAACACAGAAGGAAGTCAGGGTGTTTTACAAACAGGACAAAGTTAATCCTAATCTGGTGATAAGAACATAGAGACCTAGAGATGGGGTGCCTGCTTCCCAGCTGGGTACTGGGACTTCCACCGGTTGAGGGCTCCCCATGAGCCAGGGGAGGCCCTGAGCACTTCCCAAGTGCTCTCTCAGCTGACCATCAACACCCTCTCTGAATGAGCTGGCATCACCTCTGCCTCCTTTGATTAAAGATAAGAAAGCTGAGGCTGAGCGAGGTCACACCACCGCTGGGTGCCACTGGCCCAAGCTCAAGTCCAACCCTGTCCCCTTAATCCTTGGCACCCACCACCCACTACTGGAGGCCTTCATCCTCAACCAGGAAAATGAGAATAATGTCTGACTTTCCTCACAGGGGTGTTGTCATGAAAGAAAAGATCCAAAAAGATGTAAAATTGTTAGAAAGGAATAGGTTTTTCAGACCAAAAAAAGCACACTTTCACATAAATAACTCCTGAATGTAATTTCAAGGCCCAAGTATTACTGTGCATTTTCTTTTACTAGGCACCTGGGTGGTATGCCATCTCATCAGAGTATTATAGTATTAAAAATAAATGAGTTGCTTTTGTAAAAGGAAATGTTCAAACAATCTGCATGACTGTGAACGGGCCACCCTCAGAGCCCACGCTGACAAATTAGGTTATCTTTAGTCCCACCAGAAAGCACCAGGTGGCCAGAGAAAGGAAACAGCTGTAAATATGGAAATTGTGTCCTCCTTTCATTCTGTGCTTTAAACTATCAATCTGTGGTGTGATTTCATTATAAATATTTAGCCTAGTTAGAAAAGTCCTCCATTAAATACTAAGAGCAAGAAAGAAGTTCCAATGCATAAGCTCAACATGGAACCAGTGAGAATGCCTACTGTATAAAAATGTAGACACACGAGCACATAAGTAGACAGAAATATATAGATCTAAGGAGCTGAATCAGTTGCTGCTCTTTCTTTGCACCAATCTGGATGACAAAATTTAAAAGCTTCTGCTCGTAAATCAGATAACTATCTGAAGCTACAGAGGAAAAGAGGGACTCCCTTGGTGGTCCAATGATGGAGACTCTGCACATGCAATGCAGGGGGCTGGGCTCCATCCCTGGTCGGGGAACGGAGGTCCTGCAGCATGCAGCAACTAAGACCTGGTGCAGCACCCCCACCCCAAAACAAGAGCAAAAGAAAAGCTGTCTATCAGCAGAGAGAGCTGCATGTAAGGACGAGCAATGCCGCAGAATGGTCTTCAGAGATAAAAAGGAGATCTGCAAAGACAACCCACAGAATGACAGAAAATATTTGTTGGTCATATGTCTGATAAGGGTCTAGTGTCCACAGTATATAAAGAAGAACAAAAAGACAACACACTTTTTTTAAATGGGCAAAAGATATTTTAGACATTTCTCTAAAGAAGATATGCAAATGGTCAATAAGCACATGAAAAGGTACTCATCTTCGTTAATCATTAGAAAAACGCAAATCAAAACCACAATGAGACACAACTCCACAGCCTTTAGGATGGTAACAAGGATAGAGAGCAACCAGAGCCCGCAGCTACGGCGGGAAAGTTCAGCAGTTTCTGAGAAAGCTCCTCAGAGTAACCACTCAACCCAGCAATCCCATTCCTAAGTACATATATCCAAGAGAAATGGGTTTTAATATGCCCACATAAGAACTTGAACAAAAGTGTTCATAGCAGCACTATTCACAATAGCCAAAAGGTGGAAACAATCCAAATGCCCATCAGCTGATGAATGGATAAACACGAGGACGATTATTCAGTCAAAGAAAGGAAGGGGATTCTGACACACGCCACAACACGGATGAACCCTGAAGACATTGCGTTACATGAAAGAAGCCAGACATAAAAGGCCCACACCGTATGGTCCCATTTGTATGAAATACCCTCAGCAGGCAAATTCCTAGAGACAGCAGAACAGTGTTTACCAGAGACTGCGGGGAGACAGAATGGGGAGTGGCTGCTTTTAACAGGAACTGGGTTTCCTTCAGGGGTGCCGAAAATGTTCCAGAACTAGATCATGGTGATGGCTGCCCAGATTCAGATTACATTACTGTGAATGTAATGAATGCCACTAAATCATATACTTCGAAATGGTAAACTGGACGTCTATTTTACTACACACACACAGATTTTTGTCTTAAAAAAAAAAACAAACAAGGAAAGTTACATGCAAAAAGCACTAACATGGAAAGATCTCCAAGCCATTCTGTGAGAAGAAAAGCCGAGCTACAGGACCCCTCTTACGTTAAAACAAACTCCGGACAGTATGTGCCTATCGCTGCCTGTGTGCTTATGAATGTACATATGTATACATACACATCCGAGCACACATTTTCAAGAACACTTGAGAAAATACAGAGCAAGGAGGGACAAAACCTTCTGGGTGATATGGATGGTATGAGCACCACAAATTCCCGTATTTCCAATTTTCCATGCCTGAAGTTTTAATTATGGAAAATACATTGAAACATAAGACATGTCAATTTTAACAACTCCATTAAATTTTACGGCCCATAAAATGTGTCGAATGATGCTAATAGTTAACTCTAGTGTACATCAGTAACAGTGACTCACCACTGTCACTGTGGAGTCAAAGATCAGCAAAGGAAAAGTGTAGGTCAACTGACCTCAAACTTCTTGAAGTCAAAATTAGAATTTTGGCATCCTTTGCACACACAAGTCACAATCTCATTTGATTTGACTACAATAGTAAACAAAAGCGGTAAATCTGTTCCAGGTTAGGAACTCCTGAAGTCTAGAATAACAGACGGACTGTTTCCCTCAATTCACTAGTCTATGCATTAAGTGATCTGGCTAGTTATCTATTAATAGACATTTTTTTTCCTTATCAGATTTACATTGTGTGGACATATAATCAGGAATAAATATACAAGATACGTAATAATTTGCTGATATACAAGAGAGAGAAAACCTCCCTTCAAATTTACATAGAAAGCATTCCATTCCGCTAACACATGCTAATCTACCCGTGCAAAGTGAAGATACCAAATCGTCAACTGATTAGGGGAAACAGAAACCACCTGACCAATGTCAGAGGCTTACGATGGGTTTGTAGAGAAGACAATGCAAGAGAAATACGCAGCACTGCTAAATACAGCTCAGCCCTTTTTGGCCTCAAAGATGTACAAACACTGGGCAGCATTTTATCTGGATTAAAAAGCACATCATAAAAACCTGCTTTGTGATCGCTGGCACAAGCTAATCCGAGCTGCTCCACACCCTGAAAGTTACTTTGAACGTCTTATTTCTCACTCTCCAGTGAAAAAGGTGATCACAAAACGAAACTTTTTTTCCCAAGGCTTGCCTTTTATATCCCCTAACATATCATGCTGACAACAGTGTAAACAGACTAACAATACTCCCTCAGGATTAAGGATTCGGTACTAAAGACTTCTTGGTCAAGAAAACAACTGCTTTTCTTCTTAGTATTCAAGTACTATAACAAAAGGGGGAAAAAAGAAAACAAGAGTCCTTGATCGTTGAAGTAATCCCTGAGAAGCAGAATCACCTTAACAGAGTAAAAAATTACTTGGGCATATCCAATCTAAACGGACACCGTGCACTTGTGGTTTGTGTACTTTTTTGGGAAAAAGCTTTTTTAAAACTATATGGGAATTCCCTGGCAATCCAGTGGAGAAGACTCTGCAGTGATGCCAAGGGCTTGGGTTTGATCCTTGGTCAGGAATTAAGATCCCACAAACCACACTGCATGGCAAAAAAGAAGAGTTTTTAAAAACCTATAAAAGACAAGGATGAGTTCTGAGATTTTAAATTAAATAAAATTATGTAGTAAAATTACTTAACAGTCTAAATATAAATGTGAAAGAAGTTACACTTTTCTGCGAAAAAATAAACCAAAAACAATCCTAATTGCCATCAGAGAAATACTCTGCACTCTTATATTTTTTGTACCTTCCATTCTTCTGAAAAGATCTAACTAGAAATATGACTCAATATAATTAAAGAGGAGCATAAAATGTAAACGTGCCAACTTCACTTTACAAACAAGTTTGGAGAATCCTACTCGAAGTTATTTCTTTCTTAGCTGATCCAAAGTGGTTGTGCAGTTTTAACTGGGTTTTCTGGTCTAAGACACTTGTCTACTGTCCATAGTGTCTGCAAGGCAGCTAACAAATTGCCTTTTATCTAAACTTCCTGACCGATGTCTGGCAACCTGAAAATTAGCCTCTAGTCTCCCCTAAAACAGATCTGTCAATTAATTTAAACTCTATGGGCCTAAATTTCTTCACCTGTGAAATAAGGAGGTTGAATAAAATGAGATCTTAAGTTTGAGAGAGTGAATCTCTTTAAAGAAAAATATCACGTGAGTAAACAGCGGCACAGAGAAGGCAATGGCACCCCACTCCAGTACTCTTGCCTGGAAAATCCCATGTACGGAGGAGCCTGGTGGACTACAGTCCATGGGGTTGCAAAGAGTCGGACACGACAGAGCGATTTCACTTTCACTTTTCACTTTCCACTTTCCTGTATTGGAGAAGGAAATGGCAACCCACTCCAGTGTTCTTGCCTGGAGAATCCCAGGGGCAGGGGAGTCTGGTGGGCTGACATCTCCGGGGTCGCACAGTCGGACACGACTGTAGCGACTTAGCAGTAGCAGCAAACAGCGGCACAGGCGGTACACAGACATGGCAAAAGCCATGACCACAGTTATCGGGAACAACAGAGGTTAAAGAAAATAGTGTGCGAACACGAGGGGGTCTGGTCTTCCACTCACAGCAAAACTCTTAACTAAGTGAACGTTTACATGGAAGCTGAATGGACACAAGAGACAAAACGCAGCTCTGGTCAGAAAGTCAGATGCTTTGCCGTGTGACCCCCGACCCCCAGACACACCGTCACACACAGAGACTCATGAGCAGAATCTGAAATACACTGAACTAGAAGATGTTCAAGGTTCTTTCCAGATCAAGAATTCTGTCTTTGTTTCAAAGGACATCTATGATAAAGACGTTCTTCAGAATGACTAAGCTCAATGATTTTATAAAGAAAGAGGACTATGAGACGAAACAGTTATAGCATCATGAACTGATCAGTGACCCTCCGTGTATGAACTGAAAGTCAAATGAGAGGCAGACTTGACAAAGTCAACAGTAGCTGACCCGGGTTTGACCATACAGATAGCACACACAGACGCTCAAAATGCCAGGGGATGGTGTTTCCGAGAACATTCCCCGAAGACCTGCATTCACCTAGGACGAGGAGGCTGAAGAAAATGGTCATGCCGCTCGACTGCTCTTCCTGCTGAGCTTGCTCCCCTGTCTGCACCGGGAGGATGGGCTTGGCAGGGGTCGGGAGCACCAGTTTCGTAGTGACCACCAGGGTGGTGTGCAGGGTGACATTGAAACCTTCATGAGTCGTGTTGGGGAACCTGTTGGAGAACATAAAAAGCAGCTGAATTAGACAAAGGAAAGAGGGCCCTGAGTTATCAACACATACACAAACCAGAAAGAGAACTTTGGCCTGGAGCTCTATGGCATTCACAAGGCTTGCAACCAAGAGGCAAGCCTTGGAGAGAAACTGGTTAGGAAGATTCCTGCCTGCTGCTGCACGAGGGTACGGGTGGCCTCAGGTGCACTGAACACAACCACTCAGAGGTCAGGGACAAGGGGGAGTCAGGGCCAGTGTAGAGCCAAATGCTGCCTTAATGGGGATTTAAGGACTGAGCACAGCACAAAGGGAGGCAAACTGGAGTCTCATCACATTCCAAGTTCGAACATCATTTACTAACCACCTTTACTTCTCCAGTTTACATTCTTTTCCTTAGATCGAATGTGCAAGAAGCCACAGATTTTACTCAATTGTTGATTAAGTCTGAATGCCCTACCCTACTTTACAACCTCAGTTCAATGGCCCCAAAATAATCCCCTCTGTAACACCCCCACTCCACCCCACCACTATGTTCCTCACAGCTATCTCCTCACATTGTGTTGGGATTGTAAACTAGTGTGATAATGACATAATAACCATTGCAGCTGTGATTGTAACAACTGATGTTTTTTGAGTACAGCCTCATTCTGGGGACCAGGTAACATACAAACCTGCATTTAACACGCATAACAAGCCTGAGGTGGACTTTGCTACTTTCTCTTTTTTACCTGTGAATAACAGGCTCAGAGACCCTTTTGTTATGCCTGCTGGCTTAATGTGGCTAGTATCTCAGTAAGTCAGTGGCAGAATCAAGCCAAATTTGAATCCAAACTTGAAATCACTGAGCCATACCACCTCTTTTCCTTTGTGCTGCTGAGGCCCAGTTTAGTGTCTGTGACAGCCAAGATGCTCAGTAAGTAAGCTAACTGAACGAAATGACCCTAGGCTAAAAGACATATAGAAAAGTTGTCAGGCGAGGGAGTACAATTTCAACTGTTGGCTTGGTTCCTTGTTAATTTTCATACACTCCTTCCACGAAGACGGGCTTCTATAACATGCAGCAGACTGTGCCGGGCAGGTATGCAGAAAAGACTAAGAGTGGTCCTTCCTGAGGCAACTGAAGGACGGAGACACCTCACTCCCTTTATCTTACACAGCCAGCTCCCTTGCTCTCTACACTCCAGCCTTCCTTTTTTTCTGTCCTTAGTGTCAAAAGGCACTAAGCTCTTTCTTGCACCTGTCTTCCCTCTCCTATTCCTCCTTTTGGCCTCTAAGGCTTCATCCGGCACGTCACCTGCTCCTGAGAAGCCTCCTCCACCCCAGTACCATTCCGCTTCCTTCAGAACACTGAAATTATCTTGTCTATTTACGGTCTTCTCTTTCCACTAGAACGAAAGCTCCTTGAGAGGGGCTCCGGGTCGGTCTCCCTCTCTACCATGTGACCAGGGCCTGATCGACAGTAGATGGCCACCAGTTTAATGAATAAATGGATTTCATTGAAGGAAACAAGAAAACATGATCGTTACAACGGAGGAGGGGACTGGCTACGTAAGGGGGAGGGGGGGGAGGACTTTCTGGAGGCGGCGGAGCGCTGCGTAATCAGCAGATGACCGAAAAATGGGAAAGTGAAATCTGGGCTGCGGTTTCCGCAAGGCAGCTTCCGAGATCTACGACCAACGGCCGATACCTAGCCAGAGGGTCCAACCTCAAGGGGGCTGCGCGGCCCAGGCCCGCCCCTCCCCCGGCTCGCAGGCGCCAGCACGGTCAGTCCCGGCCAACCCGCGCGAGGAGCTCCGCCTTCTGGGGCCGGAGGGCGGCCTGAAGGGCTCGCTGTCACCCGACCGGGCCCAGCCCTGCCGCCTCAGCCGCCCAGGAAAAAAAGCCCACTCACTCCTCTTCCGCCATCTTCTCCCCAATCCCGCGGAGCCTCCGAGACCACCGAGCGCGGGGCTAGCAGGGCCCGCTTTTGCTTCCGGCTTCCGCTGGAGGCGCGGGCGGGCCGACCGGCAGCGGGGCGGAGTCTCGGCTGCGCGAGGCCGGCATTTCTGTCCCTTCGTCTCTATGGCCGGAGGGTGGGAGGATGCGCGTGGGAGGACCCCGGGGAACTTTCAGGGTGTGTGGCCGCACTTCTTTTGGCCCCTCTGGCCCTGCGAAGTTCCGGCTGTTCCCTTCCACAGGGTTGGGACGTTTTGGGGAAACTCCTGAGTTGACTGTGACTCATCCTGAAAGCGCGCGCTTTCCTCCCGGTGTCCAGGAATTGACCATAGTTAAAGTGGGACGGAAGCTTCTAGAGTAAGCTTAGCAGAGGGACCCCACGGGTATACCCCCCCAGTCTCAGTTTTCCCCAGCCCAAAAGAGGACTAGCCACCTGGGTTTTGCAGAATTGTGCAGTATTCTATCTGTAAACATATATTGAGTTCTGACTGTATTCCTGTCTTTAAAATAGAGGATGATGATCTTAAGAATGAATCCTCCATTCATTTGTTCATTGTCTCAACAAATAATCAGACGCCTATACGTGGTTCCAGGTGGCTCAGTGATAAAGAATCCGCCTGCCAATGCAGGAGACACAAGAGACACCGGTTTGATCACTGGGTGGGGAATATCACCTGGAGGAGGAAAGGGCAATATTCTTGCCTGGAGAATCCCATGGACAGAGGAGGCTGGTGAGCTACAGTCCATGAGGGTCGCGAAGGGTCAGACAGGACTGAGCATGCAGGCGCGTGGTTAGTGTCCTGGTCTGTGTGGGTTATAAAAGAATTTCCAGACACCAGGCAGAATGAAAGGAGAATAAAGTTTATTTCCAAGGCCCCCCTTGGTTTTGTTTTGTTTTTTTCTGTTCTTTTGTCCTTGGGAAACCACAGTTAGCAGTGATCTGTGGGGTTGGGGAAACAGGAAAGAACAAAGTGAAGTTGGAGGGGTAGGAAGGCCCCCACCTGGAGAGCTGGTACCTTCTTGTGAGGCCTTTGGCTTTGATGCCAGCTCTGCGGCTACTTCCCTCCCTGGTGGAAACCATCGTAGCTCGGCAGCTGTGATAGCTGTTTAAACCCTTTTTCTGACTCTGCTATTCTTCCTTAAGCTTTTCCCACAGCGGAGGAACTAAACACACACAACAGAGGCCCCAGTGAACCTTTTAAACTTCAGTCACTGCCCTGCTTAAGCCAGGTACCCTGGCTTCCAGTCTCAGTCAGAGGGAAAAAAAAGGTGGAGAAGCTCCAGGACTCAACCCTGCCCCCTCTGCCTTGTGAGGTCAGTCCCCTCCCTCCTACTCACATTTTCCGCTGTGGTCACAGTGACTTCCTTGGGGGCACCTGAAACACACCAGGATCAATTGTACCTCTGCACTGGCCAGGCCCTTGGTCAAGAATCCTCAGCCCTGGGACTTGCCTGGGGGCCCAGTGGCTAAGACTGCGCTCTCACTGCGGGCAGCTGGGGTTCCAGCCCTGGTGAGAGAACTGCGTCCCACATGCTGCAGCTGAGACCTGGTGCAGCCAAATCAATAAAACCTTTTAAGAAAGAATACTCAGCTCCTACTTGCTTCTTGACACCCACCTTTCCCACTTTCTGTTTACCTTTCTCTTGTCCAATATGCCTTCCCTGACCAACCTGTCTAAAATCCAAGTGCTCTTCCCTTCTCTGCATTCTTCTCCTCCATAACCCTGAACATATTATATGTTTTACTTATATGTTCATTTACTGTTCTTCTCTCCATGAGAACATAAACTTCTGAATGGCAAAGTTTTGTTCTCTTTTAAGTACCTAGACTAGTACCTGGCATAAAGTAGCAACTAGAGAGAAAGATGACCTTGAGATTTCCCTGATCCTCCAGTGGTTATGACTCTGCACTTCCAATGCAGGGGCCGAGAGTCTGATCCCTGCTCAGGGAACTAAGATCCCACATGTATTGGCGTAGCCAAAAGTAATTTAATTTAATTTAAAAATGAACAAATAATCCATTTTGAGTTTTTTTTGGGTATGGCGTTAAAGAGTGTTCTAATTTCATTCTCAGAATAGGAGAAAATATTTGCAAATGAAGCAACCAACCAGGGATTAATCTCCAAAATATACAAATGGCTTATGCAGCTTAATATAAAGAAAAAGCAAAACACATAACCAAATCAAAAAATGGGCAGAAGTTCTAACGGAGACGTTGTTGTTCAGTCTATTTGTCATGTCTGACTCTGCAACCCAATGGACTGCAGCATGCCAGGCTTCCCTGTCCTTCACCATCTCCCAGAGTTTGTTCAAACTCATGTCCATTAAGTCAGTGATGCTATCCAACCATTTCATCCTCTGTCGCCCCCTTTTCCTGCTTCAGTCTTTCCCAGCATATGGGTGTTTTCCGAACAGTCGGTTCTTCGCATCAGGTGGCCAAAGCATTGGAGCTTCAGCTTCATCATTAGTCCTTCTAATAAATATTCAGGACATAAAGATGGCCAAAAGAAAACATAAGGATGACCAAAAAGTGCATGTTCAACATCATTAAAGATTCAGTTCAGTTCAGTTGCTCAGTCCTCTCCAACTCTTTGTGACCCTATGAATCGCAGCACACCAGGCCTCTCTGTCCATCATCCACTCCTGGAGTTTACCCAAACTCATGTCCATCGAGTCAGTGATGCCATCCAGCCATCTCATCCTCTGTCATCCCCTTCTCCTCTTGCCCCCAATCTCTCCCAGCATCAGGGTCTTTTCCAATGAGTCAGCTCTTCGCATGAGGTGGCCAAAGTATTGGAGTTTCAGCTTCAGCATCAGTCCTTCCAATGAACACCCAGGACTGATCTCCTTTAGGATGGACTGGTTGGATCTCCTTGCAATCCAAGGGACTCTCAAGAGTCTTCTCCAACACCACAGTTCAAAAGCATCAATTCTTCGGTGCTCAGCTTTCTTCACAGTCCAACTCTCACATCCATACATGACCACAGGAAAAACCATAGCCTTGACTAGACGGACCTTAGTCGGCAAAGTAATGTCTCTGCTTTTCAATATGCTATCTAGGTTGGTCATAACTTTCCTTTCAAGGAGTAAGCATCTTTTAATTTCATGGCTGCAGTCACCATCTGCAGTGATTTTGGAGCCCCCCAAAATAAAGTCTGACACTGTTTCCACTGTTTCCCCATCTATTTCCCATGAAGTGATGGGACCGGATGCCATGATCTTCATTTTCTGAATGTTGAGCTTTAAGCCAACTGTTTCATTCTCCTCTTTCACTTTCATCAAGAGGCTTTTTAGTTCCTCTTCACTTTCTGTCATAAGGGTGGTGTCATCTGCATATCTGAGCTTATTGATATTTCTCCTGGCAATCTTAATTCCAGCTTGTGCTTCTTCTTCCAGTCCAGTGTTTCTCATGATGTACTCTGTGTATAAGTTAAATAAGCAGGGTGACAATATACAGCTTTGACGTACTCCTTTTCCCATTTGGAACCAGTCTGTTGTTCCATGTCCAGTTCTAACTGTTGCTTCCTGACCTGCATATAGGTTTCTCATGAGGCAGGTCAGGTGGTCTGGTATTCCCATCTCTCTCAGAATTTTCCACAGTTTATTGTGATCCACACAGTCAAAGACTTTGGCATAGTCAATAAAGCAGAAATAGATGTTTTTCTGGAACTCTCTTGCTTTTTCCATGATCCAGTGGATGTTGGCAATTTGATCTCTGGTTCCTCTGCCTTTTCTAAAACCAGCTTGAACATCTGGAAGTTCACGGTTCACGTATTGCTGAAGCCTGGCTTAGAGAATTTTGAGCATTACTTCAATAGTGTGTGAGATGAGTGCAATTGTGTGGTAGTTTGAGCATTCTTTGGCATTTCCTTTTTTGGGGATTGGAATGAATTAAAGATTAGAGAAAAGCGAATCAAAACTACAGTGAGGTGTTACCATGTGCTATAAAAATGGCCATCATCAAAAAAATCTACAAACAATAAATGTTGGAGACAGTGCGGAGAAAAGGGAACCCTCCTACTCTCTTCATGGGAATGTAAATTGGTACACCCACTATACTAAAAATAGAACTACTGTATGACACAGCCATTCCTGGTCATATACCCAGAGAAAACCACAGTTCCAAAAAGATGCATGCACCCGATGTTCACTTATTATTTACAATAACCAGGACATAGAAACAAACTAAATGTCCATCAGTGGAGGAATGGATAAAGAAGACATGGTACATATATATACACAATGGAGTATTCAGTTCAGTTGAGTCGCTCAGTCGTGTCTGACTCTTTGCGACCCCATAGACTGTACCACACAAGGCCTTCCTGCCCATCACCAGCTTCCGGAGTTTACTCAAACTCATGTCTATTGAGTCGGTGATGCCATCCAACCATCTCATCCTCTGTCGTCCCCTTCTTCTCCCGCCTTCAATCTTTCTGAGCATCAGGGTTACTCAGCTATAAAAGCACAAAGTGATGCCATTTGCAACAACACAGATTGTCATAGTGAGTGAAGTCAGAGACAGAAAACCAAACGTAATATCACTTATATGTGGAATCTTTAAAAAAAGATACAAATGAAGTTATTTACAAGACAGAAGTAGAGTCACAGGTGATGAAAACAAACTTACGGTTACCAGGGGATAAGTAGGGGAGGGATAAATTAGGAGATTGGAATTGACATATATACACAACTATTTGTAAAATAGATAACTAGTAAGAACTAGCTGCATAGATATTCGATAACAGCCTGTAGAGGAAAAGTGAAGAGTGAAAGTGAAGTCGCTCAGTCGTGTCCGACTCTTTGTGACGCTTCTCTGTCCATGGGATTCTCTAGGCAAGAATACTGGAGTGGGTTACCATTTCCTTCTCCAGGGGATCTTCCTGACCCAGGGATTGAACCCGGGTCTCCCGCATTAGAGGCAGACGCTTTAACCTCTGAGCCACCAGAAAAATCTTAAAAAAAAAAGAGTGGAGGGACTTTCCTAGTAGTCTAGTGGTTAAGAATCCGCCTTGTACAAAGGATGCAGGTTCAGTCCCTGATTGGGGAAGTAAGATTCCACATGCCTTAGAGCAACTAAGCCCACGCTGCAACTACTGAGCCCAACACAGCCAAATAAATAGATGATTTGAAAAGAAAAGTGGATACATGTATACGTAGAATTGATTCACTTTGCTGTACACCTGAAACTAACACAACATTGTAAATCAACCATACTCCAAAAATAAAGTTTGTCAGAAGGGATTTGAAAAGAGGAGTGCTGTGGAGAGTCAGGGGCGGGGAAGGGGGGGAAGGGTGGACGATCTCAACCAGGAGGCCTTTGCAATGATCTGGGCGAGAGCTGGTGGCGCTTTAAACTAAGGTGATACCGTGGGTATGGCAGGAATGATTGGGCTGTGGGTGGGTATTGAAGGCAGGATTTGCGGATGGACTTCGGAGAAAGAAAGGAGTCAAGGATGATGTCAAGTTTTTGGCACTTGAACTGGGTGGAGAAAAGATCTATCTATCTGGCTCAAATTCTCTGCCGAAAGGATTTAAGCTCTCTTGACGCTTGTTGTCCGAGCTGACTGAGAGAATGGGCTCGTGATCAGCCGACGTTTGCTGTCCTTCCTGTGGGTGTGGTGCTGGACTATCGTTTCCTCGATTCCTTACTTTTTTTTCAGGCATGTATTATCAGCAAAGCACAGAGACATCAAGCTAATTGCCTAAAGTCACACAGCTAGCAAATACTGAGCTGGGATTCAGGTCAGTTCAGCTCAGCTCATTTCAGTCGCTGAGTCCTGTCCGACTCTTTGCAGCCCCATGGGCTGCAGCACGCCAGGCTTCCCTGTCCATCACCAACTCCCGGAGCCAACCTGCTCAACCTCATGTCCATTGAGCCGGTGATCTCTCTGAGTCACATTTATTAGCTGAGACCTCAAGGCTGTCACTTTTCTTCTAGCCCCAGAAAACCCCACCTGGTGGGATTTGGGCTCCCGAGGGCTGGAGGTAGGTTTCTTTGCATCAGGCTGCAGGCTGTGGGCCAGTCACAATGAACACAGGGCTCTGAACTCATCAAGGGCTGCCTGTTTTTGTTTTTTCCTGTAACATCTTACGGAAAAGCCTGAATGAACTTTTGGGCCAACCCAATAGTCCCCATGCCACCCACTGCTCTTGCCACAGGTCCTGCTATCAGGGCCAGATCCAGGCTTCGTGCCAGTCACGGACCTACTGCCAACTGGGAGGCCGTTCTCAGGACTGTGGGCCAATCCCAGGTGCTTCTCACAATTCCTGGGAATGAATCTAAAATCTCCGGTCACTGCCCTCAGGAAGGTAAATAAAGCCTTTCAGCACGTAATTCTGGTTTCCTGTCCCATGTCAGCAGAGCGAGGGCAGGCTCTGGGGTCAGGCAGCCCTGGCTTTCCACTCCAACTGTTGGTTTCATAACCCTGAGACCCGCCCAACACCCTCAGAGCTGCAAGGTCCTAGTTTTGGACAGAGCCCCTCTTTGGAATGTTGTAAGATCGGGGAGAAAACTCTTGCCTTGGTTCTCTGTGCCCTCTTACCCCTAATCTTCCTCTTTCTTGGCTATTTAGGTCTCAGCTCAAATGTCACCTCCTCAGGGAGGCCCTCCCTGACCAGTCTAAAGCAGGGGTCAGCAAACTTTTTTGGCTAAAGAACCAGACAGTAAATGTTTTAAGCTTTGTGGGCATTCTGCTTTGTGGCAACAACTCAACCCTGCCATCACAGTGGGAAAGCAGCGATCTCCAGTTTAAATAGGCATGGCTATGTTCCAGCAAAACTCTATAGATACTGAAATTTGAATTTCTTGTGACTTTCACATGTCATGAACTATTCTTACTATTTTTTCCTACCATTTAAAAATGTAGAAAGCAGGCTTCTCTGGTAGCTGAGAGGTAAAGAATCTGCCTGCCAATGCAGGAGACACGATCCCTTATCTGGGATGATCCCACATACCCCAGAGCAACTGAGCTTGCGTATGGCAACTACTAACCCCGCACTCTTGAACCTGGGAGCCGCAACTCCTGGGCCCTTGTGCTGTAACTACTGCAGGCTGAATACTCTAGAGCCTGTGATCCTCAGCAAGAGAAGCCGCCGCAGTAAGTCTGGGAACTGCAACTAGAGAGGAATCCCTGCCCGCCACAACTAGAGAGGAGTCCACGCAGCAAGGGAGATCCAGCACCACCAAATTAATTAACTGATTAAATTATTTAAAAGTATATTTTAAAAATATAGAAACCATTCTTAAGTCACAGACCATATAAAAACAGCTGGCAGTCTGGAATCTGGTCTGCTGTGGGCTGTCAACCCCGGTCTAGTTTTTATTTTTATTTTTTTCCAGCCATGCATCATGGCATGTGGGATCCTAGTTCCCCTAGCAAGGACCAAACCTCTGCCCACCCCACTGGAGGTACTGAGTCTTAAACATTGGACCGCAAGGGAAGTCCCACCCTGGTCTAGTCTTTAACGTGTTTCTGAGACACTCATAGCCATCAGGTATTTTTCCCCCTTCTTCCCTCCCTCCCTTCCTTCCTTTCTTCCTGAGTTTGTGTGTGTGTGTGTGTGTGTGTACTCCCTGGACTATCTCTTTAATTAATAAATTAATTTTAATTGGAGGCTAATTACTCTACAATATTGTGGTGGTTTTTGCCATACATTGACATGGATCAGCCATGGGGGCACATGTGTCTCCCCATTCCAAACCCCCCTCCCACCTCCCTCCCCATCCCATCCCTCTGAGTTGTCCCAGAGCACCAGCTTTGGGGGCCCTGTTTCATGCATCAAACTTGAACTGGTCATCTGTTTTACATGTGGTAATATACATGTTTCAATGCTGTTCTGTCAAATCATCTCACCCTCACCTTCTCCCAGAGTCCAAAAGTCTGTTCTTTATATCTGTGTCTCTTTTGCTGTCTCACATATAGGGTCATCGTGACCATCCTTCTAAATTCCATATATATGTGTCAATATACAGTAGTGGTGTTTTTCTTTCTGGCTTACTTCACTCTGTATAATAGGCTCCAGTATCATCCACCTCCTTAGAACTGACTCAAATGCGTTCTTTTTAATGGCTGAGTAATATTCCATTGCGTATATGTACCACAACTTTCTCATCCATTTGTCCGCCGATGGACTTCTTGGTTGCTTCTGCGTCCTAGGTATTGTAAATAGTGCTGTGGTGAACTTTGGGGTACACGTGTCTCTTTCAGTTCTGGTTTCCTTGGTGTGTATGCCCAGCAGTGGGATTGCTGGGTGATAAGGCAATTCTATTTCCAGTTTTGTAAGGAATCTCTGCACTGTTCTCCAGAGTGGCTCTACTAGTCTGCAGCCCCACCAACAGTGTAAGAGGGGTCCCTTTTCCCCATACCTTCTCCGGCATTTATTGTTTGTAGTCTCTCCCGTCTTTCTTCTGACCTCTAGCTCTCCTAACATTTCTTGAACACCTACTCTGTACCAGGCATTATTCCCAGTGCGTTATGCTCAGTGATTTATTTAATCCAGTCAATAACCCCATGAAGTACACTCATGCTACCCAATTTCACACATGTGGAAACCTGAAGTCACACTCATCACTCTGTTCCCAGAGTTTAGAAAATGCTGATGTTGTCAACGAAACAGAGGTACCAGGGAAAAGGTTTTTTTTTTTTGGTCAAAGAAAGGAAATCAAAGTGATTACCACCAAATGGTTATCAGCTGAGTTTCAATCAGAGAAGCAGAACAAATAGGAAATATTCGTTAAGGGATTTAGTGTAAGGAAGTTTCTGCAAACAGCACAGATTTATTATAACTCTGTGGGTTAGAAGTGTCAGGGGGGGATTTCCCTGGCTGTCCCGTAGTCTGTGCTTCCAACTCAGGGGGTGCAGATTCCATCCCAGGTTGGGGAATTAAGATCCTTCATGCCATGAGATGCAGCCAAAGAACAAACAAAAAGATGTCCCACGATGCTGCGGTCGCCACTTCATCTCTGACTCTGGCTCTGCTGCCCGCTCTCCTTTTGTGTCTACATTGAGTCCACCCAGATAATCTGGAAGGATCTCCCCATCTCCAGGTTAACAGATTTAACCACCTTAATTGCCCCTTGTCATGTGACATAATACATTCACAGGGGGCCAGGAATTAGCAAGCGGACATCTTTGGGAAGTATTATTCTGCCTACCATGCCATGGAAAATTAAATTCTGTGTTGGCTTTCCCTGTAATTTTTTTTTTTTTTTTTTTACTATTTGGTATTATTTCACATTCATTTACACACTGGGGAGAGAGTTGTGGATAATTTCTTAAAGCCTGCTGACATCAGTGTTTTAATCTGGCCCTGGCCACTTAGCATTTAGTAAGCACTAGAGTTACCAGGCACAAATGAAAACACTGAGCTTGTAGAATTCAGTAAAGTCAGGTGCAACAGGTATGCTTAAGATGTGGTGAAAAGGTACAGATTCCAGTTCTGTCATGGACCACTGGATCTTGGGCTGGAGCCTGGGAACCTGAATTTCTGCTTGGCTCTCCCCAACTCTTCTCAGACTCTGCCGGCGCCTGCTCATAACATCTTGGAGAGGCCTTCTGCAGCCTAATGGCTTCCTCTCGACACAACTCAATCCAGCTGTGCCGGGCAGCTGATGGTCCCAGAGCAGCCCTCAGCCAGTGAATGGAAAGAGTTGGAGGATAAACACCCTCACTCCTTTGCCCCTCGGGTAAGACAAATCTCAGGTTATATTCTAGTGTCCCAGAATCCTCCAGTGGGATTAAGCTGCCCACAGTGGTGACCCACTAGAATACACACAGGCACCCAGAGCCAGCCCACCTTCATATCGTGGGTTCTGCCTCCTCGGATTCAACCAACTTCAGCTCAAAAATATCGAAAAGAAAGATTCCAGAAAGTTGCAAAAGCAAAACTTGAATTTGTTGTGCACTGGAAAGTATGTACCTAGTGTTTATTTAATATATTGTGCTAGGTATTAAAGTAATCTAGAGATGATTGAAGGTATGCCAAGGGTGTCCTTGGTTATGTGCAGATGTGATATCATGTTACGCAAGGGACTTGAGAATCTATGGATTTTGGTATTCGTGAGGATCCTAGAGCCAGTCCCCCTAAGGATACCAAGGGAGACTCTGTGTGTGTGTGTTTACGTATTTATTCTTGGATGACATAAATGTCCAGGAGTTTACTCTGTTTTGAAAACCTGCTTTGAGGATATCACATGAGTTTTGACCCATGATTCTCTTTGTGGTTTCTTCTTTGAGACAAGACTTACTCAAGGAGGTATTTTAGAATTTTGTCCTTACTGAGTAACTTTTGTTATTCATTTCTAATTTTATTATACCCAGTAGTATATACTAAACATGTTCTGCTTTTATGGCTTCACAGAGATTTAGTTCATTGCCTAATTCATGAATAATTTTTGTGAAGTACAAAGAGAAACAATAAAATTTATTTTTTGCTTTCAGAGTAAAAATATTGATGTGCCTATAGTAATTCATATTATTTAAATTCTATATACATTTAATTAGGTTTTTAGATCTAAGAAGGTTTTCAATACATAAGAAATGAAAGAATACCTTTCATAAACATTAACATTCTGTATAATAGACAATGCCCCAAATACCTTTCTTCCTAGTTTAATAAAAATTATATACTTTTAAAATGCAACTTATAATTGGGACTCTGAACACGTATACAATCATATTTGAAGTGTCCTTGATACACAGTATTGTGTTAGTTTCAGGTATACAGCAAAGTGATTCAGTTATATGTATTTTTTCAGATTATTCTTCATTATAGGTTATTAGAAGATGATGCTGTGAAAGTGCTGCACTCAATATGCCAGAAAATTTGGAGAACTCAGCAGTGGCTACAGGACTGGAAAAGGTCAGTTTTCATTCCAATTCCAAAGAAAGGCAATGCCAAAGAATGCTCAAACTACCGCACAATTGCTCTTATCCCACACGCTAGTAAAGTAATGCTCAAAACTCTCCAAGTCAGGCTTCAACAGTATGTGAACCGAGAACTTCCAGATATTCAAGCTGGATTTAGAAAAGGCAGAGGAATCAGAGATCAAATTGCCAACATCCATTGGATCATAGAAAAAGCAAGAGAATCCCAGAAAAACATCTGCTTCTGCTTTATTGACTACGCCAAAGCCTTTGACTGTGTGGATCACAGCAAACTGTGGAAAATTCTTAAAGAGATGGGAATACCAGACCACCTGACCTGCCTCCTGAGAAATCTGTATGCAGGTCAAGAAGCAACAGAACCGGATATGGAACAACAGACTGGTTCCAAATTGGGAAAGGAGTACATCAAGGCTGTATATTGTCACCATGCTTACTTAACTTAACTGCAGAGTACATCATGCGAAATGCTGGGCTGGATGAAGCACAAGCTGGAATCAAGACTGCCTGGAGAAATATCAATAACCTCAGATATGCAGATGATACCACCCTTAGAGCAGAAAGTAAAGAACTATAGAGCCTCTTGATGAAAGTGAAACAGGAGAGTGAAAAAGTTGGTTTAAAACTGAACATTCAGAAATCTAAGATCATGCATCTGGTCTTATCACTTCATGGCAAATAAATGGGGAAACAGTGGAGACAGTTTTTTTGGGCTCCAAAATCACTGCAGATGGTGACTGCAGCCATGAAATTAAAACACGCTTGCTCCTTGGAAGAAGAGCTATGACCAACCTAGACAGCATATTAAAAATCAGAGACATTTCTTTGTCAACAAAGGTCTGTCTAGTCAAAGCAATGGTTTTTCCAGTAGCCATGTATGGATGTGAGAGTTGGACTATAAAGAAAGCTGAGCACCGAAGAATTGATGCTTTTGAACTGTGGTGTTGGAGAAGATTCTTGAGAGTCCCTTGGACTTCAAGAAGATCAAACCAGTCCATCCTAAAGGAAATCAGTCCTAAATATTCATTGGAAGGACTGATGCTGAAGCTGAAGCTCCAATACTTTGGCCACCTGATGTGAAGAACTGATTCATTTGAAAAGACCCCGATGTTGGGAAAGACTGAAGACAGGCAAAGGGGACGACAGAGGATGAGATGGTTGGATGGCATCACTGACTCAATGGACATGAGTTTGAGCAAGCTCCAGGACTTGGTGATGGACTGGGAAGCCTGGTGTGCTGCAGTCCATGGGGTTGCAAAGCATCAGACACGACTGAGCGACTGAACTGAATTGATAGGTAATTATAGGATATTCAATATAGTTCCCTGTGCATGCATGGTAAGTCACTTCAGTTGTGTCCGACTCTTTGTGACACTATGGACTGTAGCCCGCCAGCCTCCTCTGGTCCTTGGGATTCTCCAGGCAAGAATACTGGAGGGGGTTGCCATACCCTTCTCCAGGGGATCTTCCCAATCCAGGGATCAAACCCAGGTCTCCTGCATTGGCAGGCAGGTTCTTTACTATTAGTGCCACCTGGGGCAGTTTCCTGTGCTATAGAGTAAATCCTTGTTGCTTATCTATTTATATTCAGTGGCGTGTATCTGTTTATCTCCTAATTTATCCCTCCTTCCTTCCCCCATCGGTAACCACAGATTTGTTTTCTGTGTCTGTGAAGTTTACAACCATGTTGATTTCAGAGTCCTAAAATTAAGACTGTTGATGTTCTCCCTATAGACTTTAAAAAATACATATGTATTTTTTTTTAACTGAGCTGTAATTGACAGACAACATACCTATACTGACTTCTTTGTTTTCCCAATCTTAGTTCTCCACTTCTGTACCTGGGGAAACTTAGACATCCCCTTCCAGAATTTCTTACGATAATCACACTTGGTAACAAATGCTGGGGATGATCCTGTTTTTTAAAAAAAAATCCCTGTGCTTACCATGTGGCAGGCCCCACTCTTGGCATGGGGAACAGAGAGATGAGTCAGGTTTGGATCTCTAAGGAAGGAGGAAGTGGGATTTCAGCAGGTGTTCAGAGCAGCATCTGGACGTTAACCCACTGAGACTTGGGGAAAAAGGGCCAACTAAGCGCAGACTTCTGCATTTTTTTTTTTTTGGCGGCACTAGGTCTTTCTTACTTGCTGCACGCAGGATGTTTTGGTGTGTGAGATCTTCAGCTGCAGCATGCAGGATCTACTCTCCTAACCAGGGATGGAACTTGGGCCCCTGCACTGGGAACTTGGAGTTTTAGCCCCTGCACCACCAGGGAGGCCGCTGGATTCCTACTTTTGCTATACCCCTTGACTCCTCTAGCTTGACAATAAAGGGTTGGTTTGTTTGTTTTGACCCTTAAGGACTGGAGAACAGGAGAGGAGACAAGAGTGAGAACATTTTGGAGAAGAGAAAGTACGTAGATTAATCAGCAGAATTGAGAAGACCCAATCGTCAGGCAGCATTGGGAAAAGTCAAGGCCAACCTGATTTACCCCTAGAAATTCCTCCCAAAGGGTCATGAGTTGGTGGCACCAGGTAACTCTGAAAGTAAAATTGAATGGGCAGGGGAGTGGGCCTCAGGGTGGAGGCTGGGAAATCAAAGAAATCGCCCAGAAGTCTGTTTAAGAAGCAGTCAAATTTGCAGATCCTCCCAGCCCCTACCCAACTCTAGGTGACTGGGCACCTGCTTCAGCAAAAGCCTGGCAGTTTTTTCTTTGGGGGCAGTAAAACAGAGGGTCTGGGGGTGGGGACCCCAGCACATTTTAGGGCAGAGGTACTATATTGAAAGCAAGAGGATTAAGTGAAATCTTGTGTCTTAATTTCCTGGGAGTGCTGTAACAAATTACCATGAACTGTGTGGCTTCAAACAATAGAAGTATATCCTCTTACAGTTCTGGAGGCCAAAAGGCTGAAATAAAAGTGTTGGCAGGGCCATCCTCTCCCAGAGGCTCTGGGAGAGAGTCTAGCCCTCGTCTCTCCCAGCTTTTGGTGCCTGTCAGCACTCCTCGACTTGTGGCCCTATCCCTTTCTGCTCCGTCTTCACTCTGTTTTCTCCTCCAAGCTCCTCATCTCCATCTGCCTGTCTCTTTGAAGGACATTTGTGATGGCACATGGGGCCCACCCGTGTACACCACAACTATCACTTCCCTGGTGGTCCAGTGGTTAAGACTTCATCTTCCAATCTGGGGTTACCAGTTTGATCCCTGGTCAGGGCCGGTGACTCAGCAGTAAAGAATCCGCTTGCAATGAAGGAGACGTGGATAGACCCAGGATAGATCCCTGGATCCAGGAGATCTCCTAGGGGAGGAAATGGCAATCCACAGCAATTTTCTTGCCTAGAAAATTCCATAGACAGAGGAACCTAGCAAGGTGTAGTCTATAGGATCACAAAGAGTCAGACTCAACTAAGCAAAAAGCACAAGGTTACAGTACTAGCCCACAGATGCTATAGTGAAAAACTGGGAGCTAAGAGCCTACATGCCTTGAGGCCAATAAACAAAACATAAAACAGAAGTAATATTGTAACAAATTCAGTAAATACTTTAAAAATGGTCCACATTAAAAAAAAAAATATGGTCTATTTTTTTTTTTTTTTAAAGTCAACTTAATCATAGTTGCAAAGACCCTTTTTCACGATGAGGTAACATTCACAGGTTCCAGGAATTTAACATGGAATCTTTGGGAGGCGTCTTTTGGGACCTGCATGCTGAAGATACCCTTCCCAGTCCTTCACCACATCAGCAGGGCCGGCCCCATGGCTCAGATCAGGGGCCAGGCAAATCATATGCACCGGTCTTCCCCAGGCCCTTCCACTCCAGGTAGGACACTGGAAGAGTCTTCTCCAGAAAAATCTGGCTAGACTCAGAGGAATCACCTAAATACATTTTTATTTATTTGCTTTTATTGGATCATAGCTGCTTTAGAATATTGTGTTAGTTTCTGTCATCACCTAAATATGTTTTAATATCAGGAGAATCCCGACAAATGGCCCAGTTCAATGTCAACAGCCCACTTCCCAACATGTACAATGATCAGCTTCTTGGTCCCCTAGTCTTAAATATGATCAGAAAATCAAGAAATATCAGACACCTGAGAACACCCTCTTAAATGAAAATTTGAGACCATAGCAAACAGAGAAAAGTAACTAGAGGAAATAGAGACAATACAGGAAGGGGAGAAAAAAAAAAAACCCTAACAAAAACTGCAAAACAACTTTTCAGAGAGTTACCCTGAAGCAAGAAAAAAATGCCATTAAAAGTGGGGCTATTTTGAGGGCTTCTTGGAAACGAAAAGCAGAGATATTAAAAAATTAACAACAGGAACAGAAGATAAATGTGAGGGTTTGTCTCAGAAAGTAGAACAAAAAGACAAAGATAGACAATAGGAGAAAAACGAGAAATTGTTTAGGGGGCCAGTCTAAAAAAATTCCACATCTGAAACATAGTCATTTTTATTAAGAAAGAAGAGAAACAAGGAGAGAAATCATCAATAAAATAATTCACAAAAATTCTCCAGAATGAAAGGACATGGGTTTCCAAATTGAAAATGTTTACTGAGTGCCTAGCACACTGAATAAAAATAGGTCCACATCAAGGAACATCACTGTGAAATTTCGAGATACCAAGAACGGACTTGCAAAGAGAAGGGGAAACGGGTCACGTTTAAAGTAACAAAAGCAGAATGCTTTTGGACTTCTCCTCAAAAATCCAGACATAAGAAGGCAGTGGATTGATGCCTTCAAAAATCTGAGTGAAAATGACTTCCAACCTAGAATTCTCTAGCCAGCCAAACAATCATCACGGGAGCAGAACAAATAAAATCATTTTCAGTTATGGGAAGGTGAAAATTTTCTACTTCCCACACACCCTTTCTCAGGGAGTCACTGGAGGCTGTGCTACAACCAAAAAGGGTGTGTGTATGCTTGCATAGGTGTGTGTGTGTGGTCAGACGAGGAAGAACAAGACACAGAACCCAGGAAACAAACCCAGCACGTGGGAGAAACAGACGTAATTCCCAGATGATGATGAAGGGACATCTGAGGATGACATGTGCCCCAGCCAGATCTGCAAGTCTGAAGGCTCCAGGGAGATTTCTTTACAAAGGTGAACACGTAGAATTTCTGATGTATTGGAAGGAGCTGGGAGGATGCTTGGACCATTGGCAAAGAACTTGGAGTTGAATTGATAAGAAATACTGAGAAAATGAGGTCAGCTTGGGGTGGGAGTGGAGAACAAGATGATAATCAACTTAAAAAAAAAAGACAGAACGCTTCGGGGGGGCAGAGGGGGGTGGGGAAGCTAAAGGACATCATAGTTTACCAATGATGAATGGTATCTACATAGTCACAGTTATGTAAATAGTAACCATTGGTCCCACCAAAATTACCATACCCCTATCCTGAGAGGATGGGGGAGTGGGAAGGGTGTAAACATATGGGCCAACTTTAGAGAAGGAAGGAGAACAGAGCCCTCATGTCCAAGAGTAGGAAAGCAGATTATTTTTTAAAAAAATATTTCTTTCTTTCTTTGACTGCCCTAGGTCTTAGATGTGGCATGTGGCATCTAGTTCCCCGACCAGGGATCGAACCCAGGTCCCGTGCATTCAGAGCTCAGTGTCTTAGCCAGTGGATTATACTACGAGGGAAGTTTCAAGCAGATTACTCTGAAAACTGCACAGTTTAGAAGTGGCAATCAGTAGGAGCATGTTATTTAGAGAGATGAAATTGAATATTTAAAAATTTAACCAGAAGTAGTCAGAGTCGTTGCCTTTGGGGAGAGGAAAATGGGAGGGAGAAATGAAGTGAGGACTTCTGTTTTTTAGGAAATTTGATACTTCCATTCAGGTGCATGTATAACCATGATCAAATAAAGTCTAAAAATAAAAAAGGATAGGCGCATTAAACACGACAGTGCTGTTTTGATAATGATTGTCTCTGCATTGTGTACCTTGGGTATGCCCCCCCATCTTCCTAACTTATTATTATTTTAATAACTTTTGCCTGCAAATGATATATGGCATGAAATGAGAAAAAAAAAAAAGTAGGATCTTTTTAAAAGGAGAAAGGGAAAAAAGGTCTGCTTGGGGGCAGCCTGGAAACCAGTGTTTCCGTCTGAGACCAGGTCTCAAAGCGGGGACAGCGAAAAGGATACAAAGGTGAGCGGGAGACGGGTTGGGGAGGAAGCAATGTCAGAGCTTGATGACTCATAGAATGGGGAGGTGAGGCAGCGTCACAGACGGAAATATCAAATAACCATGGCCTTGACTTCCTGTTTTTAAATAAATATGACAAGTTGGCATGTTTCTAGTTTATGAAAGATGACTGGCAGTTACTAAATGTTCCCAGTCACAGCGCGGTGTCAAAGGGCTTTGCTTACAGTTTACGCCTCTGCTTTCACTCACCTGTTATTTACTGTATGTGGCAGTCCAAGTGGTCCTTTTTTTTTAATTTTTTTTTTTTAAATTTATTTGGCTGTGCCAGGTCTTAATTGTGGCACTAAGAATCTTTAGTTGCTGCGTGCAAACTCTTAGTTTCGGCCTGTGGGATCTAGTTCCCTGACCAGGAAATCAAACCTAGGTCCTCTGTATTGGGAGCATGGAGTCCAGGGAAGTTCCCTAAGTGGTCCGTGTTAAGCATTTGTCTGATCATGTTTCTCTTTTGCTCAAAACTATCCCTGGCTCCCCATCGTACTGTGAGCTAAACCCCAAATCTTCTTAGTTAGCTACAGTGCCTAGTTTGGTCTGCTTTCTGCCCCTGCAGAGGTCTCTGATCTCTTGTGTCTTTTCCTCTGCACCCCAACTCTATGGACTTCAGTTCTTTGAATGTGCCAAGGTCATCCCCCAAACTCAGGATCTTTGCACTTGCTGAGCCTTCATCTATTAATACCTACTTGTTAATATTTATATAGAGCCTCTTAGTCATAATTCAGGTTTCATCACAAAAGTTATTTTGGGGACTTCCCCGGCAATCCAGTGGTTAACACTCCACATTTCCAATGCAGGAGGCTGGGATTCAATCCCTGTCCCAAAAACTAAGATCCTGCATGCCATGTGGCATGGCCAAAACAAAAACAAATGTCACTTCCTCAGAGGGGCCTTCAGGAACCACTTTGCCCAGTTGCCCCAATCAGCTACTATCTGCTGCACATTTTACTTTCTTATCTTTCAATGCGCATATCACCATGTGAAATTATCCTCTTTTTCTCTTTTTAAAATATTTTTAAAATAGTGTTAAGATGTAATTCATATAACATAAACTTTAGCATTCAAAAGCATACAATTCAGTGGCTTTTAATATATTTATTATGTTGTACTACCATCACTAAGGCCTGATTCCTAATTGTTTCCATCACCCCAACAAGGAACCCTGTGCCTGTTAACAGTCATTCTTTCCTCCCCCTATCCCCTAGCAGTAGAAACTAATCTACTTGCTGTCTCTATGGTTTAACTATCCTGAATGTTTCATACAAGTAGAATCATATATGTGTCATTTTTGTGTCTGGCTTCTTTCACTGGACATAATATTGTTTCTTTTAAAAGTTTGCTTCCTTATTATCTATCGTCTCCTTTGGATTCTCAGAAGCTCCGGTGCCGAGAATAGTGCCAGTATAAGTCATTACATGTGGATTAAGCACCTACTATGTGTTAGGCACACAGTAGCACGAAAACTTCTCTCCAAGAAAACTCTCTTTAATCTTTCTTTTTTTCCAAGTAGTCTTTAAGCCTCCCCTCATACATCCCCAAGGAGTGTGATGGGTCAGGCTCAGTGGGCTGGTTTGGGGAAGTCTTCCCCTTCTTTTTATAAGAAACATTTTGTTTATGCATTCATTTATTTGGCCGTGCCAGGTCTTAGTCGCAGCATGTGGGATCTTCAATTCTTTTGCTGTTGTTGCGACATGAGAACTCTTTAGTTGTGATATGTAGGATCTAGTTCCCCAGCGAGGGATCGTACCCCAGCCCCTTGCATTGAGAGTGTGGAGTCTTAACTACTGGACCACAAGGAAGTCCCAAGTCTCCGCTTTCTTGACCCACCAGACATGATCCAGCTCCTTCCAGAGAGAGACACCTCACATCAGCATGGGGCCCCCAACCAGCACTGAAACAAAAGACAGGTCCCAACCACGCACCTGCTTCTAAGGGGTTTCCCTGTCCCTTTGATTCTTATTCAAGACAAATCTATGGGACAGTTAAGCTAGCCACATTAAATAACAGTTTGAAGAGACCATGGGGCAAGGAATATAGCAGACATCTGGCTGCAGAGAGAATAACCTCCACAGCCAATAAGCAAGGAAATTAGGACCTCATTCCTACAACCGCAAGGAACTGAATTCTGCCAGCAGCCTAAATGAGCCCAGACATGGAGTCTCCCCAGAGCCTCCAGATATGGACACAGACAGGCTGCTGTCCAGACTTCACTTTGGGACCTGAGCGTGGAACACAGCAGAGCCTGTGGGGACTTAGGACCTAAGAACTCTGAGCTGGATGCAATTTAAAAGACAACAACAACAAAAAATTCACTTTGCTGCCTGTGGTTCCTGCCTAAATGCAGGCTTGCTTTGAGGATCCCAGGGCTGGTTGGCTCATTTGGGCTAGTGGGTAGAACCAGAGGCTACTAAGAATAGGAGTTAAGAAACTAGATGCTGGAGCCAAATTTCCAGGGTCTAGACCCCAGCACTGCCACTTATTACATCTATCACCTTGGGCAAGTTACCCTCCCTGTGCCTCAGTTTCCCTCAACATACTGTATTATACTGTATATTTTTAGACTAGAGTATTATTTTTAGATGAAATGGACTGATATTTATGAAGTCTTAGAACCATGCCAAGTATATGTTTCTTAAATAAACGTATCTCACACACACACACACACACACATACACCCCAGATGATATATGTATACCTAATGGAGCAACTAGTTGCAAGTAATGCTGCTCTGCTCTTTGCTGGTTCTCCTGGGTTGGAAATACTGGTTGTGGTAACATCTAACCACAAACTTTTTTGGTTTTGTTTTTAACCTCATTTAAAGACCAAAAGGGAAATTCGTCTCTGTTTCCTAGCAGGAGAAAGGTAGAAACATCCCAATTATCCATTAATAGAAGAGTAAATGCAGGTGCTTTAAGTGATGACTCACAGCTATGGATATTAAGTTAGGAAAGGGCCTGTATGCTGCCTTGGTTAAGATTATGGGCCTTGAAGCCAGGCTATCTGTGTCTGAATCTCAGCTTGACTACCTATAGCTGTGTGACTTTGGCTAACTCACTCAACCTCTCTAGGTCTCAGTTTCCCCATTTGTAAGGTTGTTGCTGTTCAGTTGCTAAGTTGTGTCCAACTCTTTGTAACCCCATGGGCGGAAGCTCTCCAGGCCTCCCTGTCCCTCACTGTCTCCCAGAGTTAGTGCTTATGTAAGTGCTTGTCATCATAATAGTCCTTATCACACAGAACCATTGTGAGGATAAAATGAAGTCAAACACAGAATGCAACTAGCAGGAGCACTGCCGGTACTCAAAAAGCCTTCGCTGTTACTGCTTAATAAAAAAATAAAAATAGCGCAAACGAACTTTAGGGTCCAAACATATTTCTAGGCACTGAAAAAAATCTAGGAGATAGTTTAAAAATGGCTCTGAAATTGTAACTGTTTCCCACACCCTTCTTCATGCTTTCCTGTATTGCTTGGGGAAAAAATTTTAATATTAATAAGCCAATACTACTTTTGTAACCAGAAAAAAATTTTTTCAAGTTAATTCCATTTGGGGGTGTGGGCCTTAATGAACAGCTCCACCCTCCACTGCAGAGGCAATCAATGCGTTATTTGCTTGTCCTCACCTTTTGTGTCTGAAGACTGTTTTTGCCTGGGAGATTTTTGCTAGAACACAAAGTTAACCTTGCTTACTCAGCTCCTCTCCCCGTGAATCAGCCTGGTAAAAGCTGGGTCAGTTCGCCTTCCCCCTGCCTGATTCTGTTGCAGGGGAGGAAGTTCTGACTCATGCATCCTCTGGTTCATCTGGCCATTTATTTCACTTACAGTCATTCAACAGGATCGGGAAACAAACATGGCCCCCACCCAATCAACAGAATTTCATGGGTTCATCTCAAAGATCAAGACTGATTCATATCTATTACCCTGGAGAGACGCTTGCACTCAGTGAAAACAAACAAGCCAACTATAGAATGATATTTATTCAACAAGTATCAAATACTTCACCCCTTTGTTCAAAGCACTAGGAACACAGCAGAGAAAAATCCCTGCCCTTGTAGAGAAGAAACTCTGGAAGAAGAGATAGAGTTCACAAGCAAAGAATAAGTTCATTTAGGTAATGAAAATTACTATGATGCAAGAGAGTGAGAAGGAGACAGGACTACTTAGGGGGCATGGCCATGGAAGGCCTCTTGAAGGAAGCGGTGTTTGAACTGAAAATATACAGTGATTCCATTTGTGTGAAACGTACTCCTCTGTGTGTGAGGATATGTCTGTTTACTGTAAACACAGAATAGTTCTCAGGAGACTAAGATAATTCAGGCCGGTATGGTCCTGGCCTCAGAGGACTATCTCCTTTTCTCACTCCCCACGTCAGCTGGACTGGGCTGGACTCCACACTCATCCCTGCAAGTAACAGAGCCTCAAACTAGTTTAAAAGAGAATTTTAAAATTCTCTTTTAATGCCACATAAGGAAAAGTCCAGGGCTATCATGGGTCCAGGCACAGCTGTATTCAGGAGCTCGATGATGTCAACATGTCTCTGCCTCCCTTCATCCTCCATCTCTGCTTTTCCTTCTGTTGGCTTCATTCTGAGGCAGGCTCTTCCCATGAGGTGACCAAGACGTCTTCAGCTTCTGTCCTCCCAGCTCGTGATCCCAGGGAGAGGAGAGCACCCTTCTCCCTGGCAACACTGGCAAAGTTCTCGAGCTGCCTGTCATTGGTTCACTTTGGATCACATGCTTTCCCTGAACCAATCACGTTGGCTGGAGGGGTGCAAAACTCCAGGTGAGGATGATGCATCCACTCTTGGAGTCAAAATGGAGTCTCCCTCACTTGGACCACATCTACTGAGGAGGGGAAAAGACCACCCCAAAAGCGTTATCAGCACAGACTGGGCATTAACTTTTTGCCATGCAGTAATGACATAGGATGGGGCTTCCCAGCTGGCACAGGGGTCAAGAATCCACCTGCCAGTGCAGGAGACACAGGAGATGTGGGTTCGATCCCTGGGTCAGGAAGATCCCCTGGAGGAGGAAATGGCAACCCACTCCAGGATCCTTGCCTGGAGAATCCCATGGACAGAAGAGCTATAGCCCGTGAGGTTGCAAGAGTTGGACTCAACTTAGCTACTAAACCACCATTACCACCACGTGACCTAGGTCTGGCCAAGGGGAAGTGAGGAGATAATTGCCAGAGGCTTCTTAGGAAGTTCTTCCTCAGTCTTTCAGGAGAGGGTCTGGAAGTGACCCTGTTTTCCTATTGGACATGAAAGAGAACGCCTGTGGTTCTGAGAGCTCTTGGCAGTCATTCTGCGATGACAAGGAGAACCAACATTGTGGACAGCAGAGTACAGAGACCTAAAGAACGTGGGCCCTTGGTGATACCATTAGGTCACTAGAACTACCTCTGTCCTACAGCTGATCTGAGCTGGACGCCCAGTGAGGGGAGGCAGGATAGCCTGTTCTGGTTAAGCCAGTTTGAGTTTTATTGACTTCTTTCCAGCAAAAGGCGTTCTAATGGGCTTACCATAAAGAGTCGGACACGAATGAGTGACGGAACTGAACTGATGGATTTTTAAATCTTTATTTCACAGATGGGGAGAACGAAGCTCAGAGACATCAAGTGAGTTGTCTGAGGTCACACAGCATGCCAGGCTTTAATCCAGGGTTTGTCTGATTCCAAACTCATTTCACAGTGTGATTTCTACACAGTAGTAACCTTCCTTCTGCTAGATACTTTTTTAAGCACGAAGACGCTGAATCCTCACAACTATTCTGTGAATAAGTGCTTTTATTATCCCCAATTTGCAGATCAGAAACATCCGCAAGGGAGGGGAGGTTGTTTAGCAGATGGACTTTGGGATCCGAGGCTTTCCTTTCAGGTTCATGATTCAGAGCCAAGGGCAGATAATAGTTAAGTGGAAAGGGAGGGGAGTAGGATTGGGGAAAAAGGAAATCCTGGAGGTTGTAAAATGCAAGGATCTTATTTCAACCCTGCTAAAGTATTGAGCCAGGAGAATTGGGAAGTAGAGCCCCAGAAATTCTTTTGAAATTGACTCTTAATTCATTTTAAATTTGGTTTAAAAAACTCATGTAGGGAATACATTACCATTTTAGGAAAAAATTGGAAATAAAGGCACATAGCAAGATAACATGATTTTAAAATCGTACCAATACTCCAGCTGTGTAATTGTTACACTTGTGCTTAATCCCTTTGTGCTTCTGTCTCCTCTACACAAGGAGTCAGGAAAGCCTTTCTGAGGAGGCAGCATTTGAGCCAAGGCTACAAGGATGAGATGGAAGCACCACTGGGAGAGTATTCTAGGCAGAGGGGCTAGCACATGGAAAGGCCCTGAGGTGGGAGCAAAGCCAGCTGATAGGAAGGTTAGGACGATGGCCCGTGGGATTCATGAGAAACAAGCAGAGGGGGAGTTGCGGGAGATGCAGTCAGGGAGGCAGAGTCGGATCACAGAGGAGGAAATGGCTCTGGGGACGGGGAGCTGCCCAAAACGCAGGTGAGCAGCCAGTAATCCAAGCAGAAGGTTTTAGCATCAAGCTTCTGGGAGGAAGGGCAGGTGAGAGACCCTGCCAGTTGGTACATTTTTACCAAGCATCTGTTCTGTGCCAGGCCCTGCCTGGAGTGCTGGTTTCCAGGAACATTTGATTTGAAGATCAGAATTTCAGGGGCAGCCAAGTCTATAGAGAGGCATTTTTCCAAAGAGGATGCCTGACTAGCCAACAAATGGATGGCAACATCCTCAAGAGCCCTCCAAAGCAGGCAGCGCAGGTGAAACGCCAGAGACCTTTCCCAGCTGTGGACTGGCAACAGTTTGGAAATCAAAGGCACCAAGTCATAGAAGAGTGGTTAACAGCCCAGGCTCTGAGACCAGCTCATCTGGGTTTGTACCATGCTCTGCTATTTCTAGCTGGGTGATTTGAGGCTAGTTACGTCCCCTCTCTGTGCCTCCATTTCTCTGTCAAATGCGGATAACTATCTTTAACTTAAAGTTTCTTAGTAAGGTTACTTGAGTCACTAAAGGTTAACTGTTGAAAAAGGTGCTTGGCACATACTTACCGCCATATGTGACGGTGGTATTATTGTTGGTGAGGAAGTGGGAAACAGAACTTTCGTATACTGCTGTTTGGCATTTGAAAGGCATGCAACCTGTGACCAGCAATCCCCCTTCCAGATATGCACCCTAGAGCAGCTCCCACACAAGTAAGAGTAGGTGTGGCAGCTTCACACATAGTAGGCCAAAGGTGGAACCGACAGAATAGGAGTCAGCGGGTGAGTGAGTATAATAAACTGTGACATATCCCCATAAAGGAATACCAGTGAGCAATAAAAATGAATAGCCAGTTTTTATTCCAATCCCAAAGAAAGGCAACGCCAAAGAACATTCAAACTACCGCACAATTGCACTCATCCCACACGCTAGTAAAGTAATGCTCGAAATTCTCCAAGCCAGGCTTCAGCAATACGTGACTCGTGAACTCCCTGATGTTCAAGCTCGTTTTAGAAAAGGCAGAGGAACCAGAGATCAAATTGCCAACATCCACTGGATCATGGAAAAAGCAAGAGAGTTCCAGAAAAACATCTACTTCTGCTTTATTGACTATGCCAAAGCCTTTGACTGTGTGGATCACAATAAACTGTGGGAAATTTTGAAAGAGATGGGTATACCAGACCACCTGACCTGCCTCTTGAGAACCTACATGCAGGCCAGGAAGCAACAGTTAGAACTGGACATGGAACAACAGACTGGTTCCAAATAGGAAAAGGAGTACATCAAGGCTGCATATTGTCACCCTGCTTATTTAACTTCTGCAGAGTACATCATGAGAAACACTGGGCTGGAAGAAGCACAAGCTGGAATCAAGATTGCTGGGAGAAATATTAATAACCTCAGATATGCAGATGACACCATGCTTATGGCAGAAAGTGAAGAGGAACTAAAAAGCCTCTTGATGAAAGTGAAAGAGGAGAGTGAAAAAGTTGGCTTAAAGCTCAACATTCAGAAAATGAAGATCAAGGCGTCTGGTCCCATCACTTCATGGGAACTAGATGGGGAAACAGTGGAAACAGTGTCAGACTTCATTCTGGGGGGCTCCAAAATCACTGCAGATGGTGATTGCAGCCATGAAATTAAAAGATGCTTGCTCCTTGGAAGGAAAGTTATGACCAACCTAGATAGCATATTGAAAAGCAGAGACATTACTTTGCCAACAAAGGTCCATCTAGTCAAGGCTATGGTTTTTCCAGTGGTTATGTATGGATGTGAGAGTTGGACTGTGAAGAAAGCTGAGCACCGAAGAACTGATGCTTTTGAACTGTGGTGTTGGAGAAGACTCTTGAGAGTGCCTTGGCCTGCAAGGAGATCCAACCAGTCCATTCTGAAGGAGATCAGCCCTGGGATTTCTTTGGAAAGAATGATGCTAAAGCTGAAACTCCAGTACTTTGGCCACCTCATGCAAAGAGTTGACTCATTGGAAAAGACTCTGACGCTGGGAGGGATTGGGGACAGGAGGAGAAGAGGACGACCGAGGATGAGATGGCTGGATGGCATCACCGACTCGATGGACCTGAGTTTGAGTGAGCTCCTGGAGTTGGTGATGGACAGGGAGGCCTGGCGTGCTGCGATTCATGGGGTCAGAAAGATTCGGACACGACTGAGCGACTGAACTGAACTGAACTGAACTGAAAGAGGTCTTAGGGCTTCCCTGGTGGCTCAGATAGTAAAGAGCTAGCCTGTAATGCAGGAAACCCAGGTTCGATCCCTGGGTCAGTGACAATCCCTTGAAGAAGAGAATGGCTACCCACTCTAGTATTCTTGCCTGGAGAATTCCATGAACAGAGGAGTCTGGCAGGCTATACACACCATGGGGTCACAAAGAGTTGGACACGACTGAGCAACTAACATTTTCACTTTTCAAAGAGGTCTTAAAAATATACTGTTGAATGAGAAAAGAAACTCTCAGGGACTTCCCTAATGGTCCAGTGGCTAAGACTCCCTGCTTCCCATGCAGGGGCCAGGTTCGATCCCTGATCAGGGAAATAGATCACACATGCTGCAACTAAGACCCAACACAATCAAAAAAAATAAGAAAAGAAAATATACTTTCAGAAGTAAACTCTTAGTATGATACCATTTATGTAAATATTAAAGCCACAAAACAACATTATATAAACAGGAGTAGCAGGGTGATATTAAGCATTTAATACCTGGCATGACCCAGGCACCGACCAAGCAGAGCAGAAGCTGACCACGTGGGCCCCAGAGTGGCTTCTCCATGTTCATAAGCCCCTCCCAGCCTCCACGCTCCTCTCCTGTCCATTCTATTGCTCATTACCTATGCGATGTCCGGCAAGTTGATGAATCTCTCTGGGCATCAGCTTTTCCGTCTGTAACCCAGAAACAATAGTGACAAAAATGAACAATGCAGAGTTCCCATGAGCCAAACTCTTATCATCATCACCATAGTAACCATCTGTGTTAAATTCTATTATTTCTCCCATACATACACGTGGAAACTGAGGCATAGATGGGGCTGAGAAATTTGCTCATGGTTTGTAGAACTTGGCCTATTGCAAAATATAGTCGATGATATATGGTAAGAGCTTAGGGGAATGTCTGGGACTGCATAGTGCTCAATAAAGGTGAGCAGTGATTATGATGTCACTGGCCCACTCGGAGTCTGGAGTGCCACCATCGCCCTTAGGGGACAGTTTGAATTCATCGTGGGCTATGAGCTCGTGGTCTTTTCCCTTCCCACCCCTCCATCTTATTCACCTGTTTCCCCTTGTTCTCTGTTCTCCAGTCAACTGGCCTTCTCTCAATTCCTTCTACAGCCCTCCCCTTCCCTGCCACTGGGCCTTTGCACATCTTTCCCCTCGCCTGAAATGCTGTTTCTGCCTGCTCTTGTTTTATCTGCTTAGCCCCTAAACACCTTCACAGCCACATGCAATGTTACCTCTTTCAGGAGGCCCTGTTGAAGCAGGAGGGGTCCTCCTGGTCTACATTCTCATAACTACTTTTTAAGGTTTTTTTTTTTTCTTTTGATATGGACCATTTTTGTAAAGTCTTTATTGAATTTGTTACAATATTGCTCCTGTTTTATGGTTGTTGTTGTTTTGGCCCCAAGGCATGTGGAATCTTAGCTTCTCGACCGGGGATCAAACCCATATCCTCTGCAAAGTGTTAACCACTGAACCACCAGGGAAGCCCCTATGTTCTCATAACTTTAAACAAATGTCCCTTAAGTCATACTCTTCCCTCCTGGAATTACCTCTTCAGTGTTGGTCTGCCCCACTCAACAGTAGCTCTTGGAAAACAGGGAAGTTTTCTGACTTTATTGTTGCTGTTGGCCTGTGGCAGGCAGTGCGGACTGGCTCGCTCAGCATTTGCCCCAGTCCCCCTGTACTGTGGCTTCTCGCGCTGTAACAGCTAGAAGTGAAAAGCTAGATTCCTCAGACTTCCGCGAAGCAGGTGTCATGCACGCGGCCCTGGTTCCCCTGGTAAGCCTTAGAGGCAGAAACAAGCTGCGAGGGTGCCAAGTGGTGGAATCTTCTGGCAAGCACCATGGTGGGGATATCGGGTCCTTCCAGGGAGTCATAGAGGAGTTCTAGCTCCAGCCCCAGCTCCCTAAGCCCTGAGCAGCAGGGGCAGAGATGTTTTTGTTGGAACAGTTCAGCTGTGAGGTTGTTTATTTCTCCTGGCTTTGAGGCTCCTGGCTACACTGAGGTTATTCAGCATCCGTAGTACTGCTTAATACCTTTAATAAGGCCCTCGTTGCCTAAGCTGGCTCTCGTTGATTCTGTTGTTTGCAATTTAGAATGCCTTGCTCAAGAAATATTGGTTGAATGAATGAATGAGTGAGTGAGTGAATGAATGAATGATGACCTCTTGGCAACTTCCCTGTTCCCATTGATTTTATCCTCAAGTAGTAACGTCAAAAGCCCTTGATGGTTACCGTTCTTTCAAAGGTCAGGGACAGGAAGATGACGTGGAATGTCTTATCCCTGGCAGGCCTTGTAGATGAAAGAGACTCCTAGGAAGGAACTGGGGCTGTCCCCAGGGGCTGGCAGGGAAGCTGGCTGGAGCCTGAGGATGATCAGACTCTGGGGAAGGATGGTGTGTGAGGAAGACGGAAGAGGCAGGGTGGATCACCCAGCTGTCCCAGGTCCATTGGGGTGGGGGTTCTCTTATTGGGGGTCACCATAGGTCAGTGCGTGTACTGCGTTTCAGCTGAAAAGCATGTTAGAAAAATACAGTCAGGAGCCAAATATTTTCTAAGAAAGCTTAAACTACGTGTCAGCCAGAGTACTTTTGGCTGTGAGTGACAGAAAACCAGTCTCAGGAAAGGCTTAGGTTGGGCTCCAGCAGAAGCAGATCTCAGGTAAGGATTTGTGTGCAAGCAGTTCATCTGGGAGATGATTCTGGGACGAGCTGGCGGTGGGGGAGTGGCAAGTGAGACGAAGGAGGGAAAGAAGCCAATAGAAGATGAGTTACTGAGCAGGGATTCGTGTTGCGAAGCTGAGGCTGGACTCCACTGCAGGACTCTGGGACACAGAGTAGAACACTCTTCAGAACTGTCCACTCAGGGGGCAAGTGAGTCTGGGTATTTGTCCACCAACTTCCGTCGATCCTTGGGGAAGGTGAACCCCCCAACATTCTCAGTCTCTTTGTACTAAATGCTCATGAGGGATGAAGCTCTTAGAGCATAAGAGCTGGGAATTGGAAGCCATAAGGTCACTGAGCATCAAAACAGTGATTGCCAAGGGGATATGGGCAGAGGATCAGCATCATCCGCTACAGTGACTTCAGCCAAAAACAAAAAAATCAAAAACATTTGGCTCATGGAGAATAACATGTCCCAGAATGTGCTGGCTCCACGGAGAGCTAAATTCAGGGGCTCACTAGTTACCGGGACTCCATCTCCCTCTTACTCTCCCAGCTGTGGTCACCTGTGAGCGCTAGGCTCTCTTCATACTGGCCTAGCACAGCAGAAGGAAAACAATGCTCCCCAATGATTGCAGCAAAACCCGGCATTGATCCACCTCGGGCACATGCCCACCCCTGAACCAGTCCCTGTGGGCAGAGGGTGCGGTGTTGACTGGCTGCTTTAGAGCCTCCAGTGGAGTCAAGGATGGGATTAGCCCCATGTACTTCATATGGGCAGGGAGCAAAGGGGCCTCCCGGGAAAATCAGGGTGCTGTTACCAGAGGATGGGGCACCGGATATTGAGAAGGTAAACCAAGAGGACAGATGTCGTCCAAACTCCCCATTATAAATGAGAACCAGCCTCCAGATAGCGAAAGGGACTTACCCTGGCTCATTCAGAGAGACAGTGACAACCTAGCTTCCTGTCTTAACCCCCATCGTTCACCACAAGCCGGTGGCCTCTCAACAAATAGGATTGGTTTATCCCGTGCAAACCCTTTAACATCCTCCCATCCTAGCTTCTTCTCTCAATCCACGAGAGCCCCGTGTGACTCTGACACATTTCTTCCTGCTTTTGTTAAATAAATATATAATCCCCCATTTTCCAGGCAGAGAAACTGAGTTGTTTGTTGTTTTTTTGTTTTGTTTTGTTTCAATTGTTTATTAACCAGAACACAAAAATAATCCTGGTAGATACCTTAGTTCATCCTTCTAATAAGCCTGTTGATGTGGTCTTCCCTGTTGCCAGCATCTCCACCTTCTACAAAATGGGTGGTCTTTTTCTTCATTCCGCCTCGTGGAGAAGACAATTTAAAGGGCCACAGGAAGTTGTTTGCTTCTTTGAAACGTTTTCCAACGGTATAGATCTCATGAATCAGATCCTCCATGCAGATGATTCCATATTTCCCAAGAGATCGAGCAATCCATGCATTGACTGTCAGGGCAATTCGCTTTTTGTTGATTTTGCCATAACCACGCTTGTAGATCAATTCATTTATAGACTTCAGATTTGGGTACCCCCATGCAATGTATGGCTCCACAGTTCTCAGCATGTTAATTGACGCCTTGTTGAGCTTCACAAAGGTGCCGTTGAAGATCTGCCGGAGGCGAGGGAGCTGCAGCACCTTTCGAACCTTTGGGCTCACACCGCTGATGCCTCTGATCCTGATGACAAATGCCAATTTGGGTTCCGTGGGTACATAGAAGTTGCCGGCTTTTTGTGCCATCCTAGCCATTCGAATTTCAGTTCTGTACATCTGCCTGTATTCCTTGTGGTAATGCTTAGCTTTTTCATAGATAAGCTTCCTCCTTGCCTTTCGAAGCATCTTTTGGGCAAACTTCTTAGTCGCTTGATCTTAAGCTCTGCGAAATTCTTCTGCTTTTTCTTAAGGGTTTCTGGCACAGCAGGAACCTTCTTTTTCTTCTCTTCTGCAACCTCCATGGTTCCAGCCGGGAAAGAGCTGTTGTTTTTTTTTTTTAATGGTATTAATTCAGAGGTTAGCAAACTTTTTCTGTAAAAGATCAAATGGTAGATATATCACTCTTGCAGGCCACTGCAGCTCTCTCTTGCATAGTCCTCTTCTTCTCCTTCTCCTTCTTCTCATTTCTTCAGCCCTTTAAAAAGGTTAAAACTATCTTCAGCTGCAAGGGCCCACAGGTCAGTTTGCCCACCCCTGGTGTAATGGAAGATCAGCAATCCTCAGCGTCCCAGAAGGTGGACTCTGCTGCTGGTCTAGAGCAAATCCCTGCATCTCTGAGCCTCAGGCCCTCAACCATGAAAGGCAGGCCATGCTCCTTCTCTCCAAGGCTTAAAATCTGAGAAATAAAGATTATGAATATATTATATAATAGATTATAATCAGAATATATACAATTATAATGTAATTATAATTGTATATATTATATAATATGTACTATATAATAAGTAAAAACTGGGAACACAAAATAATCATGGCTTACCCAGGGAAAAATTGTTTTTGCAATTGAGATAAACTACACGCAGAGCAACATTCGCCATTTTAACCACTTAAAAATGTATACTACAGTGAAGACAGCAGTTTTTTTATTTCTGTTTTCAGTCTATCTTGGGTCTGCATGGGTGTGAGTGCTCCAGGGCCAGGATGCTGTGGCTCTGTGCAGTGGGGGCCCAGGCTTCTTCTGCCTGGTTGCTCCTCCATCCCTAGAGAGACATCCTGGGTCACAAGGTCCCAGATGGCTCCCCAGCATCTTGTCTGTCACTTCAGCCCAGCTGGAAGGGAGCAGTGAAGGGCAGAACAGTGCCCATTCCCTGTGAAGGGCAGGACCCGGAAGTAGATCCAGGGGCTTTGTAAGGGAGGAGCTTTCCATTAGCTGTAACTTAGTGCCAGGACTCCACCTCACTACCAAGAAGCCTGAGATATGTGGGAAGCTGTGTGTCCAGCTAAGAACCAGGCGATCTCTTATTAGGAAAGAGAGGGCCGGAACCGATATTGAGGGGATCATCCATAATCTTTGCCCAAAGCATCTGGCTCAAAGAAGCTCTACAAAAGATAACTGCTATTGTTGTCTCTTCTTTGAAAAACTCAGAGGGTGAATTTGAAAGGTGCACATAAATACTGGATACCAATACTGTCCTGCATTAGACTTTGGAATCAACACAGGAGAGTTAAATTCTCTATTCTCATGCCTTCCCAGGCTGTGTGACCTCTCTGAATCCTGCTTTCATCATTTGTCAAGCAGGGCAAAAGCTATACTGTTCAAGGGAAAAATCAATGAACATAAAGCTCAAGTGCAATGTCCAGCCCAAAGGGGGTGCTTGATAAATGGTCATTATATTGATAAGAAATATGTATGATATTTGTGATGAGCTCAGAGATCAGACAGGCCTGGGTTCAAATGTGGACTCTTGTACTTCCTAACCTGGCTCTGACTCAGTCTCCTCACTGTGAAATGGAGCAGTAACAGTTCCTGCCCACTGGGTGGGCTTCAGGCGCCAAGGAATCGCTGACACATTGAAACCAGCAGCAAAGAGTTATTATCAGATCCCCTTTCCCATTTTGAGCTTGCAGAGCAAGAGGCAGGGTCAAAAGGCTGTTGCTGGTCTTCCCTGGCAGTGCAGTGGTAAAGAATCTACCAGCCAATGCAGGAGACACAGGTTTGATCCCTGGTCTGGGAAGATCCCACATGCTATAGGGCAACTAAGCCCGTGGGCCACAACTACTAAGCCTGTGCTCTAGAGCTCGGGAGCCGCAACTACTGAGCAAACGTGCCACAACTAGAGAAAAGTGCACATAGCAACCAAGATCCAGCACAGTCACAAATAAATAAATCAGTTTTTTAAAGGCTGTTGCTGCAAGCATAATTTTGCGCAAAGAAGTCATATGGGAAATAATTAATGCTGTGTTATGCCCGTTCATAAAGTCCGTGCATGCGAGCTCAGTTGCCTCAGTCGTGTCACTTTCCTTTGTGACCCTATGGATTGCAGCCAGGTTCTTGGGTCCGTGGGATTCTCCAGGCAAGAATATTGGAGTGGGTTGTCACGTCCTTCTCCAGAGGATTTTCCTGAGCCAGGAATCAAATCCGCATCCCCTTCACCGCAGGCAGATGTTTTTACCGACTGAGCCAGCAGGGGAGCACATAGAGTTTGGTTACCGTGCGGGGTGGCAATAGAGGCTGGCAGAGAGCTGCGAGGGGACTGGGAACGCTCTGACCCTTGGTCGGGGGCTGGTTGCCCTGCTGTGTTGCTTTGGTGAAAGTTTATTGAGCTGTCACTGGTGTGTGCACTTTTCTATACATAGGTTACCCTTCAATAAAAAACTTCCTCCAAAGCATAGCTGTGGTCTCTTAGAAGCCTAGGCCGTGGCTGAGGGGCACAGATAGGGACATCCTTCCTTGCCAGCCACAGCAGTTTCTGTTTCGGCTTGAGGTACAGGCGTCAGCTTCCCCGTCAACCTAGCCTCTACCCCTGGAGCCTCAGGCCACAGAGTGCCTCTTCTCCTGAGTGTGGCCTGATTACCACATCCGGGGCCAGTCTGGAGCCAGCCAGCCTGACTGCCCAGGTTATCAACTCCTGGACTGTGGGAGAGACTTGTTGAGACAAGGGAACTTCAATAAGTCACCTGGAACAGCAGCCTCATTTCACTGACCTTGCAGATGGGACTAGTGTCGTTCAGCTTTCATTTCATGAATCCAGACATTATGTAGGTAGCTCTCCACAAGGTTTGTGGTTGGTTTCTGTTGTTCAGTTGCTAAGTTGTGTCTGACTCTTTGTGACCCCATGGACTGCAGAATGCCAGGCTTCCCTGTCCTTCACCATCTCCTGGAGCTTGCTCAAACTCATGTCCACTGAGTCGGTTGTGGTTGGTACAAAGACGTTTCATTCAATCATGCCATAAACATTAATTGAGCACCCACCAGGCACTGTGCTAGGTACTTGGGTTGCCTCTGTAGAGAAACAGACATGGTCCCTGCTTTCCTGGAACATTCTGTGCAATTAACTGGCCTGCTTTCTTCAAAAGTGTTCATGTCATAAAAGACAAAGGGAAGCTAAGGAATCAATCCAAATTAAAGAAAACTAAAGAGACATAATAGCTAAAGGCATAGCATGGTCTGGAACTGGATCCTGTACTTGAGGGGGAAAAATGCTGTAAAGGTTATTGTAACAATTGGCAAAATTGGAATAAGGATGATATGAAAGTATTAAAGATTAAAGTATTATATTGAGGTAAATTTCCTGAATATGGCAACTGTACTTGGTTACTTAAAATAACAACCTGTTCTTAGGAAAGATATGCTGAGATATTAAAGGGTAAATGGAGCATGATGTATGTAATCTACTCTTAAATGGTTTCAAAAAAATGAAAGTTAGTAATGAATAAATATTCACACGAAGAAAGAGGAGATGAAGCAAATGCAGCAAAATGTGAAGAACTGGTGAATCTGGGTAAAGGGCATCCCGAAATACTCTGAATTATTCTTGCAACATTTCTATAAATTCAAAACTATCTTGTAACCTGTAATTGTGGTTGCATCTGGGGTGAAGAAAGGAACAGGGAGGAAGGAAGATACACTTTTCTACCCTTTTGTACTTTTTAGAACATTACCTAGTCGAATAAATGAAGTGTAAAAAAACACTGAAGTTCATTTATTAGATATATGTTCTAGACACTGTGCTACTTCTTACATACCCCAGATGATTCTCATTTCTTCCTCTCTACTATGACCGTGCACAGAGGAGAAAACTTAGTCTCAAAAAAGAGACGTGATTCACCCAAGGCAGAACCCAGAATAAGGAATTCAGCCGGGTCAGTCTCATCTCAAAGGCCTCAAAGTCAGCTGAGCAGGATCTTTGCCTGTCAACAGAGGTTTCTCAAAACCTTCTTCATTGTTTAAAAGAGAAAAATGCATCTGGCTCTTACTCTGTGGGTGTGGTTTGTCCATTGTGAAGATTAATCAGGGGTGTAGCTATTTGACCAATTAGTCATTCAACACACATTTATCGAAAACCTTTATTGGGCTCAAAGGCAGAATGACCATGATTTACAAGTACAGGGAGGTATTAGGAGTTCTAGAGTGTTCCGGGGTAAGGAGTAGCCAAGGCACAATCAGGAAGCATTTCTGTGTAAACTGCTCAAAGAGATTTCACAAGCTGACTCTCCAAATGTCGAATAATTTGAGCTGAGTTTTTTTTTTTTTTTTCCTTTGTCAATAAATACTTTCTTACCTATTTCAGATGAATAGTTTGTTTTCCTAAAATTGCATGAACTTCAAAACCCAAACCACTAAGAGTCGAATAGGGAGCTCACAGCCTGGGGGTGCTGAGCCGTTACAACAGTGATGGGTGCTCTGCTAGGGGAAGTAGAGGTGCCGCAGGGGCCCTGATCTGGTCACGCAGAAACCGTTTCCTCACAATCTCCTATTTGACCAGAAATTGATATTTTTATTAATTGGGTGGCATGGGTTAACTGGTGATAGCTCTATGCTCTATAGTGGGACAGTATTAGGTAACAATGAAGACTTGTTGTGTGCCAGCATCCCAAGCGTGAATTTACTGAATTTATCTCATTTAAGGCCTTCCCTGGTGGCTCAGATGGTAAAGAATCCACCTGCAATGCAGGAGACCTGGGTTCGATCCCTGGGTTGGGAAGATCCCCTGGAGGAGGGCATGACAACCCACTCTAGTGTTCTTGCCTAAAGAATCTCCTGGACAGAGGGGCCTCTTTATAGGCCTATAAGGGATACACTACTTTATCACCATTTTGCAGATGAAAAGATTGAGGCATGGAAAGGTTAAGTATTTTGCCAAGGACATGGAACTGGCACACGGAGGAAGCAAAAATCAAACTTGGGCAGTGTAGTAAGGGTCCCCCAATACTGTGGGCATCTGTGGCTCATACCTGCCCAGAATCCCAGTTTTCCTTTGGAGATTTGCCCACTTTCACTTTGGACCATGTGGTTTGGGTGAGGGTGACTATGCCCCTTGGCTCTGGGGTAGATCATGTCTCCAGTCTTGGCCCATCAGAGCTAGGCCACAGTGATTAATTCAAAGGCGACCCCATGGAGAAGGAAACGGCAACCCACTCCAGTATTCTTGCCTGGGAAATCCCATGGACAGAGGAGCCTGGAGGGCTACAGTCCATGGCGTTGGAAAGAATGAAACATAACTTAGCAACTAAGCAAAACAACAAAGGCTAGGAGTGATGGGAGAAAACCGTAGAGTGATGGTTACAGGGTATGCGGTTTCTTTTAGGGATTATGGGAAGATCTCACATTGGTTGTGGTGATGGCTGCATGATTACGTGAATATAATAAAAACCGTTTCACTGTAAGAATGAAAAACACACACACACAAAGGTGACCCCAGCGTGGTCAATGAGAACCCTCCCTCAGATCTTTATTAGGACTATGTGGATGGGGGACTTCCCTGGCAGTCCAGTGGTTAAAGACTTCGCCTTCTAATGCAGGGGTTGCAGGTTTCATCCTTGGCCCAGGAACTAAGATCCCACATCCTGCTTGCCATGTGGCATGGCCAAAAAAAGCAAAATAAAAAAAACCGAAAATAACAACAAAAAACCTACATGGAAAAAGTACTCCTCACGGTGGTTGGGATGGTAAGAGGGAAGCAGACTAGAGTACTGAGATCATCTTTCTTACCTGCTTGAGAAGGAAGGCAACAGAGACCAATCTGAGCAAGACAGAGTCCCCACTGACATTGCTTGAGTCCTAGATCCAGCCATATCGGAAATGTCTACGAGCTTTTCCATTTCATAAGCTAATATATTCTGTTTTCCTTCCCTGTTTTGTTGGCTCAGGCTAGTTAAGCACACAGTAGGAATAGATGTTCAAATAGCAGTGGTGGTTTTGCTTATAGTCATAGGCCCATCCCCTTACTTTTTAAAAAAACATTTTTTTCTTTAATAGCTTTGGTGGTGTGTCGTGTGGAAGTCACTCCACCATGTCCAATTCTTTGCGACCCCATGGACTGTAGCTCACCAGGCTCCTCTGTCCATGACATTCCCCAGGCAAAAATACTAGAGTGGGTTGCCATGCCCTTCTCCAGAATATCTTCCCTACCCAGGGATCGAACCCGGATGTCCTGCAATCCAAGCAGGTTCTTTACCATCTGAGCCACCGAGGAAGCCTGTTGAAATATAACTCACCCACCATATAATTCACCCATTTAAGGTGTACATCATAGGGGACTGGAATGCAAAAGTAAGAAGTCAAGAGATACCTGGAGTAACAGGCAAGTTTGGCCTTGGAGTATAAAATGAAGCAGGGCAAAGGCTAACAGAGTTTTGCCAAGAGAACACACTGGTCATAGCAAACACCTTCTTCCAACAACACAAGAGATGACTCTACACATGGACATCACCAGATAGTCAATGCCCAAATCAAATTGATTATATTCTTTGCAGTCAAAGATGGAGAAGCTCCACATAGTCAGCAAAAATTAGACCAGAAGCTGACTGTGACTCAGACCATGAACTCCTTATTGCCAAATTCAGACCTAAATTGAAGAAAGTAGGGAAAACCACTAGGCCATTCAGGTATGACCTAAATCAAATCCCTTACAATTATACAGTGGAAGTGACAAATAGATTCAAGGGATTCGATCTGATAGACAGAGTGCCTGAAGAACTATGGACAGAGGTTCGTGACATTGTACAGGAGGCAGTGATTAAGACCATCTCCAAGAAAAAGAAATGCAGAAAGGCAAAATGGCTGTCTGAGGAACCAGAGATCAAATTGCCGACATCCGCTGGATCATAGAAAAAGCAAGAGAATTCCAGAAAAACATCTACTTCTGCTTCACTGACCATGCTAAAGCGTTTGACTATGTGGATCACACCAAACTGTGGAAAATCCTTAAAGAGATAGGGATAACAGACCACCCTAACTGCCTCCTAAGAAACTTGTATGGAGGTCAAGAAGCAACAGTTAAAACTGGACATGAAACAGCAGACTGGTTCCAAATTGGGAAAGGAGTACGTCAAGGCTATATATTGTCACCTTGCTTATTTAACTTATATGCAGAGTACATTATGCGAAATTCTGGGCTGGATGAAGCACAAGCTGGAATCAAGATTCCCTGGAGAAACATCAATACCCTCAGATATGCAGATAACTTCTGTTTCTACACACTTGTGTATACTGGACATTTTATATAAATGGCCTCATATGCGATGCACTCTTCTGTATCTTCCACTTAGTGAATTTTCAGGGTTCATCCGTGTTGTAGTATTTGCCACTACTTCCGGCCTTCTTGGGTTTCCCTTGTGGCTCAGCTGGTAAAGAATCTGCCCGCAATGGCTTCAGTCCCCGGGTTGGGAAGATACCCTGGAGAAGGAAAAGGCTACCCACTCCAGTATTCTGGCCTGGAGAATTCCATGGACTGTATAGTCCCTGGGGTCGCAAAGAGTCGGACTCAACTGAACGACTTTCGCTCACTCACTCATTCTTTCTCATTGCTTAGTAAGATGCCCTTGTAAGGGCATCACATTTTATGTATCCATTCATCAGTTGCTGAGCATTTGAGTTGGTTCTGCTCTTGTCTATAATAAAGAATACCGCCATGAAGCTACATGCACGTGTTTTTATGTGGACATATGTTTTCTATTCTTGGACATGTATCTGGCAGTGGGATGGCTGGGTGATACGGCAGTTCTATGTTTAACCTCTTGAGGAACTGTCATCCCGTCTTGCAAATGACTGCACTGTTCAGCATCTCCACCATCGATGTGTGGGCGCCCTGCGTCCCCAGCTGACTTTTGCTGTGTGACTCTAGCAAGTTGTTTCAGCTCTCCACGCCCTAGTTTTCCACATTTGAAATGAAGATTTACCATGGCTGGGTGATAGGGCAATTAAAAAGAGATCACGCCTATGAGATTTGGGGTAAATCTCTTAAGTTCTGGACGTCTTTTTTTTTAAATAGTGAATTTTATGTTTATGTTTATTTTACCACAGAAATGGGGATAGCAAAAGCATTTCCTTCATCGGGTTCATCTGGGGAGGAAAGGGGACTCAGGTACAAGACTCAGGACACACTCAGTAAAAGATGAGGTGGCGTCAGTGGTAAAGAACCCCCCTGCCAATGCACGAAAGGTAAAAGATGCGGGTTCGATCCCTGAGATGGGAATATTCCCTGGAGGAGGACAGGGCAACCCGCCCCGGTATTCTTGCCTGGAGAATCCCCATGCACAGAGGAGCCTAGCGGGCTACATAGCGTCCAAGGAGTTAGACACAAGTGAAGCAAGTTAGTACCTACTTAGAGTGTGATTCCCTCTTTCCAGCTGAGCAAAATTTGCCTGCACATCTGTGTACTATGCACCAAACTGTATCGTATGTATTAATGCTCCTTTGATTTAAAGTCGGAATTCTTTCGCCTTGCGAAACCCTGGAAGACTTGCGACCTAATCTCTGGAGATCAGCTGACGTTAGGGAACACAGAGTGTTTCAGTGGGGTGACATGATCTGCTGATGAATGAGACACTCTTTTGGATACAGAAACTGTGCTTGAAGCAGGAGAGTGTGAAAACCTCATGACTGGTGAGTGGGGTAGGGGTGGGAACGTAGGGGAAGGGGCGGGGGAGGGCTGGATGCAATGGCTGTCCCCTGAAGGCATCCCGCCTTTCTCTCTGATCTCACCTCTCCCTCTCCTTCCTCCCACAGTGCCCATCAGTCAGAGTAAATCATTCACATTTTTCTGGAAGAAGCGACGCTCTCCAGACCTTCCTACACGCTGTTCCCTCTGCCAGAGAGCCCTTTCTACTCCTTTCCTCCCTGCTACCTAGCGCAGTCCAGTACATCCTTGAGTTTGCAAATTAGAGGTGAACTTCTCCAGGAAGCTTTCTGAAGTGGGGATCTTTTTCTTTTTTTTTTAATAGCAAATTTTATGTTTACATATATTTTACCCCCCAAAATTTTTAAATAGGAGTATCCTTGCTTTACAGTATTGTTAGTTTCTGCAGTATAATGAAGCTGTATAATATAACCATATGTATACATTTATCCCCTCCCTCTTGGACCTCCCATCACCCCTTACCATCCCACCTGCCCCTCTAGGTCATCGCAGAGCGCCCTGTGCTGGACAGCAGCTTCCCACTAGCTATCTATTTCACACGTGGTAGAGGATACATGTCAGTCCTCATTTTCCATTTCAGCCTACCCTCCTCTTCCCTTCCCGGGTCCACATGTTCGTCTCTATGTCTGGGTCTCTATTTCTGCTCTAGAGTCTAAATAGGCTAGAATCTATCATACACAGTGAAGTGAGTCAGAGAAAAGCAAACATCTTATATTAACATATACATGTGGAATCTAAAAAAATGGTATGAATGAAACTTTTTGCAGTGGGAATCTTTCATCTTGCCTATGCAACACTTATTTCCTCTGGGTCAGAAAACAGCATCTCAATTTCTCTTTGGGGAGCCATTGCCGCCCCGTCTCTTATGCATGGGGTTCAGATGTGAGACCCTGACTCCATAGGTGAGCCTGGCCAATGAGCATATCCGATTCCCCTGGCCACAGTGATTGGCTTGGAGCTAATCGGGTGGGTGTATCATTCCAGTGAGGCCAATGAAACTCCTTCCCAGGAGTCTTGTTGGAAATGTTAGGAAAGACAACTGTTGGGGTTGCCAGTTACAAGAATTTAGCGAGCTTGGAGTTGCTGCTGGCTATCTCTGCCACTTTCAGAAAGCCTCTCTGAGAGTAAATCCGAAGCAGAGGAAAGCAGAGCCGAAAAGAGAAGAGAGAGATGAAAGAAGAGACAGAGGTATATATTTTTTGACATTGTTTGAGTCCCTGGAGTCATGCCTCCAGGCAGTTTTGCAGCTTGATTTCTTATAAAATCCTCTCCCACTTTTATTTCACTAGTTTGGTGGGTATTCTTTCACTTACAACATAAATGTGTACCTCCGTGCTCAGTCACTTCAGTCATGTCTGACTCTTTGCGACCCCATGGACTGTAGCCCGCCAGGCTCCTCTGTTCATGAGTTTCTCCAGGCAAGGATATGGGAGTCAGTTGTCATGCCCTCCTCCAGGGATCTTTCTGACCCAGGGATTGAACTCGTGTCCCCTTAGTCTCCTGCCTTACAGGCGGATTCTTTGCCCACTGAGCCACCTGGGAAGCCTTACAACACAGACACACCTGAATAATTCTCCCCAATCCCATATACACCCTTCAGCTGGGCTACCCTTTCTGGGCTCTCACACAGCTCCATGTCCTCCATTTTCTTTGCATTTATTAGATTGCATTCTAATGATCTCTTTGTTTGACTGTATCCCCCACGAGACTCAAAGAGCCGCTGTGCCTGGTTTGCTGCTGGATCTGGAGCACCTAGCCAGGCCCAGCGCATGATAACATCTCAATAGATTCAATGTTCATTGCTTCTTTAAAAAAAAAAAAAGAGAATCACAGACTGGGGATTTCACACAGTCACTTTACGCTAGAAGATGCTGGGCTCAAGGTCTCTGCATGCCGCACCCTATGAGCCAGTGAAACTAGACTAAGAACAAAAGAGAAAAAAGGTGGCCTGTAACCGAGCCCTCAGTATCTTCTAAGCCTGACTGTGTACAATTTGATGAGTCTGGGTATACGCAAACGGGGCTTCTCTTGCGGCTCGGCTAGTAAAGAATCTGCCTGCAATGTGGGAGACCTGGGTTCAATCCCTGGGTTGGGAAGATCCCCTGGAGAAGGGAATGGCTACCCACTCCAGTAATGCGGCCTGGAGAATTCAGAGTCGGACATGATTGAGCGACTTTCACTGTCACTTTCACAGGCAAACAGTCGTGAAACCATCATCATGATCAATGTACTGCTACAATTGCAGCCTGGGATAAAAAGGTAACACTCTAACGCTAAAAAATGAGAGAACGGGAAACAGTCTTGAGAGCTTCCAGCAAGATGATCGGATCTGCCCTCATCATTTCACGGAGGAGAAACCACGCCTTAGAGAAGGCTCCACAGATGACTGAGCAGAGTCACACAGCAAGCCACGCTAATGTCTTAGCTGAAGATCCCATGCCTGTTCCAGAGCCTTTTCAGGAAGTCCTTCCCACCTGCTCACTTTTTCCTACCTCTGGTAGGTCTGGAAGAGTTCAGGGCACAGGTGACAAGTCTATGGAAGTTCTGTTCCTGGTCTGGGGACATGGTCCCCAACAGGAGTCATCTCTACCCCCAGAAAGAAGGTTTATTGGACAAGTAAACACGATGGAATGGAACGCCTGCCGAGGACCTGGCCAACAATTTGACTTTCTGCTCCCTAGAAATTGATTTCTACTGAGCCAAGACACTAGTCATCAGATGGGAATGGCATTTCATCATCCTGGCCTTTGCTGTTCAGTAGCTCAGTCGTGTCCGACTCTTTGTGACCCCATGGACTGCAGCACACCAGGCCTTCCTGTCCTTCACCATCTCCTGGAGTCTGCTCAAACTTATGTCCGTTGAGTCGGTGATGGCGTCCAACCATCTCATCCTCTGTCGCCCCCTTCTCCTCCTGCCCTCAGTCTTCCCCAGCATCAGGGTCTTTTCCAGTGAGTCAGCTCTTCACATCAGGTGGCCAAAGTATTGGAGCTTCAGCTTCAACATCAGTCCTTCCAATGAATATCAGGGTTGATTGCTTTTAGGATTGACTGGTTGGATCTCCTTGCTGTTCAAGGGACTCTCAAGAGTCTTCTCCAAACCACATTTTGAAAGGTCACCAGAAACCCAGAGGTTAGAGTCTCTGGGACATAGTTCCCAGGCTAGACCATCCTGACATGTGAGTGTGGGAGAGGAATGCATTATGGGGACCCAGTGAACCAGTCTTGGAAGAGCACGACCTTGTATGTGAGAATGTGCAGCCATGAACTCTGAGAACACTTCAGTCAAGGAAGATGTTGAGTGAAGGGCCTCCCAACGCTATCCACATGACCCGGAGGGGACAGTCTGGAGAAGCTGGGAGGGGCTGCGTTGTTTGTAAACAGGAAGTGGGACCCCGTTTGTGTGTCTGTTCCTGAGGACAGAATGAAAATGAGTGGGCTTGGGTTTCCCTGGTGGCTCAGAAGTGGAGAATTTGCCTGCAGGTGTGGGAGACATGGATTAGACCCCTGATCTGAGAGGATCTCACGTGCTGCGGAGCAGCTGAGCCTGAGCACCCCAGCTACTGAGCCTGTGCTCTGAGCCCAGGAGCTGCAACTTCTGAAGCCACGTGCTGCAAACACTGCAGCTGCGTGTCCTAGAGCCCGTGCTCCTTAACAAGAGAAGGCACGGCACTGAGAAGCCCATGGACTGCAACTAGGGAAAAGCTCGTGCGGCAGTGAGGACCCCACACAATCAGGAATGAATGAATAAATAGATACATTAAAAAAAATACCAGCCAAAAACAAATGGGCTTGAGAAGATCAGAAGGAAATACCAACCGAGGGAGATTGTAGAACCTCTATCTCTCATTGTAGATTTTAAAAACATGACGGTTTTTTACCATTTTAGGAACTATTTGATTACGATCATTTTTGAAAGCAGAAGCCCAGTTCCCAGTTAGCGGATCAGGACCACTACGGCTAACATTACTTAATATGGTTCAGTCAAGAAGGGATAAAGCCAGGAAGTTCATATTTATTGACTGTAATATGCTACTAAAAAAAATCACAGACTAATTCATAGTAGCATATACACAGATACACACAAAATGAATCTATACTTTTCTATAGGTCTGTATGGAAATGCACTGGTATCTTTGGAAAGATCCCACCAGTGCATTAAGGTATAAGTTACCTCGCTCCATGACGGTCACAAGGAGAATGTACTGTGTATCACTTATTATCAAAAATGAAAAACGAAGCTTAACAAACAAAAGCAGCCCATGTTCTTTGTAGTAACGAACGCAAACAATTCAAAAGCATGTAGTTAAAAGTGCGAATTACCTTGCTCTTCCTAAGAAATATTTGTTCAATGGAGGAATAAATGTCTCAACCCAAAATAGCTGATGAACAAGTGATTAAATAAGAGAACAGTTCGGCCCAGAGAGATCTCCATTCAAGGTGACCTCCCCTCCCCCACCAGCCCCCAGGAGGCCAGCTGGCTTCCCTGAAAGTCTGGGCCTCAGGCCAAGGTTTTTCTTTCTTTCTAGACCAGGGCCCTGTCTGGGAGTCCTTTTCCCTCTGAGCCTCGTAGAATGACTCATGGGGATTTTTGTGGACAGAGTCCCCTGGTGACCAGAGCGTCACCTCCTGTTCTTCAAGCAGGTGGGTTCTGAGTAGATGTCTCAGAAATGGCTGGTGAAGGACGGGGCTTCCTGAGTGCCTGTCCCCTAGCAATCAGCCTCCAGGGGACTGTCAATCCCTAGTTGTAACAGTCCTTGAGGAAACACTGCTGGCCCAGGCAGTGAACCCAAGGTCCAGTCCTGCCAATTAACTTGCTGTGGGGTCTTTCCCATCCATAGAATGAGGGGCGGGTGTGGCAGACACTGGTGGTTACCTGTCTAGTATCTGTCCTGTCTCTTTCTCCTTGCTTCCAAAACCTCAGTGGTGGGGGCTGGGGGGTGGGGGTCGGGGGGGGGAATTGGACTGCCATGTGTTTAAGGGGATGGACGGACCTCTCTCCATTCCCAGTGTTTCTGTGTGCAAGTGAGTGTGCACACACACACGTGTATCTTTGTGTACACACACAAATCTTATGTAGTCCAAGTGAATCATTTTATGTACTTATTGCAGTAGAGCTGCTTTATAATGCTGTGTTAGCTTCCGCTGTAAGCAGAGTGAATCAGTCATATATATACATAGATCCCCTCCTCTTGAACCTCGCTCCCATCCCATCCCCTGTATCACCCAACTAGGTCACCACAGAGCACTAAGCTGAGCTGCTCGCGCTTCACAGAAGGCTCCTCCCAGCTATCTGACACACGGTAGTATATACACGTCAATCCTAATCTCCCAGTTTGTCCCACCCTCCCCTTCTCCCGTTGTGTTCACACATCTGTTCTTTACTCCTGCAGCTGTATTCCTGCCCTGGAAATAAGTTCATCCATATCATTTTTCTAGATTCCACATATATGCGTTAATATATGATATCTGTTTGTCTCTTCCTGACTTACTTTACTCTGTATAAGGGACTCTAGGTCCATCCACATCTCTACAAATGACCACACGTCTCCACATCTCCTTTTCATGGCTGAGTAATATTCCATTGTGTGTGTGTGTGTGTGTGTGTGTGTGTGTACCATATTTTCTTTCTCCATTCATCTGTTGATGGACATTTAGATTGTTTTAGCAATCCCACTACTGGGCATATACCCTGAGAAATGTTTGCTGTGGGCCTTAAAAGTAAGCCAGCTCAAGGGCTCAACATCCAGCAGGATTTAGAGTAACAGTTCTTAGACAAACCCTGTTGACTCAATCCCCTGTTTGAGGGTTTCTTTGTTCTTTTCACAAGAAACAGTGTGGCAATCAGTTTATTAACTTCATTTGCTAGTCCCACTTGGAATACGTACAAGTTATCATGTTATAAACACATTTTCTTCAATAAGCAAGTTCATCTCAAAATATTAGGGGTAGGTAGGAGGAGAAATGCTATGGTTTTTCCAGTAGTCATGTATGCATGTGAGTTGGACTATAAAGAAAGTTGAGCACCAAAGAATTGATGCTTTTGAATTATGGTGTTGGAGAAGACTCTTGAGAGTCCCTTGGACAGCAAGGAGATCCAACCAGTCAATCCTAAAGGAAATCAATCCTGAATATTCATTGGAAGGACTGATGTTGAAGCTGAAACTCTAATACTTTGGCCACATGATCTGAAGAGCTGACTCATTGGGAAAGACCCTGATGCTGGGAAAGATTGAGGTCAGGAGGAGAAGGGGGCGACAGAGGATGAGATGGTTATATGGCATCACCAACTTGATGAACATGAGTTTGGGTAAACTCCAGGAGTTGGTGATGGATAGGGAGGCCTGGTGTGCAGCAGTCCATGGGGTCACAAAGAGTTGGACACGACTGAGCAACTGAGGAGGAGGAAGACTCTTAAGGATGGAGGATGTGAGCTGTGAAATACGGAGATCTGCTGGGTGTCTGGAAATCGCCTGTGTCTGGAAAGCCAGCCTGTGGGAAATACAGAACGGCTGTTCCCTTCCCTATGAGTCCAGATGTGCTGGGGTCTGGGATGATGCTAGGGCCTCTGTTGACAAGAATTGAATCCGTTGAAGAATCTGGGAAACACCGATTCTAGAGATTCATTCTGATCTCTGATTTTACCCTTTACCATCAGGGGAAGGCACCCTACTTCCATAAGCCCTGGTTTTCTCATCTGTAAAACGGTAATGATATTACCAGCCTAAGTGGTTTGTAGAATGAGTTAACAGTGGCTCCCAAATGGAGGTGACTTTGTCGCCCAGAGGCCATGTGGCTGTCTAGAGATATTTTTGATTGTCATTCCTGAGGAGGGGGTTGGTGAAAGGATGGTGCCACTGGTATCTAGTGGGCAGAGGCTAGGGATGCTGCTAACCATTTTACAGTGAGAGCACGGCCTCCACTGCAGAGACTTGTCTGGTCCCAAATGTCAATGGTGCTGAGGCTGAGAAGCTCCAGGGTACGTGCATTAACATGCCACGAGCTCTACAGACGGTGAAACCAAGGAGACTAGTTTTTTAATGGATGGATTGTAGTTGTTTATTTTTAATGTGTATTTATTTATTTATTGGCCATGCCCCACAGCATGTGGGATCCTAGTTCCCTATCAGGAATTGAACCCACACCCTCTGCATTGGAATTCGAGACTTAACCACTGGATTGCCAGGGGAGTCCCCCGAGGAGACTTTTTAATTGTCTTAGAACAAGCAAGGCATCAACCCTGGTGGCTCAGAAGGTAAAGAAGCCACTTGGGTTCAATCCCTGGATCGGGAAGATCCCCTGAAGAAGGGAATGGCAATCATTCCAGTACTCTTGCCTGGAAAATCCCATGGATGGAGGAGCCTGGTGGGCTGCAGTCCATGGGGTCGCACAGAGTCAGACACGACTAAGTGACTTAGCAGCAGCAGCAGCAGCAGAACAAAGCATCAACCCTGGTGGCTCAGAAGGTAAAGAAGCCACTTGGGTTCAATCCCTGGGTCGGGAAGATCCCCTGGAGAAGGGAATGGCAATCCATTCCAGTATTCTTGCCTGGAGAATCCCATGGACAGCGGAGCCTGGTGGGCTGCAGTCCATGCGGTCACAAGAGTCAAACACGACTGAGCGACTAACACGTATCAGCAAAGCTGCCCGCAACATAAAGGCCGTCTCCAGTTCAGTGAAAAGCGAAAGTGAAAGTCGCTCAGTCGTGGCCGACTCTTTGCAACCCCATGGACTGTATAGTCCATGGAGTTCTCCAGGCCAGAATACTGGAGTGGGTAGCCTTTCCCTCCTCCAGGGGATCTTCCCAACCCAGGGACTGAACCCAGATCTCCCGAATTGCAGGTGGATTCTTTACCAGCTGAGTTATCAGGGAAGCCCTTCCCCAGTTTAGTAAAACAGAGTTAAGAGTGGGGCATAGAGAAGGTCAGAGCGCTAGAGAGAGCTCTGTTATTCTGTGTAAAGGCTGGTGGGGAGATGGCAATGTTGCCAGAATTTCTGTGTGTGACCCACTGGGAGAAGCCTGCTGCCTGCCAGGGGTTGCCAAGGCCTTTACTCCTGGTTGTGTTGTGTGGCAAGCTTGAGGTTAATACATAGGTGGTATTACAGCTCAGTGAAAGTGACTCTGTTTTCTGAAGTTGCTGGTTTACCCCTCAGTCATCATTCACCTAGACAGCACATTAAAAAGCAAAGATATCACTTTGCTGACAAAGGTCCGTATAGTCAAAGCCATGGTCATCCCAGTAGTCATGTATGGATGTGAGAGCTGGACCATAAAGAAGGCTGAGCACCAAAGAATTGACGCTTTCGAACTGTGGTGCTGGAGAAGACTGTTGAGGGCCCCTTGGACTGCAAGGAGATCAAACTAGTCAATCCTAAAGGAAATTAACCCTGAATATTCATTGGAAGGACTGATGCTGAAGCTGAAGCTCTAATACTTTGGCCACCTGATGCAAAGAGCTGACACATTGGAAAAGACCCGACACATTGGAAAAGACCCTGATGCTGAGAAAGATTGAAGGCAGGAGGAGAAGGGGATGACAGAGGATGAGATGGTTGGATCGTATCACCAACTCAATGGACCTGAGTTTGAGCAAACTCTGGGGGATGGTGAAGAACAGGGAAGCTTGGTGTGCTGCAGTCCATGGGGTCACAAAAAAGTTGGACATGACTTAGCAACTGAACAATATTGTTCACAATGTGAAGGATTCACCTCATGGCCCAAAATGTCTGCCTTAGCTCCAGCCATCATGTTTCCATTCCTGCTGGCAGTTTAAAAAAAAAAAAGGCTCACCACCATCTATGAGGGGACATATTCTGAAAGTTACACACACTATCCTTACTTTCATCTCATTGATCAGATCATGGTCACATGGTCACAGCTAGTTACTAACGGAGACTGGGAAATGTAGTCTGTATTCCAGTGTCCATATGTGCAGCTAAACCTGGGGTTTCTATTATTTTTAAAGAAGAAATAACATGAGTAATCAACTGTTTTTCATTTCTCCAACTCTAGGTTCACTGGGAAAGAATGAAAGGTATTTCCCCAACTCTTGACCCAGAAGGTAGCCAGGATTCTGTGATTGAAAGGTCTGGATATTTTTTAGCCCCTGGATGGAATTTACAGGCCATTCTTTCCCCAGGTCAGGGTCTCAGATTGTGGTGAGCAAAACCGGCTACACTGAGGGGCCTGGAGGAGCTTGTTCCAAACTGGAGTCTCAGGTCCCAGCCAAGGTGACCCACTCACAGTTGTGGGGAATTAGACCTTGGAATTCGCCTTTTGAACAAGTCTCTCCAAAGGCTGAGAAAGTTAGGATTCTTTTATTTTCAAATGACAGAAAACCATCTGATATTGGCTTATGGAAAAAAGCAATTTATTGACTTAAGGACTGGCTTAAGTAATGGAAGAGTTCTGGCTTCAGGCCTGGCTGGATCATGAGCCCAAGTGAAGGTGCCAGATACAGCCTCTTGCCATCTCTTGGCTTTGCTCTTTGGTACACTGGCTCCCTTCTCAGTCACCACTTGACAAGATGGTAACCAGTAGCCTCATCTTGCCAGAAAAAGTCTAGTGGGAAAGAGGGTCATTTCCTGGAAACTCTACTGAAGTTCCAGCATTCACTCTGATTGCACTGATTTAGGTCATGGCCCATCTCAGAACTAATCCCTGTCACTCAAGGATGGCAGTGCTTTGATTGTCCAGGTCTGGTCACATGTCTGTGGGGATACAGACAGCCTCACCTGCATTGCAGGGACTAGACATGGGGGAGGCGAGTTAACCAAAGAAATACTGGATGCTGTGAGCAAACAAGAGTTGAATGCTGGACAGGCAGGGCAATTGTTTTCTGTGTAGAATCACTGTCCTAGGTCCTGTATCTCCCCAACCTGCCCAGGGAGGGACTGTAGACTTCTCGGCACCCTCGTGGGTGGGTACAAGCTGCCCTTTGGCCCAGATCATGAAAGGAGAACTAAGGCACCCAGTCAGGAGACCATCAGAGCATGAAGCAGGCTTTGTGGATCCCTTTATTCCCCTTCTTCCTTGCCGACAGAAGCTAATTTTTGCTGGGTCCAAGCCAGCCATGACTATTCTGTCTCCCGTTGTCTTAGTCTTGGCGTAAGCTTAGGACCCAGTCCTGCTAGTGAGGCAGGAGGGGAAGTCTGCTGAGGGCTTCTGGGAAGGACTTTCCTCCTTGTTAAAAGAAAGAGAAGCCCTGTCAATGCAGGAGACTCGGGTTCAATCCCTGGTCTGGGAAGATCCCACATGCCAAGGAGCTACTAGGCCCGTGTGCCACAGCTACTGAGCCTGAGCTCTGGAGCCCAGGAGCTGCAACTACAGAGCCTACGTGCCCTAGAGACCATGCTCTGCAAGAAGGGAAGCCATCACAATAAGAAGCCTGCGCACTGCAACCAGAGAGTGGCCCCTGCTTGCTGCAACTAAAGAAAAGCCTGAGCAGCAACGAAGACCCAACACAGTCAAAAATAAATAAATAGAACTAGTTTTAAAAAAAGAAAGAGACGCTTTCTCCCCCAATCTCTTTTCTTTCACAGATGTCTTCTTATAGCTTTTGGATGTTGTTGTGACATTTTGAGCTGCAGCAGTCATTTTGAGATCACGAGGGAAAGATCAAGGGAAGCCTCCAAAAGGTGACTCATTGTCCTAATACTGAGATGCTGAATTATCCAACTCTGAAACATCCTACTTGTTAGCTTATTGTTACCCAAGATAAAAAATATCTTATAATTTAAGGCCCTCTTAACAGAGTACATAGTATCTATAGCCCAAAGCACCCCAATTAATCTACCTCTGTGTTAAGTCACTTCAGTCATGTCCAACTCTTTGCAACCCTGTGGACTGTAGTCCATCAGGCTCCTCTGTCCATGGGGTTCTCCAGGCAAGAATACTGGAGTGGGTTGTCATGCCTTTCTCCAGGGGATCTTCCCAACCCAGGCATATAGAACCTGGTTGTATTATCCTAAGCAAGTTATACTCCTCTTTGAGACTCAGCTTCCTCATATGTAACAAAAGAGGGTTGATTAGAACTCCCTCCTAAGATTCTACTATCATTTTTCATATGACACCAACCTTGTCAATTCTTTCCTTCTTTTCTTCTAACAGGGAAAAAAATGAAAAAAAGAATTAATAGTAGAAGTCAAAATAGTCATTGACAATTTTGGAATCATTCATTCAATAAATATTTACTGTTCAACCATGTTGACTAGGACTCTCTCATTTGGAAGGAACTTTATTTATACTAGTCTGAACCACAAACAGAAAAAGTCCAGAGATAGGTTTAGCTTCAGGTAAAGCTGGGTGAAGATCCTCAGGTGATAACACGTGGAATCTATGCCTCTCGCTGTCTTCATCCTGCTTTTCTTTCTGCTGGCTTCATTTTCTGGGGAGCCCTTTCCACATTGTGGGGAGATGGTCGCCAGCAGCTCCAGATTTGCAAACAACCAGCTCAGTAACAGAAAAGGAAAGATGGCTTCTACCTTCCAGTTCTAGCATAAATCCTGGTGCGGGCTCTCATTGGCCAGGATTGAGTCATGAGCTCATACCTGAACCAATTACTGCAGATAGGAAAGTAGAATTACCTACATGGGGGCCTGGATCATGACTCCACCCAAAAGCCAGAAGGTAGTGCCTGTCCTGGACTGTGTATCTATCGGGGGAACAGAGTCACTGTGAGTGACTATCCCATAGGATAAGAGATTTAGTATAGGAAGTAAATCTTCTACAAGTGTGGGAAGAGTAGGAGGCCTGAAGGCTTGGAAGAGGACTCAGTGATTCAAATAGGAGTCATCAGTCAAATTGAGAGACCAGGGGACTTCATTGAGAGATCTGCGGGAAACAGTCGCCTCTGTGAGTCTGTAGCTGAGCCTGTAGCCAAGGGTCTGGCTATGGGCCCAGGCCTTTTGGTCAGCAGGGCCAGCAGTCAGGAAAAAGAGCTGGAAGCGTCATAGCGGAGAGCAAGGACAAGTCCACCAGCCATAAAAATGACAGTTATAATCTAGTTTGAAAAGTGCTTTAACAGAGGAAAGCATAAGGTGCAATGGAGTCCTGAGGGCTTGCTGAATCCTCTCTAGAAATCAAGGAGGTCTTCCTGGAGGAGATAACATTTGAGCTGAGATCTGAAGAATGAAGAGAGGACCAGATAAAATGGGGGGTGGGGGGAAAGTGGAGGAATTAGCACATGCAAGAGCCTAGAGCCAAGATAAGATATAAGAGAGCTAAAAGTAACTTAATCTGGCTAGGACCAAAGTATGAAGTAAGAACGGTTAGGGGTCAGGCTTGAGGCCAGCAGGGGCCAGATTGCAAGTCCTTATAATGAGGAATTTAAACTCTGTCCTAAGAGCAAAGGTGAGTCATGGGAGGATTTGTAGCAAGGGAAAGGTAAGTGTCATATTTCAGCACTGGCAATTTGGAGACAGGAGAGTTTTCTAAATATCTCCTTTCTAGGAAAAGCCCAAATATTTCACTTGGAACTCAGCTCTTTACCTGCAAGGGTTTGCTAGCTGTGGTTTCCTTCCTTGCAATCTGGGCTGTAAGACATTGGGAAGGTGAGTGTTGGTGATGATACTTTCAACTTCAAGTTACAGCATGCCTGACCCAGAGTGGCTTAAGTAAAGAAACAAATGTTACTATCTTTTATAACAAAACATCCAGAGGTTGGCAGCTCCAAAGCTGTTGCAGTGGCTTGGTGGTGTTCTCAGGGACCCAGGCTCTTCTCATTTTTCTGCTCTGTCATCTCTAGCAGTTGGCTTTCATCCTCAGACTCATCGCCCACAACAGCTGCTTCCAGCGCCCTGTGTTGTGTGATTGCCGGACACTGATCAAAACGGGAAGGAAGGGGCAGGGGCCAAAGACTCTCACCTCCCCAAATTCTGTGTTATTAATGAAGTTAACCCCCAGATTTCCCCTGACCTTACATTGGCTAACAGTTGAATCGTGTGCCCATCCTGGACCAATCACTGTTGAATGGGGAATGGGATTACTTAAGATGGATCATGATTTATCACCTGGGGCTGGAAAACAACCTATCTTTCAAAGATCAAGGGATTTCTGTCCCTTAGCTAAGCCCCAAATCAAGATTTCTGGGGAAGGAAGGATGTGGAAATGGAACGCAAATAAATGCCTGTGAGGTAGCAAAGATAGGGCCAGATTGCAGGTCCTTATAATGAGGAATTTGAACTCGGTCCTAAGAGCAAAGGTGAGTCATGGGAGGATTTGTATCTGTTCAGGTCCTCTGTGAAGACCTCTGTGAAGCAGATGCTCAAGTGGAGTTAAGAAGGAAAGAAGTTGAGGGTGTTATTTTGTATTTTAAGTTAAAGGACACCCAGAGCCTTCTCTGAGGGGCTACATTTCTTTGCATCATTGAGCCACAGAACGAGGAATCTGCTCCAGGAAGCCAGGAGGCAGTGAGATAGGAAAGGGGTAAGGCACAACCTTTAAAAGAATGACATAAGCTTTTCAATAACAAATATAAATGCTGCTACTGCTGCTAAGTCGCTTCAGTCTGTCTGACTCTGTGCGACCCCATAGATGGCAGCCTAACAGGCTCCTCCATCCCTGGGATTCTCCAGGCAAGAACTCTGGAGTGGGTTGCTATTTCCTTCTCCAATGAATGAAAGTGAAAAGTGAAAGTGAAGTGGCTCCGCCGTTGGGTCCGACTCTTAGTGACCCCGCAGACTGCAGCCCACCAGGCTCCTCCATCCATGGGAGTTTCCAGGCAAGAGTACTGGAGTGGGTTGCCATTGCCTTCTCCAAACAAATATAAATAGTATGTATAATATACACATATTTTAGAAAACTTATGGATTTTTGCCTAACTAAAAAATTCATCACATTTTGATTCCACTTGTTTGACTTAGTATGAATAGAATGTTATATTTCTAATTAAAAAATAGATGTGCAATAAGCAACATAGATTTACTGTACAGCACAGGGAACTATAGTCAATATCTTGTTATAACCTATAATGAGAAAATAATGTGAAAAATAATATGTTTGTGTGTATAACTGAATCACCTTGCTATCCACCAGAAACATTTAAGTCAACCATACTTCAATAAAATATATAAAGAAAAAAAATTTAATAAGAGTAAGAAGGCAAGGGGTTTATAGTAAGTGGGAGGAGTGTTGTACTTATGAAAGATAGAATATGGGAGACAACAGAATTGATCAAGGGAGCTTCAGACTGCAATGCAGATCTGACAAAGTCTTCATCAACACCTTGGGGAGCTCCAGAGCAAACACTGTTGATTAGAAAAGGCCCAGGTAGGACAGAAGTGGCCAGCCTGGGGACTCCCCTGGTGGCCCAGTGGTTAAGAATCCATTTTGCAATGCAGGGGATGCAGGTTCAATCCCTGGTGGGGAAACTAAGATCCCACACGTCACTGGGCAACTAAACCCAAGCACACCACAACTACGGAGCCCGCGTGTTGCAACGGAAGAGCCTACATGATGCGACTAAGACCCGAGGCAGCCAAATAGATAAATAAATAAATGTCTTTTTAAAAACAGAGAGAGAGATGGCTAGCCCAATCCCCCACTGTACTCAATCATTGCCTGGGGGCTACTCAGGAAGAGACTGGCCTTGGCTTGAAGTTTAGATGGATCCCAAAGACACTGCAGCTGGAGGCTGTCCACTCACTGCATTCTTCACAGGGGAGCAGCATGCTCTTCCTTGAAGCTGTGTCCTTCCAGGACTGCTCGAGGGCACCCGGGACCTGGTCTGGTTGTATCATAAGAAAGTCAACTTTGAGGTGAGAAATCTATTTTTGCCCAGATCAGCATCAGCCTTGACAGACGAAATCAGAACAATTGTGAGATTAAGCTCAATTCAGAAATTGAGTTTTTTAAGAAAAAAAATTTTTTCCCACACATAGACTATTTTCATTCTGGTGAAATTAGAATTAAACACATATGCACAAAATTTTTAAAAAATCAGTCATAATTCTTACACCATTGATGAGGATGAGATTAATAAGATAGCAACCGGTGACATTTACAAGGTGGTGATTATGTGCCAGGCAGTGTGATAAACAATTCATATTCCTTACCTGTGTAATCCCAGCTATGCCACTTGAGTGTGTTACTTAGTGCCTCTATGCCTCAGTGAGAACATCTGCCTAATGGGTACATATGACATTATCAACCTCACGGGGTTGTTCTGTGGATTCAGTGACGTTAATTCATGTGAAGTGTTGGAATACGACCTGGCTCAATAAATGCTCAATAAATATCAGCTCTTCTTTTCACCACAAGTCCTCATTCTCTTAGCTACAATCCTGAGATTTTTTTAAAAAAGCGATGAAAACCAACAGCTGATTCCCAAAGTCTGGTTGGTGTCAAAGCTCATCTGAGAACGAACCCTCACGTGATCTGAGGATATGTACAGGCTTGTTGAACTCGCTTGGTGTGAATATTCAGGTCCTATCAATAGGTTTGACTACTCTTCTGAAATGTAAAAATTTCCAAATTTTGAAACGCTGATCTCTGATAATGGTCTGTAGACTCGTGGTCTCGATCCCCATGACAAGTCTGTGAGGGTCAGCAGCCTCAGTTTAAAGACGAGGAACCTGAGGGTCAGAACAGCAATGTACATTGCCCCGCCCACCTGCCTAGGAAGTGAAAGAGTGAGGATCTGAACCCAGGCCAGCTGACTCCAGAGCTTCTGTTTGGGGAAATTTTTTTTAAAATAGAGAGTAGTTTCCTTTACTGCAGGACTTTCCAGAAACTTTAACCTGCTAACATGCTCTGTAAGTCTCCAGGTGGGGCTTCTAGAAGAGGCAGCATTCCCCAAACTCATAGAATGTGGATGTCAAGGTCATTTTCGCATAGGGTATCTCCAGAATGCTAACACTGTGAACCAGGGAGTCCCCTCAGAAGAGATAAGAAACCTGTGCTGGCCAGGATCAGGAAGGGGCCAAATCACATGCACTCGGGCCAGCAGGGGAAGCCTTGGCAACTCCCACACTATCACAAACTGACTATGTTTGACCTTGACAAAAAAATTCCGTGTCCTGACTTGTACGACAGACGATGAAACCGTCTTGAGATTCCTCAGCCCACCAGAAGCATTTTGGTGGGGTGGATGGCGGGGGACTGGGCCATTCAGCATATGGGATCTTAGTTCCCGGATTAGGGATCAAACCCACGTCCGCTGCAACCTGCTTCAGAAGCGCATGGTCTTGGCCTCTGGACCGCCACAGAAGCCCTTTTTTCTTTTTTCACCAGCAGCATTTTGTACAGTCTTTAGAGTTGACTCATTGGAAAAGACCCTGATGCTGGGAGGGATTGGGGGCAGGAGGAGAAGGGGACAACAGATGGCTGGATGGCATCACCGACTCGATTGACATAAGTCTGGGTAAACTCCAGGAGTTGGTGATGGACAGGGAGGCCTGGCGTGCTGCAATTCATGGGGTCGTGAAGAGTCGGACACGACTGAGCGACTGAACTGAACTGAACTGAAGAAGAGGAGGCAGGCTAACGCACTTGAAGTAGATATTCAAAAAGAACTTCAAAGGTGCCCGGTTCCTGGAAACCCTCTGAAACATGGGGCAGGGCTGGCGGCGCTGCTCGGTGGCAGGAAGGCAGGCAGGAGACGTTCTGAATGCCCCTCAGGCTCTGCCCTGTGGAGTCCCAGATCACCTTCCAGGCCTTCAATAGCTGAGTCTGTCAACGTCGCTTTTTCGGCTGTTCCACCATTTTCAGTAAGGACCGGGCTGGCCAGATTCAATTTATTTATTTCACTCCTTTAAAAGAAATGTAAAACTCAATTGTTCCCCTGGCTTTTGAAGTTTTATCTTCCAGTTTTTGAAACGCTAAAAGCTGACCCCAGAGAAACAACATTCAAGCCGAATGAAAATATCCAGAAAAAGCAAGTCTTCCTTTCATCTTCTTCCCCCTGCCTGCCTCCTGGTCCCTTCCCCACAGTCATTCACGGTTACACTTATGGATCTCCTTCCAGGTAAACTTGAGACATATATCAGTTCAGTTCAGTCGCTCAGTCGTGTCCGACTCTTTGTGACCCCATGAACTGCAGCACGCCAGGCCTCCCTGTTCATCACCATCTCCCGGAGTTCACTCAGACTCACGTCCATCGAGTCGGTGATCCATCCAGCCATCTCATCCTCTGTCATCCCCTTCTCCTCCTGCCCTCAATCTCTCCCAGCATCAGAGTCTTTTCCAATGAGTCAACTCTTTGCATGAGGTGGCCAAAGTACTGGAGTTTCAGCTTTAGCATCATTCCTTCCAAAGAAATCCCAGGGTTGATCTCCTTCAGAATGGACTGGTTGGATCTCCTTGCAGTCCAAGGGACTCTCAAGAGTCTTCTCCAACACAACAGTTCAAAAGCATCAGTTCTTCGGCGCTCAGCCTTCTTCACAGTCCAACTCTCACATCCATACATGACCACTGGAAAAACCATAGCCTTGACTAGACGGACCTTAGTCGGCAAAGTAATGTCTCTGCTTTTGAATATACTATCTAGGTTGGTCATAACTTTTCTTCCAAGGAGTAAGCGTCTTTTAATTTCATGACTGCAATCACCATCTGCAGTGATTTTGGAGCCCCCCAAAATAAAGTCTGACACTGTTTCCACTGTTTCCCCATCTATTTCCCATGAAGTGATGGGACCGGATGCCATGATCTTCATTTTCTGAATGTTGAGCTTTAAGCCAACTTTTTTACTCTCCTCTTTCACTTTCATCAAGAGGCTTTTTAGCTCCTCTTCACTTTCTGCCATAAGGGTGGTGTCATCTGCATATCTGAGGTTATTGATATTTCTCCCGGCAATCTGGATTCCAGCTTGTGTTTCTTCCAGCCCAGCGTTTCTCATGATGTACTCTGCATAGAAGTTAAATAAGCAGGGTGACAATATACAGCCTTGACGAACTCCTGTTCCTATTTGAAACCAGCCTGTTTTTCCATGTCCAGTTCTAACTGTTGCTTCCTGACCTGCATATAGGTTTCTCAAGAGGCAGGTTAGATGGTCTGGGATTCCCATTTCTTTCAGAATTTTCCACAGTTTATTGTGATCCACACAGTCAAAGGCTTTGGCATAGTCAATAAAGTCAATAAAACAGAAATAGATGTTTTTCTGGAACTCTCTTGCTTTTTCCATGATCCAGCAGATGTTGGCAATTTGATCTCTGGTTCCTCTGCCTTTTCTAAAACCAGCTTGAACATTAGGGAGTTCACGGTTCATGTTAAGACATATATATAAGCATATATTATTGAACCTATTGAGATGCTTTGGGCTGCAAAACATGCAGCCTACAAGCATACAGTTTACTTGGAAGACGCGTGGATGTAGAACAGTTTTTAAGCTGGTTCTTTTAAGACTAGAATCCCCAACCTCCAGGTCCAGACCAGTACCTCCTTTCAGATCAAGCATTAGATTAGAAATAAAGTGCACAATAGATATAATGCTCTTGAATCCATTTCCCTCCTTCACCGATCCATGGAAAAATTGTCTTCCATGAAATTGGTCCCTGGTGCCAAAAATGGTGGGGACCACTGATTTAAGGGACCAATAATATATTGTCAAGAATTCAGGTTCTTTCCCTCTTTCTGCTCTGGCCTTGCAGTGTGACCTCTGGCCCTGTACTTTTGAGTCTAGATAGTGGATGAATCAGGAGTGTGGGCAATCAGAATATTCTGGAAGCCACTCCTATGCCAGGACAGCCAGCAGTACTTCCTCTCTGCAAGGAAGAGCTTTTGAACTCTGTGATCACATCCACTGGACCCTGACTGAATATGTCCCCAGTCCAGCTTCTAACTGCCCCTGCCCCCAAATGCCCATGGTTCCCCAGTGCCGAGGCAGGGAGTGTGGAGGAGGTGGAGAGAGAGCCGTCTTGATGATTACAGTTAAAAGTCCTCACCTCGGGCTTCTCTGGTGGCTCTGTGGTAAAGAACAGAGTAAAGAACCCTCCTGCCGCTGAAGCAGCAGGTGTAAATTGCTCGTTTCGCTGCCTGCCTGAATCACGGGCATCACTCCTGCCTCACCCACTCCCTCCCCCTACAGGGCCTTAGCGCATACTGTTCCCTCTGCCCAGAATGCTTTTCCCTTTCCTCTTTGCCTAATTAATGGCTATCTGTCCTTCAGATCCTCCAACGTTTGACCGTAACTTTCATGAGGGCAGGATCATTTTTGCCCTCCACTGTGATCCCGACACCCAGCACACACAAATTTGATATGCAATCAGCATTCATTAAATACGTGTTCAGAGAGTGAGTGACTAAGTGAATAAGTGAGGTAAGCGGGCCGTTAATGCTAAACCATTCGACAAATGCTCTGTGAGTGAGGAAAATAAGTACCTAAGTCTCTGTGTCGCTGTGGGAATTAAATATGTCATACGTTTAAAGTACCTCGAGTGATGCCTGGCTGTGGTGCTGAGTAAGGATTCCTCTTAGTGCTATTTTGTATTGTTGCCATGGTTATTATTTCCTGTAGGTGTTCTTGCAGCTTCCTGATGGGATTAAGCCCTCTTGGTCCTGCTCTGATTAGATGCTTCTCTGGGGACCCTGCAGAGCTCCACCCCGACAACTGGGTCCACTCGTCCATCCAAGCACTTTCATGCATTCCCCAGAAGCAAGGATTGGTCCTGTCTGGAGGGAACACATTCTTGGTGTCCTGCACTGCTTCTGGGTCTTGGCTTCAGAGTACCTCATCTGGATACAGAGTGTCATGAACACATTAAGTGGCACCTACCAGTCCCTGGTGACTTTTCTCTCTGAAACAGGGGTGGGCACCCCAGAAAGCCGTGCTTACAACTGCACAACCCTGCCCTCAAGCCAGAATTGACTGGATAAAGGTGGGTACCTGATCTGATGAGCCAATCCGATCCTCTCTCCTGTGAATTTGGGATTATGACCTAGTGATTTTTGTGGGTAGTTGCTTAAAGAAAGAGGTCATGCCCTCAGGTGCTGTGAGGCAGCCGTATTTGGTCACAGGCTTAGAGAAGAAGAGGGGAGGAGGGAAGAGAAACAGGGGTGATGGAATCTGTGGGCAGGGTGGCAGAGGAGCACAAAATACGCTGCCAAAATTCCTGGTGGTTTTTCAGATGTTAGTTCGAGAAATGGCTGAAGCCACTGCCCTTCCTATTCTCCTGTGTGATATAACACTGCTTTTCACATAAAGATAGCTGGGTGATTGAGTGGACACCTATCGTCTGAGCTTTTGAGGTCTTGTTCATCCCTCTTCAAAAAATAGGACTTTGATTTTCCCAGGGGAACTACCTCTGTTTTACTTTCTGCCCACTGTGTTCAACAAAGCTGATTCTATCTTCATGGGGCTCTAAGCTGGCCCAATCACATTTTATCCCCTAAAGATAAGTAACTGGCTCAGAAATGAACATATAACGCAGCTGAGCCAAAGAGACTCCGTTTTGGGACATTAGGCACAGTGAGAAGGCAGATTTGCTTGACCCTGCAGTTGGTGAGAGGGCTGGAGCCACTGGTACCAGGTTGGTCCCAGGAGGAGAGGCTCCCCTCTGAGATGGAGGGAATGTACCTGGGGCATCATTTTAGCCTTCGATCCAGCTGTGCTGAAGCTGGTCTTTTCAATTAAGTGAACCAAATGACTTTTCTTTTTGCATAACCCAATGTTTTGTTGGTTTCTTCTGTCACAAATGAAATGCTCCTCCTTTTCACTTGAGCTAGTGATGATTTGGAAGGACTGATGCTGAAGTTGAAGCTCCAATACTTTGGCCACCTGACGCAAAGAGCTGACTCATTTGAAAAGACCCTGATGCTGGGAAACATTGAAGGTGGGAGGAGAAGGGGATGACAGGGGATGAGATGGTTGGATGGCATCACTGACTCAGTGGACATGACTTTGAGTAAACTCCGGGAGTTGGTGATGGACCGGGAGGCCTGGTGTGCTGCAGTCCATGGGGTCGCAAAAAGTTGGACACAACTGAGCAACTGAACTGAAGTGAACAGTGATGATTAAAGATGTTGGGTTAGGATAAGAATTGAGTTTCTATTCTGATGACCATGCTTCCACTCCTTTCCCAAAGACTCTCCTTCTCTTCACTTTCTATTTTGAGAAACTGTCTGGGAAAAAGAGAGCTTGGAACTCCCCTTCATCAAATGATGACAGTTTTAATTGTATCTCTGAGGAGGGGATTGTAATCAGCCAGAAGTGAGGAGAGGATCGGTGACGGCAGGGTTGTACAGATGGGGAAACTGAGGTTCACACAGGTGAAGTGACTTGCCCCAAATTAACCACATAGTAGGCAGCCAATCTGGGATTTGAACCCTGATCTATATGACTTTGCAGCCTGGCCTTTAACCATCACCTGTCCTGCTCAGTGATAAGAACACGTCCATGCTCCACCACCTGCTAACATTATATACATGGAAAGGCTCCCAGCTGATGCTCTTTGACCTGCAAATCCCAGGTCAAAGGTCTATTTTAAGAACTGAAGGTGTGCTTCACAACACGGAAAGTTAGCCCTGGAGATAACGTGAATGTCTCTGAAATGAGATTTGATCAGTTATGATATCACAGATTGTGCTAGGAAAAGCGATATTTATATACATTACATGATGGTTGTTAAGATCACCGACTCTGGAATCAGACTTTCTTGAGCTCAAGTCCTGACTCTACTTTTACTAACCGTAAATAGCATATGTGCATGCTCAATCGTGTCTGACTCTTTGCATCCCCATGGGCTGGAGCCTGCCAAGTTCCTCTGTCCACTGGATTCCCCAGCCAAGAATACTGGAGTGGGTTGCTCTTTCCTTCTCCAGGGGATCTTCCTGACCCAGGGATCGAACCCTTGTTCCCTGTTTCTTCTGCATTGGTAGGTGAATTATTTTACCACTGAGCCACCTGGGAGGCCCCTTTCTAATCGTATACTCTTAAGTCAATTTACTTGACCGCTATGAGCTTCACTTTCCTCTTCTGTAAAATGGTTATAACAATGGTTCCCCACCCCAGAGCAGAGGGTGCCTAAAAATATCACTGGGTATAAGCAAATGTGGGCTCTGGAATTAGATTCTATGGTGAAGCTTCTAGCCTTGCTGTTTAATTTCTCTTCTTTCCCCATCTGTAAAATGGGCCTAAAAATAGGATTATAGTGATCAGTGAATACATGCATATAAGTACAGCGCTTTGGACAAGGCTTGGCACAGAGCAAGGACTTAATAAATGTTAGCTATGGATGGGGAGGGTCCTGGTTCCTCCTCAAGGACATATTCACATGACAATCTGGTATGAATCTCTGAGTTCTTCTACACTAACTAAAGCCCCCATCATGATGCAGAATGACAACTTCAGGCTGAGCACAAGCCCTGGACCCCAGATTGGTTGGAACCAGAAAGCTGATGATTGAGATTCTTAGAACACCATCCTGTTACCTCACCACCAACCAATCAGAGGAAGATCACACATCCTGCAGACCACTTCTCAAATTTTGCTTATAAACATTCTTCCCCAAAACCCACAGGGGAGTTCAGGCCTTTTGAGCATGGGCCACCTGTCTTCCTTGCACGGCTCTTGCAACAAACCTTTCTCAGCTCCGGAAAAAAAAAATTTTTTTTCTAAAATACTACTATTATTATACCTGCTAAAGTCTTATGGGGCTTCCCAGGTGGCACTTGTGGTAAAGAACACGCTCACTAATGTAGGAGATATAAGAGACAAGGGTTCGATTGCTGGGTCAGAATCCCATGGATAGAGAGCCTGGCAGGCTACAGTCCACAGGGTTGCAGAGAGTTGGACAACTTAGCATGCATGCACAGTCACCTGTATCGACTTTTAACTTATTCTAAGTGTTCCCCTCGGTGTGATCATTGTTAATGTTCTGGAGCACTTACATGTGCCAAATACTGTGTTTAACTCTGTGCTGAGCCTGCTGCCTGTTTGCTTGTTTTCCTAGATGGGAGATTTATAGTTTGATTCTCCAGTGACATATTTATGGTTGAATATAAATTAAAAGCCTGCTTGCACACCAAAGCCAGGTCCTTTGGGAGGACATCACCTGTTTTTGTACACCTCTAGGGCTAAGATTTCCTTTTTTTTCTTTTTTTGAGCTAAGGTTTCTTTATACATTTTTTAATGGTTTACAAAACTCAAAAGCTGAAAGTTCCCTGGTGGCATAGTGGTTAGGATTCCAGGCTTTCACTGCTGTGACTCAGGGTTCAATCCCTGGTCGGGAAACTGAGGTCCGACAAGCTGATCAGTGTGGTCAAAAAGAGTCAAAAGCCAAACAACATTTTGTGCCACGTGAAAATGATATGAAATTCAAATTTCAGTATACAAAAATAAAGTTTTATTGGCACACAGCTGTATCTGTTTGTTTTCTTGCTGCCTATGTTTGCCTTAGCCTCCGATGGCAGAGTTGAGCAGTTATGGCAGAGACTGTGTGGCCCTCAGATATTTACCAAGTGATTTTTATCTAAAACGTTGGTGGACCTCAGTCATATTTGGGTCTTATAACATTTTTATCTCCTTTGTAGCAATCCCATTTGAACCTGTTCTCCTGTTTTTATTTTCTTTCCAATAAGGAGAGGACTCAGAGGTTATGCCTGGCCCAGGGTCATTCCCCAGTTCATCCTGATACTCAGGTATCCTGGCTTCTGAGTTCAGGGGCTGCCCAACGTGCTAGAGTAGACCCTGATGCTGGGAAAGATGGAAGGCAGGAGGAGAAGGGGACGACAGAGGAGGAGATGGTAGGATGGCATCACCGATTGAATGGTGAGTTTGAGCAAGCTCTGGGAGACGGTGAAGGACAGGGAAGCTGGGCATGCTGCAGTCCATGGGGTCGCAGAGAGTCAGACATGACTGAGTGACTGAACGACCACACTGGGCTAGAGCTCTGCTCCTTAGATGTGCCAGAGACTCGCCCTGGAAATCCCCCAGCCGCTGGCCCGCCAGATGGGTTTCAGCAAAGGCAGGACCAGAGTCTGCTGGTCTAGAGAGTGCAGCGTCTCCTCAGATGGCCCCGCGGGGCGCCTCGCCAGGCCCTTTCTTCCTCTGGAGCCCGGCCTGGCGCACACAGGCTGCTCTGTGAGGCTGTGGGCTGGCGGCCTCTGTCTCCAGCAGTGTTCAGTTACCCCAGTGACATTCAATTGTTCCTGGGAGAGGAGGCCCGCGTTTGGCAGCTCCTAGACCTGGATTCCAGGAAACCTCTGCCTGACTCCTATTCTGTTTGTTTCCAATCAGCAAGTCGGCCTGTATCGCTTTCCACTGGTTGCGTAAGTCTGCCTGCCACTCTCTCCGCCTCTCTCTTGCTCTCATCTTTATGTCATCCAGCTCACTGCTGGTCGGGGAGGAAGGCCTGGGACCTCTCAGGGAAGGGGGCAAGATGCGGGCGTGTCACCGGGAGCTCACTGCTGGGGACACACCCGCAGCCCAGATAACAGATCCAAACGGCCGCCTGGCCGAGCCCTCAAGTTTCCGGGGCTGCGTGTCTCATGCAGGCTCTCCGCTCTGAAAAGAGACCACCGAGGCGGCAGTTCAGGCCTGCAGGTGCCTGGCCCGCGTCTGTGTGTACACTGATGCATACCCTCCTCACAGCAGTTTGGCAGGAGCTTGGAAAACCAAAGTTGAACACACAACTCACCCAGGTTCAAATTCTGGCTGTGCCACTTACTGACTGTGTGCCTCTGGGCAAGCTGCTGAGCCTCTCTGTGCCTCAGTTTCTGTATCTGTACTATGGGGATAATAATAAAACCTCCCTTTTTAGATTGGGATAAGAATTGAATCATTTAACGCATGTACAGGGCTTAGCACAATGCCTTGTACATACTAAAGGCTCAATAAATGCAAGTGATTTTTACTATAATTACAGTGAAGTGAAGTCACTCAGTCGTGTCCGACTCTTTGCAGCCCGTGGACTGTAGCCCACCAAGCTCCTCCGTCTATGGGATTCTCCAGGCAAGAATTCTGGAGTGGGTTGCCATTAACTATTATTATTTTAAAATGTTTTATTGGAGTATAGTTGCTTTACAATGTTGTGTTCATTTCTGCTGTACCACAAAGTGAATCAGCCACCATGTATACATATTTCTCTTTTCTTTGGATTTCCTTCCCATTTAGGTTTCCTGTGAGCAGTGAGATTCCTATGCTATACAGAAGGTTCTCATTAGTTACCTATTTTAAATAGCTATTATTATTGATATTCACCAGACAGCAAAGGTCACATTTGTGCCCAAGGAGATAGGAATGATAGCATTTATTGAAGCACTATTTTTAATAATGGCAAATGGGAAGCCATCTAAATATCTCTCAGTAGGGAATGACTAAACAAGTTATGGTAGACCCACACTGTGGATTTCTGAGCAGCAGTTCAAAAGAAAGGGGCAGATTTATACAGCCTGATGTGGAAAGACTTCCAAAATATAATCTTCAGTGACAAAAAGCAAGAAGCCAAAGGACACACAAACAGGAACATAGATGCAAAGCACAAATATGCAAGACAGTCTGTGGGTAACATAAATATGTAAATACACAGGGAAAAATGTCTGAGATAGCGCCGTCTGAGATGGTTGTCAGTAGCCACACGTAGCTATTTACATTTAAATATAAGTTCATTTTAAAAGTTTAATTAAAATTAAATAAACAATTCAGTGTCTCCATGGCATCAGCCACATACAGGTGCTTAGTAAGTCACCTGTGGCCAGTGGCTAATATATTGGACACTGTGGACACTGACTGGCTCATCAGTGTAGAACATTCTATTGGATGGTGCTGGTCTAGATGGGTGAAAAAGCCAAACTGATAATAGCGGTTGCCTTTTGAGGAGGAGGCAAGGGTCTCATTTGTTCTTCTGTTTATTTACTTTATTTTTTGACTGCGACACACCACATGTGGGACCTCAGCTCCCTGACCAGGCGTTGAACCTGCATCCGCTACACTGCAAGCAGGGAGTCTTAGCTACCGGACCGACTGCCAGGGAACAGTGTTTATCGAGCACCGACTGTACCTGCACTACACCCAGACCACAGCTAGGAGTAGAGCAGATCAAACTACTTGCCCTCTTGCTTTCCAGTGGGTGATATGTCGAGTGGAAACTGAGGCTTTGATGAAAAATAGAGCAGGTGCCTGGATAAAGAATGTTGGCAGACGGCACGGGTTGTTAAGAGACTTTTTACATTCACCTGAATTTTTTAAAAATGAGGAGACTGCCTTACTTGTGTAATTAAAAATTTATAAAAGGAAACCAAAGTACCTCAGCCCTGGAGAGAAGAAACCTGGGTACCTGCCCCAGTTCCGTCCCTAACCCTTTCACCGTGTGCCTAGTGGCTTAAGCTTTCTGGGCCCCCGTTTGTCTATCCTGATGTGCCTTAGATAAAACCTCCGAGGCCCCACCCCCAGCCCCTCCATCCTGTAGTTGATGTTTCCGCCAGTCTTTTCATCTGTCCAGGAAACCCATGGATCACTGGAGTCCTTTGGAAGTGTTAACACGTAAAGACTCTGCAGGAAGCTGTTGCAAGAATCACAACAACCCAAGAAGGAAAAGGAGGAGAATAGGAAGGAGGGGGCAGAGGAGCAGGACTGGGGAGGTGGGGAGACCACTTGCAGTCAGCAGAGGCTTGGACCTCCAGCAAACTTAGCCTGAGAGCTGCTTCAGCACACCAGGTTAAATCCACACAGAGTTCTTGTTAGAGTCGTGCAGACAGACACTTCATAATCAAAGCTAGTATCTACTGAGACTGACCATGCTGCAGGCAGGCTTTCCATGGATTAGCTCATTTCATTCTCACGATAGCTTTATTGAGGTCAGTGTAATTTATCAACCTCACTTTACAGATGAAAAAACTGAGGTTCCAACAAACTAAATAATACCCAATCGTTAGGCGGAGAGGCTGGACTTTTCAACCCAGATGTGTTAACCACCATGTTTCAGCACCTGTGGCTTATAGTCAGCTAGAACGCGAAGCAGAAGTGAAGGCTTTTGCTTTTTAAAAGCAGTCCGTGCATGTATCCTGGGCCCATAGACCAAGCAGAGGTTAATTCTGATTGAGGGTGTTGGGTCTTGCTTCTGCCCTTGCCGGCCACTCCCCAGCAGCCAAAGGAAACCTCAGTCAGATGCTGACCCTCTGCACAAAGACTGTCCCGGCTCCCAGCTCACTCAGAGTAAAATGCTTTCCATGATCAGCAGGGTCTTCTGCGATGGCCCCCAGCCCACATTGCTTCTGGTAGCTGTCACTTGCTTCCCTCACTCCCCTCCAGCCACACAGGCTGCATCCTTGCTGTTCCCACTGGCAGCTGGGTCCCTTCCCTGGGCTTCCGTGGGAGCTGTAACCTCCCAGGACTTTCCGGAGGAGGTGCGCTCAGAGCTGAGCCTGGCAGGGTGTGTGGGTGTATGTTAGCTTCAGAGAGTAGGAAAAGAGGGGAGGTTTTCAGAGAAAAGGGAGTGTGGGGGGGATGGAGAGAGAAAGACGGAGAGAGAGAGGCTCATGAAAGAGACATAGAGAAAACCGGTGAGGTCCACCTTCCTGAGAAAAGAAACTGAGTGGAAAGCGGTGAGGAGGACTGAGAGGCAGGCAGGGCCAGGCCATGCCGGACTTGTCAAAGAGTATTCAGATTCTCTCTCGAGGGTGCCTGGGAGTTATGGGAGAGTTTGAGCAGTGGAAGGACACATTCGAATTGGCTTTTCCGCCGCTCACTCAGTCTGTCCTGGGAGCTTTTTGTAGCTCATGACTTACCATCTGGTGGGGTTCCAGGTGACTCTCTGTTCCACCTCTGTCAGTAACTCTAACTATATATACAGTTTAAAATTATGTCTTTCTCCCTCCTGAGGAATGTGTTTGGGTGCATATTAATTTTTGTTTTGTTTTGTTTAAGTGCAGTTTTAGGTAAAGAACAAAATTGGAAGGGAGGTACAGATTTACATAAACTCCCCCACCCTACCCCCCCGCCATTCGTAGGCTTCACACTGTCGACATCACTGGCCAGAAAGGCGCATTTGTTTTTCTTTTTAATCAATGATGAACCTTCATGGCCACTTCATAATCACCCGAAGGCTACCCGAAGGTTTACCTTAGGCCTGTATGTTTGCTCTTATTGCAGATCCTATGGGTTGGGAGAAATGTGCAATGACGTATGCGTGCGTGCCAAGTCACTTCAGTTGTGACAGACTCTGTGCGACCCTAGGGACTGTAGCCCATCAGGCTCCTCTGACCAGGGGGATTCTCCAGGCAAGGATACTGGAGTGGGTTGCCATGTCCTCCTCCAAGGGATCTTCCTGACTCAGGGATGGAATCCGCGTCTCTTGCGTCTCCTGCCTTGCAGGCAGATTCATTCCTACTGAGTCATCGGGGAAACCCTCTTGTCTCCATAGCTTTGCGTTTTCCAGAATGTCATATAGCTGACATCATACAGTATGTGGCCCTTTCAAATTTGTTCCTTTCACTGAGTAATGTGCATTTAAGGTTTCCACCCTTTGGCTCTTATGACCATTTATGTACAGGTTTTTGTGTGGACACATAGTTTCACATATTTTCTGAGTATACCTCAGAGTGAAACTTCTGGGTCGTGTGGTAACTCTATGTTGAACCAATTGAGGAACTACCAGATTGTTTTCTAATGTGGCTGTGCCATTTGCACTCCTACCAGGCTGTGTATGAGGGCTCTAACTGATAGCTTTTTATACTTCTTTTTTTCCAGTCACACAATTATATGATCATATATAGAGAAAGAGAAGAAAGGTGAGGATAGGGTGACCAGCGGGGGTCAGAGGGGAAGGCTGGTTGGTACCTGATCCTGCAGGGTCTATAGGCCTCAGGGAGGTGTTGAATTTTATTGCGACTTCAAGGAGTGGCTGCTGCTGCTGCTAAGTTGCTTCAGTCATGTCCAAGTCATGTGCAACTCCAGAGATGGCAGCCCACCAGGCTCCCCCGTCCCTGGGATTCTCCAGGCAAGAATAATGGAGTGGGTTGCCATTTCCTTCTCCAATGCATGAAAGTGAAAAGTTAAAGTGAAGTCACTCAGTGTCCGACTCCTAGCGACCCCATGGACTGCAGCCCACCAGGCTCCTCCATCCATGGGATTTTCCAGGCAAGAGTACTGGAGTGGGGTGCCCCTTCTCCGTCAAGGGGTGGCTATTGGACGTTTTCAAGCAGGGAAAGAGCATGAACTGATTTGTATGTGTGTGTGTATGTGTGTGTTTTCATCATTTAGACATTTAATCCATTTTACCCATTTAATAAATGGGTAATGAATAATTTATATGGTCCCCCCCCCCGCAACAAGCTTTACTGTTTATTTTCATGCAAATACAAATATATAGTCTTGCTTTCCTACTGTGTTTATATACGGTAGATATCACCCTTATTTTTTCACATGACAATGTGGTTTAGAGATTTTTCCATATCAGTATATAGACAGCTTCATCATTTTCTTTTTTTTAGACCCCTGCATCATATTCTGTTACTGCATGGATCACAGTTTATTTTAGGGTTTCCCAGGTGGTACTAGTGGTAAAGAACCTGCCTGCCAATGCAGGAGACATAAGAACCCTGGGTTCAGTCCCTGGGTTGGGAGGATCCCCTGGAGGAGGGCATGGCAACCCACTCCAGTATTCTTGCCTGGAGAATCCCATGGACAGAGGACCCTGGTGGGCTACAGTCCATAGCGTCACAAACAGTCGGACACAACTGAAGCGACTTAGCAAGCATGCACACTCCTCTTAACAGGTAATATTTTTTTGTCTTTATTTTGCTTTTATGACTCATATTTTTTTAAATAAATAATTCTATACAAATGTCATCTCACACATATGCAGGGTTATTTGTAGGACGAATTCCCAGAAATGAACTTGCTGGATCAAAATGTATATGCATTTACCATTTTGATAGATTTTGCCAAATTGCCCTTCAGAGAGGTTGAACCAGTTTATACCCCACCAGGAATTGTGAAGGTTCCCGAGGCCTCAAACCCCTATCACTCAGTGCATTATCAAGCTTTTGGAACTTTGCCAGTGTGATAGATGGAACATGGTGGTTCCTGTAGTTCTAATTTGCACTACTTAGAAGGAGACAGGCTGAACAGCTTTCCAGATGTTTAACAGCCATTCGAATTCCCTTTTCTATGAACTGTTTACATCCTTTGTCCATTTTTCTTATCTGTCTCTATGAGCTCTTCTTACATGAGGGAGAGTAGTTCTTTGTGGGATGAGTTGCAAGAATTTTTTTCTGGCTTGTCATTTGTGTTTTGACTGCATCTGGTGGGTTGTTTTTTTTTTTTTTTTTCTTTTTCTCTTTCTCTCTCCTTGCCATAAGTTTTCTTTTTTTTTTTTTAACATAGTCAAATTTATCAATCTTTAAAAAAAAAATTTTTTTTTTAGCCACACAGCACAGCATGCATGACCTTAGTTTCCCCAACCAAGAATGGAAACTGTACCCCCTGCAGTGGAACCCGGAGTCTCACCACTGGATGGCCAGGGAAGTCCTCAATCAATCTTTTCTTTTATGGCTTCTGGACATTGAATCACAGTTAGAAAGCCCTTTTCCATATATATATATATATTAGTATTTATAGTTCCACTGTTTATATGTTTTAAATTCCTCCAAATGTTCTCCTGTATGTCTCATTTGCTGTTCTCTCTAGCAAAGCTTCATTTCATTCATTTTAACTGTTGCATAGTATGTCATTATTGACCAATAAAACCACTTTTCCCCCTAGCTCCCCTAATAGCTAATTTAGGTTGCCAGTAATTTTTCATTATTATACTCCATGCTATAATGAACACCTTTATATGTATCTCCTTACGCTTACTTGCCAGAATTTCTTTGGAGTGTGTATCTAGAAGCAGAACTTCTGTCAGTCTCTGGATGTAAAACAGTATCTGACTCTGGCTTTAGCTTGTATTTCACTGTTCTGTCTCTAGAGCAGGCATCTTTTCATGTTTAAGGTCCCCTCGGATTACCTCTGCTCGCAGAAATGCTTTCCAAACCCTTTAGTCCTTTTTCATTGGGGTGATGGTCTTTTTTTTTTTTTTAACTTATCGATCTGTAGGAATTCTTTATAAATTCTGGATGTAATTTCTTTGTTAGATTGATTGTGAGTATTTTCTCTGGCTTGTCGCTCGTCTTTTTCCTTTGTGGGGCCCTTTGTCATAGAAGGATACTCAATTGTGATGTATTAATAGTACAATAGGCTAATCTTTTCCTTTATGCCTTTCATGCCTGGTTTAGGAAATCCCTTGCTCTCCAAGATCATAAAGATATTCTTTCATATGTTCTTTTAATCATTTTAGAGTTTGAGGGAAAAAAAATTCTTTTGAAATCTAAATGAAGCCCAAGGAGATGGAGGTGCTTTTATGTTCTCTGAAACTGGGCATGGGCTCAGAAAGTGGAAGGACCGCTCTCAGCTCTGACCATCCTGCAGCCTCTCGCTCAGGGCAGTATTACACCTGCGGCCATACGGGCTGATTGACTACGGCCAGGCTCCAGGCTGTTTAGACCCCAGACTCAGATGATCTCTCACTGCCTTTGATCAAGACTCCTCATCCCCGCCTGTGACCCTGGGGTGTAGCTGCAGCCACAGCGTCTCCCTCTGGCCCTCGTCACTCTGCTCAGAGCACTGCTGCTGGCTCAGAGGATGCAATGGGGGAGAGGCAGACACAGCTGTTTTTCCTTTTTGAGACCGTGACAATTGTCTGATTGCTTCAGACACCTGCTGCAACATAATGCCCTTGGCTAATTGGCTTTCCCTGTTGCGGACATGGTGGCCTTTCCTCCAACCCGGGGGTGATATTTGGAGCTGTGTCCGTCTCCTGGGAGTTGGGGTATTTTTGCATCTCAGCAGAGAATGAACTGAGCCCAGCTTTGGAATGTCAGCGCTCTGTTCAGGAGCTGGGCTGGCAGCGGGCAGCAAGTGGGTTGGACGTGAGAGTCCTCTGACCTTCCCACGGGAACTTTCCAGCGACTTTCCCATCTAGGGTCAGGTCATTTTAGGATTTTCCTGGGCCGCTGGCACTGTTACTTTGTAAGGCCCCATGCACATCCTGTTGCTGCTACTGCTGCTAAGTTGCTTCAGTCGTGTCCGACTCTGTGTGACCCCATAGATGGCAGCCCACCAGGCTCCCCAGTCCCTGGGATTCTCCAGGCAAGAACACTGGAGTGGGTTGCCATTTCCTTCTCCAATGCATGAAAGTGAAAAGTGAAAGGGAAGTTGCTCAGTCGTGTCCGACTCTTCGTGACCCCATGGACCGCAGCCTACCAGGCTCCTCCGTCCATGGGATTTTCCAGGCAAGAGTACTGGAGTGGGGTGCCATCGCCTTCTCCGTCACATCCTGTTAAGCAGAACAAAATGCCTCCCCATGGCTCAGTAGATACAATCAGAGGCAACCATGAGAATTCAGAGGCAGATGGCTAGTGGACCTAACATTATATGTATTTTTTTATGGTTATTTATTTCTGGCTGTGCTGGGTGTTTGTTGATGCGCTCAGGCTTGCTTTCCTCTAGTTGTGGTAAGCTGTGGCTCCTTTTTGTTGCAGTACGTGGACTTCTCACTGCCATGGTTTCTCTTGTGGAGCACAGGCTTTAGTACTTGGGGCAAACAGGCTTAGTTGCCCCAGGGCTTGTGGAATCTTCCTGAACCAGGGATCGAACCCGTGTCCCTTGCATTGCTAGGTGGATTCCTATCCACTGTAGCAGCAGGGAAGTCCCTAATATTATATTTTGTAGATATTTTCATTAAATGTTAATTTCATTTTCTACTGTTTTCTTTTTATATTTTGGAGTCGGTATTGGCCTCAAACATCTTTATGCACCCTTGAAACATTTAGGGACTTTGGGCTTTGGCCTTTGGCGTTCTTTGATAAAAACTGCCCATCCCCCAGCTTTCCTTCCTAAGATGAGATTTGCCAAGCCCACTGCCAAGCCCACAGAATCCCCAGACACTCACTGAGCACTCACTTGTGTATTAAATCACAAACTGCTTCCAAACCCTCCTGTGTGTAACATCAAGGGATATTTGTAGAGATTCTTTGTCTTCTCAGCAGAATCAAGGAGCATTTGCTGGACTCCCTTCATCTGTGCAAAATTTGGAATGTGTTCTGAATCCCCTCCTACATATAAAATCAAGAGATATTTGCAGACTGCTCCCTCCTCTGTGTGAAATCAAGGAATATTCACAGAACACCCTCCTATCTGTAGCATCATTAACTGCACACAGAGTTTCCTGTGTTTGGTGCCATGCAATCTTTACAGAGCATCCGTGTTCTAGGTAGAGTCTGGGAAATGAACACCTTTCTCCAAGTAGAATAATTAATTGCTTGCAGATCCCTCTCTGGGATAACCAACAGTTTGCAAAACACCTTGGAAAATCAAGGGAGAGTGACACTGCTCTTTTCTATTTATAGAATTATGTAATATTTGTCTCTTCCCAGGTATGAAATCATAAAATGTTTACAGAGCTCTTGCTGTGTATAGAATTTTAGGGTGTTTGATCAACTTTTCCTTCCTGTATATAGAATTATGGACTGTTTTTGAGGAACATTCCTATATATACAGAATCATGGAATGTTTGCAGAGCCCCTTTTTGTGGTTTGAATCTTGTACTGTTTGCAGAACACCTGCTTCTATAAAATCATTGGATATTTGCAGAGCCTCATTGCTTATCGTTATGGAATGTCTATAGACCTTACTCTGGAGAAGACAATGGCACCCCACTCCAGTACTCTTGCCTGGAAAATCCCATGGATGGAGGAGCCTGGTAGGCTGCAGTCCATGAGGTCGCTAAGAGTCGGACATGACTGAGTGACTTCACTTTCATTTTTCACTTTCATTCATTGGAGAAGGAAATAGCAACCCACTCCAGTGTTCTTTCCTGGAGAATCCCAGGGACAGGGGAGCCTGGTGGGCTGCCGTCTATGGGGTTGCACAGAGTCAGACACGACTGAAGCGACTTAGCAGCAGCAGCATAGACCTTCCTCATCTGTATAAACTCAAGGAATGTTAGCTGAAACCCTGTCTCCTGTGTAGAGTCATGGAATGTTACCTAAGCACGCTCCTCAGTATAGAACTTGACCTATTTCCTCTCCATCCCCACTTACACCTTGGAGGGAGTAAAGAGATAAATGGCCAGGTCATGGTTGTGGGGGGGTCTTGAAGGTCAAATGAAGATTATACTTTCTTCTGTGAGCTAGAGAGAGCCACTAAAGTTTTTTTGATAAAAAGAGTGACATGATGAAAACTATGTTCCAGGAAGTTTAATATACTGAAGGAAATAAATGGGATAAACTTAAAGGTGGTAGCTTAAAAAACATTTTTCAAAGCAAAGTAAAAATTAAAGTACTGATGCATTTCTACTAAGTGTGATAACCTGTAGTAAACACTTTGATACATTAAAAACTCATTCTCTGTTGTAGGGGTTAGCAAACTACAACTCATGGGCCAAATCTGGCCCACTGCCTATCTTTGAAAATAAAGTTTTATTGGAACACAGCCACATACCTATGGCTGCATCCGTGCTACAACAGCAGAATTAGGTGGCTGTGATGGAGACTGAATGCACTGCGAAACTAATAATATTTGTTACCTGGCCCTTTACAAAAGAAGTTTGCTTATCCATGCTTTAGAGGGAAAAGAAATACCTTGAAACATTTTTAAAATGATTAAATGAAAGGGGTAATTGTTTGTTTTCTTACAGCAGAGTCAGTTGAGTTCATAAACAGTTTTATTCGTTTAACCGATAGTTGCTAAAAATCTACCATGTGCCAGGCCCAGTTTTAGGCACAAAGAATGCAAAGATGAAAAAGAGACATTTTCTTGTCCTCAAGGAAATGTATAATCTAGCCATAACCATCACATAACTCATACAAAACCAGCTGTGTGACCTTGGGCAGGTTCCTTAATCCTTCTAGACTTAAGTTTCTTCTTCTGTGAATGAGGGTGATAATATCTACCTCAAGGTGTTGTTGTAAGGATTAAGTAAGTTCCTGTTTTACACGGTGCTTAGAATAGCACCTGATACAGAGTAAGTGCCATTTAAGTACTTGTTTTATTATGTACACACACGGGCATATACACCCACATGCTCTTATGTGCATATAAAACAGTGTGACTGGTGCTCTCATAGAAGTGTCTGACTAGTCTACATGGGAGAATTTTATGTCAGGATGTAGTTGAGGAAATAGAAACCACTCCAGTTATTTTAGTCAGAAACAGATTAAAAAAAACCAGATATTTATTTATTTGGCTGCACCGGGTCTTCCTCGCAGTATGTGGAATCTAGTTCCATGACCAAGGATTGCATCCGAGGCCCCTGCATTGGGAGCACAGAGTCTTAGCCACTGGACCACCAGCGAAGTCCCAAAAAAGGATCTGATACAGGATTTTGGTGCTTGCAAAAATGCCAGGAGGGCGGGAAGAGTGGTCAGGGTGACTTAATTTTAAGGTTCTTCCGCCACATGCTTCAGAAGTCACCAAACTGCTATTGCTCCTGCCATCACCACCCACCTCCGACTCCTCGCGCCCTCCAAACCGGGGACTAGGTGGTGGACTCCACTGCCCATACTCCTCCCCTCTTCTAGGACTGGCTGGCCAGCTGTCACAGCCACAGGGAGAGGACCACTGCCTCCCTTTCACCCTTCAGATTTCACGCAAATACATCTAGTTGACAGAGCTTAATGTGCCATTGACTTCCTTGTTGCAGGAGAGTCTGGTAAATGTCATTTCAAGCTTTTGAGCCTCTTGCAATAGAAGGAGAGGGAAATCGAGGTCAAGAGCACCCATCTGAGTATCCAGACCCAGAATTCTGGGAGATTTCATGACAGGGAAACAAATTTGAGCTGGGTCTCAAAGGATGAAGAGAGATGAGAACCCAAGGTTTCCAGGAAGCAGAAACAGAGCGTGTAGAGTCATGAAGGCATAAGAAAGCTTAGTAGAGTCCACAGCTATCTGTTGCTGTCACTACTCAGCATCTATTCCACTGGAGCAACTGCACAGTTGGTCTGCCTTTGGTGAGTCACCCTTTTCCACTATCAGCCACATGGTTCATATGAAGCTCCTCTTGCTCCTTGGCTCTAGGGGTGGGCATGTGACCAGGTCCAGCCAATCAGCACCCTCCATCCCCTTAGTCACAGCAACTGGTTCAGGGATGATCATGTGACTGAAAGCAGGCCAATTAGACTTGATCACAAATACTCTTTTTTTGGGTGCAGATCCCTTAGCTGTGGGGACCACCTTCTCAGGGGCTGGTCAACAGATGAATATGATGAAGCCAACTCAAAGGAAAGCAGAGCTAATATATGGAGAGAAATTGTGTGCTGATGATATTACCCTGAGCCCTTGGATTCAGCTATGCCTGAAGCCATGTAAACTTGCCTCAGACCATTATAGTCATGTAAGGCAATAAATTCCTTTTTCCTTTAAGCCAGTTTGAGTTGAAAGTCCTACTTATACATTAGGTCAAGAGAGTAGTTTACTAGTATCAGAGTCACTACACTGAAGATTTTACAGCAGCATTATTTATAGCAGCCTCCAGCTAAAAACTACCCAAATTCCTGATAACAGCTGATTGGATAAGAAACTGTGGAATACTATTCAGCTGTTAAAATGAATGACTTTCAACCTCACTCCTCAGTATGATTGAATCTCAAATATAATGCTGAACAAAAGAAGTCAGACATAACAGAATATGCTCTATGATTCTACTTACACAAGTGAGAACCAGTGATGTCCTCTTTCTTAAGTGCTTGTTCAATGGGTATAGTCAGTTTTAAAAATTCAGTGAGCTATACATTTGTGATATGTGTACGTTTCTGTGTGTGTGTTATACTTCAATTGAAAACAAAACGGAAAAACCTCAGCAGGTAGAAAACTGAGGGGACAGGGTTGGGGGAGCGAATGGCAGGCCAGGACTAGGTGGATTCGTGACTGAAATTATGTCATCAGGACTCAGTTTCTCTTTGTTACTCTTCACATGCTGGCTTGATCCCTAGGTGCCACATGTTGACAAAATGGCTGCCATTGCTCCGGCCTCACAACCTTTCATATTTATGTCTAGCATGGCGGGGAAAGTCAGCTCTCCAAAAGCACAAATTTAAATGTCTAGGAATTGAGTCTCATTGGCTCTGATGGGTCTACCCAACGCTGAACCAATTATTACTACCAGAGGAATACAATAGTCTGACTAACCAGGCTAGCTCACCTAACGAGTCAGAAATGGAGTCCAGAGTTCAGAGAACCCAACAGACTGAAAGCAAGAGGAGGAGGAAACTGGAGCTGTTGCAGAAGTAAATGGATGTTAAATAGCTAAAAAAAAAGTTCAGTAAATACTGGTACTTATACTTCTCCTCCTCCTCCTCTGCTTTCTTCTCGTAGCATTTAGAAAAAATGCCTGGCACCTACTTTGATAGATGTAAATCACTTCTGTCACTGGACACTCGGAAGCGACCCAGGCATGCCCTAGGCCAGGCCGTTCAGGGTAGGAAAAAAAGCATCAGAATATAGAAAGGGGGAATGAATCAGTCTTTTGATGGCAAAAAGTGCTCTATAGAATCAATGCTACTGGAGGACTTCTGCTAACTTGTTATGCCAGCTCCTCCTGTCTTACTCTCTTTCTTCAGAGGGATTTCATGGCAGAGGGACAGAACCCTGGAACAATCTCATCATAGAAACTGTGGGTGAGGCAGGAAGTCATGAAATCCTTGTTCACTGCTGCAGAGAGTGTAAATTGGCACACCCGTTTCAGAGAACAATTTGGAAATAGTTCATCAGAAGAGGTGCATTCCTACTGCTCAGCAAGCTGCACTCACATGAATGTGCTCTGGAGAAAGTCTTGCCCTAGTGCGCAGGGCACACGCAGAGCGGCACTGTTATAGAGCCTGTTGCTGCAGCAAACCACCCTAGACGTCACGGTGTAAACGAGGATGACTTGACAGCTGGGGGCTAGACTGTCTGAAGGCTTGCTCTCTCCAGGATCTCACGACTGATGCTGCCTGGCAGTGGGGACCTCTGCCAGGGCCTTGACCAGGGCACCTGGACATGGCCTCTTTACATGGCTGGACTTCCTCAGTGTGGTAGCTAAAGGCTCCCAAGGTGGGTGTTTCAACCAACACATCAGAAGCCGCATTTCCTCAGAAGTTATGAGCCCTGTCATTTCCACTTCTTTTTCTTGGCTACAAGTGATTCACAGTCCCAGCCAGATTCAAAGGAAGGCAAATTAAAGAAAGTTCCAGAAGAACACGGGAGTGGGAAATATTGTTGGGGCTGCCTTTGTGAGTGGCATTCTGCCAGAGATGCTCATTGCAGCTATGTTTATACTGGGCCACCATCCCTTATCCAAACCCCCTGGGGTCTGATGTGGTTTGCAATTTTGTAAGAATCTCAGAATTTTGAAAGGTAATATGGTATATACACTGAACATTTGCATTACACCCTTTGAGAGGACTGGGTCAACCTCTAAGTAAAAATCTATTTCCTCATATAGGAACATAGGAATATTCATATTAAGTGTGATAAAGACTACAAATAGCTTTCTGTCTAGTAAGGTAAGTTTTGTCACTAGTTCAAGTCAGGTTGAGTTTTACTGCCAAATAAATTATGAAGAAACATTTAAGTTTTAGAATTTTTAGATTTAGAATTGTGGCTTAGGATCTATGGACCAGTAATAGCAAAAAAAAAAAAAAAAAAGAAACAACAAAATAAACATCATTAAGAAATGAATAAACTCCTGCCACATGTTTCATTGCAGCTGTATCTTATAAAAACATGTCGAGAGAAAGCAAATTGCACAAGCGTTTATTCGTGATCAGCTAGGATAAGCCAGGTTGCAAGTGTGCACGCACAGTCACTCAGTTGTGTCCAATTCTCTGAGATCCTGTGGACTGTAGCCCACCAGGCTCCTCTGTTCATAGGATTTTCTAGGCAAGGATACTGGAGTGGGTTGCCATTTCCTCCTCCAGGGGATTGAACCTGACCCAGGGATTGAACCTGTGTCTGCTGAGGCTCTTGCGTAAGCAGGCAGATTCTTTACCACTGAGTCATAAGCCTGATTATATTGAAGTAAAGCGAATAGCCCCTGGGACTTCCCTAGTGGTCGGGTGGCTAAGACTCTGAGCTCCCAATGCAGGGGACCCGGGTTCAATCCCTCGTCAGAAAAATAGCTCCCACGTGGCGCAACTAAGAGTTCTGCATGCTGCAAGAAAGATCGAGGGTCCTGTGTGCCATAACCAAGACCCAGCACAGCCAAATGAATAAATAAATAGGTATTAAATAAACAAAATCAAAGTAAACCCAAATAGCCCCTGTATCTCAGAGGCTTAAAAGAAAGTCTTATTTCTTGCTCAGGTTATATGTTCATCCCCGCCCGGTGGGCTCGGGGGAGTTTTTTCCTCTCTTTGGGACTCAACCAGTAGGGCCGCTGGTCTGTGGAGCACTGTGGTGGAGGGGCGGGAGGACCCACTGGCTCTTAAAGCTGCTGGCAAGAAATGATGTCTGTTTCTTCTGCTCTGTGCCTCAGTTTCTTCTGGAAGGGCTGATGGACTACCTAGCTAGAGCTTACCAGGGGGAACCTCCCAGTCAGGGTTTCCTCAGCAGGGGTTTCTGGCACCACAAGTAATCGATGCCAAGACTCCTGGGGCCTGGAAAGCAGTTAGGACATGTCAGCGATCTTTATCTACTCACTGCCCCTGGGAGGGTGAACTCAGCTGTCACCGCTGTGTAATGTTATCACGCCACTGGTGATTAGTATTTATGGATTAGGCAATGGTTTCCTCAGGGCAGGTGCCTGGAACAGGAGAGCTTGAGGGGTTGGGGAGGGCATGGTGCTATTTCTGGCTGGCTCAGACGGTAAAGCGTCTGCCTGCAATGTGGGAGACCTGGGTTCGATTCCTGGGTCGGGAAGATCCCCTGGAGGAGGAAATGGCAATCCACTCCAGCACTCTTGCCTGGAAAATTTCATGGATGGAGGAGCCTGATAGGCTACAGTCCATGGGGTCGCAAAGAGTCAGACACTAGCATGTGAGGCCCAACTGACACTCTCCTGGAATTTCTCCAGGGACCCCCAGGCCCCACCGCCCTCCACCTTTCTTTAGGTCACTCCTTTCCTCCAAAACCTTCAAGGGCTCCCTATGGCCCACAGAAAAAAAAGTACAGGACTGTAAGAACAGGACAGTTCCCATTGACTGAGAGCCTGCGACACGCCAGACTCTTAACAGACACTCTCTCAAATCCTCACAGCAACCCCAGGAAGAAGGAGCTAAGATTCTCATTTTACAGACGTGGACGTGGAGGCTCTGAGAGGTACAATGACTTGCTAAGGTCATGCAGTCAGGGTCAAAAAGAGGCAGAACTGGTTGGTCACAAGATCTTTCTGACTCCGAGGCCTCTGCTGAGCTACAGGGTCAGGGCCCATTTTCCTTGGAGGAACCAGCTGCTCCAGGCAGGCTGGCCTCCCCTCCCTGCCCCTCGAGCAAGTAGGTCTCAACTCCCTTTCAAAGGCCACCTAGAATCTCACAGGCCACCTCCCCAGACTGCTGTTGTGGGAGTCCTGCATCGTGCTGCAGTTACTCACTGTCCTGTCCACCGCCACCGGCTGCAGGCACCTTCTCTTAGTCACTTGTGCATTCGTCATGCCCAGATGCGTTCTTTGCACATCTGCTATTAATTCAGCCCTCCTTCAACAATTATTGAGCACCTACCCATTGGAAAGTGAAATTGCTCAGTCATGTCCAACTCTTCGGGACATGGACTGTAGCCTATGAGGTTCCTCCATCCATGGAATTTTCCAGGCAAGAATATTGGAGTGGGTTGCCATTTCCTTCTCCAGAGGATCTTTGCAACCCAGGGACTGAACCCGTGTCGCCCGAAATGCAAGCAGGTGCTTTTACCGTCTGAGCCACCAGGGAAGTGGCTCATCGGGTAAATCTGCCTGCAGGAGGCACAGGAGACAAAGGGTTCGATCCCTGGGTCGGGCAGATCCCCTGGAGGAAGAAATGGCAATCCACTCCAGTATTCTTCCCTGGCAAACCCCATGGACAGAGAAGCCTGGTGGGCTGTATAGTCCATGGGGTCCCAAAGAGTCGGACACGACTGAGTGCTGACGCACGCTGTGTGCCAGGCCCTGTGCTGGGTGCAAAGATTCAGCAGAGAATGAAACAAAATCTCTGACCTCATGGAGCTTATGTTCCAAGAAAAGGAGCAAATAAAGACATACATGTGGTGTCAAGGATGAAAATTAACATGAAGAAAAAGAAACTGGGTAAGGAGATAAAGAGTTCTGGGTGCGAGAAGAAAAATATTTTAGAGGAAAATCTCTTGGAGGAGGTAACATGTGAGCAGAGACCAGAAAGCAGTGAGCTTGTTTGACACAGAGACTGGATAGTGAATGAATGAATGAATGCTTGAGTGAGTTGGAAACCTGACTTGGAGATGAAAGGAGGTGTGGAGGAAAGATTTTACCATCTTTCCCCCCTCCTTCCATTTGCAAAAGTAACCAATCAATGCTCTGTTATTTCAGATGAATCTGGGTGGAGATTGGTCATCAGTATATAGTCCAGATGTGGGAGGGTCTCCCTATCTCTTTTCACGGGGAACAGGGGAATTCCTTGCCCACCTAGGCTAGGGTAGAGATAGATGGTAAGGGAATCCATCTGTGGAGGACACTTGTTCTGAGTCAGCTAGATCCCTGCCACTCACTTCCTAACTGGAGCCCGTTTTGGATCTGACTCTTTGCAACCCCATGGATCATACACCATCAGGCTCCTCTGTCCATGGGATTCTCCAGGCAATACTGGAATACTGGAGTGGGTTGCCATTTCCTCCTCCAGGGGATCTTCCCGACCCAGGGATCTAATGTCTCCTGCATTGGCAGGCAGGTTCTTTACCACTAGCACCACTTGGGAAGCCCACAGAGAGGCCAGACCCTCTTTTTCCCTGTCCCAGCATGGTTAGAGGTACTCAAGTCCCTGAGATCTTTCCACCTAGCAGCATTCTGAGGAAGTCAGTCCTATGAGTATCATTTACCAACATGCAATGATGCAGGGACGGGTTCCAAAGGATTAATCCAAGGATGGTTATTGATTCCACTCACAAATGCAGGGGCACCTCTTCCCTCAGCTTCCAGAACACCCAGCCTCCAACCTCTCTGACTCCTTGGCAGAGTCACAATTTCCTGCTCTGCCATTCAAGGTACACTTCCTCCAGGCTCGGCCCTAGACGTTCCCTTTTTTCCTCTGAACCAGCAGCCAATGTTGTATCAAGGTGTGGTTTTAATCTGCATTTTTCAGATGACAAATAAATGCAAGCATCTTTTCATGTGCTTATTGGCCATTGGCATATCTTCTAGCTATTTCCTTCTTTCTTTCTCTTTGGCTGCACCGTGGGGCAAGTGTGATCTTAGTATCCAGAATGAATCCATGGCCCCTGCAGTGGAAGTGTGGAGTCTTAACCACTGGATCACCAGGGAGGTCCCAAAGATATTTTTTAAACCCAGGGGGAAATTTGGGAATTACTGTTGTTGTCCAGTTGCTAAGTCATGTCCACATCTTTGCAGCCCCACGGACTGCAGCACACCAGGCTTCCCTGTCCAAATTTGGGAATGGACTGGATATTACAGTTCACTGTAGTATAACTGATCATTTTCTTAGGTGTAATATTTTTGTGGTTATGTAGGAAAATGTACTTTTTCTTAGGATTTCCTGTGGAAGTACTGAAGCATGAAGTACCAATAAGGCAGCAACTAAAATAATTCAGAAAAAAAAAACTACATGTGAATATAGATAAATCTGAAAAAATAGGGGGAGGGGCAATATAGGGATGAGGGAGTGGGACGAATAAACTACTGGATGTAAGATAGACTCAAAGGTATATTGTACAACATGGGGAACAAAGCCAATATTTTGTAATAACTGTAAATGGAAAGTAACATTTACAAATTGTATACAAATAAATTTGTTTTTAAATCTGGAAAAAGAACAGTCCAGGAGGAGAGTGTACAGTTGTTCCTTGTACTAATCTTTGAACTTTTCTGTGTGTTTGTAAACATTCATTAAAGACAGAGTTAGGAGGGAGGCAGCATTGCATGGTCCAAACAAAAGAAATGGCAGGTCAGATTATTCCAGTTAGTTTGAGATTTCTGATCTAAGGCCTCACCTCTGTATCTCACTTACCCTGCAGTACATCCCTATAGGATGGGCATCCACTGGGCCCATTTCACAGGTAGTGAATAGAGGCTCAAAGGGTGAAGTGACTTGCTCAAGGTCACACAGCCAGTTGAGACCAAGTTAAGATTTGAATTCACTTCTGTCCGAGTCAAAATGTTTGCTTTTCTTTTTTGTTGTTCAAGCCTCTTCTCTCTCATCCAATTTCTCAGGGGTATTGCTCAGCTGAGAACTAGTGTGCATGTATTACTCTAATTCTCACAACAATCTGATGCAGTCCTTACTGATAATATCCACCATTTTGCAGAGAGGCAGAGAGGTTAAGTAACTTGCCTAAGGTTATGTTCAGCTAAGAATGCAGGAGACAGGAGTCAATGAACCAGGACAGTCTGACTCTAGAGCCCTCATTTAAAGAGCCAAAGAAACACTGTGAAAAGTATAAACCACTTTAGGAATACAAAGCAGGATAACTGTTGGTTTTCACAGAATCCCTGCAAAGTCTTTTCTTCCTCTGACTGCTCTGGCATTCCAAGGGGATACTTGGCTCTGCAGTTCAGCTAGCGGCCCACTGAGGCTGAGGCAGGTTCTACTTTGCCCTGACACTGATAGTAAAGCATTGCTTGGATATGGCCGCATACTATCCCACACAGGAGGATACCAATTTGTCTTCAGGATAGGAACTAGGGTCCAGATGGAATGCTGAGGCACTTAAAATCTACAATCTACTGGTCAAAGGTGGAGAAGGCAATGGCAACCCACTCCAGTACTCTTGCCTGGCAAATCCCATGGACGGAGGAGCCTGGTGGGCTGCAGTCCATGGGGTCGCTAGGAGTCGGACACGACTGAGCGACTTCACTTTCACTGGTCAAGGGTACCTTGAGGGATGGATCATTTTTAAAAGATTTTATTTATTTATTCATTTCTGGCTTATGCGGGCTTTCTCTAGTTGCGGCGAGATGGGGCTTCTTACTGCTGTGGTTTTAGGGTGCGGGCTCAGCAGTTGTTGTGCACGGACGGGCGTAATTACCCCACAGCACGTGGGACCTTCCTGAACCAGGGATCAAACCTATGTCCCCTGCATTGGTAGGTGGATTCGTAACCACTGTCCCATCAGGGAAGTCTGAGTCATTTTTTATTTAATCCCTTACTGCAAGGCTTGGGTGGATTGCTTCTCCATCCAGGAGCCTCACTCTTCATTTGTACAATAGGAATAATAAGAGCACACATCTCAAGGTTGTTGGGGGTGAATTAATGAGGTAAGTAAAGGCCAGTGTCTCTGAAAGGCAAGTCTTCCCTTTGATGACTGTTATCATTAAGCTCCTTAGGAGTCTTTGGGATGTGGAATCTGCCCAGAGCTACAACCTGTCCTTGGATTTTATCCATGCTGGTCTTGAGTCAACCTGGGGTCAGATCAAGCTTTTTTAACCTCAGGGCTTTGGCAACTGCTGTTCACCCTTTGATTTGACTCCTTAGGGAGGGCTTCCCTGACGTTAGTCCCCCTCAAACATATTCTCCTATTTTATTGTGTTCACATCACTTATCAGTACCTGACATTATGAATTGATCTTTCTTTTCTCCTCCCATTTGAGAGAGATTTTGCCTGTTTTGTCCTATGTAGCATCCCGAGCGCCAAGACATGCTCACTCACCCGTCTGACTTGCAATAAACGGTAAACCGAATGGATGATTGAATGAAAGTGTGTACTTAGCCCCCGTGCCTACAATCCCTACTCTCCTGTCGCAGTGGGTGACCAACGTCAGACATTGCAGACTGCCCTGGGCTCCCAGGTTGGGGGCGTCCGACGGGCACTTCAGCGACGCTCCCCAAAATCCAGGGCGGCGGCCGTTCCGGTGAGAGGGGCTGTCGCCATTTGGCGACGTTCCCCGCGGGCCGCCGCGGGGGGCCGCACGGCGTGGGGAGCGCGCGGTGAGCGCGCGCGCGGGTCTTTTGCGACGGTGCCCGGCGGCGCTGGCCCCGCCCCCGGCCCGCCCCCGCGGCCCGCCCCGCCCCGCCCCCGCCGCTGCGCTCTCCGCCGGGCCGCTCAGGCCCCCGCCCGCTTCATGTGGCCGGGCCCGCGGCGGCCGGCGGCTGGGAGGGCGCGGCGGCGGCAAGAGGTGGCCGGCGAGGCCGGGGAGGCGGAGGCCAAGGCCCGCGCGGCGGCGGCGGCGGCGGCGGCGGCCCGGGAGGCGGCGGACGGGGAGCGGCGGGAGCAGGCCCGGCCCGGCGCCCGAGCGGCGGCCCGGCTGCAGCATGCGCGTCCGCCGGGGGCTGCTGCGGCTGCCGCGCCGCTCGCTGCTCGCCGCGCTCTTCTTCTTCTCGCTGTCGTCTTCGCTGCTCTACTTCGTCTATGTGGCGCCGGGTATAGGTAGGAGCGGGATCCGGGGCCCCGGGGTGGGGGGTGCCGTTCTGATCTCCTGGGGGGGGGAACTCCGGGAACCCACCGCCCCGCCCCGGGGGACCCCGGCTTTCGGAGGACACCCGGCTGGGAGGCGACTCGGAGCCTGGCGCTAGGAAGACCAGGGGGAATCCGGCCCGATCCTCGGGAGACCCCCCCTCCCCCCGCCACACGCCGGGCCCTCGGGGGATCAGGACCTTCCCGCCCTCTGAACCCCGACGGGCTCCGGAGCCCCCATCCCCCCGTCAGCCTCCCGCCCACCCCCTGCCCTCCTTCAGCCCCATCTCCCCGCGCTAACCCTACGGTGCCTTCGCGCGCGCGCACACACACACCGACACACACACACACACACACACACACACACACACACCCTCTTCGTGCTGGGACGCCCCCTGTTCTGGCCCTGGCCTCCCCAGAACCCCCACTTCCCGCTGCTCGCCTCGAGAGCTCCCGCCCCGGGGTCTCCTCCAGCCCCGGTTCCCGGCATTCCGCGGACCTCGAACCCCCCCCGCAGCCCGCCCGCCCCTCCCCGCGGAGCCCGGGTGCTGGGGTCTCCCGGAGTCCCACCATCCCGGTTCCCATCCATCCTTCTCTCCGCTCGCCGGCGACTCTACCGTTTCCTGCTCGCTCCCCCCCACCCCCCCCGCCCTTTCTTCCCTCCACTTTCCCGGGTTACATCCTCCTCCTGGTCCTCCGCCCCAACGCACACATCCTCCTCCGAATGGCCAGATCCCTTTCCTCGCCGGGGGCCATCCTCCCGCTCCCCCCGAGTTCCACCCCCCCATTCAATCTGCAAGCCCCGGAGCGTCCCACGCCGCCACTCCATCCCCTCCCCTGCCCCGCCTACCCCCAAGGGCACACCCTTGTCATTCCCGCTCCCCGCCCTCCTGCCTATCTTTCCCCAGCCCTCACCACCCCTCTCTGGTCCTCAGCCAGTTTCTTCTCAGCTGAAGTCTTGGGGGAAGGGGTGCTGTTGTGGCCTCTTCCTTTCTTCCCTTCTTTCACTTCTGGCCTCTCTGGCGTTAAGGGTAGAAGGGGACCTGTTCTGGGGTCGGGGCGGGGGTGGACGGCCCTAGAGGAGGGGCTGTGACGAGGGCCTTGGGGAAATGGTGCAGGTGGGAAGGAGGAGCGTGGAGAAAAGATGGAATGGATGCTGATTCTTCTCTCAAAGGCTTAGCCTTTAAAGGAAAGGCAGCTCTGGAGAAACTGAGCCCTGCCCAAGTAAAGGCTGTCTAAGACCACAGAGCAGACATCAGGGAGGAGAAGAAAGATACCAGAGGAAGTAGCAGCGTGAGGGTTAAGGTCAGGGAACTTGGAGGTCAGACTTGGATTGTGGTCCCTGCCCAGTATGACCTTGAGCAAGTTACTTAGCCTCAGCTTTTCTCCTCTGTAAAATGGGGGTGTGCATTAGGATGAAAAAACCTCGTAGGGTTTTAAAGCTGGAAGTAGATAAATACCCTTTTAAGGTACTTACCATTGTACTTGATGCTTGGAGAGTTTTAAAAGAAACAGCTATTGTATGTAGCTTTTGAGAAAGAAGAGAGTAGATGGAAGGTTTGTATTTGCCTGACTTGGCATGAAAGGTGAGAAATGATCAGAAGATGCTGTTGGAGGTGGGGCAGTTTTGCTCTAAAGAGTCTGGATTATTTGGATGTTAGGAAAGGGTTGATGGTTTAACTAGAGAAAAACCCTTTAGGATTGAAGTAATGATTAGTGCCTTTTTGTTGACCTGTCAACACTGAACTAGCTGAAGAGAGATATTTCCAGATACAGCATAAGATTCTTTCCTGATTTTTTTTTTTGAAGAGCATATTTCATTTGGTTAATATTGATGATTTGAACTGCAAACTCGATCTCGAAAATAGAACAGGTAACATCAGGTTGCTGTGACAGTTGGTGTTTTAGGAGAATCATCTCCCTCTGGGAAGGAACTGTGGGTGGCCTGGTGAGGTAGGAATTTGGGCAGAATAAGAACAGGTGAGTAATTAGGGGAATTAATTGAGAAAAGAGTTCATTAGCATATTGGATATTAGTCTCTAATAAAAATGAGTGTAAAATGATCGATTTGAACCCAGAGGCAATCTTGGAGCCATAAGCCCTTTTGTGAAAGGAACAGGTTTTCTCCTGGTGTTGGTGCATATATCAACTATGTCTAAATGGAAAAATATATCCCACTGGGTTGGTAATCACCCTGTTGATTAGAGAGATTAGAAGCAAAGAGAGATTCTGAAACAAAATGGAACTTATCAACTTAATTAAAAATCTTCGGAGGTAGATTTTTAGGTCACTGGAACCCCAGTGTAAAGCAATGGGCTCTACCACACTTCAATTCCTACCTCACTGGTAACTGAAAAAGATGGAAATCACTGAAATAGTCACTAATTTCTCCTTAAGTATAAGTCTTCTAAAGGGCAGATCAAATTAGGATTCAACTTCTGTTAGTTGGAAAAGGGGAGTGGTGGGAAGGATGTGGAGTGGTTTTCGGATTCTCACATTGAGGAGTTTGGTAGTTTTCTTTATCTTGGCTTTCCTGTTAACCGACTTAATTTTTTAAAATCAGCTTTGGACAGAGTGGCAAATCTTTTCAAAAGGTTAAGGCAAACTAGAGAAAGAGAAGCTTTTTATATGCCTTGGGCTGTGAAGACTTTATTTGAGACAATTATTAAAATAGCTTAGAAAATAATATTAGATGATATTCATGTGAAATTTCCATTTTTGCAGGTCAAAATCAGTTGTATGTCGGCAGTTTGATATAGCTCAACCTAATACATTTTCAACTAATGACAATTCTGTGTTCTGGCATAACGGGAAGTATGAGACTTGTATTTCCTTCCAGGTTTAATTTTTCCAGTCCTGCTTTTGGTTTGCTTTGTATACCCTGTGGCCACGTTGTGCTCGAGGGTTAAAGGGAAGTCCTTAATCCAAGAGTGTGTTACAGCTATACTTGGAAATAGGCAGACTTGAATTTGAGATGTGAGAAAAATCACATTAGTTATAAATATTTTAAAGTTGCTCACATGTAATATAGCCCAGCTACAGTTTCAGCATAACTATTGTTGATATTTTTGAGATCTAACGCTGGCTCTCAATATCAGTGACCCATATAGTCTGAGAGTGAAGGGAAATTTTCCTGGGCTGGGGGGTCATCTGAAATGGGGGTTCCTGGTACCATTTGACTTAGAAAATTGGATGTGAGGAGGATCACTAAATAGGGCTATAATGTGTTTGTAACAAATACAGAGTGCTCTTAGCTACTTTGATATCCCCATGCTGATCCGGTTTAAGTAATTTAAAAATACGGCTCCGTTGGCCATTATGTTTTTGTTATTAAATCAAAAGTAGTGTTTTAACATCAGCAGCTTAAAAGTAGAAATGAAAAGGATGGGGCAGAAGTGTCCAGGAGGTGGGGGTTTTGAAAAAGGAAGAGGAAAGGAATGTGGTTAGGAAAGTGCATAGGTGCCTCTTCTCTGTAGCCCCCTCGCCCCTGCAGCCTGAGTGGTTACTGTTGATTTCATCACTTGTTTCACCTGCACTGTTGAAATATCCCTGTTCCTTTCAGAATTCTGGAGAGAACTTTGGACTTATTTATGATCTTTTAACTTAGAAAAAATCCGAGAGCTCAGAGTACCTCTGTTCCAGTCTGACCGGGTCTTTTAGAAGATAAGTGAACTATTTATGGATGTACATTTGAAGGGCTGATTTTTAAACTCTTATGAAGTTTATGGTGCTGTCACACGGGAAGGTTGTTACAGCAGTTACGCACGTTTGCAAATCGTTTCAGTTACTGAATTTGAGACATGCCTGTGCGTTGTTAGAGCAGTAGTTTATATACTGAGGACATTTTATTAAAGTTCCTCTGTTTAATTTTGCTTTTGATTATTGAGGAAAAGAAAGGAGGAGTGATTTTTCCCTTTGGGCCTGCTTAGTTCCAAGACAAGTTTGATGTATGGTTGGCTTTTGGAAGGCAGAAATCAGTCATTTCAGTCCCACCTGATTTGACCAGATGACCTTGAGCAAGTTCCCTTGATTCTTTGATCTTATCCTTGGCCACAAAACAAAGCTGTTTGAAAAACAAGAACTGCGTCTTAGCCAAACTTCTAGTGAGTTTTTTTGTATAGAAAGTTGATAATTCATGTGCATTCTATATGAGATTTGGACCTAAGATTTTAGGTAAGATACATGTTTTATATAATCAAATGCAACCTTTTCTAGTAACCCCAGGAAAATTTCAGATCCCCTCCTAAGTGTAGTATGAAAATTGTTGTTCTTCCTCACATGCAGGTGGCCTCAAAATGCTTGGGTGCACTTAGTTCCTGAGCTTTTCTGGAGTGAAATAGGCACTGTGAATGTGGGTTATTTAGAGAATTAAAAGGCACCACCCTGTTAAAGGACCTGCTTCTCCCCAGTGGCTGGTTCACTCAGATATTTCCTCTGAGTATTACATTGTATCAGTCTTCTTAGAAGGAAAGCACATTTGGAGAGCAGATTGAGGTTATAAAACTGAACAGCAGCACATTTGACCAGGATTTTGGTAATATTTTATGTCTTCCTGCAGAAGTTTGCTATGTTGGAAACAAAGTCTTAGGTTTGAAGTTGAAGTCTCTTGATCAGTGAAAATGTGCTGGTCCCAGACAGACTTGGGAAGCAGTGTTCAGACAGTATCGGTTGCCATTCCAGGGCCTCAATACTCCAACCAGTAGCTAATTCTGCTCCGACCCTGACATTTCCCCCAGTGAGCTTGACAGGCCAGTGGGAGCTGCCTATAATATGGCAGGAAGGAGGGTCTCCTTGTGTGGCCACGGCTCTTTAGAGCTCTCCAAGACTGTGGAACACCAAAGCCACAGAAGCTGAAGTGCTGCCTGCTGACTTACTTGCTTCCGTGAGAATCTGCCTGCAGTGTAGGAGACCTGGGTTTGATCCTTGGGTCGAGAAGGTTCCCTTGGAGAAAGGGAATGGCTACCCACTCCAGTATCATTGCCTGGAGAATCCCATGGACAGAGGAGCCTGGCAGGCTACAGTCTATGGGGTCCAAAAGTTGGACACAACTGAGTGACTTAACACTAATTTTGCAGCTTTTATTTTTTTAAAGATTTTTCTGGTGTGGACCATTCTTAAAGTCTTTATTGAATTTGTTGCAACCTTGCTTCTGTTCTACCTTTTGGTTGTTTGGCCATGAAGCATGTGGGATCATCTTAGCTCTCTGACCAGCGATCAAACCCGCATCCCCGGCATTGGAAGGCAAAGTTTTAATTATTGGACCACCACGGAAGTCCCAGCAGCTTTTTAGATCATGGAAGATATGTTGTGCACATCCAGATGCACAACAAAGCAAATAGAACTTCAGCAAGTGAGAAGTAGGCAGGCACTGTGATGCTGCAGAGGCCTGCCAGAGAATGAGAGAGACAACTAGTGGTTAACATTAGTCAAGATGAAGGTTCAGTTCAGTTCAGTCACTCAGTCATGTCTGGCCCTTTGCGACCTCCATGGACTGCAGCATGCCAGGCCCCCCTGTCCATCACCAGCTCCCGGAGTTGAAGGCTAATCAGAAGCAGAAGGTTAAACAGAAGCAAACAGATTGGGTGTTGGCTTCAAAGACGTTCAAGGAGATAAAAAGAGGCAGGCCTGTGTACACTATAAGTGAAAGAGCAGTTATTCTTTCAGTTCTGTTCAGTTCAGTTGCTCAGTCGTGTCCGACTCTTTGTGACCCCAGGGACTGCAGCACACCAGGCCTCCCGGTCCATCACCAACTCCTGGAGTTTACTCACACTCATGTCCATTGAAGTCAGTGATGCTATCCAACCATCTCATCCTCTGTCGTCCCCTTCTCCCGCCTGCAGTCTTTCCCAGCATTGGGGTCTTTTCAGATGAGTCAGTTCTTCACATCAGGTGGCCAAAGTATTGGAGTTTCAGCTTCAACATCAGTCCTTCCAATGAATATTCAGGGCTGATTTCCTTTAGGGTGGACTGGTTTGAGTTATTCTTTAGCTTCCAGATTTTTGACTGCTTTTTAAGCCCAGATTGAGTCATTAAGTTGTCCAAAGTTGAGAATTACAAAATATCCCTGAGGCACATAACATTCGATTGAAAAGATAAGGTTAATCATGAGAAACACCTAGAGAAAAATTGAAGATAGTACGTAATGTAATCAACTGATGCTTCCCTTGTAGCTCAGTCAGTAAAGAAACTGCCTACAATGCAGAGAGCCAGGTTTGATTCCCAGGTTGGGAAGATCCCCTGGAGAAGAAAATGGCAACCCACTCCAGTATTCTTGCCTGGAGAATCTCATGGAGAGAGGAGCCTGGCAGGCTACAGTCCATGGGGTTGCAAGAATTGGACATGACTTAGCAAGTGAACCACCACAACCAGCTAATCAACCTCTAAATTCTGTGATACTAGCTGTTGATGAGGTGGAGGTTCAGATATAGGCATTCATTCACTGATTGAATAAGTAGTGTCTTTGGATTGCTGCCCCTCTTGTCAGATATTCTTGGGTATTGGGCAGTCTAGAAATGAGTAAGGAGGAACATTTCTGCCATCCTGGTGCTTTCATTCTGGTGGGACGTTTTTCCCCTTTGTGGTGCTTTTATTCTGTTGGGGAGACGGGCCAATATGCAAGATAATTTTGGATAGTGGTAGGAGTAACTGAGGGTCTATTTTAGACTGAGTGGTTAGGGACAGCTTCATTAAAGAGGTAATATTTGACTTGAAGGGTAGAACTGGCCACTCTCAGGTCTGGAGATTAGGGTGGTGATGGGGGTGTCACGCATATGTGAAGGCCCTGAGGCAGAACCCCTAGTGAAGGTTGACTGCATTTTTATAATGACAGGAAGTGGTAGGAAGTGAGCTTAGAAAGACGGTAGGGGTCAGGCCGCCAAGACCCTCTAGGCCGAGGTAAGGGCCATAGGATGAAGGTGAACTAGAGGCTCAGACAGCAAAGAATCTGCCTCCGATGAAGGAGACCCGGGTTTGATCCCTGGGTTGGGAAGATCCCCTGGAGAAGGGCATGGCTACCCACTCCAGTATTCTGGCCTGGAGAATTCCGTGGACAGAGGAGCCTGGCGGGTACAGCCCATGGGGTCACAAAGAGTCGGACTCGACTAACACTGGAGTTAACTGTTAGACATCAATCAGACCTGGATTTGAGTCAACTCTGACTGAGCAGGCAAACGATTTTCAGTTTTCCCATCTGCCCGATGGAGTATACCATCTTCCTCAGGGTTGCTGTGAGAATTGAGTGGAATATGCATGGAAGGGGGCTTGGCACAACAGTGGATAGGCTCAGAATTGTTATATTTTGTTATAACCATAGGAGATGTCCTACCATAGGACATGTCCTCTTGGCCTAATGCTAGTGCTAAACTCAGAGGAGGGTGGGGCACCAGTCCGACTTGACCAATAACTAGATGGAAGCCTTTATTTCAGTTTTCCCATCTATAAACTGAAGCAGTGAACTCAAGTACAGATGCCAGGGTCCCTCTTAGACCCGAAGTTCCATAGTTCTGAGATGAGTTCTGTCAAGTAAAGATACCCCATTTATTAATTAAAAAGTTCAGACCACTCATTCACTTGGTTTCCCACCTTTAGTGAAATTCTGTGAAGTGTCAGTGTGTAACCATCAGACATGGTTGTAAGTGTGTAACCATCATGAGGACATCTGCCCTGAAAATAAGACTTAGAAATGTTTGCACCAAAGTCTGTCTTTGAAATCATTGTGACAAAGAATGGTCAAAGGGAAAAAACCCTAAAGAATTCTATGGAAATACCTTTGGGATGGTACAGCTTTTTTTTTTTTTTTTTTTAATCTTCTTTCTTTCTTTTCCCCCTTTTTGTCTCCTGGGTAATCCTTTTAAGTTTTAATCTGCTAAATCAGTTTTTTTCCCCTCTAGCTTCACACTTTTGCTTTTAAACATGAAATGGAGCCCTGGACTCATTAGTTTCTGCTCCATCTTCAGTCCTCTAGGTAATTGGATGTTAAATGAAAAATGAATATTACATTTTGACCCAGTAATTCTTTTTAATATTGTGGCTTATAGCGAAGAGCATTCATACCTCCTACTGATCCCAAGCCTGGGAATCACACTGAATAATTTAAAGTGGTGTCTCTTCTCAGATTCCACCCCTTCCCACCCCTTTTGTTAGTTTGAGTGAGTAATTATTAGACTATGAGTAGTGTTCCGCCTCCTTCCCAGGTGACAGAGAGAGATACCCAGGTACTTAGCCATGACTAGAAGGAAAGCTGGTCATTGTTCTGAAGTACCTTAGTTACCATCATCAATTATGAACAGTTCTCTGAGGCGATTAGTAGCGTGATTATAATGATGAAAAATGTTGTGGAGTGTCACGTACAGGGACGTCTAGATTGTAGGACAGTTCAGTGTCGTGCTTTAAAACTTCACCTAGAAGTGTGCTAGTGAGCACAGCAGCACAGCAGTTTATTATTTTTATTAAAGAGCTGTAAAACATTTAAATATCCATGGAGAAGGAATTTTTTTCACCCCAAGTGGTCCTAAAAGTATGATTAATAGACACTTAAACTTTTTGCTTAATTTTCAGGTGTTGGGAACTGCTAGTTGCCCCATTGTGAGGAGGTGTGCTTTTTAAGCACTAAGCTTAAATTATACTCACGATTGTGATGTTTATCAGTATTTTCTGATTGGTAGACTATTGGCTTTTAAAGGCCAGAAAATAGGATTTTCTTAAATGTTGTGTTGTGGTCTTGTTTGTGTAGTTTAAAACAAATAATCCTTTATTCTCTTGCAGAAAAATGGAAAAAAAAAAACCAATTGCCAATTTAGGAAAGTTAAACCAGGTGGGCCAGAGGTGATGGTAGACTGACCTCAGGATTCTCGACGTACCTATTGTAAATCTTTGTATTTTAAATAAACCCGTTTAATCATTTAACTTTTAAAGAGAAACTCATTCTCTCCATATCTTCATAATCTGTGGAGTCACGATAGGGAGGTTCTCTGGGTTGTCCTGTCCTTGTGTTTAGCACACGAGATGCACTTAAATATTAATTGAAATGAATGGAGAAACTGTTGTGTGGTCAAACTAGCCTCTTTGTTTTTGGATTGTGTTTAACCTGGGGAAAGAGTCGCTTCTTCAGTTAATCCTTATTTTGAGTTTTAACGGGGTTGAGGGGAGGGAGTTTGAGAAGAGACACCAATTTAAATTATTCAGTGATTTTGTGATTTTGGTATTCACTTTGCCCGAAACAACTCTGTCCTTTTTTTTCCCCCTTGCTATTTCTCTGTGGTAAAATGTTTCTGGCATGAAATTTGCCGTGTATTTTGGTAATTTAGATGTGCAATTCAGTGGCATTAATTGCATGCACAATGTTAAGCAACCGGGACCACTATTTCCAAAAATTTCTGTTGCCCCAAACAGAAATTTGCTTCCCATTAAGCAATAACTCCTCGTCCACTGGCCCAGCCCCCAGCTGCTAATCTGCGGTGCCTCGTGTAAGCGGAGTTGCCCGCTATCTGTCCCTTAGAGTCTTCCCTGCTCACTTGGCAGAATGTTTGCTGGTTCATTCCTAGAATAGCATGTGTCAGAACTGTATTCTTTTTGTGTGTGAATACTGTTCCATCATGTGAACCACCCCGTTTTGTTTTCTCATCTGTTGACAAACACCTGAGTTGCTTCCACCTTCTGGCTGTTGTAAATAGCACTGCTGCAGGTGTTGGCACACACGGATCTGTTCGAGTCCCTGCTTTCAATTCTTGGAGTATTTACCTGGGAGTGGAATGGCTGGGTCCTATGGTAATTCTAGGGCTTCCCAGGTGGCTCAGTGGTAAAGAATCTGCCTGCCAAGCAAGAGATGTGGGTTTGACCCCTGGGTCAGGAAGATCCCCTGGAGAGTTAGAAATGGCAACTCACTCCAGTATCCTTGCCTGGAAAATTCCATGGACAGAGGAGCCTGGCGGGTTACATTGCATGGTCACAAAAGAGTTGGACATGACGTAGCAACTAAACAGTAACAGTACAAGGGTAATTCTGTTTCATTCTTTGCGGAGCTGCTGAACTTTCCCCAGTGCCTTTTCTCCAGCCTTGCAGCCAACACTTGCTTTCTGAGTGTGTATTTTTTTAAGTGTAAGACATCCCCATAGGTGTGAAATGGTAGCTCGAGTGAGTAATGAGGTCGAGCATCTTTGCATGTGTTTATTGGCTATTTTTAAAAAAATATTTATTTTTATTTATTTGGCTGCATAGTCTTAGTTGTGGCACGTGGGAACTAGTTCCCTGACCAGGGATCGAACCCAGCCCCCCTGTATCGGGAGCACAGAGTCCTAGCCACTGGACCACCAGGGAATTACCTTATTGGCTATTTGTATATCTTGTTTAGTGAAAGGTCTGTTCAGGTTCCCTTACCCTTTTTGTTTATTTATTTATTTTTCCTTTTACCCGTTTTTTTCTTTTACCCTCCTTATATTGGATTGTCTATTGTTAAGAGCTCTTTATATTGTTAAAATATTTAACCATTACAGATACATGATTTGCAAGTATTTTCTCCCATCCTGTGTGTTGTCTTTGTACTCTATTGGTAGGTGTCATTCAATATGCAAAAGCTTTTAACTTTAATGAGATTCAGTTTATTTATATTTTTACTTTTTACTTTAAGAAAGAAATATACTGCTTGGTCAGTTTTATGACTTAACTTTTGCTCCCTACATTGTACCCATTTCTTTTTTATTTATTTATTTTTTGCTCGGGAAGGGTTTCCATAGGCAGCCTGTCAGTAACTTACGGAAACCTTTCACGAGCAATTGAGCTGATTTTTGAGAAAGCAGGAGGCAAGGTTTTTTGGTTTATCTGTCTCTTACTTTCTTTTCCCCCTCTTGTTTAAGTTTGATCTTCGTTTCTTGATTTCTGATTCTTGGTCTTTAAAATGATTACTCTCTTTGCCAAAGCTGACACGCTCTGCAGATTCCATTTGATATTTCAAGTATTTGAAGAGTCCTATGACTCTTCTGATAAAGGGGGGGAATCTAAATCTTTCTGATGTTTGCCGATTATTTTGCTCAGTAGGACTGAAATGTCACTTGCATTTAAGTATTTTCTGTTTCGAATCGCAGTTCTCCGAAAATCCATGTAAGACAGGGCCAGATGTTAGAACACCAAATTTTTGGTGTTGGGGACAGTACAGTTTAGTGGTTACACATAAGATTTAGAAGAGAAATTTAGAAAGTATTATAGATTGATGAGCATAGTCCATGAAACACTGGGCTCACTCTTTCTTCCATACAGAAATGAAAGCCTATGTTGATTTTGATGACACTGAAAAGTAAATATCACTTGGCATTTTGTTGGCCTCGGATCTGGATTAACCAGCACTTTTCATGCTTTGCTGTTTAATACGTAGTGATGCTTAGAGCCATGGTAATGCATGGCTTTGAGTTTGATGTTAAGTGTGATTTTTTTTTTCCCTTCTGATTGTTTGAATACCAATAATTCTTTATTCAGGAGAGCACTGTTTCCCCAGTCCCTGGCACAGGCACAGGATGGCAGGCGGTGATGACGAACGACCTGCCAGGAGGGCGGCCTGGCTGACTAGGAGGTGTGTGATAGGAACACGTGATTTCTTTCTTTCTGGTTTCCTTTATATTATCAGAAAATGAAGAGAATGTTAAAGAATGAGGAAATAGAAGAGTCTAACATGTAAAACCTGCTGGACTTCTGCAACAGTGACATAGTAAAATTTGGCACTTCGATTTTTTTTTTTTTTCCTGGTATCAGCTGAGTTTCCAGTATACTGATCCAAATGTGAGTGATAATGATAGTGACTTAAAACAGATGGGTTCTTGGGAAATTTTTGTGTTTTGGAGCCTGTAATAAAAGAAGAAATTTACAAACTTGACTTTGCGTTCGTTTGGTTTGGCTGTTTTCTTAAAGCTAACTTAATCTCTGTGTTAACTCCTTACTGTGTGCTAGGTCTGGGGGTACAGTGATGGATAATCTGAACACCATAGCTCTGTTACTTTTAAGTCTTCAACAAGGGAGCATGGCTTCATTTTAGTAAAAGCTTTTCAGAATTTTGAGTGATTTTTATATTCCCAGAGGACGTGTTTAATTGAGGATCAGTTGATGTTACCATTCCTTAATTGCCAATAGTGGATATATTTTATTGTAGATATTTAAGGCAGCAAAATTTTTAAAGAAATTCATGAAGAAAGACACATTACATTTCTTAACACCCTCCCCGCCACCACCCACCCCCGCCTGGGCCCATTGGTTGTACCTGTTTTTGGTGGTGTTTATATTTGTTATTCTTTAGTGACTAAGTCACACCAGACTCTTTTGTGACCCCATGGACTGTAGCCCCACCAGGCTCCTCTGTTCATAAGATTTCCCAGGCAAGAATCCTGGAATGGGTTGCCATTTCTTACTCCAGGGGATCTTCCTGACCCAGGGATCAAGACCGCATCTCCTGCATTGCAGGTAGATTCTTTCCCCCTGAGCCCCCGGGGGTGTTTCTATTTAAACATGGAATGTTTCTGATGTTTATCTCCTGAACAGAGTCGGCGATGGTGGGGAGCAGTGACTGAAGTTTCTTAATAATGAAGTTTCTTAGATGCTCTCGACCAGCAGAGGGAGGATGTGTTTATATGCTGAGGCCTCTTCCTTTCCACCTGGAAGTATCAGTTTTAGAACAGAAGTCTGGTACTTTCTCGGTGCCATAGAGAGAAAGTTCTCAGAGAGCATTTGTCAGATAAGGATCAGTCTTTCTTCTACCCTTCAGAGCTTTTAGGGCTTTCAGGATAAAGTTCAGTCTCCCTATGGTAGCTTAGAAAAATTTTTGTGGTCTGGCCTCTACCTTCCTCCTCAGTTTCATTTATGCCTGTTCTCTTCCTCCAGCCCCATGGACTTCCTGCCTGGTTTCCAGCGTGGACTAGGCTCTTTGCTTAAGCGTTTCTCTGGCTGACGGCAAATACTCCTCCTGCCTGTCCTTGGATCTGTAATTCAGTGTCACATGCATGGGCCTCATTTTTCTTGTTCACTGTTGTATCCCTGCCTAGAGCGTTGGTTTGGCACACCGTAGTGTTAGTTGCTCAGTTGTGACCGATCCTCTGCATCCCCATGAACTGTAACCCATCCATGGAGTTCTCCAAGCAAGAACACTGGAGTGGGTTGCTATACCCTCCTCCAGGGGATCTTCCCGACCCAGGGATTGAACCTGGGTCTCTTAACATTGCAGGCAGATTCCTTACTGTCTGAGCCATCAGGAAAGTAGGTTCTCAATAAATACTGTTTGTTAAATTGATAAGTAAGGTGGAGGTGGACAGATCTGAGGTCCTGAAAAGTACAATTAGCTGATTCTCTGCTCATTTGGGCTTGTTGTGCTATTAAGACTTCAAGGTGAAGAATTAAAAAGGATCAAATGAAAACAATGGATTAGTAAAGATATTAATTGTAATAGAAAGTATGATTCCTAGCTCAGTTGCAGATTAATTTGCCCAGTTCAGTCAGATGTTTGATTTTGATTTGGGGGGTGTGGCTGGGTGCTGGTTTGTGGGCCGATGACAAGTAGGGGTTCTAAAGTTTTACCTATTTGAGATTCAATATGGATTTTAACCCTTTGAGGTACTTTGTATCTTACATAGTATGTGTAGGATAATGCTTCGAACTTGCAAATCACAAATGAATGTATTAATGGTTTGTCTTGTTCCTTAACTTGAAATCTAGATGAAAAAATGATAAACAGGGAATTCCCTGGTAGTTCAGTGGTAAAGACTCAGCACTTTAACTGCTGTGGGCCTGGGTTCAATCCCTGGTTGGGGAACCAAGATCCTGCAAATCACATGGCATGGCCAAAAAAATGAAGATAAAATAAAAATCGATAAATAGGAAAACACTCAGTCCTGATTTAGGAAGAAGTAGATACAGTTTCTTGTATATTGCTAGGAGCATTGTTTCTAATTTTGAATTAGAAAAATATTTAGGTTAGTGGTTTTGGTGTTTTCAAACTTTGAAAAGTTTGTTCACAAACTTTTCAAATTTGTGATCAAAGCTATACTTTTTGTCTTGAGTATGTGCATCAGTATTTAATTTGAGAGGTAGTTTTTGCCTAGGCAATGAGAAATTGTTTTATATTTTACTTCTTTCAAGTAGCGATGAGGAAGAAACCCTTTCTGAAATTGGAAGTCCATATGGTTGGTATGAAAAGTAAGTCTGTTACTCCTAAGCATCTAGTCTTGCTGATGGGTGGAAGGTGGGAATAACCTTGCCTCTGTTGCTAAGGTTATTTTTGAGCTGACTTGTGTTAGGCTGGCACCCATCATTTGCTTTGTCTGCAAGGGACAACTGGAATCCCAGAGAGAGAGAAAGAGAGTGTGTGAATGTGAGTGGGAGGAAGTGAAACATTTGGTTTTGGTATTGGCTTGATTTTTCTGTTTCGTTGTTGACTTGGCATGCCTGGCTTTTTCATTCTACTTTTAAGTATCCAGAAATCTTCAGGTCTGTGTGAATTAGAAGGTTTGGATTTAATTGAATTTCATTTGGCACTGTGGGAAATTAACTTTAGGTAAGAGTTACTTTTGGGGTTGGCTTAATGGGAAATAGATGGGAAAACAGTGGAAACAGTGTCAGACTTTATTTTTTGGGGCTCCAAAATCATTGCAGATGGTGAGTGCAGCCATGAAATTAAAAGACGCTTACTCCTTGGAAGGAAAGTTGTGACCAACCTGTGTGTGTGTGAAGTCACTCAGTCGTGTCCGACTCTTTGCAACCCCGTGGACTATAGCCCACCAGGCTCCTCTGTCCATAGGATTCTCCAGGCAAGAATACTGGAGTGGGTTGCCATTTGCGTCGCCAGGGGATCTTCCCAACCCAGGGATCGAACCCAGGTCTCCTGCATTGCAGGCAGACGCTTTATCCTCTGAGCCACCAGGGAAGCCTGTGACCAACCTAGATAGCATATTGAAAAGCAGAGACACTACCTTGACAACAAAGGTCCATCTAGTCAAGGCTATGGTTTTTCCAGTGGTCGTGTATGGATGTGAGAGTTGGACTGTGAAGAAAGCTGAGCACCGAAGAACTGATGCTTTTGAACTGTTGTGTTGGAGAAGACTCTTGAGAGTCCGTTGGACTGCAAGGAGATCCAACCAGTCCATCCTAAAGGAGATCAGTCCTGGGTGTTCATTGGAAGGACTGATGCTGAAGCTGAAACTCTAATACGTTGGCTACCTCATGCGAGGAGTTGACTCATTGGAAAAGACCCTGATTCTGAGAGGGATTGGGGGCAGGAGGAGAAGGGGACGACAGAGGATGAGATGGCTTGGATGGCATCACTGACTCGATGAACATGAGTTTGAGTGAACTCCGGGAGATGGTGATGGACAGGGAGGCCTGGCGTGCTGCATCTCATGGGTTGCAAAGAGTCAGACACGACTGAGTGACTGAACTGAGATTGACCAAAGCCCGGTGCCAACCTTGCAAAGGAATGAATGGCAAAAATACTACTTTTAGGACTTGTGTTGGCACAGGTTTTGTGATTTGTGTTTAGTAACATTCCCCGGTAACCACACACGAACACCACCACTGATTTAATTGTATTATTAGTTATATTAATTTATTAGTTCTATCATTAAAAGAGTAAAACAGTCAGCATAGGTGAAGCCATAGTTTTGGGTTCTGTTGTTTGTGTGAAAAACTGCCTCTTCATTGTGAATTTTGAACAAACTCATCAGTAGATTATTTTAGTAAGCTTGTGTCATCAGAAGCATTCCAGAATGAATCATGTCTTTTAGGATCTAACAAATGTTACCACCCTTGTTCTGTTGAGCAATACTTTTGAGCTATTTAATCAACTTTAAGGAGAGTGAAAAAGTTGGCTTAAAGCTCAACATTCAGAAAACGAAGATCATGGCATCCGGTCCCATCACTTCATGGGAAATAGATGGGGAAACAGTGGAAACAGTGTCAGACTTTGTTTTTTTGGGCTCCAAAATCACTGCAGATGGTGACTGCAGCCATGAAATTAAAAGATGCTTACTCCTTGGAAGAAAAGTTATCACCAACCTAGATAGCATATTCAAAAGCAGAGACATTACTTTGCTGACTAAGGTCCGTCTAGTCAAGGCTATGGTTTTTCCTGTGGTCATGTATGAATGTGAGAGTTGGACTGTGAAGAAAGCTGAGCGCTGAAGAATTGATGCGTTTGAACTGTGGTGTTAAAGAAGACTCTTGAGAGTCCCTTGGACTGCAAGGAGATCCAACCAGTCCATTCTAAAGATCAGCCCTGGGATTTCTTTGGAAGGAATGATGCTAAAGCTGAAACTCCAGTACTTTGGCCACCTCATGCGAAGAGTTGACTCATTGGAAAGGACTCTGATGCTGGGAGGGATTGAGGGCAGGAGGAGAAGGGGACGACAGAGGATGAGATGGCTGGATGGCATCACGGATTCGATGGACGTGAGTCTGAGGGAACTCCGGGAGTTGGTGATGGACAGGGAGGCCTGGCGTGCTGCGATTCATGGGGTCGCAAAGAGTCGGACGCGACTGAACTGAACTGAGCTGAACTGAAGGATAATAAAGGAGTTTACCGTAGTTTATTCATAATCATCTTTTCATCCCAGGTGTTTTCATTTCATTGTTTCCTTCCCTTTATATACACAAACAGATATTTAAAATTTTTATACCTTAGGAGTTACTAGGCTGAGAGAATTGACGTTATAAGGGTGGCGGCAGTTAAATGAATGCTTTGAGTGTTTGTGCTGGAATAATCTTGTACCATCTCTTTGCTGTAATATCTTTTCCTGGTTAGTTCTGTTTCTCTCATTTTAACTAAACATAGCGTCTTTATATAAGATTATTTCTGGCAGATGACTCTTGAAAGCTCTGAAGAAAACATGTGGAAAACTTGATGGGAAGTTCTAGCCCTTGTGACATAACATCAGTTTAGTCTCATTCCTAAACTATTAATAAAGTTAGGATAGAAGGACCTCAGATTTTATTAAATGTTTTAATGTGGCTAATTTAATGGAAAAGTGTAATATTTGATATATCTCCTCCTTTGATTGGGTTCTACAAAACAGAAATAAAATCTTTCTTAAAAACCTATTAACGGACTTCCGTGGTGGTCCAATGGCTAAGACTCTGCACTCTTCATTAGTGAAGGGGGCCTTGGTTCAATCCCTGGTTGGGGAGCTAGATCCCACATGCTACAACGAGGCCCAGTGCAGCCAACTAAATAAATAAGTAAAAGATACATAGAAAAGCCCTACTTGTACTTGGTTATTTTTCTCCAGTCTGATGTTTTTTCCTCCAGTTTGTCAAGAGTGACCAAACTTTCTTTCTCTACCCTCTTTTTTCCCCATTCCTGTATGTACAGAAGGGGAACACCGCTGATGTCATGCAGTTTATTCTTTTTGGTAAAGATGAGTATATCAAATGCAGTTAGTTCCTAAAAATCACTGCTGTACAGAACTGCTGAATAAAAACCATAGAGCTTGTGGGCAAGATGGGGTTAGGCACAGAACACTTAAAAACTAAGTTAGTGTGGTATTAACAAAAAAAATACTGGACCTAATGAAACCAGCACAGTTTTACACATGTTGAGTGGTTAAGAAACAGCAAAATATAGGGCACTTTGTTTTGAAAAAGACCTGAAATTTGCTGGTGGAAATGGGCAATCCGAAGAATTGCAACTCCAGAGTTCCTGTGAAGTGTGCTGAAAGGGTACTGGGTGTTGTAACATCCAGTGTGTATGGGATGCTCGCTCAGGATGAACTGAGGTCGCTGGCAGATGTTAGACATAGGTGTGTGTCTGTTTAGTCAGTTGTAGTTTTCTGGGTATCGCTCATGGACGAAATTGCATATAAGCAACACAAAATTCCAGTTATCCTCAGGTTGTTCCCAAATATGTCACTTCTGTTGGAACAAATGTGTACTTTCAAAATAAGTCTGATAGACTGTAAGACAAAATAACGACGTAATTTGAATAAATATGTGAAATAAAACAAGTTTTTATTTTTTATTGAAGTACAGTTGATTTGCACCGTTGTGCTAATGTCTGTTGCACAGCAGAGTGGCTCAGCTATACACATACAGACATTCTTTTTATGGTTTTAAAAACGTTTTGAAATCTCAAGCTTCCAAAAGAGTTGCATGTGTAGTATAGTGACTTTTTCTTGAACCATCTGGTGACATTATGTCCCCTGACTCGCAAATATCAGAGTGTGTTTTTCAACAAAGAAGGATATTCCAGCCAAGGACAGTCCACCCATTAACATTAACACTGATACTCTAACTCTGTGGCCATCGAATCCCTGACCCCCGTTCAGGCTCTGCCAGTTGCCCCAGGAATGTCCCTTATGTCACAAGGGTGCAGTTCAGAACCGCCCACTGTGTTCCCCGTGACGTTCCCTTAGTCTCCTTCAGGAAAATCTGGAAGAGTTCCTCAGTTTCTCCTTGCATTTCATGACCTTGACACTTCTGAGGATGACAAGCCAGCTCTTTTGTAGCCTGTCTCTTACTTTGTCTGATGTTTCCTTGTGGTTAGATCCAGGTTCTGCATCTTTGGCGGTAAAATGGCAGAAGTGGTGTGAACGTCCTCGTGATGCGTGTCGGAGGACACAGGGCTGTGATTCGCACCATCGCCAAGGATGTTTGCTCTGATCCCTTGACTGAGGAGGTTTCTGAGGAGCGTTTCCGCCATAAAGAGACTCTCTTCCCTTCTGTATTCAGTATTCAGTATGTATTTTGTGGGAAGGTCCTTAATAAATGTAAAGGAAAAGAAAGGAAAAAAAAACCTATATAAATATTGTTCTTCATCAGACTTCTCCATGTATTTATTTATATAAAGCCATGCTTTTTTAATGAAAATGTGTTATCAGCATGGATGTGTGGCTTTAATCTGTTTACTCTTATTTGTATTCATGCTCAATTGTCCTGATCAGGCCAGCGGGGCTCCCTTGCCCTGGTGTCGGTCCTTCTGTCTCTCTCATTCTCGAGCACTTCCTTACTTTCTGGAATAACAAGTTGTTCTAGGTACACTTTACGCTTTCTTTATCCCAGAAATAGCTGGAATCAGCTATTTATCTAAAACATGGTTCTTTTTAATGGAAAATGGGTTCTTAGAAGCCAAGATCCTGGTTCTGGATGCACTCATTGCTATTGGAGTGTTGTGACTTCTAGTTTTTCTTATCAATGCATAGAGTTTTGGAATATATGTAGGTATACACACACTGTTACACACCCACACACTACATCTGTATTTATTTCTGTGTGTGTGTGTGTGTGTGTGTGTATAAAATGGTGAGTTCACAGCAGTATCCACAAATTATTTTTTTAATTTATTTTTTAAATTTTTATTTTTACTTTATTTTACTTTACAATACTGTATTGATTTTGCCATACATGGGTGTGCATGCCTTCCCAAACATGAACCCCCCTCCCAGTAGCCACAATTTAAACCTAACATCTCAGGGTTCATTTTAGTTTTTTTTTTTTTTCTTTCCATATTTGTAACTCCTTTCTCTAACAGTGAGAGTCCTAACTCCCGTTTTCCTTGCTGTTATTAAATTTTACTTATTTGATTAATCCTCTATATGTAACCCTATATTCCGCTGTGTCTAGTCCCTGTTTGGACATGTTTCTCACCCTGAACATAGTTCACTCTCTCTTGGCTGGGCTGTCTTCCCTCATCATCCCACTTGGGTTCTCTACAAGCCTGCCCCAGGCTACTCCCTCCAGCCCTGCTTGGACTCTGGAACCCCACCCTGGCATCCCCTCTCCTCTGTTGGATGCTTTTCTCACCCTTCCTGGCCCTGACACTCCATTCAGAGCAGTGTCCGCATCCTGCTCGGCTCAGACATCCCTCTGTGTCTCCCTGACCGTCCCCGGTGCAGGCATCTACCTAGCTCTGTGTGGTGGCGGTGCTCAGTCGTGGCTGATTCAGTGTGACCCCGTGGACTGCAGCCCACCATGGACTTTCCCAGGCAGGAATCCTGGAGTGCGGTGCCATTTCCTTCTCCAGGGGTCTCCTGACCCAGGGATCGGAACCTGCATCTCCTGCATTGGCAGGCGGATTCTTTCTTTATGGTGCCACCTGGGAAGTCCCACCTCGCTTGGCCCCATCTAATGGCTTCCTTTAGGACTGAATTTTTTTTTTTTAATTTTTTAGAAGGAAAGGGAAAGGAGATGGCACTGTATAAAACTTCTTGATAAGTAAATTCACATTTTTTGGGAAAAAATTATTTGCCTTGACCATGTCACCTGAGTTTTGCATACTGAAAATAGTGTCACTATACCTGTCTGGATTTCTTTTTTGACTATTTTCTCTGTCTCTTGACGCACAAGCTACTCTTGATTCCTCCCTATAGACTCCACATATGTAGCTAACTAGAGGCTGACGAAGTGACACGTAGCCCATGTAATTGTGATGACTCTTCTTTCCCTCTTGAGGGTGTCTTCTGACTGAGGGGCTGGGGTGTTGGAGAAACCCTATTTTGCAGAAGCGACTGTCTCTAGTAGTTTGTGTTTCTGGCTTGCGTTCCCCCAGCTCAGCAGTCCGTCTTTCTCTGTCTCCCAGCCACAGTGGCAGCAGGTGCCACTTCCATTTGTTGGGCCTTTCTAAAAGCGTTCCGCATTTATTATCCTCTGGATTGACACTCTAGCTCCATGAGACATAGATGTTTTAGAGATGAGGAGACCAAGGCTTGGAGAGGTTAAATAATCTGTTCAAGGTCATAGAACTTGTTTTGAGGCCAAGCCTGCTTTTTCTTTAGAGCTGATGCTCTTGGATAATCCTACACTGCCAGCGGACATGAATTTGAGCAAACTCCTGGAGATAGTGGAGGACAGAGGAGCCTAGCACGCTGCTGCCCGTGGGGTCCCAGAGTCAGACACACACAGCAGCAGCGACGCTGCCCCTAGAGGAGGAAGGTGAATTTGATTAAACTGAGATTTCCAGCCATCGTTTTCCATTCCTTTTGATTTAGGAGGAGGAAGTATAAACTCTTTATAATTCGAAGAAGAGAGATAGATGTCATTAGCTGTGTGGAAATACTGGCACTTAAATGATGACTGTATTACTGGAATAGGCCCACAGAAGTGGTAGGTGTGAAGCCTAGATAAGCCCTCTTTTTTTTTTTTTTTTTTTTGATCTGGGCACAATTCATCTCTTTGTACTTAGAAAGGGTACTTTGAAGTAGGAGGATCAAAACTTTTCGAACTTCTCTTTGGAAACTAATGTGAAAATTAAGGTCTTCAAAGTATACTTAAGCTGTCTGTTGCTTTTTAAGGAAGAACGGCTTAGACTTCTTACTTATCAGGCCATCTCTGTGCTGTCATTTCTTGGCGAATGGAATGATGTGACTAAGTGACAGGTTGATAGTGGGTTTCTGTCATGTGGTTTTGAGTTATTTTCCAGGTACAGAGATTATTTTGTGCCTTTGTCCCCATTACGCTAGCTCTCCCTTGTGACTGGTGTTAAGTATGAGGAACACGTCAGGAATTGGGGAACTTCCCCTTGGGCTTCCCTGGTGGCTCAGATGGTGAAGAATCCGCCTGCCATGTGGGAGGCCTGGGTTCGATCCCTGGGTGGGGAAGATCCCCTGGAGGAGGGCATGGCCATCCACTCCAGTGTTCTTGCCTGGAGAATCCCCTGGCGGGCTGCAGTCCGTGGCATTGCAAAGAGTCAGACACGACTGAGCAACTCAGCACAGCACAGCACCCCGGGCTCCTCCTCCTGCTTAGAGCTGTTCTTTCCGCAAAGCTGCAGGCCTGCCCTGGGGGTCAGACTGGCACCGTGACCTCGTTTGCACTGTTGTCTAACAGCAGAGCACAAACACAGTCAAGGCAGTCAGGCTTTTGAAAGACGGTGAGGAAAGGAAGCTTGTTTCTTGATAATGTCTAACCACAAGACTAGTAAGGATGTTTATACTTAGAATTCCTCGAGCGCTGGCATCGGAGGTGCAGAATTCGCTGTCTCCCCCTTTCGCTCTACTTCTCCCTCCCGCCTCCCTCTCTCTCCCCATCGGCCAGTCAGTCATCTTTCTCACAGGCCTTTAGAAACACGAGTCATACCGTTCCGCCTGCTGGTGTGCTTTGTTTAGGAGGAGGAGAATCTGCCTGCCCCTGGGAGATATAAACCCGCAATGAGTTCTGGAGTCACACCTTCTAAGCTCTTGTCCCACCTCTGCAGTCTGCTGGTTTTGTGACTTCAGGCAAGTTTATTGAACCATTCTGTACCTCCTGCAGTTTCCTCACGGGATAATGTCAGTTTCCTACCTCAGTGAAGCGCTTAGCAAGGTCCTCGGTGATGGTGAACATGCCCAATAAGTGTTAACCAGCTACGATGATGGATAGTCTGCCTGTTGGGAGATTGTAATCTTGGATGTGTTTTCTGGACTAAGTCACAGACACAGGGTCACAACGTGAAAGAGTGGGAGAGGACGTTCAAGGTTACTGCAGCAGCCTCTGTGTTGTACAGATGGGGGAATGGAATGTGAGAGACGTTACAGGGTTGACTCAGTGTCCCTGCGATAAAAAGACTAGAGCTGATTCTCTAGTCTGGTAATTCCAGGGACTTTTCATCAGTTTTTATCAGGGAGTCTCATAAACATGGCATTGAATGATGGTGATACGATGATACCAGGATTTTTTTTTTTTCCTTTTTCTTTTTTTGGTGGGGGATGAGGCAGAGAGAGGTTTGTGTATCAATAGAAAAAGCACACTCAACATACCTATTGTTTTTTATAATGCAGACTAAGTTAAAAAAAAAACAAACAAACAAAACTTGGCAGGTGGGACTGCACCAAAGATAGAAAGCGTGATTACAGGGGGACATAGGTTTAGAACAGTTGAATCGCTCTTGCCCTCACAGACATGGGGTAGGTTGGATGTCACACTGGTTTGCTGCTGGGAGAACCAGGCTATATGCAGGTGAGCAAAAAGATAAAACAGATTCAAAGGGCATTGTACGTCTGTAACCAGGGTGAAATGGGGGATTGTTACAGGTCAGTTGCTGCTATAGTGTTTGATTGTTTTATTTTTTTAAGTATGTATTTATTTTGGATTGTAAAACTAATACATTCACTGTTTAAATCTGGAAGATACAGCAAAGCACAAAGAAAATAAAGACAGCCTAAAATCTCAACCCAAAGATAAATTGCTATTAACATTTTGTGCTATTCTTTCTCTCTCTCTCTCTTTTTTTTTTTTTTTGGTGAGTGTGTAATATTTTAAAAACATATTTGACCTCATATGATAATGTACAGTTTGATATACTAACTTAAAATGGTAAAACAACCTAGAAGCAAAGTGGCTGTCGTTTCTAGTCCTGTAAGGAAGTCTGGACTTCACCATCTGGCGTAGAACATTCTTTGTTGGGTGCTGCATATGGTAGCGACGTCTGAAGTGGCCTGTTTGTACTGCACCTTCACCTTTATCAGAATGACTCATATTTCCTTGCCTCTTGGAAGGCTCAGAAATGAAAAGGATAATTCATCCTCAAGGAAGTTTTGCCTGGTTCAACAAGTACCATTTGATCACTTAGTTGCTCAGCTCTTATCTGCTATCTGTCTAATAATATTCCAGGACCAGAGTACAGGCATAATCTGTTTATGTTAAATTAACTGGTTGCCAGATACTGCCAGGTAACTCCAGTCCACAGCAGAGAGAGCAATCATTCTTGCCACAAGAAATTCATTTTGGTCATATGCGGAAAGGAAAGCCAAATATTCATGGAATGTACATTATAGGTAAAAAGGAAGTCTGATGGTAAGGATTCTTCCCGAGAATATTTTGTGCTTCCCTGGATTCATAAAAGTAGATTTTTAGAAAACAAGAACAGTTGTTAAATAATGGCTACGTACGTCGGACTTAGCAATCGGTGTGTCTTCTTTGGAGGTAAATATGATCACATAGAGAAATACCGGCAGTAAATTGGCTATTATTAATATCATACTTTAGTTTATTGGAATTGAAAGATACCACTTTGTTTCCTACTTGTGTAGATACATTTAACTTCAGGAATGTGCTTCCATTTAATATCGTATAATTAAAATATTCATCCTTTTAATTTTTTTGTCCTTAAAACATTCCTTTTCTAAGATTGACTCTTTACACTAGAAGCTTTTGAAAATGTTCAAAATGCAGTTCTGAGAAGTAGTGGGTTAAAAGTAGCACTTGTATGAAACTGGAGCCGATTATACAGAGTGAAGTAAGCCAGAAAGAAAAACACCAATACAGTATACTAACACATATATATGGAATTTAGGAAGATGGCAATGACGACCCTATATGCAAGATAGGAAAAAAGACACAGATGTGTATAACGGACTTTTGGACTCAGAGGGAGAGGGAGAGGGTGGGATGATTTGGGAGAATGGCATTCTAACATGTATACTATCATGTAAGAATTAAATCGCCAGTCTATGTCTGACGCAGGATACAGCATGCTTGGGGCTGGTGCATGGGGATGACCCAGAGAGATGTTATGGGGAGGGAGGTGGGAGGGGGGTTCATGTTTGGGAACGCATGTAAGAATTAAAGATTTTAAAATTTAAAAAATAAAAAACTAAAAAAAAAAAGAGATGCCATAAAAACAAACAAACAACAAAAAAAAGTAGCACTTGTTCTGGGAGTGGCCATGCGGACCGACTAGGAGGGTCTCAGGGAAACTGGAAGGGTGATGGTTGTGTTTCATATCTTAATAGGGATTTGGGTTACACAGGTATGTGCATCTGTGAGAACTCAACAAGTGACGTGTGCTCATTTTATGGAATATTTATGTCAATATTGATCTCGTATTAATGATATGTATGCTGCAGTATTTAGAGGGCAGTATACTGATCTGTGTAATTTGCTTGGAAATACATGAAAAAATAATATGAATTGATGAATAGGTAGATGGATGTATTTGTGATGAAAAAGTTAAGAGTAAGGGAGGGTGGGGAAAGATGAACTGAGCATTTGAAATTAGCAGATGCAAGCTATAATACGGAGAGTGGAAACAGCAAGACTTTATTGTATATCACAGGGAACTATCTTCAATACCCTGTAATAAACCATAATGGAAAGGAATATATATATTTATGTATGTATATATAACTGAATCACTTTGTTGTACACCAGAAACTAATATAACATTGTAAATCAATTATATACTTCAAAAGAAAAAAAAAGTAAAATCAAGATGGTGAGTATCTGGGTGTTCACTGTAAAGTTCAACTTTGCTGTATGTTTGAAATTTTTTGTAGTAAATATTGGTTGAAAATGTTATAAATTAGTATTTTTAAGGTTCTAGTTACTATAGGGCAGAAATGGAGCCATTTGAATCTGACCACTGACTTGATCATTTTAATTTTGAGACTGATAGAGAGCAAGTGAAGAATTGTTAAATTCTCTGTCTTCACTACATGAAAGCGCTCACAGTCTTTCTCATTGAGTCCAAGGATTATTTTTCTGATTATTGTACTGTCCTGAAAATGGCCAAGTAACATAAACCCTGTATAATTGTCAAAGGTAGCACCAGTGTTCATTTCTACATACAATATCCAGTGGGTTCATAAACACTACTTTGCTAAGGCACTTTCTAAGGCTAGTGCTCAGTTCAAACCTGTATTTTTCTAGTCTCTTCCCCTACTCTGCAAGCTTCAGTCTGGATGTTTTCAGTTGTCATGACTTCTAGTTCATTAATTCTCCTTTTTTTCCTGCTATGTCTATGCTGGGAGGGATTGGGGGCAGGAGGAGAAGGGGACGACAGAGGATGAGATGGCTGGATGGCATCACGGACTCAATGGACGTGAGTCTGAGTGAACTCCGGGAGTTGGTGATGGACAGGGAAGCCTGGAGTGCTGCAATTCATGGGGTTGCAAAGAGTTGGACACGACTGAGCGACTGAACTGAACTGAATCCAATATTAAACTCACATAGTAAATTCTTAATTTCTTAATTTTTGAATTTTTACACTTAAAAAAAAATAGATTCCAATTTTTGGTGAAACTCTTTTCTCCCCCTCTTTTTTCTTACCTTTTCTCTCTTTTCTCAAATGTACTTATTTTGAAAACGCATGAGTGATGACTCCAATACCTGTACCCCCTGTGTATTTTTTTTCCCTTTTTTCTGGTTCTTTTGATATTCAGTCATCTGGTGTCCTGTCTCTTGGCATGCCTGGTAATTTCGATTGAAAACTGGTTGTTGTCTGTAAAAAGTTGTAGTTGGCCTTACATGATTTATCCTTGACTAGAGAAGGCTCCAGAGAAGGCAATGGCACCCCACTCCAGTACTCTTGCCTGGAAAATCCCATGGATGGAGGAGCCTGGTAAGCTGCCGTCCATGTGGTCGCTAAGAGTCAGACATGACTGAACGACTTCACTTTCATGCATTGGAGAAGGAAATGGCAACCCACTCCAGTGTTCTTGCCTGGAGAATCCCAGGGATGGGGGAGCCTGGTGGGCTGCCATCTATAGGGTCGCACAGAGTCAGACACGACTGAAGCAACTTAGCAGCAGCAGCAGAGAAGGCTCACTTCATTTGCTAGGCAAAGCGGATGGGAGCTGATCCCATTATCCTGCCAGTCCGGAGCTGACCACAGCCAGGGTGGGGTTTACTTCTGCTCACCTGCTCTTAGGTCGTAGCCCTGCAGGAGTTCCAGCTGAGAATCTTGGCTGTATAGCAGGGCCCATCCTCCGCGATGTGCCCTGAACTTTGATCTTTGAATCCTCAGCACAGGAGATGGATAAAAACCCAGCTGTGCTCTTCGGAGGCTTTCTACTCTCTTAGCCTCCAGACCTGTGCACCTTTGGGATTCTACTGTGCAAATCTCTTGAAGGGAAAACTGGTGCAGTCCTTTTCACTGGGATCCTGGCCCCTTAAGACTCGATTCTTTAGATCTGAGATAACAGCCAGGAGCTCTGCTGATTCCTCTGCCTCTTCCGTGGTGTCTTGGGTCCTTTGCCCAGACTGTCTGCCTCCTTTTTCAGCCTTGTTCTTGGTACCCAGAATTGGCAAATACCCTGAAGAACAAACCAACTGCAGTGTGTTGGCTCACACTGCCAAGGGATTCTCCCCTTTCCAGGATTTTGTCTCCTTGAATCCTGGCTACCTCAGGAACTCTGTGAAGTTTTCAACTTTTTTTCTTTTTACCCTTCTAGCTGTTCTCCGAGGAATCCCTGGTCTGAAGTAGCTACTTAGTAATAGTTGGAAGCAGACACTGGTTTATATAAATCTTGCTCAAGTGTTTTTTCTTTATTTTGTAGGAAAGATGGTATTAGTCTTTGCTCCATTTAAGGAAGACATGTCCATTTCGAAGGGAATTCAAAAGAAATATGACCTGTTGATTAATCTAAAACTGAATATATAAGTAAGTTATCATCACTAGTGTGCTTTTTGTCTAACAGTGTTAATGGTTAATTTAAAAGTGTTTTATTTCAGTTGCTAAGTCATGTCTGGCTCTTTGTGACCCCATGGACTGGAGCATGCCAGCCCCTTCTGTCCTTTTCCCAGAGTTTGCTCAGATTCACGCCCATTGAGTCAGTGATGCTCTTTAACCATCTCATCCTCTGCTGCCGACTTCTCCTTTTGCCCTCAGTCTTTCCCAGCAGCGGGGTGTTTTCCATGAGTCAGCTCTTACTAGGTGGCCAAAGTACTGGAGCTTCAGTATCAGACCTTCCAATGAATATTCAGGTTGATTTCCTTTAGGATTGACCAGTTTGATCTCCTTGCAGTCCAAGGGAGCTTCAAGAGTCTAATCCAGCACCACAATTCAAAAGCGTCAGTTCTTTGGTGCTCAGCCTTCTTTAGGATCCAACTCTCACATCTCTACATGACTGCTGGAAAAACCATAGCTTTGACTATAAAAAAAGAAAATAAGTGTTTTATAACACTTATAAGTGTTAGTCTTAGGCACAGACAAGTTAAATGGTTTATCTAAAGCAGAGTTTCTCAGTACCTGCACCAGTGACATACTGGGTTGGGTAATTCTTCGTTGCTGGGGGCTGTTCTGTGCAGTGTGGAATGTATAGCAGCATCTCTGGCCTTTTACTTAGTAAGATCCCCTAGCAACCACCTCCCGCAGCTGTGACAACCCAGAATGTCTCCAGATGCTGCCAGGTGTCCCCTGGGGAGCAAAGTCACTCCTGGTTGAGAGCCACTGGTCTAAGAGGAGGGTGGAGTTGTCCTAATTTGATGTTTTGCCAGAGAAGTGGAATTGAATTTTGATTTACTGGAGTTATTGTCTTCTACCATTGAACTGTTTTCCAGCTGCATTCTTGCCTGATCATTCAGTGGTAGACCCTGGGGCCCTTAAATGGTTATAGGAAGAAATAGGTTCAAGAGGGAAGGGGGTATAAGTATACTTAACGGCTGGTTTAGACCCTGGTATGGCAGAAACCAGCACAACATTGTAAAGCGATTATCCTCCAATTAAAAATGAATATAAAAAATAAGAACATCCACCTAAAAAAGAAAAAGAATATATAGATTTTATCACCCTTGGCTTGCCTGTTGTGAATTGGGAGCATAGGTCACTCTTGAAGACAGACCCTTGCCTTTGGAGGTGAGGGTAAGGGGTCCAGCCTGTGTGTGGCTTCCCCTTGGGCATATGCAGAACAGTACTGTGGCCGTCTGTTTTCACTGTGATCTCACACGTGGCCAGTCTAAGCGGACAGGAGCAAATTAACCCAGAGGAGTCTGCTCAGAATGTAAACAAGCTCTTTGGAATCTAAGGGACAAAGGGCACAAAGAGATCAGAATTAGGGCTGAAACTAAGGGTTAAAAGTAACAAGACAGCTTAGAAGAATAGTGAGCTGGAGTGGACTTTCTGACACTGGCAAAAATGACTTAAGCTTTTTGCTACTTCTTTCTCTTACTCTGCAGACACTTTCCTGTTTTCCAGTTCATTCTGCTTTGATGCCAAGGCTCTTATTAATAATGCATGGCTTTTTTTCTGGTACTCCCTGCCCATCGAGCCTCTTAGGTGCTGAGTCAGAGAAGATTGTTACAGCAGCAGCTCAGCGCCTCGGAGAGAAGTCCCGAGGCAGTGCTCAAAGGCTGCCCTCTTTCCTGCAAGCATATCCTGTAGCAGCTCTCACCTTAATTACTCTAAACCTCCTGTTCAGAGGTTGCTCTTTTCTCTCTTAAAGGCTTTCAAAACTATCCAGAAATGTCTATGACAGAAGGTTTTTGAGAGCTCTTAAAGAAGTGGGTCTGAAAAAGGAAAAAGAAGTAGTTCTGAATGTTAATGTGAACTGCATTTGATTCCTGGGACAGTGCTGTCCTTTATTTCAGTACTTTTCTAGCTGTTGCCTGGATATGTCGATCCTGAGTTCCCTAATATCTGTCTTGTACTATTTAAAATGATATTTTCACCTTACCTTTTTGATAGGCAGCTGCTAGGAGTCAGACAGACGTAAAAGAACGGGACAAGTAATTAATTGCCCGGGGAGCACTCGGGTGCAGGCTTGGAGCCAACATTTTCCTCCCTGCCCTTTGCCAGCCCACGGCCTTCTGGATGGCCACTCAGAGCCTGACCTTTGAGAGCCCAGCCACTGCTGTGCCTGCAGTTGTCAAAGGCAGGTCTGTCTGGGCCACAGTTTTATTTCTGGTCGGTTAGGAAGTAGCTGTGTTGGGATGGGCTCTGCGAACAGAGGAACTGTGGACGCCGCGGGGTTTGTGGTGCAGGTGGAGGGGAGAGCAAGTGCACACCTGCTGCCGCTCCTGGCGCAGGTGGTCACGTGGGGAAGGGGTGGCGAGGTCTTGGACACGCCCTGCAGCCTCTTTCTCAAGTCAGCCTTTAAACCACGACACATCTGAACAGACACATCGGAACAAACTCGTTAAGTCAGTTTATTGACCCGCTGCAGTGCGCTTAAGTGCTGACTTTCCCAGAATGATCATCCTCTTTGTTACCCTGGGTTTTAAAGGCAGCTTAGAAGTTATTTACCTCTCTTCACAATCAGAAATAACAATATGGATAAAAAGAATACTCGAGTGGAAACTCACAAATATCATCACAGTTTTTTTTTTCTGGAAGATTATCCTAAAACAAAAGGCTTACGAAAGTAACAATTGGGACTCATACGGAAGGCCCACTCCGTTCTAGTCGCTAACTTTGGAGTCTGAGATTTATTCTTTCCATCCTTCAGCAGGCCTATGAGATGCTCAGTCTTGAGCTGCAGACCACACGGCCGAGTGGGGTCCAAACTCAGCCATTGGTCTTAGCTGAATGGAACGCTGATCTACCCCACTTTGCTTCCTCTCTGTTCACAGAGAAAGGGGATATAGCGTTATTTGAACAAGTGGCTCTTCAGTGTGTCATTTAAGTCTACACGGAAGCCTTGATTGCTTTCTGTTACAGCACTGATAATATTGCGCAGCACATCATTAATTTGCACGCTCATGTTCTTGGTGTTGTATGTGGCCTCCAACAGTTCAGGGACCAATTTTTTTTTTAATTAAAAGAAATTTTAAGCTAGCGTGTGAGTGCTAACCATACCCACAGTCCTGCTCTTTGAGCTTTGTGGGTGCTACTCCTCTTCCTTACCTGATGAGGTAGGTGTTATTTCCTTCATTTTACAGGCAAGGAAATTGAGGTACAGAGAGTCTAGGTAACTTGACCATGGTCCTTTTTTTTAAAATGGTTAATTTTATGTTTGGCTGTGCGGGGTCTTCGCTGCAGTGCTCCGGGCTCTTGTTTCAGTGTGCAGACTTCTCTTGTCAGGGGTCACTGGCTCCAGGGTTCTCCGGCTTCAGTGCCTGTGGCTCATGGGCTGAGTTGCCCACAGCATGTGGGATCTTCCTGGACCAGGGATCGAACCTGTGTCCTTTGCACTGGCAGGCAGATTCTTAACCACTGGACCACCAAGGAAGTCCTTGATTAAAGTCAGCACTCAAGCCCAGGTTGTCTTATTCTGGAGGCCAGGCTCTTAAATGCTAAGATCTAGTCCCATTTTAATGTATTTGGATCCCCATTGCTTTGTAGTAGAAGCTTAAATATTGATGAGTGGTTAGATTAAAAAGTTAATGAATATAAAAGCAACTCCTTGGAGGCTGGGCACAATGAAATTCTGATTTTAGAACGTATTTTCCTTTTTCAGGTAGATGAGAGGGTATAAATGCTGGTAAGGACTGGACAGGTCCTGGTGAGGATTAGAGTCAATTTAGAAGATGTGTTTTGTTGAAAGGGGAGATAGCCAATAGGCTACGCAGCACGGAAATTTCAAGAGAATCTAGAAATCTGGATTGAATAATAGTAATAGCAAATATTTAAATAAATCTAGTGCTTATTATGTTCTGGGCTTTATTCTTAGTATGTGACAAATGTTAACTCATTTAATCCTAAATGAGATAGGAGTATTGTTATCATCATTTTATAGATGAAGAAACTGAGGCACAGAATAGTTTCGTGGTTTTTTTTGCTCAAGGTCATTTAGCTGACTGGGAATTATCCCTAGGTAGTTCTCTTCCGAAATTGTTACTTTTAACCACTAAACTGTCTGGCAGTGAAATCACCTTTGAAAGTGAAAGGAAAACCAGAAGACATCTGATCAGCCAGACAATACATCTGTGTGTAGATAATTTGCAGCTTCTCATCTGAACCTTAGCTTTTTGTGAGATGAAAACAATTTATTTCTAAGATAACTGCTTTCCTTAATCATTCTTAGTTGGCAATTTTTATCTGTTGTATACAAACTTACTTCTAAGTCATTCCACGTATGCTGCTGCTGCTAAGTCACTTCAGTCATGTCCGACTCTGTGTGACCCCATAGATGGCAGCCCACCAGGCTCCCCCGTCCCTGGGTTTCTCCAGGCAAGAACACTGGAGTGGGTTGCCATTTCCTTCCCCAATGCATGAAAGTGAAAAGTGAAAGTGAAGTTGCTCAGTCGTGTCCGACTCTTAGTGACCCCATGGACTGCAGCCTACCAGGCTCCTCTGTCCATAGGATTTTCCAGGCAAGAGTACTAGAGTGGGGTGCCATTGCCTTCTCCGTTTCACGTATGCCAGTGTTGTTAAATAGCAAAACTGTTCGTTAAACCCTCTAACCTGTAGGGCTGGTTTGCTACTTGATAAATTCAAAACCTAGAGTTCTTACAGATTTCAGGTTTCCTTGGTATATTTAATAGTGGGGGGAAAAAGTTACCATCTTTCTGACATTTTTAACTTTACTTGCAGGATGCATTTTTCTTCTTTAAAATATTGCTTTTAAAAACTAGAGTTGCCAATTTCGTTAGCACAGGGTTGGTTGATTTTTTGTTAGGTTTTTGTTTTGGGCAAACATCATTTCTTTAATCTTCTTTAAAACAGGATTTTTCTTCGTCTAGTTCTGGTCATCTCAGCTAAAAGGGTGATAATGAAAAGCAATGTTAATGGGCTAATGGAATAGAATAATCAGAAATGTATAAGATGTTGATTTTTGAAGTTTAAAAATTGTTTAATAGGACATGAATAAATTGGAGATTTACAGCTTAAAACAGGTTTTGAATTGTGCACACATATGGTATTTATCACTTAATTGAAACTGTAGGCTGGTGTTTTGATTATTTTAATTGAGAAATTTAGCTTTGGAAGTATTTGTCTCTATTTGAAATGTGTTAGAAGCCAATATTGTGTTTCAGATTCTTTTAAAGTATGGATCCTAATTTCCCCCCATCTCTTTTGTTAATTATTTGATTTTTACCCCCAACGATTAGAACAGAAATCTTGAATTTGGCCATAGGCTAACAAACTGTACCACACCTACTCTTTGAACCATATTTAACAAAATCTTTATTGGGTTGCTACGGTATGCTAGGCTGTTGTAAACATTGGGATAATGAGCAAAACATAACCAAAAAAAAAATCTCTGCCCTCATGGAGCTGATGTTCTAATGTGTACCGGTCAAATCAGACAAAAAAAAGAAAATCATGAGTCATATTAGATGATTAGTGATATGGAGAAAGATAACTGGTGGGGGGAAGGCGTGGATATATGGGGGTTTTTTGAGGCAGGGGAGGATTGCCATTTGAAATGAAGTTTGGTTCAGGCAGGTCCTGCCTGAGTTGGATGAGTAAGCCATGTGGTTGTCTGCCGCAGAGCAGCCCCACCAGAGAGCCACATGGGCAGGGCTTCAAGGGGTCAGCTTGCCTGGTACCCTTGAAACAGCAAGGAAGCCGCCGTGGCTGGTGCAGAGCGAGTGAGGCAGAGAGTGAAAAGATGCTGGCAGAAGGGTGAGGATGAGATGCAGATCTTTGCGAGCCGGGATGGGCCGGCTGACTCAGTGAAGGGCCAGGTGTGCGCGTTTTAGGCCTTGCGGCCCCTGTGGCAGCCACTCCGCTCTGCCTTGCAGCTTGTAGCGCTGAAGCAGCCACAGACAGTAGAGAAACCAGCTGGCCATGTGCCGGTAATACTTGGTTTATAGAAACAGGCAGTGGCCCCCAACATTTGCTGACTCCTGGTTTAGAGCCTTGGAGACCATTGTCCGGAGTTTGACTTCTCTCAGTGAAATGAGAATTCACTAGAGGGTTTTGAACAGAGAGGAGTGAGATCATTTGACTTCTGTTTCAAAAGGATGCTGCTGCCTGCCTTGACACCCCTGCCTGTGAAGGGGTGAGGAGGGTGAAAGGGTAGAGTTACCATTAACCAGGAGAGGAGGGCCACAGTGGAGCAGGTTTGTGGGCGGGAAAGGCCGTGCTTTGGCTTTGGACCAGTTGAGTTTGGACATCCAGGTGGAGACATGGACGGTGTTCAGGGAGTGGTCCGGGCTGAACTTACATGTGGTATGTGAGGTCCTGAGGCTGGATAAGCAAAGCAGCGTGATAACAGCAGTTAGCTCTGTCTGCACTGTTTTGACACTTTGGGAGTTTTGACTCTGTCAGCTCTTAAATGGATTTTATTTTAATATTGTTTAAAAAAATATTTTTATTGAGGTGTAGTTGATTTACAGTATCTTGTAGGTTTCAGGTGTATAGCACAGTGATTCAGTTATATATGTGTGTGTGTGTATGTATACTTTTTCAGATTCTTTTCGCTTATAGGTTGTTATATAATATTGAGTATGTTTCCCTGTGGTATACAGTAGGGAAAGTCCTTCATTGGTTACCTTAAATGAGTTTTAGAGAAAGCTTCTGCCCTTTTGGTTCTGTTTATTATTTATCACCTATAATTTAATTGTTATAATTCTGGTTTTTTACATACGGCTTTTAAAAAATTGTGGTGATATAAGCAAAGTTAAAATTTACTGTTGTAACCTCCTTAAGTATAAAATCCAGCGGCATTCAGTGCCTTCACAGAATTGTGCAGACACCACCGCTGTCCGTATCCAGAACCTTTTCATCATCCCAGAGACTGCACTCTTTAAGCAATTCCCCAGCCCCGCTTTGTGCAGGCCCTCGGTCATCACATTTCCACTCTGTTCCTATGAGTTTGTCTATTCCAGGTACTGCATGTAAGCAGAATCATAACGATGTTTGTGCTTTTGTCTGACTTATTGCGGTGTTTTCCAGGTTTATCCTGTCACAGCACGTGCCAGTGCTGTTATTACTTTTTGAAACTTCTTGGAATAATTAATACAGACTTCTTGTACTGAGTCTTATTTCTAAGAGGAGTTCTTAGCTACACAGCAGTCTCGAAAACCCATCCTTATCACCCAGGGTCCCTGTGTGGGGAACTTGGGGAGTTGGTGAGGGGCTTGCAGCCTGTGCGGCCCTCTTTATCTGTGCTAGAGGAAGAACAGTGACGATGGTGCGTAGCTGGGCGGTTTACTCTCTGGCCAGCGTGACTTGATGGGCTTTCTGATATTGTATGGCATGTTTAATCACAGGATAAGCTTGTCCCATTTGGAATAGATAGAAAACCTGAAAAAGTGGCAATGTAAAGGAAATGGTCAAGATTCCTTCTGGAAGAGGGTGGAGAGGTATTTGGGGGAGTGGAATTCTGCAACTGGCTCATCTGACAAATTGCTGAGCTTGGGGGCAAGTCCTGTAAGCCTGCCCCTCCCGCCAAAGCAGTTTCAGTGTTACTTGCCCTGTCTCCCACGTTGCCTCTTCACTGTTGGCTTGATGGCAGCAGTGTTTATGACACTGTGTGCGTTGAGGAAGAATCTGGCTGTCCTTTGGGCCTAGGGGTTAAGTCCACTGCGAGCTCAGCCGACACGTGAACAAGGTGATACTTGTTTAATGAGCATTAGGTCTCACTCGGAGAAGGCAATGGCACCCCACTCCAGTGCTCTTGCCTGGAAAATCCCATGGGCAGAGGAGCCTGGTAGGCTGCAGTCCATGGGGTTGCTAAGAGCCAGACATGACTGAGCGACTTCACTTTCACTTTTCACTTTCATGCATTGGAGAAGGAAATGGCAACCCAGTCCTGTGTTCTTGCCTGGAGAATCCCAGGGACAGGGGAGCCTGGTGGATTGCCGTCTGTAGGGTCGTACAAAGTCGGACACGACTGAAGTGACTTAGCAGCAGCAGCAGGTCTCACTGGTAAGGCTCGGTGATGTTCCTGCCTGCAGCGGCAGAGAACGACCGATAGAAGAGAACAATGAAGGATAGAATGAAAATGAATGTTCACCTTGACTTCAGAACTGGCAATTCCAGAAAAGCCTTAAGAACAGATTATTAAAAAAAAAAAATTGAAGAACAAAATTGGAGACGAGGTCTTTTTCAAGACGCAGTCCCAGTTTAGTGGCTCTTTCAGGTCATTTCCCATAATTCATCCCAGCAGTATGAAAACAATCAGCTATGATGAGAGGTGAAAAGGATGATCAAAGTATCCATTGTTCTTTCCTTTTGAATCGTAGTTGGCTTTGGGTCTTGGCCCTAGGTTAAAAAAAATTTTTTTTTCTTCTTTTATCAAGTGGGCAAAGGATGAAATTATTGTGTCTGGCAGGTTGGGGGGGACTTTGCTTGGGGCTCCAGGAACCCAAGAACTTTTCATTTTTACCCCTGTTGGCAGTAACAGCAGTAACAGTGTGTGTTGAAGAATATATGGAGGCCAAGGGTCTCCACCATCTTAGTAGCATGATGAATGGGAACTTTTAAGCCCGGTCAGAGCAGTGATGGACTCCCAGGTTGCTTTTCTATAAAATGGAAATAATAATACTTACTTGATCAGAATGAAATGAAGCCCTCTGATCTCTTCAGTTTCTTCTTGATCAAGGCTTGTGTGAGGAGGAATTTGGGAGGAGCATGTCCTTCTTACCCTGTTGCGTCTGTGTCACTTCACCCTTCCAAAGACCTGGGGAGCTCCTGGATGGCTTCCAGGGCTCAGCGATTGTGTGTTTTAGCAGCCTTACGTTGGGAGGCATTTTTCAGGACCTTGTGGCCAGCTGATTATTAGTCTTGCCCTTCAGAGGCATGCCCGCCGGTACCAAAGAGTGCGTCCATTAAGGACGCCCCACTGGCGTCTAGCTGATGGCTACACTGGGAACACATGTGCCTCCTTTGAACAGTAGGCGAAGAAACTCAGAGAGGGCCTAAACTCTTTTTCAGCCAAATTATAATCCACCTGTCCTGGGCTCTAATTAATGCTGTGACATGCCTTCCTTCCTGTCTGAGTTCCAGGTTCTGCTTTTCTCTCTTGCTTCCCCTGGGCTGTCTCTGGGAAATTAGTAACCAAGTTGACCTTCATCTTCTAATTTAGCCCAGGAGCCCTCGGCTGTATCTGATTGGCATCTGGGCAGGGGTAAGAGCTAGGCTCTCTTCCAGGGCCGTCTGATTCTCTACTGTGCCGTTTTTGGCTCTCAAGAAATAAAATTTGTTTATTCTGAGTCCTAGGGTGGAAACTGTCTTTAGAGCACGTGTTCACATTTGTTTTAAAAGATATTTCACCTGTCATCAAATCCGTATGTAATTTTGGAGAGTGTGACTTATTTTGTGTCGTGTTCTGGTTATATTTTATTTTTTGTGCTTAATAAATGATAAAAGGCTGCATAATAAAAAAAAAAACCCAGCAGTTTCAACTCTTTCCCTCAGTAGACAGTTCCACTTCAGAAATCAGACAAGGATCAAGTAAAATTTAAAAAGCTTGACTTCTACATAATCACCAAGGGTTTGCACCTAGCATTTAGGATTAGAGATTTGTGTGTTTACGGTCTAAACGGTGTGAAATGGGATTTAAAAAAATGTAGAAATGAGAGTGCACTTTAGTTAGTGTTGAAGTTCCTGGTGGATTGAAGATTTGTGTTATCGGAAACATTGCTTTGGGGAAGAGTGGAGTTGCGGTGCTGGGGGGTGGGGAAGGGTGGAAGGACCTTGAGAACCTTTTACCAGGAGGGGCTACCGTGTGACCTCAGGGCCAGACTTTGGGGAGGGAGACTACTCGAAGAGTTCTTATACCCAGGACGAACTTGTGCTGGAGCTGAGTGTGGATCATCTTCGCACGATAGGTGGTGTGGTTGTGGTCATCTTTGAAGCCTGTGGTTCTCTTTCTAGCCCACGCTCCCCGACTGACTCCAGAAAGTTGTAGCGTTTTCTGGTTGTTACTCTTCAACGTGCCTCTGAAAAGATTGCGTAAATGCCCCTGGGAAGAAAGACGTCATCAAAACTGTAGCATCTTTAAAAAAAAAAAAAAAGGCATACACACACCGCGTAGGCTGCTCTTAGAAGGGCCCAGCCCCAGAATTAGAGCGATGACACCTTTGTGTTGTAGAGAAACATGGAAGTATTACAATTCTCTGCTTTCCTGGATGACTTTCCCTCCTTACTTACCAGAAAGCAGCAGGTGCTAGTCATCTTAGAGAATGAATGCCATCGTGATTGCTTTAAAGGGTGAAGACTATTGTTACTTGGCTTTTTTGTCTCTCCTTCCTTTGAGATGGGGCCAGGACAGGCTGGTCACAGCCTTGTGTCCCTTGCACCTGCCTTCCCTCCAGCCGGCTTCCTACTAGTTTTACATGTGGCAGCCCTAGCACTAGTACAGAGGGCCTTCACCGACGTCACAGCCTCGGCGCAGCTGCCGAGGGCAAACGGTGTGCTCAGGAGAGCAGCGGGGTTTCTTAGAGGAGGAGATCAGTTAGTAGGTACAGTCAACACTGGGTCTTGAAGGGACTCATTCATCCTCTCTCTTTTTTTCTTTTTTGATGGCGGGCAAAGGTGATAAAGTTGGTACAATCTCCAGTCAATAGCTTAACTTCATCTCTGCTTTTATTACCACTCCCAGCATAAATTGTTTAACGAAAAGCCAGGCATAATCTCAAAATTATTTAGCGTTAGTATCCTGCTGTGAGCATCATTTTCTCATGTTGTGCTCTAACCACAAATTAGCACAAGACACTTTCAGAAACTCTTCTGTGGATCCACTTAGAGAGGTTATATGGGTAGAAGGTGACAGTTGGAACTCCTTGATTTTTTTTTTTTATTTTGGGTGAGATTTTCTTTTATTCTTATGTAATTCATTGCTCTACTAGAATAGTGTTGTTGTTTTTTTAACCCACTTCTTACCTGATAATATTTTAATCCCTTAAAAATTTGCCAGTGACCCCATCTGTAGACTTGACTCATTTTATGAGCAGGGATCCAGAAAGTGCCAGACTTTGTCTGGAGAGCTAGAGTCAGGGTAGGGGGAGGCGAAGCAGTAACAAAACTTCAGCCAAAAGATCCAGGGCCTACTATTGAGTTCAAGAACTAGGTTTGTTTCAGGGTGGCCTCAGAGTACAGCAACCCTACTCTTAAGATGAAGTCACTCGCTCACCCCTTTAATGATTTGCCCGATTGCTGAAGTCAAGTCTGGAGCTGAAAAGTTTGCTCCCTTTAACAGGGATCTAATTGTGAAAAGCACAGATGGCCACTGATGGTTTACAAATGTTGGGCATTTGCTGATTTTAAAAATAACTGTGAGAAGGGAAAACCAAGGTGAGGAGAGAGACAGAAAACCAAGTGTACACGTTAGGCTTTGGATTGTCAGACAGCAAAAGACAAAAAACCAAAACACAGGCAGTGCTGAGTTTGCTCAGTTAGTTCTCTCTCGGTTCGGGTTTTCCTCCCGGTACGCTGAACCCCTAGTGCATTCGCTGGAATAGTTTTTGGTCAGAGGCACCTACTACCAAATCCACAGGGTCATAAGCATCTCTGAAGGCCTGGAGAGCCTGCTTAGTTGGGCGTGGTGGGAAATGGTAATTGGCCTCTGCTAGGATTCCTATCCCTTGATAAACTTACTCCCTCTGGCAGTCTTGTTAATACTTACAGTGCTAAATCTATTACAGAGGACAATTTAATTTAATTTAATTTTCGTGACATTTCAGTCCTATATGGTTGCCAGCAGAGCTGTTGTTGTCTGTCAGTCGCTAAGTCGTGTCTGACCCTTTGCAACCCCAGAGACTGTAGCACGCCAGACTCCTCTGTCCTCCACTACCTCCCGGAGTTTGCTCAGATTCATGTCCACAGAGTCGGTGATGCTATCTAACCATCTCACCCTCTGACGCCCCCTTCTCCTTTTGCCTTCAATCTTTGCCAGTATCAGAGTCTTTTCCAATGAGACGGCTCTTTGCATCAGGTGGCCAGAGTATTGCAGCTTCAGCTTCAACATCAGTCCTTCCAGTGAATATTCAGGTTTGATTTCCTTTAGGATGGACTGGTTTGATCTCCATGCAGTCCAAGGGACTCCCAAGAACCTTCTCTGGCACTACAATTCGAAAGCATCAATTCTTTGGCGCTCAGCCTTCTTTATGATCCAACTCTCACAGCAGAGAGTCAGTGTCTTAAGGTCTTTGGAGAAAACTGAAGTTTTTTGACTGTGGGGTGTGCAGACCTAGGGATTGGCCTAGAGAATAAGTCCAATCTCAGAAATTAGTCATTTTTCATTTGGTGAACCTACAAATGTAACTGAAGAGAGCCACAAACAAGGCACCCTCAGGAATGATTGAAGGGAGAGGGAGGCACAGCTGGGTTTGGGTCTTCCCTGGAGTCGTTTCTCCTCCCCTCCCTATTCACCCCAAACACATGCTTTTTTTCAGTGAAGGTCCAGGCAGTGGAAGCAGCCCTGTCTGAGATCCTGGAGGACTGCTGATGTCCCCTGTGGCTGGAATTAGGGCGTGGCAAGATCTGAAATTGCAGGGGGCAGGTTTTATGAACACTGAGTCATCTAAGCATAAGGAATTTAGAACTTGACCGTGAAGGCTGTGGAAAGCCATTCAGAGATTAAGAGGGAGCAACAGAAAGATTTATGTATAATTTCTCTTCAGTCCTCCTGAGATAAAGAATAAGTGCAATTTTGGGTTCCAAAAACAAAGAATTGGGGAGTGAGGGGCATAGAATAGCCACTGAATGCTCTTAAGTTTGTATGTGACCATTACCAAGGTGTTTATCCCTGTATTATAATTTATGACACGTTTAGAGAATTTTTAGTGCAGTTATTTAGTTGGCATTTTAGGTACATCCAAAATCAGACTTTGCCCCCAAATTTTTATTATGAAAAAATTCAAGCATGCAGGAAAGTTAAAAGAATAACACAGTGAACACATGACCTTCCATCTAGAGTCTACAGTTTTTACCACTTTGCTTTTATTTAACTCTGGCTTTCTTTCTCCTCTGAAAAAGAATTGGACTTCCCTAGTGGCTCAGACAGTAAAGCGTCTGTCTGCAATGCGGGAGACCTGGGTTTCATCCCTGGGTCGGGAAGATCCGCTGGAGAAGGAAATGGCAATCCACTCCAGTACTATTGCCTGGAAAACCCTATGGACAGGGGAGCCTGGTAGGCTACAGTCCATGGGGTCGCAAAGAGTCGGACACGACTGAGCGACTTCACTTTCTTTTCTTTTTCCTCTGAACCATGTAAAATTAAACTGTAAATAGACATCAAGATATTTAAATACCTCAGCAGAGATCTCTTTAAAAAATAAGGATATTCTCCTGTATAGCCACACTACTGTCACTGCAACTAACACAATTAACAGTACTTTCATAATATCTTCTAGTGTCTAACCCCTATCCAAACTGCCCCAGTGGCGCTGAAAGTGTTATTTATAGCTGCCCTCCCCCTGGTCACGTATTTTCATATTTGATTATGTCTTTTTCGTCTCAGTCCCCTCCTCAACCTCCAGTACTTTTTTGAAGAGTCTAGGTCAATTGTTTCGTAGAATATCCTACAATCTGGAATTGCCTGGTGTCCATTTGATGTGTTCCTTAATCCTTTGTATATTTTATAAACCGGAAGATCTGAACTCTTGATTAGCTGTAGGTTAAAAGTTTTTGGCAGGAATACTCTTGAAGGTAATGTTACCTTGTTTTAATGTTAGCAATGCCCAGTTTGATCTCTTGGTCAAGAATGCCCATCTGCTCTCCCCATTGTAAACGTGCATTTTTGCCCTTAGCCTTCAAGTGATGTGTGGGAAGCGTGTGTAATGTTCCAGGGTCGTCTTACGAGTTTTGACCGCAGTTTACACTCGATAGCATTCCCTCACAGAGTGGGTTGGCCCTCCTGTGTCTGTGGACTTGGTGGGCCTTGCACTGCTGTAGCACATGAGCATCACTTAGCTGGAGAAAGAAGAGTTAACGTCTGCTCACAAGCGAAAGACACAGCCGTGATTACAGATGACAGAAAATGAGTGCTCAGAAGACCCCTTTCTAGCACTACAGTTTGACGTTTGCTAAAGACAGACCATCTGGTCTGGAGGAAGGGTGTCATACCCACAGGGTGTTAAGGAAAGACCTTATTCTGCTGAATGTTTATGCCTCCGAGTCAAGGCATTTCCAGGTGCTTTCTTTGGTAATTTTTGACCTTTATAGAAACCATGGCTCTGATTCCCTGTATTTGACAACCAGGGTGCTCATTTCAGCTAGAACGTTGCCTTCTGGAAACACTTAAATTCCCAAAGAGTAGATAACCCTATTAGTCTGCTACAATCTTCTAGGCTAAAAATAATATGATTATCATATATTATCCCCATGGGACATGGAGGATAATCTCCTTTCCAAAAGAGGATCAGGAAGGGGACCGAAGGGCTGTGTGCGGGAAAATACTTTGGGGTCGTGGGCTTGATGGAGAGAACTTGCTCAGTCAAGTTATGACTGGAAGCCCCAGAAGTTTTAGGATGATAATAAATCATTTGGCGAAAGTAGAATAATGGTTTGGTACTGGAGAAGGCAATGGCAACCCACTCCAGTACTCTTGCCTGGAAAATCCCATGGATACAGGAGCCTGGTAGCCTGCAGTCCATGAGGTCTCGAAGAGTCTGACATGACTGAGCGATGTCACTTTCACTTTTCACTTTCATGCATTGGGAGAAGGAAATGGCAACCCACTCCGGTGTTCTTGCCTGGAGAATCCCAGGGATGGCAGAGCCTGGTGGACTGCCGTCTCTCTGGGGTCGCACAGAGTCGGACACGACTGAAGCGACTTAGCAGCAGCAGCAGCAACTGGGAACATTATTTGGGTCTGGAGCAGTAAAAAGGTGGGGATCCTTAATAAGGCAAAAGCTTGGTTCTGTTTTTGTGTGCCTCCCCCCATATAAATGTATGATGATTGTTTACAAAAATGAAAGAAAAAGACCATGTCCCAAGGCAGCATTCATTCCTCGAGGCCGTTCCTAGACATTAAATAGGTGCTGTGTGAAAAAGGCATTCTCAGTAATTCTGGACACTTCATAATTTTGGATCAATTTGAACAGATTTGGTCACTGCAAGAATTTCTACCTTTATTCTGTTTATAACGTTTCACAGCTTTTACTTTCAAGGTTGTACAAGATTCTACCAGGTATATGTATCTGTTCTTTAGTTGTTGCTTCTGAGTTTTTGAGTTTTCCAAGTTTTTGTTTTTAGGAATAACAGAATTAAAACCTTTGTGTGTAGAATGTCCTCGTATTTCAGATAATTGCCTTAAAATCGCTAGATCAGAGAATATGAGTATTCTTATGGCTTTTTGTTGAACTTGCAAATAGTTTTCCCAAAGGGTTATGCTAATTTACACTTACACCAGCAAAGTTTGTCAGGTATTACTTTCCCTATGTCCTCTCCTGGCTTAGAGAATCTTCCTTGATTGGTTGCAGAAAAACCAGCCTGCTTCTAACCTGAGAAAACAAGGCACCTCCCCCAAATGGCCATAACGGCAAGCAGTGTGCTGAGCTGTAATTCATTAATTTAATAAACAGATAAGTGTCTCCTATTTATCAGACATTGTAGATGGAAAAAAAGTAAGACAGTCTGTACTGGTAAGGAATTTATAGCCTGCTGGAAGAGATAAGCTCACATTTATAGGGATCATGGTAAGAGTTTCTATATATATCAGTTGGGAAAGAATCAAGACCACCCAAGACTAATCTTGGGGGTGGGATGGTACCAGGAAAAGCCACAAAAAGTGCCATTAAAGCTTCTTCGCGTGAACAGGTGTCACCCAAGCGCGTTCGTACAGAGGCCAGGCGTCAGCAGCCACAGGAGGTGCTCTGCTCTCTGGCCAGTGGAACTGAGGCCAGAGAGCCTTATTCAGGTCCAGGAGGTGAGCAGAGTCAGGCTCCCACCTGTGACACGTCTACTCACTCTGCACATTTAGCCCCAGGGCACGGCCACGGTCCGTGCAGGCAACCCAGTGCCAACGGCCCCAGAAAGGTCATTTTTGATCGTCTCTGAGACAAAACTGGACATCCTTGTTTGCTCAGCCTCTCCTGCGCGTGTGTACTTCTGGAGGTTGTTAACTGACCACGCTGTTGAGAATTTGGGGGGAGGGACTTCCCTGGTGGTCCAGTGGTTAAGAATCCGCCTGCCAATACAGGGGGACCTGAGTTCGATCCCTGCTCTGGGAAACATCCCCCGTGCTTCAGGCAGCTAAGGGCGTGTGTCACAACTACTGAGCCTGTGCGCCAGAGCCCGTGGACTGCAACCAGGGAAGCTGTGGCAGTGAGCAGTCTGTGCCCCACAGCTAGAGTAGCTACACTAGTGGGGTAGCTATTCTAGTAGCCGGTTGCCACAACTAGAGAAAACTCTCGCAGCAACAAAGACCCAGCACAGCCATAACATAAATAAATAATTTTTTCTTTTTAAGAACTTAAAATGTAGGAAAGAAAAATTGGGGGCGGGAAGCTGAGGTTAAGGGACCCCCATAGGCTATTCAGCTAGCTAATATCTCTCAGGCAGCACTTTCATTTCTAATCTCATGTACAGTTTAATAATTTAACAGATAATAGACTAACAGGTCAGTGGAAATGTTTACAGGGAATTTAAAAGCTGTTAATTTTTACCACTTGGACTTTTTTTTTTTTTTTCAATAGCTGGGGATAATAATTAGAGAGGGTGGAAAATAAAACCTGTGTTTGATTTGGTGGTTTGTCTGCCTCGAGTGGGAAGGACCGAGAAAGCAAAAAATTCGTCAAATGAAATTTTTCTCGTCAAGTAACTGTTGGGATTCCTTACAGTTAATGTCTCTTGTTGCCAGCCCCTCATTTTCTTTAAATACTTTATGTGTGAAAATTGTCACACAGTTGCTCCAGAACATTAAAATAGACGTGCCAAAGGGTGTAAATTTATTGTCAAAAAAATATTCCTTGTGTCTTAAAAAAACAGCTTTCTTTTCCTTCTTCAGTGTGTGCCACCGTACCCACAATTTTGGATCTTCATCTCTGCATGTATAGTATGATTATCCAGCATTTTAAGTAGATCTGAAATGCAAAAATTTGGGATTCATTCTTGAGCCTCAAACTGGTAACAATTTTAATAAATAGGGGATGTACCATACTGTGCCGTAGTCAATGGCATCACCACTGAAGTGGAATATTGGATGCGAGTCACTTATAAGAGTTTGACATAAAGATTCAGACGGAAAGAATCAGCAAAGTGTGATGCCAGCAGGGGTTCCTGGGCATCTAGAACCTGGGAGACAGTGGAACCTATTTGCTAAAAACCTGGACTCTGGAGACAAAGACCTGTTGGGAAGTCTTGGCTCCAGGTTGTCAAGTTACTCATCCACACCTCAGTCCCTTCATCTATAAAATGAGAGTAATAACCTATTTCTCGGTTTACTGTGAGGATGAAATGAGATAAGGCATGAGGTGTTAAGAAAGGCACTGGCACACAGAGACTCAGACATGAATTGCCTTTCACAGGAATCCATCCCTTTAGAGCAGAATAAGTTGGCTCATTCTTTACAGAACGCCTCGTGTGGAGCCGTGAACGCTGACCATCTGATCTGGGAGGAGGCGGGGCGGTGAGCGATCAGTTTATTTTTCAGGTTCTGGTATATCTCAGAAAATCTTGGTCCAAAAAGGCTGTGCGAGTTTTGCAGCTGTTATAGCATGACAGCAACCGAACTTCAGCATTCCTGTGACATACTCAGCCCTTGTCTCCCCTTGATTTTTATTAGGTCTTTCATAGATGGGGGCAGGAGCAGCCTCCCTGTTCTCTTCTGTTCACTCCTTTTCTGCTCTGTTCCCTTTATATTCTTTCCCTCTCCCCATCCTGGGGTACAACCCTTGGTTCATAGATCTGTTCCGTTGTTTTCCTGGAATGTACTTGACCCTGTATCACACATTGGGTGGGCTGTAGGAGGTGTTCAGAAGAAAGATGCCAGACGTGAGCCAATCCCCAGAAAACGCCTAGTCTGATGGGCTCACCCTGAACACCAGATCCACTTTTGCGCCCCGCCCGCCACCAGCTCTCCCCAGCTGCGTATCAGGAGTTGTTGTTCAGTCGTGTCTGACTCTGTGAGCCTGTGGACTGCAGCATGCCAGGCTCCTGTGTCCTTCACTATCTCCTGCTCAGATTCATGTCCATTGACTCAGTGATGCTCTCTACCCATCTCATCCTCTGCTCTCTGCTGCCCACTTTTCCTTTTGCCCTCAGTCTTTCCCAGCAGCAGGGTCTTTTCCAATAAGTCAGCTCTGCACATCAGGTGGCCAAAGTATTGGAGCTTCAGCATCGGTCCTTCCAGTGAATATTCAGGGTTGATTTCCTGTAAGATTGACTGGTTTGATCTCCTTGCAGTCCAAGGGGCTCTCAAGAGTCTTCTCCAGCACCACAGTTTGAAAGCATAAATTCTTTGGCACTCAGCCTTCTTTATGGTCCAACTCTCACATCCGTACATGAGTACTGGAAAAATCATAGCTTTGACTAGATTGCCGACCTTTGTCGGCAAAGTGATGTCTGCTTTTAATACGCTAAGTTTGTCACAGAGTTCATTCTAAGGAGCAAGCATCTTTTAATTTTGTGGCTGCAGTCACTGTCTTCAGTGATTTTGGAGCCCAAGAGAATAAAATCTGTCCCTGCTTCTACTTTTTCCCTGTTTTCCATGAAGTGATGGGACCGGTATCAGTAGTACTGGCTTTATATCCTGACGTCTTCCCTCCATCTGCCCGCTCCAAGATTTGGCAGACAGAGGATTCCTCCTGCTGCTTCATCTAGAGCGAAAATATATTTTTGGTGAGATTTGGCACCCAGCTTGTAGTAACCAAATGGGACTCTGCGTACGGCGCCTTATTCAGTTCTATCCAAAGCGGTTCCTCCTGTTAAGGAGCTGAGTTCTGTCTGCTGAAATGCTCAGTCTTTCATCCAGAGCCGTGAGTTTGAGCAGGGAGTGTGTATTCGCTTGTTTTGACTGATTCCTATAGTTGGCCCACCTGAAATCTGATCCTGGACTATTTCTTCAATGCCAGGCCTCTAAGTACAGCACATAAAGCCCTTTGTGACCTGCTGCGCTCTGCTTTCCTACCCCTCCCCACCCCCGCCTACCCCAGCCTCCTGTTTTTGCCATACATACCCTTCATTCCTGCCATACCCGACTGCTGTTAGTTGCTCAGATGTCTCTTTCTCCCTGTGTGCCCCTGCGTTTGTGCCCTTCCCTTCCCTGTTTCAGCGTTCTTATTTCTAGACCATTTCCTAGAGGTCCCCTCTCCTTGGGAGTACTTTCTGGCACCCCGCCGCCCTCGCGGTATGAGTGACAGCTCCTCACCTGGGCCCCCTTACAGTCAGCACTGGCTGCAGCGTCCTGGTCTAGCTGTCACTCAAGACGCGCACGGGCTGCGTCTTATTCATCATTGCCATTCTTCTCACATAGTAGGGGCAGCTCCTGGCACATGGCAGGTGTGCAACGTTTTCCTGGATTGCCTTTCACCTGTTTCTTCCTATAAAAATACGTATGTGCCTAAAATTCCACCGTATTTCTGCATCAGCATAATACATACCTGCATGTGCACACACCTGCGCACACCTGCGCACGCTGTTGCTCTTTGCTTTTTTCCAGGTGACAGTATATCCTAGAAATCAGTTCATAGATTTTCCTCAGTCTTTTTTTTTTTTTGGTATCGAAGTATAGCATACATATTAAATTGTGCACAAATAAATGAATAGCTTGATGACTTTTTCTAAAAGGAGTATACCTGTGAAACCAGTGTCCAGGTCAGGAAATAAAAGGTGACCAGAAGCCCCCTCCCAAACCACCCCCCCAACACACACCCCTGCCCTACAGATACCTCTTCCAGGCTTCTGACACTACAGATTAGTCATGCCTCTTTCAGGCCTGTGTACATAGAATTCACGTGTTGCACGAGAGATGCATCTGTGTGGTTGCATATAGTTGTAGTTGACCTCTTCTAGTAGCTGTGTTGGAGAAGGCTAGTGGCACCCCACTCCAGTACTCTTGCCTGGAAAATCCCATGGATGCAGGAGCCTGGTGGGCTGCAGTCCATGGGGTTGCGAAGAGTCGGACACGACTGAGCAACTTCACTTTCCCTTTTCACTTTCATGCATTGGAGAAGGAAATGGCAACCCACTCCAGTGTTCTTGCCTGGAGACGGGGGAGCCTGGTGGGCTGCCGTCTATGGGGTCACACAGAGTCGGACACGACTGAAGCGACTCAGCAGCAGCCGCAGCAGTGGCTGTGTCGTATTCCAACAGGCTACACATTTTTAATCTGTTCTATTATAGGTGAACTTCTGGGTTCTTTTCCAGTTTGGAGTGTTTTGACTGGCTCCTCTTTCTTTGGTATTAGCCTCACAGTACTCCATCCATGTGAATGTACAGTAATTCAAGCAGTCTACTCTGGGTGGACATTTAGTTTTTTTCTGATGTCTTCCTATTACAAATAATGTGGCACAAGGTTTTGAATACACCTGTGCAGTATGTTAAGGAACATTACAAAACCAAGCCACTTAGTGGGGACCAAGCGTAAGTGAAATTCTCAGTTGTGTCTGACTCTTTGCTATACAGTCCTTGAAATTCTGGGGCCAGATTACTGGAGTGGGTAGCCGTTCCCTTCTCCAGGGGATCTTCCCAACCCAGGGATCGAACCCAGGTCTTCCACATGGCAGGCAGATTCTTTACCAGCTGAGCCACCAGGAAAGCCTAAGAACACTGGAGTGGGTAAGCCTATCCCTTCCCCAGGGGATCTTCCTGACCCAGGAATTGAACCGGGGTCTCCTGCATTGCAGGCAGATTCTTTAGCGGCTGAGCTACCAGGAGTGAGAGTACCAGAGAACATTTTTAGGGAAAATGTTATCTGTGTGGCAGCTCTGCTCGGTTGGTACAAAGGAATTGCTGAACTTTTCATGAACAGGTTCATGTAATGAAGCTGGTTAACTCAAAACATTTTGAGTTCCTCTCATAGTGGAGTAGGGAGCTAATCACAAGAGAAGAGCTTGAAATCCCATATCCATGCACAGCTGAGTTCAGAAGGCTCCACTGTTCGTTGTCCCAACTTAAGATATTCATGTATTCAAGTACTTACTGTGCGTCCTCTGTGTTCCAGACACACTGTTCCAGCCACCAGCGGTATAGATCCTGCCCTCACCGAGCTCACATTCTAGAGGGAGATAACACGACAGATTAAGAAAAGGTGTCATATGTTAAATAAAAGAATAAAGCCGGAAAGGACTGGGGGGTGTACACACACGTGTTGGGTGTTGGCGTTAAGACAGATTTTAAAGGGTAGTCAAGAAAGGCATGGCTTTCTTAATTCTGTTTACCTTACCCAGCCAGATGTAACAAACATTAACGATACACATTTAGGTTAAAATTATGAGCTCTTTAAGTGTATAGACTCCAGTATATAGACTCCTCTAATTGTGTCAATTCCTCTTGGGTTCATTGTGTCAATTTATTTTGCTTTTAAGCTGAAATGTCAGATTTCATTATCTAGTGAGGAATTTTTTATGAGTCAGAGTCATTTATTAACCTGTGTGGTCAAGTGAAAACGGTGTTCCCCTACTCCTAAGGATGTGGAGGCCGCCTGGAATTCTGACGGAGGGAGGAGAGGATGCCTTTCCGTTAGGGTGCCCACTGCTCTGCTCCTGGAAGCTCTCCAGTTAAAGCCGTGGCCCAAGGCTGCCTCCATGGGCACCTAGATGGAAATTTCCGATTATGTAAACTTGAAAGGGGCTTATTTCTCTCAGCTGAGTTAGGATCACAGGAGATACCTCAATCTAGAAGCTGGGGCAGGGCAGTAATTACCATTTCTCATGAAAGTGTGAAAAAGCTACAAGTAAGCCTGAATTTGTAGTAAATGTTATTTTAGCATGTATCACAGGGCAAGGGAGCTGCCCTGGGCAATGGTGGATTAGGTAATTCAGCATCTCTGTTGTAGGATTTCTTTGGCCCTGAGCTGTTGCGTATTTGCATCTCCAAGAGGGGGCTCGAGTTGTTGACAGCGCTTTGTTAACAGATGGCTCTGGGCCCATCAAACTGCACCTGGCCCATGTCGGCGTGGGCCACACTCTTTGTCAAGTGTGGACTCCTGGGCTGAAATCCCGAGCAGCCTAGGACAGTGAGTGAAGTCATGGTGATTCCAGGAAGAGGGGGTAGGGTGATTAACGGAGGAAGCGGGGCTGTTTAGCTTGAGGTTGCAGATTAGGTGGGGTGAGTGTGAGCGTGGTTGACAATGTCTGTTTTCCGATATCTGAAGGGTAGGAAAGGAGCTTGACTCTTCTGTCAGGGGGCAGGATGAGAACCAGCGCTTAAAAGCGGCTGGAAAACATTTTGGACCCAACCCAAGGTAGAGTTTTTTCTGAAGACGGCTCTACTGTACAGACTGCATTCTTGGAAGGCACAGTTTTTGGATGGTGACTGAGGAGGTATTGAGAAGTGTTCTTTAAAATCCCATCCAACCCTGAGTCTATGAATCTGTGATTATTTTCTTTGGCAAAAATTTGCTTCCTCAGGCTTTTTTTTTTTTTTTTCAGCCTTTTGCTAATTCCTGTGGAGAGTTTACAAAAAGCATTAATAATATGTGGTTTGTGTAATTTGTTAATTGAATGACAAGATGAACACATGAGACAGTTATTAGCAAACTAAGGCAAAATATAAACAAAAGGCACATTTTTGAATACCACAGAAATCCTAGAAGGGGAAGACTGGAGAAGTAGCTACATTGGGGTTTGAAGGATTAATGAGATTTGCACGGCAGCAGGGAGAGCAGAAGCATTGTGGATCAGCAGAAGCCCAGGCAGAGATGCAGAAGGCTTTTGAGGAGGAGCTGTGTGTATATATCTGTAATTAGGGAAGATCCGCCCGGCAGCTTTGTGTAGGAGATAAAGACTTGAGCGCCATCTTCTTAAGAGCAATGGGTTTAAGTCATGTGGGTGTGAAATCTCTGAAGGACAGGTGGCTAGAACATGGATGAGCAAGTTCTTAAGCTTAGCGGTTAGAGCATAGTTAGACCTGGTTCAGATCTATCCCTCAGTGACCTTGGAGAAGCAAGGTGGAGAAACCGAAGCCTAGAAGTCAACCCTGAGTTGGATAGTATTACTTGCCTCTTAGGTTATGAGGATTAAGTGAGATAAAGAATTCAGTGCTCAATATGTATTACTATTACTGATTATGTAGCTGAAGTTCCCTACCTAAAGCGGTGATTCTGGAAACGTGCTCCTCTGCCCAGCCACGTGGGTGTCACCTGTGAGCTTGTTACAAGTGCAGGTTCATGGGTGCCAATCAGACTTAGTGAATTAGGGTCTGGGGGTGGGTGGGAGGTGTAGGAATGGGCTCTCCAGGCGATAGGCAGGGAAAGTTTTGAGAACAGCCCTAGGGGAATCGTACAGAACTAAGATAGGGAGTTGTTGTTTTTTTCCCCCTCATTTATTTATTTTTAATTGAAGAATAATTACGATATTGTTTTCTACCATACATCAACATGGATCAGTCATAGGTCTAGAGTTTTTTAAAGAGGGGCTAACAGTGGTATCCTTTACAGTGGAGAGGATAAAAAGCTCAGAGAAGATGAAATTTGGGGGAAAAGAGGTAGTATGTATTTTTTGCAATGTCTGACAGCTTTACACACAGTGTTCAATAAATATTTGTCTTTATATTATTGAAGACAGCTGGTTTAATAGTATGCTGGGGATGGAAGGAAGATTTGGTATAATATGTATAATATACATAATATATAGCCTAAGTGATGAAAAAATATATATATATACTGGAGAACCACATGAGAAATACGATACTGGATGAAGTTTAAATCTTAGGTTTAACTGCCTGCCTACTGTGGCCAGGCAAGCTGCTCTCTGTCGTAAATAGAAAGCGAGGTGCTGGCTCTTGTTTTCTGAGGCTTCATAGCATTATACTTTCTTTAAGGATTTGAAGCTGTTCCTCTCCCCCAACCCCCGCCCCCTTCCCGGAAACTTTTTTATGCTACCAGAGTTAACACTGTGTCTGATCTCTCTGGCCACGCCAAGAGTTAAGCATGCCCTTGTCTTCCGGTCACTGCCAGGCCCTCATTTCTGAACATTGACTTCTCTTGTTAATTATTTGACGGCTCTGGGTTTACCTTAGAGAAGATCTGAAAGCTTTTATGTCCCCGAGTAATGTGGGCCACCTGGGGGTTTTCCACATTAAGCGTTGTGCCAGTTGACTTGTCCCTGTCCCACCTCCCGTCGCCAGCACAAGCACCAACCACGGTAGCTGGAAATAAATTGACTTCTAAGCTTCATCCACTTAGTCCTTATTTACTGCCCATTATGTGCAGGACACTGTGATAATAATGAGACAGTGTCCACAAAACTCATCTTGCTGAAGAGCCAGGACTGCCCGAGGCCGTGTGGACTGAGTCTGGAGGAGAGGCCGGGGCTGTCTGCTGCGTTCCTGCCTGGAGCCTGGTTGGAGGTCAGCCAAGTGTTCAGACGAGCCCTAGCACACGCGAGTCCAGACTTAGAAACATGCTGTCGCCTCAGACAGCCCCTCTCACAGTGACTGGTGAGGGAAATGTGAGTGAATTAGAATGGCTGGTGAAGAAGCTATGTTTATAAACCTTACAGTTTCTTTCAAATACATAGCATTTGAGATTGAAGACGGAATACAGGAATTATACTAGAGATGGGCTAATTTCATGCTGTAGAGAGACTTCAGGAAAAACCGAGGGGAGATCGCTTTCCAAAGATGACGGTGATTGGGCAGTTAATCTGCTGAGTATATTTTTTTGTTTGTTTTGCTTTGTTTTTATTGAGCTATAACTTGCATGTAACATTATTTTAGTTTCAGGTGCACAACATAATGGTTGGATGTTTCTATGTATCATGAAGGGAATCTGTTTTAATTGGCAACCTGGATCAAGCCACTTGCTCCTTTTACATCGCTGTGAACTTTGGGGCTGAGGCAGATGGATAGTGAGGACTGCTAGCATTCTTTCATTATCTTCTTTCTCTCCAAATAGTGAAGAAAAAAAAAAAATGTAGTTGGAGCCTTCATCACTGCTTTTAAAAGATAGCCAGTACCAGACCTACATCTAAGTGATTCCAGAAGGCAGGGCAGTTGGTGGCTTCCTTTCTCTGAGGATAACCAGTGAGTCTGAAAATGTGAATTTAAAAAGACCAGAGATCTTTTTCAAAATGTTTTAATTGATCCAAAAGGTCTTTCTGATCATATCAGGGCTAGAATACTGCTTGGGTATTTGAAGATCAGGTAGAATATATGTAATTTTTTAAAGCTGTCGATTATGGATAGATATTCCCCTAAGTCCTACTAGCTACTCAAGGAAGATCAGTGCCCTGAAAACTTAAAACCCAGTATGGAAAAGAGAAGTTATAGCCTTGTAGAACCTGAGCGTCTAAAGATGTTTCAGAAAGAAAAGGGGGAAAAGGAAAGAAACTCAGAGTAATGTGGTTTTTTGGTGTGTTTTCTGTTTCTGACTGCTTCTAAATTAACCCCTTGTCCGTCCCCTTCTGTTTCCGCAGTGAACACCTACCTCTTCATGATGCAGGCCCAAGGCATCCTCATCCGGGACAACATGCGGACCATCGGTGCGCAGGTTTACGAGCAGGTGGTACGGAGCGCCTACGCCAGGAGGAACAGCAGTGTGAATGACTCAGGTGCATTTCAGTAAAGAGGAGGTCTGCTCAGAGTGTCTCCTCCCAGAAGAGGGAGATATGCTTCGAATCATTCTCTTCGATGGAAAAAATGTGCCTTGTGGAGGAGGGGAAGGTTTGACTGAGTCTAAGGTTATCATCAAAAGAAGCTCTTGCCAAAGGAGTCCTTGTTTGTTCTGTGGACAGTATGTTAAGGGTGACCGGTTGACTCCACTTTCACTTCATGAAGAGTATCTTTCAAGAGGCCCCTTTTTGTGTAGTTGCCCTAAGTAGGCAGATTAAGCATGTATCTTTAGGACACCAGAAAGGCAGGAGCACCAGAAATATTTAGAAAATAATTTGATTTCAAAAAATACATCCATACAGCCTGTGAGGAAAAATAGGTTGGTTGGACTTGACCTGCACTTATTTTACGGTTTAGCATTGCGGGGTTCGTTGGCCGGACTTGACCTGCATGTGTTTTACGGGTTAGCAGTGTGGGGTTCGTTGGTTGGACTTGACCTGCACGTGTTTTACGGGTTAGCATTGCGGGGTTCATTGGTTGGACTTGACCTGCACTTATTTTACGGGTTATTTTAAGGCCCGGTTCACCTTGTTGTGTCTAAATGCTTTAGTTGAAACTTAGCAAACTTCCATTTCATAATCATCAGGCAGTCTGGGACAGTTTCCACAAATTATAAGAACGACTTCAGGAAGAGAAATTGAACGGATCACCTGGTTTGCCTTCCTCGGTCAGGTGTGATTTTCACCCGGTGGTTGAATGCCAGTTGCGTGCCCGTATTTGGTGGTCAGACTCACTTAGCTTTGAAGAAGGCTTTTCAGATTATTCAGCTTAGCAGCAGTGACAGACCCCAGACTGAACATTGCCGCTTCAGTTTTTGGAACTTGGACCTGTAGCTTTTATTATGTTTTAAGCGCTAATTATGTAACGAGAGAAAAAAGAACTCCAAGGTTAGATGGCTTGCCTAACATTATATTGTTAGAACTTGAACCTGAATTGTGGGTTTGACTTTAGCTATTTTTTACAAAAGACTATACATAGCAAGTTCTTTTTGAGAGAAAGCTGTCTTTTTTTATGTCTGTCTTTAACTCTTCCAAAAATTGAACAGAGGAAGTATTTCCAGATGGTTAAATGGGTCTGTCGTGAAGCATCTCCAGTCTCCAGCCAGGCATGGTTTTTATTTAGAAAACGGATTTTGAAATTTCAGTTTACTTCAAATTCATGATTTACCTCATTTCTTTAACTGAGGACTAATGTGCTTTCCCTGTGGCTTCTTACTGGTCTCACTCAAGCCTAGAATTATAAAACACATGCATTTTTAAAAACACTTTGCTCCAGCTCAACCCTTTGTTCCTCTCTAGTAAGTTCTAAGATTAACCGGAACTCACTGCAGAATGTGAAGTTGCTTTGCAAATGTTGCAAATGAGAATTCTGTGGTGTTGGGATCTCAAGAGGAAGCACTGCCTCTGAACGGGAAGTTCAATCCTGAGAAGAATTGACCATGTCCTACTGTATCAGTCGGCCCTGCTGGCTGGTTCAGCAGTAACCAAGCACCACAGATTAGCAAACTGATAAGCTTCAATACTTCCTTTCTTCTTGCGTGCATGCTAAGTCGCTTCAGAGATGTCCGACTCTTTGCAACCCCGTGGACTCTAGCCCACCAGGCTCCTCTGTCCATGGGGATTCTCCAGGTAAGGATACTGGAGTGGGTTGCCATGCCCTCCTCCAAAGGGGTCTTCCCAACCCAGGGATCCAACCTGTGGTTCTTAGGTCTCCTACATTGGCAGGTGGGTTCTTTACCACTAACCACCACCTGGGAAGCCCTCCTTTCTTCTTAAAAGTTTGCAAAGAGCAGGCTGTCAACTTTTTAGAACTTTCCAGCCACATTGTGGCCTCACAGGACACATGGCCTGAAGCCTGCCCCGTGCCTAGAAGAGGAGTCACTGTAGCTCCTGAAGCCAACGGCAAAGGTGGGCACAGTCCACCATCTGTGGCACTCAGTGTGAAAAGGGTCCCACATGCGTCGCCTCGCTTGACTCGTGTATGGCTCCCTTGGAGAGGCAGGATTTTGCTTCCATTTTTCCCATGTGCACATAATCTTGGGGGTGTTGGTGTGGTTTAGTCCAGTGACTTCCACTAAATCTCGCCCCAAACCTGCTTCTGGTTGTGTGATAACTCTTTTGGCTGAAGGATGAAGCCGTTCAGAGCTCTTTCCCTCTGTGTCACTCTGGATAATGAAGCGTGTATGGTATCCTGACCTTTGCCCCATCCGAGTATTCAGGCCTCTCCAAGGGCAGAGCATGCTGGGGCTTCTCGCTGGGCCGTTGATGAGCTGGTCTGTTTTCTCTCAAAGTCAGAGGGCGTGGAGCAGGTCTCTGTCCCCCCACCACTGCCGGTCTTACAACACAAGCTCACATTAATTCCCGGAGGGCTCGTCATCCTAGAAGCTGAGCAGAGAGTGAGTTAGCCTCTTGGAAGGCTTATCCAGGGACTCATTATTATTTGAATTTGCATGTGTTTATCTTCAAATTATCATCCACTAAAATAATTCTTTCCGGCATCACTTGAGTCAGACTGGTTAATCATCCATTTTGAGTTTAACGTGTCTCTTTTCCTCGTAAATTGTAAGTCTTTGTTGTTGGGACCTGATTATGATGGGGTTCACACTTTGTTTGCATTATCTCATGGCCTCCTCATGAGAGCTCAGGAGGATAACTGCCGTGTCCCCATCTTAGGGGCAAAGGGGTCAGAGCACACGAGTTCTAGGACTCCGTGCCATGGTGGGGTTGGGACTTGCTGACCTCTGAACCCCAGCAGCGCCCTCCTTGCCTGTGTTGTCTTTGTACCCCCGGTGCCTGGTACCCTGCCTCACACACAGCAGGCACAGAGTAAATGATTTTTTGAGTGCACAAGTGGATAGATTTAACAAGGAAACCCACCTTTAAGTGTTGTGACCTAGATCCAAGATTACCATCTTGATTGGCTTCTGTGTTAATTGGCACATCCTTGTTGACTAAATGTTGAATAGGAAACATCATTTCATTGGAGCTTATCTAGTGAAAATGAACTCTTTTTAAAAATTCATTTCAAAGTCGTTTTCTGCCTAACACAGTCAGAGAGAGTGTTTGGGACCTAAAGCTGCTGAGATAGCCAGATAACCATCACTGCTGACCCGGCCACTCTCGCCAGGAGCTTGGTGAGAGTGGCCTGGCTGAGATAGTTCGTGAACTGTGTTGACCCACCCTGAAAAAAGTGCTGTTGAACACATCTATGTTCAGAGGTCTTCAGGAGGCCAAGTGTGGCTGAAAAGCTTAGTGTCTCGTTGAAGTAATGCCAGCTTTCTTCACCCTTGAAAGCAAACAAGGCTGCTGCCTAAAAAGAACGTACCTTAAGAGATCAGGACCGTGACCTGGAAATAGCCTGAAATAAGGGCTTCCCTGGTGGTTCAGTGGGTAAAGAACCCGCCTGCAATGCAGGAGACCCGGATTCGATCCCTGGGTCGGGAAGATCCCCTAGAGGTGGGAGTGGCCACTGCCCCAGTATTCTTGCCTGGAGAATTCCACAGACAGAGGAGCCTGGTGGGCTAGAGTCCATGGGGGCGCAAGAAGTCGGGCACGACTTAAACGACTGTGTATGCACACAGTGATGTGCAGAGCCTTCTTGTCACCGAAAGCTGCTGGTATGTGAGATTGCGAGTCCGGCACGGTTTGCTCTGAGTGGTTGAGAGAGATGCTCAAGAGACTGCTGGCATCAGGAGAGAGTTCTCTGGGTTCATCCAGGCCAGCCACTTTAGTCATGTGTTTGAGGTGAGTGGTGGGGTGGCCTGGCATTTCTCATTCTTAAATACAAATTTCCAGGCACCATTCTACCCAGAGAGACAGTTCTTCTCTCCGTATACACGTGCACATACACACCAACCTCCCCACACTGGTGACCCGAGTCCCCTTCTGGTCACGTACTCAGAAAAACGTCCTCTTGCCCACATCCTTCAAAACAGGTCTGTTGTAGACAGATAAAGTCACTGCCAGGATGTTTTGTACTGTATTCAAGGAGGTGGATATTCTTAACCTCTTTCTCTCTGGTTTTGGGTGGTCAGTCCATAATCGTAATGTCTCCTGTCCCAGTGGGTAGTCATCCTTAAGTGGGCTAAATCCTGAAGAATGCAGATTCTTTGTATATTACCAGTACTTGTTAAGATGTCCTGATGACATCTTTCTAGTGTGTGTGTATGTGTATTTTTTCCCCCACTTTTTTCAAACAGAGAGGCAGGTGCTTGGCCTTTTCGCAAATGGGGAGAGAAAGCAGTGATTCCTCCTGGATCTGTTGGTCAGCACTGTGAGGTCCCCACTCAGCTGGATTTGGCAGTTTGAGGGAAAAAGCAGAAGTTTAGCACCCCCACTTATTGGGGTAGCAACATAAACCTGAGTGCAGATTGGACTTCCCTGGGGGCTTTACAGAATACTGACGTCTGCACCTCACGCCCCGGAGAAGGCAATGGCACCCTACTCCAGTACTCTTGCCTGGAAAATCCCATGGACGGAGGAGCCTGGTAGGCTGCAGTCCATGGGGTCGCGAAGAGTCCGACACGACTGAGCGACTTCCCTTTCACTTTTCACTTTCATGCATTGGAGAAGGAAATGGCAACCTGCTCCAGTGTTCTTGCCTGGAGAATCGCCTGGAGAATCCCAGGGACGGGGGAATCTGGTGGGCTGCCGTCCATGGGGTTGCACAGAGTCGGACATGACTGAAGCGACTTAGCAGCAGCAGCACCTCATGCCCAGAGGTTCTTATTTAATAAGTCTAGGGTATTACCTGGGCACAAGATATTTAAAAAGCTTCCTAGATGATTCGAATATTCAGCAAGGACTGCCGAACCACTGATGTAAAGCAGAGTTGACCAAGTAGGCTATTTGAATCTACAGGTAGGAAGCATGTCCTCTGTTATAAATGTAAAAACAGTTGCCTTCTTTGCTGCCTACCTCCCTTGCTGGAAGAACATGTTCTGGTTCAATATGGTTTAGATTTAAATTAAGTAAAATCATGGCCATAGAAATTCAGCAGGCTGGCTTTTTCTGTCAACGATTCCCTCATTCAGTTGGGTTGTACTTTAGAAGACCAAGAAATTGGTGTTTGGAACCCCTGAGGAGAGTAGGCAATATAGTCTGCCCGTTTCCAGGCGGCTGGAGGAAGAGAACCAGGGCCCCACAATAACCAGGCACAGTTTTTACCATGGCGCGCCTGCGTGCGTGCATGCGAAATTGCTTCAGTCGTGTCTGATTCTTTGCTGTGTCACGAGCAATTAATTTTCTCTGCCTCTTCCACTTTAAAAGGCTTCTACTGCTAGTGGGAAGCTAGATTTTGTTTAAATTTTTACGTAAAGAATTGAAAATTAGAATTGATGGAATTAGGGTTTGGTGGGGTGGGGATTCTTCAAGGTGTAGGGCAAGGTTATGGACTTTCACTTAGGACTTGTATATTTGAGGTTTTCTTTTTTTAACAGTGACATTATTAATTTAGTAGCCGGAAGAAGGAAAAAAAAGTGGTCTTTTGTTTCCTGCTTGCTGCTGATGAAACAGGAGGGAAGTGGGCAGGGGACATCCTTTAAAAGAGTGACGTAGCTGTTGAATATGACATAAACTGGTTAGAACCGGCTAGATCCAAGATGGTGGATGAGTCGACTTCCGCTAGACTTTGAGCCTCAGTGCAGTTCATTGTAACACATCCGCAAGCGGAATGACAAACCATAGGTACCACGACAGTTCTGAGGCTGACCATAAAAGGTCAAAAAGTGGGTGGTGACCCGGTTCCTGACAATCTCCACCCCTTCCCAAAAATAGCTGCAATAATCCTCCCACTCATCAGCCCATGAAATACCAAGCCCATAAAAACTACCCACCACATATTTGGGGGCCTGTCATCTTCTAAGATGGGACTTGCCTGGTGGCTCAATGATAAAGAATGTAGAAGGCGCAGGTTCAGTCCCTGGGTTGGGAAGATCTCCTGGAGAAGGAAATGGCAACACACTCCAGTATTCTTGCCTGGGAAACGCTATGAACAGAGGGGCCTGGTGGGCGACAGTCCACCGGGTCACAAAATTGTCAGACACACTGAGCAACTAAACAACGACAAATGTCGAGATCATCAACCCATAGTTTAATCAGGCCTCAGACTGACACCAGGCACGTCTCCTCGTAGGAGTTCTGTATAGGGTGCCGCGCTTTCTTTGTAAAAAGGTAAGAGATTGGAGGACCCCCTTCATACCTCCCTCTAGAAAAAAGGCATTTGCAATAAAGTTAAAACATCACAAATAACAGTAGATATTGTGTGTATGTATGTGTTTTTAGTGCTGTAAACCCTTAAAAATGAGAAGCACAAGAAAGGAGATCACCTCAAAAAATTATAAAAGTTGGAAAGCAGATGGACCAGTGATAATGGACTTAACAGACCCAAGAAAACTCACTGCTAATGTGCAACAAGGAAAGCCAACCACCTCATAGTTGATACCCCAGAATTGCTCAGAAGCTCAGAAGTTAGAATATCAGCTATTTCTGGAGATAAAAATAAAGGTGGCAAACTAAGATAAAGATGGGTTGAAAGCTGTTTAAAAAGCAGTCCAATATTCTATCCCCTAACCTGGCAAAGTACTGGAGACTCAATAACCTCCAGCCAGAGATCATAAAACAGAGGGCCTGTCAGCTGGGGCACCTGGCTTTTTTCAGGGTGCCCCCAGCTTTTCCTCCTCCTGTTTCAGGATGCTTGTAACAAAGACTGTACCATTCTGGCAGGAGATTAGAATGACTTCTCTGGGGAACCTGACCAGACCAAGAAGAAAGACCCAAAGATACTGACCCTGGAGGTTTCCCATCCAAACCTCTGACCAGAACGCCCTCCAGTGAAGAACCTCCACCCAAACACTTCCAGTTAGCTGATTCCAAGCCCCACTCTTAAACGTTAGCAGATGGCCAAGCGTCACTGTGCCGGCGATCAAAACAAGCAACAAATTGGAAGAAACGGTATGCTGGGAGGAGAAAACTTAACCATCACACGTGTTCTTGAGGGTCAGAGGACAAGGATTGTAAACGTGGAACAAGATATTGAAAAAGATGAACATTCGGAAAATTAAAGGGACACTAGGAAATTTAAAAAAAGCAGGAAATGATAAAGGACTGGATAAAATTGAGGAAATCTCTCTGAAGGTAGAGCAGAAAAATGGCAGGATAGAAAGTCAGGTAGAAAAGATGAGAAAATTATAGGGCCAGGAGGCCCAACATCCAGAAAGAGAGCCCAGAATACAGAAGGCAGGAAATCATCACCACAGTGATACCTCTGAAAAATTCTTGAACAGGACTTGAATCCCCAGACTTCAGAGGCTACTACATTGCCAACACAGTGGGGCAAGCACACCAATATCAAATTTCCTGAACAAAGAGAAAGTTCTTCACGCTTCCAGAAAGAAATTACTGTCACCTTTTACAAAGAACAGGAATTGGAATGACTGGACTTACAGGCCCACAGGACTCTAGAAGGAAGTGGAACAGCACCTTTACAATTCCAAAGGAAAATTTATCTCCAGCCTAGAATTCTGTAAAACCCATGTATCAACTGAGGAAGAATAAAAATAATCAGATATCCAGGGTTTCAAAATCACTTCCGTTTCCCCTTTTTAGGAAGCCACTGGAAGAATGTGCTTTACCCAGTGAAAACAAAGAAGTTGAAGTTAGGAAAACTGAGGTTCGACACCCTAGGGAGATGAACGGACTCCCCTGGCCACTGATGAAGGGAGATCCCAGAGTAGCCCGAGTGGGTCAGGAAGACCCGTCCATGTTGGAGTGGGTTGGGAGGCGCTGGACCTTCTTAGCAAGAGGAAGACCCGATGCCTGTGTCTTGAGGGGAAGTGAAGTGGCGAAGGGCAAGACATCCACTTGTCATCATTCCACATAAAACGAAGCAAACAGGAAAAGAAGACAATTAATCCAGGGGGCAGAAAACTTGGCAGGAAAGGAAATGTAATCATCCTTTCCACATTTCTCAGCAACAGAGAATGTTTATTGAGTCATCATAATAAAAATACTGAAGACTGTCCTAACCACAATTAGCATGTCTCACTGTAGGGATACTGGAGGATGGGAAGGGTATGTGTGTGGTGGAGGCAGGGGAGGAAGGGTACGAAATCTTCATCCTCCATAGTGAAAAGTTAACAGACCTAAAAACGAAGCATCGAGATCAACTGTATACCATAAAAAAGAACAAAACTGTGCCATTTGTAGAGATGTGGATAGACCTAGAGACTGTCGTACAAAGTGAAGTCAGGCAGAAGTATCGTACATTATGAACACATATGTGGAATCTAGAAAAGAATGGTTCTGATGATCTTATTTGCAAAGCAGAAATAGAGACACAGACATAGAGAATAAATAAATAAATAAATAAATATATATATATATCAAGGGGGGTGTGGGGTGAATTAGGAGATTTGGGATTGACATATATAGATACTACTGATACTCTGTATAAAATGGATAACTAATAAGAACCTACTTTATAGCACAGGGAACGCTACTCAGTGCTCTGTGGTGAACTAAATGGGAAGGAAATCCAAAAAAAAGAGGGGATAATGTAAATGGATACCTGGTTGACTTTGCTGCACAGCAGAAACTAATACAACATTGTAAAGCAAGTATACCGCAATAAAAAAAAAAGACACCCCCCAAAAAAGAAAAGACTGGCTGTATAGGCTGATAGAGATAAATACTAAGGTATGCATGTATGTACATGTTAGTTGCTCAGTTGTGTCCGACTTTTTGCAACCCCATGGACTGTAGCCCACCAGGCTCCCCTGTCCATGCGATCCTCCAGGCAAGAATACTAGAGTGAGTAGCCATTCTCTTCTCCGGGGAATCTTACAACCCAGGGATCGAACCTAAGTCTCTTGCATTGCAGGCAGATTCGTTACCATCTGAGCCACCAGGGAAGCCCAAAATACTAAGGTAGTTGATTAACAGAAGTGAGAGCATTTCCTTTCAGAAAGACATGGGAGGGAATGCTGGTTTCTCTTTTTCAGTTATGTTGCAGGGTTGTTTGACTATGAACTGACTGCATATCAAACTATAATAACAATGAGAACAGAAACACTGGTGAAATAGTATCATCTGATTAACATTTCTATTGATGTATTCAAATTTCAGCGGAAGGGCTAAGTCAGCATCCTGCCTCACCAAAAGATAATGACTTAGAAAAATCCTTGTTTGGTGGGCATCTGAGAATTACAGAGATGAAGACTTGTACCAATCGGAGCTGCCTTTTCTTTTCTTCCCTCTCTAGATTATCCTCTTGACTTGAACCACAGCGAATCCTTCCTACAGACCACGACTTTTCTTCCTGAAGACTTCACCTACTTTGCAAACCATACCTGTCCCGAAAGGCTCCCTTCCATGAGTGAGTAGAGTGCTTGCTTATCTTCCTCTGCTTTTAAAACCGATGTCCTTCTATTTGATTAAAATAGAAGGGAGAGTGTTCTTGATCTCTCGATACGTCTACTTACAGAGAGATTGTAAACTCCTCCTGGCCCTTGGAAATAGGAACTATGAAGGTTGCACGTGGCCTGGCTCCTCGGCAGCCCTTCTGCAGGGTCGCCTCTGCTCTGGCGCCATCTCCCACCACATTTTTCACTCTTTGCTCTACATGTTCCACTTCCTTTGTAACTTGAGGTCTGTTAAGATACCCTTGAGAAAGTGTAGGCAACCAGCTTTGTCTTTTACTGTAAATCTCACACTGATTGTATAACTCATTTAATATGAGAGAAGTTATTTTCTTAACAAAGTGCTGGTTAAGAAAAATTCTTGCATCTTTTCTTTCTCTTCCTTTTTCCGCTTCCCCTTCCCTTCCCCTTCCCTTCTTAGAATCTCATGCGTAATCTAGAGCAATGACAGTGTACTCTTACACCTTTCCTGTGCTTTGGGGCTTCTTGGACTGTCTTCTTCCTGACTTGAGTTCGAGATGATGCATGTTCTGAGTTTGGCCATGACCAGTCAGGGTCACTGATCAGTGAATCGGGACAGCGTGTCCGCACTCGGCTCAGGAGCACACAGAGATGCTACCAAGCTCAGCTGCTTTTCTCCTTCCTCTTTGAGAAGTTCAGCTGCTTTTGTACTCGGTCTTCATTTCTTTCTACATCTTTGGTGGAAGCAGAACTCCCAAGTCTTTATTTCTTGGTTTGCCGCTTTACCCAGAAATAGGGATGAACTGAAACCCAGTGGGTTGGGAAGCAGACGTAGGGACCCCCATCCTTGTTAAAAAACACAACCCACTGAAAAAGCACTGATCCACGCCAGAGATTACAACCCTGAACGTAGGAATTTCGTGGCCTCTTACTATTTTTTTCCCCATCTCTGTTCAGAGGGCCCAATAGACATAAACATGAGTGAGATTGGAATGGACGCCATCCATGAACTCTTCTCTAAAGACCCAACCATCAAGCTGGGCGGTCACTGGAAGCCGTCAGATTGTGTGCCTCGATGGAAGGTAGGGTGGGGTCAGACCCCAGGTGCTGGGAAGCCTACCTGGACTTGCTGTCATGTCGGATCACCCTGGATTCCCCTCTGACACTTTGTAATTTGCATCCTACTTACCGCTTACTGCAAAGGATTTGCATCTGATGGGAACATAATGGAGGAGTGGGTTTCCCTGAGGACTCTGCTGTAGCCGCAGACATACGCATTGTTCTGGTCACCGAACCAGGACCCTTTTTCTTCCTTCCAGGAATATTGGCTAAGTAGTGGGGGAAGGGGGGTGGTGGGTCTCTCCTGATAGATTTGCAGAAGCCATCTTCACAAATTCAGTGCTTTGTGCTTTATTTGGCATTATTGCCAAGAATCTGGTGGAGTAAAAAGCAGAACTATCTAGCCTGTGAGAATTGTTTAGTTTTTTTTCTGCATGACTGTAATCAGGAGACATCAGTAGTGTGGCTCAAGCTTGACAGTGACTTAAGTCAATTCTTTCAACAAGTATTTAGTAAAGTGCTTATTCCCTGCCAGCCCTGTGAGATGCTATAGTACAGCAGCGATCAAGCAGATCTGGAACAAAGCAGTGTTTCCACTCCATCACTGGGATATAAAATCAACTTAATGACCAGCATTAAATATATATATATAGATGTTTTTTCATGTCAGTTAAAATTATTCATTTAGTATATGTTGATAATATGGGGCTTCCCAGGTGGCTCAGATGGTAAAGAATCCACTTGCAATGTGGGACAACCCCTGGGTCGGGAAGATCCCCTGGAGAAGGGAATGGCTACCCACTCCAGTATTCTTGCCTGGAGAATATACAAGACACAGAACAAGGCTTTGCTCTCATATAAAGGAGTGTTAAGACATCTCACCAACCCTCCTAATCTCTTAGTCTAGTGTGGTTGGGACAAGCACACCCACATTGTTCTAAAACAAGCTGCGCTAGAATAAAGAAACAGGAGATACTACTGACATAAAGGGTGACTGCAGAGAAGTGGAGGGTAAGGCAACTCCCTGGAGGCCCCCAAGCGAGCCGGGCTCCAGTGCTGTGGGAGCAGTTGAGGGGACTCGCTGACCGGGTGGCCTCTGTCGCTATGACCCGCTGCAGGTGGCCATCCTTGTCCCCTTCCGGAACCGCCATGAGCACCTCCCGGTCCTGCTCCGACACCTCATTCCCATGCTCCAGCGCCAGCGCCTGCAGTTTGCGTTTTATGTGGTGGAGCAAGTGAGTGGCCCTTTCTTCTCTCTTCTTTCTCTTCCAAGACTACAATTGAGAGAGTGTCAAGCTGATCCGTCCTTGGGGTTAAGAGCCCATAAGATCGAAAACTCAACGATTGAGTGGCTCTGTGTGGGGCAGGGAGCAGAGGGTGTCCTGTGCTCCTCCGTGATGTTCAGTACTAGCAGGTTTGAGTGCTGCCTGGAGCTTCGTTTACCCTTGAACAAAGGCCTCTTGTGGGCTGGTTTTGCTGGAACTGCTTTGGGTATTGTCTTTACATTTCAGACCCAGGAAGTTCCCGGGAGATAAGGGGCTGCAGGTGGAAATGGCTGTGTTGTTCTTCCTTCCGTGTAGTGGGTTGGGTACCCTTCTAAATGCCATTACACAGCTGACTCTCTGCTTTCAAACAGCCTTGGGAGAGAGAGGCTTAGGTTTATACTTAATACCCTTTTTTATTCCTGAGGAAGTTGAGGCCAGAGGTCAAGTGATGGTGAGTCAGTGATGAACCAGGCAGGACCCACCACCCTTCCGGCCCAGTGATCTCTCAGTAAGCTCTCTTTTAGGCAGGGCTGAGGCAGCAAAGATTCTTCTTCAAGAGTCCTTTAAAAATAAAGTTCTGCTTCTTTTAGGTTGGCACCCAACCCTTTAATCGAGCGATGCTTTTTAATGTGGGTTTTCAAGAAGCAATGAAGGACCTGGACTGGGACTGCCTCATTTTTCATGACGTGGATCACATACCAGAAAGTGATCGTAACTATTATGGATGTGGACAGATGCCAAGGCACTTTGCGACTAAACTGGATAAGTATATGTATCTGTGAGTATTATTTCCTTTTAATTAAAGAGGTTAAATTTAGAAGGATGATGAAAGGTGCAAGGATGACCAAATCAAATTAGCTCCAGTGTGAATCACAATCTACTGATGAATGGATAAACGAAATGTAGTATATCAATCCATATGATGGAATGCTATTTGGCAATAAGAAGAAATGAAGTACTGATCTATGTGACAGCCTGGATGAACCTAGAAAGTGTTATGCTCAGTGAAAGACAACTAGCTATGAAAGACCGAGTATTATATGATTCAGTTTGTATGAAATGTCCAGAATAGGCAAATCTGTAGAGACAGAAAGAAGAACTGTGGTTGTATAGGGTTGAGGAGAGTAGGGAAAAATGAGTGACTGACTGCTGATGATGGGTACAAGGCTCCTAGGGTGGGGGAGGGGCGGTGATGAAATTGATTAACACTGATTGTGGCCATGGTTGCAAATCTCCATGAATATATATTAAAAAAAGCCATTGAATTTTACACCTTAAATAAGTAAATTAGGGACTCCATGCCCCCAGTGTGGGGGACCAAGGTTTGATCCCTGGTCAGGAGACTAGATCCCACATACTTCAACAAAGATCAAAGACCCCACCTGCTACACTCAGACCAAACCAATCAATCAGTAAATATTTTCAAAAAATAATAAATGGGTAAGTTATATGGCATGTCAGTTCTGTCTCAATAAAGCTGTGATTTAAAAAAAACATCAGTTAGAAAAGAAATTTAATTAGCTACTTGGGTTGATGCATTTGGCCCGAGGAAACCATTTCAGGTGGTTCGGGGCAGTAGCACAGATTATTGTTTTACTTAAGACTTAGTTCTCCCATGAGATGGCCTGTTCTACGGGGGAAAAAGAGAACACCCTTTCATGCACGGATAATTGATGCCATACATCTCCTTTTAGGCTTCCTTATACTGAGTTCTTTGGCGGAGTGAGCGGCTTAACGGTGGAACAGTTTCAGAAGATCAATGGCTTTCCTAATGCGTTCTGGGGGTGGGGTGGAGAAGATGACGACCTGTGGAACAGGTATTGCCCTTCTGATGTCTTCTAGAAACACTCCCTTAGGCTCTCCAGACTAGCACTATCTAGTAGGAATATGACGCATTCAGTTCAGTTCAGTTGCTCAGTCATGTCCGACTCTTTGAGACCCCATGAATCTCAGCACGTCAGGCCTCCCTGTCCATCACCAATTCCCAGAGTTCACTCAAACTCAGTCCATCAAGTCGGTGATGCCATCCAGCAATCTCATCCTCTGTCGTCCCCTTCTCCTCCTGCCCCCAATCCCTCCCAGCATCAGAGTCTTTTCCAATGAGTCAACTCTTTTCATGAGGTGGCCAAAGTACTGGAGTTTCAGCTTTAGCATCATTCCTTCCAAAGAAATCCCAGGGCTGATGTCGTTTAGAATGGACTGGTTGGATCTCCTTGCAGTCCAAGGGACTCTCAAGAGTCTTCTCCAACACAACAGTTCAAAAGCATCAATTCTTCGACGCTTAGCTTTCTTCACAGTCCAACTCTCGCATCCATACATGAGCACTGGAAAAACTATAGCCTTGACTAGACGGACCTTTGTTGGCAAAGTAATGTCTCTGCTTTTGAATATGCTATCTAGGTTGGTCATAACTTTTCTTCCAAGGAGTGTCTTTTAATTTCATGGCTGCAGTCACCATCTGCAGTGATTTTGGAGCCCCAAAAAATAGTGTCTGACACTGTTTCCACTGTTCCCCCATCTATTTGCCATGAAGTGATGGGACCAGATGTCATGATCTTCGTTTTCTGAATGTTGAGCTTTAAGCCAACTTTATCACTCTCTCTTTCACTTTCATCAAGAGGCTTTTTAGTTCCTCTTCACTTTCTGCCACAAGGGTGGTGTCATCTCCATATCTGAGGTTTGTTGATATTTCTCCTGGCAATCTTGATTCCAGCTTGTGCTTCTTCCAGCCCAGTGTTTCTCATGATGTACTCTGCATAGAAGTTAAATAAGCAGGGTGACAATATACAGCCTTGATGTACTGCTTTTCCTATTTGGAACCAGTCTGTTGTTGTTCCATGTCCAGTTCTAACTGTTGCTTCCTGACCTGCATATAGGTTTCTCAAGAGGCAGGTCAGGTGGTCTGGTATTCCCATGTATTTAATTTTCAATGTTCTAGTAGCTCCATTTAGAAAGATTTAAAAAAGGAAAAAGGTGAAATTAAGTTTTTATATTAATAAAAATATTTTAACAATTATACTTACCGCAGTATATCCAAAACAATACCATTTTAACATGCAATCCTATAAAATTTATTTTAATATAAAATATTAATGAGATATTCTACATTCATTTTTTTCTTACTAAATCTTAGAAATCTGGTGTGTACTTTACATGCATAGCCCATTGCACTGAAACCTTCCCAAACCAGAGGTCAGATATGAGTTATATTTACACAGATTTATCCTTGCCATCAGGTAAGGCTCATATTTTAAGTCTGTAGGAACAATCTCATGTGTGAGTAGTGTCAAATAGTATTTTTGTACAGTAAGTGAATAATAGGGGCTTCCCTGGTGGCTCAGCAATAAAGAATCCACCTGCCAGTGCAGGAGATGCTGGTTCAGTCCATGGGTCGGGAAGATCCCCTGGAGAAGGAAAAGGCAACCCACTCCAGTGTTCTCGCCTGGGAAATCCCATAAACAGAGGAGCCTGACGGGCTACAGTCCATGGGGTCACAAAGAGCTGGACACAGCGGAGCCACTAAACAGCAGCCCAGCAACTATGCCATTTTTACATAAGGGATTTGGGTATCCTCAGATTTTAGTAACTGCAGGGAGGGTGCTGGAACCAGTCCCCCCACGTGGAGACTGAGGAACGACTATATATCACAATGAGAGTATAATTTGGATTCAGAGGAGGCTGGTAAAAATTCAGATAATATAGAAGTGTATAAACAAAAGGGGCTTCCCTGGTGGCTCAGTGGTGAAGAATCCACCTGCAATGCAGGAGTCGTAGGAAATGCAGGTTTGATCCCTGGGTCGAGGAGATCCCCTGGAGGAGGGCATGGCCACCCACTCCATGAACAGGAGCTTGGCAGCAGCTCCTGGACAATTCTTTCAGTCTGATGGGTAAAAATGGCATCTCATCCTTTTAATTTGGGTTTCTTAGGAACCTGGTGAGGATGAGCACCTTTTCTGTACTGGTTTGACTGGTTTCTGAATCTAGCTGGGCTCCCCTAGGACATCTGTTCTGCTGGCTCATCTTTTTCATAGTCCATAGGGTCGCCAAGAATTGGACACAACTGAAGTGACTTAGCATGCACGCACGCATATAAACAAAAGAGTGTAAGTCCTAATCCCCATTGTTATCCTGTTTCCTTCCCAGGAAGTAGCCATTTGAACAAGCAGTTTCTTTATGGTTCTTTCTATTCATACATAAACAACCTAGACACATCCCTTCTCCCCTTCCAATCATGTCAATACAGAGAGCCATTTCATTATTATTATAATTACGTGGTATTTCCTTGTGTAGACAGATAGCAATTTATTTTTAATCCTCTCCTATTGATGAACAGTGTTGTTTAATTTTGAGCGTCTTTTGTTCACATGAGCAAATATTTCTGTAGGTTAATTTCCTGGTTGCAGAACTGCAGAGTCAAGAAGTAAATGCACTTTTAAAATTTTGATAGTTATTGTCTGATTTTCCTCCAGAAAAGATTGCAGAAGTATTGTGACCAACAGTACATAAGCGTACAAATTTTCTTACCGCACCACCTGCTTTTGGATATAAACGACCATTGAAATTTGTGCCCCATTTCACCACAGCAGCTCCTGGACAATTCTTTCTCAGTCTGATGGGTAAAAATGGCATCTCATCCTTTTAATTTGGGTTTCTTAGGAACCTGGTGAGGATGAGCACCTTTTCTGTACTGGTTTGACTGGTTTCTGAATCTAGTTGAGCTCCCCTAGGACATCTGTTCTGCTGGCTCATCTTTTTCTTTCCCCAGCTCAGCAAGGAGTCCCTCAGGCCAGGAATGTGTGACTGGTTTTCCCCAGCACCCCCACACAATTCCAGGCACACAGTAGGCATTTCATACATATTTATCAAATGAGAGGGAGAACACATCTTCACCCTGTCAGCCCTCCATATCCGTGGGTTCTGAATTTGAGGATTCAACCAGCTATGGATTGGGGTTGGGGGTGGGGGTGCGGAATTCCAAAAAGTTCCAAAAATCAAAACTTGGATTTGCTCCCTGCAAGCAACTATTTACATAGCATTGAGGCAGAGATGATTTAAGGTCTGCCGGAGGATTTGTGGGGGTTTTATGCAGATACTATGCCATTTTGGGCTTCCCAGGTGGCTCAGAGGGTAAAGAATCCACCTGCCAATGCAGGAGACATAAGAGACACAGGTTCCATCCCTGGGTCAGGAAGATCCCCTGGAGAAGGAAATGGCAACCCACTCCAGTACTCTTGCCTGGGAAATTCTGTGGACAGAGGAGCCTGGTGGGTTACAGTCCATGGAGTCACAAACGAGTCAGACACGGCTTAGCAACTAAACAACAAACAAGCTGACCCAGAGGGGGCATGTGTACACCTGTCTGCAGGGGGACCCACATGGTTGTACCTGTCACTGAGACACCATGTCAAACCTAGGGAATTTTTAATTTCTCTTTTTTTTTTTTCAAAACTTTTCATATTGTAGACTTTTCTAAAACCATGAACTTATCCAGAGGGAAAGTGACTTGAATATATAGATGCAAAAGAAGCACTGTTGTTCAACTTGGCGTTCCTCAGCCTTGGGATAGGTTTGGTCTCACCTGTCAGACTTGATCATTTTACCCATCTTCTTTGTCTTGGACAGAGTCCAGAATGCAGGCTATTCTGTGAGTCGGCCAGAAGGTGACACAGGGAAGTACAAGTCCATTCCTCATCACCATCGAGGAGAGGTCCAGTTTCTTGGAAGGTTGGTGCAGTTTTTTTTATTCCTCATACAAAAGTCCTGTATTTCCAGGGTCCTCAAGCATTGCAGTCCCTGGGCTTGCTCCTCACCCCTTCCAAGGTCTTGTTCAGACAGCTGTTTAAGAGTTCCTGTTTATCACTCACTTTAAGTGTGAGGCAGGTGTTTGGGGGCAAAATGATACTATTGGTGAAAAATGTGATTATAAGATCTTTTCAGGAAATCACTCCTCCTCCTCCTTAAGCTTTGTAGTTGTCTGCGCTGTAGCCTTCAGGGAGTTGGAGAAAAACCCTTTCGGGTCAAAGTCTGTGTAAACTCACGCTCATGTGACAGAGTTTGGCACCCTCTCTGCGAGCTCGGTTCTGGAAGGGTGTCCCTGAGCCTCTGTGTGGCTGCAGCTGCTTTATCACCGTGTACCAACCTTCAGTGAAACAAACTCCAGGTCAGGCTGAGCAGAGGCGAGTGGATGGCGTGCCTCTCCAGGTCCTTGGGAGTGGCTCTTTCTGTCTTTCGTTAATTGTTGGGAGGACTGTCCTCACGACAGTCGATCCAACTGCATGAACTGTTTTCCTGGGGAGTAAGAGGGCACTGAATACAGATGGAACTTTCTCGTCCCCCCATTTAACATCTTACCTCCGCTTCCCCACTCAGGGATCTCGGGCGAGCCAGTTAGGATTGTGAACCTCGGTTTCCTCCTCTGCCGAAGGGCAGGCGCGTTAAATGAAGTCCAACGGCTCGCGTGAAATAGGAGGTGTTTCCAGTTCTGATAATGGCGCGCAGCCTGGAGGAGCCTAACGGCTGATGCCCCGCCCTGCGGGGCCGGGCAGGAGCGTGGTCTCCCCGGGTTGTGCTGCTCGGCCCCTCGCTCAGAGCCGCCCCCTGTGCCCCTGCTTCACAGGTACGCTCTGCTGAGGAAGTCCAAGGAGCGGCAAGCGGTGGACGGCCTCAACAACTTGAACTACTTCGCGAACGTCACGTACGACGCCTTGTATAAAAACATTACCGTCAACTTGACACCCGAGCTGGCTCAGGTGACTGAGTTCTGAGCGGAGGGGGGAACAGTCGTTGGCTTCCCCCACCGCCCCCAGGACAGCAGCCCAGGACGCGTCTCGCGGGGGGGGCGCTCCCCAGGGGAAGAGAACAGGAAACCCAGCGCCTCCTGAAGGATCACAGGGTTCAAGGAAAAAAAATGTGAACAGAGCACACGCACAAAAACGCCTTCCCCGTCCGGACCCGCCGGGGTAGAGGGAGGCGGCCGGGAACTGACCTGCCCTTTTCACAAGACCGACGTCTGTCCTGCTGCCCTCCTCCCCGGCCTCCCGCCCCGTCGTCGCCCCGTCTCCGCCACGGGCCTCTGCAACCGCAACCGGAACCGGAACCGCCCCGGAGCCTCTCCCCCCGCGAGAACGGCCTGGGCGGCAGCTTGGCCTCCAGAGCAGAGAGGCAGACCCGCCGCAGGGCAGCTGTGTTTTAGGAAGAGCAAAAGGAAACTCCACACAACCATCCTTCTACATCTCTGGTGTCCCCTCTCTTTCTCTTTTTTCTAAATTACCTGCTTTGGGTGGGGATTGAGGGTGGAAGGGGAGGGCTTGGGGAAGAGAAATAGACATGCAACAATCACTTCTTGAAGAAGTATAATTGTAAATAAGCCATGTAAAATGCTTTTTTTTTTTTTAATTTAATTTTCTAGCCGGCTCCAACTCAAACCAAGGGTTTATACATCAGATCCTGTATTGGTTTGGCAGACGCAGGAACTCGGCTAAAAGGGAACGACAGCATCTCCCCGGTTGCTGTCACTGTGGAAAGGAGTGGATATAGAGCGTGTCATGGCAGAACGAAACAGTCCAGTCATTATTGCCAGTGGCCAACTTCTGCCTCACCTCCCGTCCCCTTTTCCAAAAGCGTTGCTCTTGACTTTGGCTTTGGTTTTCTCTTACCTGTTGGGCAGTCCTTCCCGGTCCCAGCCTTGTGCTGAACAGGAAGCTGTGGATAGTGCTGTCCTGCCTGAAGCAAACCCTTCAGGTGGGCCCACTGCACACTGCTGGCTCTCTCGCCTTGGTGTCTCATCCTTTCCTCGGCATCAGGAGAGAGTGGGGTGTTGGTTTTTCCTTCTTTCTGATTCTCTCTCTTTCTTTCGCTTGCTCTTGTGGACCGTGGCCACAGTTTCTGAAATCTGTGCCTAAATTACCAACCAACTTCAATGATTCCACTGAATATTCCCCTTTTTGGTTGCTGGAATGGTGTTTTTTTTTTTTTTTTTTTCCGGTCAACATTATTAACTAGTATTGGGTTGACCAAAAAGCTCACTTGGGTCATTCTGTACCATAGTACGGGAAAACCCAAATGAACTTCTTGGCCAGCCCGATATATAGAATCATGAGCAACCGAATGATGTGGAACTTAGCCAGGGAGCAGGTGACACTTGTGTGCTTCGGGTCAACTGGGATCCAGGCTAGACCAAATCAAAGCTTTGGGATTAGATTAACAAAGCTGCTGGACAGACAGACATAGGAGCTCACGTGCTCCTTTCACATCCCTGTGTGCTTTTTTGAAGTCAGATTCTAAATTGCATTTGAATTTGTGCCTCTCTGTTTTCCCCTGAGCCAAATCCCTCTCCTAATAGTCCCCTTTGGCTCCTGCAGAATTCTGAGAAATACCAGGTTTCCCTCATCCTTTTCCATAAAACATATTTATGTATCCATACTAAAGAGTACTTTCTGAGGAGTACTTCATAGTTTTTTTTTTTTTCTTAATTGCCTTGTTTGCCTTCAGTTTCCTTAATTTTCATGGTTTACATGGATGTGTGTGTAGGGGCTATATTTGTGTATATACACATGGGTTGGGGTTTTTGCATGTGTGGGTTCCATGGACGTATGATCCCCACAAGCTGTGGGAGTGATTGGCCAGGCCTTGTTTTTTTTTAATGTGTGTTCTTGTTCTTTCGAAGAAGAGAATGCTATTTAGAAAAGAAATCGCATTGCAAAGCTCTTACCAGCTCATATGAGAGAGCAGATTCCTGCCCTTGAGCACGCTGGTAGGTTGTTATAATGTTTTAAAAGAGTTTTGAGCATTTCATGCTTTAAAAGACCTTCACAGGGAACACGACACACGAAGTTCTTTTGGTTTTCCTTTGACGTAAGGTGCATAAAGCAATAAAAATTTCTTTCCCCCTTCCTCCATGCGCCCCCAGGCCTCTGTGCTGGCCTGGCCTCTTCTTTCTCTGAGAGCTGTGAGCTGCTTTCAGTGTGACAAAATTACGATGTCCTTTGGAAGAATTTGCCAGGGCAGACTGGTCATTGGTCAGGGATGGCCCATGTTTGAAGCCTTTCATTAGCGTATTTGCCATAAGAACAAATGCTGGCAGAAAGCTAACAACACCTGATTTGACAAAGAAAATGCTGGCTTGAGGACGAAAGGAAAAGTCTTTCCAGGGCTGGAAGTTGGGTGACTTAAATCATCTTGCAATCATGTGTGAGTTTGTTTTATCTGTGTGAAGTCTCTTACTGTGCACTGTTAATCATTTATCCACTAAACTGAGTGGGGAAACATAAAAGCAAAAAAAAAAAAACCACAGCCAGCCCCGTGTGCTGTTGATAGCGTGAAATTATCATGTTAAACAACAAGAACCAAATGTGACCTTGTGCATATTTTGGCAGCTGAAATTCCTTAAGGCTATCTAATGGTTGACCCCTTAAATCAGCCTTGTCTTTTGATTGCAGTGTGCAAGGAAAAGTTTTCTTTCACGCTGACTTTTGGGGGGGAGGGAGTGTCCACAAAGCTATTCATTTTGACAATACAGGGCCTCCCCTAAGAGCTGCCCCACCACAAACACCTATAACCGAATGCCAGCCACGCGGACTGATGGTATCCACTCACCAATGACGATGACATTGAACTAGCTTATTTCCATCACTACGATTTTTTGAGCTTGCTCTTATGTTTTAAGAGGTGCCAGGGGTACATTTTTGCACTGAAATCTAAAGATGTTTTAAAAAACACTTTTCACAAAAATATAGTCCTTTGTCATTACATTATTTACTCATGTGTTTGTACATTTTTGTATGTTAATTTATGAATGATTTTTTCAGTAAAAAATACATATTCAAGAACCAAACCTTGGTGATCGTCTCTTTTTGTCCAGGACAGTTTGACTTCTTAGAGTCTTGGCTTCTGCTTTAGCCAGGCTGACCTCAAGGTGGTCCTGAGAGAAATACTGCCAACCCAAGCCCTGCAGTCAGGCCAGTTGAGTGAAAAACAATGCTGATGTAACCAAAGCATCAAACCCCCTGTGCTACGGGCCCACGCTTGGGTCTTCATTCAATAACTGGCCCAGGAAGGGGATTCCCTGGTTAGGATTTCATGTTTCCACCGAAGGGGCCACAGGTCCAATCCCTGGTTGCAGAGCTAATATCCTGCGTGCCAAGTGACCACAACAGCAAAAGATTTAAAAAGGGGCTTCCCTGGAGGCCTAAGCTTCCCTGGTGGCTCAGATGGTAAAGAATTGCCTGCAGTGCAGAAGAGCTGGGTTTGATCCCTGGGTCGGGAAGATCTCTTGGAGAAGGGAATGGCAACCCACTCCGCTATTCTTGCCTGCAGAATCCCACAGACAGAGGAGTCCATGGGTTTGCAAAGAGTCGGACACAACTGAGCAACTTAACACTTTTATTTTCCCTGGTGATCTAGTGGTTGACTCCATACTTCCACTGCATGGGTCACAGGTTTGATCCCTGGTCAGGGAACTAATATCCCATGTACCCAGAGATGTGGCCCAAAAAAAAGGAATTGGCTCAGGTAATGCCCATCAAGTCAAATCAGACACCTAGACGAGGGATAGGAGAGGGTCGATGGAGTTTGCCTCCAGAAGGTCCTCAGGCCAGTCTAGAGTTTGCCATCTGCCTGTGTCTACTTGGAGGTTGTAATCATAGCTTCTTTTTGTTGAAGGTTTACCGCTGACTAATATTCTGTGGAACGTTCTGTGTCCAGGTCCTAGGGATATAACGATTAGCAAAATAATGGGTCAGTGGCCTCCTAAAGCTTACCTGTCCATTTCTCCTGCACTCCTGATGGAAGGTAGGATTTAAATGACAACCACACGAAGTGCCATAGGGAGGTAACTACAGACCGTGAGTTCATGGTCAGGAAGGCATCCCTGAAGTGCAGTGGGTGAGGTGAGATGAGGTGAACAGGGTACCCCGGTGAGGAGAGGGCAGAGCAAAGGGCACAGTGGGCAGTGTTGGGCTGGGGCGGTAGACAGGGCCAGACTGCAGTGCAGGCCCTGTGAGCCAAGGTGAAGCATTTGGGTTTGATCTTTACAGCAGTGGGTTCAAGCATTTCCAGTAAGCAAGGCTGTGTGATGTAAAGTGAAAAAACCAGTGACAGTGTTAGACACTCAGTCATGGTGGACTCTTTGCGACCCCATGGACTGTAACCTGCCAGGGTCCTCTGTTCATGAGATGTCCCAGGCCAAGAATACTGGCCTGTGTAGACATTTCCTTCTCCAGGGGGTCTACCCCACCCAGGGATCGAACCCACACCTCCTGCATGGCAGGCGAATTTTTTACCATCTGATCCACCAGGGAAGCTGATGTGATGTAAGTAGAGGGTAATTTGAACAGATGGCTGGCAGCAGGGAGAATGGTGTATTATAGAGGAACAAAGGAGACGTAAGGGGCCCAAACAGGAGAATGCCGTCCTGGTGGGGGTGGGATGTGTGGGATGGAAGGATGCTGACGTCATCCAGGACCCAGGCACACGTTGTTGTCGGGGTGGAGGAACCCACTACTGGCTTCCCCACTTGTATGGGTGGCAGGGCCATTTTCACGAGACAAGGGCACTGGAATTGGACCAGTTTCATGATGAAGATCACGAGATCAATCATGAGTGTGTTGACTTCAGGGAGTTTTGAGAAAACCAAACCAAAACAGCTAACAGGCTGTTCTACATTTGCTGGTTTGGGTGGCTCAAAGGAATGGTCAGGACCACAGATGGATCTGTGGGTCTCTGGACTAGGAGATAAGTGAAGATCCTGGCAGACTACCGTCCGTGCGGCTGTGAAGAGTCGATCACTGCTGAGCATGCATGCAAGGATTGGGTGAGATTGCTTAGCGAAGGAGTAGAGCAGGATGGACAGAGGAGAATAGTGTGGCCTTGACCTAGGCCTCTAAGATCCCCATTAGTAATAGTTGGGAAGAAGAGATTGAATGAGCAAGGCAGACAGGAAGAGTGGTAGGAGTGGCTAGGACAGGAAGGTCAAGGGAGATGTTCAAGGCAGTGGTCAAAAGCATTGCATGAAGCAAAGAAGTGAAGCAAGATGAGGCGTGAAGATGAATGATTATCAGTGGGGAGGATGCTGGTCCAGGCCAGAGCCAACTTGCTGAATCAAGTCTGCGAGGGATGCCACCCTGGAAAAGACCAAGAAAGGAGGAGATGGAGTAGCAGCAAATGCAGGCATTTCTTGAATTTCATGTATGGGGGTGAAAAAAGAAGGCTGGGGACTGAAGGAAGTATGTGAGGCTCAGGGCAGGTTTTGATGTTCCAAGAGAAACTTGAGTGTGTCTTTGAACCCTAGGGAGATGCCCGCCTAAGAAAGGTAGCTGAATATACATGAGACAGAATAATTCAGCAGGAATACTCCTGAGCTAGTAACAGGTGAGTGAGACCAAAGCAAAAGCCCAAACCAGGAGGAATTAGAAGTCCTTCCAAGCCATCTCCAATAAGCAAACACCCTGTGAAGACCTATGTTGCTGTTAACAAGGATCCAGGATCCCGTCCAGTAAGTCACCAGAATCGGAATTCGGCTGAATTGATCTCTGGTTCTACCACTTCCTCCCCACTGAAAGTTTTTTTGATTTAGGGGAAGTCCAGTTGTAAAAATAGTAGTTCCCATTTATTGAGCGCTGCTTCTGTGCCAGGGTCTGTGCTAATTAAGTGCCTTTTGCCCTCTCAGTCTTCAGACCTCCAAGGTGAACTCTGCCCTTCTTTAGAACGCGGTTTCTCAATCTTGCCTCTAGACCCTGACCTTTGGGGCCAGATAATTCTTTGTGCAAGATGGAGCAGGGAAGGAGGGTTGGTGTCCTCTCTGCTGTGTAGAATATGTAGCTGCACTGCGGCCTCTACCATTTAGAGGTGGGTAGCATAGCATGCCCTGCTCCCAGTTGTGACAACCAAAAATGTCACCAGACATTTCGAGGCGACCACAGGGAGAGCAAAATCCCCCAGCTGGGAACCTCTGCTCTAGAGTTGAGGAACGGAAGCCACTAAAGCCACCGCTTGCCTGAGGTCACAAAACTAGCCAATGGAGCCCCCAGCATTTCAACCCCATGTGGTTTTTACCCCAAAAGGTAATTGTTGCTCTGAACCCCCAGGCTATTTCTGATGCAACTTCTTTTTTTAGTTCTTGCCTAAATACTCTTACTAGTTTTTGTTCACAAACACACCTCACAGATATTTTTATTGTAAAAGTAATGCCTGAACACATGTTTGCTGAACGAGTTTTAGAAACTCCCTTTAGGGTAGCAGTTTAGCTCATGTCTGTATGCACCTATATACCTATGTGCAAGTATAGGGAGATAAAGACAGATATGTTTTTAAAGAAATATAAATTGTAATTACTTCGGGCTTTCTATCTTTCTGTTTCCTGGAGATCCTCTATAATGAAAAGCTTTCACACAGGCTCCCTGGTGGCGCAGACGGTAAAGCGTTTGCCTGCAATGCGGGAGACCCGGGTTCGATTCCTGGGTTGGGAAGATCCCCTGGAGAGGGAAATGGCAATCCACTCTGGCACTCTTGCCTGGAAAATCCCATGGACGGAGGAGCCTGATAGGCTACAGTCCGTGGGGTCGCAAAGAGTCAGACACGACTGAGCGATTTCACTTTCTTTTCACTTTTGCACATAAAGTTCAAAAACCACCTCCTCCAGGAAGCGGTGCATGGGCACCCAGTCTGCAATGCCTTGGGGCTCATTCACCTTTCTTTTGCTTCTCAGGGTTTCTTACTTTGAATCCTACTGTATGTTTGTTCACTGACTGTCGACCCCACTCCAGTGTAATCCCCATGAAGGTAGAGACTGTCGTTCCCTGCTCTAGCCCAGGCCTGGCACATAGTAGGTGCTCAATGAATACCTGTTGAAGGAATGAATGAACAAATCCGTATTATCTCTTTGAATGGTTGCATGTGGTAACCTATCACATGGATGGATGTGATTTATTTAGCTCTTCTGCTCCTGATGGACGTGGCGGCTGTGTCGTTTTCCACAGTCACATTGTATACCGCAGTGAACAGCCACATGTAAATTTGGGTGCACCTATGTAAGCAGGTCAGCTTGAGAGTCCAAAAAGTGAAATTGCTAGGTGAAGAATTTTCATATTTTAGATGTTGATGGAACACACCAAATTGTCCTACAAAAAGGCAGCTTGGGGACTCCCCTGGTGGTCCAAGTGGCCAAGACTCCAAGCTCTCAATGCAGGGGGCCCGGGTTCGATCCCTGGACAGGGAACTAGATCCTGCATGCCACAACTAGAGATCCTGCGTGCCACAATGAGATTGAAGATCCCACATGTCGTAACTAAGACCTGACGCAGCCAAATAAATACATATATTCTTTTTTTTTTTTTTTTTAAATACATATATTCTTAAAGGCATTTTGGATTAACCCTTCTACCATCTATGCATGACCATGCCCTTTATATCTTGGTGTGTGTGCGCTAAGTTGCTTCAGTCGTGTCTGACTCTTTGCAACCCAACGGGCTGTTGCCCACCAGGCTCCTCTGTCCGTGGGATTCTCCAGGCCAGAACACTGGAGTGGGTTGCCATGCCCTCCTCCGGTATCTTCCCAACCCAGAGATCCAACTTGTGTCTCTTACCTCTCCTGCATTGGTAGGTGTTTTCTTTACCACTAGCACCACCTGGGAAGACCGTAATCCCGTGGAATTGATTTTGTGTGTGCGATGAGATAGGGGGAAGGGCCAGATTTTTTTTTTTTCTGAATGGACTGTTAATTGTCCCCATAACATTTGTTATAATATGTAATTTCCTCATTTTTTGAAATATATCTCAGACATTAAATTTGTTAGCAAGATTCTTGCATTCCACCAAGCTCTTTGTCTCATTCTGCTTTACATGGTTTATATTTATCCCTACAATATATTTTAATGAGACAAGTGCTTCTCATCTTCCATACGCTCCTCCAAACTTTTAGATGTAAGCTTTCCTAGAAGTGGAATATACATACAGAGAAATCCATAAATAAATGTGAATAACTCTTTGAATTGTTAGAGTGAACATATCCTTATTACCTCATCATTGTTACTTACTAAAAATTTCTTGGCTATTTTTATGTATATTTTTATTTTGTATTGGGGTATAGCCAACTAACAAACAATGTTGTCATAGTTTCAGGTTAACAGCAAAGGGACTCAGCCATACATATACATGAATCCATCTTCCCCAAGTCCTCCTCGCACCCAGGCTGCCGTGTAACACTGAGCGGAATTCCCTGTGCTGTAGAATAGGTCTTTGTTGGTCCTCCATCTTAAATATAACGGTGTGTACATGTCCATCCCAAACTCCCTAACTATCCTTTCCCCCTATCCTCCTGCCTGGCAAAATCGCAAGTTTGTTTTCTGTTAGTCTCTGTACTGTAAGTAAGCTCATTTGTATCATGTCTTTTTAGATTCCATATATAAGGGATGTCATGTGACCCTTCTCCTCCTCGGTCTGACTTACTTCACTCAGTGTGACCCTCTCTAGGTCCCTTCATGTTGCTGCAAATGGCGTGATTTCTTTCTTTTTTATGGCCGAATAATATTCCAGTGTGTGTATGAGCCATGTCTTCTTTACCCATTCTTCTGTTGATGGACACTGAGGTTGCTTCCCTGTCTTGGCTACTGTAAACACTGCTGCAGTGAATATTGGGGTGCATATATCCTTTCAGATCATGTTTTTCTCTAGATACATGCCCAGGAGTGGGATTACAGGGTCATATGCTGGGTCTGTTTTTAGTTTTTTAAGGAGCCTCCATACTTGCATTTTCTTAATTCAGTGAAATTTAGATTCATTTTGTCAAATTCTATTAAAAAATTATTGTAGGATTACGAAACTGGCCTGACATGACATTGAAGTATTAATTTGGGAAGACTTAGTATCTTTACAATATTAAATCTAATCTCCAGAATTACTAAACCCTTTTGCTCGGAGGAAACACGAACTATTTGCTCTAGCTGTGACCAAGTCTGTGTTTTTATTAGTCGGTGGATTCACAACAAAAATACTGTGAAAAAAAGAAAAGTCCCTAGGACTTCCCTGGTGGTCCACTTGCTGAGACTTTGAGTTTCCAATGCAGGGGGCCCAGGTTTGGTCCCTGGTTGGGAAATTAGAGCCCACGTGCCACAACTAAGACCCAGCGGGGCCAGATAAATAAATAAAAATATATATATTTTTAAATTCCTAAATGATAGGAAAGCAAATCTGATGGCATCTTTCCATTTTGTTGTATTATTTTATATTTCATTTCATTACAATTATCTTTTGACAAAAATGTCCACGATCTTGTCACCAACTAGAAATCCCAGCTCCAAGTCACTTCTCTTGTAGGTGAGTTGGTCTTAAGAAGCAGGCTTTACTAGTCATAAGAGTGCCTTAGATTTATATATTCGCTTTATAGTGAAGCTGCTGTGATGAAGGAGGCTCTGTGGGCTGACCACCTATCACTTATCACTTATGTGCTTATGTGATAAGCACTGTACTAAGTAACTCATATACGTCTTTGCACTTACTCTTCAAAATGACCTCATATGGAAAGTATTGTCCTCTCCTTTTGCAAAAGAGAAAACAGAATCATAGACCTGTGACGTCACTTAGGGCCCTACTGAGTGGGATTCAGTGCTGAGCATGTCAGGCTCTTTCTACATCCAGCTTATCCCACCTAGTTCTTTCTCTGTCAAATTGAGATGGTTCTTTTTTTTTGTTTGTTTTGTTTTGTTCATTCAGCAAATATTTGAGTAGCTACACAATACCTTAGATCCTGCTGTATACAAGTTCTGGACTGAGTACAGTGTGAAAAACAGAATCCTTATTCTCCAGTACAGTTGGGAAGAAAGACAACACAAACAGAACCTACTTCATAGTCCAGTTCAGTTCAGTTGCTCAGTCGTTGTCTGACTCTTTGTGACCCCGTGGTGTATATAGGTATCAATATATCATGTCAGGGAGTGATAGGGTGCAGCTAAGATTTCAGTTCTAAACTGTTTTGCCTCCAGTAAGTGTTAACAGGGATGTGGAGAAACCTGCAACCCTTGGGCATTGGTGGGAATGTAAAATGGAGCAAATGGTATGGACAAGAGTCTTTCTTTGAAAAATTAAAAATAGATTCCCATATAATCCAGCAATTCCACTTCTGGGTATACATATCCGAAAGAACTGACAGTCTCAGAGAAAGAGTTGTACACCCATGTTCATAGCAGTCTTGTTCACAATAGCCGAAAGGTGGCAGCAACCCCTGTCCATCAACAGAGGAATGGATTAGTAAAATGTGGTGCGTATAATGGAATATTATTCAGCCTTAAAAAGAAAGGAAATTCTGATACATGCTACAAAATGGATGAATCTTGAGGATGTTATGCTAAGTGAAATAAGCCAGTCATGTCACAGACTTTGAGAATGAGCTTATGGTTGCTAGGGGGGAAGAGGAGTGGGAAGGGATGGTTAAGGGGTTTGGGATGGCATGTACACACTGCTGTGTTTAACATGGATAACCAACAAGGACCTGCTGTATAGCATATGGAACTCTGTTCATTGTTATGTGGCCCCCTGGATTGGAAGGGGAGTTTGGGGGAGAATGGATTCATGTGTATGTATGGCTGAGTCCCTTCACTGTTCACCTGAAACCATCACAGCATTGTTTGTGAACTGGCTACACCCCAATACAAAATAAAAAGTAAAAAAAAAAAAAGACTGCTTGGGCTCTGTTCTGTTTTTGATCATCTGTTCAGATGACAGACATAAACGTTTGTCAGACATCAAACGACAGACACAGCCATGCCATGGCCCCCATGGCTCTAAACCTCTGGTTAGCTCTCCCCAGCTGCCGGCCAGGACCAGAGGGCGGGCGGCTCCACTGTGGCCGGCCGGCCTCCCTGCGGCGAGCCCTTTCCCCGCTGTCAGGCTCGCTTGTCCGCGTCTCTGTTACCTGTCACTCTGCACTGTCACTTCCTCTTCCTTTGCGTAGACAGAGCCCAGTGTGTCTGTCTGTCCTTGTTGACTTCCTGCCACGGGATTGCTATTGTAAAACCGGCCAGCGCACATTGTTGGCTTTATTTTTCCTGGACTCCTTTTGTATTGTGTGATCCTTCTTCATCATTCATGTTTACCCTACTTCAAGGGTTGGCAAACTCTGGCCAGCTGGCCAGCCTCCGCTTTTTATAAATAAAGTTTTATTGGCATATAGTCATGCCCTTTGGTTACAAAGACAGAACTGAGTGGTTGAATTGCGATAGGGACTACGAATGGCAAAGTCTAAAATATTTACTATCTAACCCTTTACAGGAAACATTTTGCCAGTCTCACGCCTAATTAATTCAGTTAAAAAAATTACATCTAGTAGGTGAGTCTGGCATATTTTCAGCATCAATAACCTCAGATATGCAGATGACACCACCCTTATGGCAGAAAGCAAAGAAGAACTAAAGAGCCTCTTGATGAAAGTGAAAGAGGAAAGTGAAAAAGTAGGCGTAAAGCTCAACATTCAGAAAACTGGCATCCGAGGCATGGCATCCGGTCCCATCACTTCATGGTAAAGAGGTGAGGAAACAGTGGAAACACTGGCTGACTTTATCTTGGGGGGCTCCAAAATCACTGCAGATGGTGACTGCAGCTGTGAAATTAAAAGACGCTTCCTCTTTGGCAGGAAAGTTATGACCAACCTAGACAGCATATTAAAAAGCAGAGACATTACTTTGCCAACAAAGGTCTGTCTAGTCAAGGCTATGGTTTTTCCAGTAGCCATGTATGGATGTGAGAGTTGGACTATAAAGAAAGCTGAGCGCCGAAGAATTGTTACTTTTGAACTGTGGTGTTGGAGAAGACTCTTGAGAGTCCCTTGGACTGCAAGGAGATCCAACCAGTCCATCCTAAAGGAGATCAGTCCTGAGTATTCATTGGAAGAACTGATGTTGAAGCTGAAACTCCAATACTTGAGCCACCTGATGGGAAGAGCTGACTCATTTGAAAAGACCCTGATGCTGGGAAAGATTGAAGGCAAGAGGAGAAGGGGACGACAGAGGATGAGATAGCTGGATGGCATCACCGATTCAATGGACATGAGTTTGGGTGGACTCCGGGAGTTGGTGATGGACAGGGAGGCTTGGCGTGCTGTGGTTCATGGGGTTGCAAGGAGTTGGACACGACTGAGCAACTGAACTGAACTGAACTGAACTGAACGAAGACCCATAGCCCTGGCAGCGAAGCTTGTTGGGACTGTCGGTCTTGCTGGCCTTCTTCTGGTCTTTGCAGACCTCTCGGGCCCTTTCAAATCTCTTGGTACGCAGGCAAGATGACAGCAGAGGTGTGATGGAGGAGAAGCAGCTCTGTGAAGCTGCCTTGGCTCAGCAAACTTGCTATGTTATGTTGCGAGTTTATCTGGAGTGGCTTTGAGGGTGTTGAAGTTACAGGGAAGAGACAAGGCACTTCTCACAGCCTTTGACGCTCTCACTGACCATGATAACAGCCCGGGCCTGAAGTGACAGATGCCATCGCTTCCTCCTAACCTGGCCCCAGGACCCCACGCTACAGTAGGGACAAGCTGTTTCTTTAATGACCAAGATGGCTGAGTAATGATTCATATTCACTATCACCTGTGAATTAGTCTCTCGAGGAAAGACTGTTCTGGGTAATTTATGCCGCTTGTGAAATGAATTCTGCTCCTCGTTCTGGCAGAACACTTCCCTAGGAGGTTATGAGCTGTGCGGCTTGAGACAGCACAGCTCCGCGTCCTGCTCTCCTTCGCCATTGCAGCCCCTGCTTTGTGGGGAGGCTGGGCCAGGGTGGGTTGGGGAGGAAGAGGGGAGAAAGAGACTTAAATCTGCTGCTCTTCATTCTAGAAAGAAGGGTGAGGAGAGCGGCTCTATACCTGGATCCCACTTCTACAGAACTCCACAGCCGGGGAACTTCTCTGGGACTCCATTTCCTTAGCAGGTTCATAGACAGATAGATAGAGGTAGGGCTTCCCAGGTGGCGCTAGCGGTAAAGAACCTGCCTGCCAATGCAGGGGACGCCAATGCAGGGGACACAAGGGACGTGGGTTTGATCCCTGGGTCTGGAAGATCCCTCGGAGGAGGAAATGGCACCCCACTCCCATGCTCTTGCCTGGGGAATCCCATGGACAGAGGAGCCTGGCGGGCTATGACCCGTGGAGTCACAAAGGAGACACAACTGAAGTGACTTAGTGCATGTGCATGCACGCGCACACACACACACACACACACGTGTGTGTGTGTGTGTGCTAGGTCTTAGTTGCAGCATGTGGGATCTAGTTCCCTAAGCAGGGATCAAACTCAGGCCCCCTGCATGGGGAGCAGGGAGTCTTGGCCACTGGACCCCCAGGAAAGTGCCCATATTTTTGTAAGAAGGACAAATTGAAAAGTCAAGAAGTCTGGATAGCTGGATAGGCCTCTCTCTCTCAGTCAACAAATATTTGAAAACAGTCTACTGTCACACCCTTCCCTGGATGGCAAGGAGACCTGAGAGTCTTGCCCTCCAGAAGCTTACAGTGTAGAGAGGGAAGAAAGACAAGAAACTGGTGAGCATATGGATGCGTCTAGTGATGCGATGGAAAGAAAAATAACACAACTGGGGCAGTCGGCTGCTCCGAACAGGGTGTTCAGGGATGACACCTGAAATTCAGAGCATGCTCCCAAGCAGAGGGAGGAACAATCCTTCAAAACTAACATTCTCAATGTCAGCTTTAAATGCATTCCAATTCCGATCTCCTTTAGGATGGACTGGTTGGATCTCCTTGCAGTCCAAGGGACTCTCAAGAGTCTTCTCCAACACCACAGTTCAAAAGTAACAATTCTTCGGCTCTCAGCTTCCTTTATAGTCCAACTCTCACATCCATACATGGCTACTGGAAAAACCATAGCCTTGACTAGACGGACCTTTGTTGGCAAAATAACGTCTCTGCCTTTTAATATGCTGTCTAGGTTTGGTCATAACTTTCCTGCTAAAGAGGAAGTGTCTTTTAATTTCACGGCTGCAGTCACCATCTGCTGTGATTTTGGAGCCCCCAAAAGTAAAGTCAGCTACTGTTTCCACTGTTTCCCCATCTATTTGCCATAAAGTGATGGGACCGGATGCCATGATCTTAGTTTTCTGAATGTTGAGCTTTACGCCTACTTTTTCACTTTCCTCTTTCACTCTCATCAAGAGGCTCTTTAGTTCTTCTTTGCTTTCTGTCATAAGGGTGGTGTCATCTGCATATCTGCGGTTATTGATATTTCTTCTGGCAATCTTGATTCTAACTTGTGCCTCATCCAGCCCAGCGTTTCTCATGATGTACTCTGTATAGAAGTTAAATAAGCAGGGTGACAATATACAGCCTTGACGTACTCCTCTTCTTATTTGGAACCCATCTGTTGTTCCATGTCCAGTTTTAACTGTTGCTTCCTGACCTGCATACATACCTACAGGGCTATGGGTCTTCGTGGTTTAGGTCAGAATCACTTGAGAGTGTGTTTTTACTAATCTGATGCTGCACAGCTCTTAGAATTGAAGGATCTGATCACTATCATTCAAATCAGCCCTTCCTGAGAGACACTGCAGGCTGATTGCTGGTAGGTTTCAAATTTTCTGTTATCACAGAGCCGTACCTTGACAAACACTTCTGAAACCCCGACCAGGACCTGAAACAGTGAAACTCCTCCTGTATTCTAAATTTGGAAAGGTGCAGTTCTCAGTCTGAAGCCTCTAGGTCCTGAGCCCTCTCACTTGCTGGCTTCTCGAGTCATGCTCACTCAGTCGCTACTTCTTGCATTTCTTCATCAAACATCTCTGATGCGGCTGACCAGGGGCTAAATGCCAATAGACCAAGATGAAGACTCCCGAGAGCCCAGTTGGCTTTTGGCCGGGTCAGGGAGGCAGACAGCCAGCCGGTCCACTTCCTAATGGGCCAATATAAATGATTTCTGGGTGAGCAGTGAGCACCCAGTCTGGGACCAGTTCAGAAACCCTTGAAAGTCACAAAGAAGAGTTTGCTGTCTTTTCTATAGATGGTGGGAAGCCAAGGAAGATTCTTGAGTGGGTGGCAGGGTTGTGACTTCCCTGGTGGCTCAGACAGTAAAAACATCTGCTTACAATGCAGGAGACCCTGCAATGGCTTCGATCCCTGGTTCAGGAAGATCCCCTGGAGAAGGAAATGGTAACCCACTCCAGTACTCTTGCCTAGAAAATCCCATAGACGGAGGAGCCTGGTGGGCTACAGACCATGGGGTCACAGAGTCAGACATGACTGAGCGACTTCACTTTCTCTCACTTTCACTTTCTAGGCGTATTTGTCTCGCTACATATGAATTTATCCATCCCTCCATCCAGGCAACAGATGTTTACTGAGCATCTACTCTGTGCTACACACGGCTCTGGGCACCCGGCTTCCATCTACAGCAGCAAACAAGGCAGATGAATCCCTGCCTTCACGGAACCAACTTTCTGGGGAGGAAGGATGAGTGGACAATTAACAAGTGAGCAAATAAACGACTGAGTTCTGGATCTGCTAAGAGCTGGGAAGGAAATGACAGGGAGGTGGGGTTGAGAATGAGGACACCTGGTGGGGCTGTTTCGATTGGATGGTCAGGAAAGAGACCCCTGGGAAAGTGGTGATTCCCCTGGGGTTTAAAAGAAAGGCAGCTAATGACAAGACCCGCGGAAAGAGAGTTGCAGGAAGAGGAAAGAGAAAGTGCAAAGGTTCTGAGGCAGCAGAGAATTTGGCTTGTTGGAAAAGGTAGAAGGAAGCCAGAGCAGCTGAAGGGGAGGAGAGGAGACAAAGGCAGGGCCTTGCCGCCACGGTGAGAGCTGGGATGATTGCCAAAGGCCGGCCAGGAGCCATTGGAAGGTACACGTCTGGATTTACATTTCTGAAAGTTCCCTCTTTGGAGGGGTGGGGGGTTCCCTGGTGGCCCAGTGGTTAGGACTCTGCAGTTTCACTGCTGAGGGCCCAGGTTCATTCCCTGGTTAGGGAACTAACATCCCACAAGCTGTGCAGCATGGCCAAATTTTTTTTTTTTTAATACAAGTTCCTCTGGCTTACTATGGGGAACAGAGCGGCCAGCAGAGAGACCAGGAAGGAGGCTGCAGGTGAGGGTGGTCGTGGCTTGGAGCAAGGCGGTGGCAGTGGAGGTGGACAGAAGAGGACGATTCAGGACCCCTTTTGGAGGTGGTGGTGGTGAGGGGCGGAGAGGGATCCAGAGCGACGTCTGAGCCATCCGGGGGGTGCTTGAGGAGCAGAGACTGCAGGTTGGGGGTGGGGGTGGCAGAGGAATAGTGTTTGGAGAGAGGCACGATGCCTTTTTAGGATGTTTAAGGCTGGCAATTAGATATGCAAGTCCAGAGCCTGGGAGGCATCAGGGTGCAGACGGAAATGTGAGATTCATCATTCGTGTTTACTGAAGGCTGCGGAATGGGTGAGGTCACCCAGGCAGGGGGCGGAGCACCGCTGGCAGGGGATCAGGGAGCATGGATGCCATGCTCAGACTTGGCAACAAGGGTCGTGACGTCAAGGGCCATTTTGGGGCCACGGAGGCTGGAAGCCTGGCTGGGGGGGCAACAAGGAGGGGGTGTGGACGTGGGCAGGGAGTGCGGATGCTCCTCAGTTGTGGGGGATGGGGATGAGGGAGGGGGCGCTCGCGGGAAGATGCTGGGGTCGAAGGAAGACATTTTATGCTTTTTAATGCAAGAGGTCCTGGGAGGGGGGGAAACCGAGGCTGCATTTCCCCCATGGCCTAGTGGGGGTGATTTTATCCCTATTTCACAGAAGACGCCGAAGCACAGAGGGGTTTGGTAACTTGTTTAAGGATACACTGCTAATGCAGAGAACTTGAACCCAGCAGACTGACCCAGATGCTTTCTTCTGCCATATCAGCCATTCAGCCAGTCCTTTCTGGAAACCCTTCCCGTTATCGGGGGACATCCTTTACCCTTCCCACTTGCCCTCCTGAGCTGCCCTCTGAACCCACCTCTGTAACCACAGCCCCCATCTTGGAGACTCCACAGTCAGTCGTCCTGTGTGCTGCTTTCATTCTCCCGGTGCTGCAGGTGGGGAAACTGAGGCAAGGAGCAGGGTGGTCACACTTGCCCCCGGCTGGAAAGCCGGAGATCTGGGTCAAACCCAGGCTGTCTGATCCGGAAAACCATGCTCCCCTACTGGTCTTCATACTTAGTCCTACCGTGGCTGGCCTCCTGCTGTCTACACCCAGGCCACGGGCGCCTCCCTGTAAGGTCAGTCCTGTTTTCACCCTGTTTTATTCATCTGTCTGTTTGCACCGGGTCATAGCGGCGGCATTCAAACTCTTAGTTGCACCATGCGAGATCTAGTTCTCTGACCAGGGATGGAACCCAAGCCCCCTGCATTAAGAGCTCGGAGTCTTAGCCACTGGACCAGCAGGGAAGTCCTGGTGGTTTCACCCCATGTTAGAGGTGAGGGAACTGAAGCTCGGAGAGTGGGATGATGTGGCCAAGGTCACTCAGCTGGGGGCGGGGTGCAGGGGCTGGACTTGCAATGCGGCCATGGGACCTCAAACCCTTCACATGACTGCCCCATGTGTCCAGGTGACCGGGCCGCACGCGTTTCTCTCCCCAACCCGGGGAAACTTGACTCTCCTGGGAAGCTCCTGACTTTCAAATGTTGCTAGCCAGTGCTTCCTGGGAGCTGACAAGAGGGAGCCGCCCTCTTGGGTTGCCCCAGGTCTTTCCCATCTGGCCACGAATGAGCCTTTGTGTGGCAGGTTTAGCCCAGCCCCTGTCTACACGACACAGCTTCCTGATGACTCAAGGGCTCCTAGCCAGCAGCTGTGCCTGGCCCAGGAGCCCACCCCCAAATGAGCAGACAGGCCTGCTCGAAGCCAGGCACTTGGGCCTGAGCAGCGCCCCAGGGGTCTTTGCAAATGCTTTTGCCTCTGTCAGGAACCAGCCCCTTCTCATCCTTCAAGTCACAACTCAAAGCCACCATTCCAAAGAGAGGCCCTTCCTGACCATCTGGCTCACCAGAACATGCGCTCTAAGAGGGCAGGGATTCACTATGCAAAGAAATTAACATTTTGATAAAATCTTTTCTGCTAGTGATACATGGGGTAAAAATATTCAGGCAATTGGGTAGAGAGTGTCTGGAACAGGGAGTCTCTGAGGTGGTGATAGCTGAGCAGAGACGGGAAGGAATGGAGCAGCCCTGCCAATATCTGGGGGGAAACAGCAAGTGCAAGGGTTCGGAGGCAGGGATATGCAGATGAGCGGGAGGAGCTTCGAGGAGGCCAGTGTGTCCCGCGCAGAGTGGCTAAGCGAAGGGCAGGGCTAGATTTTTCCCTCTAGGGCATGACCTGGCAATGTCTGAAGACAATTTTGGTGGTCACACAAGGGATTTAATATTCCCTTGTGGCTCAGCTGGTAAAGAATCCGCCTGCAATGCAGGAGACCTGGATTCGATCCCTGGGTAGGGAAGATCCCCTGGAGAAGGGAAAGGCTACCCACTCCACTCTTCTAGCCTGGAGAATTCCATGGACCGTATAGTCCATGGGGTCGCAAAGAGTCGGACACAACTTTCACTTTCACTAGGGAGTGAGGGTATGCGGCTGACGAGTGAGCGGAGGCCAGAGATGCCTCAATGCTCCGGACACCTCTGATCACCGAGGCCTTGTCCAGACGTGGCTAGATGAGAGAGGCTGGCCTGAGCGGGGAGGGCGGAGCCGACTGTGTCCGCCGAGGGCAGCCTCGGGTCTGCCTGCTATGCGCTGGTGCCACCTGGTGGTCTCATGACACACTGCACCAGCTTCCGGAGGCGCTGAGTCTCCCTGCCACAGTGACACCAATAACATCCGTGCAGTGCTTGCCGGTGACTCGCAGTGTGCCAGGTCAATGCAGGATATTTTATTCCGATGAGCTCAGACTCCACATCCCCACTCCCTGAGCCTGCCCCAGAAGCTCAGGGAGTCGGTCATCCCCAGCCCATCTCCTGCTCAGAACATGGCTCCCACTTCTCATTCACAGAAAAAACCAAAGTCCCTAGATGGCTCCAAAGGCCCCTGCCCTCCTACTGAAAGTCAAAACACACTGCAGCCTGCTTTCCCCTCCTTCTCACTCTTATTTTTTTATATACAATGAGAATCACCAAGTGGCTTATTTATCTTGCCCATCTCCTCTAGGTGAACAGCTTCCTGGGGGCAGGAGCTATCTGTTTGTTCACTGGTCTCTCTCTGGCACTCAGCCCCAGGCCTGGTACACAGTAGGTGTGCAACAAACACTTGTTGAATGAATGGACGGGGATGGATCTGCCCAACCTTTCCCGTCTGGCACTTGGAACTTTGTGGGTTTTAATCTCACCTCCATCACCAAGGCTGTGTGACCTTGACTAGGCTCATTAACCTCTCTGGGCCTCGACTTCCTAAGAATAAAAACAGTACCCTCCTCACTGCATTCTGAAAGCATGAGGTGCACTCCTCCACAAGGGTTTACAACAGTGTGGTGCCCAGTGGGTGCTTAATAAGGGGGCAGTCCTGTACCTCAGACCCCATTCCTGGCCTTCATCCCCCTCCCCTGTCCACCCCAAAGGGAACGGCTCCGAGTCTCAGTCTCCTAAGAGTCCTCTGCGCAGTAGGTGCTCCTTAAATCCCGTGTTGAGAGAAGGACACTGACGATTGAGGAGGGCCTCCTGTTTGCCATGCACTATTAGACAAGCTCTCCTGCCCTGGTTTATGGGTGAAGAAACTGAGGCTTCCACAGTGGCAGAAGCAGGACCTGTCCCTCACAGCTGGCGAGGTGACTTCCTTCCATCCAGCTCTGAGGGTGCAGTGTTAGTTGCTCAGTTGTGTCCGACTCTTTGCAACCCCATGGAGTGTAGCCCGTCAGGCTCCTCTGTCCGTGGGATTCTCCAGGCAGGAATCCTGAAGTGGGTAGCCATTCCCTTCTCCAGGGGATCTTCCCAACCCAGGGATTGAACCTGGGTGCCCCAATGGCACCCCACTCCAGTACTCTTGCCTGGAAAATCCCATGGATGGAGGAGCCTGGTGGGCTGCAGTTCATGGGGTCACTAGTAGTTGGACACAACTGAGCGACTTCACTTTCACTTTTCACTTTCATGCACTGGAGAAGGAAATGGCAGCCCACTCCAGTGTTCTTGCCTGGCGAGTCCCAGGGACGGGGGAGCCTGGTGGGCTGCCGTCTCTGGGGTCGCATAGAGTTGGACACGATTGAAGCGACTTAGCAGCAGCAGCAGCAGCCCCGGATTGCAGGCAGATTCTTTACTATTCTTGGGTGAAGTCAGGGACCTTTGGGGGAAGAGGAAAGGAGTGTCATTCTGAGGAGTAACCAGCAGGGGGCAGCAGACATCCGCCTTCCTTTGCAACTCCGAGCATCTCTGGGTCTGCACAGTCCTGAGATGGAGCCCTCCTTACATTTCATACCCTAAGCACATCACTAGCCTCGCCCTAGTCCCAGCCCTAATCTGAGCGGTCCCTTCTACCGAGAGATACCTTTCTCCTGCCCTGCATTGAGCAGTGTGCTCAGAACTTCCCACACGCATTAACCCTCGCGGCAGTCAGAATGAGGTGGCTATGGTTATCGCCCCATTATTCAGAAGCGGTAACTGAGGCCAGAGGGCTGAGGCCGTTGGCCAGAGGCAGTGCTGTTCCACAATGTGTATTCGGTGCATGGAGGCAGATCGTGCGCCTTTGGATCATAAGCCGTGACTGTGTGTATCAGATATTTGCATGGTCTCCTTTGGGGAAGGGGTGAGGGCTTCTGCTGAGGAAAGGGAGGCTGATGTTATGCCCAAGAGAGAATTATTTGTTTACAGCGTTCATGGATCCTCCATATGAGAAAATGGAGGATTGAGGAGCTGGGATGGGCCTGAGAGAGGAAGCTTGGCCTTGCCTCAGGGGATGCTCCAGGGAGGGCAGGAAGCCTGCCTGATTTTCCCAGGAGGAGCAAAGGTACCCACCTGGAAGCAGCAGGATATTTCAGACTGAAGGAACCATGTACACAAAAGCCCTGGAGTGGCTCAAGGAACCTCAGCAGCCAAGTCTGGCTGAAAGAGCATCAAGAAGGTGGGGTGTGGGGAGTCAGGAACAGGTGGAGAGATGTTAGGGTGCAATTCACTGAGGCCGAGAGGCAGGCATGGACCCAGGACACGCAGGGTGCCGTGGGGTCCCAGAAGGCACCTCCCACTTCCTGCAGGAACCTCAAAGGACTGCCAGTGGCCCCCTTTGACAGATGGGGAAGCTGAGGCTCAGAGGTGATGAGGAGCCGGGAGCAGCAAGGGAGCTCTTCCCTGAAGTGCTCAGAGCAGCTGATTGAAGAGGATCCTTGTGAAGAAAACTCCTGCCTCTCTGGGACTCAACGCCCCACGTGACCTAGAACAGCCCACAGGCGTCAAGTCTCCCGGCGGCTCAGCCCCAGCCCCAGAGCCTTCTCTGCTGTTCATCCAACCTACCCCTCCCCTGGCCCTGCAGCCAGAGTCCACGCATCCAGGGTGGGATGGGTGATCCAGGGGACAGGGCCCAACTGTCCTTCTCACTGTCTGCACCTTCCGAGCAGAGTCCCCCGAGGAGGGTATACAGCTGGCACTCAGCCAGACCTCCAGAGCCTGGCTGGCAGGAGCTCAGCATCCAGTTTGGTCCGTTTTGCTGTTTTTAACAGAAAAATGTTCCCTGCACCACCAACTCTTTCCTGGGCAGGGTTTGGAAACCATCTCCAGATGGGGAATAATTTTAGGGGAGAGGAACGGCTAAAATTACGGACCAGTTTGCTGCCAGCTCCCACTGGGACAAGCCAGCCTTGGCCCTGGAACTTTCCGGAGGTGGGGTGGCCGGGTCTGAGTTGCAGAGAGAAGGGAGGGTGGATAGCTGAGCCTGGGTGAGCTGTAGTCTGGTCACGGGGGCACCCCAGGGAACCTTCCCGACTACTGCGTTCTGAGGCTGCCCACCCATGCCAGGCTCCTCACCCATCCTTATTCCTCACGAACATCCCCAGTCAAGCGTCTGCACTTGACTGCCATTTTGCAGGAAACGCCAAGGCTAGAGGGTGTTGTGCTGCCATCAGCTCCAGGGAAACAGACGGCCCAGGCTCTGCCACAGATAAACCACCGGGAAGGGGAGCGAATGGCAGGGGAAGCAGACATTGAAAGACTGAACAGATATCAGTTTTGCTGTTTTGGCCTCGCTGGCTTGTGGCATCGTAGTTTCCCCCCGCAGGGATCGAACCAGAGCTCTCAGCTGTGAAACTACAGACTCCTAACCACTGGACCACCAGGGAATTCCTCATCAAAAAAAAATTTTTTTAATGGGCAAGACAAAATATAGTCTAGGGATCCATACAGAAGTGATAAACCTGTAAAGAAACACAAACGTTGACTCTAGAAGTCAGGGTCCTTCTGGAAAGAGGGAGGGGCTGTCCCTGAGTGGGACAGGGTCCTGCGGGGGCTTCTGGGCTAACTGCCCAAGTTCTGCTCTTCCCCAGGAGATGGTCACAGGGAAGTCCAGCTGCTTTATCAGAATCACGAAGGTATGTGTTTGCACCGTGTGCTTTTCCATATCTGTGTTTTATTAAAAAAAAAAAAAAGATCGAAGGGAAAGACTGAAGGCAGGAGGAGAAGGGGACAACAGAGGATGAGGTGGTTGGATGGCGTCACCAACTCAGTGGACATGGGTTTGGCTGGACTCTGGGAGTTGATGATGGACAGGGAGGACGGGTGTGCTGCAGTCCATGGGGTCGCAAAGAGTCAGACATGACTGAGCGACTGAACTGAAAAAAAAAAATTTTTTTTTTTAATGGAAATGTCCCCATGCAGATCAAGGAAGGGAGGCTTGGCGGAGTGGAGTGGCTTTCCCAGGGGTGAGTAGAGACTTGAGATCGGAACCCAGCCTGTAATCCCAGAGTCTGTGCCAGGGCCCTGGGGGTGAGAGAGACGCGCTCCCACCTCCCAGCACTGGGAGGCTGATCAGTGGGGCTGGTCAGGAGTCTCTCCCACCAGGACACCCAGAGATTCTGGATAAAACATGGTACAACTAGGCTGGCAGAATTGAATGGAAATACCTCTCCAGGGGCTACTGGCTGGGGGTGGTCTAGTAGCTAAGTCGAGCCTGACCCTTGAGACCCCATGGACTGTAGCCCGCCAGGCTCCTCTGTCCATGGGATTTCCTAGGCAAGAATACCGGAGTGGGTAGCTATTTCCTTCTCCAGTGTATAATTCCCTGTGGTACACAGACCTTGTTCATTTCATCTCTTTTTATCTGAGAGATTCTGTTCTTAATCTTGATAGTTTTTGAGGAGTACAGGCCAGTTGTTGAAATATTTATCATCATTAACATTTATTAATGTGTGGATCACAATAAACTGGAAAATTCTGAGAGAGATGGGAATACCAGAAGGCCTGACCTGCCTCTTGAGAAATCTGTATGCAGTTCAGGAAGCAACAGTTAGAACTGGACATGGAACAACAGACTGGTTCCAAATGGGAAAAGGAGTACGTCAAGGCTGTATATTGTCACCCTGCTTATTTAACTTATATGCAGAGTACATCATGAGAAACACTGAACTGGAAGAAACACAAGCGGGAATCAAGATTGCTGGGAGAAATATCAATAACCTCAGATATGCAGATGACACCGCCCTTATGGCAGAAAGTGAAGAGGAACTAAAAAGCCTCATGATGAAAGTGAAAGAGAAGAGTGAAAAAGTTGACTTAAAGTTCAACATTCAGAAAACGAAGATCATGGCATCCGGTCCCATCACTTCATGGGAAATAGATGGGGAAACAGTGGAAACAGTGTCAGACTTTATTTTTTTGGGCTCCAAAATCACTGCAGATGGTGACTGCAGCCATGAAATTAAAAGACGCTTACTCCTTGGAAGAAAAGTTATCACCAACCTAGACAGCATATTCAAAAGCAGAGACATTACTTTGCTGACTAAGGTCCATCTAGTCAAGGCTATGGTCTTTCCAGTAGTCATGAATGGATGTGAGAGTTGGACTGTGAAGAAGGCTGAGCGCCAAAGAATTGATGCGTTGAACTGTGGTGTTGGAGAAGACTCTTGAGAGTCCCTTAGACTGCAAGGAGATCCAACCAGTCCATTTTAAACGACATCAGCCCTGGGATTTCTTTGGAAGGAATGATGCTAAAGCTGAAACTCCAGTACTTTGGCCACCTCATGAAAAGAGTTGACTCATTGGAAAAGACTCTGATGCTGGGAGGGATTGGGGGCAGGAGGAGAAGGGGATGACATAGGATAAGATTGCTGGCCGGCATCGCTGACTTGATGGACGTGAGTCTGAGTGAACTCCGGGAGTTGGTGATGGACAGGGAGGCCTGGTGTGCTTCGATTCATGGGGTCGCAAAGATTTGGACCCGACTGAGCGACTGAACTGACCTGAACATTTATTAGTGATGTTCAGTTTGATCAGCTGGTGGCTGGTGAGGGTGCTGAGGGTGGAGGCAGGGAGCCTGAGGAGGAGGCTTATGGCGATTGTCCATGCAGTGGTGGCGGGAGAGGTGCAGGGACTGAGGAAGGTTAGATTTGGGACTCTGGGGCGAAGGGACCTCCTTTGGGCTCAGGGGTGCATCCTGCCTGCCCGCCTGCATCTCCCATAAGCTGTGACTTGGGCAAGTTACTTCTTCTGTGACTTAGTTTTCTCATCTGTGAAATGGGGATGATGGAACCTCTCTAGAGGCGGTTATTAACACATCTAAAGCACGTGGCTTCTAGTAAGTGCTAGGAAATGTTGGCTGCTGTTACTCATTATTAGAATCTTATCATCTCCCTCCAGACTTCCCAGCTGTGAATCTAGCCTCCAGAACTCCGTGTAAACCTGGAGTTTAACTCTTGAAACTGAGTTTCTCATCCATGAAACTTGCTCTGACCCCGAAGTTCCCAGCCCCTAAAATCCAGGACTCCTCGAGCCCTGTGACCCCATCACTGAGTTTCTGACCCTGACTCCAGTCTCCCCTGTCCTGACGGAGACCAGCGCGTTGGTGTCCCCTGGATGTGGAATCACAGCATGTTTTCCCTTCTGTCCCTACCCGCCTGCACACTTGTCCCTGATACGTGTCTTCAGCCACCTGCCACTTCGCTGTCTACATGGCCTGTCCAGGTCACCATCTTTCCTCACCTTTATTACTACAAACACTTCCTTGCTCATATCTTGAGTTAAAAAGAAAGTGGTTGTATGTTTAACTTCAAGTCATGGTGCCTCTCATACAAGTTCAAACAATACAGAAACATGTCAACATTTAAGCTGTCATTCATTTGCCGCGTCGTGTCCGACTCTTTGCGACCCCATGGACTGCAGCTCGCTAGGCTTCCCTGTCCTTCACCGTCTCCCAGCGTTTGCTCAAATTCATGTCCATTGAGTCAGTGATGCCATCCAACCATCTCATCCTCTGTCATCCCCTTCTCCTCCTGCCTTTAATCTTTCCCGGCATCAGGGTCTTTCCTAATGAGCCGGCTCTTCGCATCAGGTGGCCAAAGTATTGGAGATTCGGTCCCAGCATCAGTCCCTCCAATGAATATTCAGGACTGATTTCCTCTAGGATCGACTGGTTTGATATCCTTGCAGTCCAGGGGACTTTCAAGGGTCTTCTCCAACACCACAATTTAAGATATATTAAATATGAAAAGTCATTAACGGTAGTGATTTGTGTGTGTGTGCGAGGTGGGGAGGTACATCCATATATTTTCCTATAATTCCATTTTCCCACTTAATTTCCAGAGCCCAAATAGCGGTCACGAGACATGAGAAGTTCCTCCTTTACTGGAATCTTGATCAGGCCACCACTTTTTCCTCTTGTGTCAATGTGTATCATCTTTTCTGATTCCTTGTATAAGCGATATCATATGTTCATCTTTGTCTTAAATCCCGCGTAAACTTACCTCACCCAGTGTGACAATCTTCAGGTGCATCCTTGCCACGGCAAGTTGCATTATTTCATTCTTTTTTTGGCTTAGTAATATTCTGTTGCATATATGTGCTATACCTTCTTTATCCATTCATCCGCTGATGGACATGAAGGTTGTCTCCATGTCCTGGCTATTATAGTAAACTTCTGTTTTAACCAGGGCTTCCCTGATAACTCAGCTGGTAAAGAATCTGCTTGTAATGCAGGAGACCCTGGTTTGATGCCTGGGTCAGGAAGATCCACTGAAGAAGGGATAGGTTACCCACTCCAGTATTCTTGGGCTTCCGTGGAGGCTCAGCTGGCAAAGAATCTGCCTGCAATGCAGGAGACCTGAGTTCAATCCCTGGGTTGGGAAGATCCCCTGGAGAAGGGAACAGCTACCCACTCCAGTATTCTGGCCTGGAGAACTCCATGGACTGTATAGTCCATGGGATCACAAAGAGTCAGACATGACTGAGCGACTTTCCCTTTTCTGTTTTTAAATTGAGAGTGAGGGAGACACTTTTTATTTGTTGAGTTAAACATGCTATGATTGGTTTGTGTCAGGGATCTCCATGATTTACTTTGTTTTGTTTTGTTGTATTTTCGCCCCTCATCCTTAAAGCCCAGGCCCATGACAGCTGTCTCTGGTTGTGTATGTGGCTTTTGTAAAACAAGTAGCATTATTTTGTGCATGGGTGTTTTTAATTTAGAGACAAGTTCTTCTGTTTTCTCTCCTCTTTCATTCAACATTCTGTCTCCAAGATCTCTGCGTGCTGCTATGCTGAAAAGTCATTTATTTCTGCTTCCTTCCTAGCAGGCCATTTGCTCATGTCCTTTGGCGCAGAACATTTTTTTGTCATGAGAAAACCTGGGCCCTGAGCCTGCCTCCTTTGAAGCCAGGAGGGCCCACACTGCTGGGAGGAGGAGAAATCTCCAGCTGCTATGTGACTAATGGGGTCCTGCTGGGCCGGGGCAGCTGTCTGCACCCGCTGGAGGCCGTGGGAGGGGGCTTAGGGAGGATTGTCGGGGCAAGCAGAGATGGGGTCAGGGCCGGGACAGTCCACCTTCAGAGCTGCCCAGACCTCTGGCCTTCTCTCTCGGCCTGACAGAGCCACGAGCAGCTGGTCCAGGAATGGGCAGAGCCAAGCGGTAAGGGAGGGAGGCCGCACACACCCATCCCCTCCTTGTGGGATCGGAATGACTTCGTGGGATGCGCTCTGGCGGGTATTGCAAGGCCAGGGGCTAAGTTACGGCACCCAGCCCCAAGTGCGTGGGCTTCCTCTGGACCAAGGTCTCCTGAGTAAGGCAGGGAGGACCCCTGGGTGTCCTAATCGCCTCCCCCGCCTCCCTTTCCTTCATTTCCCCACAGTCTGCTCCATTCGGCCATCCACTCACCAAATGTTATTGAGCTCTGGTTAAGTACTGGGCACTGGGCATAAAGTAGTAAACCAGATGGACAACAATCTGTCCTCCTGGAGCTCTGTTTTGTGTGTGTGTGTGTGTGTGCGTGTGTGTGTGTGGTAGGTAGACTAATAGCCATCTCACCCCCATCCAGGTCCTAAACCCTGGAACCAGCAAATATGTGAGGTCACATGGGGAGTTAAGGTGGCAGGCAGAATTAAGGTTGTTGTGCAGCTGACCTTGAGCTGGGAGATGGTCCTGGATTATCTACTGGGCCCTGTTTTTATTTATTTACTTTAAATATTTCTTTATTTGGCTGTGCCAGGTCTTAGTTGCTGCACATGAGATCTTCGATCTTTGCTGCGGCGTGCGGGATCTTTGGTTGCAGCATGCAGCGTCTAGTTCCCTGACCAGGCATCAAACCCTGATCCCCTGTGTTGGGAGTGTGGCGTCCTAGCAATGGGACCAAGGGAAGTCCCTACTGGGCCCAATTTAATTGCAAGAGTTCTTGTAATCCAAGAAGGAAGGAGGAGAGTCAGAGCCAGAGGGACGCAGCATGAGACAGACCAGACCCGCCTCTGCACCCCTGAGGACGGAGGTGGGGCCGTGAGCCCAGGAACGCAGGCAGCCTGGAGAAGCCGCAAAAGACACGGAAGCAGATGTTTCTCTCTGGATCTCCCCATGGAGCTCAACCCTGCCCTTTAATGGTGGCCAAAGAAGATCTCATTTGAACTTCTGACCTCTAGAACTGTAAGATAAATTTGTATTGTTTTAAGCCACCAAATTGTGATGTGTTACAGCTGCAAAAGGAAACTCATACCCAACAAACACGTGAGACATCTCATCCATGAGATGGCGGTAAGTGCCGTGGGGAAAAATAAAGCCAGGTGGAGGACAGGGCATGTCTGTGTGGTTTGCATTTTTGAGCAGAGGAAACAGGCAGGCGAGGCCTCCCTGAAACAGTCACACTTCATGGAGGCCTGAAGGAGGTAAGGACGTGAGCCAGGCGGTTAATGGGGGAACATGGCACCAGCTGGAGGGACAGGCAGGTGCAAAGGCCCTGAGGTGGGAGTGAGCTTGGTATGTTCGAGGCAGAGCAGGGCAGCCCGCGAGACTGTGGCAGAGGGAGCTGGGGGGATGGAGGCAGGGAGGCCAGGGGGATTGTGGGCGTCAAGTGAGCTCTGCTGAGGGGGCTTGGCATGCAGGAGCCACCCTCCCTGGGTTGAGAAGACCCCACATGACACGGAGTAACTAAGCCTGTTCGCTGCAACTATTGAGCCTGTGCTGTGGCCCAGAGGCTGCAACTGCTGAAGCCTGCACCCCCTAGAGCCTGCGCCCCACAACGAAGAGTAGCCCCAGCTCAGGGCCACTAGAGCAAGTCCGTGAGCAGCAATGAAGACCCAGCACAGCCCAAAACAATGGATTAATTAATTAAAAGGAAAAGATCAGCCCCATCCCCAGGTCTGCTCAGGCTGCTGCCATGATTTCCTGCTCACTAAAGGGAAGAAGGAACGTGCCCACCCCCTATGCCACTGTCCCATCCCAGGTCTTGCTTCCTAGGTCAACCTGTTGCTTGGAATCCTTCTCTGAATCTCAACGCCTGATACAGCCTGGTCTAGGCGGGGTGGGCAGAGACACCGTGACCTCCATCTCACCCTAGAACTGCCAGGCCTGGGAGGAGACGGCTGCTCTGCCTCCCTTGGGATCAAGGCCAAGCAGGAGCTCCTGTGCCCTGGGCTTGAGCAGCTGGGCTGGTGGCTGGAGGATGAAAGTCGCCAGCCACCTCCCCTCTACTATCTGTGCTCTGTGACCTGGGGCTGGTGGCTCACCCTCTCTGGGCCCCAGTCTCCACATCCAAAGGCAAAAGAGGTTGGATTAATCAGGGGTCTCTAACTGACAGCCTGTAACCACATCCTGCCCACAGACATGTTTATGTGTTTTAGATTAATGGTCAGCACTCAAGAGTTGAGAAACTTCTCGTAAACTCCAGATTTCTGGCTTCTTTTAAGAAATGAGAAGATCTGGCAGGTGGTGCCTGGAGCTGACTCGGGGCTATCACGGTCAGTGCCCCACCCACTCTGTCATTTCTGACTCGTGTGTTGAGATGCTGGGACGTCTGAGTTTATAGCCCTGGACATTGCAGGCCTTTCAGCTCCAATTTCGTTCACTCAACGGCTATTCCTTGAGCATTTAGTATGTGTAGGACCTACGAGAGAAGCCTTACAAGCCTGTTTTACAGACGAGGGAAGTGAAGGTCAGGGAAGGGGGGACTGTGGTTTACTAGGCTCACAGTCGGCATTGAGGCTGCATCTGAGCCACAAATGATTGACAACTGATCCCAAAGATCTTTCGCCAAAATGTATTAACTACTGACACGGGCCGGGGCCATGGCCCTGAACTGGCAGCCCAGGTCCTGCCTTTATGGGCTGATGTTGTTCCTGGAGCCACAGCCATCAACCAGGAGAACCTGGGATTCCAGGAGAGAGGCAGATGAGCACGGTGGTGGCAGGCCCAGGAGGGAGGAGGTGATGCTGGAGCTGCTTCCCATGGAGTGAGGGCTTGAGGCTCGAGCCTCGAGATCCCCCTTCCTCCTTCTGTGTCCATCATGGACACTTCGCTGAGACCTGTTCCTCTCCAGGCACTGACTTTCCACTAAGATTCTGGTGACGTGTGGCTCTGGAGTCCCAGTCCTGCTGCTTACCTGCTGTGTGAACTTGGACAAGGGGCTTAGCCTCTCTGTGCCTCAGTTTCCAAGTCTGTAAAATGGAGACAGTATGGGTATCTACCACCCAAGGGCATTGGTGGTGATACGAAATGAATGACCAATTACAGTCGCCTAGGATGTAGCTGGGGCTCAGTCATCAGGAACTGTGACCAAAAAGTCCTTCCACTGGGGAGAGTCCAGACGCTAAATAGACTACAGAGTACCCGCTCCCTGGAGGGTGGGGTAGTGGGAGGAAGACGGAGTTGCAGGACACATTCCTGGGGAACCGCATGCACAACAGTGGGATCAGAACCCGCCACTGACTCTACCTGTGGGAATTTTCCACCCAGTGGAGGGGCCTGGGCAGCCCCTTGGGCAGACAGGAGGTTGGGATCTGGGTGGGACCCTCCGCTGTTCACTCCCACCAGGAAGGTACTGGAGGAAATGTTTTCACCACCCATGTTTTCACCTTCAGTGTCCCAGGAGCCCAGCCCACTGACCTCAGGCTTGGGAAGGAAATGCAGGTTTTCACCTTCTCCACGTGCTGAGAGGGGCCAGGACCTCTGCAGAGAGACACCGTGAAGCTCTGACCCAGCCTTTCGCAGCTCCTCCTAGTCCCTGGATCTCCCGGGACAGGGATTCTTCCAAGGAGAGGATGGAAGCAGAGATGGGGGTGGGGTGGGGCTGAGAAAGGCCTGTGTAGTCCCCACCTCTTTCACACAGTGCAGACACATAGTAGGTCTTCAATAATATTCTATCAAAGGATGGGTGGGTGGATGGATGGATGGATGGTTAGGACTTAATCCTGAGAACACTGATCTTGGAGGAAAGTTACTGGATCATCAAGATCCTGACCACAGACTCATTGAGACCAAGGGCAACTCCCCTCCCTCCCGGCTCCCTCAAGTCCAAACATCTCTCGGTGCCTCTCCCTTTGGGGACTGAGCCATGCGCTGCCCTGGATCCTGTGTGGGTTTTAACCCCCCTTGATGCTCAGCGCAATGCATTTGTGCCTGCTACAAGCTGAATAAATAAACACACGTGGAGCCCACCAACCTTAATCAGGCAGCTCTGGTGTCCCAGGTGTTAGTCACAAGGGCATCTAATCACAGCCAGCTGGTGAGAGGTAAGATTACTGACATCCTGCAGATGGAGCAAGTGGAGCCTCAGCGATCTCACTAGGAAGGGATTTTAAAAATAAACTTTTTTAAAAAATGAAAAGTCACTCAGTTTTGTCTGACTGTTTGAGACCCCATAGACTGTAGCCCACCAGGCTTCTCTGTTCATGGGATTCTCCAGGCAAGAACACTGGAGTGGGTAGCCATTCCCTTCTCCAGGGGATCTAGGGATGAGCTCTTTCAGCTGTGTCTGCTGGTCTCAGAATGACTTCAAGACAAGGTCTGCCCTTTTAGGTGAGGGAAGGGGAGCCATACAAGCAACCACAATGGTGTTGGTATTTCTTGAGCATTTGTTTTGTGCCAGACTTTCTAAGTATTATTTATCCTTCCTGAGTCAGTCAGGGCCCACCAAAGACACAGAATGTATCAAACAGATGAATGAATGAATCCGTAATGAATGAAAAACCTCCATCCCAGTCCTTCCCATCCCCCAGAGGTAGCTGATCTTATTTCTTCCAGATCTTATTCCAGTGGTTCTAAACCACGGAGGATTTTGCCAGCAGAGCACATTTGGCAGTGCCTGGTGACAGTTTGGTGTCACACCTGGGGGAGTGGTTCTACCAGCATCTACTGGGTAGAAGCCAGGGATGTTTCTAAACATTCTGAAAGCCCAGGACACTCCCCAATGGAAAATTATCTGCCCCAAATTGTGTCCCAGTTGAGAAACCTTGCCTAATTCTTATTCTGTGCAGCCACACAAATGTATACAAACATGTAGAAGATACAAAGATTTTTGGGGGTGGGTGTTTTAAAATAAGTGGCATAATACTGTATCTATCATTCTGAGCTTGCTTTTCTTGCTTAAAAATACATTTTGGAGATTTTTTGGGTCAGGATATGCAAACCTTCCCAACCTTTTTTTTTTTTTTTAACGGCAGGACACATGAAGATTGGTTCCAGTTTGGGATTATTACAAACATTGCTTCAATAAATATTTTTGGATTTCTCATTTCTATGAGGCTAAGTCACTAAAATTTTTTTTCTGCTTTGGCTGGGTTGAGCTGAGATTTTTGCTCTTACCACTAAAGCGCCTGGAACTCTAGGGAGGGTTGAGGAGATTATTCCAAAGATCCTTCAAGTGTAGACATTTCCTGAAGCCTTAAGTGGAGTGCATACCAGCTGGAGGAGGTGTCCTGTATAAGAAGGTGGGGAGCTCACAGAGAGGTTTAGCAGAGAAAGAGAGGGTGTGCCAGGCAGCAGGGGCACAAGAAGCATGCTTGGTAACCAATGATAAAACTCTCCCTGGCAATGACCTCAAGCTTCAAGCCAGGTGCTAAGGCATCCACCCACCCCTCCAGGTGCAGCATCAGCCCTGCCCGAGAGCCTATTGGAAAGGCAGACTCTCCTGCTCTGCTGCAGATCTACTGAGTCAGCTCTGCTGTTAACAAAACCCCTAAGAACTTCCCTGGTGGTCCAGCATCTGCCTTCTCATACGGAAAAAGCAGGTTCAATCCCTGGTAAGGGAACAAGAATCCCACACGCAGCGGATGTGCGCCATAACACAATGAAGACCCAGAGCAGCCAAAATTAAAAACAAAACAAAACTGAGACCTCCAGCTGTCTCCGATGCACTTAAAAGATGGAGAAGGACCAGTTTTGGTTCAGAAACCTCCAGAAACATGCTTTTATCCTACAAGAGAGAAGAGTGGACTGAACTGCTGTGTCTCTCTGTTTTCACACCTCTCAAACACCTTTCAACACTTTCCACTTTGGTGGAAGAACAGAGAAGGAAAAGAAGATGCAAACACAGTCGCCTGTGTGCCTGTGGACACGCATGCATGCACACAGCACAGGCAACGTCACCACCACTCACGTGATGGCTAACAAGCACCTGTTTCTTTAATGAACACCATTTCCTGCCAAAGTAAGTGCAATGCTCCATGCATTCTCCCACCAAGATCGTCGAGCTCTGGGAGTCATCCCAGGCGAGAGGTCAGAGGTGATGCTTCAGACACTGAAAGGACAGTCGTGGTAAAACCAATAGCATGAAGGCCCCTTTCAGTCTTTTCATCACCTGGAAGGAGAACCCAGTAGCTGGGTCATTGTCAGGACCTTGACTCTAATAACTCACCCGAAGGCCCCTCTGTCACAAATCCACCTTCTTCAACAGCTCAGAGTCACTTCTTGTATGGCAACCATCTGTATAAACAAAGTATTTTGGGGTCAAGAAAAGTCGTTCTTCTCTGCGCACCATTTTTAAACATAATTGTCCCCTCACGTCTAACTCCTTGCAAGACTGGGCTTAAAGAAACATATCATTTTCTTCCACATCTCTTAAGAAAACAAAAACAATTTGAATTCCACAGCTCCCTGAGGGAGGTGACTGCTGGCACCCAGTTCTGCCCTGGAAGGCTTTGGATGTCAAACAGAGAAACAGACGTTTTTTTCCAGTCTCCAGTCTCCTGGCCTCTGGCCTCAGCTCTTTTTCCTTTCCCCGGATTCTGTCTCCCCAGATCTCCTGGACCACCTCTAAGTCTCCATCTGTCTACCCAGGAAGGAAAAGAGAGTTTGCACTGTAAATATTTAGCCTGAAGGTCTCGGACAGAGTTTGGGGGAGAGTCTTAGCAGCAAGGTTCCAGGCTAGGACGCCCTCACTGCTTCTCCCAACAGCCCAATCTTGGTCCTCCCGCTGTCCTCGTCTCCCTCAGCCCTATCACCCAGGGCAACCTAGAGGATGCTTGGTGGTGATGGGTGAATCTGGCTCCCCCATAATCTCTATCACTGCTCCCAAAGCCAGCCCCATAAGCATAAGACCTAAGTTAATGTGATTTGCCTCCCCAGCAGGCTAACCCTAGATCACCTCCCAGACCACTGCCCCTGAGACAGTCAATTCCTAGGCAGGTTGATAAGAAGTCCAGGGGTCCCCAAGGAGAGAGAGGTCTGGAAGTCTCAAGGAGGAAGAAAGGACCATCTTTTTTTTTTCCTCTCTACATTCCTTAGGATTATATAACAATAATGTATCCTGCCTGAGGACAGTCTCTGGAAAAAACCTGGCTAATCCTGTTATCTTAAAATATAAATTATGGGAGTGGGTCTAGTGAGGCCTTTACAACCTCCAGACATTCTTTTGATTCACTGTAATAAGTAATTAAAAAGTATGTAACTCCATTGCTAACACTAGTGAGGGGGTACTCTCTGCCCCCTTCTGATGTCAATGTCAGAAGCTTTCTCTGTCTCCTTTATACTTTGACTTCCCTGGTGGCTCACCCGGTAAAGTGTCTGTCTACAATGTGAGAGACCTGAGTTCGATCCCTGGGTCGGGAAGTTCCCTGGAGAAGGAAATGGCAACCCACTCTAGTACTCTTGCCTAGAAAATCCCATGGACAGCGGAGCCTGGTGTCCATGGGGCTGCAAAGAGTTGGAGACGACTGAGCGACTTCACTTTACACAAAAGCTCTGAACGTCAAGCCTCATCTTTGGCCCTGGATTGAATTCTTCTCCTCTGGAGGCCAGGAATCCCAGTATCTTTCATGGTTCAGCAACAACCTTTCATCCTGGGGGCTCGTCCGGGATTCTTCAGGACAAAGTAAGGATGCTTGAAGCTCTAGATCTTTGTTCTCCTAGCAAACACGTTTTCTGCTGTACTTTACTAACTTCCCTGGTGGCTCAGATGGTAAAGCTGCTGCTGCTAAGTCACTTCAGTTGTGTCCGACTCTGTGCAACCCCAGAGACGGCAGCCCACCAGGCTCCCCGTCCCTGGGATTCTCCAGGCAAGAACACTGGAGTGGGCTGCCACTACCTTCTCCAATGCATGAAAGTGAAAAGTGAAAGTGAAGTCGCTCAGTCGTGTCCGACTCTTGGCGACCCCAAAGCATCTGCCTGCAATGCAGGGATCAACTTGGGTTCGATCCCTGGGTTGGGAAGATCTCCTGGAGAAGGAAATGGCAACCCACTCCAGTACTCTTGCCTGGAGAATCCCACAGACGGAGTAGCCTGGTAGGCTACAGTTCATGGGGTCACAAAAAGTCGGACATGACTGAGCGACTTCACTTTCACTTACTAACTCTACAGTGTGCTTGTGGGAATGAGTGACACGCCCTGCGCTAAGCAAGTGAGGAGCCCTGCTCTGCTGTTCCACGGTGACCTCATATGGCTTATGGCAGATACCCGTCCGGAGTTTATACTGACCTACCAATATCAAGAGACACCCAATGTCTCCTTCAGGGACTGACCAGAAATGGCCAAAGCGTGTGGACCGAACTCTCCTTTCTCAGTCAAACTATCTGGTTTCTTTGACCATTTCATAACTCGTTGGGAATTAGAACTACTAATCTAATCTGTTGGATCATAGACTTTCAAGGGACTTGTGATCTACGCTGTTACTGTGTACTGTTACTTAGGTCCCAAACTTGGATTGGTAGTCAGGACGCGCCTAGCCTCGCTAGGAATCAAAAGTTCGGAAGCTAGATGGAGCTCTAGCTCCAAGAGCATCTCGGAGGTTAAAGGTTACTCAGATTTGATGTGCAATGGGTTTCTTCCTTTGGTAACGCTAGCTCTTAGTGGACCAGAGGAGGCTTTCCAGTGGATTTTGTCCCAAACTCCTTAGATATTCTTTCTGTGGAATCTGTGGGAATGAACTGGAAGGACTGGCCCTAAAAAAACTCGATTACAAAAATCACTTTTTCCTCACTAGCCAGCCCTTCTCTTTTGCTATCGTTTATACTGGTATGGTAATCCTTGGAAGGAACATCTCAGTTTTATGTTCGTACCGGTCTTATTGTGGTCAGGAATATACTCAGGGTTGGGCACACGCACTCAGGTGACAAATGTTTCCCCCAGCGGTCTTAGCTGGGGAGGCATTTGGGAAGGTTACTCTGATTGCACCCTGGGTGGCATCAGAGGCAAGCAAGGCTTCAATGGTGAGGAGCTGGATGTCAGCCTGGAATGCTGTCAGGTCTACCCCTGGTGCATCTCCACCCCGTCTCGGTGGTACAACCAGGAGGAGCAAGTACAGCACCTGTGTCGGTAAGGGACAAAGTGCTACCAGGGAAGGAAAGCTTTGGTGTAAAGTCTGTCTACACCCCCCTCTAGAGCAGGGAGAGACCCCTCTGGTAGAATGATGGTGCTGGTCACTTTTTTTCTCTCTTACAGATGGGAGCTAACAATTCCAGCCTCACCCATTTGAACTGTGTCCTGAAAAACTGGGATAAATTTGATCTCCAGAGCTTAAAGAAGACATGCCTGGTCTTCCTATGTGATACTGCATGGCCGTGGTACCCACTGGAGGATGGCGAACGGTGGCCAGTTGAAGGGTCCCTTAATCATAAGACTGTTTTACAATTAGACTGGTTCTGTAGAAAACAAGGGAAATGGGTAGAAGTAGCATATTTGTTGTCCTTTTTCTCTCTTCGAAATATGCCAGACTTATGTCTTAAGGGTATAAATTTCAGTTGTTCTTTAAGCTATAACTGGGACTCTGTGCTATTTTCTGATCTTCCGATTTTCTGAGTTTCTGATCGTGCCAGAGTCTCCCTCACCCCTTTTGGGGAAGGATATACTGAGCAAGGTCCATGCCTCATGGATTTCATGATTATGGAGCCCTCCCTTTCTTTCCCTTTAATTGAACAAAATGTAAATCCTAGAGTACGGGCTGATGGAAAATCTGTGGGTTGAGCACAAAATGCTATTCCTGTAGTTGTCAAGCTCAAAGACCCCCACTTATTTCCACATAAGAAGCAATATCCACTGAAACCTGAGGTTAAGGAAGGGTTAAAACCCATCGTCAAGAATTTAAAGGAGCAGGGACTATTAATTCCCTGTAACAGTCCATGCAACACTCCTATTTTGGGTACAAAGAAATCAAATGGTAAATAGAGACTAGCTCAAGATTTACGAATAAATCTTTACACGCTATGGTGCCTAATCCTTATACTCTATTGTCTGAAATTCCTGAACGAGCCAAATACTTCTCAGTAATTGATTTAAAAGATGCCTTCTATTCAGTGCCTTTGGCAGAGGAAAGTCAATTTCTATTTGCCTTTGAAGGCCCTACAAAGCCAGCTTCTCAGTTAACCTGGACAGTTTTGCCCCAGGGATTTCGTGACAGCCTTCACTTATTTGGACAGTTTGTCACAGGATCTACTAACTTTAATAGCTCCGAAGCAGTGGTACTACAATATTTAGATGATATTCTGCTCTGTGCTGAGACAGAGGAAGCTTGTTCACAAACCTCAGAAGATTTCTTAAACTTTCTGGCAGGCTGCGGTTACCAGGCATCAAGAGAAAAGGCTCAGCTTTGTCAACAATCTGTTAGATATCTGGGCCTAATTGTATCAGAAGGGACTAGGGCCATAGGCCCCGAGAGGATTAAACCTATACTAAATCATCCCCTACCTATGACTTTAAGACAATTGAGAGGATTTGGGGGAATCACAGGCTACTGTTGCATTGGATTCCAGGTTATGGGGAACCTGCCCGGCCTTTGTATGAACTTAGAGCTGAGACTCAGCAGGCCCAAACCAACAGACTGGTTTGGTCTCCAGATACTCAAAAGGCTTTTAAGGTTCTTCAGACTGCTCTCCTGCAAGCTCCCACTTTGAGCTTGCCCACAGGGTCAGAATTTAATTTGTTAGTCACTGAAAGAAAAGGTATGGCCTTGGGAGTTTTGATATAACCCTGAGAGGGCCTCACCTGCAACCTATTTCTTATCTAAGCAGAGAATTAGACGTAATTTCATGTGGGTGGCCACACTGTTCAGGAGTAATTGGGGCAATGGCTTTATTAACTCCTGAAACTTTAAAAATAATCCATGGACGAAATCTTACTGTATTGACTTCTCATGATGTGAGTGGAATCTTAAATTCTAAGGTTAATACTTGGATGAGAGACAGTAGGCTTCTTAAAGATCAGTCATTGTTGTTAGAAGGACCAGTAACTAAGCTTAAAGTTTGTGGAAATTCAAATCCTGCCACTTTCCTTCCTGAGAAGGAAAATGAAACACCTGATCACAATTGTTCCCAATTCCTAACTTTATGCAGCTCAGGAAGATCTCATGGACACCCTGTTAGACAATCCTGACATGGAAATATTTACAGATGCCAGTTTTCTTGTTCGGGAGAGGAAGTGTAAAGCAAGTTATGCCGTGGTGATGGCTGAACAGGTTTTAGAAGCAAAACCTCTCCCCCAGGGAACCAGTGCTCAGCTAGCAGAGCTTGTGGCTCTGACCTGAGCTCTAGAGATAAGCAAAGGCTGCGGGTAAATATCTACACTGATTCTAAGTATGCTTACTTGACTTTACATGCTCATGCTGCAACATGGAAAGAAAGAGTTCAAAATGGCAACAGGAGAACCTATTAAGCATTTCAGAGAGCTCGAGAGACTTTTAACTGCTAAATATTGTTCTAAAGAAGTAGCTGTTATGCATTGCAAAAGGCACAGCAGGGATGCAAGTAAAGAAGCCAAAGGTAATCAGCTGGCTGACTGTCAAGCCACAAAAGCGGCATTTTACAAAACCCCTTCACTCCAGATGCCTTTGAACTGGACAGGTCCTGTGGAACAGGAGAAACGACAATATACTGAGGAAGAATTAGAAAGATATTGTAGGAGGAAACGGACAGAACAGGCTCCATCTTGAAAGCACGACTCCATCTTGGGCTGGACTGTGGACTTTGAGCTATATGCCCAGTATCTATGGAAACAACATACCAACTGGAAAACCAGACCGCCCGGATGGAAGAACCCCAGAGCTCATACCTAGACTCTCCATTGCCTAAAAGAATACCCTAATTATCAGTGTAATCAAATAGAATCATAAATTCTATTATGCTTATTGGGGTATGACCACAGGCCTGTTGATAATTGTCCACTTGAAAAAAGAATTAACAGGGCCTGGACCCCATCTCAGGCCTGTTCATGCTGATCATGCTCGGCCACCTCTCCAATGGGCTCTGGACTCTGTGCTTAATGCCTATGGAAACTACAACAGAAGGATAAGACCCCCTCTGGACAAGGGAATCTTGAAGATCACATCCAGGTTACTCATCGCCTAAGAGAAAACATACTCTAATCACCTCTGCCTCTGGACAGGTCATAAATCTCTGTGTTTTTTGTTTGAGACCAACTAATAATATTTAATAGTTTAGTCATTAAACAAAAGTCAAGGACCTTAAGTTCCTCCTCAGGGGCTATAGATAATATTCTTTCTTTAAAATTTAAATTTATTTATTTTAATTGGAGGCTAATTACAATATTGTATTGGTTTTGCCATACATCAACATGAATCTGCCACGGGTACATGTGTACATGTGTACATGTGTACACGTGTACATGTGTTCCCCATCCTGAACCTCCCTCCGACCTCCCTCCCCGTACCACCCCTCTGGGTCATCCCAGTGCACCAGCCCCAAGCATCCTGTATCCTGCATCGAACCTAGACTGGCGATTCGTTTCTTATATGATATTACACATGTTTCAATGCCATTCTCCCAAATCATCCCACCCTCTCCCTCTGTTCTATACATCTGTGTCTCTTTTGCTGTCTCGCATACAGGGTTATTGTTACCATCTTTCTAAATTCCATATATATGTGTTAGTATACTGTATTGGTGTTTTTCTTTCTGGCTTACTTCACTCTGTATAATCGGCTCCAGTTTCATCCATCTCATCAGAACTGATTCAAATGTATTCTTTTTAATGGCTGAGTAATACTCCATTGTGTATATGTACCACAGCTTTCTTATCCATTCATCTGCTGATGGACATCTAGGTTGCTTCCATGTCCTGGCTATTATAAACAGTGCTGCAATGAACATTGGGCTACACGTGTCTCTTTCAATTCTGGTTTCCTCGGTGTGTATGCCCAGCAGTGGGATTGCTGGGTCATAAGGCAGTTCAATTTCCAGTTTTTTAAGGAATCTCCACACTGTTCTCCATAGTGGCCGTACTAGTTTGCAGTTCCACCAACAGTGTAAGAGGGTTCCCTTTTCTCCACACCCTCTGCAGCATTTATTGCTTGTAGACTTTTGGATCACAGCCATTCTGACTGGTGTGAAGTGGTACCTTATTGTGGTCTTGATTAGCATTTCTCTGATAATGAGTGATGTTGAACATCTTTTCATGTGTTTGTTAGTCATCTGTATGTCTTCTTTGGAGAAATGTCTATTTAGTTCTTTGGCCCATTTTTTGATTGGGTCGTTTATTTTTCTAGAATTGAGCTGCAGGAGTTGCTTGTATATTTTTGAGATTAGTTGTTTGTCAGTTGCTTCATTTGCTATTACTTTCTCCCATTCTGAAGGCTGTCTTTTCACCTTGCTTAGTTTCCTTTGTTGTGCAGAAGCTTTTAATTTTAATTAGGTCCCATTTGTTAATTTTTGCTTTTATTTCCAGTATTCTGGGAGGTGGGTCATAGAGGATCCTGCTGTGATTTATGTCGGAGAGTGTTTTGCCTATGCTCTCCTCTGGGAGTTTTATAGTTTCTGGTCTTAGGTTTAGATCTTTAACCCATTTTGAGTTTATTTTTGTGTATGGTGTTAGAAAGTGTTCTAGTTTCATTCTTTTACAAGTGGTTGACCAGTTTTCCCAACACCACTTGTTAAAGAGATTGTCTTTTCTCCATTGTATATTCTTGCCTCCTTTGTCAAAGATAAGGTGTCCATAGGTGCATGGATTTATCTCTGGGCTTTCTATTTTGTTGCCTTGATCTATATTTCTGTCTTTGTGCCAGTACCATACTGTCTTGATGACTGTGGCTTTGTAGTAGAGCCTGAAGTCAGGCAGGTTGATTCCTCCAGTTCCATTCTTCTTTCTCAAGATTGCTTTGGCTATTCCAGGTTTTTTGTATTTCCATACAAATTGTGAAATTATTTGTTCTAGCTCTGTGAAAAATACTGTTGGTAGCTTGATAGGGATTGCATTGAATCTATAGATTGCTTTGGGTAGTATACTCATTTTCACTATATTGATTCTTCCAATCCACGAACATGGTATATTTCTCCATCTATTAGTGTCCTCTTTGATTTCTTTCACCAGTGTTTTATGCTTTTCTATATATAGGTCTTTAGTTTCTTTAGGTAGATACATTCCTAAGTATTTTTCGTTACAATGGTGAATGGAATTGTTTCCTTAATTTCTCTTTCTATTTTCTCATTATTAGTGTATGGGAATGCAAAGGATTTCTGTGTGTTGATTTTATATCCTGTAACTTTACTATATTCATTGATTAGCTCTAGTAATTTTCTGGTGGAGTCTTTAGGGTTTGCTATGTAGAGGATCATGTCATCTGCAAACAGTGAGAGTTTTACTTCTTTTCCAATTTGGCATCCTTTTATTTCGTTTTCTGCTCTGATTGCTGTGGCCAAAACTTCCAAAACTATGTTGAATAGTAGTGGTGAAAGGGGGGCACCCTTGTCTTGTTCCTGACTTTAGGGGAAATGCTTTCAATTTTTTCACCATTGAGGATACTGTTTGCTGTGGGTTTGTCATATATAGCTTTTATCATGTTGAGGTATGTTCCTTCTATTCCTGCTTTCTGGAGAGTTTTTATCATAAATGGGTGTTGAATTTTGTCAAAGGCTTTCTCTGCATCTATTGAGATAATCATATGGCTTTTGTTTTTCAATTTGTTAAGGTAGTGTATTACAGGGCTTCCCTGGTGGCTCAGAGGGTAAAGCGTCTGCCTGCAATGCAGGAGACCTGGGTTCGATTCCTGGGTCAGGAAGATCCGCTGGAGAAGGAAATGGCAACCCACTCCAGTATCCTTGCCTGGAAAATCTCATGGATAGAGAAGCCTGGTAGGCTACAGTCCATGGGGTCGCAAAGAGTCATTGATTGATTTGCGGATATTGAAGAATCCTTGCATCCCTGGGATAAAACCCACTTGGTCATGGTGTATGATCTTGTTAATGTGTTGTTGGATTCTGAATGCTAGAGTTTTGTTAAGGATTTTTGCATCTATGTTCATCAGTGATATTGGCCTGTAGTTTTCTTTTTTTGTGGTGTCTTTGTCAGGTTTTGGTATTAGGGTGATGGTGGCCTCATAGAATGATTTTGGAAGTTTACCTTCCTCTGCAATTTTCTGGAAGAGTTTGAGTAGGATAGGTGTTAGCTCTTCTCTAAAATTTTGGTAGAATTCAGCTGTGAAGCTGTCTGGACCTGGGCTTTTGCTTGCTGGAAGATTTCTGATTAGAGTTTCAATTTCCATGCTTGTGATGGGTCTGTTAAGATTTTCTAAGTTTTTTTAAGTTTTGGAAACTTGTACTTTTCTAAGAATTTATCCATTTTTTTCCACATTGTCCATTTTATTGGCATATAATTGCTGATAATCTCTTATGATCCTTTGTATTTCTGTGTTGTCTGTTGTGATCTCTCCATTTTCATTTCTAATTTTATTGATTTGATTTTTCTCCCTTTGTTTCTTGATGAGTCTGGCTAATTGCCAGGAGCCAGCACGGGAGATGCCACCCATGACAAGGTCATGCAGGACTCGAGGGACTCCCTGGGCCATCCCACCCATGACAAGGTCATGTGGAAGAGTCCTGATAAGCAAGGCCTCAGGACTCGACGGACGCCTTGGACCTGCTCGAACATCTACCCCCAAACCAGAATCTGTCTGTCTTACTATTTTACGTCTTTCACCAGCTCTTCTGACATTAGCAGGGGGCTGTCTCCCGACCACCTTTCTCTGGTAAGAGTTAACTTAGGGCTTTAGTTAATAAATCTCCTGGGCATGAAAGGAGTGTTTCAAACCCTCTGTTAGCATTCTAGCTTGCTTGGCAGGTTTATCCAGACTCTTGCAACATTGTTGAGCCAATACTTGCTGCCAAGTTCTCACATCCCTTATCCACTGTGTTCCTGGGAGTGCATATAGTTAAGATATAGAAATAACAAGCAGTAGCTTTAGCATTAGCAACATTGGACATTGAGTTAATAAGTTCTTTCTTTGCTGTAACCCACTGAATCTTTGCTCCATAAAAATGTAACTCTGTACTTTAAAGGTGACACAGGCTAAGAATTTAAGAAGAAACACTTTAAAGGAAAATTATTATTCTGACTGACTAACCTTTATCAAAAAGAGGTCATGGAATATCAACAGGCCTCCGGAACAGAAGATGATTTACAGAAAATAAGACTCTTACAGGAAGGAGCCTGATATCGATCAAGGTTGTTACTGATGGAATGTTGAGTTGACTCTGCATTTTTCACCTTGCTGTATGTACAACTCAGGGTATAAAAGCCCCGAGGAAAATAAAGTAAAACGGGCCTTGCTCACTGGAGCTTGGTCACCCCGTGTCATTCTTTCCTTATCTCTTTCTCTATCTTTCTTCATTTGCCGACGTCGTCCATCCTGAGGATATCCCTGGACCCTGCTGAGGCTGGACCTCGGCAGCTAATGGTTTGTCAACTTTATTTATTCTTTCGAAGAACCAGCTTTTGGCTTTGTTGATTTTTGCTATGGTCTCTTTTGTTTATTTTGCATTTATTTCTGCCCTAATTTTTAAGATTTCTTTCCTTCTACTAACCCTGGGGTTCTGCATTTCTTCCTTTTCTATTGCTTTAGGTGTAGAGTTAGGTTATTTATTTGACTTTTTTCTTATTTCTTGAGGTATGCCTGTATTGCTATGAACTTTTCCCTTAGCACTGCTTTTACAGTGTCCCACAGGTTTTGGGTTGTTGTGTTTTCATTTTCACTCGTTTCTATGCATATTTTGATTTCTTTTTGGTTTCTTCTGTGATTTGTTGGTTATTCAGCAGCGTGTTGTTCAGCCTCCATATGTTGGAATTTTTAATAGTTTTTCTCCTGTAATTGAGATCTAATCTTACCGCATTGTGGTCAGAAAAGATGCTTAGAATGATTTCATTTTTTTTGAATTTACCAAGGCTAGATTTATGGCCCAGGATGGATCTATCCTGGAGAAGGTTCTGTGTACGCTTGAGAAAAAGTTGAAATTCATTGTTTTGGGGTGAAATGTCCTATAGATATCAATTAGGTCTAACTGGTCTATTGTATCATTTAAAGTTTGTGTTTCTTTGTTAATTTTCTGTTTAGTTGATCTATCCATAGGTGTGAGTGGGGTATTAAAGTCTCCCACTATTATTGTGTTATTGTTAATTTCCCCTTTCATACTTGTTAGCATTTGTCTTACATATTGGGGTGCTCCTATGTTGGGTGCATATATATTTATAATTGTTATATCTTCTTGGATTAATCCTTTGATCATTATATAGTGTCCTTCTTTGTCTCTTTTCACAACCTTTGTTTTAAAGTCTATTTCATCTGATATGAATATTGCTACTCCTGCTTTCTTTTGGTCTCTGTTTGCATGAAATATCTTTTTCCAACCCTTCACTTTCAGTCTGTATGTGTCCCCTGTTTTGAGGTGGGTCTCTTGTAGACAACATATATAGGGGTCTTGTTTTTTTTATCCATTCAGCCAGTCTTTATCTTTTGGTTGGGGCATTCAACCCATTTACATTTAAGGTAATTATTGATAAGTATGATCCTGTTGCCATTTACTGTACTGTTTTGGGTTTGAGTTTATACACCCTTTTTGTGTTTCCTGTTTAGAGGATATCCTTTAGCATTTGTTGGAGAGCTGATTTGGTGGTGCTCAATTCTCTCAGCTTTTGCTTGTCTGTAAAGCTTTTGATTTCTGCTTCATATTTGAATGAGATCCTTGCTGGGTACAGTAATGTGGGCTGTAGGTTATTTTCTTTCATCACTCTAAGTATGTCTTGCTATTCCCTCCTGGCCTGAAGAGTTTCTATTGAAAGATCAGCTGTTATCCTTAGAAACCCCTTGTGTGTTATTTGTTGTTTTTCCCTTGCTGCTTTTAATATTTGTTCTTTGTGTTTGATCTTTGCTAATTTGATTAATATGTGTCTCGGGGTGTTTTGCCTTGGGTTTATCCTGTTTGGGACTCTCTGGGTTTCTTGGACTTGGGTGACTATTTCCTTCCCCATTTTAGGGAAGTTTTCAACTATTATCTCCTCAAGTATTTTCTCATGGTCTTTCTTTTTGTCTTCTTCTTCTGGGACTCCTATGATTTGAGTGTTGGGGCATTTCATATTGTCCTGGAGTTCTCTGAGATTGTCCTCATTTCTTTTAATTCGTTTTTCTTTTTTCCTCTCTGCTTCATTTATTTCTACTGTTCTATCTTCTACTTCACTAATCCTATCTTCTGCCCCCGTTATTCTACTATTTGTTGCCTCTAGAGTGTTTTTGATCTCATTTATTGCACTATTCATCATATATTGACTCTTTTTTATTTCTTCTAGGTCCTTGTTAAACCTTTCTTGCATCTTCTCAATCCTTGTCTCCAGGCTGTTTATCTGTGACTCCATTTTGATTACAAAGTTTTGGATCATTTTCACTATCATTTGGAATTCTTTATCAGGCAGATTCCCTATCTTTTCCTCTTTTATTTGGTTTGGTGGGCATTTATCCTGTTCCTTTACCTGCTGGGTATTCCTCAGTCTCTTCATCTTGTTTATATTGCTGAGTTTGAGGTGGCCTTTCTGTATTCTGGCAGTTTGTGGAGTTCTCTTTATTGTGGAGTTTCCTCACTGTGGGTGGGGTTGTATGGGTGGCTTGTCAAGGTTTCTTGGTTAGGGAAGCTTGTGTTGGTGTTCTGGTGGGTGGAGGTGGATTTCTTCTCTCTGGAGTGCAATTAAATGTCCAGTAATGTGTTATGAGATGTCAGTGGGTTTGGAGTAACTTTGGGCAGCCTGTATATTGAAGCTCAGGGCTGTGTTCCTGTGTTGCTGGAGAATTTGTGTGGTATGTCTTGCTCTGGAACTTGTTGGCCCTTGGGTGGTGCTTGGTTTCAGTGGAGGTATGGAGGCGTTTGATGAGTTCCTGTCGATTAATGTTCCCTGGAGTCAGTGCTCTGGTGTTCTCAAGATTTGGACTTAAGCCTCCTGCTTCTGGTTTTCAGTCTTATTTTTACAGTAGTCTCAAGACTTCTCCATCTATACAGCACCATTGATAAAACATCTAGGTTAAAGATGAAAAGTTTCTCCACAGTGAGGGACACCCAGAGAGGTTCACAGAGTTACATGGAGAAGAGAAGAGGGAGGAGGGAGTTAGAAGTGACCCGAATGAGATGAGGTGGAATCAAAAGAGGAGAGAGCAAACAAGCCAGTAATCACTTTCTTATGTGCTCTCCACAGTCTGGACTGCTCAGAGATGTTCACAGAGTTATACAGAGAAGAGAAGAGGGAGGAAGGAGACAGAGGTGGCCAGGAGGATAAAAGTGGGGGATGAAAAGGAGAGAGACAGATCCAGCCAGTAATCAGTTCCCTAAGTGTTCTCCACCATCTGGAACACCAGTAATCAGTTCCCTAAGTGTTCTCCACCATCTGGAACACACAAAGATTCACAGAGTTGGGTAGAGAAGAGATGGGGGAGGGAGGAGACAGAGGCAACCTGGTAGAGAAAAAGGAGAGTTCAAAGGGGGAGAGAGCAGTCAAGCCAGTAATCTCACTCCCAAGTAAAAATGGGTACTGAAGATTGGGTTCTTAAATGTACAAAATTGATAACAAATACCAAAAAGCAAAGATTAAAAATCTAGAGTAGAAGTTGGATTTTCAAAAATACAATATTAAAGAAAAGAAGAAAAAAAACAAAGTCACAAAAATTATTAAAAAAATAATACATATATATATATGAAGTTTGCTTTAAAAATAGTCTTTTTTTTACAAAGTAATAGTAGGTTATAAAAATGAAAATTAAAGGAGTAATAGAGGACTTAAAATTTAAAAAAAATTAAAAAAAGAGAATGATCATAAAAATAGTAAAAATATATCTAGGACTTTCTCTGGTGGTGTTGTGGGCAGTGTGGGGTCAGTTCATTTTTGGATAGTTCCTTCAGTTCAGTTCAGTCACTCAGTCGTGTCCGACTCTTGGCAACCCCATGAATCCCAGCACGCGAGCCCTCCCTGTTCATCACCATCTCCCGGAGTTCACTCAGACTCACATCCATCTAGTTGGTGATGCCATCCAGCCATCTCATCCTCTGTCGTCCCCTTCTCCTCCTGCCCCCAATCCCTCCCAGCATCAGAGTCTTTTCCAATGAGTCAACTCTTTTCATGAGGTGGCCAAAGTACTGGAGTTTCAGCTTTAGCATCATTCCTTCCAAAGAAATCCCAGGGCTGATCTCCTTCAGAATGGACTGGTTGGATCTCCTTGCAGTCCAAGGGACTCTCAAGAGTCTTCTCCAACACCACAGTTCAAAAGCATCAATTCTTTGGCACTCAGCCTTCTTCACAGTCCAACTCTCACATCCATACATGACCACTGGAAAAACCATAGCCTTGACTAGACATACCTTTGTTGGCAAAGTAATGTCTCTGCTTTTCAATATGCTGTCTAGGTTGCTCATAACTTTTCTTCCAAGGAGTAAATGTCTTTTAATTTCATGGCTTGGTCCGGCTTATACTTCTCAAGATCTATAGGCCCCTTCCTGTGTAGTCGGTACTAATGACAGGGTTTTAATCTATTGCACCTGTCACTTCCAAGGCGGTTCCCTCTGTTTTAGCTTCTTCTGTTTGCTGGTCTCTTCAGTGTCTGATTTCCGCTCTAACACAGGGGGTGGTGGTGGACACTCTTTTAGGCTCACTTGCTCAGTCGCGCTGTGGGGAGGGAGGGACACTGCAACCAACACTGGTGTGCGCTCGCAGTGTCTTAGCCACACTGGGCCTGCCCCCACTCACGGTGCGTGTGCCCTCCCTGCCCACACTGCTCAGGCTCTAGGTTGCTCCGCTGGTAACCATCCGATGCTGGCCCTGGGCTGCATGCACTTCCCAGGTCTAAGCCGCTCAGGTTCAGGCACTCGGGTAGACCTTAGAGGCCTACATCGGTTGGGCCTGCGTTTTGTGCTCTTCCCAGGTCCGAGCAGCTCAGGTGACGAGGTGTTTGGTGAGCGCGGTTGCTGTGACTTATTGCCTCCCACATCCCTGCTGCTCGGTTTTCTGGGTGTACAACGGCGCACCTTCGCAAGTGGATGTCCAGAATGCCAAAAGTCTTAGTTAGCAAAGAAGCCTGCTTGCAGTTTGCTAAGGCCCAGAGAGCCAGCTCTGGCTGCCTGTCCCCGGAGGGGGATGGTCTGCAGCCGGCTAGCTCTGTTCAGTCCTTTGTTCTGTGCGCGGGTCTGGCGGTGTCTTAGGTTAGGGCTTTGGGTGTGGTAGCTAACCCGCAGTCTGGTTTGCTAGGCCAAGTTAGATCGCTCAGGTAGCCCTCGGGCATTCAGGCCCGGTCCTTACTCTAAGCAATGCAGCCCATGCCTCCCTGCCCAGCCCCTGCTTGCTAGTGGCCGGTACAGGAGTCTGCGCTGCTTCTCTGCTGGGGGAGTTACGTTGGGCTCATAATCTGTGGGTTTAATTATTTATTTATTTTCCCTCCCAGCTATGTTGCCCTGTGTTTCCAAGGCTCGCCACAGACTTGGTAGTGACAGTGTCTCCTCATGTTTTTAAGACTCCCTTCCCGGGACGGAGCTCCGTCCCTCCCTCTTTGGTCTCTTTTTTTGTCTTTTAGGTTTTTTCCTAACTCCTTTTGAAGACAATGGGCTGCTTTTAAGGGTGCCTGATATCCTCTGCCAGATTCAGAGTTGTTTGTGGAATTTACTCAGCATTTAAATGTTCTTTTGATGAATTTGTGGGGGAGAAAGTGGTTTCCCTGTCCTATTCTGACGCAATCTTAGGACCACCTTCATAAAACTTTTCTGTATCTATCAGAATGTAACTACAGGCTTATTGATTATTAACTGGTTGGACTGTAACCACGAGCTTACTAATTATTAACTGTCTGAACACATAAGACATGAATGATGGGGTTATTGTGATTGTATTTACCCTTCCTTTGTTTATGTAAGTCTCAAGGAATTAGGGGTGGTGGGTTCAGACACGTACACATGGGGTATAAAAGATTTTCACAAATGCTGGTCGGGTCCTTGACTAAGAGGAGACTCTGCCTTGGGCCCGCTGGTGTAATAAACTGCACTCCACTATCTGCATTGTCCTTGAGAGTGAGTTTGCTTCCTGGAACGCGTGGCTACAACACACTTTTAACTACCTAGGCTTAAGGCATATGAATCATGGGTTAACTGTGATTGTATCTTTCTCTTCCTTTTTTCAGACTAGTTTCAGGGAATTTGGAGAGGTGGGTTTGGGCACGTACACTTAGGATATATAAGGTTTTCACAAAAACTGGTTGCGGTCCTGGGCTAGTAGGTTTCTCTGCCTTGGGCCCCCCAGTGTAATAAACTGCACTGAACTATCTGCATTGTCCTTGAGAGTGAGTTTGCTTCCCGGAACACGTGGCTGTAACATTTGGTGCATTGGCTGGGAATCTCCTCGCTTTGAGGGCCAGGTCTCATCTGAGGCCACCCTGAGGCTTTGTGGCTCGAATCTCCTAGAGGGGGGAAGGCGCCTTGCCCCTCCGGAAGAATTCAGCCTTTCAACGCCTGGTTTCTTTGCTTTGGCAGGTAGTGAACAGCAGCAGGGAACTGAGCGCTCAGGTGGGGAGGAGCCCAGCCTGCAGGGTGGAAGAGGGGGCCTGATCACCCCCCTGTAAGGGACCAGAAGAGAGACGCATAGGAAACTGGTTTAGGTGGGCGACAATAGCTGCTCGGCACTCAGGTCGATGGCCGTGACAGGGATAAAGAAAGGGAACTCAAGGTTTGAGAAAGCCAGTTAGGAGGTGTGTCCACGCCATCTTAGGAAATGTTCCGAGCTTTCTAAAACAGGGTTTTAGAAAGAGGCTATGGATTTCTGCCGCTGGTATTCTGCCCTCCCCAGGAGGTACCCATCTGCTCTGTGACCCATCATCTCCCCTATCAGTGAAAAGATAGATTGGTTTCTGGGGAAGGCCCTGGGACGTGGGAATCCAGAGATAAGGAAATGGGAGGAAGCGGCTCTAAGGCCACTGTATTGGAGAACATGATTAAGAATTTTAAGGATTCGATGGAGGCTATGGGAGGAAAATGATGCCTGGCCAGCTGCGTACCTTTTGTGAAGTCGAATGGCCTTCAGTGGGAGTTGACTGGCCACCAGAGGGAACTGTGAGCTTAAATCATAAAGGCAGTCTATGCTATAGTTATGGGAAAGCCTGGACACCCCAACCAGTTCCCATACATAGACTCTTGGCTGGGAATAGCCCAAGACCCTCCCCCCAAAATGGGCCCGTTTTTATGCTCATGGTGGGGAAGGAAAGATCTTGATGGCCCCAAAGGTAACCAAGGATGAGGAGGAAATTTTACAGGACCCTGAAGAAGATGAGCTTCCTCCACCTTGTATTAGATGATGGTTCTGCCAGCTAGTAGCACCGCGGCCACTGGAGGCCCAACCAGAGGAACCAGCCCGAGATTGGTAAGCCTTCCTGACTCCTCAACGGTCCTGACAGCTCCACAGGTTGTAGAGCCGCCCTGCCCCCGCCAGACCCAGCAGGCTCCAGCCTCAGCTGGAGAGACAATGAGCCCACTGGACTCTACTACCAGCCGGAATGCTGCCCCTATGTTCCCTAAACTCTACCCTCCACTCGCGGTAAGTACTCCCGGACAAGGCGGAGGAACCCCTGGGATTAAAAAAAGGTTCCACTCTGCCAAAGTGCCAGAGGAAAGAATACCCTTGCAGATGCCCCTCAGAGAAGCTCAGCAACCCCCAGTGATACGGGAGGGCAGTGACTATCAGCAGGCTCCTGTAACCTATTACTATCAGCCCTTTTCATCAACCGATATACTGAACTGGCAAAAACACACCCCCTCTTACTCGGTGGAACCCCAGGGCATGGCTAGACTAGTGGAGACTATTTTCCGCACTCATCGACCAACCTGGGACGATATAATGCAATTACTAGCATCTCTCTTCAGTACAGAAGAGAGTTATAGTATCAACACCGAGGCAAGGAAATGGCTACAGGAGATGGTTCCTGAGGGCACTGCCAACCCAGAGAAATGGATAAAGCAAGCCTTCCACATTGACAGACCTAATTGGGACTACAATACAGAGGAAAGAAAAGTCCAATTAGACACACACCGGAGAGCGATTACACATGGGCTTAAAGGGGGAGCCTGGAGGCCAATAGACATGTCTAAACTGGCCAGAGTAGTTCAGAAGGGAAACGAGTCACCTTCCGAATTTTATGAGAGACTTTGTGAGGACTACAGACTCTATACACCCCCAGATCCAGAAGCTACGGGTTCCCAGATTGTTATCAATTCAGCATTTATCTCGCAAGCATGTTCTGACATAAAACTAACGCTTCAAAAGACCGAGGGAGTTCTATCCATGTCTAGTTCTTGGCTGATTGAAAGACCAGATAAGGTTTCAGAATAGGGACACTTAAATAGAAAAGACATATGAGAAAATGTATAAAGACGAGCAGAGGAGAACAGACGAGAGGTTTGCAATGTTGGCTGCTGCGCTTGGAAAGTCTTCCGAAGACTTTTCCACCGCCGAAGCAAAGAAGGACACCTCTACCCGTCCCCAGCTTCGAGGTCAGGACAGCCCTCCAACCGGTCCCAACGGAGGCCACGGGCTCCATTACAGCCAAATCAATGCGCCCGAAGCCGTGGGTTTGGTCATTGGAAGAATGAGTACCCAGAAGGAAGGAGGGAGAATAAATCCCTCCCGGTTGCAGAACTCATTAACATAGAGACTGAAGAGGGATGCTGGGGCTCGAAGACTTCAGGTCCCCGAGAGTCCATGGTAACTTTAAAAATTGGGGACCAAGACATTGACTTTATGGCGGACACCGGGGCAGAATTGTCCGTGGTAACTAAACCCGTGTGCCACTGTCTGGAAGGACCGCCGCCCTAACTGTGGTTTCAAGAGTAGAAATAGTTACGCCGTTTTGCCAACCCAGGAAATGTCAAATGGGGGGTCACCAAGTGACTCATGAGTTCCTCTCTATCCCCGAGTGCCCAGTACCCCTGCTGGGGAGAGACTTAGTCTCCAAGCTGGGAGCACAAGTGACTTTCTCTCCTGAAGCGAGGCCCGCTTTTTGGGTGGGCACAACAACCTACTTACTCTCCCTCTCTATGTCCCCTCAAGACGAATGGAGGCTACATGAGCCCCCTGGAGATAAACAAGACCAGGCAACAGAGTTGGAGAGAAGGTTAACTCAGCAGTTCCCTGAGGTCTGGGCTGAAGATAATGCCCCTGGACCGGCCAACCACCAAGCCCCTGTAATAACAGAACTCACACCTGGTGCCACCCCAGGGAGAAAGCGTCAATACCCAATGCCCGTAGGCGCCCGAACTGGGATTCTGCCTCCCATCAGCAGGCCTAAACAGGCAGGCATCCTGGCGGAATGTCAGTCAGCCTGGAACACACCAATCTCACCGGTAAAGGAGGAAGGAGGACAAGGCTATAGGCCCGTACAGGATCTCAGCTTGGTCAATCAGGCCACTGTAACTCTGCACCTGTCTGTCCCAGACCCCTATGCCTTACTTAGCCTCCTCCCACCTAAGACAAGGATCTATACTTGCTTGGACCTCAAAGATGCCTTTTTCCATATACGCCTAGCACCTGCATCACAACCCATCTTTGCCTTTGAATGGGAGGACCCAATCAGAGGCAATAAGGAGCAGCTCACTTGGACACACCTCTCACAAGGATTCAAAAACACACCAACCATCTTTGGAGAAGCCTTGGCCTCGGACCTGGAACCTTTCCAGCCTGAAAGGTATGGATGTTGGCTCCTACAATATGTGTATGACCTGTTGTTAGCCACTGAGACCTGGGAGGAATGCTGTGAAGGGACCCCAGCGCTCCTCCACTTGCTGGCAGAGGCGGGATACCGAGTGCCAAGGAAAAGGCGCAACTCTGCAAGGAGGAGGTAAGGTATTTATGGTTTGTCTTAAGGGGAGGCACAAGGTTGCTAGACCAATCTAGAAAAGAAGTAATTCTGAGGCCCCCCACGCCTAAGACTCGACGGCAAGTCAGGGAGGTCCTAGGGGCCACTGGATTCTGCAGAATTTGCATTCCAAGGAATTCTCAAATAGCCCAGCCCCTATTTGAGCTCCTGACAGGGCCTGAGGAAAATCCAGTAAACTGGACTGAGAAACAGCAGAAAGCCTTCGAGGAGCTAAGGCTAGCAATCACCTCCACCCCCGCCTTGGGACTGCCGGACCTCACCAAACCATTCACCTCGTATGTGACCGGGAAAGATAAAACAGCCGTGGGGGTTTTGACTCAGACCTTGGGAACACTCCAGTACTCTTGCCTGGATTGCAAGGCAGTCTTAGAGGAGGTCTATGCTAGCCGTCCAGACCTCCGAGACAGGCCGATTTCAAATCCTGACTGGACTCTGTATACTGATGGCACCAGCCTGGTAAAGCTAGGACAGCGACTGTCAGGCTAGGCTGTAGCCACAGAGAGGACTGTTGTCGAGGCCGGCTCCTTACCACAGCACTGGTCAGCCCAGCGAGCAGAGTTATGGGCCTTAGTCCGGGCACTGCAATTGTCAAAGGGTAAGAGAGTGAACGTCTACACCGACTCCCGATAAGCTTTCCCTATGCTCCACGTACATGGGGCGCTGCACCGGAAGGGAGGCCTTCTAACACCAATGGAGAGGACATTAAGAATAAGGAGGAGATTCTGACTCTGCTAGATGCTGTCTGGAGCCCCACGGAGGTAGCGGTCGTGCACTGCCGTGGGCACCAGAAGGAAGACATCCCACAGGCTCGAGGAAATAGACTGGCTGATGAGACCCCCAGATGAGCAGCCGAGGACAGAAAGGAATGCACGGAAATCCCCATGAGAACATTTGTCCTAGCTGAGCTACCCGAGCTGGCCCTAGACTCCCCGACATACACTGAGGCTCAAACCCAACTGGCTGAAGCAGAGGGAGCCACCCAAACAGACAAAGGATGGTGGGAGCTGCCAGGTGGTAAGCTACTAGTGCCCGAGGAGACGGCCCCCTCTCTGGTGAGCCAAGCTCATCGTACGACTCACCTAGGACATGACAAATTGGAGGAATCGATCCGAAGGTATTTTCTGGTTCCTCGCCTCGCCTCTCTGTGTAGAACGGAATCCCAAAATTGCAACACCTGCTCTCAGATTAACGCCGCTCCAGGGTGCACATCAGAACCCCCAGGCATCCAATTAAAAGGCACCCTTCCTTTAGAACATCTGGAAGTGGACTTCACTGAGATGGAACCATATCGCCATTTTCGTTACCTGTTGGTCTTGGTATGTACATTCTCGGGATGGGTGGAGGCCTTCCCACCTGAACTGAAAGAGCATCAGAAGTGGCTCGGAGCCTGCTTAGGGAAATAGTTCCTCGATTTGGATTCCCCACCAGCATAGGATCAGATAACGGCCCAGCCTTCATATCAGCTCTGATACCGCAAGTAAGGAAAGCCATGAATATAAACGGAAGTCACACTCTGCCCACCGGCCTCAGAGCTCCGGAATGGTAGAATGAACTAACCGGACCCTAAAGGAGACGCTTTCTAAATGGATTACAGAGAACGACTGTTCCTGTGTAGATGTGCTGCCCACGGCCTCGCTCAAACTCAGGATGACTGCACGGACCCCATGGCTCCTCTCCCTACGACACTGCATGTGGGAGGCCTCCTCCCGTAATAAGACAGAGTAACAGCTGGTATACTTCAGGTGAGAGGAGACGGGATATCACAGCAGATGGAACAACTAGGTAAGGTAATGAATCCAGTAACTAAGTTTGTGCAAGAAAGAATACCGTTCCCCCTGGGGGAGCGAGTGCGTGAGTTTATACCAGGGGACCAGGTATGGGTGAATGACTGGAAACATGACCCACTAGCCCCTGATGGAAAGGTCCTTATGCTGTTGTTTTAACCACCCCTGCCGCAATTAAAGTTGCAGGAATCGCCCCTTGGATCCATCACACCAGAGCGAAGGAGGCATAGCACGCTGACCCAGAAGACGCCGAGCGGACCACCCAGAAGGACCCAACCGACCCCCGGAAACCAGGATCATCCTGAAGAGGAAGAAGAAAACGAGGTCCCGGACGAGCCCTCTATAGGATGGAGCTGGGTAAGCGACTCCTGCTACTCGGCCTCACCAATGCGATTCTGAGCCTGATCGCTGTTCCGGTACAGGGCAACCTCTTCATCTCATGGGCACATTCTTATGCAAAGTTCCACAACTCCTCCAATTGCTGGGTATGCGGGGCTATGCCCCTGTCAGCAATGGACGGACTCCCCTGGTGGGTATCGCCACTTCAGAAAGGAGACCTTGTACCACTGTGCTCCTTCTTGGAACAAATGAAAAAAAGTTTCGTTAGCCTCAAAAATCATGATGTTTCTTTGCTCTCCTGGTGTAAGAAAGAGCCATCAACGGACCCGGGACATAGGGTTACATTTGACGTCGACGCTAGTTATGCAGCATTACGTAGTGCTTATAACTCATATATAAAACACTCAGATAAGAACAACACCTCTGCAAAAGAGAAAAAGTTCGCTCGGTACCTTGCAGAATACTACCAGGTCTGGGATGAACATTTCTGGATGACTTCTGAGAAAGGACAGGTGGCTGCTCCAGCTACAATTTGCTGGGAACAAAAAGAACACAAAATTGGATTTGCAGGTCGCCCCCTAGACCCAAAACATTTAAAATACATGGGTTATTTGTCCCAGCAACAATGTAAACAAATCTTGGACGTAACCTATCACCCCAGTCAGTCTACTCAGTGGCCCGGTTCTGATTGGAAATATGGTCTTGAAATCCGCTGGGTAGCCCCCAACGGGACCAAATGGATCTGTGGGTCTAACATATGGCCCTGGTTACCAGTCGGCTGGGTAGGGCGTTGCACACTAGGATTTGTTTTTGCTCCTGGCAGAATTAGGCCTAACCTACACCATCCTCCAGCAAACCTGCCCTATCTGCAGGCAAGATGGACACGATCCACGTTCCGATGGTATGACTATCTCGCTGCCGTGTTTGTACCTTCTTTAGGGACAGTGGATATCATGGTTAAGGTCAACGCCTTAAATAATTTCACTCAAAGGGCCCTCTTAGACACTAAAAAAGCCATTGAAGCTTTGAACGAAGAACAATCTCAGATGAGGAAGGCAGTATTGCAAAATAGGATGGCATTAGACATACTCACAGCAGCCCAGGGCGGGACTTGTGCCATAATTAAAGTCGAATGTTGTGTATACATCCCTGACCTGTCTGGGAATGTATCTGCTGCCATGGAGGATATGCAAAATCAAGTGGATGCCATGTCGAATTTAAGTGTTCCCTTTTGGAATTCGGTCCTGTCCTGGGTAAAGTCAGACTGGTGGAAAACTGTTTTTACTATTGGTATAATAATCTTAATCATACTGCTTTGTGGGCCCTGCTTATTACAATTCCTTAAGAATTTTGTAACCCAGAGGTTGACAGCGTTCTCTCATGTGGTTGCCCAGAAGAAGCATAATGAATCTCTCGATGAATGATGCTCATTACGGAAACTAAGAGCATCAAGAGGGGGCAATGAAGAAGGAATTCACAGGGCCTGGACCCCATCTCAGGCCTGTTTGTGCTGATCATGCTCGGCCACCTTTTCCAATGGACTCTGGACTTTGTGCCTATGGAAACTACAACAGAAGGATAAGCCCCGCTCTGGACAGGGGAATCTTGAAGATCACTTCCAGGTTACTCATCGCCTAAGAGAAACCATACTGTAGTCACCGCTGCCTCCGGACAGGTCGTAAATCTTTTCTGTATCTATCGGAATGTAGCCACAGGCTTGTCGATTATTAACTGGTTGGAGTGTAACCACGAGCTTATTGATTATTAACTGTCTGAACACATAAGATATGAGTGATGGGGTTATTGTGATTGTATTTACCCTTCCTTTGTTTCTGTAAGTCTCAAGGAATTAGGGGTGGTGGGTTCAGACACGTACACATGGGGTATAAAGATTTTCACAAATGCTGGTCGGGTCCTTGACTAAGAGGAGACTCTGCCTTGGGCCCGCCAGTGTAATAAACTGCACTCCACTATCTGCATTGTCTTTGAGTGAGTTTGCTTCCTGGAACGCGTGGCTACAACACACTGTTAACTACCTAGGCTTAAGGCATATGAATCACGGGTTAACTGTGATTGTATCTTTCTCTTCCTTCCTTCAGACTAGTTTCAGGGAGTTTGGGGAGGTGGGTTTGGGCACGTACACTTTGGGTATATAAGGTTTTCACAAAAACTGGTTGTGGTCCTTGACTATTAGGAGACTCTACCTTGGGCCCACCGGTGTAATAAACTGCACTGAACTATCTGCATTGTCCTTGAGAGTGAGTTTGCTTCCCGGAACACGTGGCTGTAACATTTGGTGCATTGGCTGGGAATCTCCTCGCTTTGAGGCACAGGTCTCTGAGGCCACCCCGAGGCTTTGTGGCTCGAATCTCCTAGAGGGAGGAAGGCGCCTTGCTCCTTGGAAGAATTCGGCCTTTCAACGCCTGGTTTCTTCACTTTGGCAGGTAGTGAACGGCAGCAGGGGAATTGAGCGCTCAGGTGGGGAGGAGCCCAGCCTGCAGGGTGGAAGAGGGGGCCTGATCACCCCTCTGCAAGGAACCAGAAGAGAGACGCACAGGAAACTGGTTTAGGTTGGCGGCAATAGCTGTTCGGCACTCAGGTCGACCGCCGTGACAGGGATAAAGAAAGGGAACTTAAGGTTTGAGAAAGCCATTTAGGAGGTGTGTCCATGCCGTCTTAGGGAACGTGCCGAGCTTTCTAAAACAGGGTTTTAGAAAGAGGCTATGGATTTCTGCCGCTGGTATTCTGCCCTCCCCAGGAGGTACCCATCTGCTCTGTGACCCATCATCTCCCCTATCAGTGAAAAGATAGATTGGTTTCTGGGGAAGGCCCTGGGACGTGGGAATCCAGAGATAAGGAAATGGGAGGAAGCGGCTCTAAGGCCACTGTATTGGAGAACATGATTAAGAATTTTAAGGATTCGATGGAGACTATGGGAGGAAAATGATGCCTGGCCAGCTGCGTACCTTTTGTGAAGTCGAATGGCCTTCAGTGGGAGTTGACTGGCCACCAGAGGGAACTGTGAGCTTAAATCATAAAGGCAGTCTATGCTATAGTTATGGACACCCCAACCAGTTCCCATACATAGACTCTTGGCTGGGAATAGCCCAAGACCCTCCCCCCAAAATGGGCCCGTTTTTATGCTCATGGTGGGGAAGGAAAGATCTTGATGGCCCCAAAGGTAACCAAGGATGAGGAGGAAACTTTACAGGACCCTGAAGGAGATGAGCTTCCCCCACCTTGTATTGGATGATGGTTCTGCCAGCTAGTAGCACCGCGGCCACCAGAGGCCCAACCGGAGGAACCAGCCGGAGACCGGTAAGCCTCCCAGACTCCTCAACGGTCCTGACAGCTCCACAGGTTGTAGAGCCGCCCTGCCCCCGCCAGACCCGGCAGGCTCCAGCCTCAGCTGGAGAGACAATGAGCCCACTGGACTCTACTACCAGCCCGAGTGCTGCCCCTACGTTCCCTAAACTCTACCCTCCACTCCCAGTAAGTACTCCCAGACAAGGGGGAAGAACTCCTGGGATTAAACAAAGGCTCCGCTCCGCGAAAGAGCCAGAGGAAAGAATACCCTTGCAGATGCCCCTCAGAGAAGCTCAGCAACCCCCAGTGATACGGGAGGGCAGTGACTATCAGCAGGCTCCTGTAACCTATTACTATTAGCCCTTTTCATCAACCGATATACTGAACTGGCGAAAACACACCCCTCTTACTCGGTGGAACCACAGGGCATGGCTAGACTAGTGGAGACTATTTTCCGCACTCATTGACCAACCTGGGCCGATATAATGCAATTACTAGCATCTCTCTTCAGTACAGAAGAGAGTTATAGTATCAACACCGAGGCAAGGAAATGGCTATAGGAGATGGTTCCTGAGGGCACTGCTAATGCACAGAGGTGGATAGAGCAAGGCTTCCCCACTGACAGACCTAATCGGGACTATAATACAGAGGAAGGAAAAATCCAATTAGACAGATAATAGTCGGAGATTATACAAAGACTTAAAAGGGGAGCCCAGAGGCCAGTGGACATGTCTAAACTATTTCGGCCAGAGTAGTTCAGAAGGGGAATGAGTCACCTTCCGAATTTTATGAGAGACTTTGTGAGGTCTAAAGACTCTATACACCCACAGATCCAGAAGCTACTGGCTCCCAGATTGTTATCAATTCAGCATTTATCTCGCAAGCATGTCCTGACATAAAACTAATGCTTCCAAAGACCGAGGGAGTTCTATCCGTGTCTAGTTCTCGGCTGATTGAAAGAGCAGATAAGGTGTTCTGGAACAGGGACACGGAAATAGAAAAGAAGTAGGAGAAAATGTATAAAGACGAGCAGAGGAGAACAGACGAGAGGTTTGCAATGTTGGCTGCTGCCCTTGGAAAGTCTTCCGAAGACTTTTCCACCGCCGAAGCAAAGAAGGACCCCTCTACCCGTCCCCAGCTTCGAGGTCAGGACAGCCCTCCAACCGGTCCCGACGGAGGCCAGGGGCTCAACTACAGCCAAATCAATGAGCCCGAAGCCGTGGGTTCGGTCATTGGAAGAATGAGTGCCCAGAAGAAGTTCAGTTCAGTTCAGTTAGTCGCTCAGTCGTGTCTGACTCTGCGACGCCATGAATCGCAGCACGCCAGGCCTCCCTATTCATCACTTCTCCCGGAGTTCACTCGGACTCACATCCATCGAGTCCGTGATGCCATCCAGCCATCTCATCCTCTGTTGTCCCCTTCTCCTCCTGCTCCCAATCCTTCCCAGCGTCAGAGTCTTTTCCAATGAGTCAGCTCTTCGCATGAGGTGGCCAATGTACTGGAGTTTCAGCTTTAGCATCATTCCTTCCAAAGAAATCCCAGGGCTGATCTCCTTCAGAATGGACTGGTTGGATCTCCTTGCAGTCCAAGGGACTCTCAAGATTGTTTCCAACACCACAGTTCAAAAGCATCAGTTCTTCGGCTCTCAGCCTTGTTCACAGTCCAACTCTCACATCCATACATGACCACTGGAAAAACCATAGCTTGATGAGACGGATCTTAGTCGGCAAAGTAATGTCTCTGCTTTAGAATATACTATCTAGGTTGGTCATAACTTTTCTTCCAAGGAGTAAGCGCCTTTTAATTTCATGGCTGCAATCACCATCTGCAGTGATTTTGGAGCCCCCCAAAATAAAGCCTGACACTGTTTCCACTGTTTCCCCATCTATTTGCCATGAAGTGATGGGACCGGATGCCATGATCTTCGTTTACTGAATGTTGAACTTTAAGTCAACTTTTTCGCTCTCCTCCTTCACTTTCATCAAGAAGCTTTTTAGCTCCTCTTCACTTTCTGCCATAAGGGTGGTGTCATCTGCATATCTGACGTTATTGGTATTTCTCCCAGCAATCTTGATTCCAGCTTGTGTTTCTTCCAGTCCAGTGTTTCTCATGATGTACTCTGCATAGAAGTTAAATAAGCAGGGTGACAATATGCAGCCTTGATGTACTCCTTTTCCTATTTGGAACCAGTGTGTTTTTCCATGTCCACTTCTAACTGTTGCTTCCTGACCTGCATACAGAATTCTCAAGAGGCAGGTTAGGTGGTCTGGTATTCCCATCTCTTTCAGAATTTTCCACAGTTGATTGTGATCCACACAGTCAAAGGCTTTGGCATAGTCAATAAAGCAGAAATAGATGTTTTTCTGGAACTCTCTTGCTTTTTCCATGATCCAGGGGATATTGGCAATTTGATCTCTGGTTCCTCTGCATTTTCTAAAACCAGCTTGAACACCTGGAAGTTCACGGTTCATGTATTGCTGAAGCCTGGCTTGGAGAATTTTGAGCATTACTTTACTAGCATGTGAGATGAGTGCAATTGTGCAGTAGTTTGAGCATTCTTTTGCATTGCCTTTCTTTGGGATTGGAATGAAAACTGACCTTTTCCAGTCCTGTGGCCACTGCTGAGTTTTCCAAATTTGATGGCATATTGAATGCAGCACTTTCACAGCATCATCTATCAGGATTTGAAAGAGCTCAACTGGACTTCCATCACCTCCACTAGCTTTGTTCATAGTGATGCTTTCTAAGGCTCACTTGACTTCACATTCCAAGATGTCTGGCTCTAGATGAGTGATCACATCATCATGATTACTGGGTCGTGAAGATCTTTTTTGAACAGTTCTTCTGTGTATTCTTGCCACCTCTTCTTAATATCTTCTGCTTCTGTTAGGTCCAGACCATTTCTGTTCTTTATTGAGCCCATCTTTGCATGAAATGTTCCCTTGGGATCTCTAATTTTCTTGAAGAGATCTCTAGTCTTTCCCATTCTGTTGTTTTCCTCTATTTCTTTGCATTGATTGCTGAAGAAGGCTTTCTTATCTCTTCTTGCTATTCTTTGGAACTCTGCATTCAGATGCTCATATCCTTCCTTTTCTCCTTTGCTTTTCACCTCTCTTCTTTTCACAGCTATTTGTAAGGCCTCCCCAGACAGCCATTTTGCTTTTTTGCATTTCTTTTCCATGGGGATGGTCTTGATTCCTGTCTTCTGTACAATGTCATGAACCTCATTCCATAGTTCATCAGGCACTCTATCTATCAGATCTAGGCCCTTAATTCTATTTCTCACTTCCACTGTATAATCATAAGGGATTTGATTTAGGTCACACCTGAATGGTCTAGCGGTTTTCTCTACTTTCAATTTCAGTCTGAATTTGGCAATAAGGAGTTCATGATCTGAGCCACAGTCAGCTCCTGGTCTTGTTTTTGTTGACAGTATAGAGCTTCTCCATCTTTGGCTAGATAGAATTTAATCAATCTGATTTTGGTGTTGACCATCTGGTGATGTCCATGTGTAGAGTCTTCTCTTGTGTTGTTGGAAGAGGGTGTTTGCTATGACCAGTGCACTTTCTTGGCAAAACTTTATTAGTCTTTGCCCTGCTTCATTCCACATTCCAAGGCCAAATTTACCTGTTACTCCAGGTGTTTCTTGACTTCCTACTTTTGCATTCCAGTCCCCTATAATGGAAAAGACATCTTTTTGGGGTGTTAGTTCTGAAAGGTCTTGTAGGTCTTCATAAAACTGTTCAACTTCAGTTTCTTCAGGATTACTGGTTGGGGCATAGACTTGGATAACTGTGATATTGAATGGTTTGCCTTGGAGACGAACAGAGATCATTCTGTCGTTTTTGAGACTGCATCCAAGTACTGCATTTCGGACTCTTTGGTTGACCATGATGGCTACTCCATTTCTTCTGAGGGATTGCTGCCCGCAGTGGTAGATATAATGGTCATCTGAGTTAAATTCACCCATTCCAGTCCATTTCAGTTCGCTGATACCTAGAATGTTGACGTTCACCCTTGCCATCTCCTGTTTGACCACTTCCAATTTGCCTTGATTCATGGACCTGACGTTCCAGGTTCCTATGCAATATTGCTCTTTACAGCATCGGATCTTGCTTCTATCACCAGTCACATCCAAAACTGGGTATTGTTTTTTCTTTGGCTCCATCCTTTCATTTCTTCTGGAGTTATTTCTCCACTGATCTCCAGTAACATATCGGGCACCTAATGACCTGGGGAGTTCCTTTTTTGGTATCCTATCATTTTTCCTTTTCATACTGTTCATGGGGTTCTGAAGGCAAGAATACTGAAGTGGCTTGCCATTCCCTTCTCCAGTGGACCACACTCTGTCAGACCTCTCCACCATGACCCGCCTGTCTTGGGTTGCCCCACAGGCATGGCTTGGTTTCATTGAGTTGGACAAGCTGTGGTCCTAGTGTGATTAGATTGACTAGTTTTCTGTGAGTATGGTTTCAGTGTGTCTGTCCTCTGATGCCCTCTTGCCACACCTACCATCTTACTTGGGTTTCTCTTACCTTGGGCGTGGGGTATCTCTTCATGGCTGCTCCAGCAAAGCACAGCCATTGCTCCTTACCTTGGACGAGGGGTATCTCCTTACCGCCCCCGTTCCTGACCTTCAACGAGGGAGAATAAATCCCTCCCGGTTGCAGAACTCATTAACATAGAGACTGAAGAGGGATGCTGGGGCTCGAAGACTTCAGGTCCCCGAGAGTCCATGGTAACTTTAAAAATTGGGGACCAAGACATTGACTTTATGGCGGACACCGGGGCAGAATTGTCCGTGGTAACTAAACCCGTGTGCCACTGTCTGAAAGGACCACCGCCCTAACTGTGGTTTCAGGAGTAGAAATAGTTACGCCGTTTTGCCAACCCAGGAAATGTCAAATGGGGGGTCACCAAGTGACTCATGAGTTCCTCTCTATCCCCGAGTGCCCAGTACCCCTGCTGGGGAGAGACTTAGTCTCCAAGCTGGGAGCACAAGTGACTTTCTCTCCTGAAGCGAGGCCCGCTTTTCGGGTGGGCACAACAACCTACTTACTCTCCCTCTCTATGTCCCCTCAAGACGAATGGAGGCTACATGAGCCCCCTGGAGATAAACAAGACCAGGCAACAGAGTTGGAGAGAAGGTTAACTCAGCAGTTCCCTGAGGTCTGGGCTGAAGATAATGCCCCTGGACCGGCCAACCACCAAGCCCCTGTAATAACAGAACTCACACCTGGTGCCACCCCAGGGAGAAAGCGTCAATACCCAATGCCCGTAGGCGCCCGAACTGGGATTCTGCCTCCCATCAGCAGGCCTAAACAGGCAGGCATCCTGGCGGAATGTCAGTCAGCCTGGAACACACCAATCTCACCGGTAAAGGAGGAAGGAGGACAAGGCTATAGGCCCGTACAGGATCTCAGCTTGGTCAATCAGGCCACTGTAACTCTGCACCTGTCTGTCCCAGACCCCTATGCCTTACTTAGCCTCCTCCCACCTAAGACAAGGATCTATACTTGCTTGGACCTCAAAGATGCCTTTTTCCATATACGCCTAGCACCTGCATCACAACCCATCTTTGCCTTTGAATGGGAGGACCCAATCAGAGGCAATAAGGAGCAGCTCACTTGGACACACCTCTCACAAGGATTCAAAAACACACCAACCATCTTTGGAGAAGCCTTGGCCTCGGACCTGGAACCTTTCCAGCCTGAAAGGTATGGATGTTGGCTCCTACAATATGTGTATGACCTGTTGTTAGCCACTGAGACCTGGGAGGAATGCTGTGAAGGGACCCCAGCGCTCCTCCACTTGCTGGCAGAGGCGGGATACCGAGTGCCAAGGAAAAGGCGCAACTCTGCAAGGAGGAGGTAAGGTATTTATGGTTTGTCTTAAGGGGAGGCACAAGGTTGCTAGACCAATCTAGAAAAGAAGTAATTCTGAGGCCCCCCACGCCTAAGACTCGACGGCAAGTCAGGGAGGTCCTAGGGGCCACTGGATTCTGCAGAATTTGCATTCCAAGGAATTCTCAAATAGCCCAGCCCCTATTTGAGCTCCTGACAGGGCCTGAGGAAAATCCAGTAAACTGGACTGAGAAACAGCAGAAAGCCTTCGAGGAGCTAAGGCTAGCAATCACCTCCACCCCCGCCTTGGGACTGCCGGACCTCACCAAACCATTCACCTCGTATGTGACCGGGAAAGATAAAACAGCCGTGGGGGTTTTGACTCAGACCTTGGGAACACTCCAGTACTCTTGCCTGGATTGCAAGGCAGTCTTAGAGGAGGTCTATGCTAGCCGTCCAGACCTCCGAGACAGGCCGATTTCAAATCCTGACTGGACTCTGTATACTGATGGCACCAGCCTGGTAAAGCTAGGACAGCGACTGTCAGGCTAGGCTGTAGCCACAGAGAGGACTGTTGTCGAGGCCGGCTCCTTACCACAGCACTGGTCAGCCCAGCGAGCAGAGTTATGGGCCTTAGTCCGGGCACTGCAATTGTCAAAGGGTAAGAGAGTGAACGTCTACACCGACTCCCGATAAGCTTTCCCTATGCTCCACGTACATGGGGCGCTGCACCGGAAGGGAGGCCTTCTAACACCAATGGAGAGGACATTAAGAATAAGGAGGAGATTCTGACTCTGCTAGATGCTGTCTGGAGCCCCACGGAGGTAGCGGTCGTGCACTGCCGTGGGCACCAGAAGGAAGACATCCCACAGGCTCGAGGAAATAGACTGGCTGATGAGACCCCCAGATGAGCAGCCGAGGACAGAAAGGAATGCACGGAAATCCCCATGAGAACATTTGTCCTAGCTGAGCTACCCGAGCTGGCCCTAGACTCCCCGACATACACTGAGGCTCAAACCCAACTGGCTGAAGCAGAGGGAGCCACCCAAACAGACAAAGGATGGTGGGAGCTGCCAGGTGGTAAGCTACTAGTGCCCGAGGAGACGGCCCCCTCTCTGGTGAGCCAAGCTCATCGTACGACTCACCTAGGACATGACAAATTGGAGGAATCGATCCGAAGGTATTTTCTGGTTCCTCGCCTCGCCTCTCTGTGTAGAACGGAATCCCAAAATTGCAACACCTGCTCTCAGATTAACGCCGCTCCAGGGTGCACATCAGAACCCCCAGGCATCCAATTAAAAGGCACCCTTCCTTTAGAACATCTGGAAGTGGACTTCACTGAGATGGAACCATATCGCCATTTTCGTTACCTGTTGGTCTTGGTATGTACATTCTCGGGATGGGTGGAGGCCTTCCCACCTGAACTGAAAGAGCATCAGAAGTGGCTCGGAGCCTGCTTAGGGAAATAGTTCCTCGATTTGGATTCCCCACCAGCATAGGATCAGATAACGGCCCAGCCTTCATATCAGCTCTGATACCGCAAGTAAGGAAAGCCATGAATATAAACGGAAGTCACACTCTGCCCACCGGCCTCAGAGCTCCGGAATGGTAGAATGAACTAACCGGACCCTAAAGGAGACGCTTTCTAAATGGATTACAGAGAACGACTGTTCCTGTGTAGATGTGCTGCCCACGGCCTCGCTCAAACTCAGGATGACTGCACGGACCCCATGGCTCCTCTCCCTACGACACTGCATGTGGGAGGCCTCCTCCCGTAATAAGACAGAGTAACAGCTGGTATACTTCAGGTGAGAGGAGACGGGATATCACAGCAGATGGAACAACTAGGTAAGGTAATGAATCCAGTAACTAAGTTTGTGCAAGAAAGAATACCGTTCCCCCTGGGGGAGCGAGTGCGTGAGTTTATACCAGGGGACCAGGTATGGGTGAATGACTGGAAACATGACCCACTAGCCCCTGATGGAAAGGTCCTTATGCTGTTGTTTTAACCACCCCTGCCGCAATTAAAGTTGCAGGAATCGCCCCTTGGATCCATCACACCAGAGCGAAGGAGGCATAGCACGCTGACCCAGAAGACGCCGAGCGGACCACCCAGAAGGACCCAACCGACCCCCGGAAACCAGGATCATCCTGAAGAGGAAGAAGAAAACGAGGTCCCGGACGAGCCCTCTATAGGATGGAGCTGGGTAAGCGACTCCTGCTACTCGGCCTCACCAATGCGATTCTGAGCCTGATCGCTGTTCCGGTACAGGGCAACCTCTTCATCTCATGGGCACATTCTTATGCAAAGTTCCACAACTCCTCCAATTGCTGGGTATGCGGGGCTATGCCCCTGTCAGCAATGGACGGACTCCCCTGGTGGGTATCGCCACTTCAGAAAGGAGACCTTGTACCACTGTGCTCCTTCTTGGAACAAATGAAAAAAAGTTTCGTTAGCCTCAAAAATCATGATGTTTCTTTGCTCTCCTGGTGTAAGAAAGAGCCATCAACGGACCCGGGACATAGGGTTACATTTGACGTCGACGCTAGTTATGCAGCATTACGTAGTGCTTATAACTCATATATAAAACACTCAGATAAGAACAACACCTCTGCAAAAGAGAAAAAGTTCGCTCGGTACCTTGCAGAATACTACCAGGTCTGGGATGAACATTTCTGGATGACTTCTGAGAAAGGACAGGTGGCTGCTCCAGCTACAATTTGCTGGGAACAAAAAGAACACAAAATTGGATTTGCAGGTCGCCCCCTAGACCCAAAACATTTAAAATACATGGGTTATTTGTCCCAGCAACAATGTAAACAAATCTTGGACGTAACCTATCACCCCAGTCAGTCTACTCAGTGGCCCGGTTCTGATTGGAAATATGGTCTTGAAATCCGCTGGGTAGCCCCCAACGGGACCAAATGGATCTGTGGGTCTAACATATGGCCCTGGTTACCAGTCGGCTGGGTAGGGCGTTGCACACTAGGATTTGTTTTTGCTCCTGGCAGAATTAGGCCTAACCTACACCATCCTCCAGCAAACCTGCCCTATCTGCAGGCAAGATGGACACGATCCACGTTCCGATGGTATGACTATCTCGCTGCCGTGTTTGTACCTTCTTTAGGGACAGTGGATATCATGGTTAAGGTCAACGCCTTAAATAATTTCACTCAAAGGGCCCTCTTAGACACTAAAAAAGCCATTGAAGCTTTGAACGAAGAACAATCTCAGATGAGGAAGGCAGTATTGCAAAATAGGATGGCATTAGACATACTCACAGCAGCCCAGGGCGGGACTTGTGCCATAATTAAAGTCGAATGTTGTGTATACATCCCTGACCTGTCTGGGAATGTATCTGCTGCCATGGAGGATATGCAAAATCAAGTGGATGCCATGTCGAATTTAAGTGTTCCCTTTTGGAATTCGGTCCTGTCCTGGGTAAAGTCAGACTGGTGGAAAACTGTTTTTACTATTGGTATAATAATCTTAATCATACTGCTTTGTGGGCCCTGCTTATTACAATTCCTTAAGAATTTTGTAACCCAGAGGTTGACAGCGTTCTCTCATGTGGTTGCCCAGAAGAAGCATAATGAATCTCTCGATGAATGATGCTCATTACGGAAACTAAGAGCATCAAGAGGGGGCAATGAAGAAGGAATTCACAGGGCCTGGACCCCATCTCAGGCCTGTTTGTGCTGATCATGCTCGGCCACCTTTTCCAATGGACTCTGGACTTTGTGCCTATGGAAACTACAACAGAAGGATAAGCCCCGCTCTGGACAGGGGAATCTTGAAGATCACTTCCAGGTTACTCATCGCCTAAGAGAAACCATACTGTAGTCACCGCTGCCTCCGGACAGGTCGTAAATCTTTTCTGTATCTATCGGAATGTAGCCACAGGCTTGTCGATTATTAACTGGTTGGAGTGTAACCACGAGCTTATTGATTATTAACTGTCTGAACACATAAGATATGAGTGATGGGGTTATTGTGATTGTATTTACCCTTCCTTTGTTTCTGTAAGTCTCAAGGAATTAGGGGTGGTGGGTTCAGACACGTACACATGGGGTATAAAGATTTTCACAAATGCTGGTCGGGTCCTTGACTAAGAGGAGACTCTGCCTTGGGCCCGCCAGTGTAATAAACTGCACTCCACTATCTGCATTGTCTTTGAGTGAGTTTGCTTCCTGGAACGCGTGGCTACAACACACTGTTAACTACCTAGGCTTAAGGCATATGAATCACGGGTTAACTGTGATTGTATCTTTCTCTTCCTTCCTTCAGACTAGTTTCAGGGAGTTTGGGGAGGTGGGTTTGGGCACGTACACTTTGGGTATATAAGGTTTTCACAAAAACTGGTTGTGGTCCTTGACTATTAGGAGACTCTACCTTGGGCCCACCGGTGTAATAAACTGCACTGAACTATCTGCATTGTCCTTGAGAGTGAGTTTGCTTCCCGGAACACGTGGCTGTAACATTTGGTGCATTGGCTGGGAATCTCCTCGCTTTGAGGCACAGGTCTCTGAGGCCACCCCGAGGCTTTGTGGCTCGAATCTCCTAGAGGGAGGAAGGCGCCTTGCTCCTTGGAAGAATTCGGCCTTTCAACGCCTGGTTTCTTCACTTTGGCAGGTAGTGAACGGCAGCAGGGGAATTGAGCGCTCAGGTGGGGAGGAGCCCAGCCTGCAGGGTGGAAGAGGGGGCCTGATCACCCCTCTGCAAGGAACCAGAAGAGAGACGCACAGGAAACTGGTTTAGGTTGGCGGCAATAGCTGTTCGGCACTCAGGTCGACCGCCGTGACAGGGATAAAGAAAGGGAACTTAAGGTTTGAGAAAGCCATTTAGGAGGTGTGTCCATGCCGTCTTAGGGAACGTGCCGAGCTTTCTAAAACAGGGTTTTAGAAAGAGGCTATGGATTTCTGCCGCTGGTATTCTGCCCTCCCCAGGAGGTACCCATCTGCTCTGTGACCCATCATCTCCCCTATCAGTGAAAAGATAGATTGGTTTCTGGGGAAGGCCCTGGGACGTGGGAATCCAGAGATAAGGAAATGGGAGGAAGCGGCTCTAAGGCCACTGTATTGGAGAACATGATTAAGAATTTTAAGGATTCGATGGAGACTATGGGAGGAAAATGATGCCTGGCCAGCTGCGTACCTTTTGTGAAGTCGAATGGCCTTCAGTGGGAGTTGACTGGCCACCAGAGGGAACTGTGAGCTTAAATCATAAAGGCAGTCTATGCTATAGTTATGGACACCCCAACCAGTTCCCATACATAGACTCTTGGCTGGGAATAGCCCAAGACCCTCCCCCCAAAATGGGCCCGTTTTTATGCTCATGGTGGGGAAGGAAAGATCTTGATGGCCCCAAAGGTAACCAAGGATGAGGAGGAAACTTTACAGGACCCTGAAGGAGATGAGCTTCCCCCACCTTGTATTGGATGATGGTTCTGCCAGCTAGTAGCACCGCGGCCACCAGAGGCCCAACCGGAGGAACCAGCCGGAGACCGGTAAGCCTCCCAGACTCCTCAACGGTCCTGACAGCTCCACAGGTTGTAGAGCCGCCCTGCCCCCGCCAGACCCGGCAGGCTCCAGCCTCAGCTGGAGAGACAATGAGCCCACTGGACTCTACTACCAGCCCGAGTGCTGCCCCTACGTTCCCTAAACTCTACCCTCCACTCCCAGTAAGTACTCCCAGACAAGGGGGAAGAACTCCTGGGATTAAACAAAGGCTCCGCTCCGCGAAAGAGCCAGAGGAAAGAATACCCTTGCAGATGCCCCTCAGAGAAGCTCAGCAACCCCCAGTGATACGGGAGGGCAGTGACTATCAGCAGGCTCCTGTAACCTATTACTATTAGCCCTTTTCATCAACCGATATACTGAACTGGCGAAAACACACCCCTCTTACTCGGTGGAACCACAGGGCATGGCTAGACTAGTGGAGACTATTTTCCGCACTCATTGACCAACCTGGGCCGATATAATGCAATTACTAGCATCTCTCTTCAGTACAGAAGAGAGTTATAGTATCAACACCGAGGCAAGGAAATGGCTATAGGAGATGGTTCCTGAGGGCACTGCTAATGCACAGAGGTGGATAGAGCAAGGCTTCCCCACTGACAGACCTAATCGGGACTATAATACAGAGGAAGGAAAAATCCAATTAGACAGATAATAGTCGGAGATTATACAAAGACTTAAAAGGGGAGCCCAGAGGCCAGTGGACATGTCTAAACTATTTCGGCCAGAGTAGTTCAGAAGGGGAATGAGTCACCTTCCGAATTTTATGAGAGACTTTGTGAGGTCTAAAGACTCTATACACCCACAGATCCAGAAGCTACTGGCTCCCAGATTGTTATCAATTCAGCATTTATCTCGCAAGCATGTCCTGACATAAAACTAATGCTTCCAAAGACCGAGGGAGTTCTATCCGTGTCTAGTTCTCGGCTGATTGAAAGAGCAGATAAGGTGTTCTGGAACAGGGACACGGAAATAGAAAAGAAGTAGGAGAAAATGTATAAAGACGAGCAGAGGAGAACAGACGAGAGGTTTGCAATGTTGGCTGCTGCCCTTGGAAAGTCTTCCGAAGACTTTTCCACCGCCGAAGCAAAGAAGGACCCCTCTACCCGTCCCCAGCTTCGAGGTCAGGACAGCCCTCCAACCGGTCCCGACGGAGGCCAGGGGCTCAACTACAGCCAAATCAATGAGCCCGAAGCCGTGGGTTCGGTCATTGGAAGAATGAGTGCCCAGAAGAAGTTCAGTTCAGTTCAGTTAGTCGCTCAGTCGTGTCTGACTCTGCGACGCCATGAATCGCAGCACGCCAGGCCTCCCTATTCATCACTTCTCCCGGAGTTCACTCGGACTCACATCCATCGAGTCCGTGATGCCATCCAGCCATCTCATCCTCTGTTGTCCCCTTCTCCTCCTGCTCCCAATCCTTCCCAGCGTCAGAGTCTTTTCCAATGAGTCAGCTCTTCGCATGAGGTGGCCAATGTACTGGAGTTTCAGCTTTAGCATCATTCCTTCCAAAGAAATCCCAGGGCTGATCTCCTTCAGAATGGACTGGTTGGATCTCCTTGCAGTCCAAGGGACTCTCAAGATTGTTTCCAACACCACAGTTCAAAAGCATCAGTTCTTCGGCTCTCAGCCTTGTTCACAGTCCAACTCTCACATCCATACATGACCACTGGAAAAACCATAGCTTGATGAGACGGATCTTAGTCGGCAAAGTAATGTCTCTGCTTTAGAATATACTATCTAGGTTGGTCATAACTTTTCTTCCAAGGAGTAAGCGCCTTTTAATTTCATGGCTGCAATCACCATCTGCAGTGATTTTGGAGCCCCCCAAAATAAAGCCTGACACTGTTTCCACTGTTTCCCCATCTATTTGCCATGAAGTGATGGGACCGGATGCCATGATCTTCGTTTACTGAATGTTGAACTTTAAGTCAACTTTTTCGCTCTCCTCCTTCACTTTCATCAAGAAGCTTTTTAGCTCCTCTTCACTTTCTGCCATAAGGGTGGTGTCATCTGCATATCTGACGTTATTGGTATTTCTCCCAGCAATCTTGATTCCAGCTTGTGTTTCTTCCAGTCCAGTGTTTCTCATGATGTACTCTGCATAGAAGTTAAATAAGCAGGGTGACAATATGCAGCCTTGATGTACTCCTTTTCCTATTTGGAACCAGTGTGTTTTTCCATGTCCACTTCTAACTGTTGCTTCCTGACCTGCATACAGAATTCTCAAGAGGCAGGTTAGGTGGTCTGGTATTCCCATCTCTTTCAGAATTTTCCACAGTTGATTGTGATCCACACAGTCAAAGGCTTTGGCATAGTCAATAAAGCAGAAATAGATGTTTTTCTGGAACTCTCTTGCTTTTTCCATGATCCAGGGGATATTGGCAATTTGATCTCTGGTTCCTCTGCATTTTCTAAAACCAGCTTGAACACCTGGAAGTTCACGGTTCATGTATTGCTGAAGCCTGGCTTGGAGAATTTTGAGCATTACTTTACTAGCATGTGAGATGAGTGCAATTGTGCAGTAGTTTGAGCATTCTTTTGCATTGCCTTTCTTTGGGATTGGAATGAAAACTGACCTTTTCCAGTCCTGTGGCCACTGCTGAGTTTTCCAAATTTGATGGCATATTGAATGCAGCACTTTCACAGCATCATCTATCAGGATTTGAAAGAGCTCAACTGGACTTCCATCACCTCCACTAGCTTTGTTCATAGTGATGCTTTCTAAGGCTCACTTGACTTCACATTCCAAGATGTCTGGCTCTAGATGAGTGATCACATCATCATGATTACTGGGTCGTGAAGATCTTTTTTGAACAGTTCTTCTGTGTATTCTTGCCACCTCTTCTTAATATCTTCTGCTTCTGTTAGGTCCAGACCATTTCTGTTCTTTATTGAGCCCATCTTTGCATGAAATGTTCCCTTGGGATCTCTAATTTTCTTGAAGAGATCTCTAGTCTTTCCCATTCTGTTGTTTTCCTCTATTTCTTTGCATTGATTGCTGAAGAAGGCTTTCTTATCTCTTCTTGCTATTCTTTGGAACTCTGCATTCAGATGCTCATATCCTTCCTTTTCTCCTTTGCTTTTCACCTCTCTTCTTTTCACAGCTATTTGTAAGGCCTCCCCAGACAGCCATTTTGCTTTTTTGCATTTCTTTTCCATGGGGATGGTCTTGATTCCTGTCTTCTGTACAATGTCATGAACCTCATTCCATAGTTCATCAGGCACTCTATCTATCAGATCTAGGCCCTTAATTCTATTTCTCACTTCCACTGTATAATCATAAGGGATTTGATTTAGGTCACACCTGAATGGTCTAGCGGTTTTCTCTACTTTCAATTTCAGTCTGAATTTGGCAATAAGGAGTTCATGATCTGAGCCACAGTCAGCTCCTGGTCTTGTTTTTGTTGACAGTATAGAGCTTCTCCATCTTTGGCTAGATAGAATTTAATCAATCTGATTTTGGTGTTGACCATCTGGTGATGTCCATGTGTAGAGTCTTCTCTTGTGTTGTTGGAAGAGGGTGTTTGCTATGACCAGTGCACTTTCTTGGCAAAACTTTATTAGTCTTTGCCCTGCTTCATTCCACATTCCAAGGCCAAATTTACCTGTTACTCCAGGTGTTTCTTGACTTCCTACTTTTGCATTCCAGTCCCCTATAATGGAAAAGACATCTTTTTGGGGTGTTAGTTCTGAAAGGTCTTGTAGGTCTTCATAAAACTGTTCAACTTCAGTTTCTTCAGGATTACTGGTTGGGGCATAGACTTGGATAACTGTGATATTGAATGGTTTGCCTTGGAGACGAACAGAGATCATTCTGTCGTTTTTGAGACTGCATCCAAGTACTGCATTTCGGACTCTTTGGTTGACCATGATGGCTACTCCATTTCTTCTGAGGGATTGCTGCCCGCAGTGGTAGATATAATGGTCATCTGAGTTAAATTCACCCATTCCAGTCCATTTCAGTTCGCTGATACCTAGAATGTTGACGTTCACCCTTGCCATCTCCTGTTTGACCACTTCCAATTTGCCTTGATTCATGGACCTGACGTTCCAGGTTCCTATGCAATATTGCTCTTTACAGCATCGGATCTTGCTTCTATCACCAGTCACATCCAAAACTGGGTATTGTTTTTTCTTTGGCTCCATCCTTTCATTTCTTCTGGAGTTATTTCTCCACTGATCTCCAGTAACATATCGGGCACCTAATGACCTGGGGAGTTCCTTTTTTGGTATCCTATCATTTTTCCTTTTCATACTGTTCATGGGGTTCTGAAGGCAAGAATACTGAAGTGGCTTGCCATTCCCTTCTCCAGTGGACCACACTCTGTCAGACCTCTCCACCATGACCCGCCTGTCTTGGGTTGCCCCACAGGCATGGCTTGGTTTCATTGAGTTGGACAAGCTGTGGTCCTAGTGTGATTAGATTGACTAGTTTTCTGTGAGTATGGTTTCAGTGTGTCTGTCCTCTGATGCCCTCTTGCCACACCTACCATCTTACTTGGGTTTCTCTTACCTTGGGCGTGGGGTATCTCTTCATGGCTGCTCCAGCAAAGCACAGCCATTGCTCCTTACCTTGGACGAGGGGTATCTCCTTACCGCCCCCGTTCCTGACCTTCAACGAGGGAGAATAAATCCCTCCCGGTTGCAGAACTCATTAACATAGAGACTGAAGAGGGATGCTGGGGCTCGAAGACTTCAGGTCCCCGAGAGTCCATGGTAACTTTAAAAATTGGGGACCAAGACATTGACTTTATGGCGGACACCGGGGCAGAATTGTCCGTGGTAACTAAACCCGTGTGCCACTGTCTGAAAGGACCACCGCCCTAACTGTGGTTTCAGGAGTAGAAATAGTTACGCCGTTTTGCCAACCCAGGAAATGTCAAATGGGGGGTCACCAAGTGACTCATGAGTTCCTCTCTATCCCCGAGTGCCCAGTACCCCTGCTGGGGAGAGACTTAGTCTCCAAGCTGGGAGCACAAGTGACTTTCTCTCCTGAAGCGAGGCCCGCTTTTCGGGTGGGCACAACAACCTACTTACTCTCCCTCTCTATGTCCCCTCAAGACGAATGGAGGCTACATGAGCCCCCTGGAGATAAACAAGACCAGGCAACAGAGTTGGAGAGAAGGTTAACTCAGCAGTTCCCTGAGGTCTGGGCTGAAGATAATGCCCCTGGACCGGCCAACCACCAAGCCCCTGTAATAACAGAACTCACACCTGGTGCCACCCCAGGGAGAAAGCGTCAATACCCAATGCCCGTAGGCGCCCGAACTGGGATTCTGCCTCCCATCAGCAGGCCTAAACAGGCAGGCATCCTGGCGGAATGTCAGTCAGCCTGGAACACACCAATCTCACCGGTAAAGGAGGAAGGAGGACAAGGCTATAGGCCCGTACAGGATCTCAGCTTGGTCAATCAGGCCACTGTAACTCTGCACCTGTCTGTCCCAGACCCCTATGCCTTACTTAGCCTCCTCCCACCTAAGACAAGGATCTATACTTGCTTGGACCTCAAAGATGCCTTTTTCCATATACGCCTAGCACCTGCATCACAACCCATCTTTGCCTTTGAATGGGAGGACCCAATCAGAGGCAATAAGGAGCAGCTCACTTGGACACACCTCTCACAAGGATTCAAAAACACACCAACCATCTTTGGAGAAGCCTTGGCCTCGGACCTGGAACCTTTCCAGCCTGAAAGGTATGGATGTTGGCTCCTACAATATGTGTATGACCTGTTGTTAGCCACTGAGACCTGGGAGGAATGCTGTGAAGGGACCCCAGCGCTCCTCCACTTGCTGGCAGAGGCGGGATACCGAGTGCCAAGGAAAAGGCGCAACTCTGCAAGGAGGAGGTAAGGTATTTATGGTTTGTCTTAAGGGGAGGCACAAGGTTGCTAGACCAATCTAGAAAAGAAGTAATTCTGAGGCCCCCCACGCCTAAGACTCGACGGCAAGTCAGGGAGGTCCTAGGGGCCACTGGATTCTGCAGAATTTGCATTCCAAGGAATTCTCAAATAGCCCAGCCCCTATTTGAGCTCCTGACAGGGCCTGAGGAAAATCCAGTAAACTGGACTGAGAAACAGCAGAAAGCCTTCGAGGAGCTAAGGCTAGCAATCACCTCCACCCCCGCCTTGGGACTGCCGGACCTCACCAAACCATTCACCTCGTATGTGACCGGGAAAGATAAAACAGCCGTGGGGGTTTTGACTCAGACCTTGGGAACACTCCAGTACTCTTGCCTGGATTGCAAGGCAGTCTTAGAGGAGGTCTATGCTAGCCGTCCAGACCTCCGAGACAGGCCGATTTCAAATCCTGACTGGACTCTGTATACTGATGGCACCAGCCTGGTAAAGCTAGGACAGCGACTGTCAGGCTAGGCTGTAGCCACAGAGAGGACTGTTGTCGAGGCCGGCTCCTTACCACAGCACTGGTCAGCCCAGCGAGCAGAGTTATGGGCCTTAGTCCGGGCACTGCAATTGTCAAAGGGTAAGAGAGTGAACGTCTACACCGACTCCCGATAAGCTTTCCCTATGCTCCACGTACATGGGGCGCTGCACCGGAAGGGAGGCCTTCTAACACCAATGGAGAGGACATTAAGAATAAGGAGGAGATTCTGACTCTGCTAGATGCTGTCTGGAGCCCCACGGAGGTAGCGGTCGTGCACTGCCGTGGGCACCAGAAGGAAGACATCCCACAGGCTCGAGGAAATAGACTGGCTGATGAGACCCCCAGATGAGCAGCCGAGGACAGAAAGGAATGCACGGAAATCCCCATGAGAACATTTGTCCTAGCTGAGCTACCCGAGCTGGCCCTAGACTCCCCGACATACACTGAGGCTCAAACCCAACTGGCTGAAGCAGAGGGAGCCACCCAAACAGACAAAGGATGGTGGGAGCTGCCAGGTGGTAAGCTACTAGTGCCCGAGGAGACGGCCCCCTCTCTGGTGAGCCAAGCTCATCGTACGACTCACCTAGGACATGACAAATTGGAGGAATCGATCCGAAGGTATTTTCTGGTTCCTCGCCTCGCCTCTCTGTGTAGAACGGAATCCCAAAATTGCAACACCTGCTCTCAGATTAACGCCGCTCCAGGGTGCACATCAGAACCCCCAGGCATCCAATTAAAAGGCACCCTTCCTTTAGAACATCTGGAAGTGGACTTCACTGAGATGGAACCATATCGCCATTTTCGTTACCTGTTGGTCTTGGTATGTACATTCTCGGGATGGGTGGAGGCCTTCCCACCTGAACTGAAAGAGCATCAGAAGTGGCTCGGAGCCTGCTTAGGGAAATAGTTCCTCGATTTGGATTCCCCACCAGCATAGGATCAGATAACGGCCCAGCCTTCATATCAGCTCTGATACCGCAAGTAAGGAAAGCCATGAATATAAACGGAAGTCACACTCTGCCCACCGGCCTCAGAGCTCCGGAATGGTAGAATGAACTAACCGGACCCTAAAGGAGACGCTTTCTAAATGGATTACAGAGAACGACTGTTCCTGTGTAGATGTGCTGCCCACGGCCTCGCTCAAACTCAGGATGACTGCACGGACCCCATGGCTCCTCTCCCTACGACACTGCATGTGGGAGGCCTCCTCCCGTAATAAGACAGAGTAACAGCTGGTATACTTCAGGTGAGAGGAGACGGGATATCACAGCAGATGGAACAACTAGGTAAGGTAATGAATCCAGTAACTAAGTTTGTGCGAGAAAGAATACCGTTCCCCCTGGGGGAGCGAGTGCGTGAGTTTATACCAGGGGACCAGGTATGGGTGAATGACTGGAAACATGACCCACTAGCCCCTGATGGAAAGGTCCTTATGCTGTTGTTTTAACCACCCCTGCCGCAATTAAAGTTGCAGGAATCGCCCCTTGGATCCATCACACCAGAGCGAAGGAGGCATAGCACGCTGACCCAGAAGACGCCGAGCGGACCACCCAGAAGGACCCAACCGACCCCCGGAAACCAGGATCATCCTGAAGAGGAAGAAGAAAACGAGGTCCCGGACGAGCCCTCTATAGGATGGAGCTGGGTAAGCGACTCCTGCTACTCGGCCTCACCAATGCGATTCTGAGCCTGATCGCTGTTCCGGTACAGGGCAACCTCTTCATCTCATGGGCACATTCTTATGCAAAGTTCCACAACTCCTCCAATTGCTGGGTATGCGGGGCTATGCCCCTGTCAGCAATGGACGGACTCCCCTGGTGGGTATCGCCACTTCATTATGGAGACTTTCTACCACTGTGCTCTTTCTTGGGAGAACAGAAAGGAACTTTCGTTCTCTCAGCAATGATAATCTCTCTTTGCTCTCCTGGTGTGACTAAGAGGCATCAAATGGCCTGGGATATAGCGTACATTTCACATGACCACTAGTCTTTCAGGGGTAACAAGGGCTTATACCTCATGTATGAAAATTAAAAAGGTGAACAGTGCCATGACAAAAGAGGGACAAGACTCCGGTACATTGAGCAATACTACCAGGTCTGGGATGAACATTTTGGGTGACTCCTGAGAAAGGACAGTTGATTGCTCCCACTACAATTTGCTGGGAATGAAAAAAACACAAAGTTGGATTTGGAGACCACCCCGTAGACCCAAAAGAAAAAACATGTGGGTTATTTGTCCCCTGAACAATTTCAAGAAATCTTGGACTTAACCTATCACCTCAATCGGTCTGCTCAGTGGCCCGGTTCTGACTGGAGATACAGTCCCAGAATCCGCTGGGTAGCCCCCAACGGGACCAAATGGGTCTGTGGGTCTAACATATGGCCCTGGTTACCAGTCGGCTGGGTAGGGCGTTGCACACTAGGATTTGTTTTTGCTCCTGGCAGAATTAGGCCCAGCCTACACCATCCTCCAGCAAACCTGCCCTATCTGCAGGCAAGATGGACACGATCCACGTTCCGATGGTATGACTATCTCGCTGCCGTGTTTGTACCTTCTTTAGGGACAGTGGATATCATGGTTAAGGTCAACGCCTTAAATAATTTCACTCAAAGGGCCCTCTTAGACACTAAAAAAGCCATTGAAGCTTTGAACGAAGAACAATCTCAGATGAGGAAGGCAGTATTGCAAAATAGGATGGCATTAGACATACTCACAGCAGCCCAGGGCGGGACTTGTGCCATAATTAAAGTCGAATGTTGTGTATACATCCCTGACCTGTCTGGGAATGTATCTGCTGCCATGGAGGATATGCAAAATCAAGTGGATGCCATGTCAAATTTAAGTGTTCCCTTTTGGAATTCGGTCCTGTCCTGGGTAAAGTCAGACTGGTGGAAAACTGTTTTTACTATTGGTATAATAATCTTAATCATACTGCTTTGTGGGCCCTGCTTATTACAAATCCTTAAGAATTTTGTAACCCAGAGGTTGACAGCGTTCTCTCATGTGGTTGCCCAGAAGACTAACGTATAATATATCTCTCGATGAATGATGCTCATTACGGAAACTAAGAGCATCAAGAGGGGGCAATGAAGAAGGAATTCACAGGGCCTGGACCCCATCTCAGGCCTGTTTGTGCTGATCATGCTCGGCCACCTTTTCCAATGGACTCTGGACTTTGTGCCTATGGAAACTACAACAGAAGGGTAAGCCCCGCTCTGGACAGGGGAATCTTGAAGATCACTTCCAGGTTACTCATCGCCTAAGAGAAACCATACTGTAGTCACCGCTGCCTCCGGACAGGTTGTAAATCTTTTCTGTATCTATCGGAATGTAGCCACAGGCTTGTCGATTATTAACTGGTTGGAGTGTAACCACGAGCTTATTGATTATTAACTGTCTGAACACATAAGACATGAATGATGGGGTTATTGTGATTGCATTTACCCTTCCTTTGTTTCTGTAAGTCTCAAGGAATTAGGGGTGGTGGGTTCAGACACGTACACATGGGGTATAAAGATTTTCACAAATGCTGGTTGGGTCCTTGACTAAGAGGAGACTCTGCCTTGGGCCCGCCGGTGTAATAAACTGCACTCCACTATCTGCATTGTCCTTGAGAGTGAGTTTGCTTCCTGGAACGCGTGGCTACAACACACTATTAACTACCTAGGCTTAGGGCATATGAATCTCGGGTTAACTGTGATTGTACCTTTCTCTTCCTTCCTTCAGACTAGTTTCAGGGAATGTGGAGAGGTGGGTTTGAGCACGTACACCTAGCGTATATAAGGTTTTCACAAAAAATGGTTGGTGTTCTTGGCTATTAGGAGACTCTGCCTTGGGCCCGCCGGTGTAACAAACTTCACTCCACTATCTGCATTGTCGTTCTGAGTGAGTTTGCTTCCCGGAACACATGGCTACAGCATTTGGTGCATTCGCGGGGAAACTGCTCTCTTTGAGGAGAGAGGTCTCATCTGAGGCCACCCCTAGGCTTTGTGGCTTAAATCTCCTAGAGAGGGGAAGGCGCCTTGCCCTGTGGAAGAATTCAGCCTTTCAGCGCCTGGTTTCTTTGCTTTGGCAGGTAGTGAACAGCAGTAGGGGAACTGAGCACTCAGGTGGGGAGGAGCCCAGCCTGCAGGGTGGAAGAGGGGGCCTGATCACCCCCCTGGGATGGACTAGAGGGAGCGGGGACCCACAGGAGCCTGGAATAGACAGGCTGCAATTGCTTGGTACACAGGTCGCCAAGCGTGTTAGGGCTTAGAAAGGAAATTTGAAGGTCATTTAGGAGGTGGTGTCCACGCCATCTTGGGGAAGATTATTACCAAGCAATTGCCAGGGGATTTTTAGGAAAAGAAAGTTGGTCCTTGTGTACTCGTATTCTACCCTCCCCCGGGATGTGTCCCATCTGCTGTGAAATTCTTGACCCCGTCGGAATTGTCAGGCTAGAAGGAGGGAAATACATAAGTGAGTACGAATTGGCTTTTTCAGAGATGGCCTAGGACATGGGATATTTAACCCATCTGTGTTTTCATCTGCACCTGATCAAGTCCACCAAAGCAGAATGGACTTTGAAAGTTAAGGGGAGAAACAGTCTTGGACCATGTGGTGTTCTGGTTCAGCTGTGCTGACCGGCAGGTGAAGACACGCCGATCCCCCTTCTCCCTCTGGGATCTGGCAGGTAAGGCTCTTCTCACCCCAGTTAGGAAGGAGGCGGAATGGCAATTTAAGTGTTTCATTGAGTGGAAATATCAGAAGTACATAGGATACTGAGAACTTTGTAGACAGAACGAAAAGGACAAGTAGAAGTTCCCAGAAGGTAAGCAAGATGAGGGGAAGTGAATCTAAGGCAACTGTATTAGAGTACATGATTAAAATTTTAAAGAAGGGATTTGGAGGAGACTATGGGGTGAAGATGAAGCTTAACTGCCTCCACATACTCTGTGAGGTCGAATGGCCCCCTGTGGAGTAGGATGGCCACCAGAGAATACCATGAACTTAAAAATAGAGGAAGCAGTCTATGCAGTAGTCACAGGAGGGCCAGGACACCTGGCTCAATATCCATATACTGACTCAAGGCCAGGCTTAGCTTGAGACCCTCCTACCTGGACAAGGTTCTGTACCCAGAAGGGAAAGGGAAAAATATTAATGGCACAAAAATTGATGATAAAAAGGGAAATTCTACAGGATTTTGACGGGGACGACCTGACCCCTCCCCCATAGTGGATAATGATGTGCCGGCCGCCCAGTGCTCCACCAGGACCGGAGGCCGCCTTACTGCCCGATCCAGGGCCGAGTGAAGTCCTGCAGCAGCCGCTGCTCCTCCGCCAGCTCTCCCCGAGGTCATAGAGCCGCCACCTTGGCGGGCTCTGATCCCAGTGACAGAAGCCTCTGGCCAACACTTCCAGGATCCGGCTCCAGCTGAACCACCCAAGCTATACCCGCCTCTCCCGGTGAGTACTGATAGGAAGGGGAGGGAGACATTGGAATTAAGCAGAGACTGCGCTCTGCCAGAGAGCCTGAGGGAACGAAAGAGGACAAGAGATTTGCAATGCTAGCTGCTGCTTGGGAAAGTCTATCTCGGGCCCTCCAGAAAACCTCATCTGCCCCAGGGACAGGACAGTCCTTCCCCGGTCCCAGAGGAGGCCCCAGGCCCCATTACGGCCAAACCAGTGTGCCCAGTGCCAAGCTTTTGGACACTGGAAGAATGAATGCCCTAAGGCAAGAAAGGAGAGGAAGCTCCCGCAGTTGTGGGGCTTGCTGACTTGGAAATTAAATAGGTCTGCTGGGGCTCAGAGATATTAGGTCCCAAGAACACATGGTAACCTTAAAAGTGGGGACCAAACATTCTTGAGTGCCCAGTACCCCTGTTGGGAAGAGACTTGCTCTCCATACTAGGAGCACAAGTGACTTTCTCCCCGGAGGAGAGGCCCACCTTCCAGATCGACACTATGACTTATTTGCTCTCTCTCAATACCCCCGCAAGACAAGTGAAGGTTGCGTGAGCCTCCGAAGGAAGAACCAGGTGGGCTGGAAAAGAATGAGAGAGAGCTAACTCAATTATTCCCTGAAGTCTAGGCGGAAGACAACCTCCCCCACCCCGCCCCTCAACCAGGCTGGCTAAATAGAGGCCTGGGCTGGCATACTACCCCACATCAATAGATTGAAACAAGCGGGCAGTCTGGTAGAGTGCCAAGTAGGCTTGGAATACTCCAATCCTGCCAGTCAAAAAGGAAGGAGGACAGGACTATAGGCCTGTACAGGATCTCAGGCTAGTCAACCAGGCTACTGTGACTTTACACCCCACTGTTCCAAACCGCTATACCTTACTTAGCCTCCTCCCGCCGAGGACTAAAGTTTATACTTGCCTAGATCTCAAGGATGTCTTCTTCTGCATACACCTCGCCTCAGCATCACAGTCCATCTTTGCCTTTGAATGGGAAGATCCAGTCGGGGACACCAAACAACAGTTCACCTGGACTCCCCAACAAGGGCTTAAGAATTCCCCAACCATCTTCGGGGGAGCCTTGGCTTCTGACCTGGACTCATTCCACCCGGAAAAGTATAGATGTTGGCTCCTACAATATGTGGATGACCTGCTGCTGGCTGCTGAGACCAAGGAAAAATGGGAAGGGGCAAAAGCACTGCTCCAGCTGCTGATGGAAGCAGGGTACCAGGTGTTGAAGAAGAAGGCACAGATCTGCAAGGAGGAGGTATGGTATCTGGGGTTTGTTTTAAAGAAGGACACAAGGTTCCAGTTTATAGTTGGGTCCTATATACTGATATCACTAGCCTGGTAAAACAAGGACAATGGCTGTCAGATTAGCCAAAGCAGAAGGGGCCATCAAGATTGAAAAGGGATGGTGGGAATTGCCAAGTGGCAAATTATTGGTATCAGAGGAGCTGGCACACACTCTGGTAAGCCAAACACACCAAGCGACCCACCTAGGCCATGCTGCCTGCTCACAGGTTAATGCTGCCTCTCAACATAGACAAAAACCTCCAGAGATTCAGCTGAAAGGCACGCTGCCCTTTGAACACCTGGGAGTGGACTTCACTGAAATGAAACCTCACCGACACTACCATTACCTGCTGATCATGGTATGTACTTCTTGGGATGTGTAGAAGCTTTTCCTGGACTGAAAGAGCATCCGAAGTAGCCTGGTGCCTGCTTAGGGAAATAGTTCCCAGATTTGGATTTCCTACCAGCATTGGACCAGACAATGGCCTGGCTTTCATAGCTGATCTAGTACAACAAGTAAGCAAAACTTTAAATATCAAATAGAAACTGTACATGGCATATAGGCCCAGAGTTCTTCTGAGATGGTGGAATGAACCAACCGGCCACTTAGAGACTCTCCAAGTGGATCACAGAGACTGACTGCTCCTGGGTGGACTTGCTTCCGATGGCTCTGCTTAGACTCAGGATGACCCCACAGTCCCAAGGCTATTCTCCATATGAAATTGTGTATGGGAGGCCCCTCCCATAATAAAACAGGTGTCAACAAATTTGCCTCAGGTAAGGGGAGATGGGATTTCATAGCAGATGGAACTAGGTAAGGTAGTAAATTGGGTAACTAAGTTTGTACAAGAAAGGGTGCCGTTCCCCCTTGGGGAAGAGATTCACGAATTTGTGCCCAGGGATCAGGTATGGGTCAAGGACTGGAAACACGACTCCTTTGGCCCCACATTGGAAGGGTCCCTGTACTGTTGTTCTAACCACTCCTACGGCAGTTAAAGTTGCAGGTGTCACTCCCTGGATCCACCACATGAGGGTGAAGAGAGCATATCATGCAGACCCAGAAGATGCCAAGGGGTGAAACCAAGATCACCTTAAAGAAGAAAAAGAGGTGAAGCTCTACAATCAACTGCTGCTACAAAGACTTGCTGGTATCATCTTGAGAATAACCATAGTTTCAGCATAAGGAGGGACCTGTGCTATAATTAATGTTGGATGTTGTGTATATATTCCTGATTTATCTGGCAATATATCAGCCACCCTAGGTGACATGAAAGGTCAGGTGAAAGCTATGTCTGATGACGATCTTTCTTTTTGGACTTCGGTCCTATCTTGGGTGAAGAGTGATTGGTGGAAAACTATATTTACCATTGTTATAGTTGTCTGGATAGTTCTGCTTTGTGGTTCCTGCATTTTACAATGTGTTATGAACTTTGTAACCCAGAGGTTGGTGTCATTCTCCCATATTGGCAGTCAGAGAGCCAGGGTGCAATATATCCCTAGGAGTGATGCTCATACTATGAGTTAAGAGCGTCAAGAGCGGGAAATGGACAGAACAGGCTCCATCTCGAAAGCACGACTCCATCTTGGGCCAGACTGTGAACTTTGAGCTCTATGCCCAGTATCTATGGAAACGACATACCAACTGGAAAACAAGGCGCCCTGGATGAAAGAACCCCAGGGCTCATACCTATACTCTCCATTGCGTAAAAGAATACCTTAATTATCTGTGTAACCAAATAGAATCATAAATTCTGTTATGCTTATTGGGGTATGACCACAGGCCTATTGATAATTGTCCACTGTTAACTACCTAGGCTTAAGGCATATGAATCACGGGTTAACTTTGATTGTATCTTTCTCTTCCTTTCTTCAGACTAGTTTCAGGGAATTTGGGGAGGTGGGTTTGGGCACATACACTTAGGGTATATAAGGTTTTCACAAAAACTTACCTTGGGGTAAGTTTGGTTGGGGTCCTTGGCTAAGAGGAGACTCTGCCTTGGGCCCGCCGGTGTATAAACTGCACTTCACTATCCGCATTGTCCTTCTGAGTGAGTTTACTTCCTGGAACACGGGGCTACAACAATATGAGAGAAGAGGAGCAAAGATTACTGATAACGGATGGTTATGGTCCGAGGATGGACAATTAATAATTCCTGAGAATGCTCAATGGAAAATTCTTAAGGGTTTACACCAGAGTTTTCATTTAGGTGTAGAGAGTACTTACCAGATGGCTTCTCATTCATTTGAAGGTAAAAATGCAACGAAAACTTTAAAGAACATCATCAAAAGATGTGAGGTTTGTCAGGAAAATAACCCAAAGCTGAGAAGCTAGCAAAATCTGGATTACAACAAAGTGGAAAGCATCCTGGAGAGGACTGGGAAAGTGATTTTACTCATATGTCAAAAGCTAATGGGTATTCTTGCTTACAATTTTGGTTGGATATGTTTACTGGATGGATTGAGGCTTTTCCCTGTTGTAGTGAACAGGCTAAGGAGGTTATAAAGATTTTAATCCATGAAATTATCCCCAGGTTTGGGCTGCCATGGAGCCTTCAGAGTGACAATGGCTCCACCTTTAAAGCTGCTGTAACTCAGGGGGTATCAAAAGCTCTAGGAATAGAATATCACTTACACTGTTCCTGGAGACCCCAATCCTCAGGAAAGGTTGAAAAAGCTAAGGATATTATCAAAAGACATCTGCTCAAATTAACTCAAGAGACACAGGACAATTGGATTAAAGTTCTCCCCATAGCCTTAACGAGGCATCTTTCATGGTTCAACAACCTTTCACCCCCAAGACCCTCCCATGGAGACAGCCTGGATCTGCCACTGCAAAGAGTTGACCTTCACAGCAGAGGTTAACATCGGAGCTCTGAGCCAGACCTGAATTTGAATCCTGCTGCTTGTTAGCTGTGTGACTGTGGGCAAGACGGCTTGGCTCTGGGGCTCTTTTACCTGTATAATCAGGATAACACACTGGGACTTAACTGGGGTGATTCTGTCCTCTGGGAACATTTGGTAAATTCTGGAGACATTTTCGGTTGTCACCACTAGCAGAGGGCACTACAGTCATCTAGCCAGGGATGCTGCTAGAATATCCCACGGTGCAGCCTGGTCCCACACAACAAAGAATTACCTGGCATGAGCTTCTCTTGGCTCAGATGGTAAAGAATTTACCCGTAGTGCAGGAGACCTGTATTTGGTCCCTGGGTTGAGAAGATCCCTGGAGAAGAGAATGGCAACCTGCTCCAGTATTCTCGCCTGGGAAATCCCATGGACAGAGGCGCATGGCGGGCTACAGTCCATGGGGACACAAAGAGTCGAATACAGTCAACTAACACACACACAATGTCAATAGTACCGAGACTGAGAAACCCTGAGGATAAAGTGATCCCCACATCATAGGGTTATGGCGAGGATGAAGTTCTTGAAGTAGCCCACACAGGTGTCAGGATTGCCGATGCAGCTGCTGTTCCTTCCTGTTTACTTCCCCCTCCTCTCTCCCGGCCCAGCCTATCTCCTAGCAGAATGTCAGGGCACTGCAAGGTCTCTGCAGGGAGAACCCCGCCTGTGCTATTTCCACATTCCAACCTCAAGTGCATCCTAGGGCCGCCTCCTCACTGGTCTCCCTGCCTCCATGCTTCAGCTCTGTTCAGTTCAATCTCAAAGTTGTGTCCGATTCTTTGCAACCCCATGGACTGCAGCACGCCAGGCCTTCCTGTCCATTACCAACTCCTGGAGCTTACTCAAACTCATGTCCATTGAGCCAGTGATGCCATCCAGCCATCTCATCCTCTGCCATCCCCTTCTCCTGCCTTCAGTCTTTCCCAGCATCAGGGTCTTTTCCAATGAGTCAGTTCTTCACATCAGGTGGCCAAAGTATTGGAGCTTCAGCCCCAATCCTTCCAATGAACACTCAGGACTGACTTTCTTTAGGATGGACTGGTTGGATCTCCTTGCTGTCCAAGGGACTCTCAAGAGTCTTCTCCAGCACCACAGTTCAGAAGCATCAATTCTTCAGCACTCAGCTTTCTTTATAGTCTAGCTCTCACATCCACATATGACTACTGGAAAAACTGTAGCTTTGACTAGATGGACCTCCATGCCTGCTCCCTTCCAGCCCTTTCTTCACATCACCACCATGGCGAGTCCCTAAGCACCAGTGATTTTGAGCACTATAAAGGTTCTAGGTTTTCAACCTGTGTTGAGCCCTTTATATACATTATCTTACTTGGTCTTTAGAAGAACCCTGAGAGACAAAGATTAAGATTGTCTTCATTTTAGAGACGGGGAAACTGAGGCTCAGAGAGATTCAGTAAGTGTCCTAAAGTCACACAGTGAGTGAGTGGCAGAGCTGGGATTTGCAATCAGGTCTGGCTGAGCCCAGACCTTTAAACTAGAATGTTACCCAGCATCTCTGGACTCACTAGAACAGTGGGTGTGCCTCAGAATCACCTCGGAGGAGGGTGAAGAGAAGAGATGAAGAGCCCATCTATGTTAGATCCCAGGAGTCTGTGGGGCATTTTTTTGCCGGGGGGGGGGCTCATAGGAGCATTTATTAATTATGGCTGCACTGATGTGCGATTTTACACAAAATGGAGTTTCATTGATTTATAATTCCTGTACTTTCCCCAACATGTATATTTAAAACTGTACTGCCTGTTATATTCTGAAGCATCCATGAGTGGTTAACATTTCTTTGCTGTTTTTTTAAAAATAATTTTTATTGGAGTATAGTTGATTTCCAAGGCCAATTTTGCCTGTTACTCCAGGTGTTTCTTGACTTCCTGCTTTTGCATTCCAGTCCCCTATAATGAAAAGGACATCCTTTTTGGGTGTTAGTTCTAAAAGGTCTTGTAGGTCTTCATAGAACCGTTTAACTTCAGCTTCTTGGAATATGGAATGATGCAGGGCAAAGACTAATAGTCTTGCCAAGAAAATGCACTGGTCATACAAACACCCTCTTCCAACAACACAAGAGAAGACTCTACACATGGACATCACCAGATGGTCAACACCAAAATCAGATTGATTATATTATTTGCAGCCAAAGATGGAGAAGCTCTATACTGTCAACAAAAACAAGACCAGGAGCTGACTGTGGCTCAGATCATGAACTCCTTATTGCCAAATTCAGACTGAAATTGAAGAAAGTAGGGAAAACCATTAGACTAAATCAAATCCCTTATGATTATACAGTGGAAGTGAGAAATAGATTTAAGGGCCTAGATCTGACAGATAGAGTGCCTGATGAACTATGGAATGAGGTTCATGACATTGTACAGAAGACAGGAATCAAGACCATCCCCATGGAAAAGAAATGAAAAAAAGCAAAATGGCTGTCTGGGGAGGCCTTACAAATAGCTGTGAAAAGAAGAGAGGTGAAAAGCAAAGGAGAAAAGGAAGGATATAAGCATCTGAATGCAGAGTTCCAAAGAATAGCGAGAAGAGATAAGAAAGCCTTCTTCAGCGATCAATGCAAAAAAAAAAGAGGAAAACAACAGAATGGGAAAGACTAGAGATCTCTTCAAGAAAATTAGAGATCCCAAGGGAACATTTCATGCAAAGATGGGCTCAATAAAGGACAATGGTCTGGACCTAACAGAAGCAGAAGATATTAAGAAGAGGTGGCAAGAATACACAGAAGAACTGTTCAAAAAAGATCTTCACGACCTGGATAATCACGATGGTGTGATCACTCATCTAAAGCCAGACATCCTGGAATGTGAAGTCAAGTGGGTCTTAGAAAGCATCACTACGAACAAAGCTGGTGGAGGTGATTGAATTCCATTTGAGCTCTTTCAAATCCTGAAAGATGATGCTGTGAAAGTGCTGCACTCAATATGCCAGCAAATTTGGAAAACTCAGCAGTGGCCACAGGATGGAAAAGGTCAGTTTTCATTCCAATTCCAAAGAAAGGCAATGCAAAAGAATGCTCAAACTACCGCACAATTGCACTCATCTCACACGCTAGTAAAGTAATGCTCAAAATTCTCCAAGCCAGGCTTCAGCAATACGTGAACCGTGAACTTCCAGACGTTCAAGCTGGTTTTAGAAAAGGCAGAGGAACCAGAGATCAAATTGCCAACATCCCCTGGATCATGGAAAAAGCAAGAGAGTTCCAGAAAAACATCTATTTCTGCTTTATTGACTATGCCAAAGCCTTTGACTATGTGGATCACAATCAACTGTGGAAAATTCTGAAAGAAATGGGAATCCCAGACCATCTGACCTGCCTCTTGAGAAACCTATATGCAGGTCAGGAAGCAACAGTTAGAAGTGGACATGGAACAACAGACTGGTTCCAAATAGGAAAAGGAGTGCTTCAAGGCTGTATACTGTCACCCTGCTTGTTTAACTTCTATGCAGAGTACATCATGAGAAACTCTGGGCTGGAAGAAGCACAAGCTGGAATCAAGATTGCCGGGAGAAATATCAATAACCTCAGATATGCAGATGACACCACCTTTATGGCAGAAAGTGAAGAGGAACTAAAAAGCCTCTTGATGAAAGTGAAAGTAAAAAAGTAGGCG